>NC_135374.1:59104433-60350433 GCF_049243985.1 Paroedura picta | reverse complement strand
GTCTCAAATCTCTTCCTGAAAAAAATGGGGTTCAGTTATTGTGATGCCAGATTAATGCATTACATGGTATCAGGTCAATACTACAAGCAAATGCACTGGTACAAGTGTTTAAAACTGAGATGCAGGTCTTCTTGGCATGGTACCTCAGTTCTCTCACTCTTCCACCCCAATCCTTAACTACCTAACTAGTCCTCAAAGAATTCTAGAGAACTACACAGCATCATTTTGACACTTAACCCACTTTCTCTAATAAAGAGCCTATAATTGTAACATTTGGGACTCAAATACTTCAGGAGTCCAGCTTCTAATGTGACAACCTTGGATAGTAGTATCACAGAAATATTCTTATTATGCACAATGACAGCAAAGATAACACCTGCAATACATATGTTGAATATGTTGGTTGTTTTTTTTGTTTAATTGGACCTCTTGATTAACTTTTTTGAAAGATTTTTTTCATTATAGAAGTGATGGAGATAACCAGAGTACTGACCAGAAAAAACTCTTGCAAGATCTAAATCGAAATTCAATTTGAATGTTCAGCAAACTCACTAAGATGTAAATTCCTTTGAAATCAACACAACTTTGTAAAAATTTAGGGACCTGGCTAAAAGATCATCATAAACGTATTAGATAACTCTTAATAGATTGAATTAACAGTATTCCAGTGGACTCTGCTTAGTTCTTTCAGAACCTTCACAGGTTCTGAAAGAACAAAGTCTCGAAATAATTATTTGCTTCTAACAGCTTTAGCAACATAATATATTAATTGCCAACTGGCTATCCTGAGAGACAGAAAGTGTTGCATTTAAACGTTACAAGCACCCTACATTGACAGAAACTTGACAAGAGTTACGATATTCGACTTTTCAACTATCCATAGCAGTCATCTACGTGCATGCAGAAGAGCACCTAGACCACCCCTACAACAGGTGCTTAAGAACTAGTGACTTTCTTTCCCACCTGGACGGGGAGGGAAGAACAGAACTTCTTCCATTCTGCTACCGGCCCAGAAGGCATGAGAAACGCCAAGCTATCAAGGACAGATCCTCGGCCAGATGGGTAAGGTCTCCCAGGCCTCAAACATCCCCTTCCGGGCTTCATGTCAGACGGGAACCACCTCTCACCTCCCCAGGCCCAACCCGAAGTAACGGCCAAAACACGGACCGGTGCCTTCTTCCCTCCTCCAAGTCGGCCGCCTTCTCTTTCGCCTCTCCACCGGGGCGGCCCAAGCTGCCTCTTCAAGATGGCAGCGGCCCCTCTCCCTGTGCCGCTGAGCCGGGGGCCCGGCTGCCAGAGGCCTCTTCCACCTACCCGTGTCTGGGGCGGTGGCCTCCTCTGGTTCCAGTCCGGGGACCGCAGTCGTCCTGAGAGAGGTCTCCTTTATTGGGAGGCGGCGGCAGCAGCGCTAGCGGGAAAGCGGGTGGGTTCAGCTCATTCCCCGCCTCGGCCAGCGGCCCAGCCCAGCAACGTCTGCCCCTCCGCAGTCTCCTCAGCCGGCTTCCCTGGCTTAGCCCGCCACACTCGGGCCCCGCGCAGAGAGAAGCAGGACAGGGCCTTGGCCCCGGAGCGGAGCCCACGGCGCACCTCCCTCTTGCGGGAGGAGGGCAGCCTGGCCCAGCGGGCGGATCCGCGGCGTTTCCTGGCCGGGCAGATTTTCTATCGCTCACAAAATGGCGCGCGTTCCAAACCTGCGCAGCGATCGGCAGCGGGGCCCGGGCACAACGCAGGCTCTTCTTTCGGCGGCGGCGGCTCCCGGAGCCCAGGCCAGGCAGAGCACGGAGAGCAAGAACGGCGCAGGCGAGAGGGGAGCGCAACGCCTAGCCGAGCCCCCGGGAACTCCTCGCTCGCTCACTCGCGCCCCCTCCCTGCTTGCCAGCCAGCCAGCCAGCCCCCCTCCCCTTCCCTTCCCTTCCCTTCCCGCTCTCCTCCCCCTCCCCAGCGCCGCCGTCTCTGATGCTTCCGAGCCGGCTTCTCTGCAGCTCCGCTCCGGATAGCGCTAGTCTGAGTGCACACCTGCTTCACTTCCGCGACCACCGGCTAAAGTGGGAAACCCCCCTCCCCTAAAACCCAAGGGGGAAATAATCTGTGCAAAGTTATAAATCGGGCGGGAAGGGAATTTTTTTTAAAGCCCAACTGACAAAATGGCGACTGGAAGAACCTGTTACTATGGCAACTGTCAATCAAGCCGAGTGAGCCCCGCCTAAGCCGGGCGGGAATCCGCGCTGCCGGGGAGGGAAAAGGAAAAGGCGGTGAGAGGAAAGGCCGAAGGCGGGGCTTCGTTGCCTTGGTGACTGCTGCTTCGTTCCCTTCCCCGGTGCTGTGTGATATTATAAATTCGCAGCCACGCACCGCTATTGCTGTCATTAGTGACGGCTCTCGGAGAGGATTCTCTCTTGACTTAGCTCTTGTGGTTTCCTTTCAAGAGCCGCTTTTCATCCTCAGAGAAAACCGCAAGGTTGCAGGGAGATCCACTGGCTGAAGCTTTACTGAATCGCCGCTTCGTAAAGATCGAATACTGTCGTCCTTCGTCGATTTTCCTTTTGGAACCTCGTTGAGCAGAGGATGATCCGAGCCGTCTCAGGGAAGAGTGTGCTTTCCGTAGGTTGTAGAAACTATAGGGAAGAGGGGTGTAGCATACCCTTGATATGTGGGTCTGCCACAGAGCAACAGTGCTCCGCACGCCACAATCTGCAAGGGGTTGTATTAAAAGGAATGAGAAGAATGCCCATTGGGAAAAGAGGGTATGCCTGAAGGCCTGTTGCATAGAAGGGGATTCAAGAATGCCAAATAGGCTCTATTGAAGTACATTACAAGACAGAAAAGTGGTAATAGGAATGCGGAATGGTTCTGAGAAATCTGCTCTGGGCATGGAATGACAGCCCCCACTGTGGAGGAATGGTTTCTGAAACAGGGGGTGAATATTCTGGAATTGAAGGGCAGCCCCAAGAGTAGAAAGACAGTTCCTGGCACAAGATAATCTAATCAGGGATTGGAAACAGCCCCCAGAGTTGCAGGACAGTCCCTAAGAGTGGCAGTTCTGGGGCAAGAATAACAGCTGCCAGACAGGAATGAGGGTCCTTTGGAATGGCATGAATGTTCTGGGGTTAAAATGATATCCCTCTGAATGGAATTATTTTATTATTTATTATTATTTTCTTAGATGGTCCCTGTTATGGCATCAATGTTCTGGGTGGCCTGAGTAGAAGGATAGTGCTGGGCCCTGGAATGGCAGCCTCCACAGCAAAATGATGAACCTTCTAAGTAGTATAATTGTTCTGGAACTAGAATGGCAGCCCACCAAATGATATTCCTTGGGACCAGATCAGGAATTGAAATGACAGTCCCTGGGAGTAATATGAATGTTCTGGAACTGGAACTGTTGCCAGAGGAGAATGATGGTCCCTGGCAATGGAATCATTGCCCTGAGAATGTAAGGACTTATCCCAGGGTAGAATGACTTTCCTTGGAAGGAATATAAGTGTTCTGGCAAAGGACTATACTACATCTGTAGAACCGTCATTCCACTCTGGCAGCTGTCATTCCAGCCCTAGAACAATTTTGCTACACTCAATCTGTGGGCTTTTATTCCAATCCTAGAGCAGTGCATCTGATCCCAGGGGTGGTCATTGCACTCTGTTTATTTATTTTGTTTTTCAGTCCTAAGGCAGTGTATATGGTCCCAGTGATTGCCATTCCTCTCTGGAAGCTGTCATTCCAATTCAAGATCAGTTTATCTGGTACCAGGGAATGTCATTTCACTCTGGCAACTATCATTCCAATCCTCATGACAGGTTCTGCACTGTCTTTGCATTTGCTATAATGACCTGGATAGCCCAAGCTAAACAAATATTTTTGCCTTTCAGAAGCTAGTGAGGGTCAGCCCTGGGTAACCGTTGGTCTGAAGCAGTGGAACAAAGTTTGAGTTCAGTGGCTTAAGACCAACAATGTGTTATGTAAGATATAAACGTTTGTGTGCCCTGTTCAGTAATTGTATGGAAGACTACCAAGAAATACCATGGTTGTTATGCTGAGGCACGTAATGGCAGGCCACATCTGAATTTGCCTTGAAAACCCTATAGCAGTGTTTCTCAACCTTGGGGTTGGGACCCCATTTGGAGTCACCTGGCCCTTTCCCCGGGGTCACCAGGTTGTTTGTCGCCATAGCGACAGCAGCATGTGGAGGCGTGTGGTGGTGGCAGCGGGCAGTGGAGATGGGCAGGGGTGGCAGAGCCATTGCAATGTCTGCCTCTACGCCGCCTCAATTGTGTGCATGAATGTGCGTGCGCATGCCACCTGCACACACAGGTTTCCAGAGCCCTACTGGCTGCTTCTGCAGCTGCCTAGCCTGCCTGGAGGGTCGTGCCAGAGCCTGCCAAGGAATGCACCGTAACACTTCGCTCAGCCCTTTCAGAGCTGGCAGGAAAGTGACCCCCTCCCCCCACGGGTCCAAAGTCGCCCCATCCTGCCTGACTCCGTCCAGCAAGCCCCGCGTGCTCTGCTGCAGGGCCACCATGGACCCCCCCCCCCATGGTTAAAAGAAGGGAGAAAGGAGAGAAGCAGCGTGCCAAGGGAGCAAGACGCGCCCAAGCCCAGCCCCGGAGTGGGAAAGTGAACAACGTAGATGTGGCAGCGGCAACAGCCCTGTCCCCCAGGCAGGACCCTCGCCCCCCATCCAGTCACCTCCTGTGGAGGGTCACCCATGGCTACGGATCGTGGAGCCAATACAAGTCAATTGCCATTTCAGTGGAGCCAATACAAGTCAATTGGCATTCCTGGATCCCATTTATATCCAATAGGCTTTCAACTATTGTTCTCAATAGATATTCTTGTCATTTAGGATATCCTGTCTGCAAGATGGAAATTGGAATTTTCAGTTTCTGTTTCTTATTCCCACCTGGCTATCTGTAGGCTTACGTGGATTTTCATTGTCCAAATTGATTTCTTCTACTAGTGAATTTTCACACCAAATTAAAATCTGCTGCAATCCTCTGAAATTGTTTATTCATAGATAAGTAAATGCTAAGAACATAATTAAATATATTAATTTGACAATTGGGGCTTCTCTCACATTGAATATCTACATCACTGGTATAAGAACTTTTAAACTGTTCATATTATTCTACCTCTGTCCCATAGCCAATTATATTTAAAAACTTTGCATAAACTTGATCTGCATTTTTTCTTCCACTTCCAATTGTAATATTTTCACTGTGCAAATAGTATTTAAATAGATCTTTGGCCATTTTCAGTGCTTTCCCATTTTCTCACAGCATAACAGTACTTCAGTGCACAATACTCACATTTCTATGCTCTTTCTTAAATCTGCTTTGCTGCAGTTTTTTTGGAAAGACTGCAGCAAAACTGGGCTGGCAAACATGGGGGGGGGGGAAGGTCTGGATTTTCCAAATCCAATTCACACAGTATTTTCACTGTCCCAACTGGGGTGCTCCCTTTTGTCTGAAACTCAGGAATAAGTTAGTCATTCCTGTTCCTGTGCTTAGATTCACACAGCAGAAATGGGTATGCTAAAATAATCCATTTGTTAGCTAGAAGGAATGGGAGCAACTGATTTCAGGACAAGGAGTACATGTAGTCTAAAGAAAAAAAAACAGGTGCAGAGACTCCCATGAGATTAAATTAACACAACTAAATATCAGTGGGGGGAACAGATTGTTCTGCTGTAATGTATACAATAAATACTCAGCACAATTCAACATTACAAAGATATGGACTCAGCAGGTTGTAGCACTTGACTCACGCACCACCTAGTTTAAATTCACAAACTAGGTGGTGCGTGAGTTTGTGAATTTAGTTGGTAACTTGACCACCTGCCTATTTTTAATCCATATCACTTCTGCTGGATTGCCAAAAAGTTTTAGTGTGAACCGCTTTCAACTGCTGGTCTGGAACATCAGAGTTCTGCCCTGGGATTGCCCTATCAGGTGCAGCAACAAGTTATTCACAGGTGGAGGTCTTCTCAGATGCCCCCTGTACCAGGAATCTACATTTCTGTTTGGCATTTCCACTATATAAGAACATGGTTCAACCATTGTTCCAATGACTGATGTTTGTACCCATGGTGCTTATGTCTTTATTCAGACACTTATCCTTTCATAGGGTAGAAGCATATCCCACTTATAATATTTCTTTTATCGATCCTGAAGATTATTTAATGGGCATCAATTGGTAATTGCGTTTGACTGTGGCTGGCAGAATGCTTCATAAAAATCTTCCCATTCAAAACTGTGCAGCAGCAAATTCAAGACCTGAAATACAGCATTTCTTTAATTACCTAGTGCTAAATTGAGTTCTGAAACATATAATAAAGTTTTTTAAACATATATCTGATGACTTAAATGTGTTTCAGCAGCATTTGACATAGTCGACTATGAACTTATAACTTGCCGCCTCACTGAAACCAGGATACAGGGGACAGCCCTTCAATGGCTGATCTCCTTGCTCTGGGGTCATTGGAGAGAGACAAATCTGCCAACTCTCATATTGAGTGCCACAGGGGCATTTCTCTCGCCAATTTTATTTAACATCTTTATACACCCTCTTGCCTAGTTCAGGGGTAGTCAACCTGTGGTCCTCCAGATGTTCATGGACTACAATTCCCATGAGCTCCTGCCAGCAAACGCTCATGGTAATTGTAGTCCATGAACATCTGGAGGACCACAGGTTGACTACCCCTGGTCTTGGATATGATCATTATGCAAATGACACCTAGCTATTCCTCCTGATGGATGTCCCCCCCGCCCCAGATTTACATCCAGAGTTCTTAGCCAGATGTCTGGATGCAGTGACGGGATGGCTCAAGCACAGTTGTCTGAAATACGCTGCTCTGGTTTGGCCTCACTTGGAGTACTGTGTTCAGTTTTGGTCACCCCAATTGAAGAGGGATGTTGACAAACTAGAACATGTCCAGAGGAGGGCAACAAAGATGGTGAGGGATTAGAGACCAACGCGTATGAAGAAAGGTTGGGGGAGCTTGGTCTGTTTAGCCTAGAGAGGAGACGTCTGAGAGGAGATCTGATAACCATCTTCAAGTATTTAAAAGGCTGCCATATAGAGGATGGAACAGAATTGTTCTCTCTTGCCGCGGAGGGACAGACCAGAATGAATGGGATGAAATTAATTCAAAAGAAATTCCATCTAAATAGCCGGAAGAAGTTACTGACAGTTAAGAGTGGTTTCTCAGTGGGCCAGGCTTCCTTGGGAGGTGGTGGTTTCTCCATCTTTGGAAATTTTTAAACAGAGGCTAAATAGCCATCTGACGGAGAGGCTGATTCTGTGAAGGCAAAGGGGTGGCAGGTTACAGTAGATGGGATGTGAGTGTCCTGCATAGTGCAGGGGATTAGACTAGATGACCCATGAGATCCCTTCCAACTCTATTGTTCTATGATTCTATGAAATACAACCCTTCAAAGATAGAGGTCACGTGGCTGGGTAGGAAGGGTCCCAGCAAGGAAGTGCAATTGCCCTGCCTGGGTGGAGTGCAACTGTCAGTAGCACACTCTGCCAGGAATCTGGGCATGATCCTTGATGCCTCCCTTTCTATGGAGGCGCAAGTTCACAACAATAGCGCGGCTGGCATTTTTCCACCTTTGCCAAGCTACTAGCACCCTATTTGGACCCAGAACACCTAGCCACAGTGACCCATGCAATGGACATCTCTAGACTGGGCTTCTACAACTTGCTCTACACAGGCCTATCCTTATTCCTGCCCTGGAAACTTCAACTCGTATAGTACCCAGTGGCCAAGGTCCTCACGGGAACACCTTGGAGGGCCCATATTTGGCCTGTGCTCAAACTGCTATACTGGTTACCAGTTGAATCCTGGATCAGGTTTAAGGTCTTGGTAATCACCTTCAAGGCCATACACAGTCAGGGCCCAGCATACCTCTCTGGGCCCAGAGAAGGACTGCCTCTCTGCCTGTGCCTCCCAGAGAGCACTATGCTCAGCCAATTCCAACTAGCTGGTGATCCCTGGCCCTGAGAAAGAACGTCTAGCCTCAACCAGGGCCAGGTCATTCTTGGTCCTGGCCCCCACTTGGTGGAATGAGCTCTCAGAGGAGATCTGGGACTTACTGGAGTTAGCACAGTTCCGCAGGGCCTGTAAAACGGAGCTCTTCCACTATTGGGTTGGGGGCCAGTGAGCTGATAACTACTGCCCCCTCATCAGATACGCACACTGGATACATCGCAACGCAATCTTCAGCCAATCTGTTAAGTATTAGTTATATGTTAAATGGTTAACTGTTTAAATCAGCCTTTCTCTCCATTTTACTAGTGATAAACCCCTGAAACATTCTTCAGGCTTTCAAGAAACCACACACACACACACAAATGATGTAATCGTGCAGAATATGGTTGGGAATAGGGTTGTGCACAGCAGCATCCAAATTGGCCACTTCAGGCCGATGCAGCCAGTGCCGTGCCATGGGGGAAGGGGAGGCGCAGGCGCCGGTTTGTCAGTTGGCGCATAGATACCGGTGCAGAGCTCTGCGCCTGCATGTGTGTGCTGGGTTGTCCCCTCTCCCCACCCCCCACGGCGCGGCACTGGCTGCATCAGTCTGGAATGGCTGATTAGGACGCCACTGTGCAAAACCCTAGTTGGGAAGCATAGTTATGTACACGCCCACATGGGACTCACACCCTTTCCCATTCCCCCCAGAAACACCATCGGCCATTGGGGGGAGCAGGTCAACATGAGTATATATGGTTAGATCACACAATTAATGTTTAACAGTTTTTTAAAAAAATTATAAAGTCATTCTGGAAACCCTTCCAGTGCTATCAAGAGCCGCAAAGAATGGGTGGTATAAAAATCCACATAAGTAATAAATAAATAATATATAAGAAACCCCAGAGTTTCATGGAATCCTGGTTGAGAAAGCCTGGTTGAAATGTTCAATAATATCGATGCAATTTACTGAGTTTAATTTTTAGAGAAGTGTATTGTATCTCATAGTATACTGGAGCATGTACATTGAACTATGCTGTGAACCGCCTTGACCCAAAAGGGGGAGGGGAGGAGTATAAAAATGTAATAAATAAACCTGACCATTGGACTGTGTATAACCAGGACTGAACTGTGTAATGGATTTAACTTTCTTGGAAACAAATTGTTTAATCACCATTCTAGCAAGAGGTACATAGTCATAAATAAATTATTTAGAAATACCGTGAAATGCTTTCTTCTTGGCTAGACCCATACCTTCTGTCCTATCTAGCAATAACATTTTGAACAGTTTGTTATTTTAACATGATGTACACTGCCCTGACATGGCTGAGCCAAGAGAGGCAGTCCTACAAGTCTAATTATAAATAAATAAAGCATCTCTTTATGATATTTTGAATAATAAGAAGCATAAGATAGGATTGGTCATTGAGCTCAAAAATATCAGCTGCCCGTTTGAACCAAAGCAAGTTTGGGGTCCCATGTGAGATCGTATGCTCTCTGTAGTAGCTAAACAAGTTTTTCTGGCATACTCTGCCCCTAGTCTATGTGAAATTCATGCTGGAGCAGAACATTATTTGACGAACCTGTGATTTTAACTTCTGCATGCCTTGATGGGGGAAGTAAAGCAGGATAAGCATGTGAATCCATGGTTCTTTAGAAGTAATTATTTTAGAACCTACCATAAGCAACCCATCTTCAATGCTGATTTTGGTCTCTGGCCAGTAAGATGTGAGATCTGTTCTAACTACTCCCTTCTGATTGGCCATCCATAGATGTGCAGAGCTCTGAGGGCTTGTAATTCATGGTCTGGCCTTGTGTGGTCCTGCAGCTGTTCTAACAAATCAACGAGAAGCTCTGTGTCCACTAGACTGTAAATTACTTTCTCTTAATGGATAGGATCCCGTGCAGAGGGACTGTAGTAGCTTTGGAAAGTGTGTCTGCCAGTATCATGTAATTTGTGTAAATGTCATATTTTTGAAGTTGTAGGAGCATCCTGGGTACATGGGGGATTTTCTAATAGGCACAGGGGAAATTGCCTGTAAGGGTTTATGGTCCAACTGGACTAACATTTGTGTGGCAAACACATACTGGTGGAATTTAGTCATACCAAAGGAATTGCCAGAAGTTCCTTTTCAGTCTGTGCATTGTTTTGCTCAGTGGTCTGTGGTCTGGCACTGCAGGCAATAGTTTGTTTCTGCTGAACCAGGCATGCTCCTCTGAATGTGTATTTCTATATTTCAAGCTGTTCTGTTGGATCAAATTATCAGTACAGAAGCAGTTGTGATGGCCTGTTTGAGGTTGTTCAAGGCTTTCTGCTACTCATGTTTCCATTGCCAGAAAACATTATTTCTTAACAGGGTATGCCGGGGTACAGTTAGGCTTGATTCATTTAAAGGTGACTTCCCTTTCAGGTAGCTGACCCAGAGAAGCTGAGAGAATCTGTTAGGCACACAGATAAGACTATTGTTAGATGTGGCCCACAGGCAGCCCTTCCACTGTCAGGGAGCATGATGGTCAAGAGGAAAGAGACCATTGCGCTGAAGAAAGCGGGAATGTTCCCTCAGAAGGGACTCTTCTGCAGCTGGTAAACAGGTAGATAGATGGGTTGCAAACCCACATATTGACTTGTTAGTGACTTGCCTGCCTGGTATGAATGTAGTGGACATAGTTGTTGCCTAGATAGGTTGGTAGACAGTGCTGGGGAGGAGGCAGGGCTCATAGTACATGTTGGCACCAATGATGCATGGAAATGTAGTCATGATCTTGGAGGAAAAATTTAGGCTGCTAGGTAGGAGGCTCAAGGCCAGGACCTCAAAGGTTGCTTCTCAGAAGTGCTTCCTGTTCCACACACAGCCAGCTAGATAGGCAAAATTAGGAGTCTTGGTACATGGATGAGATGACGGTGTAGGGAGGAAGGGTTTGTTAGGCACTGGAATGCTTTTAGCACTTAAAATCAAGGTAAAATCAAAGCAGTTTTTAAACTAAATCCAAGGGGAAAGCCGACAAAAGGTGAAATGTCTCCAGTTCTGGAGGACTGGCTACCACATTCCTGCATTTAAAAAATTATCCTTGTCTGCCATATTCAACTTTAATCTGCATTGTTAAAAAAAATATTTGTCATGGTGGGTAACTATATTTAAAGTGTAGCTTGAACAGGGTCCAGTACGAAGTCTGGTGCTTTTTAACATGCTCAGTAATGATTTGGAGTTGGGGGTAAGCAGTGAAATGGTGGCCTGCAGATGATGCTAAGTTGTTCAGAGCACTGGGAACTAGGGAGGACAAAGGTGCTCCAGAGGAATTTGTTGAAGCTGGGTGAGTGGGTGCCAATATGCCAGTGAGGTTCAATGTAGGCAACTGCAAAGTAATATGCACTGGAGCCAAAACTCCTAATTCTACATTGATGGAGTCTGAACTGGCAGTAACTGACTAGTAGAGAGATTTTGGAGTCACCCTATATAACTCACTGAAAATGTTGACTCGGTGTACGACCACAATTTTAAAAGGCGGGTGATATGATGGGGATTATTAGGAAGGGGATTGAAAATAAATCATACTGCCCCTGTATATATAAATCTGTGGTATGGCCTCATTTGGAATATTGTGTACAGTCCTGATCACCATATCTGAAAAAAGATTGCAGCATTGAGAAAGGTGTAGAAAAGAGCAACTAAAATTATTAAGGGTATGGAAAACCTTCCCTGTGAAGAAAGGTTAAAAAGATTAGGGCTCTTTATCTTGGAGAAGTCACTATTGAGAGGGACATGATGGAGGCTTACAAAATTATGCATGGGGTAGAGAAGGTAGAGAAAGAAATACTTTTCTCCCTTTCTCACAATACAAGAATGCATGGGCACTCCATTAAATTTATTAACAGAAATATGATATTATGGTTCAAAACCACTTTTATGTCACTTTTCAGTTACTTCAGTATATTCACCAAGGCTCACTCTGAAGTAAAAATCAAAAGGATTGCACTGTAAATGTTACGTCAGTAGTCAGTTAAAAACCCTTCCTCAATCATTTCCCCCGGTGACCTATTCGCAAAGCATTCTAGGAAGTGTATTTCTTAAAAAATACCATGCATCTTCTACCACTTAGGCATTCACAGAAACAACACTACATTTCCCAGGTAACCTTATGTCAAAATAGCCCTTTTCATTTATCTCATTTTTCCTGTACTGCATTGCACAACGGTACTAGCAGTTTTTGAGGAATGACCAGCCAAATTCCAAACAACTGTGCTCTCTGGGCACTCTAAGACTCTCGGTTGACCTAGCGGAGTTGTGCTTGTGCAGCTTGCCTAGAAGGAAGGAGGGGAAAGGCCGTTACATTGAGGGCAACGTCCAGGGCAATGAAGAGGCAGTAAGTGGCGGTGCTGGAGGCTTCCGTGCTGGACCAAGGCAGAGCAGGGGAAGGGTGGCTTCTGCTGAGCTGCCTCCATTACGGCTGGGGATGAACCTGTGAGGGGCTGCGGATAGGAGAGGCCACCTCTGCTCACTGCTGCCGGCCACCATTGGCTGCCACCGCTACGACCCGCCTACACATGCTGCTGACTGCATGCTGCCACGGTGGCGGTGCACAAGCTGGTGACCCCAGGGAAGGGGCCAGACGACCCCAAGGTTGAGAACCACTGGCCTAACAGTTGGCTGACAGGGAGGCCTCAGAAAAGCCTCTTGTCACTTAAAATACTGCTGTGGCCGGCCTCACTGCTGGAGGGCAGAGGCAGCCAAGCCATGTGTGTCTCTTCTCCACCACTCTCTGAACATTTGAGGTCTACTGCAAAAGGTTGTTGTAAAGATGAAAATGTGATTAATTGGGGTTTTAGTATTGGAGGAGGTTTTAATGGGATTGTACTGTTATATTTTATTCTGTAAGCCGCCTCGAGATGACTCTGTCAAGAAAGGCATTGGATATAAATAAAATTATAAATAAAATAAAAAGGAATGTTTTTGCAGGGGGGGGGGGTTGCCTCCTGTTTCATCTCCACAACAACCTGTGTAGGAGGCCTCAAAAAAAATTTTTGTGCCACAGCCCTGTGCACGCTCCAAAAAAGCCATTTCTGTCTGGTGAGCTGATCTTTATATTCTAGATATGATCTGTAATTCCAGGAGGTCTCCAGGCCCCATCTGGAGGTTGGCTAACCCTGGGTTATAAATAATTCTTGAGATTTGGAAGTGGAACCTTAACAGTGTACAATGCCTCAGATTCCATCCTCCAAAGTAGCATTTTTTGCCTGCAGAGCTGATCTTTATAGTCTAGAGATAAGCAGCGATAGTAGAGACAATGGTAGAAGTTTGCAAGCTGAGGTTGGGGTGGAGTGGTATAGGTGTATCCCACCTAGGCTGTGGCCTCTTGCCACAGTTTTTGTTTTTTGGCACAAACATACCAGCAAGGGTCCCACGAGTCTGGAAAGTGCAGGAAGATCTACATAAGGAATATTTAGACCCTGTAACTGTAAGTGGTGAACAAGCAACTGGCTAGAGAGACATAGGAGCTAAAGTGACTTTGTTCAAGCCTGGCCTTATAAATAAAAATAAGTATTTACCATGAAGATCCTATGAAATAAAAGGCATGCATAGCCCAGAATTTCAAGTGGAGTTAGCTTATGAGTTTGCATACAAAGGGTTTACAGGAAAGTAGAAAGTGAGACTTTGGGGGAACTCGGTTTTCCAGTTTTATTAGACAACGATTTGGCTTTGCAGACAACAGCAGGAACTGCAGTTGCCAGCAGTAGGCCTCAGGCTTCAGAAAAGCAGACATCACCAGCCAAGCAACAGACTGTGCTAGCTAAGCCCAGTGAAAGCAAGGTTTGGAAGTGGAACTTCAAAAGGGTACAGTGCCTCAGAGTCTACCCTCCAAAGCAGCTATTTCTTCCTGGAATGTTTTTGCAGGGGTTCTTTTGCCTCTAGTTTCATCTGCACAAGAATCTTGTGCAGTAAGCCTCAAGTGTTTCATCTCCACAACAACCTGCATAGGAGGCCTCAATATTTATTGTTTTGGGGGGCCACAGCCCTGTCCACTCTCCAAAGCAGCCATTTCTGTCTAGAGATCTTTATAGTCTGGAGATGAACAGTAATTCCAGATCTACAGGCCACATCTGGAGGTTGGCTACCCCTGGGTTGGAAATATTCTTTGAGGTTTGAAAGTGGGGTATCAAAATGGTATAATGCCTCCACAGCCACCCAACCAGCCACATAATGCCCCCGGCCTAGTTCAGGTCAAGAAAACATTGCAGAGAGGAGGTAAGGTTGCCAGATAGATATAGGTTCATGTTCTTGAATTCCACATTTCCTAGGTGTGCTTGAACCTGCCTTGAGTCAGGACTGTAGTGCATAGAAAGACATGTTGTATCATCTCAGTTTTATTAAGATCATATGTACCAAGGCAAATTCATTGTGATGTTTTTCTTTTTGTGATCACTAAAGTCAGCTTTGTCACCTTTGTAATAATGCCCGGTGCTTAGTTTTTGAACTGTAGCTAGCCTTTAATTTTTCCAGTACAATGTAGGGGATCTTCCTACACATCATGGACAACTGGGGATATTACTGTATTCAAACAAATACAGTGACTACCAGGAAACTGTTTTTTTTTAAGTTGCGAGAATTGGATTGTTGCATAAGATTAGGTGAAAACATATTTACAAAGTACTTGAAAAACTAGGAGATATGTAATTATTTCATGTGTGTGTGTTCTTGTAGGGTACTTCTCTCATGTCGTTCCGGTTTACAGTTGTGCAGCTCTTTGGCTGCAACCTCAAACCTGCCCTACTCATTTTCTTTCATGAATGCTATTTCTTTCACCCATGCTATGGAGCCAGGAAAGAGTCTGCAGGGATCATTCTGTGAGGTAAAAGGTCAGTTCACACATTACAAAATCCACATACCGTATCAACAGATATGTTCTGGCAATTCCATGCTCAAAACTCTGGGCACACCACAGTACTTATCCAAGCTGGGTCTATATGAGCCTGGACATTAATTTGTGAGCATGGAACTCTCAAAGCATTATAGTTGTGGTTTCTGTGTAGCCAGATGGTTGGACTAGATGACTTTGGTGATCAACTCTATCAGTGAGATTAAATAAACAAATAAAGCATATTTGTTGACAAAGGATAACTCATATACTCTAAAACAAACTTTGTATGTTGTGAATTAGCTTTGAGAGCAGGCAATAGGAGAATGAGAGATTTCAATTGGCTGATGACATCAGCTGAGCATCTGTTCTTTGGCACTGGCTGATGACATAATCAGCTGGGGCCAGGAGGTTTCCTGTAGTTGCTGCTTCAGCTGGTTATCTGTTCCTTAGTACAAAAGAAGTCTGGTCAAATGGAATTATCCAAGCTAGAAAAATTTGACCAGTTGGCTATCAAAAAGATGTAATCTATTTTTGTTTGTAATTGTTCCAATTTATTGAAAGAAATTAATAACTTCAATAAATAATATTCAATGGGTATTATTTTCATATCTGTAATATGCAAGCCAAAATGGGTTCCAGATAAAAAATTTTTTTTTCAATAGCCCGTTTTCAAAGTTGCTTTCTTCCTCAGTGGTTTCATTATATAAACAGTCAGGCTCAGTGTTTCATGGGGGTTTCTTAACTGCTCTATGGCTATAAAAACCACTGAGGAAGAAAGCAAATTTGAAAATAGGCTATTGGAAAAAAAAATTATCCGGAACCTGTTTTGGTTTATGTTTGCAACAGATGTGGGATATTTGTAGTACAGTCTGTGGCCATATGTGACATGATATGTGCTCTGATGATGACTTTGGGGGGACCCAATGAAAAAAAATCCCAAGGTTTCAAAATCATCTATGCTTTGGAAAAATGCTTTTCCAATGTCACAGTTCTGCCAAGTGTTTGATCCATGTTTGCCATGCAGTCTGTTGCTATAGACATTGTTACTTGACACTGATTATGGGTGGTCTCAGTGGTTAAGACAGTATGTGATTGGACAGTAAATACAAGGTGACCAAATGCAAATATCCTCAGGATCCATGATCCATGGTTTGTAAATGCTCTTTTGCACAGTGATGACACCACAGAGCGGTGAATCCATGTTTTTAAGTGGGGGGAGGCATTAATGTTCTATGCAATTGGATAAATTTTACATGATCCATGCTTCAGAATTGTTATTGCGATGTGGTGATGCCACGGAATGGATTCATAATTTCTGTGCTGTCCTCTGATGGTATGGAAATAAGTGATTCACGGTGATTCTGGGCTGCATCAACACAAAAACCCTTAGGATCCACGATTTGAAACCATGGATTTCCATCATGTAAACATAACAAAGCAGAAGATCCATAATTTTTATAGTGCAATCTGTGTGATCTGATTGATAGTGAGTTTGAGGTGTCATAATGCAAAGAGGATCCATGAAGATCAATGCTTTAGAACTGTTTTTGTGATGTGGTGGTGCCATGAAATTGTGGATCTATGATTCTTGTGGCAAAATCTGTAGCTACAGAAATATGTGAGTGGTTAATTTGTGATGATCCAATGCCCAAATCCTGAGGATCCATTAGGATCTGTGCTTGAGAACCAAGTTTTTGTTCTATGGTGTCACCACAAAGGCGTGGTCTGATGGAAAGTATGGGGGGACCTGGTGCAAATGAGGAACCATCAGAATCCATTTTGAATGAGGATCCATTCAAAATCTTTTTGTTCCATGGTATGGCCACAAAGCTGTGGCCATGGATATGATATGTAATCCGATGGTAATGTTGGGTGACCAACTGCAAAAACCCTGAGACTTTTCAGGATCCATGCTTTGAAATCAGGTATTTACAGTATGGTGTCACCACAAAGGTGCGTAACAATGATTTTTGAGGTGCAAGCTGTGGCCATAGGCATTATATATGATTTGATGATGATGTTAGGATGGCCCAATGAAAAAACCCTGAGGATCCATGTTTTGGAATCATGTTTTTTTTTCAGCATGGTATCTCCACAGAGTGTTGATCATGATTTTTGTGGTGCAAACTGTGACCATGGACATATGTGATTTGGTGGTGAGTTTAGTTGATCTAGCACATAAATCAAGAGGATCCATGAGGGTTTGAGCTTCGGAATCATGTTTTTGCTTCATGGTGTAACCACAGAAATGTGGATTTGGGATTTTTGTGCTGCAACCTGTGGCCATGGACATGATTTGTGATTTGATTGTGAGTTTGGGATGATCTGATGCAAAAACCTTGAGAATCCATCAGTAGCTGTGATTTGGAACTGGTTTTGCTCCATGATGTTGTCAGGAAGGCATGGATCCATTTTTG
This sequence comes from Paroedura picta, assembly GCF_049243985.1. Taxonomy (NCBI): domain Eukaryota; kingdom Metazoa; phylum Chordata; class Lepidosauria; order Squamata; family Gekkonidae; genus Paroedura; species Paroedura picta. The sequence continues at coordinate 60,333,192 of NC_135374.1, read as the reverse complement.
TGTTGCGCACTGTGACTACTGACATTATTGATGATTTAATGGTGAGTTTGGGATAATCTACTGCAAAAATCATGAGGGTCCATATATTTCAACTATGTTTTTGCATCATTGCAGCTCCACAATACAGTGGATGTTTGATTTTTGTGATGCTGCCTATAGACTAAGGTGGTCTACAGTATGGTAGTGCTTTTACTTAATTTCAATGTAAAAATCATATACATTCATGAAGATGTTTAAAATCATCTAGCTCCAACTTTTACCCACTCCCTTCAAGTCTTGTTTTGATTTCTTTGTAAGTTATTGAGAAACTTCTTCACTTTAAAAAAAAGTACCTATCAACCTCCATTGATTACCTTTAACACCGAAGACCTGGAAAATGGGAAACTCTTAAGTAAGAAAGATAATACACAGGCTGTCAGTTCTAAGTACACCTGTTGTATTAAGATAACTTTATTCATCTGGGGCCAAGTGGTGACTACTACCCTGGATCACATGCTCTTGTAAAATCAATTCAAGTGGGTAGCCATGTTGGTCTGAAGCAGCTGAACACATTCTGAGTCCTGTAGCACCTTTAAGATCAACAAAATTTTATTCAAGCTGTTAGGCCTAAAAACTTCATGCAAATGTATAAAACCCAAAATAGCAAAAGTTCCAATAATGCAAAATAAGTCAAGCGAGAAAACATCTTGATGAAGCAAAAAGTTTATTTTGCACAAAATAGGGAGATCATAACAGAACAGCAGAGATGGCTGAAATTGTGATCTCCACCCTCCCAGGGCTGGAGAAGAAGTTTTAATGCTTTGCATTCCCATACTTTTACAGTATCTTATCATTGATTTGCACACACACAAATGCTAAACATTAGGATGGTATTAGGTTGGTCAGATACCAGATGCATTGTTTGGATTCTGCTCTGATAAGTCAACAGAACTCTCACTCGGGTGTTAGGGGTGGGTATGATAACATCATTTCCAAAAACAACAGGAAGGGAATCTGCCCTTGGATGGGCACATTTACTTTTCATTTGTAGCTGTTACAATATGAAGGAACAGTAATTAGTCTCTCTAGAATCTGATGGGCTTCTCTGTATTAGTGCTACTGGATTCCATGAAGCATGCACTCTATATGCTGTCTCTGCTTGCCCACAATGGCACCTCCTATACAAAACAGTGACAATTAGTATTCTTACCTACTATGGAATAGGAAACAATCCCACAATTTCTACAAGGGTAGTTTTTCTAAAGTATCTTCTCTCAGGTATGAGCTTTTGTGTGCGCTCACACTTGTTCAGAAACACCTTGAGTAAAACTTTGTTGGTTTTAAAGGTGTTAAGGTAAAGGTATCCCCTGTGCAAGCACCGGGTCATGTCTGACCCTTGGGGTGACGCCCTCCAGCGTTTTCATGGCAGACTCAATACGGGGTGGTTTGCCAGTGCCTTCCCCAGTCATTACCGTTTACCCCCCAGCAGCAAGCTGGGTACTCATTTTACCGACCTCGGAAGGATGGAAGGCTGAGTCAACCTTGAGCTGGCTGCTGGGATTGAACTCCCAACCTCATGGGCAAATCTTTCAGGTGGCTGCCTTACCACTCTGCGCCACAAGAGGCTCATTTTAAAGGTGTTACTGGACTCAAAATTTGTTGTTGGACAATCAGATTAACTTCTATTCGTATGCTAAAAACCACCCGAGACCGTTGTCTGAAGTGGAAGTATTCAGGTTTCCTCATTACAATCACCGGGATTCCAAGTAAACTGTGTCTCATCGTTACCACCAAGATCGCAAGCCCTCTTTCTACAATATTTAAAACAAGACAAGTAAAGCACTGAACATTTCCCAGCATGCGATGAATGATAACGCTCGTTTAAGCCGCATCTGCATGGCCTTCATCTCCCTACAACTGCACCGACCGTAGTGATTTCCCTTAAATCTATTCGGAGGAAGTTTTTTGGGAAGGGAGAGGAAACCCAGCTTAATTTTTCTTGTCTTGTCTCCATTTCACTGGCCACGAAGGGTTCCCGGCATCGTGTGCAGCGTAGTTGCCAGGCGTGGACTAACAAAAGAACTCGGAAAAGCTCAGGGCGGAGCATAACAAGTGCCAGGGGGAAAGATGTACGACCCCTCCACTTTAAAAACAAACGGCGCCTCGAGGAGAACGTCACTGACCCGGATACGATCCGCTTCCGGGAAGGGCGGGGGGGCGGAAGAGGAGCAGAAAGTGGAGGCGGGAGGTCAAAAGCGGAAATGAAAGGTTCGACTTCCCTTCGCGTTCTCCCGTCTGGAAAGAAGTTTGGAGGAGTCACGTGAACGAGCGCCGGCGCCGCTGAGAAGGGCGCGTGACGCGCGAGGGACGGGGTCGCTATGGCGACTGCGCTGGATGTCAAGATTAAGCGGGCCAACAAGGTGTATCATTGCGGGGTAAGCGGCAGCGGGGGATGCTGCTTGAGGGCGAGTCCCCCCGAACTCCGCGGGGCTGGAGAGAAGCCGCTTAGTCGGGCGCTCTTTCGGCTTCCCTCGGCTCGCGTGTGTGCGGGGGCAGCTTCCTATGGCGTGGGAGGGGGTGGTGACGCGGGAGAGGGAGGATCAAGACGAGGAGCCGTGTCAGTCTGCCTGCAGCAGTAGAAAAAAGGAAGAGTCCAGGAACACCCCCTGGCTGGCGAAAGGTGTGCCATGAGCTTCCGTGTGGGTGAGTTTAGCCCCTCTCTGATTGCGTGGAGGATGGCATGATCCTGGCGCGGGGCGGGTGTGCATGTAGAAACTGAGCATACCGGTGTGCGAGGCTATTTCTTACATGTACTGTTATTTATTTTTACTTATTTTTCTTACTTTTTTCTTACTTATACTTTTTTCTTACTTATATATTTTACTTACTTATTTTTACTTATTTTTCTTCTTTTTTGAAAGAGCCTCTTGTGGCGCAGAGTGGTAAGGCAGCCGTCTGACAGCTTTGCCCATAAGGCTGGGAGTTCAATCCCAGCAGCCGGCTCAAGGTTGACTCAGCCTTCCATCCTTCCGAGGTCGGTAAAATGAGTACCCAGCTTGCTGGGGGGTAAACGGTAATGACTGGGGAAGGCACTGGCAAACCACCCCGTATTGAGTCTGCCAAGAAAACGCTAGAGGGCGTCACCCCAAGGGTCAGACATGACTCGGTGCTTGCACTGGGGATACCTTTACCTTACTGTTATTTTTAACGGCGTAAGGGGTGTGCAGTAGGTTCAGGTGCGTTGGTGTTGGTCTGAAGTAGTAGAACAAAATTTGAGTCCAAAGGCACCTTTAGGAGCAACAAAGTTTTATTCTAGGTGTGACCTTTCATGTGCATGCCCGCTTCCTCAGACAGTGAAATAGGAATAATCACTGTTTAGATATAAGGACAGTAAATGAGCAGGATTAGTAAACAGCATCATGTAGATATTCCATAAATATGCAGCAGAATTCCGTGCTAGAATAATAAGTCGTTTGGGTTCGGTTGCCGTTCAAAAAAACATAGGGGGAATAGTCATTAAGGTTAGTGATTAATGGCAGATGCTTTCGTAGTTGTGAAAAGAAGTAATTAAAATGACCTGTTGCTAGCACCATCAGTCTCCACCTAAGCATGGAAGCATCCCCACAAGTGATAAGCTGTGCTGAGTTCAGTCCCCTGTCCTATGACCAGAGTGTTAAATTCTAAGTTACATTGCGTACATACTTCATAACATAATGTTGCAGTCTATTGTCCCTAATGACAAAAATGAAGAGGGGATTGTAAAGAATGCAGGTACAATAGCTGAATGAGGTTAGCCTATGTAGTGAGATAAGAAACCAATGTCCCTGTTGAGTAGGGCTGCTTCATGTAAATCTACTGCAAATTGACTTTTGTAGGCTGCTCTTTCTAGTATTATGATGGATCTCTGTGTATATGCAACACAATTTACAATCTTAAAAGCCTCTGCCATGGTCCTAAAAATAAGTGTCTCTAAAATTAGCCTTTTAATTACTTGTAGGGCTGCTTCTATAGTTTTGGTGGATTTACAAGAAGAAACATTATTATTACCATGTTCCATTATGACTACTTCTGAATTGATATAATTAAAAAGCAGAGTGCCAAAAATGTATTCGATTGAGTTCTTGCCTCTAAAAGCCAATTCAAATATCAGGTCTATCAATATTTCAGAACAAAGCTCAGCCTTTGATGAGTTTGTACAGAAAGAAAAAAATCGCTGCTATGAAATGGTAATCGAATGCACTGCTGTCAGTGCTCCTGAAGTCTTGATGGTACAGAGAAAAATTCAAGAGATACTAATATGAGAGATCTCAGAGGGATGTAGGGGAGTATGTGGCATATAGTGGTATGTTAATCCCTGGTGGTGTAGAGGTTTATTCTTAAAATAGCTTTCGCAAATGGTTAGATGATAACTGGAGGGAAATAAAGATACTGAATGCTCTTTCCTTTCTTAGCAGTGAACTGCTATAACAAAGGCACCGACCAGTGCCATCAGTTTTTCATGTATGGCATCATTCATCCAGGAGAATCCGAGGATATGCAGAAGAACATTGAGAATGATGTGCATCTACATAATGATGTGCATCTACATAATGAATGTGCTAGTTATTTGACAATGTAGCACAGTGAAAGAGAACTACTATACTGTTATAAGTTTACAGTTATCAGTTATTATTGCACGGTTATTGAAATGTTTTATAGAGCGTTCCATGTATAGTTCTTATGTTATTATGTAAACCGCCCTGAGCCCCGGGGAGGGCGGTATATAAATATAATAAATAAATAAATAAAGTGAGGTTTATGGACAAATAACTTCCTTGTGTACGCAGGGAGGGGACCTGTGGTCCTAACAATTAATGGTTTTACATTATAGTAACAGCCTTTGATTACCTGTGAAATCTAAAGAAAAAATGATACTTTTTTCTTTCTTCACTCTGCGTCTCCAATCTCAATTTAGGAAATTCTCAGTGGAGTGGTGGTCATAACGAGTAAAGATTCAGTCCAGCACCAGGGAATCTCTTTAACGATGGAAGGATCTGTAAACTTACAACTCAGTGCTAAAAGCGTTGGTGTGTTTGAAGCCTTCTACAATTCTGTAAAGGTAAAATTACTGAAGAAAATACTGGTTACAGCAAGCTTTCATTAACCTATTTATATGATGATTTAAATTTATTAACCTATTTATTTATTAACCTATTTATATGATGATGTGGGAAGGACTAGCTGGTTTCTGCTGTAACGGTAGTTTAAAAGGCAGCACTTTAAAAGGATTGTATAGAACTTTCTGATTTCATATTGGTAGATATAATATTGAAGCCTTTTTTCCTTCCAAAAATTTTCCAGAAATCACCTGTGCTGATAGAATAGAAAGGTCAACTTCATATCTTTCTCCCTCAATATTGCAGCCTCAGAACAGACATTCCTGTTTTCCCAGTGTTGGAAGGGAATGCAGGAAAGATCTGCAACTGTGTACCATTATCATTGATGAATTACTGGATCCAACTAGTCTGAACAGCCTCAAATCTGTATATTTTAAAAATCTGAGTAAATCTATGGACCTCAGCTTCCCCTCTTACTTATGAAAATTATTTGTTCTATTTTTTAAATACTAGAAACAAGGCAATATTAATTGTATACTATATACTAATTATATATATATATACTAGTAAAAGAGCCCATTGTAAGCAAAATACAATGGGCGCTAGAATGTGGGGGATAGGGAGGGACAGGGCAGCGCAAGGAAGCTGACCTTAGAGAGGGCGGGCGGCGGCGGCGAGGCATCCTCGGCTCCTCGGCGGGCCTTTGGCAGCGATCTTCGATTCCGGCGGGGTCTTGGCAAGCCGAGGTCAGACCGCCGGGCAGGGAGCCCCCACCAGCCGCCCTGCGCGCCGCTGGCGGGGACTCCCTGGGAGTAGCGGAGGCGTCGTCGAGGTCGGGCGGCGGGGCATCATCGGCAAGCCCTCGGCGGCCATCTTCGATTCTTGCCGGGTCTGTCGTGCGGCTGCCGGGGGCTCCCTGCCCAGCGGCCAGACGACAGACCCGGCCCACCCGCAGGGCCACCCGCCGCCCCGAGGCTCTCCCAAGCCTCCTCCCAGCTGGCGGAGCGGCCTTGCGGCGTCTTAGACACCCGTGGCTGTCTGCGTGGCTCGGCTGAAGCAGGCAATGGGGAGCCGCGCTTCTCGAGGCTCCCCATTGGCTGCTTGGGGCGGGATGGACACTTGGAGGGGCCAATCAGGAGCCGCTTCGCGGCTCCTGATTGGCCCCTCCGAGTTTTTATTCCAGACAGGGCCCGCCCTAACTCCTCCCACAGTGCCTTTACTGCTTTATTCAGTCCGTGGCGCTTTGCGCCACGGGGCTGTTTAAAGATATATATAACATACTCTTTTATTAAAAGCTTTATTTAAACAAAATGGGTAATTTCATTGTTGCTGTATTTTTATATTCTGTCATCATTTCCATTTTTATCTGAAGTATGTTAATGTTGATAATCAAATAATCAGATGTACTTTGTTGGTATTTGACCCTATTAATAAATCTGAATCCATACCCTTTTATCACCATCCAACCTGAAATTAGTGTATGAGATGACATATTTTATTACATCAGCTGTATCAAATGGCTTCATGGAATTGCTGTTTTGTTTTCTTCCCGAAGAGCACCAGAGTCAAACATAATAGGCAGAAATGCAAAAGAAATATAGTTGCCTATTCTCTTGACTGACACAACATCGATAGTAGCATTTCTCCCACAGTGCCTCATATTGTATCATTAATTTAATCTTCTCGGTATTCAAAAAGGTAATACTCCAAGCTCTAAATGATTTGTCATGTTGTGGTTTGGGTTGCCTGCTTGGACTATATAGACTTTGAGTTGGATCGCCAACTTGGGTTATCATGAAGAAAGAAATGCAAGTCAGAACTTTCAAAGCCCTTGCAGTGGTAGGTGATGGTATCATGTTAAAAAAGCAAGAAGAAGCTTGGTTTCATATTATAACTTTATTTTTGTGTATAAGAAGTGAGGTGCAGTTACCCATGAGAACCTAAGAATATTAGAACTACCTGTTACAACACTCATAAAAACAAGATTAAAATCAACAATACCTCACAGGAAAAAATGTTATGGATTGTTCCTAAAGCTGAATAAGCTTGGCACTAAGCAAGTGTCAGCATGGTAGCTATGCACATTAGCTGCAGTGTCCTAGTGTTTTCTCAATTTCAGTTTCACTGAAAACTTTTAAAAAATGACTTGCATGGTTATTCAGATATTTGTGACCTAATTTGATTAATAAATGATTAATGTTTTGATTTTATTCCTTCATACTTGACATGCAAAAATCTTAAATTCCTTAATTTCATAAATTAAATAATTAACGTATCCATAAGTTTTTTTGTATTTCTAGAAAAATCTATTGCTTGTATTTGCAGTGTGTTAGCAGTTGTTTCATTTTTTACAGCCTATCCAGCTTATTAACAGTACTGTAGAAATGGTAAAACCTGGAAAACTGCCCAGTGGTAAAACAGAAATTCCCTTTGAGTTTCCACTGCAAGTAAAGGGAAACAAAGTTCTCTATGAAACTTACCATGGTGTTTTTGTCAATATCCAGGTAAGACCAGCTTTCCATTTGGCAAATCAACTGTGGAGAATGTGTAAATTTTGGTATTGATATCAGTATAGGCTTAAACAATCACAAATATACAAGTATACTTTTATCTTCCCTAGTAGTTCTACATTCCCATCTTCTAATAACCAGGTTCTAATAGCCATCAAAAGAAGAAAAATACCTAGTACAATGAAATAATGTGTTACTGTATTTTCCAGGTTTGCTGTTTATCGTGCCACTGAAATCATGTGTGAAGTGCATCTGCCATGTGTTTCCAGACTTCCATTCCTAATACCAACTTTTATTTAATGAGGTGTTCTTACCTAGTTTCAGGCTTTTTTCAAAACAAAACATCAACGAACAAGACAAATGCAATGCTAATTTATAAATTCAGTTACTTTTTATAAAGTTCCAGATTAGGTAATTTGATATCTGCTGCTAATATAAGAACCATGTTTCTTTGATGTTCAGTCAACAGAGTAGGGTCTTCTTTCAGTTCATTTTTTCATTTTTCAAGATGCAAATATTAATCTGCTTCTCTTGCATAGTATACCCTTCGGTGTGATATGCGGCGTTCCCTCTTGGCGAAAGATTTGACAAAGACATGTGAATTTATTGTCCACTCTCCAGTAAGTTATTGTCCACTGTTCTAGAAGTTTTGACTTTATCTAAATTTTGTGTATCTTCATAACTGTTTAGGAGTATATGTTATACTTAAGTAACACCCAGGAGAGGCTCTTTACTTGGTTGAATAATAAAATTAATCTGATTTTTTCTTCACCTCCACCCGCATGTACTGACTCACGCTCTGCGGTCTGTCAGGTGAGCCTTTCAGCAGGAGTTTTATTGGAGAAGTGGTGGGAACCCACATCAGGGTTTCTTCAGCAGTTTTCTTTTGGAAAGGTCACTTCCTTACTCTATAAAATGGTTCTTTACTAGAGGATTTCCAGTGTACCCGGAATCCTTTTTCTAAAAACAAAAATGTCTGGATGGCCTTTTATTAGTTAAATCTCTCCCATGAATAGTTTCTTACAACTACACTGTTTTGTGTGAATGTTATTACTAGAAGCTGCCTTAACTGTTTTTAAACAGAAAGGTGAGATACCAAGGTTTTAACAAAATATAACAATGTATATTTTGTCCCCAAAGGGTTCCGACTAATGTAACTAGTTGGGACAGTCTACTAATCTGTTTTTGTGCAAAAGGTCTAAACTCATGAAGTGTGATAGTTTTATTTTTTTCCCTGAAAGAACACATGATAGTGACTCATTTAAACTTGTTGTTGGAAGTCATGAGGCTTGCCAAGGTGTGCATGAATCCAGCAGTTAAGTACTGCTGTTCCAAAGCAGTAAGGATGTATATAAGACAGACATGACAGTGAGAAATAAAGATGTGAATAGAAAGCTGTGCTGGACCTAGATAAGAATTTTTTAAATGAAACACTCTGATATTTTATGTGGAGACTATCATTTGTATGATGAAACTATAAGAGGAATACTTGCTGTATTACCTCTCTAATACAATTTATTGACTCTCCATATCTTCCTATGACTATGAAACGTCCCTACTACAGACTAATCCCCTGCTCCAAAAAACCCACAAAATGAAACCATGCGTTCATATATGTGCATGTACAATAAACATTCTGTTACACATGTGGGCAAATAGTAATGCAGCATGGCTGAACATTTCCTTCTACCAGAGCCATTAACTGGCTGGAGCTGTAATGACCTGGGACCCATCCTGTATTTAGAAATAAATGATTATAAGTACATATTTTCGTAAAGGTTCTGAGAAAGCCAGCATGGTTAAGAGTGGTGGCCTCTGATCTGGATAGCCGGGTATGTTTCTCTGCTCTTCCATATGCAGCCAGCTGGGTGACCTTGGGCTAGTCACATTCCTGTTAGAGCTGTTTCAGCCCCACCCTCCTCACAGATGTCTGTCGTGGGGAAGGAAAGAATACAATTGAAAGCCTCTTTGGGACTCCTTTGGGTAGTGAAAAACCTGGTATAAAAATATTGCTTCTAAGTGTCACAATCACTCTGTTGCAGCCTCAGAAAGGTAAACCAACTCCAAGCCCTGTGGACTTCAGTATTACGCCTGAAACTCTGCAGAATGTTAAAGAGGTAAGATCACTAGTACCTTTAGAGAACTTGCATCACATGGCATGGTGGAATACATAGTTCCTCAGTTTTCCGTCTGCCCTTTGTCCTGGATTTGATTCACTTAATTACAATGAGTAAAGTAGTATTAGATTGGTCTGTTTATTATATGGATATATTGTTTTGTAATAGCCTATATAACTGCAAATTGCTGTATTCTCCTTAATTGGTTTTCTAACGGGGGGTTGAGGTATCAGACATTTGAGAGAGAGGGAGAAGGTAACAGATGGTGTTTAGGAACCTTGCATCCTTTCATTTGAGTCTCCCATTTCAATACCCTTATATCCTAGGGAACTGCAAAGAGGTATGTTGCTATTTTTATTTGCATTAAGAAGGCATCATTGCCTTGTGATAGCAGCAGCATATCTTGCATCTGAGACACATTTGTATGCTTAGAAATTAGTACCCTTCTTGCCCAGGAATGAAAACCTGGAAGGAAAGAGTCAAAAGACAAATATGACTCAGTCAGGTACTGCCTGAAACACAATTGAGTAACAGTGCAGGAGAGGCAAGTACAGATAAATAAGAGCTGCTCATTATGGAAATTTCTCCCTCTCAAAGATGAAGGGCTTCTGACCAACCACTTCTTTGCAAGGAATATTTGATTCCCCTGTCCCTAGACTTGGGAGATTGGAACAAATCTCCCTCTGATAGTTTGAGACTCGCTCACATGCACACGGTAGAATACACCAATAAAAGCAACATACTTTATTGAAAAGATTAAAAATGTGATTCAGACTTAAGTGTAAGGCAAGAAAAAGCACATGCAATAACACAAAATGTATCTTCCTACATACACATACATATATGAAGGCAGGCAGGTTGCATCTTCATATCAGCACATCAGCACACATAAGATATTAAATTTTAAGTTGTATGCTCTGGATGTTGCAATTTGACCTGAGCCTCTGAGGAAGGGTGAACTATAAATGTAAACATAAATTCCAAGGCAGCAGGTTGGAGGTGGTGCAAGATGGTCTCTGACTCTGATATTAGTGGACTGTGCTTGAAAAAAATTGTGCTAGATAGTTGTAGGCTAACTTTATAGGAAATTGGACTACTAGTGACCTCTTGACCAGTATAAGCCAATTAAGAATGTGAGCCAAAAGATGATTCTCAACAAAGAGCAAGACTTTCCCCCCTTCTGTCTGTAGTTAAGTCAGACTATTTTGATATTCAAAAGTGCAATCTCAAGCTTTTCATCTTGGCTTGGGAAGGGGTAAACATTTGATATGGAATTCTTCCATGTTATTCTTTAACACATGGATGGCATATCAGGAAACAAGCTATTGCTTTACATATATGACATGGCCCAATGCTGATTTAAACTGTCAGGTTGCTTTACACAGCGGTGACCATCTCTTTTGACACAGTCATTGGTAAAACAGTTTCTGTTCATGTTCCCCCTTTGGAGACCATCTTTGGAGAGATAGACTTCTATAGCCCAAGACTTCAGGGAAGGAGAAAGGGTTCTAAGATAAAGAGCAAATGCAGACAAGGTTCCAGGGTATGACTAGGAAGCAGAAACTGATAGAAATTAAGACCTGCTAAGAAAGTAAGTTAATTTACTCTTATGAAGTTTATCTTTATGGTCACATGCCCATATATAACTTGTGAGAATCCATGATCTTCCTGTAGTAGCTACTACATTACATCCCCTGATAACTTTGTATGTTTCTCTGCTTGGTGGATGTTCAGTGTTTAGAGTGAATTCTAGTACTGTATTTAGAGCTTAAAAACCTCTTAGTATTGCAAAGGTTTCAATACTTTGATTAATAAAATGTCCTTACAATCTAGGAAAATCTAAAATCACTTTGACGAACCATACAAAGCTTTGCTAAGAAACACATTTCAGTCATTCACTGTAGAATTGCTCATTAATGTCAGAAATTCACAGATTCAGCATCCTCCTTGCCTCTGTGATTGGAGCAGGGAAAGACAGAAGGGAAACTGACCAAAATCTCCTACAATAATTCTGACTTATAAACAGTCTATGTGCACTAGTTGATATGGGACACATTTTCATACATATATTTCAATTTGCTTTCTCTTTTGGAGAAAACTCTCTGCAAGCTGCTAAGCTCTTGAGTTATTGTTCAGAACTTTGTTTTCTGCTGTTGTTGTCCATTGCTGAATGTGACTTGTTTTGGAGGTTGCCAATGAGAGCATCTCCTTGCAGAGAATGTAATTTAACTTTGTAATGCTATTAAAATATCGTAGAATGTTCCATTAGATAGTTCTGCAGTCTTACTGGAACAGCTTTTCTTTCATATAACTGCTTTTTGTCTGACCTTTAAAGACTGAGCACTCCCAATAGAGTCTATATTTGAAGGGATTTAGGTCCTCAATTTGGAAGTTTCAGAATAGGGGATCCATAGTTAGCATTTAGAATGAAAGATGATGCAATCCAGTTGGACAAGTATTGGTAGAAAGATCTACCTTCTGTTATTTACTTAGTTATGTAACAAACAGCTATCTGTTTTCAGGATGTTTCCTACTGGCTTCACCCTCTTATTTCACTTTACATTTAGAGGGCATCACTCCCAAAATTTCTTATCAGAGGCCATCTCAACTCAACAAACTGCATTATAACACAGCCACTGACAGGGGAGTTGGTGGTGGTAAGCTCAGAAGCTGCAGTTAAGAGTATTGAACTCCAATTAGTACGAGTGGAAACCTGTGGTAAGTCTTTAAATACAATTTGGTATGACATACATTCTTTGTTCTAGTATGGGTTGGAGCTACATTTTAAAAACTGGAATCCACTAAAATATTCTTAAATCAACTAATTTGATGTAGTTTTATTACTCTAGTGGAATTGTAAGGTTTTCTTGTTTCATATTGGTTGTGGGAGACCCATGGTAGAGTCCAATTAATGTGTTAGGTAGTTCCTACATATAACCACTTGCATAGTGTGCTAGATTATTATGCCATATTAAGTACTACATGTAGAATGCTACATATATAATCTATCCACAATTTAGAGGCATGTTGGCCTGTCAGTTATATATACTTGGCCATAATGTCTGTGTAGGAATTTTCTAATAAATAGTTGCTCAGTTTGAAATACTTCTATTGTTATTGTTAAAATTTGTGTGTGTGTGTGTGTGTATAAAATCCTGCTTTTTCCAAAGGTTGTGCTGAGGGTTATGCTAGAGATGCTACTGAGATTCAGAATATTCAGATAGCTGATGGAGATGTTTGCAGAAATCTTCCTATTCCTATCTATATGGTGTTTCCACGGCTTTTTACGTGCCCAACACTAGAAACTACAAACTTCAAAGTTGGTAAGGAGAATTATTTGAATTATATTAGCATTCTTAGTTTTTGTGAGTTTCAGGTTAACGCCTTACTAACAGGCATACTGTGATCACTCAAGATTAGCAATTTATTAGGGATCAGGAAACAAATTAAAATAAGGTGACTTTGCCACTAGGGATCTTTTCCCCAAATAAAATTTGATGTGAAGTGTCTTGTGATTGGCAACAGTGGTACCAGTACATCAGCTTTAACAATGCTTTGGTGAAGAGCCATGGTATATTCCAGAGGGTGTACTTGTTGAAAGCAAGACAGAAGAAAGGATGTTCTACAGCCACTTGTGGTTGGATTAGTTCTTGCTGAACAACCATAAAGGCAAATAGGCAAGAAACGGAAGAAGCACTTCCTCAGCTCCCTTCATCTTGCCTAGGCCTGGGGAGGCAAGAGGGAGATGACATCACTATCAAGGAATCAGACGGGGGGATCTGAATTCAGGCTTGCAGCTTTGCATGGAGTGTTGTTATGATATAGGCTGGAATTTTTTTGATCTAGTCTTTAAAGCCCATGGAAGAGGATGGAATTTTTTAGATGTTAATTGGGTGGCCATGTTGGAATTCTTTCAACTATATTACAGGCTATGAATTGCCTGTTGAGCTGTTTAGTTGAGAAGTTAAAAATAATTTATTAAATTCAATTATTTTTTTTAAAAAACTAAGTAGTAAGTTCCATCTTCTTAAATGAAAGCTGCTGTGGCACAGCAAAGAAAATATTTTTCCTTTAGCATTGTTATTTTACCTCATGTAAATCTAATCATTAATTGTATACGTTTTTACTGGACCATTCGGCCAAGATTTATTTGTGTAATAGAATCAACATATTGCTAAGACTGCAGAGGCATGGGACAGAAAATTTAGTATGCTGTTGTGATATGAACTAATTCAAAGGTTTTTTTTTCCTTCTAGAATTTGAGGTTAATATTGTTGTCCTCTTGCATGATGATCACCTCATCACAGAGAATTTTCCATTGAAGCTCTGCAGGATGTGAATATTTAGGACAGTCATTTTAGGGCTATCAAAGGAAACAGTTCAATCATATGGTAATCTATTGAATTGGAACAAGATTGCTCCTTCCTTCTCTTTTTCTAGCTCTGTGGCAATGAAAGTCAGAATTCAGTGTTTTGAATAGTGAATAAGAACTATTAGTTAAGAGTGTAAAAATTATCTCACACGGTCTGTTACTCATACTGAATAGCTGAAATTTCTTCACTGTGATACTAGCTAGCAAGTATATCCATCATATTCTGGGTTGAAAAGATGGTTGTCTTCAATGAATTTTTGGCACTGCTTAGAGTCAATAACATTCCCTTTTCATTTTGACACTTATGCATTAATTCTGATAATGAGATGGCGTTGTCATAGGCGGGTTCCTATTTCACAAAGAGACATTTGAACTCAAATGGCTTCCCTTCCATGTCTTCCTCTTATGTCACAGCAAACAAATACTTCTTGGTCTTACAGAGGTTTGCATGTTCTGTTAAAAGCAAGATGCCCCAAGTCTGAATAAAATTGGATTGATGGAGATTATACTAGACTTGGCTTATGTATTAGAAAGCAATTGAACTTTCTGTTGGCTGATGTAAATGCTCTCTTTATCTGTCAACATTAAAAGAATTTACTTAAAATGTCTTGGTTTCAACTTCCTCCATTAGTTGGGGAGATACATTAAGTATTGAGTAAGTAGCACATAATATGCATTTCATACCCAAAGTTTTTTATATATGTTTTGTGGTGAATTTTCTTTAAAGCTTGTAAGTTATGAAGTCTTACCACCAGACAGGCCTCCAAACTCTATCCTCTCCCAGAACTAGGGTTAAACTACTCTGTGATACTGCAAACAAGTACTGTACATGAAATTGGCTGTTCTGTTACTGAGACAATTCCCCTATCAATTTGCACTCTCCCTCAGGCAGCCATCCCCAATTCAAGGATATCGGTTGATGGAGCTGCACTCCCATAGACAACTGCTCTTCCCTCCCTCAATTTCTGGGGTGATTTGGCAGCAAGGTTGAGATATTGTGGAGGTCTTCTGTCAGAATAGAGGTGAAAGACTCAGTGCGTTCCATTTGGGGCCATTTTTGCCCTCCTTTATTTATTATTCGTTTAAACAAGGCCATGTCCTTACAAAAGTGACTAATATCAGAATTCTGAGTCCTTTGCCTTCCCTTCTGAATCTGAGGTAAAAATTCTCTTCAGCTTGCTATCAGCTGCAGCATAAGAGAACTGAGGGGAGAGTGCTAACACCTGCTAACAAGGACCTTCCGGCCTGCTAAGGAGCCCTGCTAAGGAGCTCTGTCCCGGCCCTCCTAACGAGCTGGCCAGCCATCACCCACCCCACTTGATCTGGCTGCGAGCTACGGCCCAGAGCCACCTTAAGCTGCCTGGCCAGAGGCCAGGGGAGAGGACCCTTTCAAGGCCCGTTCTTAGGAACAGGCTTTAAAGCTAGTATATGTATAAGTAAATTGTTAGGTTTTGTTTCCATCTTGTTTTCTTATGAATTTGTTCAACCATTTTAGACAGGAGATAATTGTGAGTATCCATTCTTTTGGAGTACTCAGAAGACAGAATGAACCCAAAGTTCAGGTTCAGTTGCTTGTATCTTCCTGCAGTATATTTATTCTCAGTATCTCAAATTCATCAGTGGGTTAACCTCATCCCTTGGCTCCCATGATAAGAATCTGGAGTTGACCTGTGTGTCATATGGAGCCCAAAGCTCTACTCCCTGAACTTTTTTCCTGCAGTGCTGTCTATCTTTGAACTTGAAATAAGGTTTGATTTCTCTCCAATACACTATTACCTTCTATTCCTCAGCAGAGCTTCCTTGTCCAACAATACTGCCCAGAAACAGACAGAAATGGAACAGAATGCAGATTTTTCATCATGAGGCATCCTGTAGTTAGCTGGTGACATGCTTGTGACTAGGGAGCAAGAAATAAGCCAACCGTACCTATATACAATGCTAAGAGACTTCATATGGTCTTCTACCCAACCCCTTCCTTGACAGTTTAGTCTTGCATAAAAGACAGCACTAAGGAGTTCTTACCCAAAAGAAAGAGTGCAAAGGGCTACAAGGCTAAATTCTAGTGAGCGCCAGTAGCATCTTGTCACTAAAGTGGAAGGTTTTCCTCACGTGTGCATGTATGGGAGGAAAACATGAGCAACACAAAAAACTTTCCTACCCACTGGAGAAAACCCATGACTTGATGAGTTAATGGAAAAATATTAACAAAAGATCATAGCTTGAGGATAACTAAGACCCACTTCATCATAATGAAAGATCACTTTTAGAGGGAATTGTTAGACCCTGATGCTAAGACAGACCCCTTGTTACATAAAGGAGCTTTTCTGTCTGTCAGACAGCCTAAAGCAGCCGGACCTATGAAGGCTGCTGTGCAACTTACCTGCACTGCGTTACAATCTCATTAGTACGAACAGCAAATTAGTTGAGGGGAGGGGAGATACTTCTGCAGGGCCTTGCTTGTATCTGACAACACTCCATTCTTACATCCATTTTATGAAATTTAGGGTGAAGGGACTCTCCATCAGTGAAAGAGGCTAGCAGATGTCCACTACCCATATTGTTTCTATCCAGGAGTATATAACCTGCAATTATGACTTCACAGCCTTCCTATGGCAAATGGCATTATGTCACCCATCCTTGTAAACACACCTACAGTCCGGCCCCGCCTGGGCTCTCGGGGGAAGTCAGGACTCCCACGGCCCGGACCCCCACTCCTACAGCAGCGGGGCTCGTTGGCGAGACGCGGCGCGACCGGCTCCTGCCCCAGTTCGTCGGGGCTGCACCCGATGGATAACGCGCCTTCCAGGCCGGGGCCGCCGATTCAACGCAGACTGGCCCGGGAGGGGGAGGGGGAGGGGGGGGACGAGCGGCAGGCGGCCCCAGAGACTCGCGCCCCGCGATCCGGCAGGACCGGGCGCGCCCGCAGACGCTCGAGCAGCCCGCACGGGAAGGGCGGGGCGACCTGACGCTCCGCAGACGCTGGAGAGCGGGGTGGGCCGCCTTGAGCCCCCGGGAGGGCGGGCACACGAACGAGGCGGGCGGAGATACGGGACTGGAAGCCGGGGGAGGGGGGGGAGCGACGGATAGAGAACGGAGTGACTGGAGAGACGTGTACTTAGCGGAGGGACGGAAATAAAAGGAAACCGCTGCGAGCAAGCTGGCGGACGGGCGTGAGTTCTTGGCCCTGGACTTGCCGGGCGACGCAGGGCTGGCAGAAGCGTCCCCCTCCCACGGCTCCGACCTAGAGCGGGACACCCCCTCACCCCCGCCTATCTGACGCGCACCCGAACCGCTGGGGGAGGGGGGGGAGGGCGACGGGGCGCAGGCAAGCCCACGGGCAGGCCGGACACCTACTTAACGCATTCACAAGCTGAATAATATTACCAAATGCCATGGCAGAAAGCTCTATGGCCTTTGCTTGGCAGGGTTAAGAACCAATTATGCCAAGTATCTGCTTTTTAGTACTAGTCAGTAAAAGGACTTATACTTTTATATATATAACCGCTGATTATGTAGGGATGGACAGACACCTTGTTATACATATTTATTTTCCTGGTAGCCCTTGACTTCTGCTGTCAGAGGTTGTGAACCCATTGCCCGTGAACAGATGAATGGCTTCTTCACACCCCTACTTCAGAAGTAATTCTTCAGGTGCTTTCTGCACAATGGTGGGTGAAACTAAGACATCTATCCCCACTAAATGTGTCAAGCTTTTAGTATGGCCCCAGGTAAAGGAAAACTTCTGCAGGCTAGCTACGCCTTAGGGAATGAGGTAAAGAAAACCTCAATGTCAGAGAATGCAAAATTGACTTGTTTGAATTTCATTTGTTTGGCTGACAATGGTCCAGGACTCACCCCTCCAATCTAGGTTCATTACTACCTTTGATTTACTTTGATTGTTCAATTTGTACTTATAGCTAGGACACTTCAACGTGCAGAAGTTCCTTGTAGTTCAGATCTGACCAACGCTTTCTTGTCCCAAGAAAGAACCTGCATCCTATAATAAGGACCACTGAGGAATAAAAATTTACCTACTCAAAACATTTAAAAGCTGATCTAAAGAGCTCAAACAGAACTACCACTTTAAAAATGAATCTAGTATGTATTCATGTCAGGAAATGTAAATTTCTTTTTAAAACATTAACTGTATAATTAATATTGCTATTTATTTGTTCATAAATATAAATTTGACACAAAAAGCATTAACACTGATTACAAAGCATTTTCTGTTTAAACTACCAAGGGTCATTTAATATTGTGAATAAAAGGAAATTATTAATGTGTACACTATGCTATGAATAGCTTGTTTGGATATCAGGCTATGAAAGTTTTAAAATAATTTTATCAAGTACAAACAATGGTTCATGTAATGATACAATAGAAAAGGTTTTAAAAAGTGAATGATATAGTTCTGAACAGGAATCCCTAAAACACCTGTCTAACTTTATGTCAGAGGGCAGTTTTTGAGACAAATTTAATTTGACATTACAAGATCACTTTTATAAGAGCTGATTGATATTCAATGACTTTGACTAGAAGGTCATATACTTTAACCGAGGGGATGATGCAGGACTGGAACACAGGAAATATGCAAAGGACAGCACTATTCTAGCCATTCCCTCATATGAGCATCATGTATGCACTGCTGTACAGTCAAGATCACACTGCATGGTTCATGTTTTATAAAAAGATACTTTGTTAAAATGAGGGACTAAAGTAACTTCTATAATTACTAAAAAGGTTGTGATCTTAATTAAAAGTAACTGATTATTTCTTGTGATTACACCAAGTGGCTACATTAAAAGCTGAATCAATTACCAGCCTTTACCAACAGAAACAGAATTACAGTTGAATACATTTGTTGATTGCTCAAAGTGAGGGAAAACAATTACTCAGTTTTAATATACCACCATAAAAGCATACCCATGTCATGGGTTGGATCCAAAGGTGCATTTATTCAACAAAACATCAATATCAAGTACATGTTAAATCAGAGGGTGATGACCTGCTTATGGCAGCATTAGGACTGCTACAGAAACCCCTTATACCACTGAAAAAGCTCCAGAAGTTACCTCTATCTCTCACTAGTGGCTCTTTGGTTCCAAAACCAAGTTATCTAGAAAGAGAAATCTTTGAAAACAAGGCACTAACACTGGGAAAGGGGGGTGCTTATAAAAAACTGGTCCCCCCCCCCCAAGCCCCGGCCCAATCCTACTCTTGGCAGCTGCAATCTTCAAATTGTTAAAGATGACCAGTCACTGAGAATTACGAAGAACCACAGTATCAATGTACTGAAGTTTCTGCCTAATCTGAATCCCATCCATGATTTTTACTTTGTGTTACATTACTTATATCCACAGTAGTTCGAAAACAGATCAACATACTTATTTTACTTTTCAACAGAATAATGAGTATTCGGCAGTTTGAAAGCTAGTAAATTTACCTGTTTTGCTACAGTACAGCCAAGATCCATGTTGCTTAATATTACTAATGGCAAGAGCATTATTGAATAATATGCTGCGTCCCCTAAGACATAGCAGGACACAAAGTGTAAAATATTCATTTGCCCAGCAGCCAGGAAAAATGGCATAAACTAAATTACACATTTAGTGCATCTAAAATGCAACACTCCATAACAGGTTGCACATGACAACAAAATTTCAGGTACATCTGTTTCGTCCAGGAAGCTCAGGGTAATCTTCAGGTAACAATACATGACGCCGACATGTTGGACATGTACTATGCTCTTTAATCCATGGACCAATACACTATTGAAGATAGGGAAATGATTAATTAAAAACAATCACAACTGTGTGAGACCAGTAATATTTTGCTATTGCTTTTTAAACATGCCTTTTCAAGACTCTCAAAGCAGTATTAGTGCCCACTCTGTCATCATGTGTATAAAAATGTATTGACCAATTATTGCATCAAGTTTGGAATTCTAACAGCTGTAGAAAACAACTTATTTCAAATGACTGATCTAATTAATAGGACAAACAACTGATTACTTTTTTGTTGCTTAATACATTAAGTGTCCTCAACTTGCAACTCCACTGATTAAAATTTATTATTGTTTCCAGTTAATAAGTGATAGGTTGGATTTACCCTATATACTTGCATAGAAGCCTAGTTTTTCGGCACCTTTTTCCACACTGAAAAAGCCCTCCTTGGCTTATACGCAGGTATATACGCTAATTGAAATAAAAGCCTGCTCCAACCAGCCAATTGTTGCTCTGGAACCTTGTAGGACATCAACAGTTTGACTAAGGGACTCTGATCTTTTTTTTCTTTTTGCCTTCGCTTCTTCCTCTTCTTAATCACTTCTTCCAAACTATTATTTTGGTTTCTGTGGGTGAAAAGCGGGGTACAAAACCCAGCAACTATTCATCATCTCGACTTTTCTGTATTTGTTGGGGAGGGGAGGCTGGATGGGAGAGCCTGTGATGATGGAACATTTCCTACCCTCAGCTTATATGCGAGTCAATAAGTTTGGCTAGATTTTGTGGCAAAATTGGATACCTCTGCTTATATGTGGGTCGTCCTATATGCGAGTATATACAGTAATTGCAGGTACCTGACTAATCAGCTGAACTGCTCATTGATCTATACACCAAGTAATCCTACTAAATAAAAAGCTATGCAGTCCTACTTTGCAGTCCTACTTTACAGCTGTCCTTTTTAACAGCTTATTTGTCATATAGCATGCAGGGAGGGCTTAGGTTTGCTAGGAAGTCTTCTCTTTCTGCCTTTCCGATAAGCTACTTTATAGGTAATAAACTATTTTGTAATCTCCTGCTCCCATGGGCTGACTGTGAGAACTCAAGGCTAATTTGTATAGGCTGTGGAATAATACAAATCAATGGATGATGCCCTTACATGTGGGTAATCTGTAAACTCTTACAGTAACAGAGTGGGAACTGCTTTTTGAGTATGGCAGCTTCAAAAAGGGCTGCCGTAGTCCTGGGAAACTGCTGCCTGCATGCAGGGCTTATGACTACACTGGCTAGGGGTGATATTGCTGCCTTCAGTAATAAAGACAATACTTGCTAAAAAATATTGTGGCTTTATTACTACTTGTACATTCCAGGCTTAAGAAAGAACAGTTAAAAACAAATTCCAGATAAAGCCCTGGTTTGGGGATCTAAATTTACTGAACTTATATGGTTACGTAGGAATTCAGTTTCTATAGTATAATCCAATAATTTTTCCCAACTACAACTCTTCATAGAATACATTTCTTCTAATTGAAGCAATTATCAACCATGAAGGTAGATTTATGTGGGCAAATGAATGAAATGGGCAATTATAGCTGCAATCAGCAGTTACATGCCATTGATCACAAGTGGAAAATAAGCAAGGAACAACCTGTTATCAGCTGGCTCATACATTGTCTTTCTTTACAATTTCAAATGTAATAAAAAAGATATGAGTTGTCTTTTTGGAACTACTGACTCACCAGTTTGTGAAATTTGTGTCCACAATCTAGCACACTGAATTCTTCCATACTAAGTTCCTCATGGCATATCACACATGGATCATTATCCTATTAAAACAAGTGAATTTTGAGCTATTACAATACTATTACAGTGGAAAATAGGCAAAACATTTTTCAGAAACATTAGTAACTCAATGTTAAGCATATTTAATTTGCATGTACAAGGTTCAATTCCTGGTAACCTGTTAAAGGCAGCACAATTGGGGGAAAGCCTGAGATCCAGGACAATATAGACTAACAGTTCAAAATACACTTTATTTTTGTGCAGCAGCTTCCATAAAATGGCACAAGTACTATACAAATATCGTAACATATTCAGCACTGCCAGGCTATTACATACAAGAAAGCTCTTCTCCAGCTTAAATTTGGAACAGACCACAAGCCAGTCATGTCATACTGACAACCACTTGCAAATGTGTGTCACTAAGCCATGAGGTTTGCTATTTGAAGATAGGAAATCATTCAGGCTAATGATAGTTTTAGAAATAGAAAACCTTGACTGTTTGATCAAAAAAACCTGCCACTGCTCCATTCCCCCCGTCCATAATACTACTGTTTAGTAGAAATTGGTTGGCTGTGCAATCTGCATGAGCAAGTATCACAAATTATCTCTAGGGTCAGTTGACTGCTTGGGTCACAGAATCACATAACCACTGTGGTTTGATGGGTTGCTGTGAGAAGGGGGAAGGAGACTAATATTACAGCCCCACTGATGAACGAGGCCTCTTTCCTCACTGCAAAGTACTGATCTACGTGATTATTACTGCATGTGGGTCCACAGTTTCAGCAATCAACTTGCCTGGAGTCAGAAGAGACTACTGAGGGTAGGTATGAAGGCAAGGCGCACAACCATCCATGTCTTCTGCAAATGGATTGCTAAATCCAGGCTAACATTTACAGTACTAAACTTTTACACTGTATAAGATGCACAAAATAAAGGTGTTGTTCTAATTGGAATTACTGATGTAACTTCGATTACCAGCAACATTTGAAATTATAAAAGAGAAACAAATTCAGTAAGTACAAATGTTCCTACAGTTTATGGTATGTTCACAAGTTCAACCTCTGTTTTCTATAATATCAGGCACTGTACTAAAATTGTACTTGTACTAAAAATGAGAAAAGGGGGGGAACATGTGAACATCCCCAAATATCATTAAGTTATTCATGCACTTAAGCAAAGTTTGCAGTGCAATCAGCTGCACTGACTGAAGATACCTACAGTGGCATCAACAGACTTCTTCCACTTAGATTTTGCTATTCCTCCATCGGTTTTCCAAGGCAACTGAGTTGATGCAGGTGGGAAAGTTTTTTTCTTTATGTTTTCATTATCACGCCTTGAGTTGGATATGCTAGACATATTCTGTCTTAATGTTTTTATCTTTTGAGTCTGATTTCTTCTCTGTCCTGAATTGGAGGAGGGTGCTTTCTCAATTTTTGCTGGAGAGGAGCTAATCTATAGAGACACAAGAACCTTAGTGTGTTAGTTTACATTTGTTATTTCAATACCCAGGACAGCAAATGAAGAAACAATTAGAATATTTACAATACATATCCATTACCAATAGTTGCAATATAAAAGCTAGAACAAAAAGGCAGCTAGCAGTACAGCTTCAAAATGAGACGCAGTATGTTTGTTCTTTTTAAGTTTGAAGTCTTAGAAGGGCTGCCTTCTTCCATATCAACCTATCCTAAAATTAATATTTGCATCCAAGACCATGTTGAGTGTGCCCCGTTTTCTAAAATGAGAGGCAGGGTCCTCCCTGTGAAGAAGAAGAAGAGTTGGTTCTTATATGCCTCTTTTCTCTACCCGAAGGAGTCTCAAAGTGGCTTACATTCACCTTCCCCATTCTCTCCCCGCAACAGACACCCTGTGAGGTGGGTGAGGCGAGAGAGCCCTGATCACTGCTCGGTCAGAACAGCTTTATCAGTGCCGTGGCGAGCCCAAGGTAACCCATCTGGCTGCAAGTGGGGGAGCACAGAATCGAACCCGGCATGCCAGATTAGAAATCCACACTCCTAACCACTACTCCAAACTGGCTCTCATTTGGCACTTCATTTATGGACAGTTATATTCATGTATACCACTTTGCAAACTTTATGGTTAACAGTTTTCATACAAATAACTTAAATAATAAATGATCCTGGAAATTAGCATCTATGTACCTTCCCAGACATAACATTCTAGAGCCTTGGGCAAAGAAAGGAAAAAACCTATTCCATACAGCAGAGGTCTCCAGAATGGTGACCATGGGCACCAAAGTGTCTGCAAACTTTTTTTTAGAAAATGGTGGAGCCATGTGAAACTTTTGCCCAGCAGGGCTCCTACATTGCCATCAGATATCTGCTTAGCAGATTCAAAAACACATTGCTTCAGCAGCAGCTGTTTGACTGAAAGCGAATTGGATGTATGCAAGAAAATATTTTTAAACAATGTTCATTTTAAAAGGCAACCTGTTAGGCAGAGTTTCGTTTTGGAATGCTGAAGAGTTACTGTGGAGTAACTCTTAATCCCTGAGGTTATTTTCTTTGTTTTTCTGTAACAGAAGGCCAAACATTCTAGCAGCAATACCTTCTTCTTGTTTTCATGATCCAGAATAAAGTTAAGGAGTTCATCCATGCTAAGTTTGTTTCTATTGTTGACTTTCACTTCTTTTATAAATGTTTCAAAATCTGAACTGTAAAAGACAGGACAAAAAGCAAAACTATTAAGGGTTTGGAACACAGAATACCTCCCCCGCAGCGGAATTGTATCTTCTAAAAAACTCCATCTCAGCTGCATTTAAACATACCCAGTTCTCCAAGAACAGTTAAATGGGAATTTCAAATACACAGTAGCAAAACATTCACTTTAATAATTTCCGTCATCATGATAAAACCTGAGAGAAAACAGCAAAGAGCGAAGATATGCATTTGCACCTGACAGTCTTTTGATATAAACCAGTATCTTTGAGGTAGCCCTATATATATATGTAGTCCAAATTTGAAAGATGATAATTTAGTTCTATGCATTTATACTCAGAAATAAGCCCATTGGGTTCAACAGGGCTTATTTCCACAACTTCACATAGTGTTACCATATGTCTTCTTTTAGCATCTTAAAAAAAAAAAACTAATGAAAATGTCCTCTTCTGAGGTTGGAAGGTTAGGAATATTCCTAGTTGGCAGCAATTATCACAGCTCCAACAGTAGGAACAGTTATTATAAGATTTGTCAGAGTGATCACTTGTTTGAAGTAATCAGTCAGGAATATGCCCTAACTTCTCAACTTCTACTTTAGGGGAATTTATCCAAGCATCTCCCTTGAAATGGGAGAATTCCCAGAGGGGCTAAAAGAGGCAGTGGTTCGATCACTGCTGAGAAAACCATCTTTACACCCACGAGAGCCCAACAACTACCAACCCGTTTTGCATCTAGCATTCCTGGGAAATATGGTGGAAAGGGCTGTCACAGATCAAATGTCAGCAATCCTGGGAGAGATTTCACTCCTAGACCCAACTCAGTCAAGTTTCCAGCCTGGCCATAGGGTAGAAACAGCGCTAGTCGCCCTGACAGACAACCTCCGTTGCCTGTTGGGCCGTCGCAGATCAGCGCTGCTTGTACTATTAGACCTCTCAGCAGCATCTGACATAGTCTACCATGAATTTCTAGCTCACTTCCTCGCTGACATATGGGGAACAGCCCTTCAATGGGAGATCTCCCTTCTCCAGGGCCGTGGACAGAAGGTAGCAATAGGAGAGAGATCTTCAAGCTGCCAACAATTTACACACTGTCCCTCAAGGAGTGGTCCTCTCTCCAATCCTATTTAAGAACTTCATGTGCCCTCTTGCCCAACTGGTACGGACGTTCGAGATGGGATGTCACCAATATGCAGGTGACACCCAGCTCTTCCTCCTGATGGATGACCACCCTAATTCTACCTCAGAAGCATTAATCAGCTGCCTGGAAGCAGTGATGAGGTAGCTCAAGCAGAGTCATCCAAAGATGGAGGTACTATGGCTAGGCAGGAAGGGTCCAAGTGAAGAAGCGTGCTTACCCAACCTGGTTTGTGTGCAGCTATCAGCAACTTGATCCAACGGGAACTTGGACGTGATCCTGGAGACCTCCCTCTCAGTGGAGGCCCAGGTTACTAGAGTAATGCAGCTGGCATTCTATCACCTTCACCAAGCCAAACTACTAGCTCCCTACTTGGCCATGGAACACATAGCCACAGTGATCCACATGACGGTCACGTCTAGGCCTGAATTCTAAACCTTGCTCTATGCAGGCCTACCCTTAACTCTGATCTACAGGTGGTCCAGGATGCAGTGCCCAGGGTCCTCACAGCAACACCATGGAGGTCCTACATCCAGCCCATTCTCCAAAAATTACACTGGTTACCAATCGAATTCTGGATCAGGCTTAAGGTTTTGGTAATTACCTTCAAGGCCATATGTGGTCTGGGCCCAGTGTACCTGAGGGACCACCTCTCTGCCTATGCCCCTCAAAGATCTCTGTGCTCCGCTACCTCCAACCAGCTAGTGATCCCTGGCTCCAAGGAAGTCCACTTGACCTCAACCAGGGCCAGAGCCTTCTCTGTCCTGGTCCCTACCTGGTACATTGAGCTCCCAGAGGAGATCAAGGCCATAACAGAACTAAAACAGTTCCCCAGGGCCTGCAAAAGGGAGTTCACCAGACATTTAGTTGAGGTCGAGCGAAGCCAAACATCAACTGGGTTCCCAAACCTCCCTCCCTTAAACCCATACGCTGACCAATCACGGGTCTGCTAGATTGTTTACTGTTTGTTAGAATTGCTATAATTATTACTGTAACCTTATTTGATAGTCACAGAGTCCGATGTACTGTTCTTTGTTTTTATTCTATGTGAACCGTCCTGAGCCTTACGGGAGGGCAGCATATAAATGTAATCAATAAATCATGCAATACACAGTCTAAATCCAGGCAAATGGTTCAACATAGCTTAGTTCAGCATCCTTAGGACTGAAAACTGAACAAATATTTGAGCTATAGATCATTGGTATATCAGAACCTTGAATTACACTACTTGACTTGCATCAACCAATAGGAAAGAGGATGTCAAATAGCTGCTAAGTACTTTCCCTGTGGAGGGAAGAAGTACTGCCAACAATATTCTGAACTGTGTCCCCTCAATGCTATCCATCTACTGAGACCAGGCTTCTGATGAATGAATCACTGTTGTCAAAAGAACTTGAGTCATATAATCACAACATGAACCATTTTTGTTTCTCTGCAAACTAAAAATGCCCAACACTCAGTAGCTTTTTTATATATAGAAAAATAAAACAAATGCAATCTACTCTACATGTTTTACTACCCAAAAGTTGTGTTTCTAGATAAATTCCGAGACAACAAAATCCAGAACTATTGCTATTGCCAATATTTTTGCCTAAGGAGAAATACCTTGTATAGTCTGGGAATATAGCTCTAAGTTGGTCAATTATACTTTCATCTGGCTTTGGAGGTAGTGATTTGTCTGCAGCTCTGTTATGATCCAGTCTTGCAGCTACTGCTGGTTCTTTTAGAGTACTATGCTGTAACAAGATATCCTGGACATTTCTTCTGGAGTTCTTTGGTGACTTGGATAGACGTGCTGTAACAGAATGTGACTTTCCTATACCTTCAAGGAGTGCTTCACCAGAGTCTTCACGTGCTGAAGAGGGCACTTGATAATTTTTATGGGATGTTTTATTTCTAGCATGCTTATTAACTGTGGAATGAAGTGGACTGTTATCTTTAACACTTGAAAACATATCAAGTAAGTTAGATGGCAGGTGAGGAGTCCCAGCTGAATACATGACAATAGCTGGATCATTAATTGGAGGTTTTTCATGCATTGCCTAGAGAAAAAGAAAATCCCAATCAGGTAAATATTTATGTTAACAGTATTTTCAAGCATTCTGAAGATTGCTGTTTTAAATATAATCTCATACTGAAGTCTTCATGTGAATCTACGTGATAAAATCTGTTAAAATAGACACCATTTTCAGCTTCTGCTACTTTACCTAAGCAGTCATTTGGTAGCTCACAAAGAATATCATAGACTTAGATCCTATGCAATGCAAGCAGAGCTGTGCTACATAGCAACCTTCCCCTCTCCCACTGCAGTCTTCAATATCTCCAAATTGTGGATTACCAAAAAAAGGGTGGCGGCTGCAGTAAGAAAAAGAGTGAAAAGAGTCATATACTCTTCCACTAGCAGAAAAGGCACTTAATATCCAATTTCATAAAAATAACATGTTTACTGGGAAAGTTGCCACACATTTATTGAGGTCCCCTGGGATTCTTCATCCATGCAACAGTAACATCAATGCTAGACTACTGAGCATGTTCTACATGGGGCTGCCCTTAAAAATACATGCCAGAAACTTCATCAGGCACAAATATGAGCAGCCCATTTATTAGCTGAAGCACATATTATATTATACCAAGTTTAAGATTTCTGCACTAGGTATGTGCAATTGGATATTGTCAATCCAATAACATACTTGATATTTCCAGTAACAGCTATATTCAATTTTTCAGAAGACCTTTTTGATACATACCAACAAGGAGGCAACAAGAAGAAAGAAGAGGACCAATTGGATATAACATGATTGTTATTCTCATCATAGTAGAATTGGGCAAACTTAAGGTAAAGGTAAAGGTATCCCCTGTGCAAGCACCAAGTCATGTCTGACCCTTGGGGTGACGCCCTCTAGCGTTTTCTTGGCAGACTCAATACGGGGTGGTTTGCTAGTGCCTTCCCCCAGTCATTACTGTTTACCCCCCAGCAAGCTGGGTACTCATTTTACCAACCTCAGAAGGATGGAAGGCTGAGTCAACCTTGAGCCAGCTGCTGGGATCGAACTCCCAACCTCATGGGCAGACAGCTTCAGACAGCATTTCTGCTGCTTACCACTCTGCGCCACAAGAATAAAGGAATACTCCATTCTCATCATAGCAGAATTGGG
Organism: Paroedura picta; assembly: GCF_049243985.1. Lineage (NCBI taxonomy): Eukaryota > Metazoa > Chordata > Lepidosauria > Squamata > Gekkonidae > Paroedura > Paroedura picta. Next base: position 60,304,649 of record NC_135374.1, on the reverse strand, counting down.
CAAATTTAGGAATATTATAAGCACTAATGTTTACTGTATATATTTAAAATGTATGTTAAGCACTTCTGTATTGTTCATATGCACAGTAGATCATTTTATATGAGAGGAGCCAAAGAAAATACAGTGCCATTTCCACATGACTGCCTGGAATTGCTTCTTTGGCGGTGATAGGCAACCCCAGGAAGTCCCCTTAGTCACTGCCACCGTCTTGAAAAGCCTGATGGATCACAGAATGACATCCCTGTCTTCTCACCTTTAGCTCTTCTGCCAAACTGCAAACTGTTAAGAGGAATCCTAATGGATTTTGACTATGGAAGTACCACTGAAATTTTTTTAGGTTTCCGTGTACGAGGAAGTGATGTCAGCTGGCTATGCTTTCCTAGAAGTGAGAGGAGCCTTGGGTGGCAAAGGTTTAAATAGTGGTGGGCCCTTGACCTCCAGGCCCATTATTGATCACTTTGGGAACAGGTGGACCAAACTGCCCAAATAAGGGTAGAATTTTTAAAATAATTAAAATAATTTCATACAGTGGAGGGCTCGTCCCAGCTGTCATTTTGAAAACCCCATGCCGTGGTATCTCGGGGCCTTCATGGTACTGTATGGTACTTTGGTACTGTGATTGGGAAACCCTGGATTAGACCAAAGATCAATCTAGTTCAGTTTTCTTATTTCCAAAGTTACAAGTGAGATGTTTCTGGTAGGCCTTATGAGCAGAGCATGGAAGCAGAATCCCTCACCTGCTGTTGCTCCTCATCACCTAATATTGACAGACATATTGCATCTGATGAGCTTTTCATACCTCGCTTTTCACTATCAGAAGGAGTCTCAAAACACTTTACAATCACCTTCCCTTCCTTTCCCCACAACAGACACCTTGTGAGGTAGGTGATGCTGAGAATGCTTCTGACAACACTGTCAGGGCCGTTATGAGCCCATTTAGCTGCCTGTGGAGGAGCAGGGAATCAACCCAACTTGCCAGATGCGAAGCTGCCATTCTTAACCACTATACTAAGCTGGTACTTGCAGAGTAGGGAAGGGCATTTCAAAAATTGTCTTAACATCCTGTGTGAAAGGCATAATGTTTGTTTTCATTAAAGATTGGAAAAATTGTTATTCTGGAAATTTCCATTTTAGTAAATATCAGAACAATACAATATCATGAGAATGGAGTCTTCCAAACAAAATAACTAATAAAAATGTTTGAAATTGCTAGATACTTACTGATGACAGAATTGGGGGAAGCTCAAGTTCAGCTATTTCTACTTTGGAGATACTGCTTAGAAGAGCACCGTTTTTTACTGTGCAAATTCTCTCCTCAAACTGACTCTGCAAAAGGAGGGAGGAGGAGAAAAAACATGCATTTGTTAAACAAAGCCCTCTGTATCATATCTGGAAAAGGAGAAAAAATAACCACCTGCCACCAGAGAATGAGGGAGACATAGGGGGGACATAGGACAAGAGACCTTAGGGCCCAAAATGTACTTGCACAAAGAACAACTCGAGTAAATAAAGCTTTCTCCAGATAAAAAGTATCTGAAGGTGGAGGCACTGAAATGCCAGAGCACATGACTGTTCAGGCACGAACAGCCTCTTCCAGCTCTAGCATACAGTGCCCCTGGAAACTTTTAATTATAAAACCTCTCAGTGGCAGGCCTACTGATGTGCAGTTCCCAGGTGAGACTACACAGAAGATCAATGATGAATTGTAGCCATTACCAAACAAAAGAGTACCTTGGAAATAGATTTAGGTGGATAGTCATGTTGGTCTGTTTGAGTCCAGTGGCACTGTTAAGACCTGAATTAGTGTGCATGCACATGAAAGCATATGCCACGAATAAAACTTTGTAGGAAAGCCTTGGTTTCAAATACATTAAATTATCCACTTCCTAGGTCAGGAGTAAGCTCACTAATTGCTCAGGAAGCAAGAGCAATTAATAACCTCTTATGCAATGCTACAATGAATACGAAGTATTCATTGGGATACAATAGTATCCTAATAAACCTATCCCTAGCGATGTCATGAGAAATACAATTATATCAAGAAGAGATATCTGCAGGATCTCTATGCTACAAATACTGTTAATAGTATACATACCTCAGCTTTCCCCATTTCTTCTTTTATATTAGAAATAAAGGACTCCAAAGAACCAGCATGAAGCTTCATATCAGGTGATGACGAACAACTGAAAAATTACATTTTAAAAAATTTCCTTCCATTGTGATTACTTGATTTAGTAACTTCTAAAAAGCAATTTGAATTTACAATCTAAAGCCAGAAGCAGACTGATAGTTGATTAAGGTCAAACATGGCGTAATATACAACTTGAGCAGTCAATAGTTCAAAACACATAAAGTACTTCTTCACTGACAAACAGCTTTATAAAGAGCAAAGACAAATGAAATATTGATGGCTCTTTTGTAGAACCTGTCAACCAGTAGTTTACTACAGTATTTATACTCCCATCCTGATCTCCAAGAGCTGCCCAATATATAGTGCATGATGGTATTCCAAAGCATATAGTCTAGTAGAGTCATACATTCTTAGCCATACCTATTCATGACCTTTAGGTATTTAAGAGTGGCTTTTGCATGTGCTGTTCTTCCATGCAACTTGAATAATTCCGTCTCCTTCCAGTTTTCAAGAACCGACACCTGTAATAACATTGATCAAATTAAAGAACCAACTGGATAAAATGACAAATCAGTCTCATTTTAGGATGAAACATGGATTCTAATACTTTACATTTTTCCTGAATGCAAGGAGCTCATTGCATGCAGGTATTTGATAACATACTTAACATACTTAATTGCATATGTAACATACTGATTTTTGAACACTACATATAATTTCAAAGCTAGATTACATAATAAATATAATAAAATACATATGAATTATGAATCTAGAAAAGATTATATAATTATTGCAGCAAGCTGGCATAATAGGAACAAAAGTAATCTGGATTTAATGCTCAATAACCCAAAATAGGCTCCCAAAGGCAGCTTTCATCAAATACAAAATAAAAATGACTGCATCAAAATTTTTAAAGCAAAGGGCTGCACTCTACTGTCTTTTATTAAGAATAAATTACTCCTCTGTTGTAAGGTAGCCATTTTACATTTGATGGTAGTTTACCAGAAATGAATAATTATGTAACCCATTAAAACAAAAAAATTTTTTACAACAGCACAAAAAACAGAAACAGGTGAGTCCAAAGAAAGTAGCATTATCCTAACCATTGGTGGCTTTAATATATCTGAAAAGACATTATGAGAGGAGGAGCGCTGTCCAGGACACATCCAGGTGATCAGCCTGCGCTTTTGCCTGCACAGGCCAATCCGGGTGTGCCTAGCAAAGCTGGGCACACCCAGATTAAGCCGGCCCCTGGAGCGCCTGCCTCCAGAAGCCAGCTGTGAGGCGCTCAGCCAGCCACACAGCCAGATGCTGCCTGGCCAACGAGGAGGGTGCTCCCATGCCTCTGTGCCTTCGCCGCCGATTGACCCGGCCACCAGCAGCAATGACGGGCCAACTGGCAATGCAGCCATCGCCCCACCCGGCAGCGGGGCTACCGCCTCAGCCCCCGCACACCAGTCCGACCAGCTGCGGGGCCTTTGCCCCAGCCGGCAGCACAACGCCCCGCTCAACCACCACACACCTTTCACCTGCCCAGCTGCGAACTACCACAGTAGGTCCAGCGCCCATTGCATTCTGGGCTTTTGGGCTAGTAGACTCTAATCCACAAACTCAAAGAACCTTTTTACCAGCTTCCAGAACTTTGCTTGAGATCTTTGGCAGAGTTATTTATTTGGCAGATCACAAATGTTATTTAGGTAACATTAAAGAGCTCCACTCGATACAAATTATGTTAATACGATTTTAAATGGTATATGATATGTAAAAGCAGTTTTTTATTTTATCAATCTCCTACACATCATATCAATTTCAGGTATAAAGAAGAGAGCATTTCATTTGCAAGAGGATTTCATATGCAGTGTTCCAAAACATTAGTAAACAAAACAAAAAACAAAAAAACCTTCCTTATAAGCTAAGGCACCAGATGATAAGGGCATTTTTTCCTTGTAGACAGTATGATTTTTGACTGTCAAACTTATAGTTAAGTATTTCAAGAAAGGTTTTTGAGATTTCATAACTTCAGGGAACCACAGGTGAGAATGGTGAGAAATGCTGGTAAGCAAAATTTTACCTCTGCTGACACAGCCTGCTTAACACTCTCCAGGTAGTCACTGCGACTTTTTTTAATAAGCTCTTCCATTTTTACGTTCTCATTTTCAAATTTATTGCTGTGAAGTAAATTCAGAAAGTCATCAGGTTATGTTTAGAACACAACTTAGTTCTTCCAAGAAAGCAATAATTTCTTTTAAGAATGTTGCTTTGGGCCCACAACTATCTACAGCCCCTATTCTGTGTTTGTATAGTTTTCCTACCAATTCCTTAAACACTGCTTCACAAACATTTTTTCCCAAATCAGGAGTTCTATCTCCATGGCACAGAAGGAGGCTTACACAGTGATGCCTGTCAACCTGTAAAACCCACTGGGGTGTGGACCAAGGACTTCCTGCTTTCAGCCCACCATCTCTAAGTTCACTGTCTTTACAACTCCCCAACTGTTCTAAATGTTTTAATATGACAAGTATTGTTATTTTATTGTTTTTATATATGTGTTTACCTGCCCCAACCCTTCAGGGAAGGGCAGGTTAAAACTAAAATTTTACTACTACTACTACTGCTACTGCTACTGCTACTGCTACTGCTACTGCTACTACGTTCATTCAGGTGGGTAGCTGTGTTAGTCTGAAGTAGCAGAACAAAATGTGAATCCAAAGGCACCTTTAAGACTCAATGAGAAAGTGTACATGCGCACAAAAGCTCACACTTGAATAAAACTTTCTTGGTCCTAGAGGTGCCTTTGGACTCATATTTGTATTCTTAAGTAGTAATTTACCCTACCATTAATATAGCACAATTGTAATCTGCATAGCTAAGTGCTGCCTTCATACATGGAGTGTATATTCCTAATAACTAAAATGAAATAGCTGCTGTAAAAAAGGGAGACCTTACACATAGACCCATCATTAATAAACTATTTGTGCATGTTTTGAAGAATCCAAGTACGCAAATTTAACTGGCTTATCAGAGAAAACTGAATATTCAAACCAGACTATACTGGATAATTTCTCCACTAGAGAAGCAGTAATTCATTTATTTATTGTATATTTCTATACCGCCCTCCCATAAGGCTCAGGGTGGTTTACATAAAACATAAGGGTATACATAATCATAACATAACAGTAACAATACAGTGAAAACCATTATTGAGTAACAATAATATAACAATTAACAATACAACAGAACTTTTTAAACAGAGTTTGAGAGTTGCAAGGTTCAAAGAACTGGGAAAAATAGTAAATCAAATACACATTTACCTGATCTCAAGGAATTCATCCAAATACAATTTGTACTGCTTCTCTTTCTCATCAATATTTTTCTTGTACCTGTTTTTAATATGTACAAATTTTAGAAGAAACCAAGTTAATGTCAAAAAATTATCTATTCAAATACAAAATTAACTGCCCTATATACTTACATATAAGACGTATAAGCTGAGGCAAACTTATTGACTCGCATATAAGCAGAGGATGGGAAATGCTCCATGATCACAGATTCTTCCATCCACCCTCCCCCCCCCAACAAATACAGAAAAGTCAAGAGGATGAATAGCTGCTGGTTTTTATACTCCTTTTTTCACTAACCAAAGGAGTCTCAAAGTGGCTTACAATTGCCTTCCCTTCCTCTCTTGATGCCAGACACCCTGAGAGAGCTCTGACAGAACTGTTCTTTGAGAACAGCTCTGGCAGGAAAACCAAACAGTGACCCCCAGGCCAGCAAACCAGAGCAGAACAACAGTACCCAAAGTTGGCAACCTACTACAACAAGTACAACAGCAACCAAACTGGGAGAATTTACAATAACTACAACTGCAGTGCCCCCCCCAAGAACAAAACACTGAAATAAAGAACTGTAAAACTGAACACTGAAAGAAAGAACTGTAAAAATCAACTTTTAAAAGAAACACAAGTCAGAGCAAGCTCAGCTTGCAGTACACATCTGCAGAAAGCAATGCAACGATTGGCTGGCTGGAGCAGGCTTTTATCTCAATTACCGTATATACTCACGTATAATCCAAAAGGGTTTTTTCAGTGTGAAAAAAGGTGCTGAAAAACTAGGCTTATACCTGAGTATATAGGGTATACCCCAAAAACATACTTTTGGCTACCTCAAAAACATACTTTTAAATCAAGTATACAAGCAATAGTAAAAAGAACAGTTGGTGGAACCAGAAACAAGCAGGGAGACCAGTTGAATAAGCATTCATAGACCCAGCCTTCACAAATACGAGATAAAGGCTAGGGAAATTTCCTGTGTAGAGCCATTATGTTCACCAAGTGATGTGTTGATTGCTTAGTTTTTTACTGGTTCTTATTGATTTTATACACTGTATTTTGTATTATGGACAGCTTTGCAAATAACTTAATTGAAGCTTAGTGTAAAAAGGTAGTAAATAAAAGGAATTATGCAGACAGTTGTTCTAATTATTCCAGTTGGTATGTTATTGTTACTGTTATATTGATATTGTTCTATGTAAACATTCTAAAACGTTTTATGTAAACTTCCCAGAGTCGTATGGAATGGCAGTATAAAAATCTAAATAAATACACTAACACTTCCCAGCCAAGCCTATTACAACTAGGGTTGGGTGCTTTGGCCACCGAAGTAGATGTTCCAGCCCGAAGCAGCCAGTGCCGCAGCGGGGAGGGGGGGGCAGTGCTGTCGTGCCGGTTGGCGCACACATGCAGGCTGCTTCAGGCTGGAATGGCCGCTTTGGCGGTCCAAGCGCCCAACCCTAGTTACAACTAAACTTGTTCTGGTTGTACTAGAGGCTACCCTTCTCTGGTTGCAGCCTGTGAAGACAAAAGAAGACTTAGGTGCCAGGCGAGTTTGAGACCAGATACCATTTCCCAGATTTTTGTAGCAGCCTTGGATGGTACCATCCTTGTTCTCATCCAGAAGGCCTTAAGTCAGTCATACTCACAGCTTAATCTGCCTCACAAGGTTATTATGCAAATGAAATAAAGGCGAGGATAATAACATAAACTGTTTTGCATTCACACTGGGGAGAAATGTGAGATATAAATGAAGAGAATAAACAACAAATAATCGTATGAAGATGGATGGTTGCCAGTGCCAAAGGTGGTAGTACGAAGCAAGAATGGCAGTATCCACAGAACCAGAAACTTGGAAAAAATCCACTTTCCATATCCATTCCCCATCCTCTCATCATCACACTAATAAAATGTTAGTTGCAGAACAAACTTACATCTCATTAGTATCTGTTAGTGTTCTTATTTTACTCTTTCTCGCTTTTAATCCTTCTTGGTTTTCTTTTTTTTCCTGCTGCCATCTTTTTATCATCACTTCTAAATCTGTGTGAAACCAGTCCAGTTCTTTTTTGGCAAGCTATAAGACAAAAGCATTTAGAGTAAGTCAAAGATAGAAACTTTCACTCCTCCAAGAAAATTTGAATGCTTAGGTTTGGAATTACAAAAAGCACTGAGTGTTCCAAAGAGCTGCTTGCACATGAGCACCAGTTTTCATTGTGCAAGGTGTAGACTTGACTGTGATTTCTGTCAACTGCCTCCTCCAGCTGCAGCTTCCTACACTATATCCCATGCCACTCCCAAGAACTCCCTCTCAGGAATGCAGATGGCTTCTGGGGAAGTGGAGCAAAGCCCTATTCTGTGAACAGTTCCATCCCCAATGCCTTGAAATCAGTTTGAAACCACACATTTCTAAATGGGTTTTAAACAACAGTGATTACATCAGGTGTGGTCTTCCTAGAGGAAAAAGATGCACGGTGTCCTTTGCAGAGGACACTAGAACAGTGAGTGAACTTGAACAAATAGATGACGAGAGAGCCCTCTGAGGCATTTTCAGACATCTTGCATGCATTCAGTTGGATGTGGACTGTAATGTTTCTTTTAAACTAATAGAACTTTATCTTGCAGTGTAGTATGATTTTGAAACATTAGCTTTTAAAATTTAGATTTTCTATACAACTTGGGAACTTCTATGTAGCTGTAGGAACAAAGTCACACTTTCACACTTTGAAAGGTTGTCACTTGGAGGAGGGCAGGATGCTGTTTCTGTTGGCTGCAGAGGAGAGGACACGCAGTAATGGGTTTAAACTTCAAGTACAACGATATAGGCTAGATATCAGGAAAAAGTTTTTCACAGTCAGAGTAGTTCAGCAGTGGAATAGGCTGCCTAAGGAGGTGGTGAGCTCCCCCTCACTGGAAGTCTTCAAGCAAAGGTTGGATACACACTTTTCTTGGATGCTTTAGGATGCTTCGGGCTGATCCTGCGTTGAGCAGGGGGTTGGACTAGATGGCCTGTATGGCCCCTTCCAACTCTATGATTCTGATTCTATGATTCTATGATTCATATAGAGGAGTCTTTCTCTAATTTTTTACCACTGAGAAACCCCTGAAACATTCTTGAGCTTTCAAGAAACCCCAGAAGTGACATAATTGAGCCAAATACAGTTGGGAAGCATAGCTGTGTAGAAGCCCACCCAGAGTCCCTCTGCTTCCCACTCCTTCCAGGCCCATCATTAACCATTTATCACCCCATTTAAACAATATATTGTATTTCATTTTTATTTTATTATATATTTATATGCTGTCGTCCCTCGTCGCTCAGGGTGGTTTACATTGGAACTTTTATAAACAGTACAGTATAATAGGCATCTTGTTTTGAATATATAACAATAAGAACTTGTATCAGAAAAGCTGCTACGAACATTTGCAAATATACAAATTAATTAACTCCCACCCATTCAGTAAAATGTTACAGGGGTGTCAAGAGATCCCAGGGTTTCAGCAAACCCTGGTTGAGAAAGCCTGCTATAGAGCAAGCAAAAAACGTTTTGCCCCAACAGCCTTCATACATGGGATGTATGTATATGACAAAAAGCCATTACTGAGTTTCAGACTGCTGAGAAAATGTAGTCAGCAAGAATGGACCCCCACCCTTGTAATCAAGTGAATTAAGGAAAATATTCCTCCAGAGTCCCTGCTTGCAGAAATTCCCTTGCAGTATATGACAGGCTGATCTACAGACCTTAAATGATGGCTTTTCAGAGGGTTTAGATGATGGTTGGAGGAAAGGAAGCTGATAAAAATAGCTTCCATGAATTCTATTTGCCAAAGCAGTGAATCTAATTGAGTATCTTTAGGAATCTGGTTTACGCCTCAATCATGTTGGTGGTCTGTCACCTAAAGCAATTTTCTTCCTTTTACACAAATCATCATTAACAGTTTAAGAACATTACCTTGTTTCCTTCAACACTTTTTTTTAATTCTTCTTCTAAATCACTAATTTCTTCAGAGCTTCGACATTTTAGTTGTTCATATTTTCCATTTGCTTCTTTTAGTTGTTCTTGTAGTACCTGATGCTCTTTTTCCATACGCAACATATCTCCCTGAAAAACACATACATGACATTTAACCTAGTTAAATTATAAACTGATGATATATTCAAGTGATTTGGGACTGTATTATAGACCTAGAATTTTTATCTACATAGTTCTTCCCTCCCAAATATTCAATACTTTTATAAACTGTAGATACAGAGATAACAGAAAGACTATGAAACTTTTCTCAACGTGTATATACTAGCTTCTGGAAAGCTATTTTGAGATTTCATTATTCCTGCAGCAGTTAAAACATGTAATGCTGAAGTTTCTGGGCAGTTATTGTATGTAGGAGATTTAGTGTACTAACGGAGCATATTGATGGATGGTTCTATGATTCTGACACAATCGCCTGGAGCTCCAAGGTGTTGCAGAAATAGCTTTGAGAGCCAAGACTGAGGAGGCTTGGTGGAAAGTATTTATTCTGAAAATCATAATACTGAAATCAAATATAGTCAGGTCACCATGGATTAGATATGCTGGATCATCATATGCATAATCAGGAGAAATACTGGGAATTTAAATTATCCTGAATAATGAGTAGTAATTATCATCATTACTAATAATGTGATAAGGAGCCTCTTGTGGTGCAGGGTGGTAAGGCAGCCGACATGCTGTCTGAAGCTCTGACCGTGAGGCTGGGCAGCCGGCTCAAGGTTGACTCAACCTTCCAAGCCACCCTGTATTGGGTCTGCCAAGAAAACGCTAGAGGGCATCACCCCAAGGGTCATGCATGACTCGGTGCTTGCACAGGGGATACCTTTACCTTTAATAATGTGATAGAAGATATAAGTACACTAGCTACTAAACCCAACACAAATATTACACTGTATGTAATGACAGAATTCCAAGCTCCAAGAACTGGAAAAATAATTCAAATAAAAGTAAAAGAAAGAACAAAACCCACAAAATATAAATGCTGTGTGTACAAAAGGCTCTATTTTGGGAGGTCAACCTGACCCAAATATAGTCATTTTTTAAAATATATACATATATATAAATTTATTAACTCCCACCCCTTTGGGAAACTCTTCCAGGGTTGTCATGAAACCCTGGTTGAGACAGCCTGCTTTAGGCAGATAGAAATATTAAGCAGGGGGTTGGAGTTCATGGTCTCTGTGATGTAATATTCCACCTCCTGGTCTGGTCAACAGAGTTGGTTTCTGAGCTCTGGTCATTTGCTTAACTCACAGTCCCTCCCCTGGGATTCCTGGGCTCTCTTTCATCCTGCTGTTACAACTGGCCATCCAGCAGTTTCATTCCTCCCCACTGGGAACTCTATCTTATCTACTAGTGATTCACAAGAGAGAGGCTAACAACCAGCTGCAGGCAACTCAACACCTGGGAAGTGAGACAGGATGTCTCCTATGTTTCACGCCTAAGATCAAAAGCCCTTCTCTGTGAACTAGTATTCCCGCTCAAACCCCTAACCTATAAAAGGTCAGGGAGATCTTGGTTCTTTGTCTCTGTCAATGATTCCTGTTCATATCATTTTATGTTCTGGTCTGCCTGGTGGACCTTATCAATAAATACTGAAAGCCTTTTTCTACGAAGTTCTGTTGGATTTTTCATCTGAGAGGGGGTTTCACATGCACCAGTGTCCTGGTACATGACGTATGGCTCTTTTCAACTCTTATGATTAAAGGCAGGTTTATAAATTATTTTAGATGGAAGTTTTGCCACACAATTGGGCCCACTATGAATATCACTTGTTCAACTTACTTGCTGCATTTCATATGGATGTAAAGGCAAAGTATTAACTCCTGCATCTGTTAGTTCACGATCTACCTAAATATAAATATCCAGAAAAGATTTGTCAGTTTATTACATCCCTTAATTCCATGGGCAATACATTCCACAATACATTCCACAATAAGTCTGAGCTAATTTATTCTACACTAAAACACTGACAGCACAAATGCAAGAAGAAAGCAGGATAAGAACAACTAAAGAACAAGTGCGATGGGGAAAACACAACCTAAGTAAGGAGCTACAGATTATAGCAAGAAAGTTTTGAAAGAACATATTTTTATCTGCAGAGTTCATAAATGTGAAAGGTGAAGTAAAGCTGATTCTGTGAAAGCTTAAGGGGGTGGCAGGTCACAGAGGGTGAGCGATAGGGTTGTGAGTGTCCTGCATAGTGCGGGGGATTAGACTAGACCCAGGAGGTCCTTTCCAACTCTATGATTCTATGATCCAATTAGTGAACAGAGGCAACAGATGACATACCAAATGTTCTGCCTATTGTCATTAACAAACACTACTGCCTTTCATATAAGAGTAAAAAATCTGGGCATAAAAATTTATCCTTTACAACAGTACACACTGAAAGGACAGGACAGCCCCAAGCCAGGTAAACTACTATACCCATTTAGACTTAACACAGAAATCAGCATTGTTAATTCCTCAAGGAATATAGTAAGAACAAAAATATGGCTTCTCTGACCTGAACTGCAATCATCCTGGAAGGGGGATTGTTTCTTATCACAGATTTCTTATCAGCGTCCATTTGGGTAACATAACAAGATCCAGCTTCGTAACTAGGATGCTCAATCTGATCAAGGCTTTGCTCATAAGGTTGATTTTCTGGCTTTGCTAGCACACATGGAAGATTCTGAAACTTCTGCACTTCATCAATTGCCACAAGATTACCAATGCTGTAAGTGCTACCTATTGCTCCTGGATCATTATCAAGATAACCAGCATAACCTGCATATATATAATTAGACTGATCTGATACATCTGGCACAATCGATATGGGAGTAATGACCGGAAATGTTCCTTCACTCTGGAAATCTGAAGGAACTTCATTTGGAAATACTGGGTGGTTCTCAGATAAAGTTGAAGGCAATGATACTTTTGATGTAGGTAGTGATTCTATTATTGCGTCAGTTGTATGACTAGAAAAAGAATATGGAGGAACAAAAGGACTAAAAGAAGAATGACTAGTAGTCATATAGTCTAGATTACAGTTGGCTAGTGAGTCAGTTGTTATTGGCATATAAGATTTATTAATATGAGAGATCGGCTTAAACTCCTTAGCAGCTGGATTTAATCGTAGTTTGCTTTGGGAATTCTGTTCTTGACTAGTTAGGCAGGTCAAAGAATCATCTCCATTTCTGTTTTTGTTTTCAACTCCAGAGACATCTCCATTTTCATTCAGCATAACTGCATGTCTCATCAAACCAATAAGGTCATCCATCATAATAAAACGTAAAGACTGTAGCAGAAAAGATTTCAGACCACCAGCATCTTCCACAATCTTTCGAGTGGCTGCAGGAAAGTATTCATATTCTCCAATTAACAGTGGACTATCGATTTCCATCGGGCCATGTTCTTCCAAGATTTGAGAGAAATAGCTGTGAAAAATAATTAAAGTTCTAATTTCAGGATGAAGTTGTACAATGCAGTTGCGCAATACCATACACAAATATAGCACATGATAAAATTAAAGAATTCAATAGGGCTCTAAAAATATTTTCAATGAAGAAAAACATCTGAAGACCTTAATATGGACTAATGAAGAAAATTTTGTACCACAAATTACATCTGCAAATCAGATTCTTGTAGCTAAGTCTCTAATTCTCATAACAAGTTGCTAGTAATATATTTTATCCCAGCAAAACACGTGTTATTAAAAACTTCTGCCAGCCAGGACAGTTAACCCATCTTTATTTTTTTGTTTTAATAAATAAAAACATTAAAAGTGGAAATGGCAACATACTCATACAAATTTTCACAAGTTGGGTCTGGGTAGTTGTCCAACATTCTCTGATAACCACTACTAGAAGAAACATTAAAAAAAGCTTCAAATTCCCCAACTTGATCATAAAGGTAATCTGGAATTCTGAAAGGCTCACATGGATTCATATAGCTTCTGTTAAGACAAGAAATATGAAACACAACATTTTTATAAATGAAAAGTACCTTGATTAATAGTTAATAAAAAGCTGAACAACTGATTCAATTTATTTCAGCCACAGGCTACACAATAGTAGCCTATGGTTCAGATCCAGCAATGCAAAAACAGGGAAATAACTAGACTAAGTACAGTTCTGCTAGTGGGACATCTTGAAAAAAACTTAGTTTGCTATTCCCAGTATTGTGTTCTATATCATGAGCATAAATGTAGGCGGGGTAATGGTTTGCAGCTGCGACATCAGCATTTACTTCCTTCCTAGCAATTTTTATCTTTATGAGTCAACACTTTGTGTGCTGTCTTTAACATCAAAATAATGGTCAAAAGAGGCAAGGCTTTTAAGCGGTGGCACTTCTTTGTTTTGCCTCTGCCATTATGAGACTGGCATATTCATTATTCCATTTTATGCAGATTTTTGTTTTTCTGGGCTATTAGTGAATAGCTGTTCTATTGTTTAATTGCCTTGGTTCTACTGTGGTACCCATTGCCTTCCTGGGTACAATGGATTTTGTCTCTAGTATTATATAAAAACAGTATTTATACAGTTAGCACATGCCAAACACAAAAGCAGGACAACAATATACATCTGCTGAAATCACAGCAAAAATTATATCAGCAAGTAGACAATGATGAGAGTCATATGAGACAGTTAAAGAGAAAAACTGAGGGATCTGCTGTGATACAGTATGTTGAATACTATGGAGCCTGCATGCAAGGATGCTTGTGACATAGTTCTTTCCCACCCTCCCCCTGGTAGCCCCTGAAATTTCTAAAACACTAATGCTAGAGGTCCCAGACCTCTAATGCACAAAAAGTCATATCACTGGCACCATGGGTTTTGTCAGCAGTTCTTTCCTTTACACAGACACAGTGCCAGCCTGATTTCCCTCTCCTCACTTCAATCTCATGGACCACATAGCTGCCTGTCCTCATCTCAGAACCTTCAGAATGTTTTGGAGATTTCAGGAGTCAAATAGGGAAGATGCAGTAAAGAACTATGTCCACAGGTGTCCTCTCCAATAAATCCAAATCTTTGTCCTTAATTTACATGTCGTGCCCAGTTAAGTTTCACTGAAATAGTAAACAAACATATTTATCTGAAGGTTTTTGCGATCATGAGATGTGCTTTCTTCATATATCACAACAAGCTGAATTTCAGCTCCTTATACACCTATATAGCTTGAAATTTCTCTGGGAAAAATGCAAGTTCCCTTAAATATAATTTTTAAAAAATGTGGATATATTAGTACAGATTCTGAAAGTAAAGGTTAGCATTTCTGACTATCTTCAAAATACACCAGAAGCATAATCATTGCACTTTAATTTGGCTGAGTCACGGTTGGTTTTTCAGCTTAAACTGGTATACAGACCCTTTCAAATGGGTGAAATATTTCTAGCATTAAAAGGTCACTTTCCTTCCTTATTATAGAGACCTATGTTGTACAGATTTTTGTCCATTCCCTACCAGTAATGCTTTAGTGCGTATGGAGGCCATGGGGAAAGAGAAGGCAAAAAAGCTTTACCCCTGCCATGATGTAATCCTTAAATACACCTGTTGGAGCATCCTCAACCACTGAATTTCAATACATTAGAAAAAACATGGAATTGTGACTATGAGCTGTTAAAATAAGAATTCAATTAGACAAGCTAAATAAATGATTTTCAAAGCCACTGTTTGATTAACCAATTAAGATTCTGCAAATCTGTCTTTAATGTATTGTTACACCTCTTTGCCAAAGTTATTCTAGATCCTATATAGCACTTAGCATACTTCAGGCATAAATCATACACACAACATATAATCAAGCAGATTTTTCACTCTCCCACTGAAACAAAAGTAACTTAAATTTTGCAGGACCATGGGCTGGGCAACTATAAAACCACATTAGAACTCACAATGCACTTTCTTCTGAAAATATATTGTCTTCCTCTCGAGATGCTGCACCAACTCCTCCAGATAGAACTGAAATAGCCTAATCAACATGGAAAAAGGGGGGGAAAGTGATTTACCTTGTATGCAGTATTTCAATAGAGACCAACTTTAGAGCATGAGATGTAGCAAAAGGTATAAAATAAAGCTTATCTAAAAGAGGACTTCTGAAATTGTATGTATTTTTCTATCAATATTCATCTTGGACAGAAACAGGAAGTATAATAAAGTAATCAATTGTCAGCAGCATTTATTCTTTCAATGAAGTGTTATTTTGTACTTGTTGATTAATTGATATGTATATTTCAAGTCTAAAGAGGCCCTGTTTTCTCACAGTACGAGAAAGATGAGGTCCTCATAAACAAACATGCAACATTTAAAAACAAAATGATTTTCCTCCAGAACAGCTGTTTTGTTAATATGTAATCTAATGCATACTTGCCTAACAACTCATGCAAGAAATCATTAAAATTCTTAAAACAGGCAATAGCCCTACAGCATAAGAATTTGGATCACTTGAAGATTCCTATACCTTCAAGTATGTGAGCCAGAACAGGGGTAGTCAACCTGTGGTCCTCCAGATGTTCATGGACTACAATTCCCATGAGCCCCAACCAGCATTTGCTGGCAAGGACTCATGGGAATTGTAGTCCATGAACATCTGGAGGACCACAAGTTAACTACCCCTGAGCCAGAATATAAGAAATGTAAAGACTCAGAAATGAGAAAAAAGAGAGGCTTACTATTTTTTAAATACTGTCTGAATTGTTCTTTTGAGGACCTATCTGAAAAATAGTAGTTTCAATCTGAGAAATTATCAGAATGGCTGAGAGGTTCATCTAAATTGATTTTGTTCAAATCCACAGTATAAAATGGATACGTTGCTCTGTATGTCCACCATCTCCCTAGCCTAAAGACAACTGCAGACTTGTAACTGAAGAGTTTATTGGCAAAGAAAGAATGTTTTTGGTATAATTTATCTGCCAATACCTTTCCTTAATTTTCAAAATGACTTAAAAGAGAAAAACTCAAGACAAAAAACAAGGGAAAATAGAGAAAGTATATGGATATTTCTTAGTATTTTTGCTGCACTGTAACACTACAGTCTAAAAATAAAATATTATATACCCTTGATGATGATTCCTTTGGTTTCTTTCGGTTTCTATTTTTTACTTTGATACCATTATTCTGGAAGGAAAAAGAAATTCAATGTTTACCTTCAATCATCATAACTGACATATTTCAGGGGGGGGAAATGTTAGCACAATGCCTCTTGGGTTTCAGTTATAAATTATTTATATATATATATTTTTTATCTTAAGACACGTATTGGAGATAGACCTTATTTATTTGCCCTTTCATCATTTCTTTTCATTATTACCCCAAAAGATGCTAAGAAGCTGCAAATCATTCCCAAAGAAGTGACAATGTCATAAAACCCACATCTGCCATACAGGCACAGGTAGTGACGCTTGTTGTGCAACAGCTCTAAGATATGGAATGGTTGTCTTCCTTTCACATATGGGGAAAACTAATGAGGTTTCTGTTAACACCAGCATTTTGCCAGTTAAGGTGAAATTATTTTACCTGTTTGGTCAATATTGACATTATGTCAACAAATACACCCAACCTACTGTACTGGAATAGTCATATCCCTTTAAACACTGCTGCAATGTAATTGTTGTTGTTAGGTGTGAAGTCGTGTCCAACCCCATGGACAATGATCCTCCAGGCCTTCCTGTCCTCTACCATTCCCAGGAGTCCATTTAAGTTTGCACCTACTGCTTCAGTGACTCCATCCAGCCACCTCATTCTCTGTCGTCCCCTTCTTCTTTTGCCCTCAATCGTTCCCAGCATTAGGCTCTTCTCCAGGTAATACTAGCTCCTTATAACCATGTTTTATAAAGAAACCCAGGCCTAAACTTGGACAATATACCAGTTACCTATGATCTAAAATTCATAGATAGGAGAGAAACAGGAAGAGGCAGGTGCCTCCAAACCTGATCTCAAGGGAGCCTTTCTTCAGAGAACTTGCCTTCACTACATAGATCACTAAAAGGTAATTAATAGGAAAAATTTGGAAGTATTACCCTCCCCCGCGCCATGGCGCTCGCCGCTTCGAGCTTGATTGGCCACTTCAGTGGCTGAAACACACAAGCCTAATTGTTACTGCAAGTTTTTTCTTGTATTTCTGCTCATGCAAGAAGCAGAAATTTCACACTGGATCCACTGTAGTATGTAATTATCTTTATTTGAAAATTGTTTTAAAAAGAACTTAAAGATGCAGTACATAAAAAGGCTTTTGCCTAATGATTTAAAAGTTAAAAACAAAATGCCACATATATGCCATAAATTCAGTCCTTAGCTTCCTTGTTCACATAAACCTATAATAGAACTGAGCATGCAGATATTTCCTAACTATCCTTAAAGAACTTCATTTACTGCCATTGTTCACTAGGTGTTTCTTTAAAATTCTTACTGGAAGAAGCCTCTCTACTATCTGGGGATCATAATTAGGTTAGGAAGACCAAAGTTAAAAGGCTTATGCAATAAATTCTGGGTGCAGAATATAAAAGTAAAAATGATGTTCAATCATCCACTTCTCCCCAATCTGTTAGAAGAGTCTTATTTAAAATATTCCTTTTCAGAAATATTAATAGAAATTAACCACTTACTGAAGTAGTTTCAGTTTCCTGCTTCTTTAATACAGTAAAAGGATTATCTGTTTTAAAAAGAAATTTGATTATTTCAAGAAAAATAAAACACATAAATCACTTCAGATGCTGTGGGCTCACACTCAACAGAACATTTTGACAAGCATAAGGACACCACCAGTCCACACAGTCCAACACTTTCTTTGCTCAGCCCTGCCCACTGCAGCCCCAAATGCCCAATGAAAGGCTGCTTCTTAAAATCAAGGAAGGCAAGGTCTGCAGGCAGGTATCTTTATGCTCATGGAAGCACTTCACAGAATTCAAGCTATGGTTTAGAATCTATCGTCTAATACAAGCTTCTGTTATTGCAGGGGGAAGGGATTTCTAACCCCCTTGCTGCTATTCCCCCCCCCATACCACATATTGTTCCTGAAGGAGAATAAAGCCAGAGGTGTATCTTTTGAGAGTTCTGAAGGAGTTCCAAAGATCCATTGTACTCAGTTCTCCTGATCAAAGGCTATAGTCTAAAAAATATTTCTCACAGAACTCTATCACCCAACTCTATAGTAAGTTGTGCATATACTTAAAGTTATATTTAAAAGATTTCTAACACCATAGATCAAATAATGAGCAACTCAAGAAATAAAGGGTGTATATATCTTCAAAGAGGACTGGGTAATGTTCATCAGCTTTTTCTCCTTTCAATAACAGAGCAAATCCCCTACTATATAAAAGGCCAGCCATACTGGTGATGACTAACCTCTTAAAGCAGTGCCTGTTTGGCGCAGGGCACGGCATCCTCTGACATGCTGCAGTCTTTTCTGGATGACATCAGTATGTCTGAGGATGCTGCATGTCATGCCCACTCACCACCAAAGATGAGGCAGCAGTGACTGAAGGGGAGAAATAGATATGGTTGCCTGGCCAGCCTTTCTGCCCACCCCCATTCAGTCATGGGGGCCTTGCTACATTTAAGGGGGAGAAAGAGGATGAGGGGAAATTCTGGAAAGGGCTGTGGAGATGATGTGGAACAACAGAGATGGGCCCCCTCCCTAATGTTGGCCCCTCATTCTTTCTCCCCACACACCTTTTCTATATCTTGTTGTAGTTCCCCCCCTTCTAGATAAAAAATGTCCCCCTCAATGGTTTGAGTGGTCTGCTTTAATCTCCTCTACCCTGAGTTCCAACATGTTTATCTACTGTTTTGTCTCTGCTATTTCTATATTAAAATAGCCCTCTATTTCAAAATTCTGAAAGCTGTTCCAGTTTGGGAAAAGAATTTGTAGACGATGCATAGGGTAGTTATCCATCACTGTGGTCCATCTGACTGAGAAACAAGGTGAGAACAGAGCAGGGGGGTTTCATAATTAATACAAGGGCTATTCAAACCTTGGACAAGCACTTTCTAAACATTATTTGCAGTGCAATCCTAAACAGTACTTATCCTCCTAAGTCCACTGAAAATGGTGCTTTGAAAGGTGTTAACTCTGAGATGACACTATTGCTACTTAAGCCTACAGCATTTCCCATTCAGCCCCCTCTCCACTCTCAAAGTCATATCAGCACACTGAAGTTAAGTTTTAAAGTAACAAAAAATTATTTGTTCACAGCATACTTACCCATTTTATCAAAGTATTCATCTAAACATTGATGAAAAGATGGAAAATTCACTCTATTCTCTTCTAACAGCCATATAAAACAGCGAAGCTGTATGACAGCTGAGCTACAAAAGACGTTCAAGATTTCATCGCAATCTTGAGGTGAGCAGCTCAGAATACTATTGAGTTTAATACCATAGGTCTCATTCCAGAGAGCCATTACAAGGCCAAGGTCAAGCTGCAGAATAGATTGAGCATAACGAGAGAAAAATACTTCTGACGCTTCTAAGCCTGCAAAAAAAGTTTAAATAGAAAATAAGTCAATTTACATAAAGGGTAATCTTCAGGCCTCAAACCAAACATTGCAACTGTTTACATGTCATATACAACCTAAATAATGAACTGGGAGGGGTGGGTCCCAGTGAAGAAACAAATATAGAAAAATATAGATGCACTGGGAAACCAATATGGCAATAAAATATCCAAATTGGACTTATATAGTCTTCTCTCTTCAGTAATTCTTTTATTCTTATTATATTTCACACAAGTCCTGACACGTTTCGCCTTACAGATTTTTCAAGGGACGATTTTTATATTTAAGGACCAACTTCAACTTATTAAGGAATCTCTTGATAGAGTATAAAGTCATGCTCACAATAGCTAACTTAGCTTGTGGTGCTTTCTTAGTGTAGTTCTAATTGCAACCACTAGGGATGGAGAGAACCCATAGAACAAAGCCGAACTGACTCTTTCTACAAAATGTACCATGCATGACATTGAGAGAATCCTTGATTCTCAGATCCTGCTAAACCCATCAGCCAAGCCAGCACTGGAGCTGTTGTCCTGCCCTCCCCTCCCAAAATGGCCAATGATGGGCCCGGAGGGGGTGGGGTGTTGGCTGGGTGCATGCATCCCAACCATATTCTGCACAATCACATCACTTCCAGGGTTTCTCGAAGCCTGAAGAATATTTCAGGGGTTTCACTATGATTAAAAAAAAATTGAGAAAGGCTGCTTTAACCACTACCATCAGTTTAACGTTCACTGCAAATATTGTTTTTTTGAAGGGGGTCTGGAGATAACCAGGGCCAGTATATTTCAATTTCATTTCCTTTCATTTTTGGCCGCAATATTATCAGTTCATGTGCAATCTAAATTTCTGTCGAGACACAGTTAGCAGCGCCTTACCTTTTCTATTAAGGTGAGTCATCCAATCATGCAGTTTGGGATCTATTTCTTCAATCTCACTTAAAACATGAATAAAAATTCTTGTCTTCACTCTGTTTTTTTTCTGAATTAAGTCGCTTATGAGTTCTTCCATTATTTCACTTGATGAAGTACTACTTGTAGTATACATAGCATAGTCCTCTTTGCTAATTGCCCACCAGGAAAATAGTTCATTAAGAAGCTTAGAAATATCATGTACACCTGTCTTTATTTTCTCAGTGCTCTGTATTATAAGTTGAAGGACAGTATCACCAGATGTTAACCACTTCTGAACACTTCCTAAAAAATAAACATAATAAAAGGAACTACAGCCTCCATAAAAATTAGGATACGAAAGGTAAAGAAACTTGGACTCATGTGTATAATACCTTTATGAGTATTATGTTTTGGTACACTGTTTCCTCCTTGATAGTCATCTACAATATCTTTTGTGGAGTTCAAGGCTGTTTCTTTCATAAATTTTCTTCTTAGTTTTTTTTCATGTTTTAACTTTAAGTTCCTAGAACTGATACAAACAACTAACAGTGAAGCCTCACAAGCAAAGTTCTTTATAATCTCTCATTATTCATCTTAAGCATCAAGTCTACAAATTAAAGTCTCTAGAACAATTCACATCCAACAACAGCTGCCAAGAGCATCAAAATTTTGCTATGTTAAAGGCATCTGTATGAACAGGCCATGTAGAGAAAAATATACATGTATGTATGAATAGTATTACGATTTGTATCACTGTGATGGCCTCTCAACTGCCAAGCTGTATAAATCAAATAGGTGTTGTATGGGAGGCCACCATGAAGGTGCCAGGGGACCCCCAAGAACAGCGCTTCCGTGGGTAGCAAGCAAGTTGTGCTCTGCAACCAGAATTCTTCTGTCAACAGAAACATTTTAGTGGGTCCAAGCCAATAGATACCTACTACATGGAACAAGATAATTATTATTACATTGGTCCTATGAAGTTGTCTTTATCCTACATCTGATGTAGTTCCATACCGTCTCCTCTGACTAGAAATGACTTTCCAGGATTTCAGGAAGATGTCTTTCTGATATTTATTTGAGATTTTTGAACTGGAGTTGCTGAGAATTGCAACAGGAACCTTCTATACGGTAAGCATGCATACTACTAGTATAACTATAGCCCCTTTCCACACATTTGAGAGTGTCTTGGAGCATGCACACATTCTAATACTGGCAAACATAATTACAGATAACTAAGGGAACAAATAGTCTACTGCTGACTGCCATCATTTTGAAAGCAACGTTCGGAAATCCAGCAGGTTATCAGTGATGTCCTAACAATTTTACCATTTGAAAACTTGTGTCGTATGTTACCTGGACATCTAGGAAACTTACCTTGAACATTTCTGTTTAACAATGGGCCTTGGGGGATTCTTGGGTTTTATTTTATGTTCGAACTTAAGAGAAAGAAAAAAATAGCAGATTCAAAGATTTTTGTAGCAGTATTTTGTTGGAATTATTAAAAACAAAAACCTGTTATGTTATTGTATCAATGCATAGTAATACAACATGGGCTTGACCAAACAAAACATCATCAGATGGTGCAGGGAAATGCAGATTTTTCAGGGCCCATTCCCCAAGTGGTCCTTTCCCAGTCCGGGAAGTAAATTCCTAGGATTATGGGACCGAAGTAGACAAACTGCCACATGGATCGAGGTCTGATGTGCAATTATCATCTCTATTAACAATATTTTACAGAAAACAGCAATGAGCATTTTCGTACCTCACATTTTATAAGACCAGATGAACTGAAGACAACTATTTTTGAAATGAGGCCTCTGCAATCCGGAGTTAAGCAGACTTGGTGAAGAAAATCCTGTGAGCGGGATATGGGGAAAAAGCATATGGTAGGATTTCATGAGTGGAATGTACGTTAACTTTTCAAAAACAGAAATTAAGCACAGCATAAGCAGTCAACATTTAATCTTCTTTTACCCCCCCCCCCCAAATTGTCTGGAATCAAAGACTAGGTGGCAATTTCCAAGAGAAAGCAAGCACAAAATTCACTCCAGCTACAGCCCCATCTCACAGAAAAGCATTTCCAGAAGATGCCAGGGGCAGCAGTAAAATGGAGACTGAGAAAGCCTCAGCCTATGAGCAGAATTTCAGTTAGGGTAATCTGTATCTGAGTAATTATGTTTACCTCATTACTTCAAATATAACTTTTAAAAACTTCTGACCCATCCTGGATTAAGGTAAGTAAATATTTTTTTCTTAAATGTGCGAAATACTACCTAGTGTGCTCAAACACATTCTACCATGATCCTGCACATGTGGGCAGAACTCCTTTTTAAAGTACGAATGCTAATGTTCAACTCTTTATCTAAGAAGTTTTATGTAAACATGAAGTTACTCTTCCTGGGTAGTGCAGAAAAATGGTAATTAAAAATATAGTGTGTCCCCCCCCAGTTATTCACTGCATAACTCTACTGCATTTTCAGAACGTTTAATACAACTTATATTTACTGCAATGACACATTCCAGGCTGCTTTTATTTCCAGTCAGAAAAAATTAAATAAAATGTACATCTTTTGAAAAACAGCTGATATTTATTAACATCAAACTGGCTGCTCAAAAAAGCACCCAAAAGTCACCACAATCTGAACAAACTGAGGGAGGGGGGAATGACAAATGAAATAATCACATCTCCTAAACAAGAAAGTAAAATATGCTTGGCTCCTACATACATTCTTGAGCCTGGGAAATTCAGCTGCCAAGAATTCCCCGTATTCTTTTGTTTCTTCACAAAAACTAATATTGTAAACTATTCATTGTAGAAGAGGAAGTCAATCCAAGATGCAGATGCCTAAATTGGATGATCTACCATATATACTCGCATATAAACTGACCGGCACAAACCGAGGCACCCAATTTTACCACAAAACCTGGGCATACTTATTGACTCATATATATGCTGAGGGTGGGAAATGCTCCATTATCACAGACTCTCCCATCCAGCCTCCCCCCCATCCACAAATACAGAAAAGTCAAGAGGATGAATAGCTGCTGGTTTTTGTACCCCGCTTTTCACTAACCAAAGAAGTCTCAAAGTGGCTTACAATTGCCTTCCCCATCTTCTCTTGATGCCAGACACCCTGAGAGAGCTCTGACAGAACTGCTCTGCTGCCCCTCAGATAAAAGAAGGAACACTAGGAGAAAAAAACAGTAAATCCCAAAGCACCCCCAAAACCCACCCCACCCCACCCACAGAAACCAAAGGAATAGTTTGGAAGAAGTGATTAAGAAGAGGAAGAAGTGAAGGCAAAAAGAAAAAAGAGTCCCCCCAATCAAACCGTTGATGTCCTACAAGGTGCCAGAGCAACATTTACAAAAGGCAATGCAACGACTCACTGACTGGAGCAGGCTTTTACTTCAATTACCGTATATACCCGTGTATAAGCCGAGGAGGGCTTTTCAGTGTGGAAAAAGGTGCTGAAAAACTAGGCTTATATGCGTGTATATAGGGTATTCTAGCCACATATTTCAGTAATATGAAAAAGAAAATCATGATGTTGTAGAGTGAAAAAAGCAAGAGAAGACATATTGGGAGCAATACTGCAAATATCATAGAATTGTTGAACTCCACAAGAATAAGTCTTGCACTGCTGTTCTCTCTAGAACCTGAGCCCTTATCCATTCAACCATCACTACCTTGGGCTCTATAGAAATGATGTTAATGGAAGTCTGTTACCTTGTCATTTTTATCACTGAATCTTGTGGATTTCAGCTTTTTCCAGCAGTTTACATGAAACTCCACTATACACTGTTCACAGCAAGTAACACGTATAAAGCCCTGAAATGCAAAGATTGCAGAAAGGTACTGTTATTTTCATAATATTCAAAATTAGGGGTGTGTATTTGGATTTACCAAAACCAAAGATAT
Source organism: Paroedura picta (assembly GCF_049243985.1). Lineage (NCBI taxonomy): Eukaryota > Metazoa > Chordata > Lepidosauria > Squamata > Gekkonidae > Paroedura > Paroedura picta. The sequence continues at coordinate 60,279,875 of NC_135374.1, read as the reverse complement.
ACCCGAAAAACACCTTATTGATATTTTGGGGGTATATTCTGGCTTCCCAAATATATCCAAGATGGTGCTCTTCTGCCAGGCATTTGCTTGAGGCTGGGTTATGGAAGATCTGGCCCCTCCTGGCACCCTTAGTACTTGTCACCTGACATTGATGCCTGCCTGTCGCACCTGGGTTTACAGGACAGCTGTGGCCAGCTAGTATTGGGGATTAATTGGCGATAGGAGGGGATTTTTAGGGTCCTAACTGTTTTTATTCCCTGTAATTTTATACTGTTATAAACCAGCTGGACTGGCAGCGGCAACATATAAATAGAATAAATAGTAATAAATAATGATAATATCTAGGATTTTTCAGGAGGACCAGAAAAAAATATCCTTGAAAAAAATCCTAACTATTTAGGAATTACTGGCAAAGCTGGTTGCCCAGCAGACACCCAGCCAAGCCTGTGAGAACTTAACGCTAGAGTGGGCTCCATTCGGTGGCCTGGTTCAAACCAAGCCTGTGGAGAGAATTCAGTTTAAACTTTGCTGCTTAGCATAGCTTCAGCCAGGCCATCAGGGAGAGTTCTCCCAGATCCAAATGCTCTACACCAGTACTGGAATTTTTATTTTTTTTAGGAATCCCAAAATTAATAGCCCCAAACCAACAAATAATGAGAGAGAGAAAAAAATATTTTTCCTGGGGTCTATTGAACTCAAAGCATATTGTTTTCACAGATTTCTTAAAAGAAAGTCACCATAATTTTTAAAACCCTGTAAGTATCTATTCAACATGCCATCATATTTACCTTGAAATCTGGATCACTAAAATATATTTTTATTTTACGTGCTTGGCACTGTTGATAGCGACAAACTGCATCTGGGTTTGGAGGAAACTTGCATTCTTCAATACAGTTCTCCAGCATCACCTATACATCAGCAAAATCAGAGGTATTGTTTATTCAGTTCTACATCTTGAAAATCCAGATTAGTTCTGAAACACTAGATTTTTGCTGCAATGGCAATGGTGAAGCTCTATTTAATCAGACTGCAAAGCCATTTTATCAATCCATTTATGAATTGACAGCTTTAGATGATACATTATTTAAAAATCCAAATATGACCAATTCCAGAGGTTGCAACAGGCTGACGTTACTTTCCAATACAAAATTAGCAGCCTTCTTCTTCTCCTTCTAATGCTACCAACCAGAAAACAATCAAGTAGGAAAGAACATGGGATTAATCACAGAAACATGGATGAAACTGGATGAAGCAGATGTTGAAGGTCTCTTGTAACACGCTAACAAATGTTATAAGCTTTTTCATGCTAAAATTATTTAATTACGTCACCACACTGGCTCTCACAAGCATGAAAGATTCTGCATATAGTTAATTATTTACTATGGATAGCTTGCCCCCTCTCAAGATTTTACCATTCCTGTTAAGGCATACTTGTCTGGTATAGCTCAGTACTTTGTAGCCCTTCCCCCACAGGAGAAATATGTGCATTGTCCAGTGTATTATTGGTCATTCCAAGTTGGCTATGCCCACAACTTGGAATTTTGTACTAAATATTATATGATCTGTGGATGAGTGGAGAATTCAGTTGTGATTTCTTTGTCATGGACACATTATTGCTGGTAAATACAGAAAAATGCTATAAGCCAACAGGACATTTGGGAAAAATGGGGAGGTCTATTAAATGGACATGCCTCTCCATGGTTCTTGGATCTAATAGGTTTCTCATCTGCCCTAGCTTGTGGCTATCTGGCTCAGAAGAGCTCAAGCACACTGTTCTGCATGGCCTATTTGTTTTATCCACCTCTATACTATCCCATATTTTCAGTCAAAAAATATTAAAATTTAGCCTTCCCTCAGTGGTCCCCTACCTTTTTATCACTGGGGACCGGTCAATGCTTGACAAATTTACTGAGGCCTGGGGTAGTCTTTTGCCAAGGGTCATCGCCGCTGCCTGAGCCCCTGCTCTGTTTGCTTTCTCGCCAGCACCCCTGACTTCCTGCCACCTGCTGGGGGGCGCTGCCAGCAGCAGCTGCTCAGTGCCACGCCCAGGGGGAGCCCCAGCCATGACTGCCACTGGAGAGCACCAAAAGTGAGCCAGCGGCAGAGTGCCAGGGCAGCCCCTGAGGCAGCAGCCAGGGAGGAGGACGATGAGGAGCCGTGGCCCAGTACCAACTGATCCACAGACTGGTACCATTCCACAGCCCGGGGGTTGGGGACCGCTGCGGCTTACCTAACCATGTGGTAAGAAATCAAGAAATATAGGCTTCTGAAAAAACAGAAAGCTTTGCATACTTGTTTGGTATAGTGGTTAGGAGTGCGGACTTCTAATCTGGCACGCCGGGTTAGATTCGCACTCCCCCACATGCAGCCAGCTGGGTGACCTTGGGCTTGGCACAGCACTGATAAAACTGTTCTGACCAAGCATTGATATCACACTCTCTCAGGGCTCTCTCAGCCTCACCCACCTCCCAGGGTGTCTGTTGTGGGGAGAGGAAAGGGAAGGCGACTGTAAGCCGCTTTGAGCCTCCTTCGGGTAGAGAAAAGCAGCATTTAAGAACCAACTCTGTCTCTACAAGAAGAAGAGAAGAAAAGAAAATGCTTGTTTAATGGAGGAAGCATAAACAGTAAAACTGATTCCTACAAAGAAAAAACCTGCTGGAAGTCTTATTTATTTATTGCATTTGTATACCATCCTCCTCTGAGGCCCAGGGCAGTCCACATGGAACATAAAGAATAATACATTGAACTCTGTTTTGGGTCAAGTAAAATACAGCAATAGTAATAATAATAACAAGTGAACATTAGGGGTTGAGCAAAAACCAACAACCCCCCCCCCCCACACACACACACACTTTTTCAGGTTCATGTATATTGAACTAAAAAAATACTGGTATCTCCCTATATTCCTAAATCCTAATGCCAATATGGTAAATATTGAGGAATGCTGATTTTTTCAGTTCCATTATATGGAAAACACTACAGTCAATGGTTCCCATAGGGTATAATGGAAAATTGATCTGGTGGTATCTGGGCTGGGGGGGGGGCTGTTTTGCCCCCCCCCACAAGTTTGAAAAAACTGAACTAGGGAGCCCATTAAAATTTAAATGCCTTCTGCAAGCTGTGGTGTGAGTGAACTCCAAAGGTGTTTACAGAGCTTGCAATCCCTTCAAACACCTTTCCTAAGCCACAAATTCACCTGGAAAGCATTTAAAGGGACTGTAGTTCCAGCTATCCAGTGGTCGAGAAAAATCCTGAACATGTTTGGGATTTTTTGGTCTTGACCTTTTTGGATAGCCAAAAAAGATTGAAATCTGTATCGGGTTGAAATACAAATAAGCTATTTTTCAGTGCACTGAATGCACAACTATAGTGGACAAGAGGAATCACCAATCTCAGGATGCTCTCCCACCAGTAAGTGAAGGTTTCCTAATTTCTGGCTTTCCTAGTTTTCTCCTTGATATAACCTGCATAGTTTATCGTTAATAGTCACTTCACGAAGCAGCTTTTGATAATTTTGTCGTTTACAGGGAAGCATTACTTCTTACTTGTAATCTTTCTGTTCGTGTCTCTTCAATAACTTCAGAAGTTGTAGGCCACGTTAATACACCAGGCACAATCTTATAACCAGCCATGAACTTTGATTTCAAGAATTGGTCCAGAGCTTCTGGAAACCTACATGTTAAAAATAAAAAATGTACACCATGTATGTTGCTTTCTATTTTATTCAAGTGCCATCAATCAAGGTTGTTCCATATTTTGGAAGTCAAAGCAGCTGAACATTATACTTTTTTTCCAAACTGGAAGATCGTATGAAAATGAAAAACAGCTGGTCTGTGGAATATTTAGCTATAGGTAGGTACATCCACACCTTCAACTAGTGGAAAGGAAGTCTACTTCAGGTTCCACCATTACTTTCACAACACAGAGCCAGCCCAATTCAAGCACACTATCTCTCTTCTCACTTTACACTACACTACTGACAAACAGAACCCCCAGTAGCTTTCCCTGTGATCTACTCATACCAGTTGCTATCAATACTATTTACTCATCCTGCCCTTCAGCTTTTCCTTTCCCCTTCAGAAGATGGGCAGCCTCACCCTTCCCCCAGACAGTTTTGCACCAGCCATTAAGATGGCAGGTATGCTAAGGGTACCAAGGAAAGCAGTCACTAACAGAACAAATGGGAAGGAAAATACAAGATGCTCTACCACACTAAGTAATCTGAGGAGGAACACAGGATCATAACTTGCCAGGAAAGCTAAACAAAACAAAATGAGAAGAATAAAACCAGAGTCCAGGAGCACCTTGTGCTACTCTAGACCAACACAGCTACCCATCTGAATCTACCAAAATGAGAAGAAGTAAGCCTGTAAGTATTCCGACAGGATACACAAGCCTGCTTCCTTCCTGAGGCTCATACAGATATGCCTTATCAAAGTGGCATCACACTGTCAGATGCAAATTAGGACCACCACCTTTTTTCCCATAATGCCAAAGACTATTAACATCTCGTTCAGAATGAATATAACAGTCCTTCTTGAATCCCACATACGAGGTCTATGCACAAAGAAAGCAGAACGCCCCAAGCCACAAAGTATGTTACTGGTGGACCACTGCAGCTGCCAAATCAGCAAATAAACTTTTTTTTCTCTAAGAACTCAAGCACATGAATCCCAAGGTGTGTGTTATTCTGCCCTTTTCCCTATTCCTATCTTTCTCTAGGTCTGTCCAATTTAATCTAAAGCAGCAGGAAAATATGATATTTATAAAATCATTAGAAAAGATTTAAAGATGAGTTTGTTAAAAAGTAAAAATGTACCACTTACCTGTTCTGTCTCAAATATACTTTTCCAATTCCATAGTGTGCCAAGCAATTAAACCTTACTTTTTGATACTGTTGTATTATCTTATTGAAATAGTCTTCAGCTTTTGCTAGTTCCTTCAAAGTAAATTAAAAAGTTTAAAATAAATAAATAAATAAAAAAGCAAGAGTCCAACCATTTATAACTATATGAATACACAATATGAATATACAAAATTTATGACTGACTTTAAGCTGGCCAGAATTCCAAAAGATAATGTGCAATCAGGGGATCTGTGCATGCATAAAGTTTTCTTGCTGTTTTTTAATGTACCAGTCATCACTATCAAAGAATTAAAACTGGGGGGGGGGTGATATTTAGATCAACCCAAGTCTAAATACCCGACTGGCTTTGTTGTTGTTGTTGTTGTTGTTGGTATTTTCTGGAATCCTAAAGGTTGTTGGTATGTTCTGGAATTCTAAAGGTATCCATTTTGAAAAACAAAACAAAAAAATCCTAGATGTATTCAGGAATTATCAGGTACATAAGGAAAACAGCGGAGAGGCTGGAGCAGACTGCTCCCTCACCTCAGCTGTTTGTCAGGATTTTTCTGCTGTTCTTTTAATGGAACTACAGACGACAAACCCATGATCAGCTGTGGCAGTTAGGAGCAGAGTAAGCCTCGCTAACTCAGCTTCAGCTTGGCTTCTTGTGCAGCCTGGTTTAAACTGGACTGCAAGTGAAGTCGACCCCAGGGTCAGTTGTACTGGCAGGGAGAAGAGTCTTGATCCTGGGGCTGCCTTTTTGAGCAGTCCGGTTTAAACCAGGCTACATAAGAAGCCAGCCCTAGGATCAACTGTATCAGCAGGGAGTAGAGTATGCCTTGCCAACTTAGTTTTGGGCTGCCCCCCCCCCCAATTTTTTTTCCTGGGGTCTATTGAACCTAAAAAAAAAATAAAAGGATTAAAAAAAATAGATCCCAATTTTATTGGGACCCAAATGTTTTTGGATCCAACAGGCCCAAACTGAGAAGTACCTGAAAAAAAAAGCACACTCCTTTTAAAAAACTATCACTAAGATGCAAAAGCAGAAAATACTGCACTATAAACAGTAAAGTTCTAAGTGTGAGAGCAATTTTATAGCATGCATATGTTCTACACCTGGATCTCAGCTAATTCTTCTTGCATGACAGAATTCCTTAACTATAGAACAAGGGACTCCAGATGTTGCTGATACTTTTTTGGGTGGTCCCTGAGATCAACATGAAAAAAAATCAAGGAAAAATTTGATGAGCCAGAATTGTTCTGAAGTTTCTATGAAATTCCCACTATTCAACAGAATCAAATTAACTGAAAAATGCCTGTAGTTTTTATAGCAGTGTTTGGTGTGTAGATCTGCTCCAAGTGTGTGCATAAAGCTTTGTTGGAATGCAAAACAGGATACATATATGAGAAACAGTAAGGAGTTTTAAATTTAGGCTTACTACATTTCTGCCATTTTGAAACTATCCAAGCTTGATTTAACCAAGATGCAATGTCAGCCTGCACCCAGTGTAACAGAATTTATTAATGTCTGATTGTGTTTTACAGAATGCTATGCTGAAGGCATAAATGTAACTGTCTAGGTATTACTTTGTCCAACTGAAGCCTGTACAAAGACAAGAAACAAGAAGCAGATGAGTCTGTTCCATTGTTTGCAGCAAGCATAAACTACAAAAGCAGACGACTCTTTTTCCAGTTTGCAGGGAAGCCAAAGGGACAGTGTGTATGTAACTGTGTCCCTTACTTCAGACTTTCTACAATAGACTCTCACCATGAACCAGGGAGTGGAGAGTGGTGAGCCCAGCTGACCCAGGGATCAAAATACAAGTGAATTCCATAATTGTTGTAAAGTTCCACATATGTTGATGGTGCTATCTAATGTAAATGCATATAAAACTTCTGCAGCTTACCTCAGGTTGCCCTATTCCAAGAAGAACAGTGGCGTATCCATAGATGATAACAACATAGTCAACTATACCAAGATTCAGGTGCTGTAACAGGTGGAAAAATATTTAAATAGAATGGGAAACATGTTAAATGGTTGAACAAAGTGACTTAACCACTGAACACTATTACAATCTATAGCATATTTACATTAACAAGAGCAACATCAGTTGTAGGTTTAAAAAGGAGTGAAGTTCACTTTTCCAAGTAAGAGGTTAAATTCCATGCACAGAAAATCCAACTTTATGTGATCACTAAAAATGATAAATTAAATTAATCAGGGTACATGTACTTAACCTGTTCTAACTTGCTTCTTGAAGCAATCTTAGGCAATTTAATTGAAGTACAGAGCACTAGGATCATACTGTATATTATAGCACAGTGCAATGGGACAAAACTGTTGCTTGGATTTCTAAACATTCTGAACTCATGCAGCTGCTTCTCCACTCTTCTTTAGACTATCAATGTGTGTATATCCACTCTTTATCATACTTATAATAAGCTGTTCTCAGAAGATGACCATTGTCCGCATAGCAAAGTTAGGGCATGCAGCATGTATAATTTGTTCACTGTGTTCTAAAACCCCATTGCATTACAAGAGTCGTGAACACCATGCTAAACACATATACACTGAACTCTGAAGAATGAATCCTGCATATCACAACAACTGCTTCTCTCACCCTGGTAGGGTTGGGCGCTTCGGCATCCAAAGCAGCCGTTCGCGCCTGAAGCAGTCAGTGCTGCACTGCGGGGGGGGGGGGGGGGCGTCAGTGTGCCAGCGGGTACACACACGCAGGCGCAGAACTCTGCACCTGTGTGTGTGTGCCCGCTGGCGTGCACGCCGGTGGGGGGCACACGTGCATGTGCGGAACTCCACGCAGGTGCGCTTGCGTCCGCCGGCGGGGCGTCAAACATGCATGTATGACCGCTTCGCATATGTGCATTTGCGCAGAACTGTTGTGCACGCGAGTTTGCGCCCCCAGCAGGCACAAATACGCATGCGCGAAAGCTCCGCGCATGCGCATTTGCACAAAGTTGCTGTGCATGTAAAGCGCCACCGGGCCGCCCTCTTCCTTCCACCCCTGCTAGCGGTCCCCAGCCTTCATACCTGGAGGCTATTCTGATAATATCTTATTCCATCTGTTATCATTTGCTAGTATAAAACGTTATACCTCCATTATCTACCAATCTGAATCTTGAGGATAGCCCAGGGAGCCCTCTTCCGGAAACTAGCCAATAACAAAGGTTCAACTGGTAGAAAACGAGAAGGTTCTTTTGACTGTTCCCCCTCCAACCCAAGCCTTCTGTATGCAAGTCCCTCCCTGAGGAGTTGAAAAATGCTACTGTCCAAAAGGTCTTCTGGATGTGTCTGACAACATGACCTTTCTAGTAGGTCTCTGAATTAGATTACTAAGGATGGTGTAACTGGAGGAGTAGTACTAGAGAGAAAATGATTTTCACTTTATTTTATTGGTATCTTTATTGTATTTTACTGTTCTGTGTAACACCTCAAGGATTTTTTATGTCAAAAGGCTGTGTATATTCTGGCATACATAAACCCTGTGTGTTGCTTCTTTATGTGTTCATGGTTATTTAAGAGACCCTTTGAAAGGTTCAAATACTAGATTTACTAACAAGGACAAAGTATTATCAACATAATCATTCAAGTTACCTGCAGCTGTGATGGATCTAGAACATTCAATAATTGTGCAAAGGATTGTTCAGCACTGTGAAAACGATGATCCATCAAGGCAATACATGCATCTTTTACAAAGGTTTTCAGCTCCTCTACTGACAGCATTCCATCCACCTGCAAAAAATAACTTGAAGTAAGGCACAAATGTTGTTTTAATCACATCAGAAAACATATTTCCCAGGTTTACCTGAATGGATGCTTTTAATATTGTTTTGCATTTTTGTTGCTTTTCTAAACACACTGCCCTAAGTATACAGCAAATTTTTAATAGCTAGGAATGTTTCTCTCCTACAAGGACATGATCCACCTGCACCAAGCCAGGTGTATATACATTCCAGCACACTCTACCTCATCTTATTAATTCATAGTTGGCTGCTGCTATATTAATTTACTGTTAACAATGCATGAATCCATAAATTCTCTTCACAGGCCCTCCAATTAATTCTCAAGTCTGTGCTGCCATAATCTCAAGTAGCATGATCGCAATAGCTCTAAGCTAGAGCTCTTACATCAGGTGTGCAGCTAAGGGCAGGATGAGGAACACCTACCAGGTTCCTCCTCTGAACATCTGTATATTTGAATATTTGAACTTATATGCCGCTTTTCCCTACCCGAAGGAGGCTCAAAGCGGCTTACAGTCGCCTTCCCATTCATCTTTGATGAATGCTTTGAACATCACTGAACACCCTGCCTCTATGGCATGGAACTGATGGTCCACTGAGTTGTCAGGAAGAGAGAGGGGTGGGGGAGGTGGGCTTGGTGGGCATTGTTGGGGTTATATTTTTAATTGACGGAAACTGCCACGAGACAGCTGGCCTGGGAGTGGCGGTCAACAAATATAACAAGCAAACAATCAGGTCAGCTCTAGTTAGTATCTGCATGGGATTTCACCAAAGAATACCAAGATATCTGAAGACATGAGCAGTGACTCACAAAAGCTCATGCTCTGTCACAAATTTTGTTAGTCTTTAAAATGCTATTGGACTTTTGCTCTATTAGTGCTAAGGAGTACCAGGGTCATGATGCAGAGACAAGCAATGACAAACCACCATTGAACATCTCTTGCCTTGAAAACCTGACAGGGTTGCTATGAGTCAGCTATGACTCAATGGCAAAAACAAAAACAAACCCCCCTCATTTTTATCTTGTTACCTGATGCATGGAACTATAAGTAGTATCCTGTTTGTCTACAGTGTTTTGACATTCAGCTTTAGAGTTCAGTTGGCCACTGTAATTTAAAAAAAGGTTATATGATTACAGTCTAAACAGTTTTAATAAACCAAAGTACTGGGAAGCTTGCTTCTAAAAACTATTATTTTACTTCTCGAGTTTTCAAAATTCATCTCCGCAGCTACACATAAAACCGTGGTCTGAGGATTATACAACTTAACCTCTCCTTTGTTTAAACAATTTTTTTACATTAAACTTTATTTTATATCAGTAGGGGGAAAAAATGAAACAATATCTACTATAAATCAGCCAGCTTCAGAAAAAAGTCCCAGCACTCATGAAATTCTTCGGGCTGTCTTCTATTCATCAAGTTAGTAAGCCTTTCCATGGCAGCATATTCTCTTAGATTCTCTAACCATACATCTAGGTCAGGTCATTCTTGCTGCTTTCATCTTGAGGCTATGGAATCTAGCTGCGGTTGTTGCATAAAAGAAGCATTTCCTAGCAAGCACAAGCACATTCCCAGGAAAGATAACTAATAACATACATTTTGGATCTAATGGAAACTGAATTTTAAGTATCCTCTGCAATTTCTCATTAATTTGTATCCAAAATCTGTTAATTCTCCCACAAGACCACCACATATGAAAAAAGAATCTATGGCATTGTAATATTTCCAGCAACTCTCATCAAATTGGTTAGATATTTTACGTATCTTTCGGTGATTAATACCATCTGTAGAATATCTTATACCAGTTTTTCCTCAATAATTGACATTTTGTTAGTTTCACATTCACACCCCAGAGCTGTTCTTAAAGACATTTCTCCTGCACATTTCTGCATCTACTTCACCATGCAGATCTTAACATGCTCTGCTTCAGTATATAATTTTAGTAAATATTTATAGATTCTTCCCAGCAGGTGGTGTTCATTTAGCATTACTTCCAATTAAAATTCAGTTAAGTCTCTGAGGTTCCCATCGCAGATTTCTAAATCTTCTTTCATCCTTGAGACTAATTGCATATGCCTAAGCTAGTCTACAGTCCTGCCTTCTTGCTTTTAACAGCCTATTCAAACCCACAAAGTGGAGTGCCCTGTGAAGGGCATAGGGAAATAAGATGGTCCCTCAGGTCCACAAGACCCAGAGGGCTGTTGCCATATAACCGACTGCATATGGGCAATCCACAATGTTCCTGTGAGAACTGCCACCACCACATTCTGTACCAGTTGCAACTTCAACATCAAGGGTAGGCCTGCATTGAGTGAATTATAGAAGTCTAGACTGAAGGTGACTATTGCATGGATCACTGTGGCTAGGTGGTTTGGGGCCAGATAGGACGCAAGTAGCTTCGCTTGGTGAAGATGGGCTACATTTGCGATCTGTGCCTCCATTGTTAGGGAGGAAGAAGAAGAGTTGGTTCTTATATGCCGCTTTTCTCTACCCGAAGGAGTCTCAAAGTGGCTTACAGTTGCTTTCCTTTTCCTCTCCCCACAACAAACACCCTGTGAGGTAGGTGAGGCTGAGAGAGCCCTGATATCACTGCTCGGTCAGAAGAGTTTTATCAGTGCCGTGGCAAGCCCAAGGTCACCCCAGCTGGCTGCATGTGGGGGAGTGCAGAATTGAACCCGGCATGCCAGATTAGAAGTCTGCACTCCTAACCACTACACCAAACTAGAGGCATCGAAGGTCACTTCCAAATTCCTGGCTGAGGGAGAAAACTCTTAACTGCACTCTGTCCAGGCAGGGAAGTCACGCTTCCTGTTCTGGCCCTTTCTTAACCAGCCAAAAGACCTCCATCTTGGAAGGGCTGAGTTTCACGCAACTCTGCTTGAGCCTGAGTGTCACTGCTTCTAAACACCTGGCAAATGTTTCTGTGGGGGAATCAGAGCGGCTGTCCTTAAGGACAGTGGTCCCCAACCTTTTTAGCATCGAGGACTGGTCAACACTTGACAATTTTACTGAGGCCCAGGGGGGGTGTAGTCTTTTGCTGAGGCATGTCGCTGCTGCTTGAGCCCCTGCTCCACTTGCTTTCCCGCTGGCGCCCGACTTCCCACCACCCACTGGGGGGCGCTGCCAGCAGCAGCAGCTACGCAGTGCCACATTGAGGGGGAGCCCCAGCCACGGCGGCCACTGGAGAGCACCAAAGGTGAGCCGGCAGCAGAGTGGCAGGGTAGCCCCCGAGGCAGCAGTTGGGGAGGAGGATGAGGAGGAGCCACGGACCGGTACCAACTGATCCACGGAGCGGGACCGGTCCCCGGACCGGGGGTTGGGGACCACTGCTTAAGGAGATAGAGCTGGGTGTCATCAGCACACCAATAAGTTTTCTGCAAGTTGGGTCAGAGGGCTCATACAGATGTTGAATATACTTGGATTTTTCAACCGGTCCTGCGGAGCAGATTAAATAATCGGGTAAGGGCACCTAAGGAGGGCCCTGTCCGTGATGAGGAAGGGTGCCAATAGGCCCCTTCCTCATGACTGACAATCGGAGGTGACAATATGATTATCAGTCCAGCGACAAGGGACCAATCGGGAGCCTCGCACAGCGTGGCTCGCGATTGGTCCCTTGCCGCCGGACTGACCAGTAGGGAGGCGCAAAGCCCCCCCAACTCACCCGCATCCGGACAACCAACGCCATTTTCTTCCCACCTGCCCGCCCGCACAGCACACTTGCTGCCTGCCCGCCCGCAGACGAGGAGCCACTGCTGCCCCAAGACGCGACCGGCCCGCCTCACCAACGCCCCATGCGCCTCCCTACCGCCTGCAGCCACGCTTCAGCCTCCTGCCACAGCCGCGACAGCGCCTGACCTGGCGCCGCCTTCCCCCGCGGTACTGGCCCCTCCGGCTGCCACGCCAGCGCCGCGCCCGCCTTCACCCGGACTTCGCCGCCGGCCCGCAAGGCCTCCAGGTGCTGCCGGCCGCCACCGCACCTGCAACGGCGCGCCCGCCCCAAATGGCACCGGCCGCGGCAACGGGGGAGCCACCGCCTCTGCCACTAGCAGCTGGCGCCGGGACAGGCCGCGGCCGCAATGCCGGAGCTGCCGCCGCCGCAAGAACATCCACCCCTTCGCCGATGTGCCGCCGCCGAGCACGCTCCACAGCCTGGGACGCCTCGGGTAGGGCCCGCCCCACCAAGACACCTACGGGAGCCGCCAGCCGACGCGGGACGGTCTCGCCCCGGCCCATCTACGGCCTACGGTCTGTGCCCGCCCGCCCCCAGGCCACACTGCCACCCGCCCCCAAACTCCATTGCCACGCTAACGCCCGCTGTATTTAAACTACAGCGGGCTTAATTACTAATAAGTCTAATAAATCAAGTTAATCTCTCTCTGTTTGTATTTGGGATTTCATACCTACGCTTAAAAGATAAGGTACATCTTCTGGATTCTGATTTAAACTAAGTACCTCATTCACATCTGAATCATTCTCCAAAACTAAAATTGATTTTTTACAACGATATAGGCTAGATATCAGGAAAAAAAAAATTCACAGTCCGAGTAGTTCAGCAGTGGAATAGGCTGCCTAAGGAGTTGGTGAGCTCCCCCTCACTGGCAGTCTTCAAGCAAAGGTTGGATACACACTTTTCTTGGATGTTTTAGGATGCTTTGGGCTGATCCTGCGTTGAGCAGGGGATTGGACTAGATGGCCTGTGTGGCTCCTTACAACTCTATGTTTCTATGATTCTATGACTGGTATGGAGGGCAGTTTAATTATTTAAAAGTTTTCCAATCTACTTTGCTTAGCTTTTATGAAAGGTTTATCATCCATCTGCTGTTCCTGTTCTTTAACTCATTTTAACAAATGAAAATGAGAACAACCCCCTCCCAATCTGACCTAGGTAATAATCCAACCAAACGTGATGTCTTCAAGGAGAAGGAAGGAATGAGAAAATAGCTGAACAAACCAGGGTCAGCTGCCTTCTAGCTATCCCCTCCCCCCAAAAAAGAACCCCAAACCACAAAGAATAATCAAATTCTAAATATAACTAATAGTCTAATAAAATACAAACTGATAACAGGAAGGAAGAAAGGAGAGAGAACATAAGCTACAAGCATCAGTTAGACTAGCCAAGCTTACCATGTCTTTTCAGATTCACTGGTTCTGTTCCTTGGTTTTCCTGTATTTTCACTGGATCCTGTCATTAGAAAAACATAACTGGCTTAAAATAAATAAATACCCAAGCAGCCATATCACTTTCACACCTAAGCATTTACCAAGGAACACAATAAGAAATTATACACAAAGATTCATAAAAAATAAGGATTGAACAAATTTAGTACACTAAATTGCACAAACTAGAATGTTCTCTAATACTGTACAAAGCTACCTCATAAAAGTATGAAGTTGAACTATGTTATATTTTCCTACTGCTGCCAAGCAAAGTCCTACTTTTTCATTTTGCTGTTTCAATGTGACCATAATTCTTCTGCAAACCATACCTGAAATCAGGTTTTCATTTCAAAACAACCATTTCAGCTGTTCTCCCCAGCAAAAATTAAACATACAACCTCATTTCTTATTATTTTAACTCCCTTTTCTGATGAAGTAACACTGTAAATATACTCAGGTTTTGTCCTTTTAAAAAAAACTGGAAAAAATATATTTGCTGCAACCCAAGATGAAACTAAAAGAATCTAAGTCAAATAACTAACAAATACAATGAGAAAATAATTAAGACTATTGAACAGAAAAATCAAATGATTTCTTCTCATTCTAAGACACACACACACACACACACATATAAAGTTAAGGAAATAATACAAAACATGTTATAGCAGTTTCAAATGGCATTCAGATCCACTGCAAATGTATAGCAGACTTGTCAAATGACTGAAAATAAGTTACGGTCATAGTCAAATTGAATTAATGTGTCCACTGCTTCATCTTAATCTGTAGTCAGCTCTTAATGTCTAACAACTAGATTTTTTGTTCAAGGGTTACAGGGTTGACCAGTACACAAAAGGGCCACCATTACCTCTTTGGATTTAATTAAGAACCAGGCATAAGTACACTTGATAGAAGGTTATCATACCTGTCTGACTGGTTTTACACTGACCATCACCTTAAATCCTCTAGGAAGTTTTGTATTCATTTGGTATCAAACTCCTTTCAGGTGTTAGATGACCCTTGAGAAATATTTAATATTGGAAATTGTTTCTACATCTCCAATAGACAGCTACTATAAGTAAGAAACTATTGGCCTTTACAGACTATTCAGCACAAGTGCAACACTGATTCAGGTATTTATCATAAAACAATCATGGGCTACAAATATTTATAATTCCAAAAATCCTCTCTAATTTCATCAGTATGCTTGACAGTAATGGACTGGACTTTTAAAAGCTTAGAAGTGCTGTATAAACAGATAAAGGACTGTGAAGGTTTAATTCTTCACAGACCCAGAGGGCCTTGAGTGGCAGGTTGTTCCAAGAGATCTGAACGGTTGCCATCAGATGAACAGAGAGAAACATTATTGTTGCATGTCACGGAGAGATTCAGATTCCTGCTTTGACTGAGCCGAGTCTGATTTCAGCCCTAGTTGAAAAGACTTGAGTACTGACAGTTCAGCCCAGAGAACAGTTTAATATGGGCAGGAAAAATAGAAGAAAGTTGGCACGGACCAGTGGATAGTTAGATGGAGACTTCCATTTCAGCCAAAGAAAGGGGTTAGATTTTCTAGTGATAGGATAATTTCCCTAACCAGTCAAATAGGGAGCTAACTCTGAAGAGTGCAGAGATCCCTGGTCTGGTGTAGTTAGAAACTATCTTTAGCAACCTTGAATCAGTTAAAAATTCAAGACAAGTACTGGTGTTCCAAGAGGTACTTGAAAGAGTGTACCAACCTTTGGAAAATAAAAGGAGTCAGAGACTATTCACAGAAAGTGTGCTGGAGTGTTCGGAAAACACTGGAACAAAAGGATCTAACAAAGATTTTAAGCAGCTCTAAACTGCTTAAAATTAAGAAACTCTCATTAGCCTGAAACATAAGACTTTAAGTCTGTGCATGACCCATTATGCACGGGGGTTTTAGCGCACATTCAGGGTGGAATGGCGGCGACTAAAATCACGGATAACGCACGGAGCCGGCTGCAACCGGCTGCAGCTTCGGTGCATGCCGCCGAAAAAGCCGCGTCAGTGAAACGCGGAAGAAAGCGCAGCTTCCGGGTGAGCGGGGCGCAACCAGAAGCAGCGACCGGATCGGCGCGTGCATAATCAGTTACTCTGGGTTTTGCCGCCGTCGCGCCCCGCCCCATGTATAACCGGTATGCGTCGCGTCTTCCCCCTCCGCGTTTTCCATGTGACCCGAAATCGCCGTTTCGGCGGCCGTGCATAATGGGCCCATGAACTGATTTTACCTCAGAGTTATCTAAACTGACTTACCTCGGAACTTTCAGCCCCTTATTTCACCTGAACTTTTCTCTAGATGTTGAATAAAATTTTGTTAATTTTAATTTTCAAGCAGTGTTAAGTGCTATTTTCAGTGATTTAAATAAAAGGGTGCTCCTGCCCCTTTCCCTCAGTAAAATATCATACTGAGGGTGGAAAAGCCAGAGTTATTCAGAAGAGGAAAAAAGACCACTAGGGCTGCACGATCAGAAAGGGAAAGAAAACTGGAGGAAAAATCATGCATCTGAAGGAAGGAAGTGGATGGGGATCAGCCTAACAGTGTGCAGTATTTTAAACTTTAATGGAAACTCTCCTTTTTTATTGGCTTGTTAACGTATAATGCTGATGAAACAAGGAAAAAGCTCAAAACAAAACTATCTAGAGATTCTGAACATTTTTAGTGAGCAACATCAATGTCCTCCCAAACTACACACATGTATAATTTCTATATACATTGTGCTGTGCATGTAAGCACATAGGAATGTAAAAATTTACTTATTGATTCACAAAAAAATCTATATTATAGCCCCGCATCCTGTTTCCAAAAATGCCCAACCAAATGTCTCTAGGGTCAGATGTTTTATTTCAAAAACTTTTCTCTCCTAATACAACCTTGCTTTTGCTGGGTCACTATAGTTTATACCAGGACTTCATATTAACTTGCCTCGAGTTATTAAAAACAACAACTATTACTATTATTATGAATTTTTACAGTCAAATATTTGACTGATAGATGGTGTTCTGCAATTCAAGATCTAGCTAGGTTCTTGGGAATAAGGATCTATTTTCACAGGATTCTTGCTGTTTTAAGGAACACTGTCTTCTGCTGAGCTGGGTGTTATTTCTTTAATGCTCAGAATTTCCAAGGTGTTTCATGATACTTCTAGGCACCTAGTCCTCCCAGAGGTGCTTTAACTCTATTCATAGGTTTTTGGTGATCTTCTCCGTTTTTTCTTTTATATTCTGCTGTCTCCTTGGATTGCAATGTCATTGATCCAAACCCTATTTTCAATTTCTTTTCTACAATTACACTGTCAGGCGTGTTATGCTCCAGATGTTTATCTGTTTGCAAAGTTCCAAACAATCTTTGTTCCATAATTCTCCATTATCTTATCTGGTTTGTGCTCCAATGAATTTCTAAGCTGACGGTAAACCATACATTGTGCAAAGATTCCATGGCAACATAGATACAACTCTACTATGATGTGCTTTATAAGTTTGAGCACATTTTACTACAGGCACTGACCACGTGGTCGACTGGTTCAATCTTTGTCTTGCAAAATCAACATTTATTATCACTGGTCTTCTGAATCTTGACTTTCATACTATTTGTTTGAATGGCGGCTCTTGGGCAGCTAGAAAGAGTTCTATCTTTGTGCCCGTTTTGGAGCCACTTCCAGGGGTTTTTTTTACTATCACCTTTGTTATCTTTATCTTTCAGACATTGCATATGAGAAGTGCACTTCCTTCCAGTTGCCAAAGTGAGTTTTGATTGAAAAGTGTTTGTAATCTTCTTTGGTTTCTGTAACCTTAAATAAGTCTGCCATACTCTTCAACTAGAAGCTTCTCTTTGCTTTTCTTGGTGTAGTCATTTAATGTTCATTCTTCAACTGACTGCATAAATTTCAAGAGACCTCTTCCAATTTTTTTGGTAACTAAAGATGACCAACATCTCTTCTGGGATACAGTGTGTGATACATTGTCATTATCTGGCAAGTTTTGCTACCTACTGCTTCTAATTTCTCCTTGTTTCCAATCAATAATGCCAGCAAGGAATAAACTGTGCTTGCAGGAAAAGCCATCCCAACTAGGATCTACATATGGTGAGTAGAGACCATTCCGTGGCACACAGATCCTGGAGCCAGCTTCTCTCCAGCTGAGCCTGTAGAGAGAACTAGCTCCTCGGAGAGCTGTGTTTGGCAGTCCAGTTTAAACTGGGCTGGCCGGCAGTGTCCCCAGCTGAATCTGCAGGCTAAACTTTCCCCACACGATCAGCACCTGGATAGGCTCTGTTGGGCAGCCTTCAATGGTTTTTGCAGGCTTCCCAGATTTATCATAAGATCTTCCATTTGCTTTCTCTCCAGTTTCTTTTTCACATCTGTAAAACAGACAGCTATTTATTGTATTCCTTTGAGCCTTCCCAGTGTTCTTTCCAGAAAGTTGTTGTCTTTTCTTTGTCTGGATTTGCTTCTACTTTACATTTCCCTCTAGTGATTATTATTATTATACAGTCAGACTATTAAGATATTATCATTAAAACAGAACACTACTTTAAGCTGATGTTGGAGTACCAAAAGCTTCTCCTTAACAGTTATGCTGCACAGAACGTCAGTAACTCAAAGAAATCATGTCTGAACATGGTATACAGTTCAGTTTAACAACAACTTTATTGGCATATCACAAGAGAGAAAGTCTGATTAGAAAACCATTATATGCAGATAATGAAGATCAAGAGTGGACAAATATTAGATTTGCAGTTTGTGCTCTCGCAACCTTATAGCAAATTATAAAAATATTGCTACCTTCTCAATCAAGCAAGATTCTGACTATTCATTAAAAACAATATCATAATCTGGTTAGATGATCTAGCTATCCTGGTTAAGAATTGAGATAAAATTTAACCCGAATATCTTCATAAAATGGGGAGCGCAATAAAACACATGAAACAGATTCTTACAGTTTTGCCCACAGCGTGAAGTTTTCCCATAAGATAGCAGTGAGGTGAAGATGCTCTGCTGTTCTCTCCCCAGGATTTTCTTTTCTTTTCTTATTTCTTTTTCTCTGCCTGGCTTGTTGTAGATATAAACACCCTGAGTTTTTTTTCTTTTTTTTCTTCTGGGAATTCGAGAGCTGTTACTACCAAGAATTTTATCTATTGACCTTGTAACTGTTTGCTTTTTAGCACAGAACTGGAGTTTGAATTGAGTTCTGCAAGTAGCTCCTGGTTGTGTTTTTTACCTCTATTTTGAGAGCCTCTGTTAAGAAGATTTTATAGAGGAATATAGCCCTGTAAGGCAGTGGTCCCCAACCTTTTTATCACTGGGGACCGGTCAATGCTTGACAATTTTACTAAGGCCCGGGGGTCTTTTGCCGAGGGACATCGCCACTGCCGACTGAGCCCCTGCTCCACTTGCTTTCCCGCCGATGCCCCTAACTTCCAAACGTCTGCTGGG
Source organism: Paroedura picta (assembly GCF_049243985.1). Taxonomy (NCBI): domain Eukaryota; kingdom Metazoa; phylum Chordata; class Lepidosauria; order Squamata; family Gekkonidae; genus Paroedura; species Paroedura picta. Next base: position 60,260,664 of record NC_135374.1, on the reverse strand, counting down.
GGGCACTGCCAGCAGCAGCTGTGCAGTGCAACGCCGAGGGGGAGCCCCAGCCATGGTGGCCGCCGGAGAGCACCAAAGGTGAGCCAGCGGCAGAGTGGCAGGGCAGCCCCCGAGGCAGCAGCCGGGGAGGAGGATGAGGAGGAGCCAAGGACCGGTACCGACTGATCAACGGACCGGTCCCGGTCCCCAGTCCGGGGGTTGGGGACCACTGCTGTAGGGCATATTTATTATGGGACCCTGTAAAAGCACTAGAGAGACTGATGATTCCTTACCGCCAGCTTCAAAAGAATCAAAGAGTGGCAATTATTTTGCTGTAATTTCTACCTTAATTGCCTCAGTCCTTTCTGCTAACCGCTTTGCAGTTTTGGTAAACCTACCAGACTCTTAGGAGTGAGATTCTACCCTAGAAGTACCTAAGGAAAGGGTGAAGAAGCTCTGCTTATTCCCTTTGTGAAGAAAGCAGCATTAAAAAGCAAGCGGATCGGGCTCAGAATTAAATAGTCACTGAGTCCTCCCCTTTACCTCAACCACTGGCCATTCTGCAATTTAGCAGAGAGAGAATGAGTGAGCCATATAGTGGCCTGAGCCTGCCTTGATTGCTATCTGGCCTTTGATCAGCAGATTACTCTGCAGAAAGGACAGAGACAAAGCATTCCAGTATTTCACTGTACCCAATTCGTATTTGATAAATCTTTTATGGTTACCTTAGCATTTTCTCCACAAAAAGAAATATGGGATTTAAAAAGAACCACAAACCTTATTTGAGTGCCCTTACCAGTATTACAGTTTCTTAAAAAAAACAAAAACAGCCCTATATGTCAACATTCTAAAATCTGTCAATTACTCCTAATATTCAAATCTATGGACTTGAGATGCCCTTCAGTATTAAAATACATGACCCAATTATCTTTATTAACCTACCTAAATCTGGAAGCCAGTCTTTGTGTTCTTTTTTTGGTGCATCAACACCAACCTGTTAACAGATAAAACATAAATTAATTCACCAAGCCAAAACATTTCTTTTTACCCATGCTTTTACTTAGGGACTTACCTTTTTAAATTTTTTTTGAGTCTGCTTATAGACAGAACTGTTTATTAAAAATTTCAAGGTGATAAATACTTCCTGCTGTTTTTAATGTTGGGTTTTGTGTTTAAATTTAACTTAGTCTTAAGTAGCACCATAATTACACATATTTTTATCACTTACTTTCAAATGTTTCTTTGGATTGAGGGGGTTGTGATTGTCAAACTGCATTTTCTTTTTTGATTGTTGGTTACTGACTGAAGCAGACTCTGAAGAACTAAGCAAATTTAAGTAACAGCATAAGGTAAAGTTTTAAATGCAAGATCACTAAAGTATTACTAAAAATAATGTTTGCACAACTTAAAGGATCTGAACTTCATTCAGATTGGTGATTTATTTCTTTGCTTAACTGTAAAGCATCATGTGCAGAACATACCATACAAACAAACTATAGTAAAGCACAGCTTAGAAATGGCACTACAAGTGCAATCCTAAGCAAAGTTACCCTGAAGTCAATATAGCATAACTCTATTTAACACTGCCCTGTAGATGACAGGATTCACCCTTTCAATAATACATGCTTGGGACAACAACCATAAAATTCAGAACTTCACAGCTGAAGAGAGTCTTTTGCCTTTTTTTGGCTTTTATTCTGACTTACCTGTTACAACACAAAAGTGATATTGACAGAGCAGTCAGTGTTTTAAAAGGACTCTTCATTTGTTTTAAATATCTTTGCACCTAAGCAATCTAAGTGTAAAGTGATCTAGTTCGGTGAGGCATAAATATGTTATAGGAAATATACATAGGAAACATATAGGAAACAATTTTAATGCACACTAGTTTTCTTGAGCATTAAATCTCAAAATAGTATTTTTTTCTAATTAACTCCGAACTCCAAGATTGATTCAGGTGGGTAGTCACGTTGGTCTGAAGCAGCAAAATGAAGCTTGAATCTAGTCGGATCTTGAATAAAACTTCATTGGACTTAAAGATGTCACTGAAATCAAACTTTCTTTTCCTAAACTTCAAGGGAATTAAACATTCAGATACATACCAAAACATACTAATAGCAAGTGACATTTCTATACCACACCACAATGTTGCATCAATCTTTTTCTTCCCTACCTAGTACAGCAGTTCACATCCAGAGCAGAATGTAACTACTGTAATCTTAAAATGGGCAATGGGTGGTGTGGCTCCAGATTGCTGCTGAGCATAGCTTCCTGTGTTACTGAGCAGCTGCCCACATACAGCTTAGAGGTAACACTGCCTCTAAGTACACCAGACACCCTAAGTATATCTGAAACATGCTAACTAATAGCATCCATACCATAATTTTACTGAAAGAATGCTGTGAAGCACAATATTGTTTTAATTAATTTTTTATTTATATTGATGATTTATAAAGCAAAATTAAACTCACTTTTTCTGAAACATTTTCTTTGTTCTGTGTTTATATTGCTTAATACCTGGAAAATTAAAACATGAATTTCAACTCAAACTATGTAATACAAAATACTCCACTATATAAGAAGGTATTCAAAGAGGAACGATTACCTCTAATTTCCTCCATTTGCTTTTTTAATTTCTCATGTTGCTGAGTAAGATCCTTAATTCCTTCAGGACTATTGCTGCACAGTTGTTGACCTCTCTCATTGGCCTCTAGTGCTTTTTTGTGTTCTCCCAAAAGTGATAGTGCATCACAGAATCGATAGTGTCCCTACAAGTGATGGATAAAATGCTTAACAGCTCCAAGCCAGGAAACTCTGCTAACATTTCACAATTTGCTGAACAAATTTATTTTCCCCATTTGATAAACTGCGTTGTACAAACAGGAATATAATTTTCATAGGTCCTTATTAATAACACTTAAAGAGGCACATTTTGTATACTCTTTTCTTTTAAAACTGTATGTATGTATGTATGTATGTATGTATGTATGTATGTATGTATGTATGTATGTATGTATGTATGTATGTATGTATGTATGGGAAAATACCAGTTAAAAAACAGCTACTTCAAATATATTTCACTTGGCATTGATAGGTATTCAGATTCAAATCTAGTATGCATTCAACTTCTAGGCCGTCATAGAAGACTATGCTCTCCAAGCCATAAACTTTGAAAACAACTTTTAAATAACAGGACATCTTTCCCCCTTCCTCCACTGTCACACTAAAAAATTTACCCAGTGTGACCACAACTATGGCAATACTTTATCACTACCAACATTAGTTCAGTAATGGAAGTCAATTGTTTGTGAAGTTCTCACTGCAATGCTCAGAAAACCCACTGACTTCAATGGACTTGAAAGGGTTTGCACCTGCATAGGATTGCACTATTAGTTTTCAGTTTTGCCACAATGAAAGTGGATTTACAAAATAAATGGAACTAACCTTTGGCCAGCTGGGCTTCAAAATAATGGATCTTTTCCCATCACCCAGGGCTTTTCTAAAAACAAAAAGTCATCAATTAAAAAAAATTCATTCTAATTCAAACTACTAAGCAAATTTTATCCCTAAATGAGGCAGATTTTAATTTATCATCCAATCCCATTCCTTTGAGTAAACATAGGACTATCTTCACATACAGGATAGGGACAGTGCCTACAAGAGAGAAGACAGGAATAACAGGTAGGGATAGGCACCAATTGTAAAATTCTGGTTCAGTTCAGTAATTCCTGAAGCAAATCTGAGTTGGTCTGTTTAACTATTCCCTGCTTAGATATGGGGGGAGGAGACATAATGGACACCTGAAATGGCTGTCAGTCATTTAAATCTAACAGCTAGGCAGGTCTGCCTCAGCTGAAACCCCTAAAAATAAATTAGGGTACACAAGAGGAAAATTTACTCAGAAAATAGTTCCATTTGTTGCCAAACTTTCTTTACCCATTTAAGTTGGGCAATCCTCAAAACTGGGATATAACAGAGCAGCAGCATGCCTAAGAGTGGGCCTGTACCTCAAAGTGTTAAAACTTTTAGTACTCATCTCCAAAATTCTTCCTCTGAGAAGCGTGATCTTTTAATGTTTTGTGTACACTCCTCTTGGAGATGAGTGACAAGTGGAATGCCTCAGGGATCTGTCCTGCAACCTGTGTTGTTCAATATATTCATAAATGATTTGGATGAAGGAATAGAGGGGGTGCTTATTAAATGTGCAGATACTGAACTGGGAGGAGTAGCAAACACAGCAGAAGACAGAATCAGGATATAGGATGATCCTGGAAAACTGGGCTAAAAGGAATTTCAGCAGCGAAAAATGTAAAGTTCTACATTTCAGTAGGAAAAATAAAATGCATCATTACAGGATGGGGGAGACCTGACCGGGCAATAGTATGTGCAGAAAGGATCTAGGGGTCTGGCTAAAAAGGCAAATGGGATTTTGGGCTGCATCAAAAGGAGTACAGTGTCCAGATCACGCAAGATGATGGTATCACTTTATTCTGCTCTGGTTAAGAGCCGTGGTTCCCAACCACCAGTCCGCGGCCCAGCACCTTTGTACTGGGCCACCGGCAGCTGTGCTTGCCTCTTCCCCTCCCACAGCAAGAAGCTCGCCAGGCCGCGAGCAAATCGGCCGCTTTGGCAACCGCTTTGCTCGCGGACCGGTGTGCTTCCCGCTGCAGGGGGTGGGGGAGAGGCAGGTGCAGCCGCCGGCATGCCAGCGGACCCAATTGCGCATGCATGGAGCTGTCGCACATGCGCGTTTGCACCGACGGATGCAAAGGTGCACGCGTGGCAGCTCCGCACATGCGCGTTTGCGCAGCACTGCTGCACGTACGCGTTGCGCGGGCCGCCAGCTCTTCCCCACCCCCGGAAGTGGTCCTCAACCTAGAAAAGGTTGGGGACCGCTGACTTAGAGTACTATGCTAAATTTTGGGCACCACAATTAAAGAAGAATGTAGACAAACTGGATTGAGTTCAGAGAACAGCGAAAATAGTGTTGGGTTTGGAGACCAAGACGTATGAGGAAAGGTTGAGAAAGCTTGGTCTGTTTAATGTGGAGAAGATGACTACGAGGTGATATGACAGCCGTCCTCAAGTACTTGGAAGAAGGACCAGTTGTTTTCTGTTTCCCCAGAGGGTCAGACCAGAACCTATGGTATGAAATTAATTTAAAAGAAGTTCCTGACTGAGCAGTTCCTCAGTGGAACAGGCTTCCTTGGGAGGTGGTGGGTGCTCATTTTTGAGCAGAGGCTAGGTAGCCATCTGATAGAAATGCTGATTCTGTTAACATAAGCAGATCATAAGTGGGTGAGCAGAAGGTATTGTTTCTGAGCTTGGCTCTTGTGGCCATTTCGTGCATGCCCAGGGAAATGCTGATTGCCACTTTGGGGTCAGAAGGCAAATTTCCTCCAGACCAGGCTGGCCAGGGATTCTGGGTTTGTTTGTTTGTTTTTGTGGGGGGGGGATCATCATCTGGGCATGAAATTGGGGTCACTGTGGGTGGGCAGGTAGTTTTGAATTTCCTGCATTCTACAGGGAGTTGGATTAGATGACCCTGGAGGTCCCTTCCAATTCTATGATTCTACTAGTGTTGGTGACCAGATTTCTTCCACAGAATCCCACAACTGAGTGAGCAATGGTGTCTATAATAAAGCCTCCTGTCAATGAAGCTGTCTTTAGGTCACTGCAGTCTAACATTGAACTGCTTCTTGCAGAGCTGACTATTTAAAAGAAAAAGAAAGCCTCATGTTGTCTAGTTCAAGAGTCCAATCAGGAAAAAATTACAAGCCTCAAATGGTTCAGCACAAATTTCTCTTTTTACAGACTGAGGACTTGCTGGATTATTTCTTTAGCTTGCCACAACTGGTGACCTATGTTAATATTGACTAAGCTCTGTGTAAGATGGAAGAATATAATGCCCCTCCCTCCACTGGAAGACTCTATGGCAGACCCCATTTTGAAATGTCTTGGAGCATTGCTAATGTTTTGAGGGAGGACAAACTTTTCCAGAACAGCTCAGACTGCACATTCGGGATCAGCCCTACACATTTGGGACCAGCCCTACTCTCTTCCCAGATACTTCCATCTTGTCTGGAAGAGTCCTTCACTGAATCCAAGCCTTGATTAACACTTTCTGCCTCATCTCTGGGTTAATGAGTATGTGTCTTCAGCATACTGATGAGAAGTTAATCTGCATCTCTAGAGGATCTCTCTGAGCAGCTTCACAAAGCATCTGAGATACAATCAACACCTCCATGTTAATGGACACAATGTGCCCCCTTTTGGGAAGGAACAAACCCGGCAAAGTACCTAAGACACTATCATGGTGGATCATACTAAAAATCACTGAAAGTAAAACATGCAATAAGTGTTCCCCTGCCAGTCAACTGATGCAAGTTTAAAAGGACATCCCAAGGCAGTTTTTGTACCGTAGACAGGCCTGAATCTTGACTGAAAGCATCTGTATACTCAGTTTCATCCAGGAATGCTTGTATACTAGCCTGATTATTCAATTCTGTGCTATCCAAAGGTAGTTTGCTTAGTTACAATGTAACAAAGTACCATGGGTACATCTTATACGCAGCAACTTACAATAGTCCCCATTCATTTTTATCAGTCTCTCAGATCATGTTAAGTATTCACATCTTTTACTTAAGCCTCACATGGGCCTGATATGTGCTCAAAAACAATCAGTGGGATTGTTAAAATGAGGTCTGTCAAATTTGGTGCAAGAAATTTTACCCACGCAAAACTGGCTATGGCAACCCAAAGAGTTTATTGTTGTGCATGGGAACCAGAATATAACAGGCCTCTCACAAACTTAGACTGCATCATCAGATAGTTCTTCATGAACACAACTGTCAGATTTTTTTCTGTTCTCATCACTATTAAGTAGGTTTTCTGAGAAAACAGGCTGTGTTTTGCAAAATTCCACTTATGTTTTTATCAACAATAGTACGAACCATCATCTCTGGTGCTTCTGTTTCCAAATCAGCTGTCAGCCATATGAAAAACTAGGCTTCATCATGGTAAGAGGATATGCAATAACTAATGCATCAACAGCACACCAAGCCTCATGAATATAAAGGCCCACCAGATCTTATGTACAACTGTCAGCCTTCTCAGCAGGAAATTTCCCAAAAGTTGTCTGGAAACCACTGGATCATGGTTTTCTACCTCTTGTGGCCAGAAAATTCAATAATTTCACCCTTCCACTCTTAATACTATTACCTGTATAGCCCAGGCTAGCCTGATCTCATCAGCTATGATGTGAAACCCTCATGTTGTCCCTCAAAAATAGCAGGGTTGAGACAAAGAGGTAATGGCCAACCACCTCTGATTGTCTCTTGCCCTTAAAACCCTGTAAAGTCACCATAAGGCAGCTGTAGGCAAAAAGAAGTCTTAACGAAAGATCATCTACATCAGTGGACCCCAACCTTTTTATCACCGGGGACCACTCAACGCCTTTTACTGAGGCCCGGGGGGGGGGGGGATAGTATACTCCTCTACTCTCAACCACTGCCCTAACGCTCTCTGATCGCTATGGTAATGTTTAAACATCCCTTCAAAATAAGATACAGACACGCCACAACAATGAACATAAGGAACACTTTATTTTCATGGAAATTTTAACTCATGACAATGACAAATCAATGGGAACCCTGTGCTTGTCTCTCTGCAACGAGATAGTCCCATCTGGGAGTGATGGGAGACAATGACACTCAAAGTGTGTTGTAAAGGGTCGGGGAGGGGATGAAGTAAAGGACCGGGGGGGGGGGGGGGAAGGTGTCCTTCGGGGCCCACCTCCAATTAGTCAAAGGACCACATGTGGTCCACGGCCCACAGATTGGGGATCGCTAATCTACATCATAGTACACATATACAATAAAATGTTCATCAGTATTTCAGGGCTTCTTAATACAGCTTAGTATTAAAAGCACATTTTGCATTAATTCAGGTAACTTCAGATCTTAGAATTCAATGGGGGGGGATCAACTTACTTATACTGTCCCATTCGGAGAAAACACAGAGCACGATTGCCATATAGAAGATGATTCTCAGGCCTTAGGAAGTTAAATAACAGTTTATACAATGTAAAAAAAAACTATAAACTTAAAACTATTAAAAGTATTTTTTACACTTTTTCCAAATTGTATAATTTGATATAGCTAATGTCCAAGATAACATTATACTCAAATTTGTACACCAGACACATTGTTACTGAAATAGTTTCAGTTGTGACAGATTTTTATTTTGCTGCTTTATATCTCTACTGAGGAAATCTTTTTAAAAGCCTGACAAAAGAAAGAAAAGGAACTCACCCTTTGGCTTTTTTTAGTATTCTAAAAAACACATTTTTATAGATACAACAGACCATGTCAGGTTATTCAAAATTAACAGAATATTTAGATTTCTTAACACAGCTTCAAAATTGTAACTGGAAAACTCTGGCCTAAATTCAATATGGCTAGAAGATACTGTCACTTAAACAACTAGCAAGCACTGCCAACTAAAATCATATAGGTAATTTTAGGAGAAACCAAGTTCTGTCACTATTTAAAGAAGACTGAAATGCCATGAAACACCATAGCTCCTTAGAGACACTGTATATGCCCTACATCAGAACTATATTATTCCTATTCTTCATAATATTCTCAAAAATATTTTAACAGAGTTCTATTATATTTATATTTATATGACTCAGCCTTCCATCCTTCTGAGGTCGGTAAAATGAGTACCCACCTTGCTGGGGGGTAAAACGGTAATGACTGGGGAAGGCACTGGCAAACCACCCCATATTGAGTCTGCCATGAAAACGCTAGAAGGTGTCACCCCAAGGGTCGGACATGACTCTGTACTTGCACAGGGGATACCTTTACCTTATTATTATATTTATATAATTTATTAACTTCCAGATTTAGCTCTTACCAAAGTTCTACAGCTTTTGTATAGGAGGCAACAGCAATTTCAAAGTTCTCTTTAGCAAATTCTTCATTTCCTCTTTTTTTCATATCATTGCTTTTCTGTAATTAAATATATGAAAAATTCAAATTAACTCAAACAATTCAGGTTATTCTGTTACATTTAAAAATGCACAATAAAGATGGACCAGAGATGTGAAGGCCTAGAACTACTAAGAACTTAAAAACTGGAAATTTTGGGGAACACTCCAAAAAATTCATATGATTTTTTCCTTCCTGAATAAATGAAATGGAAGACAAGGTTTTATTAAAAATGTGTAGTATAAAATGTTTGTGTAAGACAAGATACGTTTAAAAAATCTTGATTTAACTTGTAAATAAATACAGTTTAATGCATTAAATTATAAAACATTATTAAAGATGCTGGCAGTTGTGACTTTACGAGAGCACTTCGGTCCAAATAATAATTTTACTTTGTTTACCACAGAACTTTCCCCACACCTGTCAGATCATAAAAATTATAATAAATTATAGTAAATTTGCTATGACAGTTTGCAATGCTCAAGTATTGAGTATACTTGCAATTTTACTTATAGCAAACCAAAGAATTTGTATTTATAAATTCCCTAAATATACAACAGTAACATTTTATATATAAAGTTATAAATGATACATTTTATGTTGCTAAATCAGTAAAAGTACTTTAGGTTTAACAGAGAAGTATGTACTGCATATATTTCAATTTTTGGATACACCGAAAACAGGGCATACAACCTCAACCCGAAAACTGAATTAAGTGCGTGATGGTTGAGTAGATTGTTGTTGTTATGTGCGAAGTCGTGTCCGACCCATCGCGACCCCATGGACAATGATCCTCCAGGCCTTCCTGTCCTCTACCATTCCCCGGAGTCCATTTAAGTTTGCACCTACTGCTTCAGTGACTCCATCCACCTCGTTCTCTGTCGCCCCCTTCTTCTTTTGCCCTCGATCGCTCCCAGCATTAGGCTCTTCTCCAGGGTGTCCTTCCTTCTCATGAGGTGGCCAAAGTATTTGAGTTTCATCTTCAGGATCTGGCCTTCTTAAGAGCAGTCAGGGCTGATCTCCTCTAGGACTGATCGGTTTGTTCACCTTGCAGTCCAAGGGACTCGCAAGAGTCTTCTCCAGCACCAGAGTTCAAAAGCCTCAATTCTTTGATGCTCGGCCTTCCTTATGGTACAACTTTCGCAGCCATACATTGCAACTGGGAATACCATAGCTTTGACTAAATGCACTTTTGTTGGCAGGGTGATGTCTCTGCTTTTTAGGATGCTGTCTAGATTTGCCATAGCTTTCCTCCCCAGAAGCAAGCGTTTTTTTAATTTCTTTGCTGCAGTCCCCATCTGCAGTGACCTTGGAGCCCAGGAAAATAAAATCTGTCACTATCTCCATTTCTTCCCCATCTATTTGCCAGGAATTGAGAGGGCTGGATGCCATGATCTTTGTTTTCTTGATATTGAGTTTCAAGCCAACTTTTGCACTCTCCTCCTTCACCCGCATCAACAGGCTCTTTAGTTCCTCTTCACTTTCTGCCATTAGAGTGGTATCATCTGCATATCTGAGGTTGTTGATATTTCTCCCTGCAATCTTGATCCCAATTTGTAACTCCTCTAATCCCGCATTTCTCATGATGTGCTCTGCATACAAGTTAAATAGGCAAGGCGACAGTATACAGCCTTGCTGAACTCCTTTCTCAATTTTGAACCAGTTAGTGATTCCATGTTCAGTTCTCACTGTTGCTTCTTGACCTGCATATACATTTCTCAAGAGACAAATAAGATGCTCTGGTATTCCCATCTCTTTAAGAACTTGCCACAATTTGTTGTGCTCCACACAATCAAAGGCTTTAGCATAGTCGATGAAGCAGAAGTAGACTTTCTTCTGGTACTCCCTAGCTTTCTCCATGATCCAGCGTATGTTGGCAATTTGATCTCTAGTTCCTCTGCCTCTTCGAAATCCTGCCTGTACTTCTGGAAGTTCTCGGTCCACATATTGCTGGAGCCTAGCTTGTAGGATTTTGAGCATAACTTTGCTAGCATGAGAAATGAGTGCAATGGTGCGGTAGTTTGAACATTCTTTGGCATTGCCCTTCTTTGGGATTGGAATGTAAACTGACCTTTTCCAATCCTGTGGCCATTGTTGAGTTTTCCAAATTTGCTGGCATATTGAGTGTAGCACTTTTACTGCATCGTCCTTTAAGATTTTGAATAGTTCAACTGGAATGCTGTCACTACCACTAGCTTTATTGTTGCTCAGACTTCTTAAGGCCCATTTGACTTCACATTCCAGGATGTCTGGCTCCAGGTCAGTAACTACCCCATTGTGGTCATCAGGGATGTTAAGCTCGCTCTTGTATAGTTCTTCTGTATAATTTTGCCACCTTTTTTAAATCTCTTATGCTTCTGTGAGGTCCCTACCATTTTGGTCCCTTATCATACCCATCTTTGCATGAAACGTTCTCTTCATAACTCCAATTTTCTTGAAAAGATCTCTAGTCCTCCCCATTCTATTGTTTTCTTCTATTTGTTTGCACTGTTCATTTAAGAAGGCATTCTTATCTCTTCTAGCTTTTCTCTGGAATTCTGCATTCAATTGGGTGTATCTTTCTCTTTCTCCCTTGCCTTTCACTTCTCTTCTCTCCTTAGCTATTTGTAAAGCTTCCTCAGACAGCCATTTTGATTTCTTGCATTTCTTTTTCTTTGGGATGGATTTAGTTGCTACCTCTTGTACAATGTTGCGAACCTCCGTCCATAGTTCTTCAGGCACTCTGTCTATCAGATCTAATTCCTTAAATCTATTTGTCACCTCTACTGTGTATTCGTCGGGGATATGACTTAGTTCATACCTGAGTGGCCTAGTGCTTTTCCCTACTTTCTTCAATTTAAGCCTGAATTTTGCAACAAGAAGCTCATGATCTGAACCACAATCAGCTCCTGGTCTTGTTTTTATTGACTGGATAGAACTTTTTCATCTTTGGCTGCAGATCACATAGTCAATCTGATTTCTGTGTTGACCGTCTGGAGATGTCCATGTGTAGAGTCGTCTCTTGGGTTGTTGGAAAAGAGTGTTTGCTATGACCATTGTATTCTCTTGACAAAATTCTACCAGCCTGTGCCCTGCTTCATTTTGTACTCCAAGGCCAAACTTGCCTGTTATCCCGGTTATCTTTTGGCTTCCTACTTTAGCATTCCAATTCCCCATGATGATAAGCACATCATTTTTTGGCGTTGCTTCTAGAAGGTGTTGTAGGGCCTCATAGAACTGATCAACTTCATCCTCTTCAGCAGCAGTGGTTGGGGCATAGACCTGGATCACTGTGATGTTGAATGGCTTGCCTTGGATTCGAACTGAGATCATTCTGTCATTTTGGGGATTGTATCCCAAGACTGCTTTTCCTACTCTCTTATTGATTATGAAGGCTACTCCATTTCTTCTGCGAGATTCTTGTCCACAGTAGTATACCTGATGGTCATCTGAATTAAATTCACCCATTCCTGTCCATTTTAGTTCACTGATTCCTAAAATGTCGATGTTCAGTCTTGTCATTTCTTGTTTAACCACGTCCAGCTTGCCTTGATTCATGGATCTGACGTTCCAGGTTCCTATGGAATAAAAATCTTTACAGCATCGGACTGTCTTTTCGCCACCAGTTACTGAGCGTCCTCTCGGCTTTGGCCCAGTCGCTTCATTCATTCTGGCACTACTCGTACTAGCCGTCTGCTCATCCCCAGTAGCATATTGGACACCTTCCGACCTGAGGGGCTCATCTTCCGGCGTCATATCGTTTTGCCTTTTGGAACTGTCCATAGAGTTTTCATGGCAAAGATACTGGAGTGGTTTGCCATTTCCTTCTCCAGTGGATCACCTTTTGTCAGAGCTCTCAGCTATGACCTGTCCGTCTTGGGTGGCCCTGCACGGTATAGCTCATAGCTTCATTGAACTACGCAAGCCCCCTTGCCACAACAAGGCAGCAATCCTTGAAGGGGGGGTTGAGTAGATACAATGTTAAATAAATCAATTTATTATAAAGTGCTCTGAAAATACAAATTAAATCTGTCAGACTGCTGGTTGATGTTTGCATATTCTCCTAAAGGATATGAATTGCCAAATTAGATACAATTTCCAACCACACATTTTTATGCATGAGCATGAAAATCACAGAACAAGGTCTATGACCAAAATAATGTAACCATTTGGCAACATAGTATAAAATGTGAACCAATCAATACATGTTTCAGATTATTAGCAATTGTTCTTGGTACATATCTATTATTAAATCAAAATAAATTTGGTCCTGTTTACCGTGATTCTGGTCTTATTCATATGTTATCAACTTGTGGATATTTATTTGTGTTTTTATTGTAGTTTCAATCTACAGGCTAAATTCAAAGTCTGTTATTTTAAGTGCACTTCTGAACGCTGATAGCAACGGCTTTCTCAGATGATTGAAATGCAAAAACAAAAGCTGCTTCTACGTTGCAAATTAACAAGACAGTTTACAAGATTTAAATTTTTAGAAGTTTTATTCTTGCCTTTATGCAACTTTCACAGTGATGAGATTCAAATTCTTCTACTAAATTGTAATCCTCCAATGCAACTTTACTTATATAATATTTGTCTGCAAAGAGAAACAAAGCAAAATTGAGGCAACAGGTTTGACTGTTGAAATCCACCAACTACTGCACCAGTTCTCAAATCTTAGTGACCCCCATTTTTAATAAAAATTTTCAGACTCCTCCCCGTCTCTCTTGCACGCACCCAGGAAACTCATGTACAAACTGCTAGGGATGCTAGCCTCCAGGTGTCACCTGGGGATGCCCTGGAATTACAGCTCATCTCTAGACTACAGAGACCAGTTCTCCTGGACAAAATGGCTGCTTTGGAGGATGGACTCTATGGCACTATACCCCAGAGGTCCCTAGCCTCCCCAGGTTCCATCCGCAAATCTCCAGGGGTTTCCCAACCTGGATCTGGCAATCCTACCCCTTCCATCCCCCACCAGTGGTCAGGGGAACCATACAAAGTGTACCTGCCAGTTCTACAAATAGGCCACCTTATTCCAATAGGGAGAACTGTATCAGCTATACATTAAAAGCAGAGTTTTAAATAAAATATTTGTACTGTCTGTATGTGGACTTCAAGGTCAGGTCTCAAAGTATAGCTAATTCAAAATGCAAGTCACAATCAATTTCACTTCTTCGCTTTCGGAGACATTGCTGGTAACTTACTGGTTGATAACTTCTAGCTAAAAACCAACTGAACAGGAATGAGAAGGGACCTAGAAAAACTTTTGGAGCTGTTCATAGAAGCAGGGATTTTTGCACAAAACCTAAACTTCTGGAAAAAACTACCAATATCTATAATTGTCTATGGATGAAAACTAGTATCTCCCTACCTCAATGTCAGATATTTTGTATTGGAAGGCAGAAATACCTATGATATGCCTATGATAACTGCATTAGCACTGTTCCTTATTGTTAACACACAAACCTCCTCCATCTTCTGAAGTTACATAGCAGAATACATGGAAGATATCAAATGACCACTTCACTATCGTAATTATTGAAAAGTAGATCACAAATTGATCTGATTGAAGTGGAACATTTATACACTGATGCTCTCTCCACAACTCTAGTCCACTTGTTCCATTCCTCTAATACACCTGATGCTCTCCCGGTGAGAAGGTGATGGAGTGACATTTAAATGAATGATTACAACCTTCTTATTGATTGAGCACTTATTGGAAAAGTGTCTATGAGACTGCATGTTGGAAAGAGGGAAGGCCTGTCTCTGCCTGCTACTTCTTAAAAATTACTCAGAGGGTTTAGAGATAATGAAAGATGTTTATGTTAAGATTGGGTCAACCAACTTTTGCCTCATGTGCATCAAGGTGCCCAAGATAAAGGAATGTACTTTCTGTTCTATAAACAATGAGCCTGCTGCCCGGCACCATGCCACCAGAAGCTGCTGTATTAACAGCTCTTGGGGAGGGCTGTGGAAGGGGGTCCAAGAGATGGCTCTTAAATAGTGACATTATGGAATTGGCTTAGGCCTCTGGGCCAGCCCTATGAGGTGGGTATGATGAGGATGTATAAAATTCTGTGTAACCCTGTATGGTAGAGATCCCCAACCTGTGGGCTGCGGACCACATGTGGTCCGTCAACTAATTGGAGGTGGGCTGCGAAGGACGCCTTCCCCCCCCCCCGGCCCTTTACTTCACCCCCCCGGCCCTTTACAACACACTGTCTCCCTGTCAGGGTCCGGGGTTTCTCGTTCCTTCTCCGCCACGATGTCGGGAGCTGAAGACCAGGCCAGGAAAGATAGTTTTCAGGATAGGCAGCGTCTCAGAATGGAGTCCTGTTGAATTACTCGCATTCACGACTCCTGGGTTCAGAATAGTTTCCTCACTATGCTGAACCCCGCCTCCTCACAGACGCCGACTGCCCCATTTAAATATCCTTCCTCTCCTCATCCCCACCTCCCGAGCCCTCAAGAACCTCCCACCAGTTCTTCCGGAAACGCCTGTTCTGCATTATCTGTTCTGCCCTCACTTTGAGCCGGGCGCAACCAGTCTGTCGGCATTCCTCGTTTCCTTTCTTTTCACTTTCCTCCTTCGTCTCTCCCGCGTATGGGTCTGTGGCCGCTGCTCCCTGTTCCCGAGAGACTGCTACTCTGCCTGTGGTGAGAGGGTCTTTGTCTGCAAGTCGGGCCATTCCCGACACTCCCATCACTCCCATATGGGACTATCTCGTTGCAGAGAAACAAGCTCAGGGTTCCCATTGATTTGTCATTGTCATGAGTTAAAATTTCCATGAAAATAAAATGTTTCTTATGTTCATTGTTGTGGCATGTCTGTATCTTATTTTGAAGGGATGTTTAAACATTACTATAGCGATCAGAGAGTGTTAGGGCAGTGGTTGAGAGTAGAGGAGTAAACTATCCCCTCCCCACCGGGCCTCAGTAAAAGGCGTTGAGTGGTCCCCGGCGATAAAAAGATTGGGGACCACTGCTGGACAACTCCCTGTGAATATTCTTTGAGGCAATAAAAAAACATTCACTGGACAAAAGGACCCTGATCAGGCCATAGGGCCACCAAAGGCACTTGCCAGCTTCATTTTCCATCTATCCCCAGCTAATTTTTCGTGACAGTACACCCCACATCCTTTCATCTAACCACTCTGCTAGGCACAATGAAGTGATGACATCAGCCTCTTCTTCTTCTACCATCATGCCTGATCCCAGAACTTCTCTTCCAAGGTCACATGGCTAAGAAATCCAACCATTCCACCAGCTTAAAATTTCACAGCCTCTTAAGGCTACTACAATAGTGGGCAAGGCTTCTTATTTATTACCTTCCAAATACCCAGTCCTTAGGCCTTTTCTCTTTGGGATCAGCTCCCACACTTCCAAACTGATCCTTATAGTGTGGTTTGAAAATGCCCATTGCCTATACTCCCTTGGGGGGGGGGGGGGAGGTACTTCCTGCCCTAGGTGTATCAGGCATCCTGAGGAAGGACCCCAGATCTTCCCATAGCCTGGCCTCAATCAAATGCCTGGTGGAAGGGATCCACACATCCATCTTGCAGGCCCTCCAGGACGACTCTCAGTTCTTGAAGAAACACCAGAAACAATGGGCCCGGAAGCAATTATTGCAGGCTTTTAACTTGAAAGAAACCAAATTATTCTGGTGACAAATTGCAGCCAGTTTCCAACACCTGACTGTGATCTCTAGACAACAAGTAGAGGAAGCAACCTGAATTAAGCACTTCACCTCAATTTTTCAGATTCTACTTTTATAGAGAAGCCCCTGTCAGAGAACTCACTGCTCACTTGCCCTGACTGGCTTCTGATTGGTCAACATGAAGCAGAAGAACTGTTATCAGCACTAAAAAGCAGCAAGGCAGCAATATCTGACCGAATTCCCCCGATGTCTTTTAAAAATCTTTAAAATTTCCATCAACCTGGGCACCTATACTAGCATCAGTGTTTACCAACATTGATCAAAATGGATCAATTCCAGCCCCATGGACACAAGCAAGAGTTATACCTATATACAAAAAAGGCTATACAATATGCCCTGCTAACTACAAGCCCATCAATCTACTATCAGTAATTGGCAACCCATATGCAAGTCACTTAATGTGGAAACTTCTTGACATGGTGTTAGGACATGAACAAATTGGATTTATCAAGGGGAAGTCAACTTCTGATCACGGCCTAACTCTTTTCCACCTAACAGAAAAATATACTAGAAGCAAGAATGGGAAATTCTATGCTGCCTTCTTAGATCTCAGATGTACACTGCGGACTGAAAAGCAGAACTGGCAGATGTAAGCAGCCATGCCCCATTGATTTCAAATAGAAAGATCCCCCTTCTCCTGTACACTAATGATGTGGTCCTGCTCTCTTATATGAAGGTTGGTCTGAAATGCATTCTCTATGTTTTTTATAATCCCATTTGCATTTTATAAAAATGGCTTTTTATCCCATTTGCCTTTTTAGCCACTGGGACACACTGCTGACTCATGTTCAGTGTATGGTCTACTAAGACCCCTAGATCCTTTTCACACATACTACTGCAGACAGGTCTCCCCCATCCCTCAAATGGCTGATCTCCTTCCTCCAGGGTTTAAGACAGAGGATAACGATAGGACAAAGAGTATCTAGCCATCATCAGCTCACATGTGGAGTCCCACAAGAAGCAGTTCTCCTATCCTATTTAATATCTTCATGCACCCTCTTGCTCAGCTGGTGTGGAGGTTTGGGCTGGGTTGCCACCAATATGCAGATGACACCCAGCTCTTCCTCCTGATGGATGACCGCCCTGGCTCTCCCCCAGAAGCATTAGTCAGCTGCCTGAAAGCAGTGACAAAATGGCTCAAGCAGCGTCGTCTGAAGCTCAACCCTGCAAATACGGAGGTCCTGTGGCTGGACAGTAAGGGACCATGGAAGGAAGCACGCCTGCCCACCCTGGAAGGAGCACAGCTCTGTCCACCAGACACCTGAGCATGATCCTGGATGCTTCCCCTTCAATGAAAGCCCAGGTCACTAAGGTACCACAGTTGGCATTTCACCACCTCCACCATCACCTTTAAGGCCATACACAGACTAGACCCAGTGTATCTGAGACCGCATCCCTGCCTATACCCCTCAAAGAGTCTCATGCTTCACCACTTCCAAATGGCTGTGGATCCCTGGCTCCAGAGAAGTACGCTGGACCCCAGTAAGGGCCAAAGCCTTCTCATTACTGGCCCCCACCTGGTGGAATGAGCTCCCTGAAGAGATCAGGGTCCTGTCTGAACTCTCACAATTTTGCAGGGCTTGCAAAAGGGAGCTCCTATACCAGGAGGTGTAGTGGTTAGTGGTGCGGATTTCTAATCTGGCATGCCAGGTTAGATTCTGCACTTCCACACATGCAGCCAGCTGGGTGATATTGGGCTCACCACGGCACTGATAAAACTGTTCTGACTGAGCAGTGATATCAGGGCTCTCTCAGCCTCACCCACCTCACAGGGTGTCTGTTGTGGGGAGAGTAAAGGGAAGGCAACTGTAAGCCGCTTTGAGCCTCCTTCGGGTGGAAAAAAGCGGCATTTGGTGTAGTGGTTAGGAGTGTGGACTTCTAATCTGGCATGCTGGGTTCGATTCTGCACTCCTCCACAGGCAGCCAGCTGGGTGACCTGTTCTGACCAAGCAGTGATATCAGGGCTCTTTCAGCCTCACCCACCTCACAGGGTGTCTGTTGTGGGGAGAGGAATGGGAAGGCGACTGTAAACAGATTTGAACCTCCTTCGGGTAGAGAAAAGCGGCATATAAGGACCAACTCCTCCTCCTCCTCCTGGCACTTGCTTAAGGCAGACCAGCCACAAAACACGCACTATCCCCCAGACACCACCTCCCATTACCGAAGAATCTGAACAACCCAAAGCTGTGTCAATGTTCTTGTTTAAATATTGTTCTGGTTATATAATGATTGTTATATTAGTTATATTTGTTGCAATGTTCTAAATAATTACCCCATGTTACATAAACTGCGTAGAGCCGTATGGAAGGGCGGTATAAAAATCTAAATAAATAAATACATTTGATTTTTCTTTTTTAATGCAGAACTTTAAATTTTCCACTACTGAAATTCATTTTATTCATTTTGGCACAATTTTCCAGCCTGTTAAGATCATCTTGTATCCTGATTCTGTTTTCTGCTGTATTTGCTACCCCTCCCAGTTCAATATCATAATAAGCACCCCTTCTATTCCTTCATCCAAATCATTTATCATGAAATACTGGTTCTGACTACACTATAGACTCACAACCCAAAAGTTATTTGTTTTATTTATTTTATTATTAGATTTCTATACCGCCGCTCGCCATAGCTTCGCAGCACTTCACATCATAAAAGTTCTAAAAACAATAAAACCCCCAATATTTACCCATGTCAAATTCCAATCACACAGTACAACACAATGGCAGCAATAAATCTATTCTAATCCCACCTTGTTCAGGGTAGGGCACTGATCTTAATCTGATGAGAGAAGGAGCTGTCTGATGGAGCTCCTAGCAGATCAACATCTTGCCTCTTGGCACCAAACAATTATCACCTTTTTGAAACCATCAGATATGGCCCCTGATGAGTACCAAAATCTAGATGAGGGGACAGCTATCCATTGTACCAAACTGATCAAATTTACATGGCCCATATAAAAATCAATTTAAACTGGAGCCAGAACAATAAAACATAGCTGTTATCTGTACAGGAATAACATTAGAAGATGAAGAAACAATTCTGTATTTTATATATACTTACATTCAGCGAAAAAGGTTTCTAGAAAAGGCCAACAATAGTTTCCAAGAGTTTCGAGTCTGTGTAAAATCCCAATGTCATCTGCATATTTCAACCATTCAAGGGCCTCCGTAATGTTGAAGAGTCTCTATTTCAAGAGAAGAATGCCACTTTATGTGAAAAATCATTATGTATTTAAAAATTAAACAAACCCACCGAAATACTGCTTTGTGCACCATTTGTAAATAATGTCCCCACTTGTAGGATGCCTGCACTGATAGATACCAAAGTAGAATTCCAGATTTCATAATTTTAATCATTCATTCAAGAAAAACAGGATGCTTGAAAACGAGCATCACCCCAAGAAAAACACTAACCAGCCCTTTCAAAAGACCATACCAGCCATAAGAGAAAAAAATTACTAGAGCAGTATTCCCTAAAAAGAGGTTATTTATAGGAATATGTTTTATTTTTGGCTTTTGATTGCCACTTGAACACACTGTTGGTCAATTCTTGATATTGATAGATGATATTTTTCATACTGACCACTGCCAAACAGTATTTAGAAGAAGAGTCGGTTCTTATATGCCACTTTTCCCTACTTGAAGGAGGCTCAAAGCGGCTTACAGTCACCTTCCCATTCCTCTCCCCACAACAGACACCCTATGGGATGGGTGAGGCTGAGAAAGCCCTGATATCACTGCTCAGTCAGAACAGTTTTATCAGTGCTGTGACGAGCCCATGGTCACCCAGCTGGCTGCATATGAGGGAAAGCAGAATCGAACCCGGCATGACAGATTACAAGTCCACACTCCTAACCACTACACCAAGATGGCTGCAACAAATTTATCTTCCTTTCACTTTATAACTTTAGAGATCTGTTAACAATAGAAACTACAATTATATTTTCAAGAATATTTATATTACTATAGCAATTTTTGAGCAGAATACTTTTATATGTGGAAATCTGATTGTTTTCATAGGCTTTTAATCCAATTTTGTAAAAAGAATGCCATACCCTTTCAGTCAACAGCACACTACTGCTCATAAATGTGAAGAAACCTCTAAAAAATGGAGCTTCTCCAGCCCTATGCAAGAAAAGGCTGCCAATATCCCTATGTTGCGGAGGATTGTTAACCAGGATTGTAAAGCTTTAGTTGCTACCAACACTGAGTGGAAGAAGCTTCAAATCACTGCCAGATTCTTGCATGCTCAGAGGCATATGCCACTGCTTATTTTAACTTGTTTGTGCTTTTAAAATTAATAACTTTTAAAATTAATTTGAAGCTTAAATCTTATTTTTTAACTTATGTATTTAAATTTTTATGTTGTACACCAGTGGTCCCCAACCTGCGGTCTGCGGCCTGCTGCCGGGCCACGAAGGCCAGGGCGCCGGGCCGCGGTTCCATCTCCCCGCCCCCTCCCCGCATTAAAAAACTTCCCGGGCCGCAAGCTTGCGGCCCGGGAAGCTACTTACTGCGGGAGGGGGGGGAGAGGGAATCAGGGCCGCGCGTGCGCACATGCGCGCTGCCGAAATTGCACATGTGTGCTGCGCGGGTGCGGCCACGCTTGCGCGCTGCATGGGCGTGGCCGTTGCCCTTCTGGTCCCCAGCTGAAAAAAGGTTGGGGACCACTGTTGTACACCACCCTGAGCCAGTCTCCTGGATAGAGCAGTATAGAAGGAAAATATAAAGAAATAAACCAATGGCTTTTAGTTGGTTTTAAACATAATTCTGGGTGCCTACAGTTTAATCAAAACAAAACAAGACTTCCAAGCTGTTACACACACTGGGCATTTAAAAAACTTTTGGTGGATACTCAAACAAACAGATTCTAAGTGTCTGAAAACAAGTTGAAAACAAACTTACACTGTCTATTTCATTTCCAATTTTCAGTATGCCCTTGATGAAATGTGGAACATTCTGGATAAGAACAACAATAAAAAAGACTTAACACAATTTTCTACATTAACATAAGATCCATCTAGTCCATTATACTATTTTACACAACAGCCAACCAATTGTCCTGGAGACCCAACCAAACATGGTTCAGAGGCTAAGGCCATTACCTGATGCTGCCTTCTGCCACTGGTGACATTTCCTGCATCTGTACATGAAGGTTCCCTATACTTATCATGGCTAGTAGCCATTGATTGACCTACCCTCCATGAATCTATCTAACCCCTTTTTAAAGGTATCTATTATGGTCATTACTACATCCACTAGGATACTTCACAGTTTAACTACTCATTGAGTAAGGAAGTATTTGCGTTTGTCTGCCCTCAATCTATTTTGCAACAACCTCATTGGTGCATCCAAGTTCTAGTAATTACGAAACAGACAGTAAAAGCTCTAACTACTTTTATAAACACACAGCTAAAATGGCTTCTTATAAAACTATACAATATCATAAACTATCATGAAGGACAAGCAAATAAAATAAATCAAACTTCAGTGATAATAACATTCTCTAAAGAATGTTGCATTACAAATGCTAAAATCTCAGGTAAGTAGTAGTAACTTACTGCATATCTTTTGGCCAGATCAGTAACATCTTCTAAAGTCTCCATTTCACTCAGGCTCTCCAAAGTTAGCTCACAGAAGTGAGTTTCGCTTAAATGTAAATACATTTCCATTAACTGACATTCTCAAACACTTATAACAGGTAAAGCAAAAAAAAAAAAAAAAAAACAGAGCTTACAAATACAGTCTCTTAAAACAGCAGATTCTGAACAATAGCTATTCAGTTCAGACTTTTGTCATTTTTTAAAAATATTTTTCTTTATATACACAAAACAAAATCCAACAACATAACAAAACCTTTTGATATCCTTTCATACTCTCATCCTTATCCATTGTTGTTCCTCTATATATTTCTGAAACAGCCTAGGGGGTGGGATGTGTCCGGCTGTCCAAGTTCGAATAGGGCCAATCAGGGTGCAGCCAGCTTTGTACTGATTGGCCCTGCCCCTGCGGCTCCCGCCCTCTAGCCCTGGACTCTAGCCTCTTTGCTCTCAGACACCTCAGTGCCTGGAGCCAGCAGCAGGTGAGAGGGCTCTGGGCAAAGGGTCGTGGTGGAGGGCTTGCCAACGAGGGCCTCCCGGCCTGCTGACTGCCTGCTAAGGAGTTCTGTCTCGGCCCTGCTAATGAGCTGCCCTGCCGCCCCCCTTCATTTTGCTGTGAGCTAAGGCCCAAAGCCACCTTAAGCTGCCTGGCCAGGGGAGGGGACCCTTTCAGGGCCCGTTCTTAGGAACGGGCTTTGAAGCTAGTATATTGGATAAGTGGTTAATATGATGTTATGGTAAAGTTTCAATCAGAAAGACAAACTAAGGAAAATCCATAAACCAATATGGGGAAAATCATGAAAAGGTAAAAAGGAAGAAAGGAGGAAACAGGAGAAGCTACTTGCTAATTTACTTCTTTTGGAGAAAAATTTAAATCCGATGTTTCAACAGCCACTTATTCCCTTCAGGAATCCTTCCTTCAATGTAAAGTTGACTGCTATTATTTAAGAGCATCCATTACTTTTATTTGATTAAGAAAAGAATTTCTGTACATGGATCCAGAATAGGGGTCAGTGGAGAAATTCCTAGGTATACCCTTTTCCATTTCCGCCATACTAAAATAGGGCCACAGAGTGCTGAAAACGAGTTCAACTTTAATTTCTTGCAAAAAGTATTATCATATAGGTGAAATCCACAGTCTCTTTGAAAATAAATCTAGCCAACCTATTTCCTTAGAAAAAGACAAACAGGGGGATTGAATGTGTCAATTGATAAACATCATAATAAAGGGAGATATTTGACATACACTACCTTCCTACTTTATTTTGTCACATGTATCTGCAACCTGACTTTGGAATACACCAGAAACTGCAAGTGCTCTCAGTTCATTTAAATAATATACTGAACAGTAATCAACTAAAGCACTGCAGTTGGTATGCCAAGAATGTAACATGCCAAGTTAGTTTACTATGACTTAGTTTACAAAAATGACTGTTAACATTCCTGCTTCCTTTACATTCTTGAAGTTCTAAAATATAAACAATTCTGTTTTAAATCATTTTTTCTGGATGCTGGATTGTGTGACTTTAAATATATATTTTAGTGTCATAAACTGCTGTTATAAAACCCTATTGCAAGGGTTTTTTTTAGAGTATGCCCCAAAATGGGAAATAAAAATAAACATGTGTACAGGGTGAAGTTGACATTTAATGAATATTAAGAGTTCCTGCTTACCTGATATCTCCATTAAATTTCTCATTGAGGTTATGTCTACGTTCAAATAAAAATGGCCAAAAAGTGTATATTTTAATCACATCACAATATTTGTGCAGCTCATAAACTGGCTTATTGCACCATATTGTCCAGATATTATCTGAAGAAAAAAGACACATATGTGTGATTTGTGAGGCTCAATGAAGTTCTAGTAACCAGATGCATCCTTTCTTGACTTTTTTACTGTTGAGAAACCCCTGAAACAGTCTTCAGGCTTTTAAAAACTCCAGAAGTGGCACCATCCTGCAGAATATGGTTGGGAAGCATATGCCCACGTCGAACCTCTCCCCTTCCCACCCCCTCCTGGCCCATCATTTTGGGAAAGATGTGTGAGTTGACATGACCATATATGGTCATATCACCTGATGTTTAACGCATTTTAAAAATATATTAAACATTAATTAATGTCCACCCATTCAAGAACACTCCCAGGGACATCAAGAAACTACGGGGCTTCATAAAACCATGGTTGAGAAAGCCTGAACTAGAAAGCTACATTTTAACATTTACAACCATGTTGTTGTCCTTCTTGAAGAATTGCCCTTTTAACCAGAATATTGTGATTTGGCTGTGTTCAGAGAGCATAGATCTGGATATAATCTAGTTTGGCATGATTTTGAGATTTATACAAAAGTATCATCTTCAATATCTATATAAAACTGACACACTCAACATGATGCAGTGGTTCAAGTGTCAGACTGGAATCTGGCCAACCCAGGTTCAAATCTCCACTCTGCCTCAGACTGGCCTTGGCCAGGGCCTTTTCATCTTTCGGCCAGGACTGATGGACCATTCTGCCAAAGGGATCAGAGCCCTGGGAGACCTTGTTTCACCAGATCTATGGTTGAGACCCAAATTGACCATCAAGAAGTGCTGCCTCATTGCTGAAACACAGAGGAAGATCTGCCCTCTAAGGACAGTTAAAATTAGTCAGGGGCTGCTATAATTTATACAAAATTTATACTGTTAATATTTTGATTTTATTATGCATCCATCTTGTTACCTGCCCTGACCCATCTAGGTAGAGTGGGTTATAGAAAAAGTTTATTATTATCATTATTATCATTATTATTATTTTAGTTTGCTGGGTAACCCTGAGCCAGTAACACATTCCTCAAATAAAAGAGGGGACAATAACCAGGTAAGCCATTTGGGGTACCTGTTGGGGGAAAAGACAGGGCATAAATGAAGTAAATAAATCAACAAACTCCCATTGTCAGAGATTTGGATTTGGCAGCTGTAATACTATCATCCCGAATAAAAATGCATGTTATTGACATTTGGTTTGGGCCTTGTGTGTTTATCAAATGCTTGTGGGAGTTTGGAAGAAACAAAACAACAAAAGAAACCACATGATTATAAGATTTGAATCAGCAGTGATTCACCAGATACTACACTATCAGTACTCAGTATAGCAAAGCTATTAAGAAAACAAGGAAATATTTTCTTTTACTGCCTTGCATTTTTTATGTACCTGGTTCATATTCCTCTGAAGAACACTTCTTGAATTTCTCACAAGCCTACAAAACAATACAGAATGTATAGTTATCACTCTAAAAGCGAACAATACGAACAGAATTTAAGATTTGTTCACATATATAGGTAATAATGAACTACCTAATCCAACAGATGGTTTTGAATATTAATTTTCTCAGTTTAGCACAAAAACATACATATCATCCAAACTGTTGCTTTCTTTTTGAAGAACTCCCATCTACCAAGGATAGCTTGTACTCTGAAAAGTCTGTTTGCCTTAAAGCAAAGATGTTATCTGCTATTTATCTACTGCAACAGATTGACTTTCACTGCAATAACATTTCTGGGGGAGTAAGTCCCACTAATAGACCAAAGTAGGATTCTGAGTAAACTTCTTGGTACAGCTAAGAAAAGGATTTGGCCAAATGTAATACTTTTAGGTGGGTGGCTGTAGTGGTCTGAAGCAGCAGAATATGTACAACTATTTTTATACAAATAAAAGATGTATCATTGCAAACGGGGAATATATATAACTCATAACTAGTTAATAAGTTTTATCAGGCAGCAAAAAAGACATCTTTTGAACCACTTACCAATGCACAACATGGTTTAACAAAAGTACCATATAACATGATGTCATGGATTTGTGCTTCAAATGTATAACTCTCCATGCTGCATGTTCCTGAAAAGAAAACAGAAATAACAAAGGAATACTGCTAGAGTTGAGGCCACCACAACACAACCTGCCAAAACATCTTAGATTGTGCATACATTATATTCATGCAATACACTGTATCTTTTGTTATTGGAAACATGTATATTTTGTCTTCGTCTTTGGGTATACAGGCAGCACTGCAGGCCTTCTCCCATTTTCATTCTTAGGTCATTAATGCAGGCTGAAAACCAATACTTATATTTCATGATGATGATACTGATACAACACAGCGACTGACAGGATGAAGATTTGCTTAAACTAAGGTGAATTACACATGTCTCAACTCTTGTAGAATATTGTAAAGAATCCATTCTGAAAGGATTAAGGTTTATGACTATGGGTGTTTTTAACCATAGCCAAAGTGGGCAGCAATATTGAACAAGTACTCAGATAAGCATGTTGCTTCTCAGAGAACAGTCCAAAGAAAAACTGAGTATGTTAATACCTTGTTTACATGATATTCTATGTTTCATACTGTGTAATAATATTCATTCCATGGATTGCATATTGCTTCATTACTGGTGATCCATGTGTACATTTTATCTTGTTTCTTCACAGGAGTTTGTATTGGCTGTACCGAGGACCTGTTCTTCTTTGCTTACAGAGTATTTACCCACAATCAAATAACAATAATATATAATATATTAATAACAAATAACGGTAATCTGTTAATGTCTCTGGAACAAGTGCATGCCAGGCAAAATCATGGAATCAACTGAGTTGGAAGAGACCTCAAGGGCCATTTAGTCCTACTTCCTGCAGAATGCAAGAAATTCAGTTACCTGCCCACCCACAGTGACACCAATTCCATTCCCAGATGGTGCCCCCCCCCCCCGGTAGAAATTGGCATTTCTCAGGGCATGCAAGAAAGGACCAGAAGAGCCAAGCACCGACAATGCCTGCTGCCCACCGGTTTACAATCTGAATTGAAGGGATTAATCATTCCCTTTTGCTATGTCTCAATACTGGGGAAAATCTGCATCTGCTAAATTCTGCCAATCAACAGCGTGGCGTCTTCACAGGAGCACAAAGGAAGGCAGGAATCAGCCTTACTCGAGAACTAGACTCGATAAATGGGAGCGAGGAAGTTGCCACGTAAGAGATTGTAAATGCATTTCCTTTCCTCTTCCCCGGACTCAGGGAACGAGTTTTCCAAGCATGGCTTTCATCCGAAGCAGGTTCCGGGGCCTGAAGAGACGCCATTCGGGGCCCACGCTTTGCTGCCCGAGTGCAACGTTCCATGCCTCCGATGAAGTGGCCTCATGGAAAGACCCTGCCAGGACAAACCCCTAAGATACCTCGAGCCTCTTGGAATTTTTTTCCTTGCAGTAGACTAACACGGCGGCCCCTTTAAACTTAAACGCTGCAGGATTTGGCAGCCCCAGGGTAGGGCCTGCAGCTCTGTGTTAGGAAATACCTGAAGCCAAGGATGGGGCCTGGGGGAGGGAGATTTAGGGAGGGGGGGGACATCCGTACAGCATAATGCCCTCGGTGCACTTTCCAAAGCATCCCTTTTCTCAGAGAAAAGTGGGATACATTAAAAAATATTAAGTGGCATATCTGGTCTGGAGATCAGTGATAATTCCAGGTTATCTCCCGTCCCTGCCTGGAGGTTGGCGACAAGCGGGAGGCCTCTCGCGCGCTATCGGGCAGGGAGGGAGAGCCTCGAACGCAACAGAACTCGCACTTGGGCGGAGGGAAACGCGCGCGAACCGCGATGGCGCCCAACCTCTACTCCTGCGCCAACTTTTCTTCTCACCAGGCCGGCAGCCGAGCCCTTGCGTAGCTTCTCCGCTCCCTCGCCGCTCCGCCGCCCCGCTTCCCTTCCCGAGCACCACCACTAACAAGCCCCTCGCGCGGCACTGCTCGGCCTCCTCATTGGCCGGTCGCTGTGTGACGTCACCGAGCCCCGAAAACCGGGCGGTGTCTCCAGTCCGTTCAAATGTTCTCCTCCCTTCCTCCTCCCCCCCGCCTCTCCAGTTCTGCCATAGAGACAGCAGAGGCTAGAGCAGCGCATTGCCTGAGCGGCAGGTAAAAGTGGAAATCCGCCATTTGCTATGATTTCCTGGGGCTCTAGAAAGGCCTCGCGTGATGTCCCAGCTTACTTATTAAGTGAAAATCGTGCACCAGCATCGCTTTCAACCGGAAGTGGTCGAAGGCCTGCGGTGGCGTGATGCTCGAGTTTATTTTTCTCGAGTTCTGTAGTTCAAGGCAGCGTCACCCGCCGGGGGAAGGAGCTATAGTGGTTTGTCATCTAGGGCACGTGCGTAGAAACCTCCCAAGCCAGTTTTGGGATTTTTCGAGCTAGTGCCAAAACCCCACTTGTAGTTGAAGTGGTTAATTTTCAAGCAAGGATATAGAACAGCAGCAGAAGTACAGAAAACGTATTTGACGGGTGCTTTGCTCGCTCAGTTTAAGAAATATCCACTTATCTGGGTGGCTGGTTTCAAAGGAAAAACGGGAAGGTATATTAGAGGCTCTTTACATCATATGTCATGTAAATATTGTTGATGCGGGGAAGAATCCAGAAAAGAAATGCCCATTTTCAGCAGTGATCTTGACTGAAGTTGGTGTGGAAAGCAATGTGGGAGGGGAACCCTGACTGGATCCTGGTTTGATTGGAATGTATTTATAACTTTCCAGTAGAAAGAAAATCAAGGCCATAGAAAGCAACTAGAATTTTTTAAAAACTTTCAAAATCCAAGAATTGATCAGCAATCTTGAGATCATTACCAAATTTGTAATGCCCTTCTAGTCCAGCCAGCTTGGTGTAGTGGTTAGGAGCACGGACTTCTAATCTGGTGAGGTGGGTTTGATTCCCCACTCCCCCACATGCAGCCAGATCGGTGACTTTGGGCTCGCCACAGCACTAATAAAAAATTGTTCTGACCAAGCAGTAATATCAGGGCTCCCTCAGCCTCACCTACCTCACAGGGTGTCTATTGTGGGGAGAGGAAAGGGAAGATGAATGTAAGCCGCTTTGATACTTCTTTGGGTAGAGAAAAGAGGCATATGAACCAGCTCTTTTTCTCCCAAATGTTTATGGGTTGTCTGCTTGGTATCTAAAGTGCTTTCCGAAATAAACAGGAGCCCTTAAAATCGAACAAAAAATTATTTTTGCACAAGCAGGGAAATAGCCAATCACTGCTCAGTACTTTCCCAAGTTTATTTACATGATTAGATATCAACCTATATTTCCTGCATTTCACAGCC
The DNA here is from genome assembly GCF_049243985.1 of Paroedura picta. NCBI lineage: Eukaryota > Metazoa > Chordata > Lepidosauria > Squamata > Gekkonidae > Paroedura > Paroedura picta. The sequence goes on along the minus strand of NC_135374.1, from coordinate 60,231,280 downwards.
CTTTGATCATGCTGCTTGACTGATGTTTTCCTCCTTCAAAAATAAATGTGTGCCTACTTCACATTATCTGATAAAGGTTGCTAGCTCACAAAAGCTTAACCTGGAATAAAATCTTCAAACTGTAACTACACAATACTGTTTGTGCTTGTTGCAGTAAATCAATGTGGGAAGTCCTCTGAAATAAATACTTTGATAATTTTCTTTGTCCTGAGTGCAGCTGAGAGTAAGCTAGGTATAAACCAATATTTCACCTGCTTAGTTACTAATCTTCTATTGTTCTTTTTCCTAAGATAAAAAGAAGATATCAGCATGGTTGAAAACTCACCAGCACCATTGCCTGAAAGAGCTATATATGGATTTGTTCTTTACTTAGGCTCCCAATTTCTCTTTAGTGAGTATATTTAATTACTGAGCAATCCAGTACTTTCTACCTGCAGAGAATTTTGCAACTGGATTTTACTGTAAGAAATGGCAAAATGCGCTTGCAAATGATCTCTAAAGTGGATTGAAAGTGCATTGTTGAGCATGTGTGAAACCACCCATGAGAGATACTATACCTTTAAACCATAATCCTAAGCATACTTGGGTATAAATTGTTCATCTGTACAGGGCCTTCCATAGGTTTCAGCCTGCAAATGGGCAAGATCAGCAACTGCCTGTAGACATGCATTCTTTGTTGCAGCCCCAGCATTTTCAAATGGCCTTCCTGATGAGGTTAGGAAGGCTTCCACTTTCCTGGTATTTTGCAGACTATGCAAAACTGAAGGCATTCTTACACAGGTACTAGGATTATATGATAGCACAATAGTTCAGAAAGATGGTTTAAAGAAGGGAAATATCCCAAGCAACAGTCCCATCTGTTTAAGCCCCTGCTTTTTGCTTTTCAGAAACAGCCATAAACTGCATCAAAATTAATGAAAGTTCATGGCAATTCTTAGGTTCATGCACTTTGCTTCAGGAACCATAAACCAGCCAAAATTTGTAGCAAACTTTAGTTTGTGAGCAAATTTCTGACCCTCTCTACAGCTCATTATACTACCTCATTGTTCTGCATATATGTAGATCAGGTCTCAGTGGAATTTGCTTCTAAGTATATTTGCATATGATTGGAATACAGAGATTGTATAGAAGAGCTGTGCACATAAGCTTCTGGGTCACTTTTTGAATCTTTGGTTTGTATATTGTGTGGCGCATTGTTTTTGAAAATGCTATAGCTGTGGTTTAATTAATATTAGGAGAAATATATCCAGTATTTATTAGATGGAATATTAATATTAAAAAAACACAGGGCCTCAGTGGCAGTCCAGTTAAATGCATGCTTGGTTCCTTGCAGTGTGGAATAATACTCTGTCATTAAATTATATTAATTGTTGTACCTAACTTTTCTTCTTTGCTTTTTCTTGTGTAGTTCTATACCTTGTTTGGGCCTACATACCTGAATCCTGGCTATTCTCACTGGGGTTAACATACTGGCCTCAAAAGTAGGTTGAAATTATTTTCTCAATGATGTTACTAGCATGGTTAGACAATTTATGCAAGTAATTATTGTATTGTGTTTTCAACATGACCTTAGTAAACAGGACCCATGGCAGACCAAAGGATCTATTCCTGAGAAAGACAAACAAGAGGTCTCCAAAAATCCTGAAACAGGCAACAATCTTCCTCTGTTGCACTGAAGTTCGATTTAGATACTGTGGTTTCTAAAGCCATTTAAGTGGTAGTGACTACTGTAAGTTAAGATACGTATAGTTGCACTGACAGAAATATTTGTTTTATCTATTTTAAACCCAACTGCCAATTAATTTCACTGGGACCTGGTTTTTAGCATGGCAAGAAAAATCAGTGTGCTGTTTTTGCACCATCTGTACTTTTTTTTCATCATGTTATACATATGTTGACTCCTTTTTATCATTTATCTAAACTTAAAGAAACCCAAGCTTTTTAGTTTTATCTTATAGGTACTCCAACTGTGTTATCGTTTCACTTTCCCTTTTCTCTGTTTGTTCATTTAGGGATTGAAATTGTTTTTACTGGATATTTGTGTGTGTGTGACAGTACCTAAAATATTATAATTTTTCAGGTTCTGGGCTGTTGCTTTGCCTGTGTACCTTTTAGTTAGTGTGGGAATAGGCTACGTGCTTCTCTTTGGAATTAATATGATGAGTACTGCTCCATTGGACTCCACACACACAATTACAGGTAACCTAATGACATGTTATTTTACTCTTCTTTGTTCTTCCACTGTCCAATAAGTATTTGCTTCTGCATTGTAAATATTTATGGTAGCTTAATTTGGCATAAAGAAATCAATTAAATATAAAAGAGTCCATAAAAGCATTCCATTTCATTTGTCTGGGGTGTCACCTTAAGGGCCCATTATGCACGGCCGCCGAAACGGCGATTTCGGGTCACATGGAAAACGTGGAGGGGGAAGACTCGACGCACACCGGTTATGCACGGGGCGGGGCGTGATGGCGGCAAAACCCAGAGTAACCGATTATGCACGCGGTGATCCGGGCGCCGCTTCTGGTTGCGCCCGGTCACCCGGAAGCTGCTCTTTCTTCCGCATTTCGCGAACGCGGCTTTTTCGGCGGCATGCACCGAAGCTGCGGCCGGTTGCAGCCAGCACCGTGTGTTATCGGTGATTTCAGTCGCCGCCATTCCACCCCGAATGTGCGCTAAAACCCCTGTGCATAATGGGTCAAGCTGAAACTGCCATGATCATAAAAGTTACCACCTCTGCTCTAGGTGCTTTCTGTTCAGCTCCCTTAACTTTCACCATTTGCTGACCATTTTCAAGAGTGTCAGGGATCTGACTTATGTCCTAAGACTAGGTTAAGCTTTGCCATGGTTATAGTCATAATAATTTGCATTAGTAAACAACTGCTTGTATGTAACATGCTGCTATGCACACAGATGAGAAAATATTTTCCACTGTGTTGACCTTACAGATGAGAATATGCTTTTTGCTGTTAATGTTAGTGTCTGTATTCTACCAACAAATTGTGCAACTTCCTCCTGCTTGAAACATAGGTTCAATATAATGGTTAGGTTGTTGGACTAGGGTCTGAGAAACCCAGGTTCAAGTCTCCAATCTACCATCCAAGCTTTCTGGGTGACGTTGGGAATTCCATGCCTTTAACTGAACCTACCTCACTGAGTTGGTGTGAGGATGAAATGGAGAAGAGGGGAATGATGTAAACAGCTTCAGGTCCCCTCTGGGGAGAAAGCCAGGGTATGAATGACAAAATTTGTGTCCAATAGCACCTTTAAGACCAACATAGGTTTATTCAAAGTGTGAGCTTTCAAGTGCATTCTAATGCCATGAATAATACCACCCAGAGCCGTAGGGAAGGGCGGTATAAAAATATAAATAAATAAATATATATATCTTTATTGGTCTTAAAAGTGCTATTGGACTTAAGCAACCACTGAGAGAGCCCTGCTTCTTAATAATGTAATCTTTCCAGAAAATATATTTCAAAGTAGGGCTCTAAAAGAAATCTTAAAGATGTGTGAGTTCACATGGGATGAGGCACTAACACTACCTTGCCCACTTAAAAGGGGGAAACAAAAGCACAGAGGAGCTCACGATAGAGTTTAGATATAAGTCTTCAGGGGATTTGGAAAATGTATGCTGGAAAGCACATATTTACTCTGTTGTAAAATTGTTGTCTTAAGTAAGCTAAAGGGATGATATATGGTTTTTCATTTTCTACAGACCACTATGCAAGAAACCAGAAACAGAAGAAACCACAAGAAGAAGCTATCCCCACATTAAAGGATATTCCTATTAGTGAAGTAAACAAAAAGTTTTTCCTGACAGGCAAGGCAGTTTGCAGTTGAAACTGATTTAAGAGAATACTATTAAAAATGGATGTGGGGAAAAATCTACATTCCTGTATTCAAAGAGAAATGTTATGTGATGAGCTAAATTATTTTATTTTACTAAGAGTACATATATGTAAATAGAAAAATGCAAGCTCAGAAACAGAAGCACAAACCAGATTCTCTGACCGTGCTGGTCTCCCACAGTATCATTCTGCCTCAGTCAGACTCTAAACATTCTCCCATGCTATGTCATACCATTTCTTTAGGTTTTTGACTCTGCAGTTCATTTGGAATTAGGAACAACTCTGTATAATCATTCCCTTACTTCAAAATAAGATTATGATTTTGTTGTATTTTTACTTTGTGAACTGCATCAAACAGATCTCAAGAGAGAGAAAATACATTTTCTAAATAAGATCTGTGGAAATTTATTGTGCCAAACCATTGATCTGTCATGGTCTACTCTGGCTGGCTGCTGCACTTCAGAATCCCAGGTCTTTTGGATCACCTTCTACCTGATTCTTTTAACTGGAGATGCCAGGGATCGAAACTGACACCATCTCTGTTGTTCTGTTACTGAGTTGGCAGGACTTATCAAGTGCCACACTCTGATCCTTGGCATACCTAGCCTGTTTTTAGAGCAGGCTTTAATGCCCTATATATAGTTTCCTGTAAACAAGACCTGTTTACTTCCCATATGTTTCAGATATGTTTTTCAATGCTGAAAAAATAGTCTAAATACAAAATTGCCAAATACTGTTGATGTTGAATTGTTTACGATAACTTACTTCACTGTCAGTGGTGAACACTTGAGTTTTTATCACATTAAACTTCAGATCAGTCCTGGTTTTTTTCCCCTTGGCCAAAGGAAAAAGATATCTCTCCCACTTTAATAAGATAATATACCAACATTAAAAGTTTCAATTAACAAATACCAGAAGTCCTCATGCCCAAAGTAATTTGAATAGATTTGACCAAGTATTTCAGCTGGAAAACAAATTAAAACTATTATATCAATCTTTTGCGTATGCAATTCTTAATGAGACAAATGAAATTCTTTCTACCACAGTAGCATTACTGTAGCTTATAAATAATACAAATTTAAGCATGTCATGATATGCATAGCAAAGAACAAGTATTGTTCAGCAGACAATCTGTATGAAGCTGCTAGAATAAATCTCAAGTTTTGGAATGAGATACCATCAATATACAGATGACACCCTACTCTGTTTCTCCTTTTCATCATGGCCAGCCAGCTGCAGCTGGCTGTGTGATGAACAAATGGCCATGGATTAGTTGCAAACCATACCATATGCTTCTGAATTCAGGAATAGGAGAAATAGAAAAGTAATGATGTAGGTTTTCTCCAATCCCTTAGGCAAGAAAAATGTAGTTCCCCTAAGATTTTAACTTAAAAACACCTGTAAGGGAAAGCAAGTTGAACTGGAGTAGTGGTACTGGGGGGAAAGGGTTATTCTTTCTACATGCACCATTTTCACCTAAGACCCTAAGTTCCTAATGCTATTCAATCCAGATTTTTTTCAAAAATCTGTTTAACTACCACATTCTGAACTTGACAGATTTTTCAGAAAGACAATTTAACTTCCCCCAGTACTGCTTCTCCCCTCCAATTGAATGGGGGAAGGCATGGAGTTGGAAAGGGCCATACAGGACATCTAGTCCAGTCTCCTGCCAGTGCAGGATCAGCCTTAAGCATTCCTGACAAGTCTTTGTCCAGCTGCTGCTTGAAGTGCCTTGGAAGCCAATTCCACTGCTGAACGACTAACTGTATTCCCCCCACCCAATATCCAGCCAGTATCTTTTTGCCAATATTTTAAATCCATTCTTATGAATCTTATCATCTGCTGTTAACATTCTTCAAGAGAGCAATCATGTCACCTCTCAACCTCCTGTTCATGGAACAGAATATTCCCAACCCTTCAGCCTTTCCACATAGAGCTTGGTCTCAAGACCCCAATCCTCATCACTTTTCAATGCACCCACTACATTATGTCCATTATGTTCTTTTTGAGGTGAGGTCTCAAAAACTGCACAGTACCCCAGGGACAACCTGCCCAATGCACTGTACAGTGGGATATGACATCTTGCAATTTGGGTGCTTCAACCCCAAGACTGCAGTAGCCTTTTTTGCCACTGTATCAGAGTGACTGCTTATTCAAATGGGTAGCTGTATTGGTCTGAAGTAGCACAACAAAATCAGAGTCCAGTAGCACCTTTAAGAAGATTTATTCGAGGTATGAGCTTTCGTGTGCAAGCACTCTTCCTCAGATTATGACTGCTTATATTTAGTTTACAATTCACTTGTATACTAAAATATTGTTCACAAATACTGTTAACCAAAAGTGTGTTTCCACATACACTATGCATGCTTCTCATTTTTGTTACCCAGGCATAGAAGGCTGCACTTATTGTTGAATTGCATTTTGCTAACATTCTCCTACTTTAAAAATGTTCAGATCTCATTGAATTCTACCTTCCAGGGTGTTTGCTACTCCTCACAATTTGGTGTCATCTGCAGATTAATAGAGTAGTCCTTCCAATCCTTTATATAGATCAGACTTTATCAACCAGGGGTTCATAAAACCCTGGGGTTTCTTGTTGGCCCTGGAAGGGTTTCCCAAATAGATTGGAGTTAATTAATTATGTTGTTGTTGTTAGTTACGAAGTTGTGTCTGACCCATCGCAACCCTATGGACAATGATCCTACAGAATCCTGTCCTCTATCATTCCCTGGAGTCCATTTAACCTCTCACTGACTGCTTCAGTCACTCCATCCAGCCACCTCATTCTCTGTTGTCCCCTTCTTTTGCCCTCAATCGCTCCCAGCATTAGGCTCTTCTCCAGGGAGTCCTTCCTTCTCATGAGGTGGCCAAAGTATTTGAGTTTCATCTTTAGGATCAGGCCTTCTAAAGAGCAGTCAGGGCTGATCTCCTCTAGAACTGACCTGTTTGTTTGCCTTGCAGTCCAAATAACATAGTATAGTGGTCTTTGGGGTAGGTCTTAACAAGAATTACGTGGCTTTTAGCTTTGGATTTTGCTGTGGACCAAGAGGACTATATTCTTTGCCAGAGAACTAAACTGTATACATACCAATAAATACAGAAAACCCAGTCAGAGCTGGGTGATTTTTAGTTTCTTCAGTGGAATCCTCCTCCATTTTGGTTTTGGACTGACTCCCTTGTAGTAGTAAGGTTTCTGCTCTAAATTATTGACTCTTGGACATTTGCAAACTGTACCTGGGGCACTTTCCCCTCTTACCTAGATTCCCTTTAAAGCTCGCCCTTCCCTGTAGTTGTAGCATAGATTTTCTAGTTCCACTCTTTCCCTGAAGGCTATGACCTTTCCAGCTACCCTTTCAGTTTTCTTGTTTGCATAGGGAACAGCCGTGCTTGGAGCCAGCGTCTTATGGAATAATCACTTCTTGTAAATCCAGCAGTGAATCATAGGGGTTTCACTTTCCCGGTTTCCAAACTAATTTACAAGAAATGGGCTGATTTCCTTCAGTACCACCACTTCCCTGAAGGTGGTGCTTCTGCAGGTTTAAATATCTACAGTAAACCAGACACAGCAACATAGGTCTGGTGTCTGTCACCACATCATAACTTAATTTATTTTGTCGTTTTCTGCTGGATTTGTCCACTAAGAAATTCAAGATTTGCATTCTTCTTGATTTTAAGAACCTCACAGGTAAGAATAAAGGGGGATGAGAAGTTAAAGGGGGATGAGAACCACTAGTGTGGTATAGTTGTTAAGAGTGGCGGACTCTGATCTGAAGAACCAGGTTTGATTCCCCACTCCTCCACATGCAGCCATCTGGGTGATGTTAGGCTTGTCACAGTTCTCTTAGGGTTGTTCTCACAGAGTAGTTCTATTAGAACTCTCTCAGCCCCACCTACTTCACAGGATGTCTCTTGTGGGGAGAGGAAGGAAAAGATGTTTGTAAGTTGCTTTGGTACTCCTTTGAGTAGTGCAAAGCAAGGTATAACATTACAACTCTTCTCTCTGTTTCTGGGGAATCAGGTGTTGAATTAAAGAATTGCCTATGATATCAACCCACGTGGAATATGTTTCTCATGATTCATGCCCAGTAATCCCTAGCAGACGTAGTTGCTACAAAGATGATTAGTGAAACCACTTTCCTAGCATTGCCTAAAAATATTCTGTCCTTGCAATAGAGGCTTGAGAGTATATTATTTAGTAAGGGATGATGTCATTTACCTCCATGCCATGAGATATTTCATCTTCCTGTTTCTATACATTAGACTTATTAAAGAGATGTTTTGTATCCAGGCTTGTTGACAATCATATCTCTTTTTCACAGTATCATGGAGTTATGATGTTTAAGGAGTTTGTTCGTGTTTAGTGCAGATGTATATACCATATACACCATCCCACAAAAGCTACGAAAAGCTAGAAAGCTCATCTGCCCAATCTGGCTGGTGTGCAACTTAACATCTCCCCCTGCGCTAGGAACCCCCCTATGATGCTAGGAATCCTTGATGCCTACACTTCTGTGGAGGTGCAGGTCATGAGAGTAGCCTGCCTAGCATTTTTCCATCCTCACCAAGCGAGGCTACTAGTGCCCTACCTGTCCCCAGAACACCTGGCTACAGTGATCTATGTGATGATCACCTGCAGGATTGATTTCTGTAACTCATTCTACTGGGCCTTCCCTTGTCCCTGACCCGGAAATTGCAGCTGGTGCAAAATGCAGCTGGTAAGGTTCTCACAGGAACACCTTGGAGAGTCCATATCCAGCCTGTGCTGAGGCAGCTGGCTTGGTTATCAGTTGTGGCCCAGATCAGGTTCAGGGTTTTGGCTTTAACCTTTAAGGCCCTTCACAGTCTGGGATCCACATTCCTGAGGGATTGTTTATCACCTTATGCCCTCCACAGGACCTTGTGCTCTGCAGGCACTAATTTGTTGGTGGTTCCCGGCCCCGTAAGGTGTGCCTGGCCTCAATCAGGGTCATAGCGTGTTCGGTCCTGGACCCGACCTGATGGAACAAGCTTCTGGAAGAGCTGAGAGCCCTGAAGGAACTACCTTAGTTCTGCAGGGCCTGGAGCTCTTCTGCCAGGTCTTGGTTGAAGCCAGGGCACGGGAGATCTAGGGGCATATCCACACCTAAAATTGCTGCAGTCTGCATTGGAACAATCAGCACCTCAGGATTTCCCCCTCAGGCACTGGGAAGGGGAAAAGATGGGGGGTTTCTTTTTCCTTCTCTCGTGCTGCTGGTTCATGGTTGGATTTTTAATTTAATCTTTGTGGGGTTTAATATTTTTATAATTGTAACCTGTATTAACCTTCAAGGCCCTGCAAGGTCTGGGACCCATATACTTGAGGGACCACCTCATGCCCTATGCCCCCCCCCCGCAGGGTCTTGCGCTCTGCAGGTATGAATTTGCTGGTCATACCCGGCCCCCAGTAAGTGCAGCTGGGTTCAACCACACCTGGTGGAATGAGCTCCTAGAAGAGCTGTGGGCCCTGCAGGATTTACCAGCTTTCTGCAGGGCCTGTAAAACAGAGCTCTTCCGCCAGGTTTATGGTTGAGACCGGTGCTTCAAGGGAACAGCTGGACCCCCCAGGGCTACTCTTGGTGGGGATGTGACTATCGGCTTCGTGCCCTCTGGGATATGAGTGGGTTATGTAGTGTAGTTCCACTGCCGCTCGGGGTTGTGTTGGATTCTTTTTTAGGCTTTTGAACTTTTAATATTTTTATTGGGTTTTTTATTGGCGATTTTATATGTGTGTAACCTGCCACGAGCCTTATGGGAGTGGCAAGCTAGAAATCAAATAATAATAATAGTAATAATAATAATAGAATGGCTCACTGCCCATAAAAACATAGAAGGGTAACAATATGCTAAGCCACATTCTCTGGCTGAACACTGTTTGCTCCAGTGGACAGCAGCTCTCCCTCTAGAATAGATGAGAGTTATCTTTTCACATCTGCTATCAGGGGGCCTTAAAATGGTAACTCAACCTTTTGAGTGCAGTGCAGGTATTCTGCTCCTCAGCTGCTTTGTATGTGAATATTTATTATTTATTTATTGTTTCAATTTATATCCTGCCTCTCTCTGTGGACTCACCTAGCCTTGGTCCCCCTTATTTGTGGAACCACCTTTCTCCACCATAACAGCTTCACTCATCTGAGCAGCACTTTCTATGTGTGCCAATGTGGAAATAGGCAAAATCATCAAGTGTCAGTACTCATGCTTTCTCCATTGTGGCCCCTGCCTTGTTGAATGGCCTGCCTAAGGTCAGGAAAGCTCCCACTCTCCTGGTTTTCTGCATACTGTACAAAACTGAAGTATTCAAGAGGGTTTTTCTGTACAGGTTGCACAAACAGTTCACACTTAGATAATATGAGATAGATCAAGATTGGTAGCTATGTTTGTAGCAGTAGAAAAGTGTAAGAGTCAAGTAGCTAAAGGCTAATACAATTTGTGGCAGGGAATGCGCTCTTGAGAGTCACTGCTTGCTTTAGATACAGCTAGAATCTGAGTCTATCAGTCCTATATTTTGGAAAGTAGATTGATTTCAGATGCCAAATTACATTAGCAGGCAAATGACAATACCAGGTGTATGAGAAAACCAGGCATGAGTCGATTAGGTGTGGTATGCAGAGGAATAGTAGGTGTGGAGAAATCGGCATTGGTATTGGAAATCAGACAAGAAACCTAGGTCTTAATTCAGTGCAGGTGGATAAATTGTCTTGAGCTTTATTATGATCTATACAGCTGTATATAGTTTATTGTAAGTAGGATCCTATGATGTACTGCTTATGTGCCATGTTAACACTTGCTACACTTGTTTTTTCTGGTGGTTTCTAAATCTAAATCCTAATGTGTTGATTACAGAATGTTCCCATTTTGTTGAATGTACTATGTGTAATCCCTCTTGCATCCCTACAAAGATACAGACTATAAATATTTGTGGAAACCACCTGGTAACCATATGGAAAGTATAGGATATGGAATATATTAGTAACTAAAGTAAGCCATATAAATACTAATAACCTGGAAGGGGGTTTTGCTCTATTGACAAATTTTAATTCAGCATGCTAGCGATGTTTTCACCTTCACTTCGCTACATGCATGAAGTGCCGATCCATTGCCCCGATAGACTAACGCGGAATTCTGTAAGGAAAGTCCACGAGGCTGAAATAAAATTAATTAAAATGTCAGTAGCCTCAAAAGTGTCAACGCGGCGCTACCCGAGCTTCCGGTTCCTTGTAGTCGTACCTAATGAGTACAGCGACTGAAAGGAAACGGAGGGGAAGAGACGCTAACCAATCACAATAGCAGATTTGTCAGCCAATGAACTCCGCCTGAGGAGGAGCGGGGCAGCCAATCGGGAAACAGCGGCCGTAACACAGCCGCTTCTATTCTCCCGGCTGTCCGTTCCCCCTCTCGGCGGTTGGTGCTGATGAGATGGGGCAAAGGTAGCCGTCAGCGCCCGCGCCCTCCTGGCTTCGCCCACGCGCCATGCTGATCACGCTCTGCTACTTGTATCTCTGGGCGCGTTGGGGGACCTATTCGGCCGGGCTGATCCGTCGCACGGTGCGCAGACTGCACCGAACTCGCTGTTCCTTCATCTTCTGCTCCGGCCCCGGGTGCCCTCGCCCCACGCTGCACCAGCCCCTTCCCCCTGGCAGGAAGGAGGCTCTCCGTCTTCCCGGGGAGAGAATCTGCCTCAGGGCGGGGAGCAAGGTTTTCTTCACTGATGAAACCCAGGTGTGACGTGGGAGGGGCGGAGGTCGGGCTCATGAGGTAGAAGGGCAGAGTCGGAAGGGGGGGGTTATATTCTTGCACGTGTGTCTTGTGAATAGATTGGCTTTCCTTCCCCGATGATTGAGCGCCAGTTCCTTACAGACCTACAGGAGAGGACGAAATTGTCAACCCCCTCCCCTCTGGGCCTGGAGATCGAATAATAGAGAGAGAATAATCCAACTAACTTTTCTCACTGAGTTTGCCTGACACGTGATGTGTTAGTAACTTCCTTCCCCCCTCCTAATTTTGTAGCCAGGTGATTTGGCCTATCCAGGTTGTGTTTCCGTGGTTTTAATTATATATTTTGCAATTTAAAATACGTGAACATTTCTTAGTAGAAAGAAAATTTGCATAGTAGGTGTTAACACTGAGCTGGGCTTCCAGTTAAGTCTGTTGCTTTCTTTGTGCAGAATCACAGTGTCCAACATCTGAACTGTGGTGGAGGAAAGTGCTATCAAGTCACAGCTGGCTTATGGTGATCCTGTAGGGGTTTCAAGACAAGAGACACTCAGAGGTGTTTTTCCATTGCCTGTCTCCATGTTACAACCCTGGTATTCTCTGGAGGTCTTCTATCCAAATACTAATGACAGTTGATCCTGCTTAGCTTCCAGGATCTGGGCTATCTAGGTCACAGCAACATCTGACTAGCCTTGTAGATTTCAAGCTTTTCCTGAGTGGAGAGGCAATGATGAAAAATATCTGCCTGTCAATTGACATGTGCAATGTTTCTAAGTGCAAAAACTTTGTCAAGTTATACAGCAAACTAGAATTTCACACTTCATCTTCAGAGGTAGTGCAGATGAAAAGGCTAAGGGGGTAAATACCCAGTTTAACTCTAACATCAGGGAGGAAAACTCAACTAGGTAGTGCCAGGTAAATGTTATATCCTCTTTTTGTTACTTCTCCTCCATGCAGTATATAATACTGGCTTACCTTATAAGGCTGCTATAAAGATAGTGTATATGAAATATCTGAATATTTGAAGGAGTTGTGATATAAATGCCAAGCATTTTTCACTTCATACACATATGGAGCAATCTTAAAGCAATACCCAGGAAAAAGTATTTAGGATTGTACTGGTAATTACAGTTGAAGATACCTTGCATGGGATGTAGATGATTGTAAAAATATTACACTAAATTGCCAAACCATGCTAAAATACTTTAAATTCATAAGGATTTATGAAATTTATGTCTGTGTTGTCCATCAGTCTTGCACTTACAATTCAATAAAACATAGCATATCAGCTATATCACATGTGTGGCATCTCTGTTTATTAACTGCAGTCTCCTGAGAAGTGCTCATTGGTGTTTTCCAGTGAGTCCTGTGGGATTTCCACATTCATGCTGAGCCCCCTGTATCGTGCAACTCAAGACTTCCTGGTTGCCTTGATAGCATTTTTTTCAGTGTATATTGAGGTTTTTCAGTGTATATTGAGTCTAGCAGGTCATGATCTGGTATTTTGTACAGCATGTGAGAATCGGAGGTTGGAAAAATTATTAATGAATCTTTTGACATGAACTGATCATTAGCTGGTGAAACAGTAAAGTTTGTTATATGACTTGTGTGTGTGTTTATAGTAATTAGAGCTAGGCCCTTGAGATAAAGGGAAAGTAAACTTTTCTCAACATTTGTTGCAATATCACTGTTTTTCCCCCCAGTCCCTTGATGATTTAAACCAATGGACATTGCTTAGTGCATCGCCTATTTATTCTGACAAAACATTTGAATCTGAACGTATAGCATTTCTGACTGAAAGTATTTCCACTCAAGCAGGCACTTCACAGGCTATAAAGTGCTCGACAGAAAATGTAAGTTTTAAAAGGAATTTTTTCTAAGAAAACTATGCTGTAAATTCTGTAGACCTGATGTGATATAGCAGTCAAAGTGTTGGATATCGATAGAGAAGATTGTCAGTGCAGGATAGTCAAAATATTTGGGTTCTCTTAAGCCAGTAATTTCTCAGCAAACGTATATGTCTCACAGAAATGTCTTGACTTGAGAATAAAAATCAAAGATTGTGTACACTGCTCACTGATGACTGTACCATGGAAGGATCTCAGTAACTTCTAGGAAAGACCTTTTTCTGTCTGAGAGCTAGGAAAGCTTCCATTAAATTGAAGTTGACAATACTAAACTAAATGGACCAATGGTCTCACTCAATATAAGGGATATCTACCCTATATTCTTTAGAAAAAAGGATAAATTGTAATAGATTGTAAATATATATTTGTTTTAAAATATTGTTTTTGTTTATTATATTGCATAAAAAGCAAAGAAATGAAGCCAGATTATCGGTGTGATCTTATACACCATTACTTCATCTTGTACCTCTTGATTTCAGTAGGCATAAAGTGAGGTAACTATTTTGCGCTGCAGTGTTAAATACAGTGTTGACTGATCAATTCACCTATAATAACAAACCCATGAGGGAATTTCGCTGAGGATTATGTCTTAATTCATGTACAAATTCTTGCATTTTATGTTCTCCATTGTGTCCTTGATGCCCTTTTATATTTTCTTATTCACAAAATTGACTCAGCCTCCCATCCTTCCGAGGTCGGTAAAATGAGTACCCAGATTGCTGGGGGGTAAACAGTCATGACTGGGGAAGGCACTAGCAAACCACCCCGTATTGAGTCTGCCATGAAAACGCTGGAGGGCGTCACCCCAAGGGTCAGACATGACCCGGTGCTTGCACAGGTGATACCTTTACCTTTATTCACAAAATTTGTATCCGGCCTTTTGGCTCTGTCAAGGAGTCCTAGCACGGACCCCATGGGTTCCCAGGGCAAGTGTGTGTGTCAATGAACAGACTCTTATATAAAAATATATAATTTAGTAAAAGGAATTTTTAAAAAAACAGTATAAATGCAACACAAGTCCCAAAAAAGAAGCAGCTTAGAAAACAGCTAACTTACAACCCAATACTTTAAAAATTGTGTTAGGTGATTCTTACTTTCTTGCTGTTGCAGGCTATACATCTCAGACATTTTCTCTATATGACTGAAAGCAGGGCATAGGCCTCTGAAATTTAAGCTGAATCCTTTAATTCTGGTACTTAGGTACCAATTATAGTTCTTGGCCTACCTAAGACAATGACAATGAACCAATCCTAACAGGCTCCTGTTAGAACCCTGTGGAAAATTACTTTGTTGCTGTGATTCTTCCTCTTTCATTCTGAGGTTCTCACATAGAGCCAATTATCCAATTCCATTCCTTGAAGATGGTAAGAGACCTGTGGGCAGATAGGCCTAACTTGGAATACCTGTGAGATGTAACTAACATGACATAGTACATATTAACCCTTGGGATGAAGGAGTAAGGTTGTTCTGCCTGAAAGGCCAAGACAGGGCCACCCAAGGAAACGAACAAAAGCAGAACATTATAAATTATTAAGCTATCATAAAATTACTTAAAACCACAAGTAAAACATACATAAAACCAGCTGATAAAACTTTTGACTATGTAGATTTTTCCTATGTTTTGTAAACTCTCTATATATTTTTCCCTAGCCCGTGAAGTGGTCAGATTATTGTTTACCATTGGCATTTAAACCTGGAGAACCTTACGTGCTATTTGCTGAAGCCAGTATAGATAACTTCAGTAGCCTTGGGATAGCATTTATGGAAGATAGACTGCAAATGGACAATGGAATGACACCTCACAAAATTATGTGTAAGTATTACACATTACAGGGGATACCTTTACCTTTACCTTATTACTTTATTGCTGTGACTCTTCCTTTCCCATTCTGAGGTTCTCAGAATTATGCTATTGTACACTATATCTGCAATGGCACACAAATAGTGCAGTCCTAAGCAGAGTTACACCCTTCTATGTCCATTGAAATTAGTGGTCTTAGAAGGGTGTACCTATTTAAGAAGGCCATAAAGGAAGTCTTTCAATAGCAGCCTGTATAAGAAAATGGGCAGTGTCTATCCTGCAGCACTACCTGTTAACTGCAGTTCCATTTGTATTAGTTTATCAAGTGCCTGTGTTTAAGAATGTATCCCTAAACTGTCTCTTGCTTAAGAGTAGATGTAATGAACTTCCAATACAATATATTCATGATTAAATATGTAACATCTTTACTGGAATGGTAACTTTCTAGTGGTTTACTTTCTAGTAGATAGGCTTGGGTTTGAAGCATTTGAGGTATGAATTATGGAACTCGTGACTTACAAATTTAAGTAGCATTCACTATCTAGAGTTGACCTTATGTATGTATTACTGTGGGTCATATTGAAGCCTGGAGCCTCAATGCAGAGATCTGGAGCCTCAATGCCAATTTCAGTCCAGTGTTGATAATCACATATGTGGTTGTTTTTACTGAATGTGGGCATACAGCTGGATAATAATACAGTTGTTGGACTGGAACAGTTTCCTCTCAAGCAGCATAGCTGCTCATACCTTCTGAGAAACCACTGAAATGTTTCCAATTGAATTTAAGGCTCCAGAATTAACACATGGAAATCTTGACTTTTGAGTCTGATTATAAACCCCTTAATAGGTCCGCATTTTAGTCTGCAACCTAACTCCTAGACATTTTATTTTCTGAATAATGATGCAGTGTTTAAAAATGAATTATTTTATGAAATTTTAGATACTTGCATTTTACTATGAGGGAGTGGAGGATTAACTGCATACCCTGTAGCATCATAGAATCTAGTGTTATACTACATCCTGTGTTGGTCTGTTATGTTATCTTTTCTGTGGGACTTTCTAGAATACTGTAGTAATAACCATCTCGAAATAAACTTTGAAAAATCAAAAATCATGGTCTTCAACAAAGCCCTCTTCAAGTATTCTTGGGGTGTTGGAAGTAAATCTATTGAGCTAATCAGTTTAAATAACTTGGCCTAAATTTTTATTATAATAACAAATAGGTTTCCCACAGAAAGAAAATAATTAAATCCATCAAAAGTCCTTGGTACTGGTTTAAATTGCCGGTTTAAGCTGCAAAGTTGTTTATATTGCTACTTTTGTATATTTTGTTTAATAACTTTAAAAATGTGTTAGCTGTACAACTGCAGAAGTCAGAGTTGGAGGAAATGAAGCAACTGGGACCAAGTGCAGAAAAGGAGGCAAAGGACAGTAATGTACAGTTTGTTTTGCCAATTCAAGAGTCAACATTGGAGAAAGGTGCTAACCCAGTAGAAGAAGCTATTGTTTGTGCAGGAGGTGGTGATCAAGAACTTCAGGGAAAGGAATGTAAGCTGAAGAAAGCAGATGAGCATCATGAACAACATGAGCATCTGTCTGAAAAGGAAATTAATAGCGGTGAACATCATCATTTGCATCTTTCCAGCTGCCATGAGTGTCTGGAACTTGAGAATAGTACTATTGAATCAGTTAAGTTTGCCTCTGCAGAAAACATCCCAGATCTTCCTGATGATTACAGCGGCAATTGTGAAGATGTTGGATATCTGGCAGATGACGTGAGAAGAGTACAGCTTACTGGGAAACCGCCTAATATCTTAATTTATGTTGGTTCTGATTCTGGTAAAGTCAGATTTGAAGAAATAAAATCAATCATGATGGAATGTATTGACATTAATACTTACACGGTCTACCAGTTGTTAGAGGAACAAGTGCTGAGCGTTCCCTGGGTTGACAATGCATTGCTGTTGGTCATTGCTGCATCAGAGCCCATTTCAGATTCTGTGTCCAAACAATTTCTGGATTTCATGACAAAAGGTGGGAAGATTCTGGGACTTTCAACCTCTTTTACTTTTGGTGGTATACAAATAAATAACAAAGATGAACTGACAGACACAGTACAGGCCTTGATATTTTCTAAAGATGACTGTGAGATTAAGCTAAATGTTCTAGCTAGTGGAAAAGTTTTCAAGAGAGAAGCTGCAGAACTCAGCTCTGTTAAGCTCCTTGGTTATTTCAACAACACAGATGAAGATATGATGGTGGTTCAGATGCCCTATGGAAATAGTGGGGGAGAAGCCATTCTTTGCCAGGTATGGAATAAAATTCCCCATTTTTCTGTTAATCCACTCCCCCCCAAATTTGGGGGTAAATATGTGTAATACATATTGTTTAAGTTTCCAGTAAAATCTAAACAATGTAAAATATATCATTACTTAATAGGTTTGGGCGCTTCAACGTCCGAAGCGGCCATTCGCACCCAAAGCGCCTGCATGTGTGTCCCGACTGGCATGCCACTGCCCACACCTTCTCTCCCCCCCCCACGCCGCGGCACTGGCTGCTTCAGGCACGAACGGCTGCTTTGGACGCCAAAGCCCCCAACCCCATTACTTAACATATAAACTGGTACTGCCTGGCACATTTATAAAATTTAAATATTCAGTTCTGTTGCATGGAATTTAAATTTTCTATAAGAAAAATTGCAGGCATATCCAGTACTTGAGAAAGAGTTGCAAACTGCTGCACCTTGTGCTGCTGTAGCACATCAGTATTCTCAATGTGGCCACATCTGCAGATACTTAAACCTAGAGAGAGTGTAACCATGAACAGACAAAGCATCTTTCTGCAAACCTGAGAAAAGCCCCAAGTTTACAACAATTGTGCCACCATTCAAGCCTTGATTTATGTCAGTAAAAGGGAGGGGAAGAAGCAGGACCCTTTTCAGAACTGTTGTGGCCAGTAGGGTGATGCTGGCAGCAACCAGTGGCAAGCCTGGCTGCTCACTACAATTCAGCAGCACCGCCACCACAAAGCCATTGTGGTATAGTGGTTAGGGTTTCAGTAGGATCTCAGAAACCCAGGTTCAAATTCCTACTCTGCCATAGAAGCTCACTGAATGTCCTTAGGCCAGTCTCATACTCCATCCTAACCTACCTTACAGAGTTGTTGTTAGGATAAAATGGAGGAGAGCAGAATGATGCTTCAGGTTCTCATTGGGAAGAAAGGTGTGGTATAAATGACGTAAATAAAAAATAAAGATGGGGCAGATAAAATGTTGGTTCATTAATGGGAAGGAGTAATAGCAGGGAAAGGTGTGGATATGGGGGCTGACGAGGTAAAGACGTTGTGTAGGGAGGGAGATACAAAAGAAAGTGAGGTGCCCCTGGCAAGTGCTTGCAGGTTCTCCACCATGCAGCTGGTCCTGGCCTGGCCTGGCCGGCAAGTGCAACCCATCCGCATTGTGCACCTGACGCCAGCAGCTATATCCATCAGACCACCGGGCCTAGTTCCCTCTACCAGTCCTTCACATCTTCTCTGCCTGAAATATCTGTGCTAGAAAAAATGATTTGGTATTTTTGTTGTTCCTGGCTTGAATCCAAAATGCCTCTTGTGTGAGCAGAAATTACTTTAATACAGTGGAGGATGGCTAATTGCAGTGGGTTTCCCTCCATCATTCTCTGATCCTAGGGATGCCAGATTCCAGGTGAGACCTGGGGATCCCACAGAATAACACCTCATCTCAAGAATACAGAGATAAGTTCCCCTAGAACTGGAATGGATGCTTTGGAGGGTAGAGTCTATGGCACATTACTCCACTGAAATCTGTGTCCTCCCCAAGCTCCTTGCCCAAGCATCCAGAAATGTCCTAACCTGGATCTTGGAACACTACCTCTCCATCCCCAGCTTGTAGCCAAGGGGATCCACATGGCACACAATTCTGAAGGGGCAGGTTTAGGAGAGGTTTTTCAGGGTGTGCAAGGGGCTACAACTTAGAACATATTACTACTTTGATCCAGGGTCATGTCTGTCCAGAGTTACTGAATGTCCATTGATTCTTCTGTTATAAAATTCCACATTCAACAAAAATAATAATCTTAGTCTAAACATTCTAATTAAGAGACTTGGAATGCTTAGAATTTTGCTTGTTTTTAACTTCTAGTCTGATGATAACATATTATTTGGGTTTTAAAATATAAAATGAACCATGGTATCAGCTAATCCTCCTTGTCACAGCCTGGTAATTGTTTCCTTCTACACTGTTTTGTGGTTAAATATTAATATAAAACCATAGGAAACTTTTAACAGAACAGTTTATTAAGCAGCTGATATAACAATCTAATTTCAAGTGCCTTTAATCACTTTTTTTACAGTTCTATTTATTTTCCTTTTCCAAATCTTCACAGGTGCATTTAGAAGTGGATGTCAAAAGTTTGCCTAAAAGATCTCAAAATGACTTCAATTTTCTGAAAATGAGTAATATCACTAGATACGAAGTTCTCACTGAAATACTAAAACTGCTTGGTTTGAGCTGTGGATTAAGTAAAGTTCCCTCATTAACTCCTCTTCACCTACTCTCTTCTGACATGGTAAGCATTTATTTATTTAAAGATAATATTGAGAAATACCTTCTCATAATTACAGTATCATTTGTGTTCTTCCCTATTCTATTAAGCCCCCACTTCCATTCTCAGGCTCAGCAGAACTTGGGAGACAAAGTGCAAGTTGTCAGAGGAGGGTAGAATTGATAGAAATTGCTGCTCCCTCTCCCAAGCACTTAAATGTCTCAAATCTTTATTTTTATTTATTATTATATAGACCGCCCCTAATGAAGCTGTGTAACTGAGTATTGGCTACTAAAAATAATCATGCACAGAGAGAGCAAAAGTTGAAAATCTCATGTAAAAATGCAGTTGGCTTAGAATAGAAAAAGCATCACAAGATATTAAAAATATAAAACCCCCCAGGAATGGAATCATTGTAATATGGCAGCTAAAACTCTGAATTAGATCTGTGCAGAGGACATTTCAAAGCTATGGGGCCATTTTGAAGAAAGACTTGTCTCTGATTATCACCCATTTTATGGCAGAAGGTGAGGTATATATAGCAGGGTTTCTGATGATATTAGCCATTATCAGGTGTGCTATCAACAGATAACATTTTTCACATCAAATTTTCATGGATGATACAGACATGGTGGTGTTAGACCCACAAGCTTTTGTCTTTGATGCTGCTAATATTTTATGCATCCCTATCCAATGTGTTTTGAAGAAAGTTGAGTGAGATTTACTCCTAAGGAACTGTGTGTAAGACTGTGACCATATTTCGGTCAATGGCAAGCGAAGACTTTGTAATATCCAAAGTGAATACTTAATTTGCAGATGATCTTACAGGAAGTCAGTGTTTGAAAAGTGCATATGGAAAAATGCAGGAAATAGCTCGGGTGAAAGGAAAGTGGTGTCAGGTGCAGCCTTGGATATTTTTCTAACTTCAAGTCATTTTAAATTATTTGACTTTAATTTTTAATTTGACATAATGAATTTATAAATTGCTATTAATTTGATATATACATTATTTTTAAATGTATGCTCATGGCTGGCCTAAGGGCTTTTGGAGCCTCAGGCAAGTGACTTAACCCTGCCCTGTGAGGGAAGGCACCCCTAAGGTTGCACTCACTATAGCCAGGGCTGCAGTTTTCTGCAGAGACTCTACCAGCAATCCTAAACCTGACTTGAGGAGAGAGCCTTTCTTGGGTACCTTGGTGCAGTGCAGTTGTGCCTTAGATCTGGGTCTGATCAGTGCTCCACTCCCATTGGCTACCCACAAACCTTGGTGCAACTGTGCCTGGGGATGCTGTTTGCAGTGCCATGCCTCCTGGACCCAGTGAGAGGGCACTGCTCCACCTGCTGATCACGTGTGTATGTGTGTGTGATTTTTCTCTCATTTGCATGTATATTTCTGGGGGCAAGTTCATGGGCTGCGAGGGAAGGGGGTGGGGGGCTCTGAGGGCAACGTGTGGGGAAGTCAGGCAGCAGCAGACTCTGCTGGGGCCCCAGTCCTGGCCGCCCCATCTCCAAGATCCACAAGGCCTGGAAGATGAGGGGCCAGGGCTGGCCAACCCCACCTCAGGCCCAGGGAGCAAAGAGGGCAGCTCTGTCCAGCGTGTTTTCCCCACAGACGGGAGAAAGATGTCTACAGTTCCAGGCAGGAGCTGGATATGCCTTTTGCAGGAGTCAGAGCGGAGAGGGGGCTGGGGGCCGGGGGCTAGGCCAGAGCCTAGGCGCTCAGACGTCATAGAAGTCGATGTGTGCCCCCTGATCACGTGTGTTGATGTGGTTGCACTTGCTACTGAGGATGGACATGGCATCAAGCCTTCCAGACCTGGGGATAGGGGAGGGCTCTGGCTTATGTCTGGGTGGCGTGTAACCAGTGCTACCAGACCCTGGATTATAACCAGTGAAAACCAGACCCTCTGGAATGTATTCCAAGATGCTAGAAACCTTGTATCAACACCTATAACAGACCTCATTGCGGGGCAAGAATACCACTTGTGTGCTTCTTCAATCAAGACTCTGGAGTTTGGACATTTGTTCTGGCCTAGACATAAAGCAAAAGTCAGGCCAGGCTTGCTCTTCAGAGCATCAGTGAAGCTTGACATGACTGACTGGCCTCATGAACCCACAGCATCCCTGCATCTGTGGGAAACATGCACACAGTGCTGGCAACTTCAAAGAGCATCCTCCTTCCTGACGCCCTCCCCCACACACACTAAACCAGCAGATCTCAGAAGAAACTTCTTACCTCTGAAATCCCCTTCCTATCCACTCAACCTAATGCCAGCTTGCCAAGAGCCTTATTGCTCTATAGTCACCCAGATCAAACCAGATCCTAAATTTCCCAGATCATTCTCCTTGATCACTTTAATCCTGGACATCCTGAATAAATCAACCTTTTAAGCCCACATTACCCTTTGCACCCTTTGCCCAAAGCCCACTTTTGCCAACATGACTTTTACCACATACCTGCCCCAGGGGAAAGGGTATAAAATACCCTTCATTGGGTCCCCAACTGCCTCTGTGGGTATTCAGCCAGATTGCCCAAACTGGTTGCTTTGAATCCATCTGAGTTTACCATTTCCTAAATAGGTAATAGTATAATTTTTGCTGACCCTCTTTCTCCTCAACAGCTTTGCCATTTCCCATCTAATTTTCCCCAGCCACATGTGAAGTGTGATTGCATAGTGTTGGTCTGTGTCTTATTTCTTAAATAAAGCTATAACCTTATTTTTAAACAGTATTTGTTGTCTGGCTTCGATTCCTGAAGGGCCTAATCACCTTGAAAACTGTTCAAAACAGATCCTGCTAGTTATCCCCTTTACGCATAGATAATTCCTCCAATTTTTGATCAGAACATTTTGGGATAACAGAGCATTTCGCTTAACAGCAGTACCACCTAGCACACTTTATACTCTGGCACTACTTGAGATCTAGCTTAATGCCCTCTACCTTTGGGAGAGATTGGAGTTGAAGCCAATTGTCTGCATCGTCTTGGTGGATGAATGTGCCCTGGTTATTTATTTATCTATCAGATTCTTACGCCGCCCATCCCGATAACTTAGTTCTTGGTAGTGCACAACCTGACATACTTATACACTTTATTTATTTTATTTATTTTTCACATTTATATACCACCCTCCCCAAAGGCTCAGGGCGGTTTACATAGAACTTAAAACTATACAAGAAACAAAACATACATAAAGGTAAAGGTAAAGGTATCCCCTGTGCAAGCACCGAGTCATGTCTGACCCTTGGGGTGACGCCCTCCAGCGTTTTCATGGCAGACTCAATACGGGGTGGTTTGCCAGTGCCTTCCCCAGTCATTACCGTTTTACCCCCCAGCAAGCTGGGTACTCATTTTACCGACCTCGGAAGGATGGAAGGCTGAGTCAACATTGAGCCGGCTGCTGGGATTGAACCCCCAGCCTCATGGGCAAAGCTTTCAGACGGCTGCCTTACCACTCTGCGCCACAAGAGGCTCATAAAACATACATATAAATAACTATAACATTAAAATTACTAACTGATAATAACAGTGGTAACATTATAACAGTAATAGTACATACAGGTCCAGGAGCAGAATGCCTTGATGCATTTCTGGGGGGAGGGAGGGGGCAGGGACCCTGCAGATGTTGGTTATGCCTGGTCTCAAACAAATGTTTGGCGGAAGAGCTCCCTTTTGCAGGCCCTGCAGAACTGTTTTAGCGCTGTCAGGGCCCTGATTTCCTCTGGGAGACTTAAAAATTAAATTTGATTAAGACAATTTAAAATACAGTTAAAACAATTAAAATAACAGTAAATGACTTTGGGTTAAAAATATTAATGTTGGCTATCTAAAAATTGGAATATCTTAACATACCTCAGTTATACCAGCAAAGATCTAGATGTCCTGTATGGTTGGTAAATGGTAACATGTGGGTTGGGTGTGGCCTGATAGAAGCTAGTTGTTTATTATTATTTGCCCCAACTAAAGGCCTGGCAGAAGAACTTTGTCTTGCAGGCCCTGCAGATCTGTGCTTGCTCCATTAGGTACGAAACTCCATTAAGTACTAAACAAGGTTTTATTGTGGGGTTTTAAATGTGTAATGTGCCAGGAGCCAGCTTGGTTGGAAGTGGTGGGCTATAAATCAAATAATAAATAATATTCTTTATTTGTGTCTTTGAAGCTTAATGTGTTTTTCAATTTTGGAGAGTAGACCCTAATTTGACTCTTCCTCATTATTAAATAGGATCAAATGGTTTCACCTGGCTGAGCAATTTTTGGTATTAATATTAGAGCAGTATATACACATAGTTGTCTCCCTCACTAAATTAATTAGAAAACAAATTGGCTCATTGTTAGGAATTGGATGCCTCTCCTTACCAGCCAGTGCATTGGGTGCATTTAGTTCCAGAGCCCTTGTTGGCTCAGCCTTGCCCCTCCATAGGTGCTGAATGACTGTGTCTCCTGTCCCATCTAGACTCAGGTAGGAGTAATGTTAGGACATGTAAGGTCCATGATTAACCCTGCCAACTGACATACTTTGCAAGGAAATCAGCTCATAATTTACAACTGATTCTTGAAAGCCCCAGGAGAACCCATTGCAAGAGAAGAGAAAGTAGCTGGGAGGAGAAAGAAGAAATACAGTATTTGCTGGCATATAAGACTACTTTCCCCCCCCTGAAAAACATGCCTCCAAGTGGGGGGGTCGTCCTATACACCGGGTGCACTTCAGTTGGGATAGACATAGCTGCCCATAGTGGCCTCCCGATGCCCGCCCGGTGCCCATAGTGGCCTCCCGATGCTCGCCCACCTCATTCTACATACCATCCAGTATCGCACAGTATCCAGCGCAGCTGCGGCGGGTCATCAGTGCAGCTGTGGCAAGCATCAGCAGTGAGACAGGGGTGCCAGCCTTTTCGGCGTGACCGGCCCGTTCTGCTCGGTGGGAAGCAGCAGCGCTCCGGCCCACCCCTTGTCTACGCAGAGTTCGCACATGCGTACTTGTGCACTAGTGCCGGTCACAGGGAGATGTAGGGGCGGGCCGGAGGCACTGCGGTTGCGCTGCGGCCGTACAATGGTGACAATAACAGGTACTGTAATGTAAGTAACAAACTCGATATTTTGAGTGGAAATGTTGGGGGGTTGTCTTATATGCCCAGTCGTCTTATATACCGGCCAATACGGTAGTTTTTAAAAATATATAGGTGTTCTGAAAAGCCTGAATAACACTTTGATTGTCTTCTCAGGACAGTCTGCTTTGTAATTTTTTAAACTGCAAAAATAAAGTGAAAAAAGACAGAAAAATAGCACAAAAAATACTGAAATGAATCATCCCCTGGATTGTCTTTACTATGGTGAATGAATTGTGTTTGGTCCAAACTGAGTGTTAGATGTGGAACCAATCTGAGATTCTACAGTTAGCTTGCTTTGAGACTTAGGTTGGTCCTTCTTTGGTGAAGCTGACAAAATTTAATTAGGATTCAAGAAGGTATTATGTTTTTTAATTTATCTGACCTTCTTTGTGAAGTTGTTTGCTCTCTTCAGTTTGACTTCCTCCCTGAATTTTAAGCTTTGTTTTGAAACTTGATGTATTAATTAAAACATGTTTTCTTTTCAGTTGTTAAAGATTAAAGATGCATGAACACTTAAATTTAACCAGTTTGTCACCTTCTAGCTCCTACCAGATAATGTTAAAATTTTCTCAAGCAGTACAATGTTTCTGAAAAATGAAACTTTTAAAAGTTAGTCACCCTTTAGAGACTGATTTATTTGACAATATAATTTAAACACAGTTCTGTTTGATGTTGTATTTGTTAAAAATGTGAATTTAGAAAAGTCTTGAGTGATATCATCTCACTGTATGATTATGGGCTTTTAAAGCCACAAGATGGCACTTCTGAGCTGCTTGTGAGCTAGAACTGTTTTCGAGCTAGGAAGTTTTAACACACATTGTGTCAAAAACATGTAAAGCACTTGATCAGGTTGATTTTTTTAGATATTGAGAACTCAAACAGGTCAACATTTTGAAAGATTTTCAAGATTTTGAAAACTCAAACAGGTCAAGAACTTCAGAAGATGATTGCATTGAATTGTACTGGAAATTAGGTGCTATACACACTTCAAAGCTTCGACCACAAATAGTTTGGCAATCAAGCAATTTTAAATAAATCAGGATTTGTATATTTGGTGAAATTTCCGCAGTGTTTCTGCTGCTATAAACTTTTAAATTCATGATTTCATGCATGTTCTAGGATTGTAGGAAAGGTTTAAAAATGACAAGAAAATTAGGAGGAAACCGGGGCTGATGGATGTTCTGATTGGTTCTACTAAAATTCAGAAGTTCAGTGTTGGATGATTGCGCTTTTATTTTTAAATACTGTATTTAGTGACCTTTTTGATAAATTTCATAGCACTGATATCACTATCTTTTAGCTGAATGGAAAGCAAATAATTTGTAGCTAGGGAATTTACAAAGGTTACGAGGATAAAAATTAGGAGGCATACGGTTAACCTGTCCTACTTATCCAGTAGAAATCAATAATCACTTAAGTGGCTTCGTTCTGTGTCAATCCAATGAGTTCCATATTATTTCTAACAAGCAGGGATTCTCAAAACAGTTAGTGTCTTACGGGGAAAGTTGTTGTGTGTTTTCTATCTAGTCACCAGTTTTGTCAGTGTTTTCACATCTCATTTTTACTACAACCATCTCTTCAATCTCTTTTATGTAGCTGAAACATTTTCCTTCTTTTTTTATAAATGATTTAGAACACATTAAGTGTAGTTGCCAGATAGTTCCATCCTTTTCTGAACATTTTGATGCTTTAATTTATACAATCATTTCCTTTACTGAGTTTTTGCCAGCTGCTTCTACAACTTATTGTCTGTTAAAAGTATGCTACTCTATTGCATGTTTTGTCTGTGACTTTCTAGCATTGTATTTTAAGGTATGAGGATACATGTTTTTTAAAAATATTTTTTCATTATTCTCTGTAGATTATTGTCTTTCATATGATTTTGTGATTTTTTCCCTGTCCGGTGTGAAATTGATTCAGTATACAGCTGTATTTACTTTCAAAGTTTACTGTCATTTTGAATGGCTTAACTGCAGCTTTTCAAATGTTTACTTGCCCGGCCATGACATTGGAAATATTGTAATCTTTGCCCAAACTTTACTATTATAATTTTTTTTCAATGCATGACTTTATTTTTTCCTGTCTGCCTTTTCAATGCATTTCAATCCTTTTTAATTTGTTCAGAAATACAAACATGTCTTAATTTTTTTTATATTATCTTTTTTTTAAAATCTGCAACTTTTAAAGATAATATCTATATTATCAAATGGCAGCTGGACTTTCACTGCGTTTAGCTTTTTTCTTGCTTGCAGATCTGTGATTAGGCTTAGTGTAACACAAGGTTCTCTCCCCTACTTATCAGTGTTACTGTTTATCATGTAAATTCTCTGAAAGTGCATGTGCAACCGAATAATGTTTACCACTTTAGGCATTTTGATGCAGAACTTCCCCCTTCAAGATCCATGATTCTACTGCAGAGAATCTGAGCAGCTTCAAGTTCTAGTGCACGGGGGAAAATAGTTTTGAGCACGTGTAGCTTTGCTGTATATTTTCTGAAACCAGTTCTCTCACCTTTCTATGCTGTGGGTTGAAGGAAAGCAACTGATGGTTTGTTTGTCAACTTTTACCTAATTCTCAGTTTTGGCTGGCTGAAAAATTGTACCTTTCGTATCAGTATTAAAGCTGTATATACACATAGTAGTCTCCCTCATAAGGTTTTTTGTTTTTTTTGGGGGGGAGAATCCTTCCTGCCCCCAGTATTTTTCTCAAAGGGTTTGGGAGTCTTTCTCATAGTTATTCTCTTCTATCCTGTTTCCCATTCCAGTTTGTCTCCTAATACATCCACATGTGGCAAACGAATGAATTGAATAATGCTGCATGTGTAGCCTAAGCAGAGGGAATGTTGTTTTTTAAAGGCTTTCTAGTAGGCTTGTAGCTGAGGTTAATTTTTTTAATTTTATTTGTTTGTTAATTTGTTTTATAGCCCACCACTCCTGGGCAAGCCAGCTTGTGGTGGGTAACGTAATAAAGATGTATTCCATCTTTTCCCAAAGACAGTATGCTTCTTGAAAAAATATACAGCTTTGCAAAACATATTATAGATATTTAATTAATAAAGCCTAATCCCAGTTGGCATGCCTCATACTTAGCAACAATGCTTGGAACAGCCTTTCTCAACTTTTTTACCATTTACATACCCCTGAAACATTCTTCTGGCTTCTAGAACCCCCAAAAGTTGTATGTAGTGCAGGATATAGTTGGGAAGCATATCTGTGTATACACTCACCCAGTCCCATCCCTTTCCTATCCCCTGCAGGCCCATCATTTAGCATTTTGGGAAGGGGCAAGCAGATTAACATGACTATATATGGCCATATCACCTGATAAATGTTTAACAATTTTTTAAAATTAATTATTCCAAATTAATTAACTCCCACACATTTGGGAAACCTTTACAAGGCTATCAAGAAGTCCCAGGCTTTCATGAAACCCTGGTTGAGAAAGCCTGACTTAGCGAACCTGCACATACCAAGCTTAGCCTTGATTCATGGTTATGGTGCATTGGTCCCCTTGGGTATCCAAGCAGGAACACACATAGTATAGCTGGATTTGTGCTGCTTTATCCTTCAGCTGTAAACTGTTTAATGTGGTATTTACCATTTAATATGGTAAAAATGATCTTGCCATGTCTTTTGTTTCCTTTATCTACTCAAACAATAAAGTAAGTGTTATGAAAATAAATACTATAAAATATAGATAATATATTCAGCTTATTCCACTCACCATTCCCGATAATTGTTTATAAAAAGGAGATTAGCAGAATTTTATTTTAGAGTGGAATTCTTTATAGTTGTAACATATCTACATAACCAGCATTACTTCAGAATTGTTGACCTGTTTTAAAATTGCTGCTATCTTCAATGTCTCCTACTTTGCTGCCTTTTTTGTGTAATCAATATTTTAAGGACATTTTTCTTAGTATTTGCAGATAGTCCTAACAAAAGGTCATATCCAACTATGTAAAAAATATTTTTCTAACAGCCTGCTCCATTTTAGCAATTTCTCATCCCGTAATCCAGTGGTCATCAGGACACATTAACATATCTGGTTCTAGCCCAGTTATGGTTATTGTTTGGTTTCGTTCCTGGGAGATTTCCTAGGTTCCATCTTGGGCTTTGTACTCACTCTGGACAGATCCATCATGTGCTTTCCAGGTTCTTTATCATACACACGCACAAAATCACATCAATGACATTATTTAAGGGGCTATCATGTCAACCGTAGTCCAACCATACTATTTTCCTACAAAAGCAGAACAGCTAGTACCAGTCTCTTGTGTATGTGTTCTGGGATTCTCTGTGTACCTCCTCCTTGGTTGGGCCTGCCTCTCTTTCCTGTGGACCGCTTTTCATTTTGCTGCTGTCTCCTTGGACCCTATCATGATAGGTAAATATTGCCTCTTTCCTCAAAAAGGCTATGCCTTTTCACTCCTTGTTTTCCTTAGACACCTTAAGTGTTTTGTGCTTTTATGTGCTTGTACTTCTTTAAAGTTCTCCTTAATAAAAACAGCTTTCCAGTTTACTTTAGACTGATTTATTTATAATTTACATAGGTATAATCTACATAGGTAGACATCCCATAGATACCTCCTCACATTGGTTAAATTACCCAGACCAAGTTCTCTAAATATCTAAATTGGGTAACAGGGTTATGTGAAGCATCTATGCAAGCTGCTCATAATATCACATTTCAATGTATATACATGTCAAAACTCTCATTGCTTATTTTAATAACATTAATAGCTATACTATCACTGTTCTCTAAGAAAACACTACATACTGTAACTCAATATAACTTGCAGTGCAGTTCTGTATGCAGTTATTCCTGTCCAAGGCCATAGACTACAGATTATTAACTCTGCATAGAACTGCACTCTTAGAAGTATACTAATAACTTACAGAATCTCCACTGTATGAAACATAAACAGTCTTAAAGGGATTATTTATTAATACTTAGTAATAGTAAGCATTAATACCACTGTTATGTTTTTAATGAGAATTAAGGTTGAGTGAGTGAAACTTGCTTTGTTTATGTAGTGATTTTGTGAATCAGTAAGAAGTCGGTACTCTGAAATATATTTTTTTAAATTTTGGGAAGGCAAGTATATATTTCCGCTAAAATGCTTAAATGTTTATATATTTTTTTCAATCCATTTTTGATCTAACCATATGTGCTTTTAAAAAATCCCCTGTGGAATATGTTGTACACATGAAGCATTAATTTTCTGTCTCTAGGGAGATGTCAGTTGAACTTCTGAGTTGTGGCACATGTGGAAATTGTAAAATTGTAAAAGCTTCTACCTAATCCTTTCCCAGTATTATAGTTATTCACATGCGCTGTATGGTGTTCACTGAGATTTCAAATTCATATAAATTGCAAATAGCCACTCTAAAATGATGTCAGTTGAAGGTCAACAGTGGCTTAAACCACAGTAAAAAATTTTACCCAGAACTTCTCTTAGGACCTAATATGTTTAAAGGCTCACTTGATGCATATATATTTCAAATAAAGGGGTGGGATCTAGTGGAGTTAATTACTACCATGATTACAATTACATTCAACAATGCTTTTTTAGTATGCAATAGTACAATAGCAAACTGGGTTGTAAAATCAGGCATTCCATATAGTTCAACTATTAGCATACTCTTAACATTTTTCCAAGTATGCTGAATAGTATGAATTTGTAAATTAAACAATAGAAAAATGACATACGCTGAAAAAAAAACCAGTCTGATGAAGATTGGGTATGCTGTAGAACTCCTGAAATGATATAACCCATTTAACATTTGCTTTTGATTGTATTAGTACTAACCTTTGACTGATAGCTGTTCATATATGATTCTTCCTATAATTGCAAGCTTCATATGTGGGGCTCTTTAGTGTATGATAGAAAAGTGAAGATCTCGGTTTACGGACATAAATGTTATCTTGGGCCCCTCCTCTAAGCCAAGACATCCCTCTGGTCGGTTGCAAAGTATACTCATTCATCTTTAATTCTGTAGACAATGCAGTTATTGGGTTGTTTTTAAATTTTATTGTATGGTTTTAACATCTGTATATTATATAAATTGTGAGCCACCATGGCTTGGCAACGCTGGGAGTGGCAGGATAAAAACAGAAAGTATTACTGGCTTGGTAATTCATGGAATAAGGAACTGCATCTTAACATGATTGGGGTGGAATTAATGTATTTAACTAAAAAGGAACTGTGTTTAAGTTCATGATATTCTTTAGTCACAATCACTCTTGTATCTCTTCCGTCTTGGTACTTTTAAGTAAGTGTTCTTGGTCTGATGTGGTGCAACCCAAATTCAACTGAGGATTTTTAAAGTATGAGTCTAGAAAATATATTATCACATTGAAATGCTCAGCAGAATCTACAAGGTATGATAACATTAAAATTATTGCAAGAAAGAATTTGATATGCATGTGTTCATTAGTGACTAACAGCTTTCTTAGTAATGTGACATGCTATTTTGCTGAAGTAGCTGTAGTAAACTTAATCCTATATAGCAGCAAGTCTGTAGTATTTGTGTCAGCTGTCACTGACAGTTCAGATCAAAATGTTCTAATCTTAAATATTTTAATATTTTAAATTCAAATAGCATATATGCTAGTTTTTCTTGATGGTATTTCGTATAAAAATGTTTTTATAAAATTCAATATTAAAAGGAAATTAGGAATTGCTTTTGAATTAAAGTTCTGCTCATTCAAATACAGAAGAATGTATTTAAATAAGTGGTAGCCAGTTTTGACATGATGAGATTTCTTTCTATATGTTGGATTGTTTTCTTATGCATGGATGACATTAACTTTTTATAATGTATGTTTTCAGCTTAGGATGATGTTTAGCCTTTGACCTAAGCACTTTCTTGCAATAAACAGTTTGTTGATGAGAGCAGCTGCTAGGAAGATTGTTTCCAGACTGTTGTCACAGAACCAAGTGAGAAAAAGTAAGCCAGCAGTGCACCTTACGAAGGGCAGGCATTGCAGGACCACCTCTAATATCATTCTTTTATATTAACATCTACATCTTTGTGTATGATATGTTCTGGGATTCAGTGTAGAGCAAAATACTTTTGTATCTTCACACATATGCTCCTATAAAAAAAAACCCTCCTAATTGCCAAGGATCTGAAGCAGAGTGCATGTAGATGGAGTAGAATTGAAGTTACCTTGCCTGCCTTAGACAGGTTCCCCAGTATGTGGTGTGCACAGTTTGCTCTTTTGTTCATTGCTATTCCTCATTAATTTTCAACTTAACAGTTTATAGTATTATTTATTTATATTTATTTTATTACATTAATATACCGCCCTCCCCTGGGGCTCAGCGCGCTTTACATGGAATGTAAGGAATTATACATTGAACTCAGTTTTGCCAATAAACTAGAATATGACAATGGTAACAGTAATAATAGTAACAGAAAATAAGAGATTTAACAGAATAGTAATCAAACAGGTCCATGGAGTAGATTCAGATACATGGATTCCATGAAGGGAGGTTCAGGGGCCCAGTAGGTGTTGTTGATTCTGGCCGACTTCAGCCAAATGCCTGGCAGAGGAACTCCCTTTTGCAGGCCCTGCAGAACTGCTTTAGCTCTGTCAGGTCCCTGGTCTCTGGGAGCTCGTTTCACCAGGTGGGGGCCAGGACAAAGAAGACCCTGGTCAAGGTCAAGCAGGGTTCTTTTGGGCCAGGGATCATTAGCCAGATGGCGGTGGCAGAATGCAAGGCTCTTTGAGGGGCATAGGCAGAAATATAGTAATATAATATATGGCAGAGTAAGGCTAAAAGCATGGACTGGGAAGAGTTTGCTATACTTGATACATGATCATTTTTTCAACATTATGAATCTACCTGGTAACATATTTTTGCTAATTTTATGCAACATACTTGCCTATTAAACTTGTTTAAAAGAGGGTTTTAAGAAAATATTAAACCCCAAATGTATATGTTGCCTTAAGAGAATATCCCAACTCTTTATTCATTTGTACGTGCTATATAATTTTATGTGCAAACTTTATTGTGATGGAAATAAAATAACTGCAGAGCGACCTTGTCTCCAACCTGCAAAATTGTGGGTTTTGTCCTTTTAAAGTTGTTGGCTAAAAGTGATTCTTCCTTTGTTTGTCTTTCATATGAGGCCAGCAACCACCTTTATGGCTGCTGAGTTCATATCAATATGCCACTCCCTTATGGTTTCAAGGCAAAAGACCAAAATAGGTGGTTTCCCATTGTCTGCTTCTATAATGTAATGTGTACCAGACTTTTACTGCTACGGTTGTAGAGGATAATTTGTTTTTCTTAGATTAGAAGAAGGTCTCCAAAGGTAGTTTGACAATTTCATTTTTATATGTCCAAGTATAGCAAAGCAAGGGACTAGAGCAGTGGTCCCCAACCTTTCTGAGGCTGGGGACCGGCAGGGCAGCAGGCTGTGCATGCGTGGCCCGCATGCGCGAATGCGTCATGCACGGCCGAAATCGTGCATGCGCAATTTTGGCCGCGCATGGCACATTCGCACATGCACGATGCGCGGGTGCGGCCCTGATTCCCACTCCCCGCCCTCCCGCAGTAAGGAGCTTCCCGGGCCGCAAGCTTGCGGCCTGGGAAGTTTTTTACTGCGGGGGGGCGGGGAGAGGGAGCCGCGGCCCGGTGCCCGCAGGTTGGGGACCACTGGACTAGAGCATGTACTGAATTTAATTTTTTTCATGATATTTAATACCAATGCAGGATACAGGTTTCTTGTTCTAACTAAAGGTTTTTAAATATATTTCTGTCTCCTAAGCTTATAAAAGTGATAATCAAACATTTTACATGTGAAAACAAGGTGTACAAAGAACAGCTTATCTGTATAAAACTTTGACAGCTATAAAAGCAACTATTTTAAGAATTAGTTATTCAGATTAATTCTTTTTTTGCCTTTGCAAAGTGTTCAGTTGGAAATTAGCAAGTTGTGGCAAGCCTAGGGTCTTATTGATTGAGTTTAAAATAAATTCTATGTGTCAGCTAGGTTTCATAGATTCTTCTCAGTGCCCTGAAATCTTAAGGGTGTTGGCTGTGGAAGGGATTCAGTAGATGCACTGGATATGTTGCCTGAATACATTGTCAGCATTATATTAGTTAAACGTTATGCCTGTATGAATTCTGGTTTCAGTAGGAGGGAACACTGGCTGACTTCACCTGTAACAATTAACAGTTAATACCTGTGGTCTCATCAACATTTTACCTCAAGAGCAGTTTTTGCTTAGGAAGGTGGAGAACAGGAATATGTAATACTCCTGTGCACTTCTGAGTGCTTAAGTGTGATTATGCAGTTGTGAGAGCATTTTGTGGACATAGCCATAAGGGCTATAAAAATCAACTTTGGGTTCTATACCCCTTGGAATTTCACTGCTGGTGTCCATGAGTTTCTTAAACCAAAGATCAAACAACGTAGGTGGATATAGTTGAGGTACTAGATATATACCTATTCCTGTGACTTAAGGATGTTTCCATAGACCAGCATCTTTCACAGTGGTAACTAGGGTTCCTAGGAGTCTGCAAGGGCACACTAGGATTTTGCTAGTTATGTATGGAGCTGGGGGGGAGTGCTTCTTGCACCATCTAGCTAATGTGAAAATGGATCCTGTCTTTTGTGGATATAGAGCAGGGACTCTAAGTGGAACAGGATAGAATTGGCTTGCTTCTTTTTTGAAAGGTGAGAACACATAAGCACACCAACTGCAGTCATCTGGTTCCCAGACCATCTTGGAGCACTAGCTGAAAAACATGTTGCCAGGATCCAGTAGCTCATATGTAGGAAGTCTAATTAATTAGTTGGACAACAGTGTGGAGGAATGCAATTTTTTGTTTAGATGTTTTAATTGAGTATTTTAACAGTTTTTTTTTTCTGGGTTGAGACCAGGCAGGGGTGGGGCAAGTCAGTCAATTGCTTTTCAGATGTACCTCATCTCACCTTCATACAAATGTTGGCCAGAGACAACAAATGGGTCAACCTCTCCTCCTTCTTACAAGCAGGAAACAAAGTTTGGAGGACTTTAGACTAAATGGCTTCCAGGAAGAAATTCGAGGAATAAATTCCTAGAAATCTCCAGGAAGTGGTTCTTTGACCCAGCTTCACATGGCCAGGTGGTGGAGAAAACGAGGTGATAAATGCTCCTGGTAGCAAGGACGAAGGTCTCTTTTTCTGGTGTGGAGTTCATCAGGACAGTCAGACCTCTTAACTAAGGTCTTGGACAGGCAGCCATTTGCCATGTGGTTGCGTGGAGAGATGAAGATCTCAAGGTAATGGCACATCTGTAGAGATCTGTAACTGATTAAGATAGGGAATTTGTTCTATATTTTAAAATCTGTTAGGGCATGTATAGTGAAAAGGACAGGATTTGCAGTTTACCCAATTCTTTTGTATCACTTGTTGAATATAGTGCAGTGATAAAAGTCTGCTTATGAAAATTTAAAATATAAATACTTTATAACATTTGATGGTGGCAGTGGTTCTCTGTATCACAAAGACCTCAGCCATCTCAGACACACCATTTTAAAAAGGGTGCCAAAAGGAGAAAGACTGGCAGTGACAATTGGCTTTTCCTCCAGGAGTGCACAAAACAGTAAATTGTCCCCATGGTGGCCAGGTGCTGGGCAGCCAGAGAGACAGAGGCAAGGCCTCTGGGCAGATAAGAGAAGTGGAGAGTCCTGACTCTTCCAGCAAGCAATTCCATACACAGGTCATGTGGTGGTTAAGTTGCCTTCAGTTTGCCTCCAGTAGAGGAATATCTTTTCTACAACAGCAGATGATTTGGTAGAAATATAATTGGATCCAACCAAAAGAGGTCTGAGGGATCCTTGTCAAAAACTGTTTTAATTTTGAAGAAAATAAATGGTAAATTAGTTAACTGAACAGAGAGCCAGCTTGTTGTAATGGTTAAGAATGGTAACCTGTAATCTGATGATCTGGGTTTGATTTCACACTCCTCCACATACAGCCAATTGGGTGACCTTGGACTAGTCACAGTCCTGTTAGAACTGTTTGCACATGGCAGTTCTGTCAGCTTTCTCAGTCCATCCTACTTTACAGGGTATCTGTTGTGGGGAGAGGAAAGGAAGGGAATTATAAGCCTCTTAGAAATTCCTTTGGGTAGTGAAAAGGAGGATATAAAAATCAACTGTTCCACTAGTACTACCAGCATGTATGGGCTGTTCATACCTCAAAATCTATGAAGATGGTGACCGGGACAGTCTCACAAAGCAGACTGCTCCCAATTAAATTGGCCTAAAATTCAAATTATTTTTAAAATCCCCCAATTTGGCCAACACACCAATACTCAAATAACCAATACACAAACCACAGAAAAACCACCCAGACCATCAGACTAAATGACAAGAAGGAAAATGTCAGACAGAGCTGAATAGAACCGAGGCACAGGGACTGAACAAGAAGAAGGGAGGAAACCCCACACAATATGAACAGAAGGAAAGTAAGAAATAAATTAAGGTGACCAAATTGTCCCACTTTTGGAGGGACATCTGGGGGTACCTGGCAAATTGTACTTATGTTGAAATTAAAAATATATATATTACAATACTATTTTTGTGTTCTATGCGTTCTATGAAACTAATTTTTAATCAAGAACCCCCCTGATCAATGGTGTCCCGCTTTATCAATGTTAAAATCTGGTCACCTTAAAATAAAGAATGAAGAAGTCAAAAAAGAAAATTAAAAAAAAACGCTGTCAATTCAAACATGAAGAAAGAAGAGGGAGCTAACACCAGGCTACTCGACACAACCCGGCTTCCCCACAACAATCAAAATTCGACCCACGCAAACCCAATCAAGCAGACTTAGACTTCCAGCCAGACCACTCAGCCAGGGATGCAGCTTACTGATAAATCAACACTGGCTGGAGGCTCAACCCAACACTCACCAACTGCCCAACTGCAGCAAGGAACTCCACCCTCATACTGCCCAGCCTTGGCCAGGGTCTGACCATTGGAAGGAACAGCATGAACCAGATAATCATCGCCATCAGGACAGTATGGGAGACTAACTGAGATGCCAGCAGACACTGCAGATGCTTGGCAAACAAGTACTCTGGGACACAAGAGGGGAAAGGGAGAGCTCAACCAGCTGAGATCTCAGACCAAGGGAAAGGGGGAGCAAGGGGGGGGGACACTGGCAAGGAACTCAGAAAAGATCAGAAAAGTGACTAATCAGCTAACTAATCCAACCCAACTACTCCAATAACAACCAAGCACTTCCTCCACTTCAGAAACAACCCAGCACCCAAACTGCTTAATTGATCAACTATCCCAGCACAAATAATCTAGAAACACAGGAAACCCCCAAATCAACTAGGAAAAAATAATTGTCAAAATCAACTCATTGGTACAGCTGTGTATCCAAATAAAATCAAACCACATAATTAATCCAACACACCCAAATTAAATAAATAACCAGTTAGCAAAATCCACCCACTGAGGAACTGATTATCAAAATCCACCCGCCAAAACAGCCCTACCCTCAAGCTCCCAAATCAGAGCAAACTACAAATCTCACCCTCAAGATCAGACCCTGACCCAATTCAAATCACACAATCACCCCCTAATTAATTCAAAGCACCACAAAATCATTCCAAATCAATCCCATCCAAGCCCTAAAATGAATTCTAATCCACTTAGGCACCTAACCCCTTCCCCCACTCCCCCTCCACCTAAACATGAACCAACGTACAATAAAAAGTGCAGCCCAAACTACCAACAAAGATTCTCGCCCCTTATCTCGCCCGCAAAATCCACAGTTTAAAACCTACATTCTAAAATAATTAAAATCAGCTTCCCCAACAGACATCTTTAAAACACAGTGAAAATATGTACAAAGACTTAAAATAGCAACTAAAGGAGAACTCATTGAAGGAATGACAAGCAAAAAAGACTTGTTAGGTGCAAAGTCGTGTCCAACCCATCGCGACCCCATGGACAATGATCCTCCAGGCCTTCTTGTCCTCTACCATTCCCCGGAGTCCATTTAAGTTTGCATCTACTGCTTCAGTGACTCCATCCAGCCACCTCATTCTCTGTCGTCCCCTTTTTCTTTTGCCCTCGATCGCTCCCAGCATTAGGCTCTTCTCCAGGGAGTCCTTCCTTCTCATGAGGTGGCCAAAGTATTTGAGTTTCATCTTCAGGATCTGGCCTTCTAAGGTAGCGATCCCCAACCTGTGGCCCACAGACCACGTGTGGTCCTTTGACTAATTAGAGCTGGGCCCCAAAGGACGCCTTCTCCCCCCCCACCAGCCCTTTACTTCATCCCCCCGGCCCTTTACAACACACTTTGGGTGTCATTGTCTCCCATCACTCCCAGATGGGACTATCTCATTGCAGAGAAACAAGCTCAGGGTTCCCATTGATTTGTCATTGTCATGAGTTAAAATTTCCACGAAAATAAAATGTTCCTTATGTTCATTGTTGTGGCGTGTCTGTATCTTATTTTGAAGGGATGTTTAAACATTACCATAGCGATCAGAGAGTGTTAGGGCAGTGGTTGAGAGTAGAGGAGTAAACTACCCCCCCACTGGGCCTCAGTAAAAGGCGTTGAGTGGTTCCCGGTGATAAAAAGGTTGGGGACCACTGTTCTAAGGAGTAGGCAGGGCTGATCTCCTCTAGGACTGACCGGTTTGTTCGCCTTGCAGTCCAAGGGACTCGCAAGAGTCTTCTCCAGCACCAGAGTTCAAAAGCCTCAATTCTTTGACGCTCGGCCTCCCTTATGGTCCAACTTTCGCAGCCATACATTGCAACTGAGAATACCATAGCCTTGACTAAACGCACTTTTGTTGGCAGGGTGATGTCTCTGCTTTTTAGGATGCTGTCTAGATTTGCTATAGCTTTCCTCCCCAGGAGCAAGCATCTTTTAATTTCTTTGCTGCAGTCCCCATCTACAGTGATCTTGGAGCCCAGGAAAATAAAATCTGTCACTGTCTCCATTTCTTCCCCATCTATCTACCAGGAATTGAGAGAGCCGGATGCCATGATCTTTGTTTTCTTGATGTTGAGTTTCAAGCCAACTTTTGTACTCTCCTCCTTCACCTGCATCAACAGGCTCTTTAGGTCACTTTCTGCCATTAGAGTGGTATCATCTGCATATCTGAGGTTGTTGATATTTCTCCCTGCAATCTTGATCCCAATTTGTGACTCCTCTAATCCCGCCTTTCTCATGATGTGTTCCGCATACAAGTTAAATAGGCAAGGCAACAGTATAGAGCCTTGCCAAACTCCTTTCTCAATTTTGAACCAATCAGTGATTCCAGGTTCAGTTCTCACTGTTGCTTCTTGACCTGCATATGTTTCTCAAGAGACAAATAAGATGCTCTGGTATTCCCATCTCTTTAAGAACTTGCCACAATTTGTTGTGCTCCACACAATCAAAGGCTTTAGCATAGTCAATGAAGCAGAAGTAGATGTTCTTCTGGAACTCCCTAGCTTTCTCCATGATCCAGTGTATGTTGGCAATTTGATCTCTAGTTCCTCTGCCTCTTTGAAATCCTGCCTGTACTTCTGAAAGTTCTCGGTCCATATATTGCTGGAGCCTAGCTTGTAGGATTTTGAGCATAACTTTGCTAGCATGAGAAATGAGTGCAATGGTGCGGTAGTTTGAACATTCTTTGTCGTTGCCTTTCTTTGGGATTGGAATGTAAACTGACCTTTTCCAATCCTGTGGCCATTGTTGAGTTTTCCAAATTTGCTGGCATATTGAGTGTAGCACTTTTACTGCATCGTCTTTTAAGATTTTGAATAGTTCAACTGGAATGCTGTCACCACCACTACCTGTATTGTTGCTCAGACTTCACATTGTTGCCCATTTGACTTCACATTCCAGGATGTCTGGCTCCAGGTCAGTAACTACCCCATTGTGATTATCAGGGATGTTAAGCTCGCTCTTGTATAGTTCTTCTGTATAATTTTGACACCTTTTTTTAATCTCTTCTGCTTCTGTGAGGTCCCTACCATTTTGGTCCCTTATCACAGTGGTCCCTAACCTTTTTATCACCGGGGACCACTCAACGCCTTTTACTGAGGCCCGGTGGGGCGGTAGTTTACTCCTCTACTCCCAACCACTGCCCTAACGCTCTCTGATCGCTATGGTAATGTTTAAACATCCCTTCAAAATAAGATACAGACACACCACAACAATGAAGTGTGTTGTAAAGGGCTGGGAGGGATGAAGTAAAGGGCCGGGGGGGAGAAGGTGTCCTTCAGGGCCCACCTCCAATTAGTCAAAGGACCGCATGTGGTCCGCGGCCCACAGGTTGGGGATCGCTACCTTATCATACCCATCTTTGCATGAAACGTTCTCTTCATATCTCCAATTTTCTTGAAAAGATCCTCCCCATTCAATTGTTTTCTTCTATTTGTTTGCACTGTTCATTTAAGAAGGCATTCTTATCTCTTCTGTATCAGTTGAAGTTCCCAAATTTAATCTTATAGCGAGCCCTTCCCTAGTAGGCTCAGGGCAGTAACAATTAAACATGAGTAATAGCGACTACATCAGTCCAGGTGCTGGTCTTGACCTTTTAAGCTCTGTACAGCCTGAGACCAACATGCCTACTCCATTATGAACCCACCCAACCATTCTGGTAATCTTCAAGGGGCCCTGATTTGGGTCCTCCATCTTCTGAGATTAGATGGGTAACTGTTACTTTTTGTGTCACCACCCCACTAAAATATATCCTCCCATGTTACCAGTGACTTGGGAAGCACTAATAAAGGCTGTCCACAAAGGGTGGAATTTTGCAATTACTCCAGGCCTTCCCCTATGTGTTCATGATTGAGCATGAGTGCCTAAGGCATATGAGGCGTTTGAACCACAGTCTGCTGTTAAACAAGAAAACGCCACTGCTACAAATTAATCTAAACCACAAGACTGGAAAAATAAATATCACACCTACTGGTTTACAGATCTAAGGAAAATGACAGGAAAATATAACAGTAAGCTTAATTTACCAATACAGAATGTCTACCTTTGATATTCCCCCCGCCCCATCCATGAAACAAATGCACTTCCTGACACTGCCTGCTCCATGAACACCCAACATTTCAACAAAGACAGAGAGATGTTTTCAATGTTTTTAACCTGTCAATCCAGATTTAGGAAATTTGCCTCCATTTGGGGAAGTGAACCCTGATCTAATAAACCCAGGGAGTACATCTCCCACATCTCAGTATCTAGTTTACATTTTACAGTAGCTATCCATCTTGTCTTTCATAGTAGCTAGGCCAAATAGTTATCTCTCTGCAGAAATGCATTTCTGCTTTCTAATCTCATGGTACCTTTTACAGATGTTTCCTTGGAGGGGCATTGGCTGAGTGGCAGAATATCTGCTTGGCATGCAGAATATCCCATCTCTGGAGGCTGATTCTGTGAAGGCTTAAGGGGGTGACAAATTACAGTGGATGAGCGATAGGGTTGTGAGTGTCCTGCATAGTTCAGGGGGTTGGATTAGATGACCCATGAGTTACCTTCCAACTCTATTATTCTATTACTAGAAATATAGCCCATTGCACTTTTAAATGCAATGGGCGCTAGGAGCAGGCCCAGCTCCTTCCCCAACCGCGGGCCAGCCTCCCTGCTTCGCGGCAGGGGAAGGAATTGGGGCCAGCTCTTTCCCCAGCAAGGAAGCCCTCTTCTCCCCTCCCTCCCGGCCCAGCCTCCCTGCTTCGCTGCAACGCACTGATCCAGCTTCACACCTCCCGATTGCCCCCCCCCCAATTGTCAGTCCTGAGCTGGGCGGGCAGTCCGGGACTCAGGGGGGCCAATAGGAAGCCGTGCTGTGTGAGGCTCCTGATTGGCCCTTGGCCCAGGACTGACAATCGGGGGGGCAATCGGGAGGCGCCCCATGCCTCCCAATTGGCCCCCCTGATTGTCAGTCCTGGGCCAAGTGCCAATGGGCTTCTTTCCTCATCCCGGACTAGGCCCACCCCAATCCC
Source organism: Paroedura picta (assembly GCF_049243985.1). Taxonomy (NCBI): domain Eukaryota; kingdom Metazoa; phylum Chordata; class Lepidosauria; order Squamata; family Gekkonidae; genus Paroedura; species Paroedura picta. The sequence goes on along the minus strand of NC_135374.1, from coordinate 60,189,353 downwards.
CCTTACTGCTTTATTTATACTGCTCCCGGAGTGGTGTAAAGATTCTATTATTCTAATCCTCCCTAGCTTTCTCTTTAGGGCCGCAGTTACATGTATGCAAAGATAAAGTGATTTTTTAATTAGATCTGACTGCTAATTTCAATTCTTCTGAAAAGGGTAGATCCTTTTTTCATTTGCCTTCAGTATGATACACATATGATAAATGCGATTATTCTTACAAAGACTGACAACAGTGGACCTACAAATTGCCTATTTAAAAAGTAACACTTGAAGCAGCCCTTTTGTATCAGATTTGTATTGGAAAGCAGGATGTGTTAAAATAAATATCTGCAAGGTAGGTTTCTATAGTTTGCTTGCTTTTGAGAAAGCAGGGCTATATACACAGTATTGATGAAATGTAAGATCCTTGAGACTTGATTATGTGTTCACTTACTCTTTGATGAAACAACCACAAGAGATTTTTTACCTTCTCCATTTCATGTGCTAAATGAAGGGGCTTCCTTATGATGGCAGCTGGTATTTACCGTATCAGTGAACCTGTTAGTCCTCTAACTTTCCTTGACGTTGAATGTCTACTAGAGTCCTGTGGGGATGCATTTATAAAAAATTATTCACACTTTAAACCTGTAAACTCAAATAACAGCCTGTAACATGTAAAAAATGAATATGGAAATTTAGTCTGTGAAATAAGTCAAACATAGCAAAGAGCAATATTCAAAATTAGGGAACTGTTGTATCAGCATCGCTGTACAGTACAATGAATGGGAGTCAAGTAACTGTAGGCTTAATAAATATGACACAGATGGAGCGAGGAGAAATGGGTAACTATTTTATTAAGGAACCTGGGCTACTTAGAGATGCATATCTCACCGATGGGAAAACTGATTCTAAAATCCATTTTAAAAGTTTGTGTATATGTTAATATATGAAGGTAACCCGCATAATATTTGATTTTTTTCAATTTCCTGGTACCCCATTCCTGCTCGGGATTAATACCTGCAATCTTACATAGAGGCAGGCTTGCTCACTTTCTACCAATCAGTATAGCTTGCTACTGATGTAAATCTGTGTGCAGTTTTAATAGATCTTTAATAAAGGGCTTGCAGAAAGTAGATTTCCAGATCATAAATAGAGAGATTTGGAATGATGGCACTTTAAGATGGCTAGAGATCTATATCAAATACTGTCTGAGCAAAATATATTCACCTATGAATAATTAAACATGATTTTAATTTCAACACAGAAATATCTACAAATATTTTAGGCTTTTTCCATATGTGATGTTGGTTCCCATAGTCATGTCTAGGGGATTTTAAATAGTAACACCTCTGTCTCACAAGTCTATTTTTATGTAGTATTCCAGATATATTCTCAAGGGGAATATAAGGTCAGATATTTTAACATTTGAAGCAACACCTTTCATTTAAGTAGCCAATAGAGGCCACCAGAAAACCCTGCATACCTCTGACTATAGCCTGTAAATAGTGTTACATTCAGAGTCCTGAAATCAAATAAGTTAATTTTGGCTGGTTTTGTTCACATCTTCAAAAAACTCACAAATACATTTATATACTACATTCCTGCAAAATTGAATGGGGAAAATATTTAATGGACGTGAAGCAAAAGGAATCTTGTGACATACGAGAGTTGAAAGTCTTTCTCCTTTATAAACAATATATATATGAGATGTGCATTTAAAAAGTTAAAACAACCGAGAGAGAGAGCACAGTTATTGGAAAACAGAAAAATACTGGATGGTGTTGGGCAGCTTCAAGCTTAGAGCTAGGTTCAGTTTTGAATTTGAAAAGTAAAAGTAAATTGTTTAATGCAGTTGGTGAACTGCATCATTCTTTTTATTTTATAATAAGGCCCATAATAGGTCACTACTAAGAAGAGCATATTTTAGTATTAACCCTTATTAATTTTTAAATCAACTTTTTGAGCAAAATTGTTTGGTTATCGTTTTAAATTTAAGCATGAACCAATTGCAAAGCAAGATGCAATTACTATTTCTCCAAGCTGCTATCTGTTGTGATAGCAGCTCCAATGAGCTATTAATATTGGCTGATATGGCAGTTCTTCTCTTTGGAAATTCTTTTTGTTAAAGTAACAGCTTTTAATATGAGATGCTATGAGTTGTGAAAAAGTGTACAGATGGCTTATCTTGAACTTTCACAGTAGCTTCAAAATCAGATGAATTAATGAGGACATCTAGGCAAAGTCACTGGGAAATCAAGTGTGCTTCTTAAAAAAATGCATTAGCAAATGTGGAAAATACAAGCATTAAGCATAGTCATCTGATTTGTTTTGTATCCCACAGGAAGTCCACAGTTCTTTTCTGGAATGGCTTGGAAGAAATGTGAATGCAGAAGGAGTAATCGAGTCTAACAAAGTGTCCCTTAAGTTTGTATCATCTTGCAATGCGGAGTTAGAAATACTGCCCTCACTCTTTCCTGTAATCACTGATGTGGGAGCTTTCTCTTCTGAACATTTCAGCCTTGAGATTTATAAACAAAATCTACAGACACGAAATCTTGGAAAAGTGGTCCTGTTTACTGAAGTTACATCAACCACCATGAATCTCCTTGATGGGTGAGAAATAATGCTAATGATAATTTATTTTCTTTATATATTTCCCTGATTTTTCCAGTTAATTGAAAATTGGTCTGAGATATAGGGATAATGTTGATGTTGATTAGCAAGGTCTGGTAAAATACACTAATCAAATCTTCAAATTGTCAATTATAAAATATCTTTTCTAGCTAGTAAATTGCAGTAATACATTTTGTATATGAGAAAGTACACTCTATAAAATGTACAATTGTTTTGTATTTCAAAGAAACACACAGGATATATAGCTGTCACAGTGCAAGCCTCACAGCTAAAGAATATTCCAAACAACTATGTTGGTTATTACAACAACCAATACAAACTGTAATATAACATCGTGTCACCATGCACCGAATAAAATGGGTTTATACACACAAGATATCAATCATCAAGATAAATAATTTAAAAATTGCTAAAACATACAAACAATAAAAGGGAGGCCATAAAACTACTATTTCTGTGTACAAATATCTTATCATCCTCCGAGATCAATATGTAACATAATAGTGGCCATGCAAAATTTAGCAGTATATGCTATAATTTTGTTTCTCATCACACTGCAATTTTTCATTTTTCCTACTGAGTACAGGCCTGAAAATCTTTCCAACATTGGTTGTAGTAACTTATCTCATAGCGTGGTGTATATGGGGCAAACAACACCCCTGGAAATGACATAACCAACTGTGGTAACAGGCTGGCTCAAGGAGGACTGTGGGAGGAAAGACAAGAGGTGGTTTAAAAGCTGGAGTACACATGCAGGCTCCACCCCCTCCTAGTCACAGAAACCATGAAATTACTCATGCTCAGGGGAGGGGGGGAGAGAAATGGAAGCATCTAGTTCCCTAACTTGTGACCGAGTCTATTAAGACAGAAGGGGAACGGCTGTGGACCCCATCTGGAACTCCCACAGATGCCTGAATGGGAATCCCTGTTCTTTGCCTTATGAAAGAGATATCTTTAAAACTTCATAACTTATTCCTTGCTGAATTCCCTAACAATCTAGCATAAAATAGATCCAGCTTGTCTGAAATAAATACAGTTCAGAGTTGAATGAAATTGCAATTGTTATCGCTGTGGACAGAATTAAGTTGTGATGCTATGAATTCTTGTATTTTATTTTGTGTTATAAAATCAGGAGTCCATAGTAAATACTGTTTGTTCCAGGTATCACAGAATTCATCAAGTAAGCTAAATATTCAGTTAAGAGCTTCTGCATGTTTAGTATTTTCCATGATACCTGAATATAAACCCTTACTTAAAACTAGATCACATAGATCAGAACTTTGATGCTTGTGATGCAACATTTTTTTTACTCATGCAGATGGGTTTGGGCAAATGGAGTGTTTAATCATTTGATGTTGCATTAACCAAGGAGACTTAAATTAAAATGTCTTTTTACTGCAGAGAAGTTTGGATACCTAAAAAACCACTGTTGTGTAATCATGAGTGTTAATTTAGCTTTATTTATTAAACAGATTTATTAGTGTGAGTTTCACAATTTATTGCAACTTCTGCTGAATAAATATGTTTCTGACATGCATAAAGCTTTTCTTTCTATAGAGTGCCTTGAATCTTATGAAGGCTGGTGGTTAAGTGTTAATAATAATGTTGATCCAAGGTAACTACAAAAATACCTAATTGTTTTATAAAAGCATTATATAATCATTCTTATAAGTGATTCAAGTAAGCCTGTGAAAAATTATTTTGTTGTTTGCCTTTAATTTCTGACCTTAAGTGACAAACAGATGTGAGATCTAATGTCACTTTTCTGTGTGTCATAGCTGAGGCAATAATTTATTTCAAGGAATGTGATATTATATTCTTTGAATGAAAATGAGGATCTTCATGGCTACAGCCTAGTCTGGGTTATTGTCTGGGAGCACTGTATAACTTATGTTACTTCCCAAAGGAAGAACATACCTGTGTAATATTACAGTGATCTAGCCTTTATCTGGGGAGAGCAATGGGTGGCCAACAGAGATTGGCCAAATGTCCTTTTTTATTCCTACCCCTTTCTCTCTTCCTTACTGTTGGGTCATATCATCAATAGCATGGTGTTTTCCTAAGCATATTCACTGCCCCCTGGGCCATACATAAAACAGGTCTTCTGCCAGTTGCCTGAACAGTGGAGTTTATAGTACTGGTTCAAGAAAGGAGTGTTGTTTTAAGATTCATACTGTGCCAGGGGGAGAAAAGGGAATGGCTGTCCCTGCTTCCCTTTGATATAATTGATGTATGTATTGTCCTGACCTGGATAGTCCAGGCAAGCTTGATCTCATCATAATCTTCGGAAGCTAAACAGGGTTGACCCTGACATGTATTTGGATGGGAGACGTCGAAAGAAAGCTAGGGGTCATGACATAGAGACAGGCAATAGCAAACCACCTCAGAATGTTCCCTACCTGATTGCCAAACAATCATAGGATCTCTGGCTGCACTACACACACCATATATGATAAATAAATAATATGTGTTTGTAGGTTTAAATAGGAAAGCCAATAAGCTTGCTAAAGTATAAATTTTGTTTGAATTTTTAAAAAACTTGATGGTTGCAATAAGAACTCACAGTTTTATTAATTAGAGTATCCTGCAAATTGTTCTGGATCTAGGTTTCATCAGTAACTTTTTTTTTAAGAGTATGCCTTGATTCATCACATAAATTACTTATATGTTACTATAACATATTACTGTCAGTAGCTTCAGCTCAGTGGTTGGGATCAAGAAAGTTACTTTTGGTGAGTCCAAGGAGTTGGCTGTTTCTAGTGGGATTTTTAAAAATTATTTTTCTTTGAACTTCAGATTCCCAAACTATATCACACATTATTTGAAAAGACCTCTTGGTTTCAAAAACCTTGGTTTGCTATGCAGTATGAGAAACTACTGTTTTATAGACAGATGTACATGCCTTTTTGCTATGTATATCTAGTTGTGTGGTTCTTTCGAGCCTGACCTGTAGCTATGATAGAATTGCAAAAATGAAATTTTGGTTGTAGCTCTAAAGACGTTTCCTTTGAACAAGCCTTGATGATTATATTGGAACATGGCCATATAAATTGAGGGCCTTTGTGTTGCACAATTTTTAAGGGATTAAAAATCTTTGAGTAAAAGACAGTTTGAATCAATAAATGAAACTTTGGTACAGATGACATTTATGTTTGGATCCTACTTATGTAAGTTTTATTTAATAAGTTTCTAAATCTTTTCACAAGCTGAATACCAGACTTTTCTTCTCAGTCCCCCAAATCTGCATATCCCCCCCCCCAAAAAAATTAAAACATAGTAGAAAGTGGGCTGGAACTAATTTAATGGCTGAGTGACCTCACAGTAGAGAAACAGCCGTAGTCTAATAGGGGTCTTTGTCTACATTTCCACCCAAGCTGGTAACTTGCCAGTCAAAAGTCAAGCAAGAGAAACAGGTGGGAACTATTAGACCTGTCATAAAGTTTGAAAAATTGATTCTGGAGTCTAAATGAATAGATTGAACTTGACAGTGTTGTCCTAAAGATTCTAAGAAAAATTCTATAGTTTAATTTGGAGTCCCTTGATTATTCATTAGCTCTCCAGATGGCCTGCATTGATGTATTATATAGTATTATACAAGCTGTATTATTGTTGGCATATATTTGAATGTACAACTAAAAGCAACTGCAAATACCACTATTAGTACCTTTAAATTGAGGTATATTAGTAAAATTGTAAAATAAAGATTTGTTCAAATATTAAATTATTTAGAATAATCAGTAATGTTTTAGGACTGTACATCAGACATTAAACCCACTGGGGCTATCATTCTGGAATAACTGCTTCAAAATAGTCATTGTCATTGTGGAAACTGAAAGTTAAATTTGTCACATTTTAGAGCCCACCAATTACTTACCAAATAAGTAGAATAGGTTAACACTATAAACTTGTATGTGTTTCTTTATTATATTTAATGATGTAGCAGAAAATTAGTTTTATAAAGATTAATTCACTTAACAGACAGATACAAAATTACTGAAGAACTACTCAATTTTAGTAAGTATCATGATGGATTTATTTAAATTGACAATTTGAATTAATATTTAAATCTTCCTTAATATTAGCATGAAAAATAAACAATGCCTTTGATTTTAACTTTCCTCTTTTGTAATACATTTACAAATCAAGTATCTAACAATTAAAACACTAGATTTTAGCTAAATGTTCCAAAATATCTGTCCATGCAACCTATTTATTTAATCTTTAGAATTATAGAAAGCACCAAACCTCTGCTTCAGCAGCTGCACTGACTTCCAATAGAATTCTGGACCAGGTTTACGGTTCTGGAATTTAAGTTTAAGGCCATCCGCTGTCTGGGCCTGGCATACCTGGGGGACTGCCTTTATGTGTTCCCCAAAGAGTGTTTTGCTGTGTGATTTCCAACTGGTTGATGGTCCCTGATCCCAAGGAAGTATGTCTGGCCTCAACCACAGCCAGGACATTCACAGCCCTGGCCTCTACTTGGTGAAATGATCTCCCAGAGGAGATCCATGCACTGTCAGAGCTAGTACAGTTCTGCAGGGCCTGTGAGACAGAGTTCTTTCACCAAGGCTTTGATTGAAGACAATGACCTCATAATGTCTACAGGCCCTCCCCGACAAATATAAATTCCCGTGGATACATCTTAATCTAGAAGATCCTTTGATAATGACCAATTGCTAAGTTAAATTATAATAATAGGTGCTCCTGCTGGTTGTAGATGCAACTAATGCATTTTAAACTGTTTTAATGTTTTAGTATGTTTATGTTATTTTATTTTAACTATTTGTAACTGTTTGATACATACCTCCCTGAGTTGGTTCCGGGAGAGCAGTATAGAAATGTAATAAATAATAATAATAGAAAGATGCTTAGGCTTTTGTAAGGAGCTTTGCCCTTCCAGTAGAATTTTTATTCCCCCCTACCCTTAAACCAGATTCATGGAAGCTCTATGGAAAAAATAAGTACACTGAATAGATTCTTAATCTCCTCATGCTCTAAGGAAGAGGCAGCTGGCTGACTCATCATAATCCCATTGTTCTACTTGCAATAACATGTAGAAAGAAAAGAGATCAAAACACATATATTGAGAAAGAAATAAAAGAACAATGTGTTAATACTCTTACAGGACTTTGAAAAAAGAAGTCAGTTTCAGAAAATAGAATAAGACAATATCTAACAGACATCTCAAATATACATCATGGCAAAAGGTGTATACAATGTTGATATGCAAAGAAGGCACAAAAATAGCAATACCGCAGTGATACAGACTGATTTCACTGCTGAACATAGATTATAAAATGATTGCTGCAATAATGGCAGAAGTATTAAGGAAATGCATAATATGTAATACACACTGGTCAAACAAGATTAGAGCCAAAAAAGTACATGAAAGATAAGATTTATTTAATGTATTAGAAAGAAAGCCCATTTTACCCAGGGATAAAATGGGCGCTAGGACGGCAGTGATCTCGAGCCATCTCCCAGCCGCTTGAGCAGCCTTTCCGTATATGCGACACTGCAAGGCCGCTCCAGTGTCTGGGAGAAGGCGGCGCCCCCCCCCCCCACCGGCAGCGATCTGGAGCCTTCTCCCGGATGGGTGAACTTGGGCTCACCACAGCACTGATAAAGGTGTTCTGCTGGATCAGTAACATCAGGGCTCTCTCAGCCTCACCTACCTCACAGGGTGTTTGTTGTGGGGAGAGGAAAGGGAAGGTGAATTTATATCTATTGTGACATATGATGTATTATTGTTTTGAATTGTGGTATAATATTTCTGGTTATGATTTAATGTTAATATGCTAAGGTGGCTATTTAGAGGAAATACAAATTATTCCGTTAAACATCTTAACAATGAAGAGTATTCATATAGTGGTGAATATTGCAGTAAACTATTATTAAATATTAATTATTGTTAGGATTTAGATGAGAAAGAGATGGGGAGAATCTTGTTTTTCTAAATTTCTAAATTTATTCTTTTATATTAATACAATATATAGTCTTTTCCTTGCCTTCTTGTATATTTTCTTTCCAAAATAACAGACACACACAAAAAAAGAAATATAACAAGGGCCATAATGAAGTTACACAGGCTATATGTAACTATGAGCATGTAAAGCAAAGTGCAAGGGCTCTTGGGAGGAATGCGACATAAACATTTACAGGCCAATCAGGTCACCTATACGGCTCCTGCCTGTGTCCTCCTCCAGCCTGATTGGCCACTTGCTCAGAAGCTGCTCAATCAGCTAACGTGTCCCGTGCCTGTTTCCACTTGGTTGGAGTCACTCTGAAGTTCATTGCCAGGTTAGTGAGCTGCTAGGGCCAGCTGTGGGCCCTGCAGTCTGCAGGTCCCTGGGCTGCGGGCTGCTGGCTGCTGCCTGTGGGAGTTCAGTGGGTCAGAGCTGCTCAGGGCCACAGGAGAACGGCCAGCTTGCCCCCCAGCACTTCCTCCCAAAATGGCCCCTGTAGCTTCCAAAGGGCTTGCCAGAACTTTTGCATCCGGTGGCAAGAGGAGCCAGCTCCCCACTGACACTTTCCACCCCCCACCCCAGCCTGAAAAAAGGCAGCTGAGCTCTCTGGGGGCTTTGGCAGCCCTTGGCCACTGGCAGCGGAAGGTGTCAACTCACCCCTGCCACTGCCCAACCCCCTCCCTGGCAGAAGAACAGCCTGTTTCCCACCCCTTCCGTGCTAAACGGCCACTGATCCCTCTCCAGGCCTTGGCTGACATGTCCAGGGGGGCAGGGGGGCTGCGTGGCTAGTGCCCATTCTATTCTTTGCTACAATAATCTGCTAATAATCTAATAAAAGCTCTATAGCACAGATGTCTTGGCTCAGTCTGGTGGGCTACATTGGGAACATATTCTTCCATGAACATAATTCATAAATATATAACTTTAAAATAATACAGTAATTTGATACATAAATTATCACAACTGCTGTAGGAAGCATCAAAATTATATCAGTTACTGTCAACACTAAATTTGTAAACCATGAGAATAAGAGGCATATTCATGTATCCTTAAATAAGCATGCACATAAATCTGTAAAACCTGAATGGACCAGTGAGTATATACACGTGTTACTTCTGGCAGTCTTCAAGCAAAGGTTGGATACACACTTTTCTTGGATGCTTAGGGCTGATCCTGCGTAGAGCAGGGGGTTGGACTAGATGGCCTGCATGGCCCCTTTCAACTCTATGGTTCTATGATTCTACGTGAGTGTTTTTGTACAGTAATTATAATGCAATGTAATGTAAGGTGTAGTGCTTCCAAGTGATCTCAAGTTTTAGAGGACAATATTTCATTGTCATGGTGCCTATTCAGTACTTTCTACTGGGCACATCAGCCAGTACTTCAGAGCTCAGACAACTGAGCGCACGTGGAGAGAGCTACTGGGGAGTATTGCTGCTGACCAGGTGAGGCTATTGTGGTGACCGGGTGAGGTGATTGCTGGGAGGATTAAAAAGGGCTGCTCCTCGCCAGAGGTAGAGCTCAGACAACTAAGAGCACGTGGAGAGAGCTACTGGGTAGTGTTGCTGCTGACCAGGTGAGGCTATTGTGGTGACTGGGAGAGGCGATTGCTGGGTGTTTGCTGAGAGGATTAAAAAGGGCTGCTCCTTGCCAGAAGCGCGAGCCTTCGGCGCGAGCCGAAGGGCGAGAGACAAAGGGCTCTTGGTCTGGGGTTCTTGCCCGAGCAATTAGAATCAGTAGATTATATTTCCCTAGTAGTTGCACTGCCTAGAAGTTACAATGGACCTCCAGGACACTCATCCCATCATCTGCAGTGAGTGTGACATGATTACCTTCCTCCCAGAAGACAAGATGGACTACATCTGCCCCAAGTGTAAGCTGGTAAGACTTTTGGAGGAAAAGATTACGGGATTAGAAGACAGCATTATTACTCTGACCCAAATTAAAAAATGGGAGGAATTCATAGACCAGAGCTGTGCAACTCGGAATAAAGAGGATACAACCAGTCCTGAAGAGGATAAGGGGATTGACCTAACCACAGAGCCTCTACAGACAATTCGGAAAAAGACTCAACAGCGTAGAGCGAGACGGTTCTCGGGGCCTTTAGAACTCCAGAATAGATTTCAGACCCTTGCAGAGGAGGTGCAAGGGTCAACGAGGGAAGAGGTCCCAAAACAAAGTCTAAGACAGTGAAGAGGCCACGGGGATAGAAGGAAATGGAGTTGAGAAGAAAGAAAAAAAAAAAGAGAGAGTACTGGTAATTGGAGACTCCCTGCTAAGAGGAATGGATCGCCATGTGGCTGGGCCCGACCCCCTAACCCAAGAGGTGTGTTGCTTGCCTGGGGCGAAAATTAAAGACATTTCAGAACGGCTGCCCAAACTCCTCAAATCTACGGATCGCTACCCATTTGTGATCGTCCATGTGGGAACGAATGACATGTCCATGAATACCATCGCTCCTATTAAAAAAGACTATCAAGATCTGGGGAGGAAGCTCAAGCAAATGAGGGCACAAGTGGTATTCTCTTCAATCTTGCCTGTCAAGGGAAGAGGAATGCGTCGGGAGAGGAAGATAATGGTAGTGAATCAGTGGCTGCGTAGTTGGTGCCGGCAGGAGAGATTTGGTTTCTGGGACCATGGGATAGGCTTTCTTGAGGAAGGCCTACTAGCACCTGATGGACTGCACTTATCAAAGCTGGGGAAGAATGTGTTTGGCAGGAACCTGGGGAGATTCATCAGGAGAGCTTTAAACTGAAGCCACAAGGGGAAGGAGACGATCAACACAGGGAGTGTAAGGAAGGAGAACGATCGGGGGCAGCCCAACTGGCAAGGCCAGCTCATAGGGAACCAAAAGTAAAAGGATTCAGATGCCTTTATACTAACATCCGAAGCATGGGCAATAAGAAGGAAGAGCTGGAATTTCTCATGCTGATGGAAAGGTATGATCTAGTAGGCATCACAGAAACTTGGTGGAATGATTCTCATGAATGTAATGGTGGATGGATATGAACTGTTCAGAAAAAACAGAATAGATCGAAGAGGTGGAGGAGTGGCACTGTATGTGAGGAAAGGGCTTACCCTGTCAGGAAATTCTAGTGAAGGAGAGCATATCTACAGTGGAAAGCATCTGGGTGAAAATAAGCGAGGGGAAAACAAACAGTGTGGTGGTTGGTGTCTGCTACCGACCTCCTGACCAACGAGAGGATGTGGATGCTGCACTTTGTGAGCAGCTTGAGAAAATATCCAAGCGGCAGGACCTTGTCATCATGGGTGACTTCAATTTCCAAGATGTGTGCTGGGAAACAAACTCTGCGAAGTGTCCTCAGTCATGTAACTTTCTGACCTGCCTGGCTGACAATTTCATTTATCAGATGGTAGATGAACCCACAAGAGGTTCAGCCATACTGGACTTAATACTGACCAACAGGCAAGAGTTGGTGGATGAGGTGAAGGAGGTGGGGACCCTAGGGGGAAGTGACCATGTCCTCATAGAATTCCTTTTGAGATGGGGAGCCAAGGAAGCTTGTAGCGAGACGCAAATACTGGATTTTCGTAGAGCAAACTTTAATAGAGACATGATGAGTGTCATACCATGGACAAGAATGCTGGAAGGGAAGGGAGTATGTGAAGGGTGGGTGCTACTCAAACAAGAGCTATTGCATGCTCAATCAATGACTATCCCAAAAAGACGAAAACACTGCAGGAGCTCTAATAAGCTAAGATTGGCCAGGGAAGCTAACTGTAACAAGAAAAGATTTTTCAGTTATGTGAGGAGCAAACGTAAAGTAAAGGAGGCAATAGGCCCACTGTTGGGTGTGGATGGACAAACTCTAACGGAAAATGCAGAGAAAGCAGAAAGGCTTAGTGCCTATTTTACATCTGTTTTTTCCTACAGGTCAAAGGGGTTTAGGCACATCTAGAGATGGCAGTAGCCAAAGGATAGTGTCTGGGTGGCAGGTTAACATGGATAGAGAGGTTGTCGAGAGGCATTTAGCTGCACTGGATGAGTTCAAATCCCTTGGGCCAGATGAAATGCACCCAAGAGTGTTCAAAGAACTTTCCAGAGAACTTGCACAGCCCTTGTCCATCATCTTCAGGATCTCTTTAAGGACTGGAGATGTCCCAGAGGACTGGAAGAGAGCAAATGTTATTCCGATCTTCAAAAAAGGGAGGAAGGATGACCCGGGAAACTACAGACCAGTGAGTCTGACCTCTATTGTGGGGAAGATAATGGAGCAGATATTAAAGGGAGCGATCTGCAAACATCTGGCGGACAATTTGGTGATCCAAGGAAGTCAGCATGGATTTGTCTCCAACAGGTCCTGTCAGACCAACTTGGTTTCTTTTTTTGACCAAGTAACAGGTTTGCTGGATCGTGGAAATTCGGTTGATGTTGTTTACTTAGATTTTAGTAAAGCTTTTGACAAGGTTCCCCATGATGTTCCGATGGATAAGTTGAAGGACTGCAATCTGGATTTTCGGATAGTTAGGTGGATAAGGAATTGGTTAGAGAACCGCACTCAAAGAGTTGTTGTCAATGGTATTCATCAGACTGGAGAGAGGTGAGTAGCAGGGTACCTCAGGGCTCGGTGCTCGGCCCGGTACTTTTTAACATATTTATTAATGATCTAGATGAGGGGGGGAGGGACTACTCATCAAGTTTGCAGATGACACCAAATTGGGAGGACTGGCAAATACTCCGGAAGATAGAGACAGAGTTCAACGAGATCTGAACACAATGGAAAAATGGGCAAATGAGAACAAGATGCAATTTAATAAAGATAAGTGTAAAGTTCTGCATCTGGGTCAGAAAAATGAAAAGCATACCTACTGGATGGGGGATACGCTTCTAGGTAACACTGTGTGTGAACGAGACCTTGGGGTACTTGTGGATTGTAAACTAAATATGAGCAGGCAGTGTGATGCAGCGGTAAAAAAGGTGAATGCCATTTTGGGCTGTATCAACAGTGACATCACATCAAAATCACAAGATGTCATAGTCCCATTGTATACGGCACTGGTCAGACCACACCTGGAGTACTGTGTGCAGTTCTGGAGGCCTCACTTCAAGAAGGACGTAGATAAAATTGAAAGGGTACAGAGGAGAGCGACGAAGATGATCTGGGGCCAAGGGACCAAGCCCTATGAAGATAGGTTGAGGGACTTGGGAATGTTCAGCCTGGAGAAAAGGAGGTTGAGAGGGGACATGATAGCCCTCTTTAAGTATTTGAAAGGTTGTCCCTTGGAGGAGGGCAGGATGCTGTTTCTGTTGGCTGCAGAGGAGAGGACGTGCAGTAATGGGTTTAAAGTACAACGATATAGGCTAGATATCAGGGGGGAAAATTTCACAGTCAGAGTAGTTCAGCAGTGGAATAGGCTGCCTAAGGAGGTGGTGAACTCCCCCTCACTGGCAGTCTTCAAGCAATGGTTGGATACACAATTTTCTTGGATGCTTTAGGATGCTTGGGCTGATCCTGCGTTCAGTAGGGGGTTGGACTAGATGGCCTGTATGGCCCCTCCAACTCTATTATTCTATGATTCTGGGTTACTATGCATGCACAGGCCTACTGCAAAGAGGTTATAAAGCTCCAAAACTAGAAGATGCTTCTTTATCCCTTCTCTTTGCTGCTTTCTCACTTTTTCAACCACAAATGGAGCTGGCAGAATGCTCTGCCCTCAGTTCTTTCTGCTGCTATGGAAAGATGTTTTCTTCTTCGAAGCTGTGCATGAAGAAACTACAGCCTTCAGGCCTTTCCTGTCCTTTTCTGAATTGAATTCAATATAAAGAGACTTTTGATTAAATGGCCTCAAATTTTTTGTTTGTTTGTTATGTGCGAAGTCGTGTCCGACCCATCGCGACCCCATGGACAATGATCCTCCAGGCCTTCCTGTCCTCTACCATTCCCCGGAGTACATTTAAGTTTGCATGGCCTCAAATAACAGAGTCCAAAAACTCTTTTTTATAAGTGCCCATATTGTATAACTATAATACCTATAATTATACTTTGTGTCTACTATGTCTTCAATAAGAGCAGACTGTCTTAAGATACCCTGAGTATATATGTATGTGTGTGTGTGTGTGTGTGTAATAATAAAGCAGTAAGAGCTAAAGGGGAGGAGAAAGCTACCCCACCCCTGAATATCTCCTCCAACTGTCTTGTCTGTCCAGCAGCCAGCCAATCACCTTCTGTCCCCCACTCCTGACCACCCCCTCCTTCCACTTCCCTCCGAGGCTTGGAGGCTACAGATCCTTGCTGTGTGAGAGCTGCCCCTGCCAGTGAGTTCCATAACCGCTGCCTGCAGCCTTTTCACGTCCTGAGGGGAGGGGGTGGCCGTCCACAGAGCTCTTTCACTCCCCCCCAATCTAGCACCCATTGTATTCCTGAATGCAATGGATTTGTCCCCTAGTCATACTATTATTTATGAAAAACGTGTCCTTGCTAGCCATAACATCCACCAGAAAAGGTAGTGAACTCCAAGTCCTCCATGATTCCTTCTTTCTTAAGATTTTCAGCTCTAGAGGGATGTTTCTGTCATATCTCAAGTTCTGCCCCAAGATAACATCAGACCCCAACCTACCAGTATTCCTTTAGAAACCACTGAATTAAACTTAGTGTGTCTTTCATACTCTATATCAGCCTTTCCCAACTTTTTTACCGTTGAGAAATCCCTGAAACAATCTTCAGGCTTCAAGAAACCCCAGAAGTGGCATGATTGTGCAGAATATCATGGGGAGGCATAGCTTTGTACATGCCCACCCAAGCCTCTCTGCTTCCCACCTCCTCCAGACCAATCACTAGCCAGTTTGGGGGGAGGTGGTAGACATACCCATATATGGTCATGTTGTTGTTGTTAGTTGCCAAGTCGTGTCTGACCTATTGCGACTCCATGGACCGTGATCCTCCAGGTCATTCTGTCCTCTACCATTCCCCGGAGACTATTTGAGCTCACACCGACTGCTTCAGTGACTCCATATCATCTGGTCGTATCACCTGTTAAATGTAAACAAATTTAAATCTGTATATATAAATGTAATTTACTCTCGCCCATTCGGGAAACTCTTCCAGAGCAGTCAAGAAATGCCAGGGTTTCACAAAACCCTGTTTGAGAAAGCCTGCTCTATATGTCTGTGGGGCACTACCATTCAACCTGAACAGAACCAGATGTTTTAGAAAGGACGATAACCTATATCTCCTGCTCAGGTCCTAAGTGGTGTCTCAGCCTTTTCATATAATCCATTTCCAGATGGGTTGCTTGGTGTAGTTGTTAGGAGTGCGGACTTCTAATCTGGCATGATTCTGCGCTCCCCCACATGCAACCAGCTGGGTGACCGTGGGCTCGGCCCGGCTCTGATAAAGCTGTTTTGACCGAGCAACAATATCAGGGCTCTCTCAGCCTCACCCACCCCTCAGGGTGTCTATTGTGGGGAGAGGAATGGGAAGGCGATTGTAAGCCGCTTTGAGCCTCCTTCAAGTAGGGAAACGTGGCATATAAGAACCAACTCTTCTTCTTTCTGTTTCTGGCTATTGTACCAGCTTGCATGAGTCAACTGCCTGCGACATCTCCATGTTGACTACACCAGGGGGAAATTGACCTTAACAGCAGTCCATTGAGGTATACAAATGCTCTTGGTGGTCACACCTTCACCAAACATTACTCCATGAAGCTTGACGCAGTCAAAGAAGTGAGAGTAAGCAAGGTAACACTTCAGTCAGTTTTCAATTAGGAGCTCATACTTGCCTTCCAGGACTTAATAAATAAACATCCTATTCTCCTGTGTGTGGCTGCACTGTTCCACAACTGTGAAAACAGGGTTGCACTTGCCTGTAACTATTGCTCATTGAGTGGTCACCTGTGCTAGTCACACATCCCTCCCTCCTGATGATTATAATAAGGTTAGTTGTCTGCAACAGCAGAAGTTAAGAATAGAGGAATGAGAACTACACCCTGCCCTTTTATCCTGGAAGACACAAGAAAGCAGTGTGGAAGAGCAGGAAAGGAGCACCTTCTAGAGTTTTTAGTCAGCTTGGTGTAGTGGTTAAGAATGGCAGCTTCTGATCTGGCAAGCCAGGTTTGATTCTCCACTTCTCCACATGCAGCCAAGTGGGTGACCTTGGGCTAGTTACAGTCCTGTTAGAACTGTTTGCACAGGGCAGTTCTGTCAGCTTTCTCAGTCCACCTACCTCACAGAGTGTGTATTCTGGGAAGAGGAAGGGAAGGCAATTGTAAGCCACCTTGAGATTTCTTCAGGTAATGAAAAGTGGAGTATAAAAACAACTCTTCTGCTTCTTCTAAATCAGTCTTGTTCATACACAGTATCCCATGTGTAACTGCACAGGTGACCACTCACTCAACACCAGTTACAGGTAAATGCAACCCTAGTCTATGTCTTATAGACTCATATAATACAGTTGTGCATTTTCTACTTCATTTTAGATGGTTGGTACAGTTTACATTTTTGTATTTGAGTCAGGGAAACCAAAAGCATAGCATGGTGTTACGAAGTTTTACTGAATGCCTGAAAATACTTGAAGTTGCTACCCTCAGTTGTAATGCTGCACTAAAAAAGAAAACTTTGAAATATTGATTAGTCCCAGCACAAAGCTCTAAAACAAGCAACTCAGAAAATAATGGCTATCTTACTACCTAACACCTTAAAAATTGCATTAGGAAGCACAACCTCTCCTCAAATGTCCTTTCTATGTTGCTGACAGCAATTCATAGGTGCAGGCCTTTTTTTTTTAATTCATATTTTTATACCGCCCTCCCCAAAGCCTCACAGCGGTTTACATATAACTGAAACTATACATGAAACCATACATATAATAACATTAATATTATTACTTGATAAACCGGGTAACAGTATAACATAACAGTATATCATAACATAAGCAGTGGTAACTCGAACAGGTCCAGGAGTCTTAGTGGGTTTCTGGGGGGAGGGGGGGAGGGGGGGAGGAGCCCTGCAGATGTTGGTTAGTTGGCCTGGCCTCAGCCAAATGCCTGGTGGAAGAGCTCCATTTTGCAGGCTCTGCGGAACTGTTTTAGTCTCGTCAGGGCCCTGATCTCCTCTGGGAGCTCGTTCTACCAGGTGGGGGCCAGGACAGAGAATGCTCTGGCCATGGTTAAGGCCAGGTGAACTTCTTTTGGGCCAGAGACCAGTAGCCGGTTGGTGGCGGCGGCGGAGCATGAAGCTCTTTTGGGGGCATAGGCAGGGAGGCGGTCCCTCAGGTACACTGGGCCCTGACCGGGTATGGCCTTGAAGGTAATTACCAGAACCTTTAACCTGATCTGGAATTCAACTGGCAACCATTGCAATTGATGTAGTATGGGCCGGATGTGGGATCTCCATGGTGTCGCTGTGAGGGTCCTGGTCACTGCATTTTGGACCAGCTGTAGTTTCCGGGTCAAGGCAAAGGGCAGGCCTGCATAGAGCGAGTTACAGAAATCCAGCCTGGAGGTGACTGTTGCGTGGATCACTGTGGCTAGGTGTTCTGGGGCCAAGTAGGGTGCTAGTAGCTTGGCGGAAATGGAAGGATGCCAGTTTTGCTACCTTCGTGATCTGGGCTTCCATTGTCAGGGAAGCATCCAGGATCACACCCAGGTTCCTGGCGGAGTGAGCCGTAGTAAGCTCTATGCCATCCAGGGTGGGCAGGCACGCTTCCTCACATGGGCCCTTCTTATCCAGCCGCAGGACCTCCATCTTTGAAGGATTGAGCTTCAGGCGACTCTGCTTGAGCCATCTCGTCACTGCTTCCAAGCAGCTGGCTAATGTTTCTGGGGGAGAGTCAGGGCTTTGATCTCAGAAAACCCAGCTTCGGCCTACCTGAGTCAGGCAGTAACCATGAAGCAATAAGAACACGCTTCTGTTAGAATCCACTGGAAAATTGACTTGTTACTCTAATTCTCTCCCCCCTTCTGTAGCTCTCTGCTTCTCATGAGAAGCCAATTATCCCACTCCACACTTTGCCTTGAAGAAGGGTTCTTAGGCTAAACCAGAAGCACCTGTAAGATGGAAGCAGCTTGACATAATGCGTATTAACCCTTGAGGGAAGTGCCTACAGTTGCTTTGCCTTACATTATCAAATGAAAGCAGCTTACAATCGCCTTCCCTTTCCTCTCCCTCACAACAGGCACCCTGTGAGGCCGAGAGAGCCCTGATATTACTGCTCAGTCAGAACAGCTTTATCAGTGCTGTGGTGAGCCTAAGGTCACCCAGCTGGCTGCATGTGGAGGAGATGCAGGGAATCAAACCCAATCACCAGATTAGAAGCTGCTCGTCTTAATCACTACAACAAGCTGAGGAATCTTGTGGGATTTACTGAAAGAGCCAAGGAGCTCCTCAATCATAAGGCAGAATGCCAGTCTGCATTTTACTTTCATTCTGTCCATACAAAACAGGAATCTCTGCTTTATTTTTATTTATTTATTTATTTGTGCAGTTTATATAATGCTGATCACTGCACAGTCTGGGGGTGATGTTAGTATATTACTTTTGTTACTCTCAGAAACCTGAGGATAGGATACAAAAAGGTACTGTTTTATGTATTTATTTGTGTCTTTACTTAGACCAGCTAAGTCTGAATGGGGAGAACATGAAATTGTTGTATGATCATGAAATTGGTTTATGATCCTAAAAACAAAAACTATCCTCAGTAAGTGAGTGATAATACAAAATGGCAAAGTGTTAAAGTAGTTAAATGGTTCCCCTGCTGTGGCAAAAGTGCTGTGCAAAACTGTAGAGTGCTGAAGTGTTTATTTTAACACTGGGAATCAGTTATTATTGCAAACATTCCTCATTTATATATAGTATCTGTTATGCCAGATGTGCTACATACAAATTAGACATGGCTCATAAAAGGTAACAATCCCAGATTTCTCTAAGACCTAATAAAAGTAATTATATTTTATCACTCAACATTTTTAACTTCTGTGTGTGAGAAACATTGGTTAATGTGTTAAAGGAGTATTGTGCAGAATTTCTGCACATGAATACTTATATCTTCATTTCATCACAACAAATGTTTGTGGAATTTAGGACAGTGATCACTTGCTATAGAAAATCAAGTCTGTGCAAGGTAGTACAGTATATATAAAAATACATTGGGTGATTATATTATAAGGAGTGTATCCTTATCCATCCATCCATTGTTCCTCTTAATATTTGTGAAACAGCCCTGGGGGTGGAGAGTGTCCTGGCTGTCTGAGTTGAAATAGGGCCAATCAGGGTGCGGCTACCAAAGCTGGCTGCACCATGATTGGCCCTGCACCTACAGCTCCCTTCCTGGACACTAGCCACTTTGCTCTCAGACGCTGCAGGAGCCAGTAAGAGAGACAGAGAGCCCTGCCAAACCGCAAACCAGCTCTGATTACCTGCTATGGCTCCTGCTGAGAGGGAGAGAGAAAGAGATCTGTGCCTGCTGGTGTCAACTGGATGCTAGCACTCATTGAATTCCTGGTTGCAATGGGCTTTCTTGGTAGTTCCTATAATAAATACCATATCAAGGTAAAAAGTTGCTAATACTGTATGCTGGAAAATGATACCTGGCGAACTGTCAGGTGTAAATGTAGTAGGATATGATAATTCTTAAATGAGGCAATGTGTTAGTCAAGTACTCTGACTCAAATTAGGATAGATATATTTGTTGATGTATTTAAAAAGTAGCCAGGTAGAAGATAATAATATGGAAATTTTGCAGAGGAATAGTTTGCCAACTATTGTTAGCTTTGCTACTATTGATGCTGCTGTTGTAAAACTGACAGTCTTGTTGAGTACAAAGGAAATTTGCATATCTGTTGTAAACTGGACTTCAGTGAGCAGCTGTTGTACAGTACTTAAAGGAATATTTAAAATACTGTATTTCATAACTTCTATAGGAATTTATTGAGATGATAGATAAATGTGGATATTTACAGGACAAATGTGGGAAGGCCAAGGAAGTTTCTGTTAGCTATTTGAGAGGATCACATTGCTAACAGAATGGCACTGTTACAAGGGAGAGAATCCCAGTTCAGCCCATTGGACAGATTACGATGTGTTGATTTTTGTTTCTTTATCCTGCAATCTCAAGTATTTTTCAAGGCCTCCTTTATAATGTGATCGAAGGAATTATCTTCTATGTAGATAGGACTTGTCTGGTGTTTGAATTTTATGTCATTTTAAATAACAGGTATTTAATTTTGGTTTTCAAGTTCCAAAATGCATTAAACAAGTAACTGCCTCACACATGAACACATGAAGCTGCCTTAGACCCTTGGCTCATCAAAGTTAATATTGTCTATTCAGACCAGCAGTAGCTCTCTAGAACATTGGTTCTCCACCTTCCTGATGCCACGACCCTTTAATACAGTTCCTCATGTTGTGGTGAACCCCAATCATAAAATTATGCAAGTGATCTTTCACAGAAATTAATCCAAAACTGACCAATGGCGTGAAAATTCATTGTTCATTGTTAAACTGTTTTTTTCCCCCAGAGGTTTCTCAGTTTAGTTCTGCCTCTTGTCCCACCATGCCGATCTTGCTCTTTTCCGCTGCTCCAGAGAGATGAATGCTCTATCTCAATCTACCACGGCCAAGCTGCTCACCCTGCTGCGACTCCTGTGAAAGGGTCATTCGACCCCCAAAGGGGTCCCAAACCCCCAGGTTGAGAACCACTGCTCTAGGGTCTCAACCTGAAGTTTTCTACATAACGTCCTACTAGATCCTTTTAAGGGGAGATGCTGAAGATTAAACCTGTGCCACACAGATGCTCTGCCAGTGAGCCACAGCACTTCCCTCTCATGCACTGGCTCAAATCTACCTTATTATACAAAGGCTGGAACATGATCTCTAAATTTGAACCCAACCCCCCCGCCCCCCCCCCCAACTAGGTAAGTAGAGTCTGGATGTTGCTCACTTATCTGTTCCACTTAATATTTCTGGTAAGGGCTAGGAGGAGGAGCTGGTCTTATGTCTTAACACCCACTCAGGGCAGCTGTCCCACCCCTGAGTGCCTCCTCCTCCAACCGGCTTGCCTGTCTGTCTAGCTGCCAGCCAATCGCCTTCCGCCCCCGAACCCTGACTACCCCCTCCCCTTTCCACTTCCCTTTGAAGCTTGAAGGCTGCATATCCCTGCTGCATGAGAGCTGCCTTTGCCGGTGAGTTCCACAACAGCTGCCTGCAGCTTTTCCAGGTCCTATGGGGAAGGGGAAGCCACAGAGTTCTTTCACTCCACCCCCCTAATCTAGCATCCATTGTATTCCTGAATGCAATGGGCGTGGCCCCTAGTCATACTTTTATTTATGAAAAACGTGTCCTTGCTAGCCATAACGTCACTACTGCATGAGAGCTGCCCCTGCCAGTGAGTTCCCTTCCCAGGGGCCTCCAGCCTTTCCAGGTCCTGGGGGGAGGGAGAGGTCATCTGTAGAGTTCTTCCACCACCACCCGCAATCTAGTGGCTGTTTTATTCCTGCATGCAATGGGCTTTGTCCCTAGTGTCATTCTATCATGTACTTCATTGGTTAAATATTATACTAAACCCATTTGACTTAAATCTGATTGGACCCTTAGGTAGGCTGCACACCTTATTGAGTTGTCATTATTTATGCTGCTTTTGGAAGGTCCATGCTGCTATGTTTCCTATTTGGTACTCTGGGCCTACTTCTTACTGCCTTGGCCTTAATCTTGATGAGGGCTTAAATCTGTGTCCTCCCTTATGTCAGACAAGCAGTAAAGCCCTTTGTGTGGAAAAGATAATTGGATCTAGAAAGGGGTGAGCATCAGGCCTTCTTCCTTTGCATCACCACCTCCCATTGTCAAAAGCAATCTCCCCCCATTTCTTCCCTCAAGGGAGAACATGGCCTAGCAAATATTTACAGGGCGGTAGGGGTGGAAGAAAAGACTGCATTTGGCTTGGGGCAATCCAGAGAGAGGAGGGGATGCAATATTTGCTGGGGAGGGATGCAGACTAGGACATACTGCAGCCCAGGCCTGGGTTCCCTTGACTCCTCACCTTCTCCCCCCCCTCAAGTATGCGCCCCCCCCCCTACTAAAGATATGCAGTTGTCTGTATTGGAATTTCCTTGAGATTTGAGGAGTTGACTGTGGTTAGCATGACGTGGTAGGGGGGAGAACTTTGCTGTGTATAATGGCATTGATTTATATCTCCAAATCAACAATTGTCTCTTGGGGAATTGCCTCTGTCATCTGAACGTCAGTTGTGGATTTTTAAGTCAGACTTCATCTCACATCAACTTGTACAGAATACACACATCTGGAATAACAAAATTCTACATTGATGAAGTGCGAATGCACACAAAAGTTGATCTTCAAGGTGCCACTAGACTTTAAGTTTGTTCTGTAGGTATCTGAAATCTGCATTGTGGTGTAATAGCAGACTGAGACTGGTTCGACCCAAGTTCAACCCAACAAAAGTTCAGCACAAAATTCATTTGGGACAAACATTATAAATAGGTTTGCCCAGCAGAGGTGAGGTGAAGATCTAATGGGCGTAACCTAACCTTTCTGATCTGAAGAGCCTAGGCTAACCTGATCTTGTCAGATCTTAGAAGATTAGCAGGATTGGCCCAAGTAATTTTTTGAATGGGAGACCTCCAAGGAAGTCCAGGGTTGTTGCACCAAGTTAAACAAACCAACTTTGAATATGGATGATTTGTAGTAGATACCATTCCAGTTATTCTAGGTGTTTCTTCCCTCATTTGAGGCAAAAGAGCCTATGCTAGATATTAGGAGGACTCTGTTATACTATATTGACAGGACCAAATCATTCCATAAGGATAGAGCACTTTTTGTGTACTACTGAGGCTCTAGGAAGGGGAAGGTTGCCTCTTCTTAGTCCTTGTCTAGATGGGTAGTTACCACCATCTGTTCCTGTTATGAGGCAGCAGGGAAACCCATTTGAAGTGACTGCACATTCCACTCAGGTTTAAGGAAAGGAAGAAGAAAACAGGATTGCACTTACCTATAACTTTTTATCACTGTTTTCTGTGCAGACACACTTTCCCTCCCACCTGCCCCACTGTGAGCTCTCACATGGTTTTCCTTCTTGCTGTGTGGGAGGTTATGGTGGCATGAACTGAGGGAATGTGAAGTGCTTTCCCACATTGGTTGTCATCAGTTTTACTGATGGCATCTGTCTCTATGTATTCTTATCCATTTCTCCTGGTAATGTGGTAGAGGTCTTGAATAGCTGCTGTGGTTAATTGGCTTAGAATGAACAAATTGAAACTAAATCCTAAAAAGGCAAAGCTAATGCAGAGATCTTGAAAGGCACCATGCTTCCCAGTTTTGACAGAGTTCAGCCGACCCTTTCTGACTTAGTTAAGAGCATTGGAGTTATAGGCCCATTGTTGGATGAAGGTTGAAAAATTCTGACGGAGGGCAGGAAGAAAGCAGGGAAGTTCAATGCCTGTTTTGCCTCAGTTTTCCCCCTGAAGAAGAGTCATCTAGAGATGGTAATAATCAAGGTACAGCATCTTGGCTGCTGGTTAACATGGGCAAAAGTTGTTGAGAGGTACCTGGCTTCATTGGATGAATACAACAAAATAAAACATACAATAAACATTGCATTAAGATATGGATTGTAGAAATCTGAAACCAGTCAGAAATACAAAAACAGTACAAAAGCAAAGTGTAAGAATTAAGCTGGCACATGAAACAATGCAAAATTACACGATAGGATCTTACAGCAGCAGTTCAAGCTGTATGCACTAATACAACCAAGTTTCCAATAATTTATTCAAATTAATTTTGTGCACTATTTTTGTACAATGCAGCCCTCTTACCTATGTAGATAAACTTTCTTAAATAATTCAGTTTGCATAGTAAGCATGAAACCAAGAAGAGTGGCCAGAAGATGCCAGCTCTATGTCCTGGCTCCTAAGCTTTGTTTCCACTGGCACAGTGCCCCTTTTCACTGTGAAGGCAGGTTTCTGTTGGAGAGCAGGTTCCTCCAGTGCTAGCCGCTTACACTCATTAGCCTCTTTCAAAAAGCTGGAAAGGACCTACTGGCACAGAAAGGTGTTCTCTAGTGGACAAAGAAGAGCACAAGGGGAACTATGCTTTAGGATCCAATCTTGTAAAATTAGCATGCTAGCATTTGTTGTGATCACACATCAGTCACTTAAATGCTATTAAAGCCATATGTTAGTAATAGTTTATTCAAAAATTATGTTTGGAGAATGGTTGAAGATTTGGTTGTCCCTGATTTGATTGTTTAATGCAAAATCAGGCATTAATATGTGTAATCAACCTTCCTATAACTTGTCCCACCACTTTTTGCCACATCTTTGTGAACTTAGCGATATGCTGTAGGTATAGAGGAAACGGAGGAAGGAAAACGGGTTATTTGGTGAAGCATAGGGCATATGATCAGTGTTTGTTGTTGTATAAAATCACAATCAACATTGACAAAGTTGCTATTAAATACTATTTCCTGTGCTAAAAGAGAGTCAGCATAAGCTGAAAAGAAACCTGCAGCCATAGATTTGCACATAGACCTTAATTGGCCCAATTGACCTTCTGTGCTGTATTTACAATTGCTTTCAAATTGTAAGCAGATGTTTGAAAACCTTCATTAATAGGCCCCTAACATCTGTTTCACTTGCAGTATTGCCCACCAAAGCAGTTATAATTACAGGGGCACTCCATGCATCTTTTATTACAGTCCTTGGATTTTTGTGCTTTTGAAAAGGGGTTTTAAGTAGTTGGATTAAATGGGGTTTTTTTAACTGATATATTACATATATTGCATATAATATCAGTACAAAGCCAAATTTTATACTGTAGTAGTTTTCCCTTTTGGTATATGACAAAATCAAGCAAATAAAATAAATATAGATTCATTGCCCCCCCCCCTCCTCCAAGTGTTAAAAGATGTTACGTAATCAAGCTGGTAATATATTTTGTTACCATGATTTTTCAGTATGACGTCTTCTCAGAAAACTGTGATGGTCTTAAATGGTTGACTTGAGAAACATATATGTTGCTGGTTATCCAACTGTTTGGGCTTTGGCCTATAAAACCATATCTGAAATCCTTCTTTTAAAACCAAGGTAGCGAGAAAAATATGCCTTGTTCATATATACATTCAGTGTGCGTAAGTTTGCACAAGGTGGTAGAGTGGAATGCTCATACTGACACAGTATACCTGCTCTTCTGCTAAGTCTGCTTTGCGTTCTGATGTTAGACATAGTGTTAATTATGTTTCAGAATACATTAACATAAGCCTTGGTGCCAGGACAAAATAGCTTATTGGACTGGATGCAGGTAGCTCCTGTTTAAGTAGTATATCCAACAATAAGGACATGAAGACTGGGGCAGTTTAGTGGGATTCCATTCTCCTTCCATGCATGTAGTAAAAATATAAATTATTTAGCATATATTCTGAAACAATTTTATAATGGAATTCAGGCCTTTTAATCAGTGCCAAGGTAGTTGTTATACAAGATAATCTCCTTCTAAATTTTTATCTGAGCTCTTTGTAGATTTTTTGTAGTCTCCTTAGTAATGTAGTGAATTTTTTTTCAATCCAATCTAGTTGAGAGTTTGTACATGTTAAGATTAGGAATTACAACAATTGATCTCTAGCTCTGTGCTCTGTAGTACAACTTTTTGTCAGGTTTCCATTTATGTTATGCTACATATCTGACATGTCATTTGATAAAGAATTGTTACAATAATCTGCTTATGGTTCTGCCAGGACCAACTTCTATGTAGCTAGCAGGTGTTACATAGGGTGGCAAGATTTCTGGTATGAGTTACTAACAGAAGAGTTAGAATAACATGGAGAAGAAAATGCCCCTTTGCTGCTCTTTTCTTTGAAGCAAGTCTGTCCTGACATCTTCTACGGGGATTTGGGCTTGTAATATAACTGCTTTAACTTCATTTATCTGCCTCTCATTAAGACAGGAAATGCAGAGACTATTGGTAGTACCATCAATCTGCCTTATTAGAACTGTGGTATCAGGGACATAGCTCTTCTCTGTAGCAATTCCTGAACAATCCTCTTCACCAAAAGGTGAGGAAGGACCTATTCTGGAAGGGCTGCAAGATTATTTTGTTCCACTTGACAAATTACTGTGGGGATGTTTTAATTTTTGCTGACGCTACTCAGTTTTAACTCTGCACTGATTGCTTTCATCATTTTCCTGTGTACCTTAATAATGGTTGTTTAACTCATAGCCCTCATATCTGTCATGTCTCCCAGTGGAGGGACATCTAAAACTGCAGCCCTATGTATTCTCTCCAGGAAACAAACTTGCTTCCAAACAAGATCTGGGTAAGAGAGTTTAGATGAAAGAATCTGCCCCGAATTCACATACAGTCAAGCAACATAACCACATCCAGTAGTCCTTGCAATCATGAGTTGGAATGTGAATATATAACTCCCTCTGGATGTCTGGCTTTGAAGCTCCCAGACCCATGATCCCACATGATCCCACATCTTTGCCTAGTTTCATCCCTTATCTCCCTTGAACTGCAAGTCATTTTGACATTGATTTTCAGAGAGGAGCCTTCAACAACTTAAGTCCATGACCCTAAACCAAAAACTGAAAGATCAAGAAGTGGCTATACAAAGCCAGTTTCTTGACATTACTGTTGCTGGGACAGTCACCCGTGAAAACAGCAATAAAAGTAAACCTGACACCCTAAGGATTCTTACCAGAAATTAAACTTGCTTCCAAGCAAGGTCTAGGTGACACTGAAGCAGCCACCAAGAAAAAGAGCAAGCTGGTCTCATCAGCATAGTGGTGGTTCTGATCCCCTAGCTCTGTGACCAGCTTGCTCTTTTCTGAATATGTTGACAATTATACTCTCTTGTTTAAGCTACAGGGAAACTGTTTTAGAACCTCATGAGGCTTCTGAGACAGCGTATCACTACTGTAACCATATCTAGTCACCTGGAGGAGGACATGTGGCTTATGGTATGTATATTCCAATAATATATCCTTCAGTACAGGTTATTATAAGTTTTTAAGAGCTCTAACCATGAAACTAAGTCCTTGGAGGACATATTGTTAGGATAGCCACCTTAAGCCAATATTTTAATTAATAAAATAAATAGCATAAAAATAAAAGTTCTTCTTTCCATCCTGCTTGATCTTCTTTCCATCCTGCTTCCGACTCTACCTTGGACTCTCAGCTGTCAACTGATTATTTTTTTTTAGTTAATATCTGCTTTGTAACTAATAAGTAACGTAAAATGTTTCTTTGAAGAAGAAGAAGAAGAAGAAGAAGAAGAAGAAGAAGAGTTGGTTCTTATATGCCGCTTTTCCCTACCCGAAGGAGGCTCAAAGCGACTTACAGTCGCCTTCCCATTCCTCTCCCCACAACAGACACCCTGTGGGGTGGGTGAGGCTGAGAGAGCACTGATATCACTGCCCGGTCAGAACAGTTTTATCAGTGCCGTGGCGAGCCCAAGGTCACCCAGCTGGTTGCATGTGGGGGAGCGCAGAATCGAACCTGGCATGCCAGATTACAAGTCTGCACTCCTAACCACTACACCAACTGGCTCTCTTTGGTTTATACTTCCACTAATTAAATGGATCCTTACAGTTTTCAGGAGAAAAATATTAAGCATGGAAAGCTTAAAAATGGGCTTATTTCATTCATAAATGTAAGGTAATTTATGGGAGAAAGTAATCATGACTGTCATGGTTCATACTTATTATTATTTATTGAATTTTGATACCACCCTCCCAGTGGACTAGCTCATGTTGCTGTACAAAATTTCATTCACATAAAATGGTTAAAACAGTTCATTAATTCAGTTAATAGCAATTAAAATTAGTTTATAGCAGCAAATGATTTGGGTACTGAATCTTTTTTTTTTATAAGATTTTTATTTTTATTTTCCAGGATTAAAGATAATGAAATACAGGCAATCTACATTGTTAGTACAGAAGAAAAAAGGTTATGCTCTTCATTTGATACATTTAGTTCCCCATTTCAATCCCCTTTTAAAATATTTAAAGATAATACAATGCAAGTAATCTACATTATTGATACAGAAAGAAAAGGATTATGCTCTTCGTTTGATACACTTGATACCCTGTTTCAATCCCCTTTTAGGTAAATCAGATAAGGGCCCCATTGTTCTTGAAAACCCTCTTCTCTTCATTTAAGATTATAAGACTCCACATGGCTACAATGTTATGGACTTTTACCCAAAGCTTATAAACTTTTAACAATTTTAACAATCATAAACAATTTATACTTAGCGTGGTCTTACAGCCATCCACATTTCCACTAGGGAAAAGAAGAAAGGAAAAAATAAAAGCCTACTTAGTTGTACGGAAAGAAAAAGAAAAAAAATATATATATATAGGTTGTTAAGTTATATAAGTGTACATTATTGATACCAAAAATGATAAAATAGAGTCTTCATTAGTTAGTAAAATAAAGTCTTCGTTAGTTACATTTACACCTCCTCAGTTAGGTGCCTCCTTTTAGTTATGCTTTAAGTTTGAGCTGAGAGTCACTACAGAGATATGTTAAATAATTCAAATTCAGCTAACGTAGGAAATCTAAGACCCCACACTTACATGGTAGTATAAACCCATTCCATTAAGTATCTCCTTTTAATTAAGCTTTAATTTTGGGCTGGTGGACACTACGAAGTTAGATTTGATAATACAAATTCAGCTTACTTAGAAGATCTTAGACCCCAGATTAACTTCTTAACTAGTTATATTGCCTATATGGCTACGGAAAAAGAAAAAAAGAGGAAAAGAATTTCAACCACTGTGTCTTATTTCCGTTTCCCGAGCTTCTTAAGGGGGTCTCATATCGAGGCTTGTTGCATCTTGTTGTTCCCATTGACTTATGTTCTGTCCAGTTGGCCTTTGGCTTAGAAAGTGCAGTTGTAGTCTTTCCCTCGGAGTATACATCGGTGAATCTTGAAGCAGTTGTACCTCCTGGGCTCCAATATCAGTACAGTTTTTTTCCCCAAGAAGCTCCTTTCAATCGATTACTTTCACTGCAGATCCATATATCTTTTGATTGGTTCTTGTGTACTGTTGCTTTAGAGTGGCTGTATGTCTTCTTAGGTAGGGTGTCCTTATCTAGGCTGCAAAGCTCCGACATCCCCTTTTCCATCTCCATAGTTTCAAGTTTCTCTTCTGCTGGTAGTTTTCCACCTTGTTTAGAGCTATCATCAGCCACTGTTGTTGATTCGTCATTCTTGTTAGAGACTTCTTCCTTGCCGCCTTTGAACTCCTTGAGCATATTTTTAAGCAAGCCATCTGTAAATGCTTTCAAATCTTGAGTTTGTTTCTCTAATAAGTAAGCAAATTTTTTTAGCATAGACATGTTCTAGGCTTGAAATTTTCTTAGTCTTAGGCAATTTTGCAAATAACCAGTAGAGGTCCTACGGAGTCCTAACGAAAAAGCAACAGTCTGTTATGATATTGAACTCAGTAAAGCAATGTCTCGTACTGGAACAGAATTCTCGCGAGATCTTCCCACCCACGGCTCTTATCTCTTATCTCCGAAAACCAAAACAAATGCAGTAAGAGCTATTACTAATTAGTTTGAGTTGATTTAAGTCCTTCTTCTTCTTAGAAAAGAGAATTAGCCTGCCTTATATCGAGGTGGCTTCAAGCAGAGCCAGAAACGGGAGAAACGGAGGAATGGAAAAATACTTGCGTCTCTGTGCGTTAATTGATGTCTTAATATCTTGGAATTTAGCAGATGTCCTCCCCTCAGTTCACAGCATTCGTTTGCAGTAAATCGTAGTAGAGGAACAAAGTAGCTTCACTTACACTCTATCTTGCTTAAATTAAAGAAAGCAGCTTTCCACGCCGAGAGTTTGTTCCAGGGTAGAAAGTGCCGGGGGAAACCCCCACTCACTGTTTATAGGCTCGATCTGATGTCTGCCAGTTGTTTTCACTCCGGAGTTATGATGAGTCGAAAGTCTTACAGGGAAGTATCCAATTAGCTTTGTAGATTAAAATAAGAGCTTTGTAGATTGCAGAGTTGAAAGAAAAGAAAAAAGTTTTAAAATGGCGGACGGCACTTACTGGACCCTGTGCACACTGAGCTTGTGTTCCATGGAAAATTAATTTCCCTGCGGAACAGAGAGGCCCCAGAGATTCACAAGGAATTCCTGAGTAGATGGTGGGTGGGTTAGCATACCCAAAACCCGGTTCTGTCAATCACAGCAGCAATTGACCCTCAGTGGAACAGGAGCTCGAAGTATTCGAGCTATCCAAGTGCCATGTCTCCGCCCACCTCTCTGGGTACTGAATCTTAGTACTAACTGGTAGCTTCAATAGTCCCAGTTTTTGACAGTGATTCCAAAACTATGGTATCTTCCTAGTAGGGAGGGCCTAGTCAGTGTTACTATTTTACTGGCCCCAACCAAAAGCTTGGCAGAAGAAGAGCTCTGTCTTGCTGTGCCGGTTCTGTCAGGACCCAGATGTGTTCCAGGAGCTCGTTCCACTAGGTGGGGGCCAGGACAGAAAACGTTTGGGCCCTGGTTGAAGCTAGATGTACCTCCTTGGGAACAGGGACCACTAACTGATTGGTGTTAGCAGAGTGAAATGCTCTCCAGGGAGTATAGATAGATAGGTGGTCTCTCTGGTATGCAGGCCCCAGACCATGAATGGCCATCAGAGTAACAACCAATACCTTAAACTTGATCCAGAGTTCAACCGGTAACCAATGCAGCTACTGGAGAAGATGACCCTGTGTTTTGGACCAGCTGTATTTTGGACCAGCTGTAATTGCAGGATCAAGGATAAGGTTAGGCCCATGTTAAGTGATTTACAGAAGTCTAGCCTAGAGGTGACCATTACATGGATGACTGTAGCTAGGTGTTCCGGAGCCAGGTAGGGCTAGGGAGCATGTTAGTACTTTGGTTTGGCGAAGGTGGAAGAACATCAGCCATTCTACTCTTCTCACCTGCACCTCCATAGGTGTTGAATATCACACCCAGATTTCTGGCTGAACTTGCAACTGATAGTTGCACCCATCCAGACTGGACAGGTGTACTTCCTCACTTGGTCCTTTCCTACACAGCCGCAGGACCTCCGCCTTTGAACGGTTGAGTTTCAGGTGACTCTGCTTCATCCACTCTGTCACTGATTCCAAGCATCTGACAAACTCTCTGGAGGTGAATCTGTGTGGCCAGATATTTCCCTGCAGTGTGGAATCTTTACCAGAGTGGCACATACAAACTTTGCTACATAAGATTACATCTGCAGTAGCACCTGATTTTCTTCTGTGAGAAGGAAATGAATAAAAATCAGTTATAATTATTTTAGTGTACTGGTTTATTTAAAGTTATTTAGGTTTTTATATAAAGTCATGGCTGTTTATTTCTGTAAAGCATATAGAAGAATATTTCTGTGAAGCATATAGAAATCTTAATAGTGTTTGAACAAGCCTGAATATATTGATTGAATTTCATTGATTCACATTGTGCTGTGTGGAAACAGTAGCCGTCATTATAGCTTGGCAAAATGTTCATGATTGCGGATTACTTGTAGATTTATTTGAAATTATACTTCAATTAGAAAAAAACAGTTCCATCAATGTGTAAAAAATTCAGTCATTTCTCTGGTTTTGACCTCTGTTGATCTTTCTAATATTTAGTTACCTTCATATGTTGTCGTTTTACTGGATGGGAAGAATTTTTTTAAAAAATTTTCCTGGAGAGATATTGAAAGCTTTGTTAAGAGAACTGCAGCAGTTCCTGCTAGTTAAGGAACAAGCCTCTGTTATAAAATTTTAAAAGAAATTTTATTACTCTCCCATGTTAATTGTCACTAAATTTGTTTTAGAAATTTTGCCAGTGCAGGCTTTTTCTTCTTTGTTATAAGCACTCAAAGGCTCACACCTTGAATAAATCTTTGTTGGTCTTAAAGGTGCCACTGGACTCTGATTTTGTTTTGTTTTGAATCTAGTTTAATCACATGTCAGGAGTAAATGTAGTTAATTGGGAAGTTCACACTACAGAGTCAATATAGCAATGGTTCAGACATACTATCCTTATCTTTGGCTGCTTTTACGGGAGTAGGATAGTGGACACAAATATCCTTTATTTCCCTAACAAACAAACTCTAAGCATTCCATAATATTTCTTTGAAAATTGCCAATTGTAGCAGCTTTGACCAACAGTGAAGGGTGGGTTGCCAGATCCTGGTTGGGAGTTTCTTGACTACCACTACAAGACTGGGGGAAAAACATTTTCCTATCATGAGTTGTAACTAAACTCATAAGCTAGCTTGATTTCAGAGGGTAGCCATATTGGCCTGCAATGTTAGAAACCAATAAGATTTGGAGGGCATGAGGTATTTAGAGTCAAAACTCCCTTAATCAGATATCTGACCAAATATTGTGGGTCTCTGAAATGCTTCTGGATAAGGACCCAGGAGATCCTTGTTCAAATGAGTATTCTGCTACTGAGTGGTGGAAAAGCCAAAGGGTAATGTCTTGAATTGAAAATTCTGGTCTTATACACAGAAGGAGAGAATTTTACAGTGTTTGTGATGTGAACTTTGGTGTCAATGTCGAAAACGTATGTTAGGAAACAATTTGTTATTAATTAAGACTGTTATCATTCTAAACTCTATATTTGCATCTTTGTAGGAATTATTAGTAAAAACTGTCACAGTTTTCCACATTAGTTTTGATGTTTTCTTAAACTGGGACTTGTTCCCACTTTAGTTCTTGACTATTTGTGGCCCTTTATTGTATTTTTTCGGTGCTCCCTAAAGAGACAGGAAATGAACTGAAGAGGGATTGACTCCCACCACAGGAAAACAGGAAAAAGTAAGAATTCTTGCCTCCCTAAAGAAAGGGTCGGAAAACACTCATAAGATGTCTTCCGCCTCAGAGGGAGAAGAAAAGCAGTTGTAATTCCTATTAAAATGCATGCTATGGAACTGAAAATTTGTAAGCAATTGCAATTCCTATGCTACAGACCTAATACCTTATAATTAAAATTTTTATTTTAAAAAAGCTCATATATAAGGAAAAGCTGAGGATGTCTCATTAAGAAAAATGGGAGTTACTTCTAAGGATACCTATTTAAGGTTACTTGAAAAAAAATCTAGTCAGTTGTGTACTCTTTAATCTACTAAATATCTGTACCTTCATCCTAATCAGAATCATAATTTGGGCCACTCTGTAATTCTTTTCTAATCTGCCCCTGGTCTTCTGTTCTCCCCCCCCCCCCGCCGCCGCCCATTTAAAGAGGAAACAGCAGAAGAGGGGATGGAATGCGCAAAAAACCTTGAAACTAGTTGGGTTTTAGCATTCAGGGGCAAGAATTACTTTTTAACATCAGAGTAGATGCAGGAAGACAGTGCCATCTTGGTTTACCTGTCTCCTCTCCCTGGACAAAGAAGCCAGTTTCTGATATCTCCTCAATTTTTCTTACTGAGACTAAGGTCCCAGTAAATTACAGGGGGGGGGCTTTAACCTAAGTAATAATTATTACATACATTTAAACTATTATATACATATGCATTATATATACAATTATTATATATATACTAGTTTCAAAGCCCATTTATAAAAATGGGCGTTGAAAGGGGAGTAGGGGGAAGGGAGATGCGTGGGCGCACCCACGCACCCACCGCCATCTCTCCACTGCACCCTGACAAAAGTGGTTGCCGCAGGGACGGAAAGGAAGGGGCGGCTGAACCTGTGGGGTGCTCACCGGCGTCAGGAGGCTCGTTGTTGTGGATGGCGCAGCCATGGGGCTGTGGGCGCCAGAAGGGCGGGAGAGGCTGTGCAGGCGGGTGAGTAGGGGCGTATGGCGTAGGCCTCTCCGCATGCATAGGCGGGGGAGGCGTAATCGTCGAGGCGGTGGGCCAGCGGGGGAAGTGGTGCGGCGGCGGTGGGGGGGCTTGCGCAGCAAGAAACGCATGCGCAGAAGTCCGTGCATGCATGGTGGAGAGGTGGGCGGGAGCTGGGGTGGGAAAGGCAACCAGGCATGCGCGGGAGTCCGCGCATGCATGGTTCAATTTAGCGCTGTGGCGGCCTAGCCATGGCACAAGAGGAAGGGCAGGAAAGAGGCTTGGGGGAAAGTTAAGAGGTGCGGGGCGAGTGTTGGTTGGGCGGGGAAAGGGACGGGCGGGGTGGGGGTGTGAAGGGCGGGGATGGTGGCGTGGCAGCAGCGTGCAAAGGGGTATTGTGGGTGAGGGGGGTGATGTAGTGGTGGGTGGTTGCGTGCATGTGTGTGTGTGTTGTGGTGGAAGCGGGGGCGGTGTGGGAAGGGGTCTGGAGAGTGAGGGGGGTTAGCGAGGGGTGGGTGCATGTGTGTTGTGGAAGCGGTGGCGGCACAGGCGTGGGAAGGGGTCTTGGGGGCGAGGGGGTATTGAGCGTTGGGTGGGTTCATGAATGTGTGTGTGTGGGTGCATGTGTGTCTTGTTGGGAGCAGCGGTGGCGTGGGAAGGGGCTTGAGGGGTGGGAGGTAGTCGGTGGTGGGTGGCAGTGTGGGCGGCGGGAAAGGATCAGGGATGCCACGTCTTTGACGCTATGTCCCTGCTCCTGTCCCGAGGGCGAGGGGAAGGTGCCGGGAGGACTCACCATGTAGGAAGGCTGCTTGTTTTTCTGCGCAGCGAGTCCCCTGGCAGGCGAGGCCAGGCCAAGCAGCCAATGGTGAACCACGCAGCTCCCCATTGGCCACTTGGCCCTCGAGTTGCACTGCTTGGCCCTTGAGTGGCCTCTTCGTGGCTTCTGATTTGCCCCTCTGAGTTTTTATCACAGATAGGGCCCGCCCTAACTCCTCCCCATTAGCCCTTAGGGCTTTTAAAAATCCGCTCCGCAGGAGCGGTCAAAGATATTCATAGCAGAGAAAGGGGCTGGCATTCTGAGCCCATTTGGCCTTTTATTTATTTCATTTTTTGTAAAATAATTTTTATTTTTCATATAAATCACATAACTAAACAAAACTGTATGCTATTAGGTGACAAACAGTTCACCAAAGAGACTCAATCTATGAATAAACAGTACCATAATCAGTGGATCAAGTAATAACTACCTCCAAAATCAGTGAGTCAAACTTACTGTAAATCATGATTACCTCACCAATAATCAGTGTGTCAAGCAAACTATAAAATAGAAACAGATAGATATTCTGACTATATAATACGTAGATATTCACATAAACATGTAGATATTCAAACATTTGCTCAAAATATGGTCAACCTGCTTCTTCTTCCAAATCATCATTTTAAAAGAACATTTTTAAAGAAACTACTATACTTTTAGTACTTAGAGAATGTTTATAATAAGTCATTTGACAAATATGCAATATCCCTAATTATGTACCTCCATTCCAATATTATAGGTGTACTTTTATATTTCCAGCAAGTTGCCATACACTTCTGGGTAGATGTTAGAAGTGGTGTGTAGTAAAGCAAATAATAAATAAATATTTTTTTTATAATGAACTGTAATACTTTTGAGTCCACATAGTAAAACCATATTCAGATATTATATCCAGTGATATCTTATATTGAATTTAATATTGAACTTCAGCTTCAGAGGTATAGTTTGGCCGTTATATTGTGTGAGCAAACTATTTTTCACTGATGATCATGATTGCTGCCACTTCTTTCTAGAGCAGCCTTTCTCATCTTTTTTACCATTGAAAAAACCCTGAAAAATTCTTCCAGCTTTGAGAAACTTCAAAAGTGGTGTGATTGTGGATAATAGGGCTGGGAAGAATAGCTGCATACATACCCACCTGGGGCTCCTCTCCTTCCCTTCTGCTCTAGGTCCATAATTGGCCATTGGGAGCGGGGGCGACATGATCATATATGGTAATATCACCCAATTAATGTTTAACAATTTTCTTAAATATATAAAAAATTAACTAACTACCATCTATTCAGGAATCCTTTCCAGGACCAGGAAACCCCAGGGTTTTACAAAATTCTGGTTCAGAAAGCCTGTTCTAGAAGAAGAGCATACAATCAAATTGTAGTCTTATTGCCAGAGATTCAGTAAACAGAAATGCCATAATTGCTTAACTTGCTTCAAAGCAACTCTCTGGGAGCAATTCTTATCGGTGTTAGATCATATTATTTGGTAGGCTTCAACATGAGCCACCAGAACAATCTATTTGCTACTTCATTGTGGTCTCTTTACATCATATTGATGGATTTGGCAGCTGTGTAGGACTGTTATTTGGAAACTTCAAGAGCTACCTTTTGGGTGCATTAGTCCTCTGAGAGTTTCTTTTGTGCTCCAGAAAAACAGAGTATTACTGAATGACAGATTCTATTTCTGTTTCCAAAATGTAACCTCCACCCTTTGGTTTCAGCACCCCAAAGCGTGGTATCAATGTCTCTGTGGATATGTTACCAACTGCCATTGTACATGGTTCATTTCCTAGGTTTCCTCTAGCCTCTTCTTGACCTTGCTTCCCAACACCCCCCCCCCCCATACACACACACACATACTGGCATAGATTCTGAATCTAAGAAGGCATTAGATTATTCACCAGTGGTGGATATCTCTGAACTGGATCGTTGGGGACAGTTGGATATACCCGTATTTGCCGGCGTATAAGACGACTGGGCGTATAAGACGACCCCCAACATTTCCACTAAAAATATAGAGTTCGTTACATTACAGTACCTGTCATTGTCACCACTGTATGGCCGCAGCATGACCGCAGTGCCTCCGGCCCGCCCCTGCATCCCCCTATGACCGGCACTAGTGTGCAAGTGTGCATGTGTGAGCTCTGCATAGACGAGGGATGGGACGGAGCACCGCTGCTTCCCGCCGAGCAGAACGGGCCAGTCACCACGAAAAGGCTGGCACCCCTGTCTCGCTGCTGATGCTCGCCGCAGCCACGCTGATGACCCTCCGCGGCCGTGCTGGATACCGCGCGATACTGGATGGTATGTAGAATGAGGTGGGCGGCCATCGGGAGGCCACTATGGGCAGCTATGTCTATCCCAACTGAAGTGCACCCGGTGTATAGGACGACCCCCCCCCCCACTTGGAGGCATGTTTTTCAGGCGGGAAAAGTAGCCTTACTTTTCACGGTTCACAATAAAATATAAAATCAAAGTAAAATTACATAAAATCCCGTAAATACCCCATTATTACAATAAAAGATGGCATTCTATTCTATAACTTTCCCCATTTTCCCCGCTTGTTCAGAGAGAGGTCGGACATTAATTCTGTAAGAGAGAGAGGAGAGAAAGACTGGCCGATGGATTAGGGATCTTGGATGGAACCCGGGCTCTGTCTTACAGGCCCTGCGGAAGGATGGTAATTTCGACAGGGCCCTTAGCTCCTCCCGGACCTCATTCCACCAGGTTGGGGCCAGGACCGAAAAGGCCCTGGCCCTGGTCGAGGCCAGGCAAACGCTCTGGGGGCCCGGGACAGTCAGTAGATTCATACCCGCAGAGCGGAGAGCCCTGCGGGGGGCATAAGCAACCAAACGGTCCTGCAGGTAAGTAGGACCCAAGCTGCGTATGGCCTTAAAGGTTAATACCAACTTAAACTTGACCCGGAAACAGACAGGTAACCAATGAAGATGACGGAGTACCTGCTGAATATGAGCCCTCCAAGGTGTCCTAGTGAGGACCTTAGCTGTTGCATTTTGTACCAGCTGTAACTTCTGGATCAGAGTCAAGGGTAGGCCTGCATAGAGCGAGTTACAGTAATCTAGTCTGGAAGAGACCGTTGCATGGATCACAGTGGCTAGGTGTTCCGAGGACAGGTAGGGCGCTAGTAGCCGGGCCTGGCGAAGATGTAAAAAAGCCGTCTGGGCTACTTTCGTGATTTGAGCCTCCATAGACAGGGAGGCATCAAAAGTCACTCCCAAGTTCCTGACCACTGGTGTAGATGTTAATTGTACACCATTCAGGCATGAGAGGCACGCTTCCTGATCCTGCCCTCTTCTGCCCAGCCACAGGACCTCCATCTTGGAGGGGTTGAGTTTCAGGCGACTCTGCCTGAGCCATCCAGCCACTGCTTCCAAACAACTGGTGAATGTATCTGGGGGGGAGTCCGGACAGCCGCCCATTAGGAGATAGAGCTGGGTGTCATCCGCATATTGGTGGCATAACCTAGCCAGAGGGCGCATGTAGATGTTGAACAACATGGGGGAGAGTACCGCCCCCTGCAGAACCCCACAGGGGAGCTCGCAGGGATCCGATAGTTCATCCCCCACTGCCACCCTCTGCGTCTGGTTCCGGAGGAAGGAGGCCAGCCATTGCAGCGCAGTCCCCCTAATTCCGGTCCTGGCGAGGCGGTGAACCAATAGCTCATGGTCGACCACATCAAATGTGGCCGACAGATCTAATAGCACGAGAATGGCGGACCCGCCTCGATCCAGCTGGCATTGGATATCATCCGTCAGAGTGACCAGCGTGGTCTCCACCCCATGGTCAGGACGGAAACCAGACTGGTATGGGTCGAGGGCCGAATTTTCCTCCAAGAAAACTAGGAGCTGGTCTGCTGCAGCCCGCTCTACTACCTTCCCTAGAAACGCAAGATGCGAGACAGGGCAGTAGCTGGCGGGGTCCCACCCGTCCAGCGATGGTTTTTTCAGCAGAGGGCGAACCACGGCTTCCTTAAGCCCCCCGGGAAACTCTCCAGATGTCAAAGAGCGGTTGATAATCTCCCTCAGGGGGCCTCCTATCCGTTGGTCACCCTGTTTAAACAACCAAGACAGACAGGGATGCAAGGGGCACATGGTAGCCCTCACTGATCCTAGTAACTTGTCCACTTCGGTTAAAGAGAGCAGCCTAAATATGCCAGCAAATACTGTACTAAACAGATGGTCTGAACAGTTACCATGGCAACCTCTGTAACAAATTGATCTTTACTTCAAGCTGGTTGAATTTGAATCCCATGCACCAGTTACATTTTTCAGCTTCTCAGCTTTCATTCAACCAACAAGTGACTCCTGGACCAGACTCCCGTAGTACTGACCCTAATCACATTAAGAAGCTATGTTGTCCAGCAGAAGGGATTTGTTTTCTGTTCTCCAAAGTATGCTGTAAGCATCTTTGGGAAAAACAAGATAAACACACCACTCTGTATCTCAGCTCTCAGGTAGTTTTTCATATTTTTCTACTGTTCTATGTTGCTTGTTATAACTTTATTATTGTAAAGTTTCTGTTTTATGTGAACTGCCCTGAGCCTTTAGGGAGGGCGGTATATAAATATAATAAATAAATCTCTGGACAGAAAGAGAAGGCAGCTGTGGACAGATTATGCTACAAGAATTTATACTCCGGGTGCTTAATCTTTAAAATAACCAGCTATCTTGCTAGCACGGTCCATTACCAGCACTTCTTACTGGAGCAGGTGTTGCTGGCACTGGATTGCTTCCAGAAATATGTAATGTTTGTTTATTTACTTTATATATACCCCAACTTTCTCCACAGTGGCTCCCAAAGCAGC
This sequence comes from Paroedura picta, assembly GCF_049243985.1. Lineage (NCBI taxonomy): Eukaryota > Metazoa > Chordata > Lepidosauria > Squamata > Gekkonidae > Paroedura > Paroedura picta. The sequence goes on along the minus strand of NC_135374.1, from coordinate 60,149,390 downwards.
TTACATTGCTCTCCTCTCCTCCATTTTATACTCACAACAACCCTGTGAAGTGGGCTATGATGAGAATGGGCAACGGCCCAGGTAATTTTACAAGTTTCAGTAGCAGAATACTCATTTGAACATGGATATCCTGGGTCCTTATCCAATATTCTAGCCACTACATAATGTTGGCTGCCATTATTATTCAAGACTTTATTAAGACAATAAGCTCTGTGGTTGATGAAGCAATGAATATTAATATCCAAACATGTTGCTGAATGCAATTTTAAATAAATGTATGCTACAGTTGCTTTTAACACCGTATGTGACTTCCCTGATTTCCAGGGTTCACACCAGAATAAGGGACTTGCCATTTAAGGGAGAAAGTTTATTCAGTAGCAAGTCTGGTAGAATTTTGGAGAGAGTACAAAAGCTATGACCCAATCTATGAGTATAACTGCTTTACCTTTATGACAACCAAAGTTGTGTTCATAGTCCTATACATCTAGGTCATTTGTAAAAGCATTTTGCACTTTTCAATGTGGCTCTTCTTAAGCCTTTCCTTTCCTCATATTTGTCTTCTGTGTTCCAGATTACCTCTTAGATTAGGCCCTTCTTCGAATTAATGCATTGTTCTTTTTGTGTAATCTTTTTCACTTTATGCAATCTTCACTTTCAAATTCAAACTCCTGCCCAGTGCCTTGGAAGAGCAGAGTTTGGGATGGGAATTGAGTAGGAAATGTGATACCTTTCTGCTCTAGGCAGCTGTCCCCAATCCCCGGTCCGGGGACCAGGACCGGTCCATGGATCAGTCGGTACCGGGCTGCGGGTCCTCCTCGTCCTTCTCCCCGGCTGCTGCCTCAGAGTCTGCCCTGCCACTCTGCCGCCGGCTCACCTTTGGTGCTTTCCGGCGATCGCCATGGATGGGGCTCCCCCTCGGCATGGCACTGCACAGCTGCTGCTGGCAGCACCCCCCAGCGGGCGGCGGGAAGTCAGGAGCACCAGCAGGAAAGCAAGCAGAGCAAGGGGCTCAGGCAGCGGCGACGTCCCTCAACAAAAGACTACCCCTACACAGGCCTCAGTAAAATTATCAAGCGTTGACCGGACCCCGGTGATAAAAAGGTTGGGGACCACTGCTCTAGGGGAATTGGATTTCTGTAGTCTGACAATGTCATAATTTCTTGAGTCATCTAGGCCATGTTGAACTCTGATAAGCTCTCAGGTAGTTTCTGTCAATGGAAATAATTTAGAGTCAAAGAAAAGAAATAATTCTAAAAGTTTTTATTAGGGTTGCCAACAACCTGGAGCAAAAAATGTTTCCCTGTGACAAAGATCTAATTTTAGGTTTTGTACCAACTGATGTTACTTACCTCCATGTCATGAAAATCTTCACCTGCCTTTTTCTATACATTAAGCCACTATTAAAGAGTCATGGTATTTAGCTTTTCTGGGTTGTTGCTAGCCCTGATTTCTATACTGTATAAATAAATGCTGATCTAATGATTTAATAGGTTTTTGTAAATTATGCTTATGCTGTGCTACAGTAAACAGGATTTGGTCATTTAATCAGATTTACAGATTAGTTCATTGATCACAGCTATTTCATACTGAAAATCAATAGTAATGCACTTTAATTCTTTAATTGTTAATCCTTTTAAAATATAGCATTGATTGGTATAATCCTGGCAAATCTAAAATTTAATTCTTTTGGTGGAGTGATGTACGTTTGATCTTATTAAATGCATTTGTGGTGATAAAAGATCACTGAGTAAGGAAGTGAATTTTCACTTTTAAAGAGGAAACAGTATCCAGCAACAAAACAGTTTATAATAAAATGCAAGACAAGTACATCTGAATTATAATAATGATTGTTATGAAATTGCTTTTCAGTCTAATATTTCATGGGCTGGGACCTGAAACAATGTGCAGCTTGGGTTTACATTTTGATTAACAGCCACTTTTGAAACTGAGAAGACTTTCACTCTAGTCTATATATAGATTTATTTATTTATTTGTTTGTTTGTTTATTGGTGATATGATCATATACGGTCATGTTGAGCTGCCCCCTTCCAAAAAGGCTAATGATGAGCTTAAAGGAGGTAGGAAGGGGAAGGGCCCTGGCCATTGAAATCCTCACTGGCCAAGGCTCATCGCACATGGTAGTGACTGGAGTTCAGGGAGATAAGTATTCATTTTAACGAAGGAGGGGGAAAGTGTTTGGGGAAGTGGAGGCAACCAAGTGGCAAAGACCTGGCCCGGCCCTGTTTCTGCAGGCTCCCTTTGGTGAAAAAGAGCAAGCTGGTAGCCTGCTCAGAGTCCAGGTATGGTTCTGTTCATAAATCATCTGAAAACATTTCTGGACTGTTACTTCCTGTTCTGTGGGTATGGCCCGGTGATGTCACATCCAGTGGGAGCGTTTGGGTGATTTCACTTGCGGTGATACGTGACTTCTGGGGGTGTGGCAGAAGGGTGTCTCCTGCTGACATCATTTCTGGAGTCTCTCAAAGCCTGAAGAATGTTTCAGGGATTTCTCAATGGTAGAAAGGTTGAGAAAGGCTGGTCTATACTGAGCTGCTGGAATTGTTTTTTTTTTATCCATGCAGCAGCCATATGTATGTGATCATGGAACGGTCCGCATACACATTTTAACAGATTAAGTTTATTTTATTTATTTATTTTTATATTTATATACCGCCGCTCTCAAATGTCTCACGGTGGTTTACAGAAAGTTCATTGTTTCCAGAGTATCTTTTATTTTTATATCATGTAGGTATAAGAAATTGGTGGTAGTTGTAAGTACATATGAACAACAGGTTCCACAGGGCCTGCAGGATTGAGCTCTTGCAAGGTCCTGCAAGACCAGGCATTTGGTTCAGGCCAGAGTGGCAGGTAACTCCCTCCCCCCCCATCCCCTCCTCCTAAACTATGTAATTCGGGGGTGTCTCTGAAGCTGATGATATGATTACCAGTTGCAGACTTGCTGTTAAATATACAGATTTTAACCATAAATCACTTTTTAAGTGTTAATTTTCCTCAGTTGGTTGTTCACCACCCCGAGATGGCAGTTGTTGAGAGGGACAATATAAAATCAAATAATAATGTATTCATCAATTGCCCTCTCAAGGCAATGAACAAGACCAGCATTAAACATTGTTACTTAATGAAACATTTTCACTAAGAAAACCTGTGCTGACTGGTTAATTTCATGCTGAGTGTAATGGTGTAGATTTCAGAACTGTTTGTAAAGTAGCTAAAAAATTGCTGCCTTGCCGGCAGGCGGCCAATCAGAGAACCCAATTGGCAGGCGCTTCGCACCTGCCGATTGGGCCCTCCGATTGTCAGTCCGGAGGAAGGGGCCAATCGGCACCCTTCCTCATCCCGGACAGAGCCCGCCCTAACTCCTCCTCCACAGCCCTTAGCGCATTATTTAGTCCGCAGTGCCCGCGGCGCCGCGGGTGGTGTTAAGACTAGATCTGTAATAGAAAAATGGGATTGTAGCCCATTCCATAATTTGTTGTATGTTTGTTCAGCTGTTACTACATTCTAGTTGTAATTTTGTTTTCTGCATTGTTTATTATGTATCACTAGCAATAATACGTGTTGTGTGGGGAAACAACAGGCTCTAGAAAACTGTTTGGGGATAGGATCTGAGCTAGCAAGAAGCTTAATGGGGAAGTCGTATGATGACGATTAAGTTTCTGTAAAAAAGACAGGACAAGTTTTCTTCAGGCAGCTGACAACCCTCTGATCAACAAACAGGAATTCAGTGAAACCTGGAGGAATAACATTTTACTCCAGTGTAAGTGTTTGTAGTCTGGGGGATTATCATAGAATAGAACATTGTAGTCTTTTAAATGCTACTAGACTCCTGCTTATTTTCACTGTAACAAACAAACAGGGTGACCCCTCTGGAATTTAAAGTCACTTAAAATAGTACCAGTCATGCTTAGTCACACTTGGATTAAATGCACAATTTTATAATTAATTGATTTTTAGCCATTGTTCCTGCTGACTCTTGGCGTCCCCCTAGAGAGAGAGAGACACACACACAGAGGTTACTTGTCAGTGTCTGCCTCCACCTTGCGACCCTGCAATTAATTGGTGGTCCTCCATCCAGCTACTCAACAAGGCTAACCCTGCTTCACTTCCAATATCTGAGGAAATTGGGCTAGGCTGGTCATTTCAGCATACACAGCAAGGGGAGCAGGGGCCCTTCGGTCACTGTTGATTACGTCTGGTCTCAGCCAAATGCCTGGCGGAAGAGCTCCTTAAACAGAACTGTTTAAGCTCTGTCAGGGCCCTGATTTCCTCCGGGAGCTCGTTCCACCAGGTGGGGGCCAGAACAGAGAATGCTCTGGCCTTGGTCGAGACCAGACGGACTTCTTCAGGGCCAGGGATCCTTAGCTGGTTGGTGGCGGTGGAGCACAGAGCTCTTTTGGGGGCATAGGTGGGGAGGCGATCCCTCAGGTACACTGGGCTCCGACCGTGTATGGCCTTGAAGGTAATTACCAGAACCTTTAGTCTGATCCGGAATTCAACTAGCAACCATTGCAGCTGGTGGAGAATAGGCCGGATGTGAGACCTCCACGGTGTTGCTGTGAGGATCCTGGCTGCTGCATTTTGAACCAGCTGTAGTTTCCGGGTCAAGGCTAAGGGCAGGCCTGCGTAGAGCGAGTTACAAAAGTCTAGTCTAGAGGTGACCGTCGCATGGATCACTGTGGCTAGGTGTTCCAGGGTCAGGTAGGGCACTAGTAGTTTGGCTTGGCGGAGATGGTAGAATGCCAGCCATGCTACCTTTGTGATCTAGGCTTCCATTGTGAGGGAAGCGTCCAGAATCACGCCTAGATTCCTGGCAGAGTGAGCCGTAGAGAGCTGCACACCATCCAGGGCAGGCAGACACGCTAACTCACATGGGCCCTTCCTACCCAGCCACAGGACCTCCGTCTTTGAAGAATTGAGCTTCAGACGACCCTGCTTGAGCCATCTCATCACTACTTCTAGGCAGCTGGCTAATGCTTCTGGGGGAGAGTCAGGGCGGTCATCCATCAGGAGGAAGAGCTTGGTGTCATCTGCATATTGATGGCAACCCAGCCCAAACTTCCGTACCTTGTGTCTGCTGTCGCGGGTTGTAGACGGCCGGTGGATCGCGTCCAGCTTCGAGGCGGGCAGGTATGTGGCGTGGCGCACAAACACAACCCTTAACAACAACAAAGCACTTTTTAAAACTCTATAACGAATAACTTATATATGAAAACTGTAATACATTTAGTTATGTTGCAAAGTATATTTTTAACATACCTCTTTTTGATATTGTTTGCACCACTTTGGTAAAGCTACTTTCATAGTAGGTTATGGGATTTAAGTTTTTGAGATGGAAGTATCTAAATTAGATATAAGTGTTTTCTTGCCAGTTTTATGTTTATATTGGGTTTTTAAGTCTGTGCACTTTTAATGAACCAACTTATTCTCAACATTCACAATCCAATAGTGTGTCTTTTAGTGACGTTGTTTAGAATTTTAATGCATTTTAGCTCTCATTCGGCACGGCCTATGTGCTCCTCACGGGAGGGTCTTTAGAAATAGGATTAACTTCTAGAGGAATGCATTAGCCATGCCACAGAAGCAAGCAAAGTTCGAACTAGCCTGATAGATTGCTCCATGCTTCAAATCCTCCTAACTCATCCCCTCCCTTTTTATTGACAGCATCTCATTGAGCTCCTAGAAGCATTAGTGTATTTAGGAGTTAGATGTTTTGTATGATCCTGAGCTGATCTCATATTCACTTTCTGAAATTAATTCGACACTACTTTACATGTTAATCCACAAAGGATTGATTTTGGGAAGGTCAGAGTGGAGCAATCTCAGAAAATGGAAGAAAAGCTCTATTTAAAACAGCTCATTTCAGTTCCCAGAATTAAGTATAGATGCCTTTTCATTGTGGCACTTAGCCAGCTGTATGAGACTTGGTCTGCTTGCAGAATATATCAAATAGCATTGTCTGATGTGAGCTGTAGAAAGTTGAACTAATTAAGTTTAGCTTCATTAACCAATTGCAGTTTGCAAATTGCACAACTATACTTGAAAGCCTGCAGGATAATAGACTGTCCAGTCTCTTTTGGACTTTGAAGCCTTAATAACTGAATGGTATATTAATGATGACTAGTTTTTTTTTAATTAAACCAACTTGTCCAACATTTTTTGTTGTGTACTTTGCATAGCTGCTATAAGATAACATTGGCATGGACAGGAAGACGTTCATATCATGTGGCAAGTTGATATTGGCTCACTGGAGAGAATGAAATTTATTTAGTCTGTAACTAAACTATACACAAAGAATATGGAATTTCACTGATATAACCATGTTATAAACATGTATGGTAGTAATGTAAAAAAAAATTGAATTTCTAAAATCAAAACCGAGGACATTTTTATATGTTCATGTATATTAAATATACTTTACTTTAAATGCACATTCACAAACATGGATTTATAAGATCATACACATCCAGGCATAGAATCTCCACTGGCCCTTAAACAGCAGGTGAGTGTCTGATACGATCTAGCTCGATTCTTCTTATGTACTACATTGATGATCTGTGAATAGTATCACAAAAAGAAACATTTTTCTTGTAAGCAGTATCATTCATCATCATCTGTGAATTTTCAGTCTTTAGTTTCAGATGGAACAACCTGGAACAAGCTAGGTGTGATCAAAAGTATAACTAGTGCTTGTAGACTGAGTGGAAGGTATCAGACTTTTTGTCAAAATCACACATAAAGTTAAGCTCACTAAGCGTAACAAATCTAATTATCAACACAATTAAGTTTCTCTTCCCAGCACTCAAGTATACACATGGCCAGCATATCTACCCCAGCACACAGTGACAAACGTACACACATTATGGTTATACATATCCTGTCTTCTTTGACTTACTCAGTGATGTTATGCCAGGCTAAAGAAGGAGATATTGTTACCTGAAATAAACCTGAATTTATGATGGAATTGGCAAGTCTAGGAGACAAAGCTTTGTGAGAGGTGGTAATAAGCAGGACTCCCACCAGTTAATACAAGGGGAGGCACTAGCCAGAAATCTCAGGCAGAGAGGTGGACTTTCGAAATTAATAAAAAAGATTTTAAGTGAAAATCAAAATAAAAGTACCTAATATACAAGCATACAAATTTAAACTAACACATACACACAGAGGAAATAAAAGAGGTGATGGGATGCAGAAGGGGATTAATATTTGGATCAGAGAAAGTTATAATTACTATCTGAAATGAAGTGGTTGAGTACTGGAAGGAAAGAAGAAACAGCCCGGCCTGCAAGCTGGGACTGCGTATGGAAATCCAAAACACATGACAAGGATAGATACCTTCTTTTTAAAGTCTGATTTGTCTCTTAAGGCTAGGAGTGTGCATGGCAAGCTTATAATGTCTTGATGGGATTAATAGAGCAAAATTAAAGACAATTTTAAAAGGTGTTTGGATAATGTCAGCATGATGTCAAAGAAGCTATCTAAATCTGAGACATTCCCCCAGTAATGGCTGGGGAAGTCCTGAGGAAGGATTTTCCAGGCAAAGACAAAAGGTACTAACGATCCACCTGAATAGGTGCTTAATTGCATATGGGAGCTTGATGTTCCTCGGGTAGGCTTGTATGGGAATTTGGCTGGGGTGTTTGCTTTGGGTGCAGCAGAAAGGAAAAGGTATTTAGGAAAAGATGGGCTTATGAGACCTTAAGTAGGTATTTGGCTTGCAGATGGTATATCATTGCTGTGTGCCAAGCCATATACTAGTGGGGTGCAGTCATGCTTAATGAAGTGGGCTTATAGGCAAACATCCCCTCAGAGTAAGGGTGGGTTTGACTACCAACAATATATCAACAAAGAAACCATGATGGAGATCATCATTTGGGGAGCACTTCAAATTTACCTACCAGCCTCACTGGCCCTAGAACCCAAGTTCTGTTGCCTTCTCAAAAGTCTATCTGCTCTTTCTTCCCTTGTATCCTTTCTGAGAACTCTTCCACATTCTCATTTTGTCACTTGTGTGTCTCCATTGCTTTGATTTTTTTCTTTTCTGTATATGTTTTGCTCCTTTCTATGGTTGATTTGGTATTACAGCGCTGCATGATTTTAAACTGATGTTATATCAAATCAACCACTAGAGAGAGCAAAACACATGCAGAAAAGGAAAACACCCTGAAGCAATAGGGACAACATAGAGAATAGAGAATGTGGAAGAGCCCTCAGTAAGGATAAAAGGCAAGAAAGAACAGAGACTAATTATTACAAAATAGTTTAAAAATTCAGACAGCATAAAGTAAATAGAAAATGGAATTGTATCTTGAGTAACAAGAGATTCTAATGATGTATTTGTACTATTCTAGAAACTGCTACTTTTTGTTTTTTACTTCTTTATAGTAAATAGGAGTTGGAAGATACATGAAAAACCAAGTAATTATATGCATGCTGCTACTCTGGTGTCATACAAAGGTATAATTTTTTGCCCAAAGAGGAAAAACCAAGTCAAAACTTTGCTTTCAACAAAAATACAGGGTTTTTTTTTGTTTTTTGTTAACTAACCATATCACTTGGAACAGGGAATTGGTGCTAGAGGAACTGATCTTTGATGGTTTCAATCTTTTGAAACAGGCATACAGAGTTTTCACTGGAAAAGAATTAATGCGTTGGGATCTGTTTTGTGGAATGTATCAGGATTTCATTTTATCACCTCAATATTTATATGGAACTCTGGAATCAGGTTTTCTAAAGCTTTGGGTGGAATGCCATCAATCTGCAGATTGCACCAAGTTCCTTATTTTATTGTCAAAGCGTTCTGATGAAGGCTTGACTTTGAACTAGTGCTTTGAATTTATGGTCTAGTGCAGCCATTATCAACTATTTTACCATTAAGAAACACCTGAAACATTCTCCAGATTCTGAGAAACCCCAGAAGTGGTATGATTGTGCGGAATATGGTTGGGAAGCATGGTTGTGTACATGCCCTCCCAGGGACCCTCCCCTTCCCACTCCCATGGACAGGTTGATGTGACCATATATGGTCATACCACCCAATAACAAATTTTAGGTATATATTCCATTTAAGAGGCTTCCAAGGCTTTCCAAAACCCATAATTTTTGATATTTATGACATCCATTGCTTCCTATGCCGTGGGAGAAAAATTCTCTGTTCTTGTCTTTTTTCCTCACCATTGGAAACATTGGAATTTGAATGGCGCACCCAGACCACAGAATAAACTGAAAAGGGAAATTTTGGTCCCTTTAAACTTTTAACTGCTCTATTGCCACACAACCAAATTACACCCAAATTGCAGTGGCAATTTGGGCAAGGCTGTTTGGGGTGGTTTAACTTAAGGGGAAATGACCATGTTCATCCCAAAAGTGTCTGAATCAACATCGATTTGGGTACTTTTCAGACTATCTGAAATGGATCACACATGCTTCATTTGGGGAATGAGACTATCTAGTCCCATTTCTATACACCTGGATACATGTCTATGCATCTCTTTGTGGAATGGATACTTTGCTAGATATTTAGTTCAATCAAGGATTGAAAATTCAGTCTGTTTTAGATAGGATTGTACTTCCATAAGAAAACTTCATATTTTGAAGTTTTTCTCTGCAGATGTTCAGGCCTTGTCTGGTGCATAGCAAATTTGGTTATGCTTGTTTGATTTGCTAGATGTGTTCCTTAAAAGTAAGAGTAGGAGATTGCTATCCATGGTCTACTCACATTCATGTTAAATTCCTGTAAGGTGTTTGCCTTTGAGGACTCAATATTTGTGTTGAAGACTGGCATAAAATGCAATAGTGAAAATGATGCCCGGTACAAACTGAATCTTGCCTGAATAGAAAGAATTACAGTAGCTGAGAACAATTTCTACATCTTTTTAAAATCTCATTTGAAGCCCTAAATAGCCTGCTACCCCAGAGAAAGGGCTTAAAATTTCCATCTGAAGGATGCTATACGTGTGGCAGAATGAGATAGAGTACCTTAAGAGGTAGAGTGAACTACTGTATTTAAGATTTCTGATCAGAGATGTAAAATTGGCAGAAGTGTTAAAGCCCAGTATTTTCTTTTAGGGGTGGACACACCCACATATGGTGGAAATTGAACTATATGCAAAGGTTACTTAACTGTCAAATCTACTGTTTTAACAACATGAATTCATCATTTATAACTTTTCATATAAAATTGCTATGATATATTGAATTTAAGCTATAAATGCCTTAGTTTTCCACAAACCAAATTCAAATATACACTATATACTTAAGAGAAAATGGCAACTTGATGCACCTTATGCTTCCTGTGCTTTGTGGTAAACACCATAAACTATATCACCAACCTACAGTGATTAAACTATGAGTACAGGTTTATATTGAATTCTGTATTCAGATTACAGTAATAAAATGTGCACAACTAGATGTAGTTGTAGCCTTCTTCTGTGGTTGGTTACTGATTAGAGGCAGTTCAGGTCTCAGTTAAGCTTTCAAAGTTTGTCGCTAAAGCTTCCTTCTGATCTTTTCACTCTAGTACTTGTCTGCTGGTATATGTATCACAGCGGTTTTAAGGAGAGGTAAAAAGGTCGAAAGGATAACAGAAAGCTTTCAACAGTTGAGACAGAATGAAAACTCGGCATGCTTCTCTCATGAAGATCTAGTAGTTTTCTTTTTCTAGGTACAGAAGTGCAATTTAGATTTTAGAACTGTATACGTCTAAAGCATACTCACGTTTTCTGTACAACAAAATCAGAGTCCAGTAGCATCTTTAAGACTAACAAAGATTTATTCAAGGCATGAGCTTTCGAGTGCACTCAAAAGCTCATGCCTTGAATAAATCTTTGTTGGTCTTAAAGGTGCTACTGGACTTTGATTTTGTTGTGCTACTTCAGACCAACACGGCTACCCATGTGAATCTCACTTTTTCTGTGAAAACATTAAATTCATTCTTTAAAAGAAAATAATTAATGGAGTCATTTCCAGAGTTTTCATTGGGAAAAAATGGCAAGGGAGGAGACATCAGGAAAAAACTGTGTGTTTTTCTTTTTTCTTTGTTTTGTTTTGTTTTGTTTGCAGTCCTTCACATCTTTTGGGAATACCATCTAAAAAGCCTATCTGAGGAAAAGTATGGGGGGGGGGATCTAAACCTCAAGGACAGTAAGGACAGAGTTTTAGCCCAATTTTCTCATTGTTCTCATTTTCTATATCAGGAAACATTTAAAAATCTGATGATTCATCTGCAGTTTAAAGAGGTGAAATCCATCCTAATACCACAGTATTCTGCAGTCTCATTCCCATTTCATTCTGCTGCATGTGTAGACAAAGTTATCATAATTTAGATGAAATAATGGCAGGAGATAAAGTTATGGGAAGATAAAAATTAATACAGATATAAAGAATTTGTCGATACAAAGTATGTGAGCAAAGCTGCAGTTATCTGAAATCTTGAGAACATTACATGATGTTTTTAAAAGGATGAGTTTGTTGTATGGCTTGTTTAAAATTAACAGGTTGTATTGCTCACAATCACAGTTGGCACTCAAATAATTTGCCTGTGTGGTTTCAAAACAAAAACCATGGGCGAATGCTTCTGTCTTACAAAATTTATTTAACTTGTTGTTTTCCATCTATACTTAGAGTTGATATTAGAAGCAAAATAGTCTTTTAGATGCATTTATAAAACCAAATATTTGTTATAGAAGTACTCAACACCGGCTTCTGTTATTTTGATTTTATTTGTACAGTCCCCAGCTGCATTATCTAACCCCAATGAAGAAAATTATGTCAATGTAAAAGTATACTCTTTTTTTACAGAGAGGTCACAAACAGCCTTTCTTCCCTTGGCAGTCACCAGTATTCTTATTATACTTCATTTATGTAGTTGAAGGACTCAGGAGAACCAGCTGGGCTCCCTGTCTGCACTCATCAAGTGTTAATTTCTGAAAGAGGTACTGCTGTCATGAACAAGTGCGGAAGGTACTCTGGTGGTCCTGCCAAACAAGAAGAGCTCTTAATTAGCACCAATGTTCAATCAAGCTGCTTAACCTGCCACAGAGCTGAGGAGGTCATGTTCCTTCCTGCAGTATTGCCAGCAGAAAATACCCAAGAACAGAACCAAATGTTTCTTTTACTATAAGAATAGTTGCTAAAGCCAACAGTCTTCATAAGATTAATGTGGGCTTCATTTTTATAATAATGATCAGGGTGAAGGTATTTTATTTTGTTTTTTACATTTCTATTGTGAATGAGAGGTTTTCTGAAGGATATTTTGAATATTTGTTCAAAGTAGGAATAGTAGTTTCATTTTGCCTGAGATGTCTTTTCAGCCTCTCTTTTACCCTAATTCATAATAAGCATATACATATCTTAATTGTAGAGCATATGCAATGGTTTTGTTACAAGAACCTGGTATTTGAAAATATCTGATAACTTTTCTATTAATAATTTTGCCAGAAATATTTTTGTAATTTTTTTTTAAACAGACAACGAAAAAGAAATTATAAGTTATAATTTGGGAACCATTATTATTACAATAAAATATCTGGATTTTCCTCTTCACATCTTCAGACTTTTCACATAAATGGCCTGATCGTTTCATCGGAATCGTAACATTAATATTTATTATTAATTATTAATTATTAAAGTTTATTATTATATTACCTGTATTTCAGTAGTTTCTTACTACTTATTTAAATGTATGTCTTATAGTCTCTACAAATCCACATTAACATTTAAAAGGGAAAATTCTACTGTAATTCAGAATAACAATTCAGCATAAATCAAATATCAAGAGAAAAACAATAATGAAAATATAAGTTGTTGAATATTAGTTCTATATATAGTTATACAGTTTTTAAAATGTTTCTCACTGTCAGTTTAATTACTGTTCTCATAGTACCCTCCATCTTTCCTCAATCTTTGAACTTTTTCTGTTTTTGAAATATTACGTTAATCTAGCCATAACGATATTCAGCCATTTCCGCATTCTGGTTTTTAAAACTTGGACAGAGTTTTTCTATTTGCTGCATAGATAGTTCTAGCGGCAGTCAGCATGTATTCAAATATCTTTTCCAAAACCTTTGGCAATTTGTTGACTAATATTCCCAATTGTATATTCTTAGAGTCCATAGGAAAATTTTATTTTAATGCATTTTACATTTTTGCATGTATTTCCTTCCAGAATTTTTTCACATTTTGGTAGGTCCATTGCATATCATTAAAAATTCTATATATTTCTTGGAATTTCCAACATTTTTCATTATAATTTTTATCAATTTTCTCAATGTCCTTAGGAGTGATATATGCAAAACAAATTGTGCCAGATTTCTCTTAATAACTGGATGGCTGTGAACTTGTTTTGTTTTTCCCATAACTGTTCCTGTTGTGACAATGGTATTTGCTTTCTAAAATTTTGCATCCATTTAATCACGCATTTTTTACTTGTCCTTCAGTTTCTAATTTAAGAAGTAATTTCTATATCCATTGTAGTAAATGCTATTTTTGCTTTGTAATGACCTGTTCAAACTCAGTCTTTTCTCTTGGGTCCATGGTCCATATTCATGGCTTCCTTTAATCTTGAAACTGATAATATATTAGCCATTGAACACTAAATCCTTCATCTTTAATATCTTGCCAAGACTTGGATTTCCCTTAAGTGCTTACCATATTGATGTAGGTTAGAAAGTAATTTTTGTTTCTCGTATTCATATCATAGCAAGTTTCTATTAAAGACATCTAGTGGGGGGTTGGAGGGTTCAATAAGTTGTGAAGACCATACTTTCAATTCCATCTTTAATTATATTGGTTTTTGCTTGTGCTGTAGTCATTTTAGTCAGTTTCTATCCATAAATTTAGTTATTTGATTTATATCCCACCAATCCCAATAAGCCAATATACCTTCTTCTATGCCTGCAGATTCCAATTGCTCTATACTTTCTTTGAGTTCTTTGATTCTATCTGTAATCCAGACCAAGATGGCCACCTGATATTATAACTATTTGTTTGGAACTGCTAGTCCTCCTCTCTTCTTCTCCCATCCTCCTTGTTTTGGAGTAATGTGAAGCCTATCCTTGGCTTCTTGCCATTCCATGTACATTAATTTGTCTTTGTCCTAACAACATTCTTTCTTCTATATATATAGTCAGCATTTGAAATAAAAGTTTTAACTTTGAAAGTACATTCTTTTCTATTACTAAACTTCCAGCCAACCTCAAGATTTTTATCTTTTCCCATCTGGATAGATCTGCTTGTATTAGTTTCCAGGTCATCTGATAATTATTTTTTAAAAGATTCCAATTTTGTCCACTCATGTTAATTCAGAGATATATTATGGGATCGGTAGCTAATGTGCATTTTGTAATCTTTATGACATTTTCTTCTTATTTCATGAAAGATTTTATCAGTTTTTTTTCCTATTAATTTTTTAACCTGAGAGGGCTCCAAGTTCTTTAATATGTTTCTTTGCATACTGTAATGATTCTTGAGGCTACAGATCTGTTAATATCATATAACCTGCATAGCTTTTCATTTTAAATTCTGTATCATCCATCTTTATTCCTTTAATCATTGTGTATTGTCTTATTATGAGCCTCTTGTGGCGCAGAGTGGTAAGGCAGCCGCCTGAAAGCTTTGCTCATGAGGTTGGGAGTTCGATCCCAGCAGCCGGCTCAAGGTTGACTCAGCCTTCCATCCTTCCGAGGTCGGTAAAATGAGTACCCAGCTTGCTGCTGGGGGGTAAACGGTCATGACTGGGGAAGGCACTGGCAAACCACCCCGTATTGAGTCTGCCATGAAAACGCTAGAGGGCGTCACCCCAAGGGTCAGACATGACTCGGTGCTTGCACAGGGGATACCTTTACCTTTACCTTTTATTGTCTTATTTCTGTAGCTAAAAATGCCAAACCTAAACTAAATAGTAGAGTCAATAAGGAGCAACTTCAATGTGTTACTTTTTTGATTGAAATTGTTTCTGTCAATTTTCCATTTATTAAAAATTTTGCTTTTTATTTTGAATATATACCTTATATCAGCAGTCCCCAACCTTTTCCTCGTTGAGGACCGCTTCCGGGGAGCGGGGGAGAGCCAGCGGCCTGGGTGCCGCACATGTATGTTTGTGCCCCGCCGGCAGCTCCCCACATGCGCATTTATGTATGCCGGCATGCTGGCCGCCGTGCCTGCCTCTCCTCGCCCCCGCAGCAATAAGCTAGCCAGGCCGCGAGCAAAGTGCCCCTTTGGCGGCCGCTTCACTTGTGGCCTGGAGAGCTTCTCGCTTGGGGGGGGGGAAGAGGCAGGTACCGCCACTGGCAGCCCGATACCGAGGCTGGTACTGGTCCGCGGACTGGGGTTGATGACCCCCACCTTATATCCAATTCAAAAATTCTTGGCCACAGTAAATCAATAAAAAGGACCTGGTTATATTATCAAAAGCTTTTTCTGTATCCCAAAATACAAATGCTGATTTTTTTTTCTTATTCACAGATTCTGTTGCTGCTATTATTTTATTTTTATTTATTTTTATTTCATTTTCTATACTGCCAATCCCAACTGGCTCATGGTGGTTTACAAGAATCATAAAAGCCCATATAGCAATAATTTAAAGTACAATTACAGTCATTAAAACCCCAGTCATATATTAACTTTCATAACCTCTGTCATGAAATCCTGTCTGGGATGCACCTTCTTAATCTTGTTGCCATTATAGAGGCAAAAATTTTATAGTCTGCATTCAATAGTCATATCAGTCTGTGGTAGCATTGCTTCAGTGCCTTCTTTATAAATTAATGTTATGTATGCCTCTTGCTACATAGTGGGTATTCTCTTCCTTTCATTTCATTCATTAGTTTTTGTAATTAATACTTCTTCAAAGTGTTTGTAATACATCGCTGTTATTGCATCAAGACCTGGTGCTTTGTCCTCCTTTTATAATTGCCTGAGAAATTTCCTGATTGTTGTTGTTCATCTTTGTGGCTTCTGTGGAGCCCCACATGAAACTGCTGTTTCACAACCCTGCCACAGAGAAGAGCTAGCAAGCTTTAAAACAATATTTTTATATTCTGGTAGCTGACTTTCCCACCCAAAAGTCAAGTGATGTGAGAGGGCTAAGCATTCCTGCCTCAGTTTTCCTTCTGTCACCATGGGAAGGTAAGTATCAAACTATAAGCATAAGCCCACAGCAGCAAACGGAGGGAGGGAATGTGTGCCTGCACAGAAGACCATGCAATGAACAGCAGTTACAGGTAAGTGCAACCTTATTTTCTTCTTTGTGGCTTCTATGCAGTCCCACCTGGGGGAAATAGCAAGATCACACACCATGAAGGAGGGTGTGGGCTTATATAGCAGAAAAATAGATTGAAGTACTGCTCTACCCGCAGCAACCTCTCTCCAGTATGGCATAGTGATGGACAAACTCAGCTCATTTGACCAGGTTGCTCCATTACACGTATCTATCAGAAGCCATCCAGCCATGAAGGCTAAAGAAAAAAACTCAGAGCATGTGTGTAATGCATATAGATACCAATAGGGCCATCTACCTTAGGCAGAGATTAAGACAGTTTAATGAATGACATCATTCAACATGATAAGGTCTGCACTGAGACTCTTCTACCCTTTCCCAGATAAGTAAAGCAATTAAGGGATTCCTATATTTTCTGAATCAGGCTACTCCATGAAACTGTAAGTGCCAGGTCCTGAAAATATCTGTGGGCAGAGTCCTCTCTGCTGAGCTAGGTGTGTGGGGGAAAGGGCCATGAGGGAGACCTCTTGACCTAGGAATTACTTAGATACGACTTGGATAAGAAAACCCATGCTTGGTTTCAAGACTACCCCATTCTGTTGAAATTTTTGTTTAAAAATAATATTCCCAGAGAATAAGTTGTGCGTCTTAGCAACAATACTTCGGCCAACTAAGGGTTGTTTAGATATGCTATTCTAATTACTTGTTATTCAGATGGTCATGTTTCTTCTTTATAAAGGTCACTTGGAAACATAAGATGTCAGCCTTGTGTTTTTTAAGCTGCTTAAAAAATTGTGTCCTTTTCCTAGGGGAATTTAATCTATTGTTATTGACAATAACTATTTTGTAATTATCTATTTTAACCTGATGTTGATGCTTCAGCCAGTTCTTCTTCTTCTAAATTCTTTGGTAGACTTTGTTATATATCACTCTTAGATAGACTCTATTTAGTTGTATTTGGAAATTCTCCTTCTGTTCTCCTGGTAGAATTTTCTTCTTGTTGTAGTTCTTCTGCTGTGGAGATTCTGTTTGCTATTTTAATTAATTATCTTGCTTTTTCTTGTGAGAGAAATGGAGCAATATGCCTTTTTCCTTTGTGCAAATCCATTTCAAGACACCATCTTCCCCCTTAGCCAGAAATATTTATTAAGTATCATTAACAGTCACATATAAGGGCAAATATGACCACCAAGAATTTTTAGGTTCTTCTTTGTCTTTTCATACAAATGGTCTCCATGCTTGCATAGAGTCTCAACTTGGAACATTATAGGGCTAAGTTTCTAAAATATGAAATTCTCCTCCATATTGAACCCACAAACTAATTTGTGTGCTTAAGGGGAGAAAGTTCTTCTCAGTTCTCTGTGGATTGCTGTAGCAGAATCAGTTGGGAATGTTCTTTCAGACCCTTTCTGCATGGGGCAAATAGGCTGGGGTCTGACATGCTTTAGGCCTTCCATTGTCCCACAGCAAGGGAACTTGGATATTTCCACGTTACCTTTTCTGCTGCAGGCGCGAATGGGGCCTGTGTAGAAAGGGAAGAGTCAGGCCTTCCAAGCCCAGCTTCTGTCCCTCCTTCTGCATTCCAGAAGAGACCAAAAATACCCCAGTCAGTTCCACAACACTTTGTGACGGCGCAGAGCCAACTGGTGCATTTTAAAAATTTTCATGAAGGTGGGATTGTGTTGTTAAGAAATCCCACCTTCATGAAAATAACCCCCCCCATGCAGCGGAACCTTTCCACCCCAGTTGCCTCATGTGGAGGCAGAAATCCAGGGTGGACAGGGACCGCTGGTGAAAACGGTCCCCCATGTGTACACAGGAAGTGTCAGAGCAAACAGTCCTATCGCAAACTCCTGGCGGTGGCTGCATGGCAGAATAGGCCTCAGTGTTTCTTCCTTGTGTGCTAGGTTCAGTAATAATTTTATCCTTCAGTGTAGGATCAAGTACCTGCTCTATTCTTAGTCCACTGAAGGAGAGTAAGAAGTGGGTCCAGAAACTCAGCAGCTAGAGTTGGTAAGGTGTGCACTGAAGTTGAAGTTGCTGTCAAAAATCATAATTATGCTTGACTTCACAGATATTTCTCTTGCCTCTTTTTGCACTTGGAAACCTAGACTGATACATTTGTTTCTTGAATGTATTTAGTAAATTTCTTTACCAGAGAAATAGTTCTTAATCCTATTGCCTGGAAACAACAGGCTTCAATCTGAGGTCATGATCAAAATCAGGGCTAAAAGAGAGGCTGTAAAACTGGCCAATGATTTCATGTACTGGTCAAATGTGCCTCTGTGTCTGAGACTGGAAAAAATCTGATCTCAGAGTGTAGCTTGTATGTAAGATAGACAACTCCACTGACCATAGCTTTTTCACACTGGGTACAAATGTCAGTTTGTGCCCCTCTTCAATACAAGAGGCAGCTATCATGTCTGTGTTTGGAAAGAAACTAAACCCACCCCTGCTGGAACAACTTAAGAGGTCATAAAGTGGTGGAATGGCCAAAGAAGGTTTTTTCCCCACAAAAAATGCTACAGGTAGACTAATGAGGAAAAAAGAATAATACTAGAAGAAAGTTAGTTTCTGTTGGACTGATTATGCATGGGCCGGGAAAGGCAGGCCGGCGTCTGCATGCCACCAGGACTAATCCCCACTTATGCATGATGTCAGCACCATCCAGGCCTCCTCCCAGCTGTGGCCTGCATCAGGGTCTCTCATGGCCCACAGCAAGGGAACGTGTTCCCTTCCTTACTGCGGTGGCCATCAGAAGTCCTGCTGGGCCAGGTCCATGTGTAAGGGAAAAGCCGAGCCTTTTAGGCCCAGCTCCTTCCCCCCACTTACGGTATCCCTGCAGGGACACTAAACACCCTGTTTGGCTTTGCACTGCTGCCGAGCCGAACAGTGCATTTTCACACACACACACACACACCCATGAAGTAGTGGGCACACTTGGTAGTAGTGACCATGTGATTTTGGAATTTTCAATTGTGGGAAAGAGAAAACCTTTACATAGTCGGATGTATTGACTGGACTTCAGGAAAGCAGATAAGGCAGCAGACATGCAGTCTGAAAGCTCTGTCCATGAGGCTGGGAATTCGATCCCAGCAGCTGGCTCAAGGTTGACTCAGCCTTCCATCCTTCCGAGGTCGGTAAAATGAGTACCCAGCTTCCTGGGGGGCAAACGGTAACGACTGGGGAAGGCACTGGCAAACCACCCCATATTGAGTCTGCCATGAAAACGCTAGAGGGCGTCACCCCAAGGGTCAGACATGACCCAGTGCTTGCACAGGGGATATCTTTACCTTTTTAAAGGAATGTTTGGTAGAGTCCCATGATCAGAAAGATTTAAAGAGATGGGATTCCAAAAGGCCTGGGAGTTTCTTAAAAGTGAAACATTGAAGGCTCAGTCACAAACAATTCCCTTGATAAGAAAAGATGGAAGGAGCCTAAGGAAGCCAAGGTGGCTCCATAAGCAGTTATCAAATGATTTGAGAAATAAAAAAGAGTCATTTAAAAAATGGAAGGAAGGCCTTATATTACCAAGGATGAGTATAAACAAATAACTAATAATTGTAGGGAGAGTGTTAGAAAAGCTAAAGCTCAGTATGAGGTTAGGCTAGCAAGAAGTGCTAAACATAGCAAAAAAAGAAGTGCTAAACATAGCAAAAAAAAGACTTCTTTAGTTATATTTCAAGTAGGGACATGGTAGGACCACTGCAGGGACAAGAAAATGAAAAAGAGAGGGCTGAACTGCTTAACTCATGTTTCTTCTCAGTCTTCTCTTGTGAGGGAAATAGTGCTCAGTGTGGCAAAAACGTAACCCAACAGGGGGGATGGTAATGGTGGCTTAGGATCACTGTGGGGGCAGTCCATAAACACCTAGTTTCTTTAAATGAAACAAAGTCTTCTGAACCAGATGAATTGCATCCAAGGGTGCTAAAAGAACTTGCAGATGTAATCTCTGAACCTCTGTCCATTCTTTTTGACACTTCTTGGAGAACAGGTGAGGTGCCAGATGATTGGAGGTGGGCAAATGTTGTCCCCATCTTCAAGAAAGGGAAAAAGGAGGATCCGGGAAACTATTGACCTGTCAGCTTGACATCTGTAGATGGCAAATCATAGCATCATAGAGTTAGAAGGGAACTCATGGGAACATATCATCAAACAGTCGGTCCTTGAGGAGCTGGAACAGAGAGCTGTGATTTCTGAGGCTCAGCACGGGTTTCGCAAGAACAAGTCATGCCAGACCAACCTTAACTCTTTTTTCTAGAAAGTGACTACCTTGCTGGATCAGGGGAATGCTGTGGATATTATCTGGATTTCAGTAAAGCTTTTGATAAGGTCCCACATGATATTCTTGTTGACAAGCTGGTAAAATGCGGTATGGATCCTAATTTTGTCAGGTGGATCGATAACTAGTTGACTGATCTGTACTCAAGGGGAACTTGTTAATGGTTCAGCATCCTCTTGGAGTAAAACGTTGAGTGCCCCGGGGATGTGTCCTGGGACCTGTGTTGTTCAGTATATTTATAAATGATTTGGAGGAGGGATTAGAGGGGATACTTATTAAATTTGCATATGATACTAAACTGGGAGGGGTAGCAAACACAACAGAAGACAGAATCAGAATACAGGATGAGCTTGATAAGCTCGAGAACTGGTCTAAACTGAATAAAATGAAATTCAATAGGGACAAGTGTAAAGTTCTGCATTTAGGTAGGAAAAACCAAATACACCAATATAGGATGGTAGTAGCATGTGCGAAAAGGATCTAGGAGTCTTAGTAGACCATACATTGAACGTGAGTCAGCAGTGTGAGTCGGTGGCTAAAAAGGCAACTGGTATTTTGGGATGTATCAAACAGAGTATCATGTCTAGATCACGGGAAGTGATGGTACCCCTTTGCTGTGCTCTCGTTCGGCCTCACTTGGAGTGCTGTGTTCAGTTTTGGGCACCCCAGTTGAAGAGGGATATAGACAAACTGGAGCATGTCCAGAGGAGGGCAACAATGATGGTGAGAGTTTTGGAAACAAAGACATATGAGGAAAAGTTGGGGGAGCTTGTTCTGTTTAGCCTTGAGAGGAGACTACTGAAAAGGGATCTGATATCCATCTTCAAATATTTGAAGAGAGACAGTTTGGTGTAGTGGTTAGGAGTGCGGACTTCTAATCTGGCATGCCAGGTTCGATTCTGCACTCCCCCACATGCAGCCAGCTGGGTGACCTTGGGCTCGCCACAGCACTGATAAAACTGTTCTGACTGAGCAGTAACATCACGGCTCTCTCAGCCTCACCCACCTCATAGGGTGTCTGTTGTGGGGAGAGGAAAGGGAAGGTGACTGTAAGCCGCTTTGAGCCTCCTTCGGGTAGAGAAAAGTGGCATATAAGAACCAACTCTTCTTCTTCTTCTTCTAAAAGGATGCCATATAGAGCATGGGTAGTCAAACTGCGGCCATCCAGATGTCCATGGACTACAATTCCCAGCAAATGCTGGCAGGGGCTCCTGGGAATTGTAGTCCATGGACATCTGGAGGGCCGCAGTTTGACTACCCCTGATATAGAAGATGGAGCAGAGTTGTTCTGTCTTGCACTGGAGGGACGGACAAGATCCAATGGGATGAAATTAATTCAAAAGAAATTCCATCTAACCATCTGGAAGAAATTCCTGACAGAGCAGTTTCTCAGTGGAACAGACTTCCTCGGGAGGTGGTGGGTTCTCCATCTTTGGAAATTTTAAAGCAGAGGCTGGATAGCCCTGTGACAGAGGCTGATTCTGTGATAGGGTTGTGGGTGTCCTGGATGGTACAGAGGGGTAGACTAGATGACCCAGGGGTCCTTTCCAACTCTGTGATTCTATTATTCTATGATGGTAGGAGAGTGACATCCCTCCATCATGCGGTAAGACTATCATGCCCCCCACTCCCCCTGCTTCCACCACCACTGCCAGGTGCAGTGGACCTCACCCACCCCAGAGTTATGTGAGCAGCTCCTGGACAGCTCTGTGGCGGACCATATGCACCAGGGGATTCCTTCCCCCGTGCATGCACGGGAAGCAGCAGGGCATGTTCCTCCATCGCTAGAAACTTCTCATATTTATGAACTGACCATTAACTTTCACTTCTTGTATTTTCTTTTGAATATATATAGTATTCATATTTATGTAAAATATATGAAGGAAGTATAGTATATTTGTAGTTTTTTTCACGCTACCTAAAATAGATTTTAATAAATCTGCAGCCAACAGAGATCCTGTGTGGAAGATAATTCATTAGTCATATCAAATTTCACGCATTTGTAACAACTTGCCATATAGGGACTAAATATAGTCCAAAGAGAAGTGCAGAGCCTGCTGTTTAAATCACAGTGAATTCTGTGGAATTTAGATGCTTTCTTTTCAAACTTATTTAATAAAAACACTATGAAACATAAATTATATGTATGTATAGTGAATAATATGGTGGTTGTGTGTATTTTATGTAATCTTTTGTTAATATTTGCAGTCTAAAGAGTGAAAACTCCTTTGCACATCTGGAGACCAATAAGCAGCTGCACAGTTGTAAAAGATGGCTTGCTGTTAAGACTGTTCTGTTGATACAACCCCTGTGCATTATAAAAGGGGTACCTTAGCCTTTTCAGCCTGAAAAATACATTGGAATGCTTTCTTGTCTTATTGAGTGAAAGGGTGGCATGCTAATCCTTTTGTGCATATATGCTTATCATGGCAGCTACGTTGTTCTGACAGTTTGCATGGGACTGAAAGAGTTTCATGTGTTAAGTATTTTAGAAAATATATATTTGCAGTCTCCCTTATAAAATAACTCCTCTGGCTGTTTACAGACCTCCTGATACTTATTTTGTTTGTTAATTTTTGTAATATTGTGTGCTTTTTAGAAGGAAAAACTATCAGTCTTTCTCTGAGCTATCAAATATATGTAGTAGCATTTGGAGGCTTGTCCTGAATTGAGACTGCCTGGAGTCCGCCGCGGGCCGGGGACTCACCAGGTAGGCAGCTGGCCGGGGGAGGCATCCCTGCAGCCCTCGGAGCAGGCCCACCATGTCCCTCATGTGACTGGCCTGCTCCGAGGCCCGCAGGGAAGCTGGGGAATCGGCGAGGAGGGGGACAGCCGGGGGAGGCTTCCCTGCAGGTCTGCTCCGAGGCCCGCAGGGAAGCCGGGCACTTGGAGGGGAGGGGGCGGCCGGGGGAGGCTTCCTTGTGGCCCTTGGGGCAGGCACGCCACATCGGGGATGCGGCGGGCCTGCTCCGAAGGAAGCAGGGGACTCGGCGGGGAGGGGGGGTGGCCTGCCGGGGGGGTTCCCGCATGGGGGGACCCTGTGAGGGTGGGGGGTGGGGCTGGATTCCTCTCCTTTATTATTATTACGATACAAGACCAGTAATCAAGTTACAAAGTACATAAAAACATCTAGCATTTACAAAGTACATAAAAGAATCATTGATAATTCAAATAGTTTAAAATTTGAAAACATTCCAGCTATAAGAATCAACATTCTAATTTTAAAACTCACAAGCATTATCTCAAGCAATTGAGACTATCTCTATCTAAGTTGCTCCAAATCCACCCAGCTCTTCCTTGTTTTGATTGCTCTCCAAGCAAATCTGGCCACAACAGAAGTTATTTCTGTGCTTTTGTCTGACAACATGTCTTTGATTGCCTCTGAGCTGGACTTATTCTGTAGAGATGGTATAAGTTCTCTCCTGAATATAGCCTACATTGAAGTAATACATGTTCAGATGTCTCAATGCTCCCATCCTGGCAGATGCATAAATGATCACAGATGGGTATTTTTTTGAATAAGTTTTTCCTAAAAGCGGATGGGAGCATGTTATATCGTAGGAGCGTAAATTATCTCCTATGACCTGGGAAAACAAGATTAGATAAATAAGGTAATGGCCTCAAATTATTAAGTGGAGGCATTGGAAAAAGTAGATTTTTTACTTGATTGAAATCCTGTTGGCGATGGATATCCAAGATTCTTTGTTTTGTCGTTTCCTTTGCTCGGTTGAAACCCAGAGACAGTATTAACTGTTTGCATAGACCATATGAGCAAGAGGTGGATATCCACAGCACAACCAATGATTCAGACATCATTAGACATCATTTTTCCCTTTGTGGAAAAAAAGCAATTTTAACCACGTACATATCCATATTCTGGTCTGGACAGAATACATTCCTGTTTCCACCCGGATTGCAGCGTTGGAAATGCTGGCTGGTACTTGGAGCAGGAATCTTAAAAATTTAGCCTGGGTCTTTTCTAGGCTGGAAATATTGGCATTTATACACAATGGGGCCCCATACATCATCTGTGCCTTGAACTGCTTAAGGGGTGTTTTGTTTGCCTTGAACAGCTTAAGGGCTGCGGGAACATTATACCCACCTTTGTGCCAGAAGAATTTCTGAATGTCACCTGAGCTTCTCTGGGCATTTAAGGAAATAGGTGATATATGGGAGTTTCTACGGCCATTTGATTGGAATAGTACTCCCAGATTGGCTGGATTCAACTTCAGCTGACTCTGCTTGAGCTAATATGCCATGACCCACAGACACCTGGCCAGATTGTCTGGGGGTGTTGATGGATGGCTGTCCATTAATAGAAATAGCTGGGTGTCATCTGCATACTGGTGACAACCCAGCCCAAAGCTCCATAGTAGCTGGGTGAGATGGTAAATATAGATATTAAATAGGCCTTGTGGGACCCGACAGTTCAGAGCCCTAGGTTGGGACATATCTTCCCATACTGCCACTTTCTGTCACCAATTTTGGAGAAGGGACTCCAGCCATTTCAAGGCTGTGTCTCTGATTCCTATCTCAGCTACGTAGTGGGTCAGTAGCTTGTGACTGACTGTTGAATGTTGCTGCCAGGTCTACTAAGAGCAGCCATGCCTAGATCCTCTGGAGATTTCTGAAAGGGTGACCAGAGCTGTCTCCACCCCATGGCCAGGTCAGAAGCCAGAATGGAAAGCGACAAGAGCTGAGATGTCCTCCAAGAATCCCTGGAGTTGTCCTGAATCTGCCCATTCAGTCACCTTGCCCGGAAATACTAGATGTTTCTTGAAGATAATTGGCTGGGTTGGTGGGGTTCAGCTCTTGTTTTTTTCAATAAAGACTGCATCACTGTTTCTTTCAGTGACTCCAAGAATGTCCCTGGAGTCAGGGACAGGTTGATAATATCCCAAGGGGGCCCCAGATCTCCTCACCAGCCATGTAGGACATGGGTAAAGAGAGTAGATGGTTGGCTGGACCGCTGCCAGGGCTTTGTCTACTTCTACCAAAGAAAGTGTACAAAAGTGATCCAAAGTATGACTCTGAGGCAACCAAGGGGCCTTGAGTTCACGTTCTGCATAAAACCTGGTGGAGAGGTCCTGTCTGAGTGACAAAATTTGCTCTGTGAAATACCATATATACTCGTGTATAAGCCGAGTTTTTCAGCACAGTATTCACACTGAAAAAGTGCTCCTCGGCTTATACGCAGGTATACACGGTAATGGAAATAACAGCCCGCTCCCAGCCAGCCAATAGTTACATTGCTTTGCAAGCCTCCTGCAAGCTGAAGCTTGCTTGCTCTGGAGGACAGCAATGGTTTGAGTGAGGGAGTCTGATCATTTTTTTCCTTTTGCCTTCACTTCTTCCAAACTATTATTTTGGTTTCTGGGGGTGTGGTGGGGTGGGTTTTCGGGGTGCTTTGGGATTTACTGTTTCTCCTAATGTTTATTTCTTGTTTTTTTCTGAAGGGCAGCATTGCCTTTTGTTCTTGGGGTTGTGTTTCTTTTAAAAGTTTATTTTTACAGTTCTTTCTTTCAGTGTTGAGTTTTATGGTTCTTTCTTTCAGTGTTTTGTTCTAGGGGGAGCACTGTAGCTGTAGTTAGAGTAGTCCATTCTCCCAGTTTGGTAGCTGTTGTACTTGTTGTGGGAGGTTGCCAACTTTGGGTACTGTTGTTCTGCTCTGGTTTGCTGCCCCTCTTTTGCACTTACAGAGCTAGTTTATTGTTTTTTTCTTTGAAATAAGTATTCAAAAATAACTTACTGGTGCCTCAATTAATGTAAATTTACTAGTAACTGCTGCATTTCCCACCCTCGGCTTATATGAGAGTCAATGTTTGCCCAGATTCTGTGGTAAAATTAGGTGCCTCGGCTTATATGCGGGTCAGCTTATATATGAGTATATACGGTAGCTTGCAAAGGCCTCACGGCTAATATCCAGTTTATTTTGGAACAGTCCTATGGATGTCAATTACCCTTTTGTTTTACACAATTGTGCCAGGCATGAGCTCGTTTGGCAATGGCGACCTCTAGAATTCCTTCTTGGCTTTTACTGCCATCTCGCGTATTCATAAGCATCTTATAAGATGTTCTTGATGCTTCGCCATTAGTTTTCCACCAGACTTACTCTAGCCATCTCAGTTCTTGTTTCCGTTTGCACAGCTCTGGTGTATAACAGGAAACTGATTTTGGATAGTAAATGAGAGGGCATTGGAGAACAATCTTGTTGATGGTTTCTAAGAGTTGGACATGCTAGTCCTCCACCTACTTATCAACCGAGTTCCCAGGGGGTTTCAGGTCCTGCAGAGCATTCCAGAATCCAATTGGATCCATAAATTTCTTTGGGTGAGCATAAATGCACTCTCCAACTATATGATGAGGCAGTGATACATTGATCTCAGCCTTTTGAGCATAGTGGCACCCTAGTTGATGAAACAGGCTCAACATTTATCCCTGTTTGATGTGTGGGGCCAGCAACAAATTGGGTAATCCTAGTGTTGCCATAGCTGTAGTTACAATGAAATTAATAATGTAGCTACTAATCAGTCAGTTATGAAATTTGCAATGTAAAATGTTGAATATAAATGTACCCTAGCAGAAGTATGTATCATTGTATTTTATAGATATTTTCAATGTAACAAAGTGGGGAAAACATTTTCTGTCTTAATACTTTGTTATCTGTAACCATGAGCATCTAAATAAAAGGGGTAAGGGGTCCTGGGCAGAGTTTGGTGTTAAGGTTTTTGGGCCAATCCATAATTGGCACCTGTATGCCTCTGATAGGCCATCCACCCACTGGCTGCCCAATCAGATTAGAACTAACCGTCTTCCCACCCTTAACCGTCTTCCCAGAATTCTGCCACTTCTTCGCAGTCTCTGGCTCCTCAGACACCTCTCCTGAGGTGAGTGAGCTGCCAGGTGTACATGGGAGCTCTTCAGCTTCGCCCTCCTGAGGCAATGGCTCCTGCCTACAGAGCTTAGGGAAGTCAGCCTGTGTCTTCTCTCACCCTCCACCCCAACCGCCTCCTTCTCCTTCTTATAGATTCGGGCCGCTAGGCCATCCCTCCTGCAAACAGAGAGGGAAGAACAGCAGGGAGAGGGGAGGGCCCCCTAAAATTACAGCTCCAGACTAAAGATATCTGTTCCCCTAAAGAAAATGGATGTTTTGAAGGGTGAACTCTCTGTACTGTACTGTAATTAGGGATTCCAGCCTTCTGCTTACATAGCCCTCTTCAGTGCAGTCATGGATGAGTGGCAGGCAGCTTACAAAAGTTCTCCACCTGCAATCTGGGCTGTCCTTAGTTTTTGTTTCCTTGCTCATGACTTATGGAGCTCACAGACAGATGGGGGAGGCTAAGATTTCTTCTCCATCCTGCCCAGAACACCCCTGGAGACCCAGCCCTTCCTGCAGGCCATTCTGCCCAGTTTCCTTCCATTACAGAGGAAAAAGAAGAACACTTTGTATCCTTGTCTTAGGAACTTGCTGGCCATTCTGCCCAGTTTCCTTCCATTACAGAGGGAAAAGAAGAACACTTTGTATCCTTGTCTTAGGAACTTGCTGGCATCATGTGGGGAATAACACATGGCTTAGTGGTAAATGAGGTTGAAGTTGGTCCCCAAACTATTTTGGGATGCATCCTTGCCCCAGTGTCCTCCTAGTTGTTCTAGGGCAGGGGTATCCAAACTGTGGCTCTCCAGATGCCCATGGACTACAATTCTCATGAGCCCCTGCCAACAGTTAAAGAACAGTGGCCTCTAAACTGGAGAGCTCTCTCAGCCTAACCTCCCTCAAAGGGTGTCTGTTATGGGGAGAGGAAGGCCTTCCCCTGCCTCTATCAATCCCCCCCAGAAACCAACCCGCCTCCCACTTACATTCCCCCCAAACCTTCCCAAACCAAGTTCACCTGCAACACAGATAATGCAGCCAGGCTCTGGCCCCCTTTCTCCAATAGAATGCTGCCATGGCATCCAAAACAGGCACCTTGGCCAGCCACACACTGTCTTGCCCTGCTGTTCCCCTTTCTGCAAAAGCCTTCCCTACTAACCTCTGCCACCGAGCCCCCTCGAAGCCAGCAGCCATTCCCATCCAGCCTTCCCTACTACACTTTCTTCAAACCCATGTCACCACTACCACACCCCTATTTGCCACTACACTATCACAACTCCCCCCCCACAGAAAACACCCCTTCAGCACTCCCCCACATGCAGCCAGCTGGTTGGCATTGGACTTGCCACGGCACTGATAAAAGCTGTTCTGACTGAGCAGTAATATCAGGGCTCTCTCAGCCTCACCCATCTCACAGGGTGTCTGTTCGGGGGAGAGGAAAGGGAAGGTGATTGTAAGCCACTTTGAGCCTCGTTCGGGGAGAAAAAAGCAGCTTATAAGAACCAGCTTCTCCTCCTCCTCCTCTTCTTCTTCAATATAAATAGTTCATGTTGACCAAGTGGACAGTCCTGGCATCCAAGGCCTTTGAAATAGTCTCCTTGGTGATGCCCTACTGCAGTGGTCCCCAACCTTTTTATCACCGGGGACCAGTCAACATTTGAGAATTTTATTGAGGCCGGGGGGGGCGGGTAGTCTTTTGCCGAGGGACGTCACCGCCGCCTGAGCTCCTGCTCCCCTTGTTTTCCTGCCACCTGTTGGGGGGCGCTGCCAGCAGTAGCTGTGCAGTGTCATGCTGAGGGGGAGCCTCAGCCATGGCAGCTCCTGGAGAGCACCAAAGGTGAGCAGGCAGCAGAGTGGCAGGGCAGCTCCCGAGGCAGCAGCCAGGAAGGAGGATGAGGAGGAGCCACAGCCCGGTACTGACTGATCCACGAACCAGTACCGGTCCCCGGACCGGGGGTTCGGGACCACTGCCCTACTGGGAAGAGGGGAGGCAGGAAGTGTGGGCTTTCATACCTATGATCTAAAACAGAATGGTAATTTCAGGGATCAAAGATCAACATGCACTAAATTATGGATGAGAGCATTCTTAATTAACAGAGTCATATAATTAACAATGAATAGACATAATGACAAAAACATCAAGAATTGTTTTGACAATCATCTTCATCTGTGATATATAAAATGATGTAACCTTATTCTTTCTGTATTTCCTTTGTACTAGTTGTTTTCTAAAATTTAGAAAATTAAAAAGTCGCCTCTTAAAAAGTTCAAAATGGTGACATTTGATTCCAAAAGAGGGAACTTTGCAAAAATGAGACTTGGGAGATGTGGGGGGAATGGGAAGGAGACAGCTCGTCTACAGCCTTACCTGTCTGCCCTGTTCTTTGGGAGATGTGGGGGGTGGGAAGAAGGTAGCCCATCCCCATGGCCTTCCCTACCAGGCCTGGACCAGCCTTTGGGATTCGTAGGGTGGTTACAAAGGAGGCAGCCCCCCCCCACACACACACAGCTCTTCCTGTTTGGCATGCCCTTTAGGACAGTGGTCCCCAACCTTTATTAGGCTGGGGACCGGCAGGGCATTGGGCCGCGCCCGCAGGGACCGCGCGGGCCACGCCCACGAGCCGCACCCGCGGATCGGGCCGCGCCTGCGGGCCGCACCCGCGAATCGGGCCGCGCCCGCGAACCGCGCCCGTGGATCGGGCCGCACCTGCGGGCCGCGCGGGTGCGGCCCGGCCCTGATTCCCTCTCCCCGCCCTCCCCGCAGTAAGAAGCTTCCCGGGCCGCAAGCTTGCGGCCTGGGAAATTTTTTACTGCGGGGGGGGTGGGGAGAGGGAGCCGCGGCCCAGCGCCATGGCCTTTGCGGCCCGGCGCCGGGCCGTGGCCCGCAGGTTGGGGACCACTGCTTTAGGAGATGGGGATGGGTAGGAAGGAGGCAACCCATCCTTTATGGTTTTCCTGGTGTTCCTCCAAAGCAGCTGTTTTCTTCAGGAGAACTGATGCCTTCCTTCCCCCCTCTTTCTTTGTCTCTCTCTTTCTCTGTTTCCGTCTCTCTCTTTCATTCTGTTTTTCTCTCATCTTCCTGAAGGTTTTCAGGCCCCCACCTGGAATTTGGCAACACAGCTGATTGCATATGGAGGTAGAATCAGGAATCAAACCCAGCTCTTGAAATTAGAGTCTGCTACTCTTTGACCACTTCACCACACTGGATCTCAAGACTGAGTGGGGAACAGGGGGGAGAGGACCAGGACCCAGGAAAGTCACAGTGCAGGTGTATGTGCTAGCACCCATTGTATGGCTTTGCCCCTAATGCCTTTATAATGTTCTTATTTAATTGACTTACAAGACATGACTTCATGGGTCTTTGGAAACAAAAGATTTTTTTGAAAGCCAAATCTCTGAAGTAAAAGTTTAGATATTTGAAAGCCTTTTATAGAAACATGCTAGCAAGAAAGCCCATTCCAAGCAGGAATGCAATGGGCGCTAGGACCCAGGAGACACAGGGAGGTGCAGATCTCTCTCTCTCTCTCTCTCTCCATGTCTCGGTGTGCCTTGCAGCAGAAGGCATAGCAGGTAATCAGGGGTGGTGTGCAGTTATGGACAGCTCTCTTTCTGTCTCTCCCTCCCTCCGTCACAGCAGGGGCGGCTCTCTCTGTCTCTGTCAGCAGCTCGGGGCAGCTCTCTCTGTGTCTCTCTCTGCCTCTCTTGCAGCAGGAGCGATAGGAGGAAATCAAGACTCGTGTTTGGTCTGCCAGCGCTCTGTGTACCTCTCTCTGTCTCTGGCGTGTCTGAGAGAAATGTGGCTAGTGTCCAGGGAGGCAGGGCGGGAGCTGTAGGGGTAGGGCCAATCAGGGTGCAGCCAGTGTTGCTGGCTGCACCTTAATTGGCCCTATTCCAACTCAGACAGCCGTACACGTTCTACTCTACCGGCTGTTTCACAAATATATAGGGGAACCATGGATAAGGAGATATATATATATATATATATGTAGGTCTACCACTACTTTCTCTCTCTCTCTCTCTCTCTCTCTCTCTCTCTCTCTCTCTCTCTCTCTCTCTCTTTCTCTCTCTCTCTGTTTTTTTTTTGTTGCTGGATTTTGAATTCCCCCTTTTGTTCATTTTTCTGTTTTTTGAAAGAAATAAAAACTGTAAAAACCTATGTTGACTCACTGCACTTTCTTCTGACTTTTTCATTTATGTCTGATTACAAGTTCTGTGAGGCTCAAAAGCTTATGTTCTGTTTTGCCTGCTCTAGAAAAAGATTCTGCTTTTCCTTTTCCATGTTCTTTATCAACACAGATAAAGCTGTACACAATAGTTAAATGTATAAAAGTGTTTACAAAAGCTTCTTTTTGTTACAAAAAGCTCAGGTTTATTTTCTGAGTCCTAGAGAAACTGTTTTAAAATACACAATCATTTATTATGGTCTCATAGGTATATGGTAATGGCATTGGTGCTATCTCAGCATAAATAAATCTTTCTGTCTCCAGTAGTCTCATTTTAAGTGTTAGCAACTTATCTATGCTGTTTCCCTCCTTACAGAATTTCTTCTTGGCCTTCACCAGGAACTCAATCTTGTCATTTAGCATACTATTGTAACTCCAGCCAAACCACTTAGCAGCTCTTTGCATATGTGTCTTTAATTACATATTTGTTCTAGAGGACTGTGTTCAGGTCATAACTATTTTTTTCGCCTGATATTTCTTCCCCGAGTGTCTCACATACAACTTGCCTGTTATTTGGAGATAGTGGTTGGATGGAACACTAGTTGCTTCAACTATATTTATAATCTGCTATAGTACCAATTCCAAATTTAAATTAGTTTTCCTTTTTTGCAACATAAATATGATATTGAAGCTGAAGCAATATTTAGCTCTTACCCGAAAAAATTTCTAGAAGATAATATTAAGCTTAAATGGATACAAAGAACTTCTCTTAGAATTCTTCATTCAACTCCCAACACAAGCAAAATATATTTTAACAGCAAGGGTTGATGCTAGATGGTCTCAATAAGCAATTCATGGTGGCCAAGAGAAACAATTATCAAACTGAATTTAATGTATAATGGAAGTAGTACTGGCAAAGAGATCTCCTGCAATTGCTTATGAAAATAACTTTCACTGCTAATCTGAGAAAACTTCATATTACCACTCCTTTGGTTCATTATTTGTAGTTACTAGCAACTTTTTAAAAAACGTAACATGTATGTAACAACTGAGCCATTATGGAACAGTGTTTAAAAACATTGCAGCAGCACAGAGCCGAATGAGGCATTTTTTTTACCTCGTGCAAGTAAGCCCCACCCCCTGCCACTGCGGAGAAACACAGTGGAACCCTTCCATTCCAGCTGGCATGTGTACATGCTGAAATCCAGGACAGGCCATACCCCATCGAAACACAAGAAGTGTTGGGGCATCATGCCCCGCCATAAGAAACCAGTGGAGACCCAGCACGGCCACTGCCATGCATAACGGGTCACAGATTAATATACCACAAAGTGTAAGGATAAAGAGTAAGAGGGAGACTGAAGAACAATTCCCTGACTTCTTTGCAGAAAGGTGGGGAAAGTCTAGATAATAAATTTATTTTAAAAAGTCTTTGCAGAAGTGGTTTAGGAAGTATCTTCAATACAGGCTTGCTATACATATGTTAAGTACTATCAAGTCCCAACAAACCAATGGCGACCCCAACAAGGTTCTTGCAAGGCAAGCGAGAAACAGTGATGATTTGCCATTACTTTCCTCTGCAGAGTCTGCCTTGATGGTCTCCCATCCAAGTACCAACTCTGCTCAGCTTCTGAAGTCTGACTAGATTGGATAATACTGTGCTGCCTTCTCACCCATAAAGATCATAGAATCATAGAGTTGGAAGGGGCCATACAGGCCATCTAGTCCAACCCCCTGCTCAACGCAAGATCAGCCCTAAGCATCCTAAAGTATCCAAGAAAAGTGTGTATCCAACCTTTGCTTGAAGACTGCCAGTGAGGGGGAGTTCACCACCTCCTTAGGCAGCCTATTCCACTGCTGAACTACTCTGACTGTGAAATTTTTTTTCCTGAGATCTAGCCTATATCGTTGTACTTGTAGTTTAAACCCATTACTGCGTGTCCTCTCTTCTGCAGGCAACGGAAACAGCGAGGGAGCGCCCGGCCCGGCAGAAGCCGGGAGAACGTCAGAGGTGGGCGGGAGGCTCCTGATTGGCCCCTCCGAGTTTTTATCCCGGACTGGGCCCGCCCTAACTCCTCCCACAGTGCCCTTACTGCTTTATTCAGTCCGTGGCGCTCTGCGCCACGGGGCTGTTTAAAGATGTTAAACAGTACAGTGCCGAGCACCAAGCCCTGAGGTACCCAGCTACTCACCTCTCTCCAGTCTGATGAAATACCATTGACAAAAAACAACTATTTCTAGAGAAATATAAAAATATTTCTATATCAGAAACAACTATTTCTAGAGAACAGCCAGGGCTGCACAATTGCTGGTATCTTTGCTTCTCTTCAGTGTCACTGTTTCATTCCATTGTTTGGGAGACATTTGAATCTCCTATTCTCCAGAAAAAGATAATTTGTATACTAATTATTCCTTCACAGTTTATGTTACATACATTGTCTCTATATCTCTATTAAAAATGTGATTTCCTGACTTTTAAGAATATAAGCTCTGACAAGTACACTCAACAAATTTATTTTTCCATTAAATAAATTCCCTTTCTCAAACCTGAAAGTGAAATGAAAAAGATTTTAATGATGACCCAGTTATTCTTAAGGCAGTTTAATGAATATTCTTGCAGCAAAATTATAAGTTAACACTGAGTCATTTGGTAGTGTCATAGTGTGCATTCATTTCTACTTCCCAGAAGGAAAGCTGTATTCTTTTAAAATATTTTTAAAGTAAAACACAAGCCTAAAATAAGCCAATGTTCTCAAGAGTTCTCAGAAGGTGTAGATTTATTTCCTATAGTTAAATCATAATTAGTTCTCAAGGGATAGTGTTTCTTTTAAACTACTTTACTGCCACCATACAGGTTTTCTAAATAATCAAAACCTGCTGCTATTGCTGTATCTTCTAGTATGAGCGTGAATTTGTTGTAAGTAGAAACAAATGTTTGAAATTGCTGGTTGTCACTTATGGAAGATAATACCATACTTCAATAAGAACAAGTACCTCAGAAAGAAATGTAGAAATATCTCAAATATCTCAAATAAATCTTGGTCTGTTATATATCACTGTAAGTTTGATATTTCATTTGAGTGCTTTTCTATCAATTTTGCCTTTTGTATTTTCTCCTGTATTTTTGACCTATATTTGTACCATTGCTAATAATGTAGGAAATATCTCCAGTATTTTTATGAAAGCCCTACATTCATCTCACAAGCATTTTCTTTTTTTTAAAAAAAACAATTTGTAGGTTGATGTTCAAGATGCCTCGGGAAACTGGTCTGATAGCAATTGCAGTTCAGCAAACTCAAGGAAAAGGTAAGTTAATACAATTCCAGTGCTAATGGAGAGAAAGCATTTGATGAAATGTTACCAGTACAAGTGCTATTGACCATTGTATTTTAATGCAATGAATATTCTTTAGTTTCTCACATATATCAGGAAATCTAAATATCTTTCTTCTAGAAAGCAATTATCTTGTAGGGCTATTTCATTTCCCCCCAGAATTCAGACAGCATCATAACCCCCTCATAGTAAGATTAAGATTAGCCCTGGTGGATCAGGCAGTGGTGCATCTAGTACAGCATCTTGTTTCAGGCAGTAGCCAACCAGTTGCCCTGGAGATATACTAAATAGGGCATAGAGACCAAAGGTCTTCCTCTGAGGTTGCTTCCTACCACTGGCCTTCAGAAGCTTACTGTGAAAGCAAGATTTTCCATCAGAAGAAAGATGACAATATAGCAAATGCTTTACTATATGGGCAAATGCCCAGATTTTTTCAGATCCTATATCACCCTTTTAGGGTACCTGAGAATGTAATTACCCATTCCAACAAAAAAACAAATTTTAGCATCCGAGTGACCGTCATCCATAACATGGATCACCCTACTTTTTATTTACATTGAGTTTCATTTGCCACATTGTTGTCCATTCACCCAATTTAGAAGAATCCTACTTGAGTTCTTTACAATCTCCCTTGGCTTTCTATCCCAAGTAATTTGGAAACAAAAAACCTAATAAATTAACTAGAACCTGAAAGATTAGATATCTGTGCAAATCAGACAACAGGTTACAACAATACAAAAACATTTATTGTTCACAGATTTTTACAAATTCTTTAAGTTTAAAAACACATATAAAGGCCATTATTTAAAAATTATCATATGCACTATACAATCTTGGGTCTTTGAGTTGACACATTTCAACCTTCACTGGGTCTTCCTCAGAGGTCTAATTTTGGTACCCATACATTGATAAAATATAAAATACATAAAGTATAAAATAAATAAATTCTGAGACTTTATTTTTTAGAGTGACAAAATTCCACTTTGATTGATTTTGTTCCTCTAAAAAATAAGTTCTCAAAAGGTCCTAGTTAATTCCAATTAGGTTTTTTGTTTTCTGTTCCATGCAACATTTCCCCCCTCCTTGCTCTAGCGACTATACTGCTCACCCAGAGTTTTAGTCCACTTACGTACAAATTAAATTCAGTTCCAATAGCAATCCTTGTGTGACCACACTGCTTGTTTTACTCCATTATTCCTATTTTCTGCTTTCTGTTGCGTAAACAGATTTTAATCCTGTCCTTTTATTCCTTGACAGCTAAATTTGATGAGGTATCCTGTCACCCTTATCTATGTGTTTGTTAATTTACTCTAAGAACTCCAAAAGCTGGGGATGCAGGGAGGGCTTCCTTTATTAGAAATAATGCCTGAAATTTCCTATTTAGTTTTGATTAGGAAACAGCTGAAGGAAAACCAAACAAGGAGTTTCAGGCATTGTTTTAGATCAGAAATGTTCACATGTACACTCAGTGATGTTTTTCTTGTTATAACCTGTAATGTAGGCAATTAAATTTCTGATAACAGACATTGATATGGTACTGTTTCTGAGGACAAAAACTAATATGAATTTTTTTTTTAAATCTTGTGAACTCCTTTAGAAACTTATCTTACGTTATCAAATAATTCAGTGAATCAGTTAACAGGTGGTTGGACTGCGTGGATCCATGCCACTAACAGTGATACTTCCCTCCACTGCACGGAGCTGTCTAGGAAGAAAGTGCCACCATTAGTGGAACAGATCTGTGCGATCTTTCCATGTGACAAAATATAATTTATGAGTAAATTATTTTGAATATTGGTTCCTTGTGTCTAAGGTCGTGGTGGGAATACCTGGCTGAGTCCTGTGGGAGCTGCCTTATCAACTCTACATTGCACGATTCCATTATCTTCTGAACTGGGACAAAGGATTCCTTTTATTCAGCATCTAGTGTCTCTAGCCGTTGTGGAGTCTGTTAGATCAATACCTGGATACCAGGTAATTTATAAAACTGTCAATTCTGGTATTTTCCTTTCTCCTCAGCTAAAGGATTGGCGTATGCAATTCTTAGATCAGACTTTACCTCCTTAGCATCACCCCACAAAGAAAATCCCATCTATTCTGTCCTCAGGTTTATCTATCTATCTATCTATCTATCTATCTATCTATCTATCTATCTATCTATCTATCTATCTATCTATCTATCTATCTATCTATCTACATACATACATACACTAGCTTCAAAGCCCATTTTTAAAAAAATGGACTTTGAAAGGAGAGAAAGGGGAAGGGGAACAGAGGGAGAAGGGAGGGCCACCCACCGCCCCCCCCCTGCAGCTTATATTAGTCTGGCGTCCCAAGCTTCTGGAGGTGGAGAGGGCCGTGGGTGCGGCAGCAAGCAGCCCCTGGGCCCACGGAGCCCCTGGGCCCCCTATCAGCGCGGCAAGAGGCCTCGGCGGGTGCAGGGGCAGTAGAGAGGTGCCTCCCCGCCGGGCACACCAGCAGAGAGCTGCCCCTGGGTCTGCTGGGCTGGCAGAGAGCTGGCTTTGGGGGCAGGAAGGGCCCAGGGTCAGCATAGAGCCCCCCCCCACTGGCTGTGCCGGAGGAGAGCTGCCCCTGGGCCCGGGAATGGCTGTTGCCGCGTCTGCGCAGGGGTAGTGGAGAGGGACACCCCCTGCCGCCAGTGGCAGCAGAGAGCTTCCCCTGGGGCCGGGAAGGCATTTTGCCATGTCTGCAACGCGGCAGAAGGCCTTCCCAGCCCCAGGGACAGCACGGGTGGGCGCTGTCCAGGGTGGCTGCACCCTGATTGGCCCTATTCCAATTCGGACTGGCTCCACCCTGGGGCCAGTTTCCCTTTTATTTATAGAAAGAACCATGGATAAGGACTAGCAAGAAAGCCCATTGCAACCAGGAATGCAGTGGGCACTAGGATCCATGGGACACCGGCAAGGACAGATCTCTCTCTCTCTCTCTGTCTCCATCACAGCAGGAGGCATAGGAGGTAATCAGGGTTGTTGGTAGCAGCGAATGAGGGCTCGTTTGGGGCGGCTCTCTCTGCCTGTCTCTCTCCCTTACAGCAGAAGCCATAGCAGGTAAGCAGGGCTGGTTTGCGGTTTGGCAGGGCTCTCTGTGTCTCTGTGTTTCTCTCACACAAGCTGGATCCTGCAGCGTCTGAGAGCAAAGTGGCTAGCGTCCAGGGAGGGAGGGCGGGAGCTGTAGGTGCAGGGCTAATCAGGGTGCAACACTCTCCACCCCCTAGGGCTGTTTCACAAATATTAAGAGGAGGAACAATGGATAAGGATATCTTCATATGTAGTATTGAGGGTACCATAGTGAATAAAATGAATATTTAGTATGTTGAAGCTAACATCACATTCTGATTTAACATACACCGTAATCCCAGTTCCTATAATCATGTTGGATTTGCATTTTAATCTAACTTTTGTATTATTTTAGTTATAAATGTGATGAGGAAAATTGGGAAGAAATTGTCAATTGCCTCTTTAGATTTTTGTTGGAACAATTTCAGTGGATACTTCATCCTTTTTAATATTTTTCCATACCTTATTCAATATTGAAAGGTTTTTCCCCAAGCTGCGAAGCAAGAGGCTAACCATATCCTCTCAGGAGGGAATCAAGTGTCCTGTCATCACTGCTCAAATTACAAACCAATCTTCTTTAACACCTCATTAATTTTCCTTGAATATAACCAATTCTGAATATTGCAAGACATTGGTATTTTACAGGAGTAGTTAACAAAAACATATGTTTCCTATATTATACAAATCAATGCTGTGCACTTATTTACACATGAGTTTCATTTAAGGTGGTATCCAGTAGCCTTTCCTTTAGGAGTTGTCTTTTATTAACACTTCCCAACTTCAGGATTTCATAACTTGGCTCTAAAAAATGCTGCATGGTGCAATTTCAAGTAACGTTTTAATTCACTATGGTATGGGAAACTTAACTGCTTGGTGTAGGAATCTCCAAAAATAATATTTTGAAATACCTGCAAAATCATATCATATCTTATACAAATGTATTCCTACTGATAACAGTGGTTTTTACCTTTTTTCCTGCTTTTATAATTTAGCTTTTCAGAGAAAATATAATATGTGGTATTAATTGAAAGTGACTTTGAGCAGGACTTTGTAGAAGTGGCATATAAATAGCAGAAATAAATGATAGGTTTCTTGAACCTATTATTTATTTATTTATATATGGGTCAGCCAGGCACAATTTACCCTGAAGAGGCCGATGACTCTTCAGAAAAGGAACAGACATGTGAAGAAGGTGCCAGCTCACAGCCAGTTAAAGACCACCAGCTACAGATAGCAGATCTGGGGAGAGACTTAATTCCCTGGATCAGCTTGAAGAGACTTCTATCTCTGAATGGGCTTGGGTTGTGGGGGGATTCAAGCCACCACCACCCACAAATCCCACAGCCAGCACACTGGGAGGGATGGGGTATAATTCGGCGGGGAAATTAAGACTGGAATGCCTTGAAGCCATTTCAGCAGTTCCTTTCACTTCCCTCCCCATCGAAATTTATGGAAGCAAAAGGGAGGGTTTAAATGGCTAATATCCATTTAAATTGAACAGCTGATTGGCAGGGTAGTCAGACTGTTCAGTTTAAATGCCCAACA
This sequence comes from Paroedura picta, assembly GCF_049243985.1. NCBI lineage: Eukaryota > Metazoa > Chordata > Lepidosauria > Squamata > Gekkonidae > Paroedura > Paroedura picta. The sequence goes on along the minus strand of NC_135374.1, from coordinate 60,109,885 downwards.
GCCATTCAGGGCTCCCATTTGTTCCCCCCTTCCAATGGGAGGGATATGAAAAGGAGATTTGGAATGGCTTTAAGTCATCCCTGCAGTCCCTATAACTTCCTTTTAAATGTCTACCCTACAGACTCCTCAGGATAAGCTGTTTAATAAACTCACCCCCCCCCCAACCCTTCCCAGACTGTGGAGAAGGGGCTATGCGCAATCTGGGAAGGGTCTGGGGGAATGCATGTAAAGATCCCACCAAACAGCAAAGGATCAGCTGTTTGATGGGCTCTTTCTCAATCAGCCGAATCTCAAATCAGCCAAATCAAGCCCAAATTGATTCAGGTTTCTCTGGTTTCATGTTGACTTTATTAAATAGAATGCAGATGGTGTTGCTGGTTTTGGTCACATGATGAAATCGTTTTTCTGGAATGTTTGGGATGATGGGTCAGAACAGGAGGGGGCGGTTCATGGCTTTTGTGGTCTACCACTGGTTGGGGAGGACAATGCATGTTCATGGCAGGCCTGAGCCAGACCACCAATGAGGTTCAAGAATTCACTGAAGTCCAACTGGCTGTCACAGTTAATGTTGATTTTTTTCATCATGTGGTCCAGGACGCCTGGGTCCTTCTGGTTCTTTGAGAAAGACGGCAGCTCTGTGTTCATAAACGTTAGGAACTCCTTTTTGGAGAGGGACCAGGCGTTCTCATCGCAGCGCTGGAAGACAGCCAGCGGTGACTCGATGCAGCGTTCTGTTTCTGTGGGACCACTTATGCACTTAGATGATATGTCTGCAGATAGGAGGGTGAGGTTGACCACAGTCGTGAGCTGGCTGGCTGGCTGGCTGGCTGGCTGATTTCACTCAGATAATCCCAAAAAGTACTCAGATCAGCATTGATTCGAGTATTTTTGGTTTACCAGAGCTGAATCACCCATCTCTAGTTTAGAGTGAGTGGGTGTTCTGGGGGAAGTTAAATGGAAGGTTTAAAGGGCCATTTAAACCTAACAGCTGACAGACGCAGCCATGTCCTGTCAGCCTGAAATGGCTGACAGCTATTTTAGTGGTCCATTTTGCTTAAAAATGAAATTGGAATATGCTATCTGATGTTCTGCTCTGATAAAAGAACAAACTGTTGCTTTTAAAATAACATCTAATTTAAAATTAGATTGATCCATAGCAATCCATTAGATTGATCCATGATTAAATTGATCCACAGCAACACGTTTGTTCTTATGAGCCTGCAAAGAACTATCCCAGGGATAGTTTTACCTAAAGACCATTTTAGTTGTGGGCGCTGTTAAGTGTTTTAATCTAACTCAAAATATGAAAAGTTTAATCAAGCCCATTGACAAAAAAAATATTCTGGACTGCTTTACAACATGCAATTCAAAAATGATTATATATAACATGAAGTGTTCTTGCACTAAGATATATGTAGGAAAGACCTCTAGAAAATTAAAACACTTTTGGGTGGTTTATATAAATTAACCATTATAATGATAAAGTTCTATTAAGAAAATGAACAAAGTGAATCTTATGGTTACAGACTCCCCTCATGGGTTAAACTCTGATCTGGGACTTTTGACCTTGTTCAGCTAATTCCTGAATGTAGAAAAAATGCTGTGTAATTCTCTATTGTAGAAGAATTCATTTGCTCTGCATAGTTCTAGCACCAGGTACATATTCTTTTGAGTATTTTACTTCATATAGAGTCTATATTTTTATGGTTGTTTCATGTCCAATGTATAGTTCATTTATTTTACATGGCATATTGACAAATATCCTTATCTATGGTTCCTCTATATATTTGTGAAACAACCTGGGGATTGCAATGTGTCCAGCTGTCCAAGTTGGAATAGGGCCAATCAAGATGCAGCAAGCAAAGCTGGCTGCACCCTGATTGGCCCTGCCTCTGCAGCTCCTGCCCTCTGTGCCTGGACTCTAGCCTCTTTGCTCTCAGACGTGCCTCAGTGCCTGGATCCAGCAGTAGGTAAGGGGAGAGGGCCCTAGATAAACGGTCATGGTGGAGGACCTGCTAACGAGAGCCTCTTGGCCTGCTAAGCAGGGCCTGCTAATGAGGGCCTCCTGGCCTGCTGGCTGCCTGCTAAGAAGCTCTGTCCTGCTAACTCTGTCCTGTTAACTCTGCTAACGAGAGCCTCTTGGCCTGCTAAGAAGCTCTGTCCTGGCTGTGCTAACAAGCTGGCCACCCCCGCCCACCCCACTTGATCCGGCTGCAAGCTGCGGCCCAAAGCCACCTTAAGCTGCCTGGCCGGGGGCCGGGGAGGGAACCCTTACAAGGCCCACTCTTAGGAACGGGCTTTGAAGCTAATATTGTTGTTGTTATGTGCGAAGTCGTGTCCGACCCATCGCGACCCCATGGACAATGATCCTCCAGGCCTTCCTGTCCTCTACCATTCCCCGGAGTCCATTTAAGTTTACACCTACTGCTTCAGTGACTCCATCCAGCCACCTCATTCTCTGTCGTCCCTTTCTTCTTTTGCCCTCGATCGCTCCCAGCATTAGGCTCTTCTCCAGGGAGGCCTTCCTTCTCATGAGGTGGCCAAAGTATTTGAGTTTCATCTTCAGGATCTGGCCTTCTAAAGAGCAGTCAGGGCTGATCTCCTCTAGGACTGACTGGTTTGTTCGCCTTGCAGTCCAAGGGACTCGCAAGAGTCTTCTCCAGCACCAGAGTTCAAAAGCCTGAATTCTTTGACGCTCGGCCTTCCTTATGGTCCAACTTTCGCAGCCATACATTGCAACTGGGAATACCATAGCCTTGACTAAACGCACTTTTGTTCGCAGGGTGATGTCTCTGCTTTTTAGAATGCTGTCTAGATTTGCCATAGCTTTCCTCCCCAGGAGCAAGCGTCTTTTAATTTCTTTGCTGCAGTCCCCATCTGCAGTGATCTTGGAGCCCAGGAAAATAAAATCTGTCACTATCTCCATTTCTTCCCCATCTATTTGCCATGAATTGAGAGGGCCGGATGCCATGATCTTTGTTTTCTTGATGTTGAGTTTCAAGCCAACTTTTGCACTCTCCTCCTTCACCCGCATCAACAGGCTCTTTAGTTCCTCTTCACTTTCTGCCATTAGAGTGGTATCATCTGCATATCTGAGGTTGTTGATATTTCTCCCTGCAATCTTGATCCCAATTTGTGACTCCTCTAATCCCGCATTTCTCATGATGTGCTCTGCATACAAGTTAAATAGGCAAGGCGACAGTATATAGCCTTGCCGAACTCCTTTCTCAATTTTGAACCAGTCAGTGATTCCATGTTCAGTTCTCACTGTTGCTTCTTGACCTGCATATAAATTCCTCAAGAGACAAATAAGATGCTCTGGTATTCCCATCTCTTTAAGAACTTGCCACAATTTGTTGTGCTCCACACAATCAAAGGCTTTAGCATAGTCAATGAAGCAGAAGTAGACGTTCTTCTGGTACTCCCTAGCTTTCTCCATGATCCAGCGTATGTTGGCAATTTGATCTCTAGTTCCTCTGCCTCTTCGAAATCCTGCCTGTACTTCTGGAAGTTCTCGGTCCACATATTGCTGGAGCCTAGCTTGTAGGATTTTGAGCATAACTTTGCTAGCATGAGAAATTAGTGCAATGGTGCGGTAGTTTGAACATTCTTTGGCATTGCCCTTCTTTGGGATTGGAATGTAAACTGACCTTTTCCAATCCTGTGGCCATTGTTGAGTTTTCCAAATTTGCTGGCATATTGAGTGTAGCACTTTTACTGCATCGTCTTTTAAGATTTTGAATAGTTCAACTGGAATGCTGTCACCACCACTAGCTTTATTGTTGCTCAGACTTCCTAAGGCCCATTTGACTTCACATTCCAGGATGTCTGGCTCCAGGTCAGTAATTACCCCACTGTGGTCATCAGGGATGTTAAGCTCGCTCTTGTATAGTTGTTCTGTATACTTTTGCCACCTTTGTTTAATCTCTTCTGCTTCTGTGAGGTCCCTACCATTTTGGTCCCTTATCATACCCAACTTTGCATGAAACGTTCTCTTCATATCTCCAATTTTCTTGAAAAGATCTCTGGTCCTCCCCATTCTATTGTTTTCTTCTATTTGTTTGCACTGTTCATTTAAGAAGGCATTCTTATCTCTTCTAGCTTTTCTCTGGAATTCTGCATTCAATTGGGTGTATCTTTCTCTTTCTCCCTTGCCTTTCACTTCCCTTCTCTCCTTAGCTATTTGTAAAGCTTCCTCAGACAGCCATTTTGATTTCTTGCATTTCTTTTTCTTTGGGATGGTTTTAGTTGCTACCTCTTGTACAATGTTGCGAACCTCAGTCCATAGTTCTTCAGGCACTCTGTCTATCAGATCTAATTCCTTAAATCTGTTTGTCACCTCTACTGTGTATTCATTGGGGATATGATTTAGTTCATACCTGAGTGGCCTAGTGCTTTTCCCTACTTTCTTCAATTTAAGCCTAAATTTTGCAACAAGAAGCTCATGATCTGAACCACAATCAGCTCCTGGTCTTGTTTTTATTGACTGGATAGAACTTTTCCATCTTTGGCTGCAGAGCACATAGTCAATCTGATTTCTGTGTTGACCGTCTGGTGATGTCCATGTGTAGAGTCGTCTCTTGGGTTGTTGGAAAAGAGTGTTTGCTATGACCATTGTATTCTCTTGACAAAATTCTACCAGCCTGTGCCCTGCTTCATTTTGTACTCCAAGGCCAAACTTGCCTGTTATCCTGGTTATCTTTTGGCTTCCTACTTTAGCATTCCAATCCCCCATGATGATAAGCACATCATTTTTTGGCATTGCTTCTAGAAGGTGGTGTAGGGCTTCATAGAACTGATCAACTTCATCCTCTTCAGCAGCAGTGGTTGGGGCATAGACCTGGATCACTGTGATGTTGAATGGTTTGCCTTGGATTCGAACTGAGATCATTCTGTCATTTTGGAGATTGTATCCCAAGACTGCTTTTCCTACTCTCTTATTGATTATGAAGGCTACTCCATTTCTTCTGTGAGATTCTTGTCCACAGTAGTATACCTGATGGTCATCTGAATTAAATTCACCCATTCCTGTCCATTTTAGTTCACTGATTCCTAAAATGTCGATGTTCAGTCTTGTCATTTCTTGTTTGACCACGTCCAGCTTACCTTGATTCATGGATCTGACGTTCCAGGTTCCTATGGAATAAAAATCTTTACAGCATCGGACTGTCTTTTCGCCACCAGTTACTTCCACAACTGAGCGTCCTTTCGGCTTTGGCCCAGTCGCTTCATTCATTCTGGCGCTACTCGTACTAGCCGTCTGCTCATCCCCAGTAGCATATTGGACACCTTCCGACCTGAGGGGCTCATCTTCCAGCGTCATATCGTTATGCCTATTGGAACTGTCCATAGAGTTTTCATGGCAAAGATACTGGAGTGGTTTGCCATTTCCTTCTCCAGTGGATCACCTTTTGTCAGAGCTCTCAGCTATGACCTGTCCGTCTTGGGTGGCCCTGCACGGTATAGCTCATAGCTTCACTGAACTACGCAAGCCCCCTTGCCACAACAAGGCAGCGATCCTTGAAGGGGGGAAGCTAATATATGTTTGTTAAAAAAAAAAAAATTGATCCTGTCTTTTTAATATGGTTTTTAATAATTGTGTAATAATTTCCTATGGGGTCTTTCTATTATATGTTTGCATTTTTATGGATTTCTCCTGATGAAACATGGTGAAATGTGTAGCAGCTTCATAAAATGAATCCATTATTTATCACCTGGCATTTTTTCCTTTGTTTTGTGACACATCTTTATTCCAGCAAGATTAACATTACTTCTGCTTCAATATGTTTGTTTGTTTATATATCTATACTGACCTTCCTAGCAGCTCAGGGCGGTGTATAACAGCAATAAGAACAGCAATAAACACATTAACTTTTAAGAAACATTAATACAACTATAAAACATTAAATAATAACCATCTCATTTAAAGCATTAACCCATCTCAGTGCCTCCAGGTGTAGCCTGGCTATAGCAATTGTCATGGGGGGGGGGGCTTCCCCATTTAATTTATGAATTACATTAAATATTCATTTAATATTAGGTTTCATTCTCCTATTTTCAATAAAACCTTGCCGATCAGAATCTATATATGAAGAAATTATTCTGTTTAACCTTTTTAGTAATTGTGAAGACCAGATATTAAGATCATTATTAAGCAAATAAAATTCTCTAAGAATCTAAATAAGTATTATTCCTCCCTGGTTTGGGTATATTAGTTACTTTGGCTTTCCCTCCAGAAAATCAGGTTCTTTTGTGAATTTCTGATCTTATTAATAACTGTGATTTTTAAAATTTATCTGTAAATGTCTTATACATTTCTGCAATAAATACATCGGGGCTGGGGGCTTTATTAGTATTAAGACTATACTGAAGTAACAATTTCTTCAATCATAAAAGGAATTCAATACCTGTATGTCTAATTTTATATTGTTAAGAAATTTATGAATTGCAGCATTGTTAGGTTCTCCAAAAGCAGATAACTCTTCATAGTAAAGGTAAAGGTATCCCGTGTGCAAGCACCAAGTCATGTCTGACCCTTGGGGTCACACCCTCTAGCGTTTTCTTGGCAGACTCAGTACAGGGTTGTTTGCCATTCCCTTCCCCAGTCATTACTGTTTTACCCCCCAGCAAGCTGGATACTCATTTTACCGACTTCGGAAGGATGTAAGGCTGAGTCAACCTTGAGCCGGCTGGGATCGAACTCCCAACCTCATGGTCAGAGCTTCAGACAGAATGTCAGCTGCCTTACCACCTTGCGCCACAAGAGGCTCTAACTCTTCCCAATACTACTTAAATATAGCTAAGATAGCTTTTACTGTAGTAAATACATTGCTATTTACTGCATCTGAAGTAACCGAATTCTTTTTTCTCCTTTCAGAGTAGCCCATCTAATAACTTTGATAGTTTGTTACTAAATTCCTAACTCCTCTGACTGATATTATTAATCAAACATTCAAATTTATAGGACCAGTTCAATTCTGAGAGCTCGAGTTGAACATTTCTTGAGTTCTCATAGCCTCATCGTGACTGTCAGTGACTTGAATTTAATATACGCCTCTTCTTGACGTACTGCTATTTCTATTATTCTACGTCATTTTTATCCTACCCTCCTCAGTGGATATCAAAGTGGCATACAAGTTTAACTCTCCTTTGCCCATTTATAAATAAAATGAGCCTACAATTTATATTTATATTTTATATTTTATATTTTATATTTTATATTTTATATTTTATATTTTATATTTTATATTTTATATTTTATATTTTATATTTTATATTTTATATTTTATATTTTATATTTTATATTTTATATTTTATATTTTATATTTTATATTTTATATTTTATATTTTATATTTTATATTTTATATTTTATATTTTATATTTTATATTTTATATTTTATATTTTATATTATTTATTTACCTGCTGCTATCAGGCCATCTCACAGTGGGTTACATAATAAAAACCCCACATAACATACATACTATTATAATCCCCCTTCTGGGAGCTCAGTCCACCAGGTTGGGCCAGGACATGACTAGTCAAAGAACACCCTTGCCACTGTCTGAAAATTTGAAGTCTGATGGCTTATTCTGTCTAGTGCATAATGCTGTCTTATAGGGAAGCAACGTATGTTCATTTCTATCTTTTACTTACAGAATTGTTTACCCTCTATCTAGAAACACCATTAAGAGCCTCTTGTGGCACAGAGTGGTAAGGCAGTAGTCATGCAGTCTGAAAGCTTTGCCCATGAGGCTTGGAGTTCGATCCCAGCAGCCGGCTCAGGGTCCTTCCGAGGTCGGTAAAATGAGTACCCAGCTTGCTGGGGGGTAAACAGTAATGACTGGGGAAGGCACTGGCAAACCACCCCGTATTGAGTCTGCCATGAAAACGCTACAGGGTGTCACCCCAAGGGTCAGACATGACTCGGTGCTTGCACAGGGGGATACCTTTACCTTTTACCTTAGAAACACTATTATCAGGTTCTCATTATATTATTTGTATTTGACATACATTTTAGTCCTGGATTTTCCTAGTGTAGTTCAAAAGTTTCTTTAGTGCCTTCAGTATCAAGTAGTACTTTTGACTGTGCTTCATAATTTTTGTTTTTATGTGAGAGTGTAGAATGACTTGCACCTTCATATTTGATTCTAGGACTTCCTTACATTCCCATATTTAGAAGAACCATTTTATTTGTGACTAGTAATCAAGCCCGCTGTAATAATAATACAGCGGGCGCTAGGCAAGGGAGCCCCTGGCAGTTGTGCGCAGTGCGGCTGGCGGGGGCTCCCTTGGCCGCCAGCAAGGGAGGAACCGAGCCGCGCAGAGCACGGCTCGCAGTTGCTCCCTTGTCGTCAGGGCGGGAATCGGCCAGGCCAATGGTCTGTCCGGAGGAAGGGGCCAATCAGCACCCTTCCTCATCCTGGACAGAGCCCGCCCTAACTCCTCCCACTAAGCCCTTACGGCTTTATTAAGTCCGCGGCGCCTGTGGCGCCGCGGGCTGTGTTAAGATATGTTTAAATTCAAATTGAGCTGTTGTGACTTTAAGTATTGTAACTTTTATATTTCATCAACCACTTTGTGCATACTTGTTTAGAAAATTGAAATTAAAAAATATGTTTGTGACATACATTTACCCTTATTAGTTTTTTTTAAAAAACAACAACCTTGAGAGACAATGAAGCTGTAAAATGTTCACTAATATCTGTTCTACATTATTAGATATAATGTGAAAGTATTTGGCAAACAATGAGCTTTGCACTGTTAGAGACTTTTTAAATGCAATATTATATGACTACCAACAGGCACATTTGTTTCCCTAGGATATTGACCTGCGGGTAAAATGGCCAAATGATATCTACTACAGTGATCTTATGAAGATCGGTGGAGTTTTAATAAATTCCACGCTAATAGGAACTACATTCCACATACTTATTGGTAAGAACATAAATTATGTCAAATATTCTTGTCCTTTCTCTGGTTTGAAGCCATTTTTGCATTTTGTAATTCCAGTAGTCATTTTAGTCAGTTTCAGAAAAAATAAACATGACTTGAATGGTGGTATCTTGTATAATAATAGTTTATTTCCGCATAAGCTTTTGGCAGTCTGAATTTACTTCATCATCTGCATGATGTGCGCATTCATTTGGCATGGACATGCTTATCCTGAGCTTCACACAGAATAGCACGTGAAGGGGAATTATTACAAAGAGGGACCAGTTGTAAATCTTTCAACAGAGAATACCTGATTAGAAGAAATGCAGTTGTGACAAAGAGAGATCAGAAGGCCCAGTTTCTCATAGCGTATGTATGTGCACATTGCATATTACACAGGTAAAACAAACTACAATCCCAGTGAGTGCCACTGGGCTGGGAGTGCGGGTCAATAAATATAATAAATAAATAAATAAATAATAAAATAATCTAGTTAACACATGTAAAAATATGAGGATTCTCAGGATTAGTTGTATTAAGTCAGAACTGCCTTGTTGCTATGTGATAGGGTTAGTATTGAACATCAGGAGGAGGAGGAGGAGAAGGTAGTGGTGGTAGTGGTTATTATATGTCTCTTTTCTCTAACCGAAGTATTCTCAAAGTGGCTTACATTCACCTTCCCTGTCCTCTTCCCCTTGTGAGGTAGCTGAGAGAGCCCTAATATTACTGCTTGGTCAGAACAGCTTCATCAGTGCTGTGGGGAACCCAAAGTCACCCAGCTGGGGGGGAGTGGGGAATCAAACCTGGCTCTCCAGATTAGAAGTCTCTGCTCCTAACCACTACACCAAGTAATTAATTCTAATATGGCTCTTCACTAATTTGCTCCTTGGATTCTGTTGTTGAAGTTCTTGTGTAGAAGAATATTAAGTTTTAGATTAGCAACAATTAGCTAATTGCTAATTCCCCTTCTTTATATTGACTGGTACATTCTCAAGTTCATTTATATATGTTTTAGCTATTGCTGGCTCTAAAAAGGTTGGAGGGAAATGGACACGGCAGGCTACAGAAAAGATAGGGGAATTCTTTGGCTCCTATTCTGGGCCTGGCTAAATTTGCAACACCATAGAGGAGCAGGAAAATGGAGCCTGCATTGGAGGGGGAAAGAACATGTTGCATCAAATGACCTGGGGAGAAGAAAGACCCTGCCAAGCAGCTGAACCTGAGAATCAACTGTTTGGTGTGGTCTTTACATATTTTTCCTGCAAACATCGCTAAAGCTGCAGAAAGCCCTCTCTCTGCAGTCTCAGAAGTGTCTGGGAGGGAGCTCCCCTCAGTTTCAGAAGGGTCTACAGGGGAAACATTTAAACATTCTTTAAACACTTTCCCCACAGACCCCTCTGATGCTGTGGGGAGCCTTCTCTCTGCAACCACAGAAGGATCTGCAGGGAAAAAAGACCCTGCCAAGCAGCTGATCTTGAGGAATCTTACTATTTGCACAGTAAAACAAAGTATAAGCAATGCGTCCCCCACAGACTAGAGTTGGTCACAACCAGGCCTAAATGCCCCCAGCCAAAGCAGGCACTGCTCAGCTGTGGGAGCGTGCAGGTGGGGACAGTGGGCACAAGGTATGGCGTCCTCCAGGGCAGTGGTCCCCATCCCCCATTCCGGAGACCAGTGCTGGTCCGCAGATCAGTTGGTACCGGTCCGCAACTCCTCCTCGGCCTCCTTCCTGGCTGCTGCCTTGAGGGCTGCCCTGCCACTCTGCCGCCGGCTTACCTTTGGTGCTCTCTGTCGGCTGCCATGGTTGGGGCTCCCCCTCGGCGTGGCACTGCGCAGCTGCTGCTGGCAGCGTCCCCCAGCAGACGGTGGGAAAGCAAGTGGAGCACGGACTCAGGCGGTGGCGACGTCCCTCGGCAAAAGACTACCCCCACGTCCAAGCCTCAGTAAAATAGTCAAGCGTTGACCAGTCCCCGGTGATAAAAAGGTTGGGTACCACTGCTCCAGGGTACTGCTTTCACACAGAAAAAACAGCATTGGAGTACACTACACCTTGCGCCTGCTCCCAGCAACCACTGCTTTAAGAGATGGGTCATTGGCAATACTGCTTGCCTTTTTTATAGTAGTGGATATGGATAAATGGTGGCAGTGTGTGAATGTTTGACTCCCCAACCCCATTATCTTTGTGTAGGTCTCAGTGAAGAATGATTATTAATGGCACTGGCTTAGCCTGTTTGATAGTGTCTCTATGAATGAGAAAGAGAACCTGGGATATGAAATTATCATGCTCAGTGTATATATTTTAAAAGAGGCATTAAGGGTAGTGAAATATAACTCCCTGATGAAACTGTAACCCTGAACCCAAGGAATATAAATTGTAGGGGGTGAGAGGTACTCTGTGTAAATGACAAGTGTTGTCACACAAACTTATTCCAAAAAGGCTTGTCTGTTTTTGAAAGATTTAAACTGGCGTTTTCATAGAAAAAAGAACAACTGCTGTCATAAATACAAACAGAGCATATTGGTCTATAGATCAATTTTATTATACAAGAAGATTCTGTTACCTTTCATTATGCTGAAAAACAGATCTCTTCTGGAACTCTGTATTTTTCACAGATGTGTAGATGAACAGGTCTGACTGTGATAAGAAGTTTTTGCAGATAGCTGGAGTGTTTCATGTTCTTCCTTTGACTAGTGTTTCTTCCCCAGGTTGTGGATTTAATGTGAATAATGGAAATCCTACCATCTGTATCAATGATCTCATTATGGAACACAATAAAACAGAGAATACAAAATTAAAGCCTTTAAGTGTTGACTGCCTGATTGCGAGAAGTGTAACAGTGCTGGAAAGACTGATCAACACTTTTCAAGAGAAAGGACCTAATGGGGTTCTTCCCCTGTACTATAAATACTGGGTACACAGGTGGGTAAATATGTCTGTTTAATATTCTAAGCTATTCTAAATTGCTTCATAAAAACTGAAATGAATCTACCATTGAAGGATGTCACAACAGTATCTTAGCAGCCTAATTTTCGATATTTATCAATACTATTTGTTCATGCTTAGGTATGCTTAATATAATCTTACAGATGTATGCATTAAAATCAGTTGGAATGTTTGCTGTTGAGTTGTTTTATAAAGCTAGATATCAACCTACTATCTTGAGCTGAAACGCTGAAAGAGTATGTTTTAATTATTAAGTTTTTAAAAATACTGCAGTCAAACATAGGGGTGTGCATTCAGGTGTACCCAGACTGAAAATATACCTGGAAAACATCTTATGGGAATTTTTATGGTATCTTTCAGCTTCCAGAATGCATTCAGGTCTTCTTGGAAAAACTGGGCCGGGGGGGGGGGGGGAATCCTGCAAAAATCCTGGATACATTCAGGAATCACCAAAACAGCAGAGAGACTGAAACAGATCAGTCCTGCCTTTCAGCTATTTGTCAGACTTCTACTGCAGTCCCTTTTTAGTTTAGGGACTGCAGAAGACAGCCCACATATCAGCTGTGCCAAGTAAACAGACTGTTCTGACCCGCTCAATTTGGGACTCATTTCTCAACAAGGCCGCAGGAAAAGCCAGCCCCAGAAACTGCTCTGTCACAAAGAACAATCTGCTTTCTGAGGCCAGCGTCTACTGCAGTGCAGTTTAAATTATGCTGCAATAGAAGCCATCCTAGATAGGATCTGCATGGGGGGGGGGGGGGGTACCTCTGCAGCACACAGATCCTGGGGCCAGTGGGGAGAGTTCTCCCTGCTGGATCAGTTGCTTGGCTAGCTCTTATGGGCAGTATCGTTTAAAGGGACTGCCTAAAAGAACTTCAGCTGAACTACCACTCAGCTTTGCAACTGCTTTTTTTCTTTCTCTCCATTTTTCAGTTAGGATCTGTTTGACCTGAAAAATTTGGGAAATAATCTACCATATTGGGATATGGGTTTTGGGGGTAAATTCTGAAATTTCTTCACATCCCATAGTCCCGAACTGGAAAATACCAGGGGGGAAATTGCACATCCTTTTCAAACAAATTAAGGTTTGCGGGCAAATGTTGTCCCCATCTTCAAGAAAGGGGAGAAGGAGGATCCGGGTAATTATCGACCCGTCAGCTTGACATCTGTAGCTGGCAAAATTTTGGAACAAATAATCAAACACTCGGTCCTTGAGCAGCTGGAACTGAGAGATGTGATTTCTAAGACTCAACATGGGTTTTGCAAGTCATGTCAGACCAACCTTCTCTTTTTTCGAGAAAGTGACTACCTTGCTGACTCAGGGGAATGCTGTGGACATAGTTTATCTGGATTTCAGTACAGCTTTTGATAAGGTTCCACATGATATTCTTGTACACAAGTTGGTAAAATGTGGTATGGATCCTAATTCTGTCAGGTGGATCAATAGTTGGCAAATTGTACCCAGAGGGTACTTGTTAATGGTTCAGCATCTTCTTGGAAAAGAGTGACAAGTGGCATACCCCAAGGATCTGTCCTGGGGCCTGTGTTGTTCGACATATTTATAAATGATTTGGATGAGGGATTAGAAGGGATACTTATTAAATTTGCAGATGATACTAAACTGGGAGGGGTAGCAAACACAACTGAAAACAGCAACAGAATACAGGATGATCTTGATAGGCTCGAGGAGTGGGCTAAACTGAATAAAATGTTCAATAGGGACAAATGTAAAGTTCTGCATTTAGGTAAGAAAAACCAAATGCACCAATATAAGATGGGGGATACTTGTCTTAGCAGTAGCATGTGCGAAAAGGATCTAGGAGTCTTAGTAGACCATACATTGAACGTGAGTCAGCAGTGTGACTCAGTGGCTAAAAAGGCAAATGGGATTTGGGGCTGTATCAAACAGAGTATCGTGTCCAGATCACGGGAGGTGATGGTACCACTTCACTCTGCTCTGGTTCGGCCTCACTTGGAGTACTGTGTTCAGTTTTGGGCACCCCAATTGAAGAGGGATGTTGACAAACTGGAACATGTCCAGAGGAGGGCGACAAAGATGGTGAGGGGGTTGAAGACCAAGACATATGAAGAAAGGTTGGGGGAGCTTGGTCTATTTAGCCTAGAGAAGAGACGACTGAGAGGGGATCTGATAACCATCTTCAAGTATTTTAAAGGGTGCCATATGGAGGATGGAGCAGATTTGTTCTCTCTTGCCCCAGAGGGACAGACCAGAATGAATGGAATGAAATTAATTCAAAAGAAATTCCATCTTAACATCCGGAAGAAGTTCCTGGCAGTTAGAGCTGTTTCTCAGTGGAACAGGCTTCCTTGGGAGGTGGAGGGTTCTCTATCTTTGGAAATTTTTAAACAGAGACTAGATAGCCATCTGATGGAGAGGCTGATTCTGTGGAGGCAAAGGGTTAGCAGGTTACAGTAGATGAACGATTGGGATGTGAGTGTCTTGCATAGTGCAGGGGGTTGGACTAGATGACCCATGAGGTTCCTTCCAACTCGATTATTCTATGATTCTAAGGTATGAAAGGTGTAGAAAAATAGAAGGTCCTAGTAGAACTGGTTATCAAGTTCGTTTGTTAAATTAGCTCTACTGTGTGTAACCTACTTTGAATATACATGTGGCTTTTGACTGACCGCTATTGGAAATAAGATGCTGAATCAGATGGATTATTGGTCTAATCTAGCAAGAGTATTCCTACTAGGGTTGTGCGTTTCGGTGTGATTTGGCTGCTTCGGCGATCACTGAAGCCTGAGGCGGCCAGCACCACAGCGCGAAGAAGGGTGGCAGTAGCATGCCAGCTGCTGGCCCTCCACACTGTGGCACTGGCTGCCTCGGGCTTCAGTGATCGCCGAGGCAGCCGAACTGAAGCGCAAAACCCTCATTTCTTTTATACATGGTAGATTACCTGAGTTTCATAGAAAATATCAAAGGCATTATCTGATGTGATGCACAAGATTCTTGGGGTAGTGACATGCCCTTACCTATGTCACCTGCTGAAATAGTGGTAGATGATTGTTTCTTGGTAAAATGTTTAAAATGTGACTGCTTTGCTGTAAACCCAGATAATTGGGATAATCAGATATTGTTAAAAAATGGAGATGGGTAGGTTACAACTACTATAACTTGGGACTTAATAGTGCTCAGTTTATTGAGTAATTCTTGCTTTTAATTTGCAGTGGTAAGCAAGTCCGTCTGAAAAATGATTCTGGACCACTTGCCTGGATCATTGGAGTAGATGATTCTGGATTCCTCCAGGTTCAAGAGGAAGGCAAAGATGTGGTGACTGTGCACCCAGATGGCAATTCTTTTGATATGTTGAGAAATCTTATAATTCCAAAACATCAATAGCCTTTGGAGATGGCAACAGCAGGTCTCTTTAAGAAAACTGTTTTATGCTTCCTAGTTAGGGCTGGAGCTAAGCTGGAGATAATATATCAAATTGAAATTTGCTAAAGCTGAAGAAGCATTGTGTACCAAACTTGAATTTTTCAACATTTAATTCTTCTGGGTTTCTCTTGGCTTGGAGGAGGAAAGGTTCATTATATTATTCTATTTCCTCCCATCATTCGTGGGTAAGAAGAGCCTTATGTTCAGCATAAAAATTCTGGCTTCTAGTCACTTAACTAAACTTTGTAACAGGAAATTTTGCATTACCTTGTTACTGCAGACTTTTTCCACTTTACATCTTTAAAACAAATACTCCTATTACTTTTGTTTGTATGCATACTTAGGGATAATATACTTTGCAATATAATGTTTATAATATTAAAGTCTAAGCTTCGCTTAGCAATGCCTCAGTGAGGTATAGTTTTTGTTGTGGGTAAATCAGTATATAAGAGGTAAACAAAACAATGCTTATTTACATTTTTAATTCACTTTTAGGCATGCCACATGGTTTCTCTGTCAAACAACTGACTTTAAAAGCCTCTGCACATGTTGTGCTGGAACAGAGCCAAAGCTTCCACAAGACTGGTTTTCTGCATGTCCAAAATCATTAGAAAACAATAGTTTTGAAAGTTGGCCCTGACATTACTTAATAGCCTTTCATTTACTTTAGAAGTTGGTTTCAGTTTTACAGTGTCATTTTGAATCCTGGGATTTTCGCAAACAATTGTGCCTACAAGCAAGATCTATCTGTAAATAAATTTGAGCTATTAACCTATCTTAATACTAGTAGAATCTTTTTTCTCAAGGCTGTTTTTTGCCTTATCAATTTAACATTCCTTAATACTGCATGCTATTTCATTAGACAGCGTTTTGCCTAATAATATACAGGTATACAATTAGATCCTCTGAATTCTACTGAAAATCAAGTGGAACATTCGCCTTCTTTCTGTGTTTTCTTAAGATCTCTCACAAGTGAATGTGTTTCCAGACTTTGTTGCCTAAGCTACTGAAATTCAAACTTGCAGCCCAATCAGCTAAAAGTAGTCTGGAACTGATTCCTATAGGTTAAGGGATTGGAGATAACATAGCTTCTTATTTACCATTGGTTCAATCAGATTCCTGTAATTTCCTGCTAAGAAAACACCCCAGATGCCTTATAACCAAGACTGGAGTTGAAGCTTAAAAGTTTACTTCACAAAGAATCACAAATAGAAATAGATTGGCTCACATACAAATCTGTGAAGCATTTGAGAAAGCAGACATTGGTCTATAATGGTAGATTAGCATGATCCCCACATTTTGGAGGGTGAATAGTTTCTTTATAAATTACTGGAGATTAAGCTTCCTTTCCACTGAATAGGAAGAATATCGGGAAAAAACAGTAAACCAAGAGTATTTCTTGGCAGGTCTAACTAGAATCTGATTCTTGTTTATTCAGTGAGGCTTACTTCCAGGAAAGTATACTCATGCTCTAATAATCTCTGTAAATTGCTTTATCCTCCACTAAGCAGCAACAGAGCATTTATCCATGTTGTCCATATTTACCTGGAGTCACCAGGAAACAAGGAGAAGGCTGCTACCCATTTTGGTAGCTGTTTCTGTAACTGATGAACACCATCCTGCAAAGGCCCAATGAAGTAGTGACCAGGCCTTGGGAGCAAAAAGAGTGGCTCTTTAAATAAATTGGCAATGCCCCAGGACATGCATGATTAGCCAGGCTGCTTTCATCAGTGATGGGCAGCAAGCTGAGGAGGACACTACCAGAGAGTGGAGGGGAAGAGTAGGAGGAATACAATAGCTGAGAACTCTCTTTTTTCATGCAGAGAGCTGGGCCAACAGAGGAATGGACACCAGATACTCAAGAGCCTCACACATGTTTTGGACTTGCATCTCAATTAAATCTCTCTTGAGACACTCTCATAGGTGAGCTGGGTTAGTTAGCCTTGGTTACCTGTATGCAGCAGGGGCAGAGCATGGTACCTAGAGCTGTAGCTTACTTGTCGGTACACAGGTACATGCTGTGCTGGATGGGGGCAAGGTAACCGGGCAAATCAGCACCAATGAGGACTCCACCAGGCTTTGAGAAATATATTCCCTATCTCTCAGTATTGTACACTGTATTTTTCTTTAAATCATATGATAATGTCACTTTAATACAAACACAATACTATGTACCCTAGTCTTACACTGCGAAAGTATTGGTGTTTATGAATTCTGAAGAAAGTTTGTTTCTATCTAGCCTAGTGTAATGGTTAGAGCATTAAACTAGGCTCCGAGAGAATCAGGTTTGAATCTTCACTCTGCAATGGACATTTTACACACACCAGGGCCCATTATGCACGGCCGCCGAAACGGCGATTTCAGGTCACATGGAAAACGCGGAGGGGGAAGACGCGACGCACACCGGTTATGCACGGGGCGGGGCACGACGGCGGCAAAACCCAGAGTAACCGATTATTCACGCGGCGATCCAGGCGCCGCTTCTGAGTGCGTCCCGGTCACCCGGAAGCTGCGCTTTCTTCCGCGTTTCACTGACGCGGCTTTTTCGGCGGCATGCACCGAAGCTGCGGCCGGTTGCAGCCGGCACCGTGCGTTATCGGTGATTTTAGTCGCCGCCATTCCACCCTGAATGTGCGCTAAAACCCCCGTGCATAATGGATCCTTCAGCCTATATTTCCTCACATGGTGGTTATGAGGTTAAAATGGAGGAGAGGAGAATGATGTAAGCAGGTCTGAGTCCTCACTGGGAAAAATGGTGGGGCATAACTGAAGAAAATGAATGTATGTTATGCTTTAAGAAGTGTACATGGCTCGCTCTCTCGCTCTCTCCCCCCCCCCCCCCCAATTTGTCAGGTAGCTCAGATCAGTTCCATGGCTGGACAGTGATTAGAACTATTGCTTTGACTTATTCTGTAAAGGAGGACAGTTCTAGCACAGAACATTTTATGCAACTGAGACATACAATGGGAGTTATTACCAATTAAAAAAAACTAACAGCACGTAAATAGGGAGGCAGAGAAATTGTGACAGGTGAAATGCCTTTAAAATCATCATAGAGTTTCTTCTTTGAACAATAGTAGTACAAGATGTTGACAAACTAATTTTAAAAAACATGGTTTTTCAGGGTCTACTTCGGAATTACTTGCACTGGAAAATTTTCTTCATTTAATTTCCTTTTTGTAAACTAAAACTAATAAAGTGTAGACATATTTAAGCACAAGCAGATTAGATCACAATACACCATTCCCCTTTTCACTTTATATATACAAGGCTACATATTGTCTTCAAATACAGGAAAAGAAATATCAATATCAATTAAAACTGTCATGTATACTTTTTACTTGTTGCACCAAAAGAAAATTGCTGTTTTGTACTTGCAGCTGAAAAAGGACTTCCTGACTAGCAGCTGTTACAGTCAGAAATGTCTTTAGGTTTTTATATAGGATGCTAAGCTAAAGGTATATGGGGAACACAGCTGGTAACGGCATTGTTTTCTGATTCAAGCTGGCGACTGCTCACAACTTCTGTATGAAAGCCTGTAACAGAAACTAAGACAGCATAGCTAAATGTGTCTGGACAAAGTCTGCAGGAGCCAGCCAGGCATCCTGAAATTCAAAAGCATCCCCCTGAAAATGTGTAATGCTATAAAAATGTCCAGTTTTGTAGAACACCTCTTCCACTGTATGTCTGATGTCGCCGTTCAGACTGTTTGCTTGATGAAGTGGTTTTGAAAATATTTCATTATACTGCCCATATTTTTTGCAATATGAGTTTTTTTGGGGGGAATAAGCCATAAAACTCCTAATTACGCATTTCAAAAATTTTCTGTAGAGTTTTATTGATAGAAATTTAGATGTGTTGGTATGTGAATCCAAAAAGAATGAGGATCAAAACTGTAAACTAGCAGATCCAATGACTTTTCGAAAATGGTAATATTTTCCTCAGAGACTTAAGAAAAAAAGCATATTAGTATAACATTTTGAAGTACATATCCTATACCATTTTAAGGTATATATCCTCCATAAATGTGGCCCAGTCTGTCTAAAAGTCTCATCAAATTTTTTCATACTTATGCTGTCAATCATGCTTGCCTTTTAAGACCAAAAACGAGATTTTCAAATAACAGTTGTTGGTTTTACTAGAATCATAAAACTTAATATACACAGCCCTGACTCTAGGAGCTTAGTTGGAGGCAAAATAAGATTGTAACTGCCTGCACAAGTGATGCATATATGACCAGAACGCAGCATAGAGAAAATCCACCAGTTTTGCTGGAGTAATATACTAGAGAGAGAAAAACCATAAAAACAGCTGCTTCTCTGTTAAGCAGGATTCACAAGCAGACTAGACAA
Source organism: Paroedura picta (assembly GCF_049243985.1). Taxonomy (NCBI): domain Eukaryota; kingdom Metazoa; phylum Chordata; class Lepidosauria; order Squamata; family Gekkonidae; genus Paroedura; species Paroedura picta. The sequence continues at coordinate 60,090,253 of NC_135374.1, read as the reverse complement.
AACTGCTTTTCCAGCATTGTCAAGGAAGAAGTCACTTTGAGCCTTAAAATGTTTGTTTGGAAATAAATCCTTTTAATGTCAATGTAGCTAATTTTCCTAAAGATGCATATAGATTATAAAAGAGTGGGAGACACTGTGCATAGAAATTTAAAGCATATAATAGAAGTTGCATATTATGTACTCTGCAGAACTGAGTTTTTCCAAAACTGCTGTGCAGAGAACAAAACAACCAAGTCACAATCACATACAAAAAATTAAGCATTCTAATTTTAAAAATACAGTAAACATTTAATTTTTAATTTGTGTATTTTATTAATACGATTGATACTTGTAAAACCAAGCAAATAGAAATCTATTTATTCCTTTGGCTACATTTTATTTAACATTTTTGTTATACATGATAAATAAGCAAAAGCAGCTTTACAATTTAAAGGAGCCAATAGATAATCCTAAACAGTAATAGATTGTGTGTTGCTGTTCCACATACTTTTTAATCCAATAATTGATTTTTGCATCATATATTTAAAATCAAATTATGTTTCAGCACAGGGAAATAAAAATAGTTTTCTCACATGAAATGAGCTGGAAAAATTGGACCATTTTAGAAATTGGCATATTAAGAATGTCATGAATTCTTAAAATGTTCTTAATTCTGTATCATAAAATGGTTTACTGTTAAATGGCTGTATTTGAAGCAATGTAGATTATTTGGAGAGCATTTACAAAGCAACAGTGCAGTTTGTTATATACATATACCATATGCTATCATGTTTCTGTCAGTATGATGTCAAACCAGTGAGGAGTGATTATACGGTGCATTGACATTCTTCATTCTCTCTGTGAGATAGAGAGATATTTTTAATCAGGTTCAGAGTACCATGTATGCGTAGAATCCAACAAAGTTCAATGAAAAAAGTATGCATGGTTCATAATCAAAAAGAGTGAATAACAATATGAAATTGAAGTTTCACATTCTCTGTTTTCTGCTAGACTTAATTTCCATATCATTTAACAAATCAAAAAGGCTGGGTTTTTATTTTTAAATAGATTTAGCAACATACAATGTAGAAACTGGTAGTTTGTGTTAATTTTCTGAACTTTCACTTTTGTGTGGAATTCTTTAAGTTCCAAGTAAAAACATGCCACATTTAATATGACAATATGTAACCGGATATTTTCTAAACAGAAATATTTCACTTCAAATTCAAATACGTACACAGAAATAAACATTTTTCTTAAGTAACAATAAAAACACGTTAATTAAAATAGCACATAGTTAGGTACTACCTGAACAGCACTGGGAAAACAATTTAAATGTGCATCTTCCCAAAACATTTTTAACAACAAAAAAAGTTTTAATGAACTACATCTGTGTATCAAATTTCTTTTAATGAGGTAAGAAACATAAGCCGTAATGAAATAAATTTGTATGATTCACTATATACCTCCAATATCTCACAAATGAACATATGAATGGTCACTGGTTTGAAACACTGAAAGTAAAACTTGATAAAAACTGAAACCTTGTAGTTGATAATACGATATTATTGTGAACGGATTCATATATAAAAGCTCCTTCATACTGTGTTCTCAATTGCTATTTGCAATTATAAGTAATGGGACTTAGAAAATATTTTTGTCTGGCAACTATGGGGGGGGAATCACTTCCCACTTTTAATACCAAAATGTAGCTATAAAATGAGGTAACTGACAATATTGCCTGTACTGAGGTAAGGTGATCCTAAATTTTGTTGCATCAGCAAAAACTTAGCTTAGTATAGCTGTTATTCAGGTACAATATCACGCAAATGAAGACATTGCAAAATATAGTTGCACAAATCTTCAGATTGTGAGCTGCAAACACTGGCACAGTGCATGTTGAAGAGACTCTTGAATTTTATTTGCTACAGTGAGATTTACCAAACTTGACAGGATATTTCTGGGCTGTAGCCTTGTGCTTTAAGCCTTATTTTAAAACAAACTTTAGTCTAATGATTAGGATTCAATCAATATAATTTGTATAATATTCTTGTTGATTTGGGCATTAATAAATGATAATCTCTAACCCACAATTTGAAATTTACTGCAGTTTGGGCTTATTTTCATGCACGTGTTACTACATGAATGATAAACTGTCAAGTATAGCACTGCATAATATATTCCTGTGGGTTCATCATCAATCTTCAGTGCAGGGATACATGGGGAATGTGCTTCAGAGAGGTTCTCACAGCAAAAAGTATTCAGGGGCCACAGTGTGCCAGAGCTAGAAAACTTGTTCTCACCTAGGGACCACAACCACGGGCCAGTACCTCCACCTGTTTTGCCACTGAAAAGAAGGTAATCTTCATGGACTGTCATGTCGTTTGTATTGTGAGGAATTACTTCCCTGGTCTGCTGGGGTGGTTTTGGCTTCTGAGATATATTGGCTCAAAAAGTTCTTTTCAAAAAATACACCCAGTCTGGGAGAAAGATTATGCAAATTGATGACCATAATGTCTGTTTTGTTTGGGGGAGGCATGCCTATGCTTTACCCCCAAAGCTAAAGGGATTTGGGCATCAAAACTTGTGACAAAGGCCTCAGAATTTCAGAGCTGTCATTCAGCTAAGCCTCCAAAATATTATCCTTTAACTCATCCTCTTGGATCAATGTTCCAACAAGTCCCATCAGGCTAACACTCCCTTCCAATTAATTACACCTCTTTGGAGCCACCAATTAAGGCAAAAACAAAGACGAAGGACAAAGAAAAACACGAATCAACATCTTAACATGCTCTGGTTTGAATTCCTGAGCATATTACAGCTCTTCAGGAAAAGCCTAGAACTCTATCCCTGGGTCCAAGATCCCCTTTGGGGGGTGGGGGGCAAAGCTGGTTTACCAGCAGTCAAGTCCATTGTGATATCTGGAGCAAGTGGCAATAGTTTCATGGCCTCAGCTTCAACTGCCTATACAATGGCTGTCAAACCCCAAATGATGTTTTCAGGTTATCTACAGGAGTGGAGTGACAACTTTGCTCATTCCAGATATCTGAATTTAGATTCCTATTCTCATCAGGTCATATCTTATCTGCCTTCAGCAATGGTGTCATGTAGGCCTCCTTCTCCTGTGCCTGCTGTGAGGAAGAGGATCTAGGCTATGAAATCCAACAATTCCAATACTACATCAGATCCAAATCCAGACAAGAGGGTAGATGAGCCCTCTTTTGCCTCTCATTTTTATAAATTTATAAAGAACAGATTACCCATATGGCTCAGTCTTTGGAAACAAACATTGTTACAGCCAAACAGAAGCCAAAGGATGAGATATTAAGTCACCTTTATTTGGGGTCTCCAAGCATTATTGCCTTTTTGGAGTTAGAGGGGCATGAAGAACATACACAAAAACTGTGACAGAAACCTGCATCCATCGAACCCATATCTAGAAGTGTAGAATAGTTCTACACAAGCCCTTTAAGTATTTAACAATGAATCTTCCACCATCTTCTTTGTGAGGAAATGCAACCTAAAGGCCCTCAGGCTCACTATTCTGCTTCTACAAATAAAAAGCAAAAAGCTAGATGTCTTGGCATGGAAAGTATATTCTTCTGCTGTGTTGGGTTTCAGGATTCCCAATTATGAGAATATATCATGGTTTTTCTCGTGGGAGAGGCTCTTGCCATTCCTGAAGCACCTGCCCGAAAACAAGTGACCGCTTGCTAAGGTCCTGCATACCAGGGCTATCAACCTCTCCAAGCAACAGATGAATGCGACACTCCATGGATTCTGTGATACATGCCATACTGAGGTGATAGTACTTAGACACCATGCATGGTTAAAATCAACTGCTTTGCCTGAATCAACCAAACACAATATTGAGGACTTATGTTTTGAAGGTTCCACTCTTTTCTTGACAAAGACTGACAAGACACTATTCTTAATAAAGAAAAATAGGCAGATAGTTAAGTCACTAGTGGTGTCTCAATTGAGCCCTTCCCAATTCAAGCAGGCACTGTTACCAAAGGGCTTACTGATACACTAACACTTAAGGGCCTCAGTATCTTACCTCTAAGCCATTTACATCAAGGTTTACAAAGGAATAATGATTCCTGCTGACCTACCAACTGTCCCCATCAAGATAGGCAGTCCAATTTCAGAATCTTCTGACTAGGAGTGATCTCACCAGGGAGGCCATCTCACAAATTGTCCTTAAAGGCCATGTACCTAGAACTGATCTTCACTCTCTGGGAAGTCCTGGAGATCCATTTGGTTGTGACAATAGAAAATACAAAGGCTGCAAAATTTCACTCTTGAGCAGGGAAAGGTATAGCCTCCCTAGGGCATGCATTCCAAATATACTGGAAGGGGGCTCTTTTTATGTGTTCTCTTCATTTCTATTCTTTAAAAAGGTAATAGAAAATGCTAGGAGAGAAAGTTTGAATATGATCCTGGTGGCCCTATTTTGGCCTTATCAAGTTTGGTTTCCAACCCTCATGGATATTACCCAGAGATAGTACCTCCCCTTGCACAAACAACCAGATTTAATCTGTATCAATCAGGTGTTCCATTATGACCTAAATTATCTCAACCTGATGGTTTGGAGGCTTTGGATAGAGAATGTTTCCACAGGAGGTTAATGTTGTACACCTATACTCATGCAAACAGAATACTAGAAAGTCCTATATGTATAAGTGGAAAGAGTTCTCTTTAGCATAAGGAGAAATTTATCCTGGAACTATTTCATTTCAAGTTATATTTGAATGTGTATTGCATTTTATTCATTAAAGGTCGCTATCTCTTCTGACCATAGGGGAGTTGATGCAAGGTTGGTTTTCTCTCATTTGTCCAAAAGATTTTTTAAGTGTATGAAATCTTTGTCTGCCTTGGAACCCTTGGTTTCTCAGTGGTCTCTGTTGTTCTGGCATGGTTGATGCATAAACCCTCTGAGCTTCTTGCCATAGGCTTGATGGCTGAACTATCTATAAAAATACGTTTTCTAGTGGCTGTTATATCAACCAGGAGGGTGAGTTAGTAGCCCTTCAGGTGGACCCACCATTTTGAAGAATTTTCCTGAGAGGCTAGTCCTTAAAAACAGTATGAGATTTTCTAGGTTTCATTTATCCCAGGATGTCATTTTGTCCATCTTTTTTCCTATACCAATTTCTGAAAAGAAGCAATTTTACAATGTTAGAAAGGCATTGTTAATTTACCTTAAGAGAACCCTGGAACTCTACAGGGATAGAACACTGTTTGTATGCTGGGTTGACCCAGAAAAGAGGGCTTCATCCCAAATTTCGTGCTCTACAATTAGGGAAGGCCATGGTTTTGACAGTTTGCTGTGTGTGCTGCACATCCATGCCCAGCTATGGCTTTTGTCAATGAAGTACCATTGATGGAGATTTGCAAAGCTGCTACTTGGTCATCAGCAGATATGTTCATCCACCACTAAGCTATACATCTACAGACAAAGCAAGAAACTTGAGCAAGGAAGGCGGTACTTCATTCACTATTCAAGTTAGAAGAACATTCCCTGCATTCCTGGTGAGCAACTTGCTAGAATCACTATGTGGGACTGCACAGAATATTAATGAGGAAAACAAAATTGCACTTACCTATAACTATTGGTCACTGAGTATTTTCTGTGCAGGCACACATACCCTCCCTCCTGCCCCGCTGCATGCTCCGGCTTCAGCAGTGCTAGAAGTACTGAATATGGGGGTGCTGCTTCATGGAAGCACATGGTCCCTGCATGGGACCAAGTTTTCTGGCTCCTGTGCACAGTACCTCCTGGAGCCTTTTAACTGTAAGAATCTCTCCAGTGGCAGACCTGGTCATGCACAGTCCCACGTACCTGCACAGAAGATCAATTATGAACTCATTATATAATACAGAGCTACAGCTTACCCTTCATGCACAGTCCCCATGTCTGCCTGCACAGAAGATATCACCATCATAGTCAACATGGTATAGTGGTTAAAGTGGACTTAAAATCTAGGAGACTCAGATTCAAATCCCACTCCATTATAAAAGCTTTGGTCAAACAGCTTAATCTTCTTCACAAGGTGATTGTTATTGTGAAAATAAAAAAGAGTAATGCTATCAGTTTCAGTTCTCACTGGAGAGAAAGGGAGAGCATAAATAAATGTCTACATAAATATTCCCTCTTTTCGACAATTGGGCTGCATAACGGAATAGGCAGAATAACATGTGAAGTCACTGCTGCCCAAATAAAGCTAATTAACATTTATTAAGCCCTTCCCCCAACATAGGAAACATTGTAAAAACTTCCCCAGTCCGTTCATCTGGAAGTACTGGCTGTGTTCTCAAGCTGAAAGAAGAGTGAGCAAAAGACATAAGGAACAAGTCAACAATGAGAAGCTTAAGCAAACATTGTTCAATAAAGAGAAATAACCCAGTGTTCCTCCTTAAATCAATAGGAGAAATGGGGCTATACTATTTTGTAAAATAAATGAAGGCATGAAGTTAAGGAAGTGTTGTGTGTCTTTGAGCAATTGTGTACCAGAAGTTTGGCTTTTGCTTTTAGGGCTGCTGACTTAAAATAAAGGTACAGTTTAACTCTGTTAACTTCAACAGGCTTAGAAAGACATAACTGCTCAGGACTGTAATGTTATAATACATAGAATGGGTTTTATTGCTATGTCTGTATCCAGTAAATGGTTTAAAAATGCCTATTATTAATTTAAGTTTAGTAACTCTTTAAAAACTGCAGTCAATGAAATGTTTTTCCCATTGAACAATATGCATTTGATTAGACTACAATCAAAGTCCATTTTAAAATGGGCTTGAAGAAAGGAAAGGCAGCCCAGCTAGCAAGGCAGGCCGCCCGGGTTAGTCAGAGGAGCATGGCTAGCTGGCTTCTGTCATTTTCCTGGCAGAGAGGAGGGTGGGGAGTAGCACACACTGCAGCAGCATGCATGCAGCCACCCTACAGCACCTTTTCAGGAGCCAGGACAGGGAGCATGGTGTGCTGTCATGGAGTGCATGCAGCTGGCCTCCTGTGTCTTCCTGAGAGCAAGGAAGGTGAGGACTCATGGAGTACACTTAGCTGGCCTCCCATGTCTTCCTGGCAGCAAGGGGAGTGGGGAATGCAGCAGCCAGCCTTCCTCATTCTCCCCCAGCCCCATGGCTCACTTCCTGCTGGCTGCTATGTGAAATAGCATAGAGGATGAGGATTGGGGGGGGGGAACAAAAGCATCTAATTGGCCCTCACTGGGGGAGGGCCCTTCCACTGAGGACCAAACAGTGGGGGGAGTGCCATTCCACTGAAGACTGGTACATCATCAGAAGGATGGTAAGCTTTTTATACGGTATTTTTACAAGATTTGTTAAGGAAATAATCTTACTTCAGTTTTATCTATACTAAAGACAATAGCAAAATTGTCATTTGCTGCCAGTTCTAATGGAATTGCACATTATCTGGGTCCTTATAGCTTTTTAATGTCGTTTAACCTTCAGAAAACGCTAAGAAATAAAACTTATTAGTGCAAATTAAAAGATAATGTGACTCCAGTACTCACAATCTTTAATGCTAATGTGTATTAGCATACATGTTATCAAACATTTTTTCATGCTATCATGTGTGTGTAAAAAACCTCTAAAGCTTCCCTATGCATATAATGGGTCTCCAGTTGCTTCAATATGCATTTCTGTGTGGAAGAGCTTTATCTGTGTGTCATTGCAATCTGGATCTGAGCAGCAGCTATATACTTATGGCATAAAATCTAGGCAAGTACTTGGGCTGTCACATTTCTAGATCCATCATTACAGAAACAAACCAAACAAGCAAATACAAAAACCCAACATAGCTTGTACACTATTGAACATGCAGAACGAGATGTAGGTGCCTGATAATTCTCTCCATCTTCAGTGCCTGAATGCAATTTACTGTTTCTTAACTAAGTATGCTGTAAAACCACTACAATTTGCTGAACAAAAAATACAAACCTCCATAAACAGAAATGCTTACTGAAATCAGATATTTCAGATCTCATTACTAGATCCAAATTGATAGAACATATTCAGTATTTTCTTAGGTCTCTATTCTGAACATACTATTATAGCTATAAAGTGTATTTGATAAACGAAGTCTTTTTTCAATTATTCTTTCCCTTAGATTTTTCCAAAAAATGTGAAAAATCATAAACTCTTTGGTAGTTATTTCCAGGACTGGTAGGTTTTGATGGTTTAAGGGTGCATAGCAGTCACACATTAACCATTTCTTGGCTGCCATGTCAAGTATATAAAAACCATATTCAATCAAAATTAAAGGTTTAATTTCAGGACTTCAAATCTTCAAAACAAGGATTTGTATGTATCTAATGGCAATTTAAGAGACATATATAATTATAGTACTATTTCCTTTGTCAGGTTGTCATGACATTCAAACACCTTTTTGAATCATTTTATATGAAAACAAGGTCAACTTCATTATCAGTACACACAACTCCTATAATTTAACTTGTACTTCTTAAAAATAAAAAAAATATCATTACATGGCTTCTTAATGGCAGTGTCAATGGCACAAACTCATCAGTAACAATGAAGCACTGAAGCTAGGTGTACTTGGTTCTTGGCCTTAAAGGTACTGTTTACACATGGCTTGCCAAGAATGCATGCAAGATTGCATCTCATTGAACCATGTTCGCTGAATGGAACCATGTATTCTCATGCTTTCATTATGGTTTTACTAAAAAAAAAGCTTTCTAGTACTGTCACCTTCCATTAGCTATTATTACAGATGTTCCAATATAATGAGGAAGTGCAGGCTCCTTGTGAATCTCTGGGGAAGAGGCTGATGAAGGACTTTGGTTTTTGTAAAATGTACTCACTTCTTCAGAACCATGTCCATAGTTTTCTGTTACGTGTCCTGTTGTACTACATGAAGAGGCCTGAAATGTACCATGTTTGGCTAAAACACGATGATAGTTCAGAAATACAAATGGAACTTGCCCGGTATGCCTTACATCCACTGTGTGATCATTTTCAGAGTCATAATCAAGTTTTACCATCATTCTGTCCTCGGTTTCCATCTCACTTAGATTTGTTGCATGATGGGCAATATGCTCAAATTTTGGTTCTTTCATACAAATTCTCCTTGTTTGTTCATATACAGTCGGAACTGGGAGAAGGTGCCCAATAGCTTTTGTTTGAAAACATTCTGATTTTGACAAAAATGAAGTGGCTAAAGAGTTTGGAAAGGCCTTCTCACTAATATTAATCTTCTCTTGTAAATCTCTGTTAAAAACTAGCTTATTTTCTTCTTTAATGACATGATGATGTGCAGGGTATATTCTGTTTTCCACTTTGCTGTGTTTTATAATGCTGGAATCATAGATGTCGTCTTTGTATCTAATGCTTGGGGTTAATGTTGCACAGCCTGCAAAGTTGTCAGATGTACTATCTTGGCTGAATCTTCTGTTTGATAGTGGCACTACGGGTGAAAAAAATAGATGGGTTAAAAAAGAAACGACATCAAAGCTGAAATAAAAGCTGTCATTTATATGTCTTAACAAGAGCAGGTACATTTGTTAAGATCTTTGAAACCAAACTAGGGATCTACTACATTATGTTTAAAAAGGTAAGGGGAAATGGAGCAGCATTTCCATCCCAAATTGCAAGCCAGAGATAAACAGGTTCTCACAATCTCTGAAAATTGTTAATCGTACTTTTCAGCAACTGGAGTCAAAGTTCCTGAAATTCTTAAAGCTATCAATGTTTGAACATTGCAAATTAATTTTTATATTTTGGGTGATATACCTTTACCAATCCGATAGACAGGAGAAGAAACTTAACCCCAAAAAACTTGAATTAAGAAACAAAAGTTTAAAGAACTACAAAATGTATGGTTAATAATGCAGTTTCTCCCCACAAAGTTACAAATACTCAAATATAGGGAAAATACATATATTTGTTACAAAATAATTAAAAACAATTTTAGGCCCAAATGATAGCCTCATAAACAGAGTAAAATTATTTAATAATATCAAATAAGGACCATGTGTGACTCTGACAATTGTGTTTTGGCCAAATGGCCTTCTTCAGTGGTCAAGCATACAAATTATGTAATATACAGTTGATCTAGATATAGAAGAAATCAATAACATTTTTTAAAGCTTGGAACTAAAAGAAATTGTTTGAAATTATTTCCTGTGACTCAAGGCTGTAAAATGTAGAAGCCTCTTCACAAATGACCTTCTGCATGTATGTATAACAGAATGGTCAATCTAACTTCTTTTTAATGTCCAGGAATAATAATTTTCAATTAGACTATGGGGCCAATATTGTATAATGGTACAGTGGTATTATTGAATAATTCTACTATTTGTGAGGCTATCATTTGGGCCTAAAATTATTTTTAATTATTTGGTAATGTATTTTTCTTATAAATGAGCATTTTTAACTTTCTGTGTAGAAAAACCAAATTATTAGGCTACTAGGGGCAAAGCCCATTGTATCCAGGAATACAACGGGTGCTAGTGCTTGGCGGTTGGAAGAGGAAGGGGAGGAGTTGTCCAGTCTGTAAGGGCATGGGGTTGAATGTGTGTGTTGTGTGGGAGGTTGTGGTGGCGTGGTGGCAAATGAGGGCATGGGTGTGGAGATATGGGTGTCAAGAACCTGTGGCTTGGAATGTTCGTTGAGTGTGGTAAAGGACTGGCCTTTGGGAATTGTGGCATAGTGGTTACAGATGAGCTTTCCAAAGCCGTGTCTTCAGATATGTGAAGGGAAAAATCAGACTGGAGACTCTTCTTAGGGACTATCTCTGATGGCTAGATATGGCAGTGGAAGATTTATGCATTGTTTTTGCTTTTAAAATAATTCTGTGGGAACAGCATGAGGACAGGGGTGTGCAAATTCCCCCACACACTATTTTTTAAAATAATTATCAACCCGCCGCCACTCCTGCTATTATGTGTACCACAGAGAGTAAAATAGGTGATCTCTGCTAGTAGAGATGTTCTACACTGAAAGAAAGTTCTATGAATGCACCTCATGAAAAATCAAATCAAACTGAACCTGGGCCTGTTATAGGTTATAGATGTAAAAATAAAAAATCAACGTAATCAACGTAAATTCCTCTTAAATATTACTCATGTCACATTCAAACAAAAATGTAAAATGTAAACAACTCAAATGCAAACTTGAACATAAAGGCTACTGTTTACACAGTTTTGAAGCCAGATTTAGAATCTGTCCTTATTTAATAACCAGTCAGTCTCTTAAATTGTTATGAAAGGCATAATTTCAATGTTCAAACATTTTAAGCAGCAGTGGAAAAAAGTGTAAAAATACATTTTTGTAATTCAAGAGTTTTTCATGACAAAAGACTAAAAACTAACGTAACTAAAAAGAATTTTAAATATAAACTTTCCCCCCCTTGAGTATAGCTGTTACAAATTTGTTTTCCCCTTCATGAAATACATACCTTCATAGCCCTGTAAGAGATTATGGCGTACAGTGCTTGCTGGCTGATCAGGAGGATTTTTAGGTGGTTGACTGCTTGGTACAAGAGAATTGGCATAGTGCCATTGGCACTCCCCACTTGTCTGTAGTGTACTTAAGAAAAATCGAGCTACTTCGCAAGGTGTTCCTTGAGACTGCCCAAATTTAGAAGGCAGCATTTGTTTTTTGCTACTGAATACATGAGGGTCTACAGGAAAGTGTCCATAATGGTAAGAAAAAGGTAAGCTGTATGACGGGGTATATAAAAATTCACTGTTTTCTGAATGGAAGGCTTGTTCTTGGATGGTGGCAGGATTTGCTGTGGAGTTGGATCTCCAGCTTCCACCCTGGCTACATTCCAGTTTGTCTGTCTGGAAGGAGCCGTATTGCTGAAAAAGCAAATAAAAAGAAAGAAAAGTGTTTAATAGCTGACTCTGAAATCTGTCAGTATAACAGACTAACAGAGTGCACTGCAGCCAAGTACTGCCTACATATAAACAAAGAGGAGTTGGCAATGGTTAATTTCTAAAAAGGGGAAGTGCTGGGGCTCAAACCTTCTTGGACTCGTGCCATCTGACCTAGTAGACGCCAAGTTTCTTAATCTTAAGTGTACAGGGCAGGCTATGAGTATTCAGTGGTGAGATGGGGAGGCTCCATGTACATGCTCAGATGCACTGTTTTATTTTACCTATATTTCACTAAGCTGAGAAACTGAACAGATAGATGTCCCAGTTTTGAGCCCTGGCAAAATTAAGGCACAGGAGATTGAGAAGCTGTAAGGAAAATCCTAAAACTGCAGGGAGGTGACTTTCAATTATTGCTTTCTTTCCACTGAGTCAGTATTGAATAAACAATATTGAATAAACATGGATCAGGGATACATTAACAATATTTAACAGCAGCTATTATAATTTTGATTACAGCTTTTACCAGAAGTTAGGTGTTAAACTTCTAATGAACAAACATTGTTTTAACTAATTTAACTAATTTAACAAAATTGTTAGCCAAGCATTCTGCATTTAGAGATGACTTTGTTTGCAATTAATCTGTGATCCACAGTTTTGGAAAGTGCTGCTTATGAGGAATTTACAGAACACCAGCAGGTAATGGCCAGTGTTCTTCAAATACTGTAGAGGCAGCTAGAATTAGCGGAGGTCCTCATTGTTAAGAAGATACATCTGTTAAAAAGTAAGGATTTTAGAATAATTTATCTTAGCAGCCATGAGCCATTGCATTGTTAATATTTACATTTGGATAGTTCCTATATGTACTAAGAAAGCCAGTTCCAAGTGGGTAGCCATGTCGATCTGAGGCAGCAGAACAAAGTTTAAGTCCAGTGGCACTTGTGTCTGAAGAAGTGTGCTTGCACATGAAAGCTTATACCTTGAATAAAACTTTACTGGTCTTAAAGGTGCCTCTGAGCTCAAACTTTGTTAAAAACCCCAATGGTCACATAATGTTTGTACAACTGAAGTCATTTGGTTAATAAAACTCAAGGGAGGCAGAAAGATAGTGTTCCTCCCACTTATTTTGGATGCAAGTTCAAGTTGCAGAATATTTATTTTATTCCATTTGTTGGTTCCATTGTTCTTGGCCAACTTTTATGCCCCTTTCAACTACTCCATGTCCAGAAATCTTTTGTATTTTACTAGCCTTCAAAGTCAATATTCATGAGATTTTGTGCTGGCTTGTTTCCTATAACTCGTTCAGTTGTCCAATAGATTCAAATTTTCTGCAGACTTATACAGCTTGCCTACTGTAACACTCACCTCAAATACCTGAAATGGGAAGGCCTGGGGAGGAGGGGGCAGAATTTTTTTTTCCTAAAAATTTTTTTACCTAAGTCATTTTTCCCCAGAAAAATTGAAACAAATGGATTATGAAATGTTTTCTTTTACAATGATAACATGTTTATGACATATATTTAATCCTCCAATATTATTTCTAAAAATTATGTAGCATGAAGTAAGACTAAGTATATGTGAGATTATGTAAAGTATCGAATAATTGCATTTCCTGTACACTGAAAATAAGCACATGCTGAAATACAATTCAAATATTGAGAAAATACTGAGGCTACAATTGTCAAATGCAAGATGCATTTCTGTCTCTAGAGGGCACTGCCCAAGATAAAGAAAAATATTTTAGTTTCCTCTGCTTGTGGGATTCATCTTGTTGGTATAGTTCCTTGATCTGTTTCTGTCTCAGCTGCTTATAGTATGGAGGAGCTGGAGGATTAGAGGAGAAAATTTTCTTAGTTTTTAATGTTGATAGTTTCTTCAGTTTTTATTGGTTCTTTGCCTGCTTTCATAAACTGGCAAACAAGATTCACTATAGTTCAGGTGTTCTTTACATTTCAGTACCTTGTAGTTCCTTTGTAACAAAAAAAGTTAGAAAGGTACATTTAATTTGTTATTGTTTTATTAATCAGCTGTACCTTTAACATACCAAACACAATACTTCTATGCCAAGTCTATTTATGCACACTATATTTTATATTCCCAAAGTAACAAAGTGACTTCAAATCTAAATTTTTCCAAAAACGTTTTAAAAATTCTGTAAGAAAACAATGAAATTTGTCTAGAAATTTTATTTATTCAGAATAAGGGTTTACCTGCTGTGGATAAGGAGTTGTTCTAAGTTTTGACTTCATTTTATTACTTCTAGGTTTTGTTGCTTTTCGGGTTTCTTGTGAGGTAGATACTGAGCTTCTGCATGAAAATTGTGACTTTGAAATGGTGATCTGGTCCAGTGATAACTGAAGTTCCTTGTATTCTATTTCGCTGCCAAAAAATCATTTCAACAATGGTTTTAAAAATGTTTATCTTTTTTTTTACTCATGTCTCCTATCTACGTAAATATAGCATTAAATATTATAGGGTCAAAGAAACTTGGGTTAAAGTGCTTACAAATTCATTCATGCTCCCCAAAGCACATGAAAGATTTAAGTTAAGATGCCTGCATTCAACTTTAGAACTTGTAACTTTTGGCACCCTGTAGACTAGTGGTGGCAAACTAATTAGTTATAAGAGCTCTAACATAAATGTAACTCAGTTGGGCTTATATACCATAAATTATCAAAGTACAAAGTGGGGTTTTAAAATTTTGCTTTCAGAAATCTTAATACAGCATTTTATAGTCATATTTTCAATAATTGCTCAAAAAAACCTAAATGTAACTGAAAACTATTGCTATTGTTTTTCTGATGGCAGAAATAGGAGCTCTGGAGAGTTTATAGGGACTAATTTCCCCTACATCCCTGGTAAGGATACTACTGACTTTTTGACATTTATCTTCAACAGTTGGACCCATAACTGTCAGAACCATGTTGATTCTGCCAAGTGGTTGTAATCTTACTGTATATGTTTCCATCATTTTCCCTCCCTCATCCTGTGTATGTTTGCCACTATGGGGCTCTGCTATCTAAATTGCCCAGCTGGGGAACTGCTTTAGTATTGTAAATCATTATGGCATTTATTGAAGCATTGGTCTGTAAAAGCTGTGGAATCTCCAGTTCTCACCTGGAGATCCCTGGGTCTGGACAAAGTCTAATAGCGGATTTGAATGTTGTTTCTGTTTCATCTACATTCCTATGTTAGTTTGTTATGGTTAGATGGGTCGACTGACTCTAGAGAGTTATGGCCATTCCTATGTTAGTTTGTTATAGTTAGATGGGTTGACTGACTCTAGAGAGTTATGGCCCTTCCTGCTTGTTACATGCTAACCTCCCATGATATCTGTCCTTGGGTCTCACAGAGAAAGTTCCCAGCTGTCTGGCTTTTTTTCCTTTGAAGCTTCCCTCATTAATTGGATCCCACAAGGGGATCCCCATGTATTTCTGCCATGATATATGTTCTATTGATTTAGTAAGCTTCCTTAGACATTAGTGTATGCCCTGATGTTACCTAGATGCTCTCATTTGACACCCCAAGGTCAATTTCCTGTTGTTGTATTTTATGCCTGCCATACTCCCTGCACATTCATTCACTCCTCCTCCTTCACCATCCTGTGTCATCTTACCCATTTGGTCCCTTAGTTCCCAGGATTGCCCACTCTCTTGATGTCTAGCCTGTTATCTCCATATCTACAAATGATGACTTCTTTTGAACTGTGCCTGGTTTGGATTCCCAGGGGAGTGGGAGCTCCTTGAAACCTCTATAATCTGTACCCCATGCCTATTGAGTCAGTTCTAACTATGATCTCGTGTAGTTACTTTCACAATAACTAATCTCCAGGCCAATATTAGATAGGTTGCACCAAAGTAATATCATTTTTCTCTGGAGAAATGAGGCAAATTTGAAGACATTTTGCCACAACATTATTAAAATGTAATTCCAATACAAAAGAAAAGCAAGAAGGACAATTAGGTACAAATAGGCAGAGGACAATGGATGAAATTAATGTGGCAGAGGGTAGTAGGAAAAAGGGACTTACGTTAGGACATAATTGACACTCACTATACAGTGAGGTCGTGATGAACGGCTATTGTGCACAATGGTAGCATAGCTCTGGACCCACACCCAGCCACCGTTCTTTGACAGCAGTCGGTAGTACTTGGTTGTGACTTGTCCTTTCACCAACACTATAAAATATAATGTTAAATGTATTTAATTTCATAAATGTTTGAAAACTTTGAAAATCATCTTTATGCCCTACATCTGCTCTACAGAGCTCAAAAAAGGTGCTGATGCAGTTTTCAGGCAGTCTTCTATCCAAGTCATAAGCACATCCAAACTTTGCTTCACAGAAAGCTACATCATGTCCATTCTGATTACATAACTTCGATTTAAGGTAAAGGTAAAGGTATCCCCTGTGCAAGCACCGAGTCATGTCTGACCCTTGGGGTGACGCCCTCTAGCGTTTTCATGGCAGACTCAATACGGGGTGGTTTGCCAGTGCCTTCCCCAGTCATTACCGTTTATCCCCCAGCAAGCTGGGTACTTTGATTTATTGGTTTATAAAAAGAGAAGCAAATAAAATTTGACTAAAATTCAACTTCCTAAGCAAAGACAAGGCTACTATTCCTGTTTGGAATCTCATATAGGACAAAATGGCTTGGGGTGGGGGTCTTTTGGAACAGACAAGCAGTGAAAAGAGAAGTACACAAACATACACCCTACTGTTTTGATGAAGCTGCTGCTGTCCTGATCCCACCCTTAGTAAGCCTTTCCTCCCAAAAAAGTTACACCTTTCTGAAAGGGGAAGTGTTATATTTTGGATTGAGTCTGATTGGTCATTTTGATCTTGCATCATCATCATTATATAGTCAGAGAACAGAATTGAGAAACTTCATTAAAGCCTTTCTAGAATAAAGGATGGAGGAGGGTTTTTTTGTTAATAACCAAGGCAATCTGTGCAGAGTCCCCTTAGTAACACATTAAACAAGGTCTCTAAGGGGCAACTGTACTCAAATCTAGATGTTCGACTACAGACCAACATGGCTGTCTCTGAAAATATCCTCATGTGTGGAGCTGGACTTCTTGAGTTCACTGCAATCGGCCAAATAAGCTTGATAAATACTACTCAGTAGTGTTACTTTAATACTTTTATCTAGCCATGTTTTCTTCTTTATGCCATCTGTGCATTCACTTAAATGGAGCTAAAGCAAAAGTAGCTTAGGCTCCAAAGGGAATGAGCTACTTCTTTGAACAAGCCTGAGGGTTAGGAGTGCTTTCCTACTCTATTCTTTGAACAATTCTAAGATTTATTTCCTCAGAGTTCAACTTAGAGATCTAGCTCAATAAAATCAGAGTCCAACAAAGATTTATTCACGGCACGAGCTTTCAAGTGCAAGCACTCTGGTACTATCTAAATAAATTATCTGAAGCGGACAAAGCAGACCAAAGGTACTTCACACCTTATCTCAGGGCTCTGCTTTGCGTGTTCATTTTATCAGACTTGGCCCAGCCCACTGCTTTTCTTTCTTCTTTAGGATTGCAACTAAAGCCAGCCAGCTTGCTAGGAGGGTGATCTAAAAATTTAATAAACACTAGCTTCAAAGCCCATTCCTAGGAACGGGCCTTGAAAGGGCCCCCTCCCCTGGCCCGTGGCCAGGCAACTTAAGGTGGCTTTGGGTTGCAGCTTGCAGCCAGATCAAGTGGGGCGGGCAGGGGCTGGACAGCTTGTTAGCAGGCCTGGGACAGAGCTCCTTTGCAGACCGGGAAGCCCTCGTTAGCAGGCCCGTTAGCAGGCCCAGCCTAGCAGGCCAAGAGGCCCTCATTAGCAGGCCCTCTCCCCTTACCTGCTGCTGACTACAGGCACTGAGGTGCGTCTGAGAGTGAAGAGGCTAGAGTCCAGGGATGGAGGGTGGGAGCTGCAGGGGCAGGGCCAATCAGGGCGGTTGACCCTATTCCAGCTTGGACAGCCGGACACGTTACACAAATATATAGAGGAACCATGGATAAGGATAAACAAGCAACCTCATTGGCACCAACAGGAATGAATGAAATGCTTGCTGCATTACTTTCCATTTCCATGCCTCCACTTGGTACTCCTTTGACCTGAGATGCTACAAAAATATGGAGCATGGTGAGCCTAGAAGCTATCATAGGCATAAGCCACTACTCATTGCTTGCTATTTGTAACATGAAAAAGCCAAACCAAACCACAATGCAGATAGATGTAAGGCCACAGTGCTACAGTGAGATCCCACAGGCTGCATGTGCATTCAGTCTGCAACATATCCAAATCATTAGCAGCACTTCTTTCCTGTCTTTCTCCACATAAGACAGGAGAAATAGTTTTATGGGGAAATAGTTTTATTACAGCTTCCTTTTAGCTTATTTAAAAGTACTAGATTGTTCTCTGTAAATTTCAACATCATGTTAATACATGATCATCAGACTGCGCAGCATGTATTCAGACGGATGGTCTTTTAATGTTTATGCTGGTCAAGACAGTTACTGATTAATTATAAGGAAGCTGGGTAACAATATTCTGCAGAAACATAGTTCATAAATTTTACACATCTTACTAATGTGTATGACTTGTTATTTTTATTGATTTTTCTTCTGATTACTGACATTTGTCAAGTTTTGATCAATTCCAATTACCGAGTAAAAGTCTATTAAATGGAAAAATAAGGTGAGCCTTCACTATGTATTACTATCGAATCATTTTACTAGTTTTCCATTTACTTACAAAGATGGTGAGCATATCGTAAATGAAATGCATCACATCCGTGCACATGATGGTAGAGAGTTTTCTCTATCAGATCTTGCGGCTCATATCCAGTTAATTCAGTCACTCTAAAACAGAAAACATAGCTCATAGGCCGGTATTTCATGGTATTAAACAAAAATTGAATTGCCCTAAAGATGAAGTTGAAATAAACTGCATGAAATTGCTTAAATGGGAGTGCTAAAAACCTTTTAGAATTGTTAGCTTATTTTAACCACATTGATACACAGTTTCATATACAAAACCCATTAAGACATCCTAGGCTGAATCTGCACTTATTTTGTTTATTCTATTGTGGATCCTGCTGAATCCAGATAGATTTGAACTCTGGTCTTCCTCTCCCCCCCCCACTGAAACAGAAAAGTGTTCTGCACGTGCTTAGGGAGGCTCAGAAGGGGAGGGGGAAGCCAAGCACAGCAGGAGCCTCTTTCTTTTCTTTTCTTGAACAATTCTTGCTTCTCGGCAGACAGGTATTTGGTAGGCTGTCTATTAAATAATTAATTGGGACTGAGTGTTTGCTCATAGCCACAAATGAACCATGGGTATGAGGTATTCTGCAAGGCTGCCAAAACTTCTGGAAGAGGATTTGATTACTTAACAGCTAGCAAGATTTCAGGCCTGGAGGCCACTTGGAGCTTCCAGGAACATTCCCAAGGGTTGTGGCCTGAGTTAGCATTGGGTACTCACTGGACCCACAGCTAGCTAATAATTGAGTCCTATGGCCTTGGTGGGATCTTGGTTCATTCCTAAGATAAAGACGAAGCACAAAATTTATGCTTGGGTCTTCATGCACTCATCCTGTTTTTTCAGCTGAGTGAGTAGTGAGAAGGGAATACATCCCATATCTAATAGAACATTTTTTCACTCAAAGCTTTCAGTGTCTTGTCTGCTTCCTTCCTCCTGTGCAAAGAGGAGCTACTCAAGTAAACAGTAAATGGAGCCCTTTCTTAACTCCTAACAAATTTCCATTTACCTTTTTCAGACTTCATGAATGTGGCAGGAGTAAAGGGGACTATGATCACTTTATAAATTAAAGAGCCTGAATGAGAGAATATTAAGGTGCCTTAGAAATGGTGAAAAACAGCAGTCTTCAGAACAGCTGGAAGAAGATAATTTAAGATGGAAATTACAGAATAATGAGACTTTGATAAATAACTCCTACACAGAAAGGATGTTGAGGCACTACAGGAAGTAAAATTATAGGCTCTATTAATTCTTCACATGACTTCTGAAATACTGTCTCTACACAAGATTGCCAGTGGAGATGCAGTGTGATACAATGGCTAGACTAAAAGTAGGAGACCCACGCTCTAAGGGCACTTTGCCATGGTGACCTTGAGCCCATTATACACAGTCAAATTTACCTGTCTCAACAAATTCTGATAAAATGGAGAGGGAAGATTCATAGGTGCGTGCTACCCTGAGCTATATGATTGAATTCCTCTGAGATTCTCCTAGGTATCAATGTGCTAAATCCATAATGTGATCCAGTTGTCTCCTCTTCTAACCAGGTAACAACAGATACAGTGATTTTCCTACTTTCAATGGGCTTAGTAAGGGGCCTGCTAATTATAGAATGGTTTAGACAGGACCAAGAAGCTCTGTTTTGGCCAAAACCAAATCTTACCAACAATATAACAACTAACTTTCTGTGTAAATAATCTCAGCACTGATTTTTTTGTAACAGGAAGTCCTATGTATCTATCTATATCTATAAATATGTACCTTTGCAGATCAGACATATAAATGAATTAGCCTTATATTTAATGAGCATGCAAGAAAAATGAATTCATACTAAGATTGTTACCAACAACTGCCATCAGCATGCATCTTTATCTACCACTGCTGTCATAAATTCATGGTTAAACATTGAAGTAAAGATTTCAGTTTTATCTCCAAAGACTCATCATCATCGTCATCCCCCCACCATTTTACTCTCACAATAATTCCAGGAAGTGGTGTGTGTGTGTGTGTGTGTGTGTGAGAGAGAGAGAGAGAGATGAGTATGAGTGACTGTGCCTAATAACAACTCTACACATTCTAACATGTATGAAGCTTTGCAAAAATATCCTGTTTGAACTTTGCTATCTTTGCAGTGGAAAAATGTAGCATTCTGCACAATTTCAAGAATACCAGCTCTTCAAACAAAACCTCCAAACTTAGTCTTCCTGTAAATCCAGTTTAATGCAATTATATTTCAGTTGCAGAATTAAAAATAGAAAACACAACCCTGATTTCAAAGATAATGACCACTGTAGACATTAAATTTTATAGTACACTATGTCCTGTTGCAGGTGTAATAGTTTGCTGCTTCTCTCTTTAAGTATTCTGTAAAGCCTTGTGTCTTACCAGAAAACTTAGTTTGCAAATATCTTAACCCAAACAAAACAATTATGTTGTTATTTAATGTAATTAGGAATATAGAAGAGTATTACAGAAATTCTTTAACTATTTTTTACTTACCTGGAATCTAGGAATATTAATTTTAAGTCCAGGCTTGCTCTGAACATAAACATGTTGCTATGAAGTTTGATCTCAGTTATTGCACTAGGAGGTAAAGACTGCCCAACAGCAACCAGCCCCACGATTTGGTAACAGGATTCATACAGAGACATATCCAACATGTACTGTCTTATCTTCAAATAGCCACTGCAATGGATCACCTATTATGGAGTGAAAAAAGTGTAAATCTGTGACAGACAAGAAAGACTGAATCTTGAAAAACAAAATCTATTTTTGTTATAAGGTTTTTCTTTTATAAATAGCCTATTGAAGTTATACAAGTCTAATACAAGTTACTTCTTTATGTTAAGCAGTTTAACAAGTAGCCAGATCAAGTTTATCTATACAGTCACAGACCAAAGTGCAAATAAAACTTTTAAACTTTTAAATTTAACAACTATAGAAAACTACAAAGCAGGTCAAAAAGAGTGACACAATACCATTTGCTGTTTATATGCGCAAGTTTCGTTATCAAGATTTCATTAATCATGTATACATGTATGCACTGAAAAAAGGTTTGTGATGGTAAAGATTCACCATAAATACAGCATACCTCAGACTGGGAGGTAGAACACAACGGAAGGGCCTGATCCTATAAACATTTACACAGCAGTCTCATGAAGTTCAGTGGGGCTTACACTCACATTACTACTCAGGACCTCGACCTTAATCATCTTTAAACTCTTCCTTCCCTAATCAGTCATTCCAGTCCTTGGTGATAACAGCTGTCTGTACAAACAAGGAACTTTTCATTTGACAAGACAAAAAATGTCCACTAGATTAACCAACAGAAATAGCTGTAACCATGGAGGACCAGACTAGGAAGGCTGGAAGCCTAGAAGAGCAGCTTTTCCTAGGAAAGAACGTGAGAGCACAAATATAAATATGAGAAAGGGTGTCATTTTTCTACATTTCTGCTTCTGGTGAGCTTTTTCTCATATACACTCTCAACTAGCCTTAGATTTGGAGCAAGGAGTTGTTTTGCCATTTCTTTCTCTCCCCCATCACATTCTCATGCCTCTTAAATTGGGGACCCTATGGAAATCCAGGTCTCCACAGCTCACCACCTATCAGCAGAGGTGCAATCAACCACAGGATATCCTGTTCACCAGCTGCCTCTGGTCCCCCTGCTGCTACAACAGAAAAACTCAAGCCTAGACTGGCTTCCTTTCCTCTGTAATAATGTTGCTATGTTGAGCTAGATGATGACTCAGGACATCGCTTGTTTCTTGGTGATCAGGCATCTATTCAGGAGTGAATATTTTCAAACAGGCAATTTAGACACCAATCCCTGATACTTGGGCATCATTCAAGTGATGAGGATGGTCCTAGGCATTAAATTTAATTTTATTCACAGAACAAAAATACAAAGCTGAATACAGCCTTCAGCACCAAAATGGCAGAGTTATACTGCTTACTATATATATGATGATGCCCCTATATGCAATACAGCACATACTTTCCAACATCCATTGTGAGTTTAGTTCCTGTGGTACCCCTTATCAAGTGACAGTATGGATACCTGTGAAGCCATTCCACAATTCCCACAGCAGTCCCACATGCTGCAGGATCTGCTCTAATTTTCTTTTGTTGCCTGGGAGGCTGTCATCACTGTTAGGCTCACACTGTGCAAACATTTTCCATCATTTGTGGGGAAACATGTTGTCCCTACACATTTGCCCAGGTCAGACAGACATGAATTTTACTGCTTATAGCCTTATGCCCGGGTGAAATGTTTCCCTTCTCCATTCTTATCTACTTGCATGTTGAAAGGAAGATGTCTCACCCTTTTCCTCCACTCTCTTTCTATCTATGGTCCCCTGCATTATCATGCAGCCCAGACTTTAAATACTTAGCTGCAGGCTCCACAGCAGTCTCACTCTCTATCCACATCCGGGCATCCCTATCACCAGAGGAGCAATCAGCTGTTAATCAGGCTTAGCTGTTTACTGCCTTCTTCAGACCACCTCACTGCTCTGGCAACAGAGAGGCCTGACTAGCTTGCTCCCCTTCACATGTGATATCAATGGGATGAGCCAGGAATGGCTACAGGCAGTGCCTTTCTTCCAGCAGCTGTGTGTCTTCTTCAATGAACCTGCCTTGATGATCCCTCACAACAAATAAGACTGCACTCTTGCATCGCTACCTAGAAGTAAACCCCAACACAACAGGACAGTTCCAAGCAAAAATACACAGGAACTAGGCTATAAACTTGTATTGTGGCACATGTGTAATAAAAGAGGAACGCAAGAGATTCATGACAGAAGGTGGGGGCAGAGAAGAAAGGCTAGCAACAGAAAGACCATGCATAAAGCTTTGGAGTAGAGAGAGAAGAACAAGACAGTAATATAATTAGGATGCCACTTTCAAGAAATCACTGTATCTTAAAGCTGCTTACTGTACTTCAGCCGGGAGAGGTGGGGACAGTTTTGTAATTTGTAAAATATGCTCAACTAGCTTTGAACTTCTATTGTCAAACACTTAAAGTATGGTGTATTCAAGCAACACTGGTCTATCTGCCCTCTGCAAATAACTAATCTGAATAACTACAGGGTTGTTTCAAATGATCCTCTGTTGGACAACATAGGACAACCCCTGAAGTGCTTGGATAAAAAGAATATTTTGAATTCACATCAACCAGGATACACAATGGATGGGTAGTAGTTTTGGTATACCATATTCCAGCCAGGTGGAGTAACTTTGTAAATCATTGGACACCATAGAATAGTACTCTGCTAATTATTCTAAAACTTGCAGCAGCATCTGATTCAACAAGACTACAAAATCCCTCCAGAATTTGTGTCAGATGGCAAGTTAGTAGCATAGGATATTACCAAGTAACTATCACTCGAGCCCAGGGATTCCCAATGAAGGGTCCGTGTGAGCTCCAGAGGGAATCTGCAGCCTTTCCCCTCCTGCCTAAATGAACTTGGCCACAAGCTAGAGAACTGGCTGCCTCCACTCAGAGAGATTGGTGGATAGGCTGTGGGTGTACAAATCAAAGGGGAGGAGTCATTTGTGGCATGGTCCAGGCTGTCTTTTCAGCTTCTGCCCTTCTTTCCAGCCTACCTAAGGAGTAGCCACTGTAGTTGTAGTAAAGGAGAGGGAGTGAAAGAAGGGCAAAGGGTACGGCTGGTTATGCCACTTCCAGAGTGTGTGGCAGAGAAGCATGGCCAGCTGACCACTTTTCAGGGTTCTCAACGCCTAAAAATTTATTTCAGGGGCTCATCTATAGTCAAAAGGTTGAAAAAGGCTGCTCTAGCCCAGTGGTCACCAACCCCTGGTCCGGGGACCGGTCCCGATCCGTGGATCAGTCAGTACCGGGCTGCAGCTCCTCCTCGTCCTCCTCCCTGGCTGCTGCCTCGGGGGCTGCCCTGCCACTCTGCTGCTGGCTCACCTTTGGTGCTCTCCAGTGGCCACCATGGCTGGGGCTCCCCCTCAGCATAGCACTGCGCAGCTGCTGCTGGCAGTACCCCCCAGTGGGCAGCGGGAAGTTAGGGGCACCTGCGGGAAAGCAAGTGGAGCAGCGACATGCCTTGGTAAAAGACTACCCCCTCCCCCGGGCCTCAGTAAAACTGTCAAGTGTTGAACGGTCCCTGGTGATTAAAAGGTTGGGGACCACTGCTCTAGCCTATGGGAGACAGCCTCTTGTGGCGCAGAGTGGTAAGGCAGCAGACATGCAGTCTGAAAGCTCTGCCCATGAGGCTGGAGCAGCCGGCTCAAGGTTGACTCAGCCTTCCATCCTTCCGAGGTCGGTAAAATGAGTGCCCAGCTTGCTGGGGGGTAAACGGTAATGACTGGGGAAGGCACTGACAAACCACCCCATATTGAGTCTGCCATGAAAACGCTAGAGGACGTCACCCCAAGGGTCAGACATGACTCGGTGCTTGCACAGGGGATACCTTTACCTTTTACCTTTAGCCTATGGGAGCTAAAATATAAGTTTCTGAAAAATTCATTTAATTAGGTCCTTTAAACATATTTATTTAACTCTGGTAGTATAAGACAATTTGAAGTGTGTGGGGTCATCACTGAATCAATGATACCCACCTCCAATTTCTCTTTTCATCAAATGCAGGAACAATAGTTCAGTCCCTGAAATGCATACATGATCCACACAGTTATGGGCTAAATCAGGACAAACAAACTGAAGCTTAATCAAGAGAAGAAGTTAGGGCTGTCTGTTTTACCTGCTCAGGATAAAATATAAAGTCACAGCCTG
Organism: Paroedura picta; assembly: GCF_049243985.1. Lineage (NCBI taxonomy): Eukaryota > Metazoa > Chordata > Lepidosauria > Squamata > Gekkonidae > Paroedura > Paroedura picta. The sequence continues at coordinate 60,064,917 of NC_135374.1, read as the reverse complement.
AGAGTTCTCCAGATCATACACCAGTTTAGCCTAGAGACCCAGTTTTGATCCCTTCTCAGAGATGAAGATTTGTATTATCTACAGTTTATTATCTACACTGTGGTAACTTTCTGCATAATCATATGGAGCACTCCAATTCAGCCTTGCCTTCTATACCCTGGTTCAAAGTGCTGGTCAAGACTTTTAAATCCCTGTAAGTTATGGGGACTGTGTTCTTTCTCAAAGTGTAAGATTGATGAGGCAATCACAGCTCATGTCTCATAAGGACATCTAGGCCTCAGGTAATGTATTTTCTCCATCATAGTACCAACTTTGAGGAATTCTCTGCTGCTAGAGGCATGCTTGGCTTATTCACTGCTGGCTTTACAACGGCTTATTAAAAGGTAGCCTCTTCAAAATGGTTTTGGTGCTGGTTAGTGCCCAACAAGCTTTATTTACTGCTTATCATCTTCTGCATTTAATTATGACATTACAGATTTTAGTTTGATATTGTCATGGTTTTAGATGTTTAATTATTTCTATCATTATTGGCACTATGTATTTGATAACTGTACACGTTTCGGATGCCATTTCAGTGGTTTAGAATGTGTGGTATATGCACTTTAAACAAAATACAAATTCTGAAATATACACTTGTATTACACATTTTGTCTTCAAAAGATTAATATTCATGGCAGTCATAGGACCAACTAACAGGGTTATTTCAGAATAAATATATTGATTAATGTAATATGCAGGAAGAATTTTTACAAGAAAATAGATGTGGAAAATTATAGCAGCTGATAAACACATCTGTGTCAATTCTAATGAGGCAGAATAGGATCCTTATAGATCCAAGGACTGGGCAGTTCCAATACAGAACAATATCCAGATCACAATCTGTAGAATCCATGTATTTCATACTGAATAGTTTATAAATAATAAAGTTATAAAGATGTGTCCAGTAAGCTACAATTAAAATTTGTAATTCGGTGACAGGATTATCAGAACCAGTCGAACAGATTGTGGATTATAATTACCATTAATTGGGGCTACACAGAATTTTCAAGGTGAAAGAGGGAGAAAGTTTAACTGAAAGAAGACACCTTATTTTCACATGTTCTCATCTGCTGCTTTACTTAATCTGAAGATTTTTTGTCATAATGTAAGCCTGTAAACTTAAAATCTGAGGCTCTGTGAGGATATCGAACATGTCCTTTACCTTGTAACCGCTACATGTCAGTCCCGCATTCCGCTTTGCCAAGACGCACTTCATTCGCAGGAAAAAAGATCGTTCTATTTCATACTCTGAAAACAAAATGCAAACATTTCAAGGTGCTACTTTTTGCCACTTTGCTGTATTGGGGGGGGGGAGATTTGTGGAAATAGTAAATTGTTTAAAGAGCTGAAACGGATATGAAAGCAATAATAGGCAGTTGCCAAGTGTCACAAAACTACCTTCTATTTCTCAATTGCTACATCCTTTTTTTGAGGACATATTTTATGGACAGACAAATTAAAATCCATGATTCCATTTTTACAGATGTCCTGAAGACATTCTAGTATCAGAATGTATACATGTAATTGGGTACATTTCTGCAACCATATGCAGGGCAACTCCAGTCTAATCCCACTGATAGAGCAATTCTAGGAACTAGGATTGCCAATTTCCAGATGGGGCTGGAGATATCTCATAATTACAACTGCTCTGCAAGGTAATGTACATTGGAACAAATTATCCCAATTTCAAGTATAGGCTAATGGGCTCTGAACTGAGAGAGAAATCAGTCTTGGAGTCCTAGAAGACAGCCAAATAGAAGTGTCAACCCAGTGTGCTGCAGCAGAGAAAAAGGCAAACTCTATGTTAAGGATTAGTAAGAAAGGGATTGAAAATAAAATGGCCAGTATTGTAATGCCCCTGTATAAATTGATGGTGTGGGCTCATTTGGAAAATTTTGTACAGTTCTGGTCACCATATCTCAAAAAGGACATTGCAGAGCTGGAAAAAGCACAGAAGAAGGCAACCAGGATGATTAGGGGATTGGAGCATCTTCCGTACAAGGAAAGTCTGAAGAGTCTGCAACTCTTCAATTTAGAAAAGAGACAACTAAGACAGGACATAATAGAGCAGCCTTTTTGACCATGAAATAATTTTTCAGTCTTTGAAGAGCCTGCGAAGTGATGTCAGTTGGCTCCACCTTCCTACCATGTCTCTGGAAGTGACATGTCACCGGAAGTGACATCACCCCCATTAACAGGCAAGGTCAAGGAGGACTAAGGGATGGAGAGACAGGAGGAGGTTTAAGGCAGGAGCAGGTGTGCAAGCTCTGCCCCCTCCTAGGGGCAGAAACCATGAGAGAACTCCCTCATGCTCAGATGGGGGAGCAATGGAAGTGGCCATTTCTCTAGCTTGTGGCCAAGTTCATTAAGGCAGGAAGGAAAAGGCTGAGTACCCTGGGGTCCATGGACCCATGGGTGGGAATCCGTGGGATAGAGGTTTATAAAATTATGCATGGGGTGAAGAGAGTTTACTTATTTATTTATAATTGGATTTATATACCGCCGTTCGCCAAAAGGTCTCACGGCGGTTCACAATAAAATATAAAATCAAAGTAAAACCCCATAAATACCCCATTATTACAATAAAAAGATGGCATTCTATTCTATAACTTTCCCCACTTTCCCTGCTTGTTCAGAGAGAGGTCGGACGTTAATTCTGTAAGAGAGAGAGGAAAGAAAGACTGGCCGATGGATTAGTTGAATGTCATCTGAATAAAGTCCTTAAGGCATTCTCTTCAAAGTGTCTTCCAGTAACTTCAGAATGTATACTTTATTTTCCCAGTTTATTCATTTGGGTTTATAAGCTGCCCTCTCTGCTCAAACAGGTGGTGAACAATATATGTCCAGCAATACAATTAAAACCACCATTTAACAATTCTAAAACCAATTCTAAAAAATTCTGCCATTGGATGTGAAGACCAGAACCTAGGGCAGGCCCAGGAGGCAACACAGGAGGGAAGTCATTTAGATGTTGATGTTTTTACTGGCCTCAACCATAAGCCTAGTGGAAGAGCTCTGTCTTGCAGGCCCTGCAGAACTCAGTGAACTCTGACAGGGCCCTGAAGTTTTCTGGGAGCTCATTTTACCAGGCAAGAACCAAGGCTGAAAAGGCCCTGTCTCTGGTTGAAGCCAGCCAAATTTCTCTGGGGAACGGGAATCATTAGCCTATTTGTGTTGGCTGAGCACAAGGTTTTTCTGAAGACATATTTAGAGAGTCAGTTCAGTAGGTATGCAGGGCCCAGGCTGTGTACAGCCTTGGTTAAAACAACATCTTAAACTTGACTCAGAATACAATTGGCAACCAGTGTAGCTGCTAGAAGAGAGGTTGGATATGAGCCCTCCAAGGGATCCTAGTCAGAATTTACCATTGCATTTTGTACCAATGGCAGTTTCCAGTTTAAGGTTAAGGGAAGGCCCACACAGAGCAACTTACAGAATTCCAGTCTAGAGGTTACCGTTGCATGGATCACTGTGGCCAGATTAGGCTCTAGGAATTTGGCTTGGTGAAGATTGAAAAATACCAGCAGGGCTACTTTTGTGACCTTTCAGAATGCTTACTAATAATATGATACAATACATAAATGCTTAAAATTATTTGGCAACTGTTTTTGTATACAAATGTGAATTATAACTATTATTACCCAAATGAGAGAAAGAAATACCATCCTAAATATAACAACACAATATAATTATTGGAACCTGCTAGCAAGAAACTATTTATGGGGTTTATTGGGGGACTGAATCCAGCAAACCGTTCTAATTTGTGCTGTTGTTGATAAAATACTTGACATTTTAGAGCTGCTGTCATCAAATAAATATATTCAACTCACATTGTCTTCTATTATATCTTCCTATAAACTGTTTATAAATATTTACCACATACAAAGCTGTACATGTGAGTTCCCTAAATTATGGCTTTCTTGCAAGAGTGGAAATATACCAGTTCTCTAGAATTCAGAGAAAGATTCTTAAACCCTGTTATATCTTAGTGCAGAAGAACCTAAACTGACGATGCCTACTCAAGCAAAATCACATCTTCTGCCTAGTGACTTCAATAAGGTTTGAATCTCCACTCTGCTATGGAAGCAGGATGGGTGATCTTGAGTCACAGCGTAACCTACTTCATTTGGTGGTTGTGAGGATAAATGCTGCAATCCTCTTTGAGTGAGAAAGAAAGGGTACAAACTAAGTAAATTATCTTGAAGAGCCACTAGCAGTCAGAAGAAACAATGTTGGACTAGAGGGTTCCATGGTCTGACTCTATGAAGCAATATCATAGGCTCATATTGTAGGCTCTACTCAGCCCCTGAATATCTCAGGATACTGGAGAAACACTAGGGATCCTTAGCTGTTTAATACACATCTAGATATTTGGATGATCTATTAGCTGCCTTGTGCAGTTTGTGTGACTCTTTCTCCTTCCCCTTGGACCAGAGCATGTCCTGAGGTGACTAGACTAGTGCAAGATGCCGCTTAGAAAAGGTAATGGTACACTCTGCAGATGGCTGTTTTTTTTTTATTCCGTGTAGGCTCATACATAGAGGGAAATGTTCCATCTACCTCTGCACAGATACTTGGAAGTCTATCCTGCCACCTAGTTTTTAGGTTTAATAATTCACATAGGAATGCTCTCTTTAAAGAAAATAACCAGTAGGTAAAATTCTAAGCAGTTTTTTTCCTGTATATGTTCTGATGCCAAACTTTGTACATAATATGAATTAAAACCAAGTCCACAGTTCATTCTTATGGGGAATGAACCACAGCAGAGGGCATAGTGGAAGAAGACTGGGACAATATTATATAGAGGCATGTTCCCCGTTTCTCCTCCTCAGCATACATTGGCCATTACTCTGATCAGGGTAGGTGCTAACATGCTTCTAATTTGCCCAGCTATCCTGCCCTCTCCAGTCGAATATAATGATTACTGTGTACATGCTGAGCAGAAGAAAGGGAGCCAGAAGATTCCACAACAAATATCCCCATTCTATGTAATTTCTTAAAATGAATCATTTGTGTCCATTGGATCTTTTGAGTCATTTGCCATCCTTTAGTTAGATATTTAAGGATTTAAAAATAAAATATCCATGTGCATTTAAATGTTTTGCTCTCACTTTGTAAACAAGATTCATGTCATGGTACAAAGAGTAGACACTGGCTTTTTATATTATTGTGTCTGTTCTCTCACACTGCATGTGACTATTAAAATGCTCTAGAAACTTCTGTGAAATTATATTTAGCTTTCATGCATCTCCAGATCTTCCCTGGCATGATGGAATGAAATTAGATCAATCTTCCTTGTGGTTTCTGTCTCTTTTGATGAAATATTACATAAATCTTCAAGAATGTTTGCTTGTAGGCAGCTGGGAAATGATCATCAAATCTCTTTATACTTATTCTGTAGTTCTTTCCTATTTTATACCTGTAGCCTCTAACTCTTAATTCAGGGAATAGGACCTAAAATGCATTTCTACTAAATAATGGTGAGACAAACTTTCACATATGATCTCTAATATAAAGTTTGAGGTAATGTTGTGAGAACTTGGTAAAAGTTGAAAAATGGTATTTGAATACAACCAATTCTTTAAAAACTCAGTGTTGGCTAGAATCCCATTTTGCATTATAGCATTAGCGCACTAAGATGAGTCCTACATCGGCTCAGCTTTTTACTTTCATATGATCACTTCTTGTAAAACTACCTTGTAAGAGATGAGGATGAAGAGGCTGGTGAGCTGTTAAAACTGCTGTCATTTCATCATGGTCTGATGGATGTATATATTCATAAATACTATTACCAGTGAGTTCCACCTGTTGAAAAGACATTTAACACATCAAAACAGGCTTTTAAGAGTATTATTATTCAAAGATCTCTACATGCATGTGATTTCCACATACATCCTGCATTTTTAACACTTATGTGTCTTTTTGAAGCAAAGCAGCTGTCAAGCTGTAATCATAACTTAATGTAATCATAACATAAGCCCTCTTAGTCTGACCATTGTCTCCAATGATCCAGTTGCACCATGCATTATCTGAAGACTGGATGATGTCTATACCAATTGCAACATACAAATGTTTCCTACAAAGAATGAGTTCACTGTGAACTCCTGTGGTGAATATTAGTGCTTCTCTACTCACACCGTTATTGATGAAGGATGGTAATCTGACAGAGATGCCACAGAACTTTTTTGTTCCCACAGCTTTTCACAAAGGAAGATAATTCTGAGCCAACACCATATATGCATGGTCCTTCAAACAGCCCTGAAATTGTGCCAGTCAGCTGTTTGGTGGGGAAGGAGAAACACTGGGAAGAACTGAATAAAGTAGAACTGCTAGAATCAGTCACAGAGACATGCCACCACAAATTATTTCCCCTTATCACCTCAGACAAATATGGTATTTTAAGATTAACAAATGTGAAGATAGGAAGTAACGGTTCACAATAAACATTTGATACTGGAAGCATAAGAATGTGAACTTGTACTTAAGGAGAGATGTGGCCCATGTTAGCCTGAAACAGCAAAACAAAGTTTGACTCCAGTGGCATCTTTAACACTAACAAAGTTTAATTGAAAGTGTAAGATTTTGTGTGCATGCACGTGAACTCTTATACCTGGAATAATACTTTGTTGGTCTAAAAGGTACCACTGGATTCAGACTTTGTTCTTTTACTTACAGAATCTTTCTATAATACAATGATTCTCTAAATGTCTGTACTTACTGCCCACTTTGTCTACAACTAAAATAGAGTACATGCTATTGCAAGATAACTTCCAGTAGTAAGAAAGTAAACTACTTCCTTGGAGGGAAACCAAACCGAATAAATTCAATTAATTATATACAAATGGGCACTATCCTGGGCTCCAGGTGAGGGCAGGACATGTGGGTGGCAACGACAGCAGCGTGGAGGAGTCAGGAATCATTGAGTGTGTCGGTATGCAGCAGAGGTGGTGGTTGTGGGTGGGCCAGGCCCCCACCCTCCCCAGGGTACTTGGGTGGGTTGTGGCAGCAGACTTGGCTGCCATCTGGCTGAGCTCCTCGCAGAAGTGCAGGAGCCAGGCGGGCAGTAGAGGTGGCAGGCACATTGTGTCAAAATGAGCCCAGGAAGCGGCAAGAGCAGCTGGGTTAAAGGCCGCTGCAGGCCCCCTTCTGTGTCATGGGACTGAAGTGAGGCAGGCACGGGGTGCCAATGGCGGGGCCAGCTGCTCCCCAGAGCCCCACATACCAGGGGCTGTGCTCCTTGGAGGAGGTGATGACCCACTGTTGGGCTCAAAGGTGGGCACGGACAGGGGTAGGAGGTGGGTCCCGGCTGCGGGTGAGCAGGCAGGAGGTGGGGAGGGGGCATTCATGGGGGGGAAGAAGCCAGGGCTCAGCATGCAGCAGCCAGGCAGCCCCTGGGTGGGACGGCAGCAAGTGGGTGGGCTGCACAGGCATGTGGGCATGCGGAGCCGAGGTGGCCTCGGGCCACATGTGAGCGGCTGGCTGTGTAGGCAGCAAGGACAGGTGGCCTTACAGCCACCACAGTATTACCAGTGCCATCTGGACTGAAGTGAGGCCAGTTGGTGGTGATGCTGGGGCCTCCCCAGTCCCAGCAGCCCCCAGCAGCTGGGAAGCCATCATGGCAGAGGCTAGCAAGGGCCCATAGCTTGTAGGTGGTTGAGTGCCCAGCTCAGAAGCAGGTCATGGCCACGGCAGGGCATGTGGTAGTGAGATCTTATGCTGCAGGGCCCTCCGCGCCCCTTCCTGGATCTTGGCAGCAGCCAGGCAGCCTTCACGGTGCAAAGGCCAGGTCTGCCTCTTCACTGCCCTCAAGATCCCCCAACGGGCAAGGCGATGACTCAGGTAGCAGTGGCCCATCCCCCTATCCCACTCAGTGAAGGTGACAGCTGGCCCCCTCTCCCGTCCAGGCCCCAAGACCACCAACCCACAGGCCACCCAGCTCTCCCTCCCAGCTCAATCACCAACTGGCACAGATCTGAGCACACAGGAACTCCCTCCAGGTGGAAGAACTTTGAGGGGACTGTCAAGGGTAGAACACATAACTTGATTGGCCACTTGTTGGACAGACAGCCTATTACGTTGGAGGAGGAAGCTGTCAGGAGAAGGACAGCTAACCTGATTGGTTAGTAAACTATGAGGACCAATTCCTTCTAGGACCCCTTACTGGGTTTATAATGGTGATGGTTACAGATAAGGCCCCCCTCCAAACTTCCAGGAATATTTCCAACCCAGACGTAGCCAACCTCCCGGTGGGGCCTAGAATGCTCCTGGAATTTTACCTCTAGATTATAAAGATCAACTCCCCAGGCAAAAATGACTGCTTTGGAGGGTGGGCTCTGAGGCATTATATTTATTTATTTATTTATTTATTTAGATTTATATACCGCCCTCCCCGAAGGCTCAGGGCGGTTTACATTAAAACTAGTCAACGATACATGAAACATGTATTATACCAATTTGAAGTTCAGTTTGAGCTCAGACAACTGAGAGCACATGGAGAAAGCTGCTGGGGAGTGCTGCTGCTGCTGACCAGGTGAGGCTATTGTCGTGCTGAGTGAGATAATTGCTGGGTGATTGCTGGGAGGATTAAAAAGGGCTGCTCCTTGCCAGAGGCAGAGCTCAGACAACTGAGCGCACGTGGAGAAAGCTGCTGGAGAGTGCTGCTGCTGCTGCTGCTGCTGCTGCTGCTGCTGACGACGACCAGGTAAGGCTATTGTCGTGCTGAGTGAGGTAATTGCTGGGTGATTGCTGGGAGGATTAAAAAGGGCTGCTCCTTGCCAGAGGCAGAGCTCAGACAACTGAGCGCACGTGGAGAAAGCTGCTGGAGAGTGCTGCTGCTGCTGCTGCTGCTGCTGCTGCTGCTGCTGCTGCTGCTGCTGCTGCTGCTGCTGCTGCTGCTGCTGCTGCTGACGACGACCAGGTAAGGCTATTGTCGTGCTGAGTGAGGTAATTGCTGGGTGATTGCTGGGAGGATTAAAAAGGGCTGCTCCTTGCCAGAGGCAGAGCTCAGACAACTGAGAGCACGTGGAGAAAGCTGCTGGAGAGTGCTGCTGCTGCTGCTGCTGCTGCTGCTGCTGCTGCTGACAACCAGGTAAGGCTATTGTCGTGCTGAGTGAGGTAATTGCTGGGTGATTGCTGGGAGGATTAAAAAGGGCTGCTCCTTGCCAGAGAGACAAAGGGCTCTTAGCATGGGGTTCTTGGCCTAGCAATTAGAATCAGTAGATTATATTTCCCTAGTAGTTGCACTCCCTACAAATTACAGTGGACCGCCAGGACACCAATCCCATCATCTGTAGTGAGTGTGACATGATTGCCTTCCTCCCAGAAGACAAGATGGACTACATCTGCCCCAAGTGTAGGCTGGTAAGACTCTTGGAGGAAAGGATTAGGGGCTTAGAAGAGAGGATTATTACCCTGACCCACATTAAGAAAGGGGAGGAGTTCATAGACCGGAGCTGTGCAACTCGGAATAAAGAGGATGCAACCAGTCTTGAAGAGGATAAGGGGATTGACCTCATTACGGAACCTCTGCAGTCAGTTAGGAAAAAGACTCAACGGCGTAGAGTGAGACGCCGTTCTCTGGACCTTTGGAGCTTCAAAATAGATTTCAGGCCCTTGCAGAGGAGGTGCAAGTGTCAACGAGGGAAGAGCTCCCAAAACAAAGTCTAAGACAAAATGAAGAGGCCACGGGGATAGAAGGAAATGGTGTTGAGAAGAAAAGAAAAAGGAGACTACTGGTAATTGGAGACTCCCTGCTAAGAGGAATGGATCGCCATGTGAGTCTGACCTCTGTTGAGTCTGACCTCTGTTGTGGGGAAGATAATGGAGCAGATATTAAAGGGAGTGATCTGTAAACATCTGGAGGACAATTTGGTGATGCAAGGAAGTCAGCATAGATTTGTCTCCAACAGGTCCTGTCAGACCAACCTGGTTTCCGTTTTTGATCAAGTGACAGGTTTGCTGGATCGTGGAAATTCAGTTGATGTCCTTTACTTGGATTTTAGTAAAGCTTTTGATAAGGTTTGATAAGGATAAGGTGCGTCATGAGATTACACTCTGAGTACAGAACTTAATGATAGCGAAGAGTGGTGACTTTAGGGACATAACATAGGAATTGGTCTCCAAAAAGGATAAATTTACACATTATAGATCCCACTAAACCATTCAGCTACACATTATAGAGAGTTCTGTATAGATATATTTCTATATAGAGTGTATTATCATAATCTTGATCACTGAGGAAGACCCGGAAAGGTCGAAACGCGTTTGGTCCTTGGTTCTATGTGCTGTTAGTTCGGTATAGTTTTTAAGAAGTTTTTATTCTGTTTTTAATTGTGCACCATAAGAAATAATTAACAAGTTTTACATTATTTTTATTGTTGTACAGATGAAACATGTGGCAAAAGATTCTCCACAACAGCATCCATTTTTATCTGCACAACAACCCTGTATGGTAGGGCTCAAATCTTCAGAGAGTCCCAGAGAAGAAATAAACATGGCCTGGCTGCATCTTCTCTCCAGCAGCAAGGCTGGCCAGAGCAGTATTTTAGGTGAGAAGGGGCTTTTCTGTGGCCTCCTTGTCAGCGAACTGTTAGGCAGAAGGGGAAAGCTTTCCTCCTCAAAAAGAAAGCACAAGTATGCCCACAGGGTTCTCTGCGTTGCTCTTGGAAATGCCTCCTTCGCCTCAGTTAGAGGCTTCCTTCACAGCAGGCATGAAGCGGGGAGGGGGGGGGGGAGAGTTAGCTGCCAGGGGCGGCTAACTCACTAGGCAATAGACTCCGATAAACTGAAAGAACTATGAGGTGAAAGAACTGTGAGGAGACAGTAAGGGGCGGGACATGCATGCTGATTGGGCAGCTGCAGGGCAGACAGCCAATCAGGATGGAGAAATCACATCCAGGAGCTGTACAAGCAACCTGATTGGCCAGTAAATGGTGAGGCCCAACTCCTCCCACCACCTCCTTACCGTTTTATTTACTTGACATATATTTGAAGACTTTTGTATTAAATACAAATATACTAATGATTCATTCTGTGTGAATTTTCTTTTAAATCTCTTTTCCTATAATCTACATCATTTCTATTTAAATCCTGAATTCCTGTTTACCTTCACAAAAATGGTCACATCTTATTCTTTTTTCAATCTAGAATTATGCATGTAACAAATACAATATGGACTTTTGAGAGTACTGTCATAACAGTCATCTATATTTTTTCCTCCTAACTTGCACTTGACAGTATCAACAACAAAAAATTCCAGGCACATCAACAATTGGTATAAACATAGAATCAGTACTTGAAGTCTGTATTTACAATCAATGTCAAGATTGTCAATTATTTAGTACAGCTTTAAAGTCCTTAAAGACGAGAGGGAAAGCAAGAGTTTAATTTATTCCTTGGATCTGTCCTTCTGATTTCCTAAGACATGTAAGTTTTCCTTTTTCAGAACTTGAAGTCTATATTCACAAAAAACTCTTTCCCCCATAGAAAACATCTATTTTGTGTTATTCATACATATCTATACAAATGAATTTATCAGGCCTTTCTTCCCCTTCTCAGCAGAGAGAATGGATCTGAACACTTTTTCTATTGATTAAAAGGGGAGGAAGGGGTAACCAAAAGGGTTATGTTTGGAATCATGGGACTTGCATACACCAAAGTCATGTGAAATGTTCTAATAAGTTCTAATAAGGAGAATCATAAACTCATAGAATCCTAGTTGGAAGGGACTTCCAGGGTCATCTAGCCCTACCCCCTGCAAAATGCAGGAAATGGCCACAAGAGCCAAGCACCTACACATTCAGAGAAGACAGAGAATGAGCAAAAAAAGTGGGCTAGATACAACCCATACTTTGTGTATCATTTTGCATCAAAATTGTTTGTTGTATTGCTTAAAGATAAATAAGCATACTGTTCTTGTAACATACTCAATATGTATACTTAATTGTACACCATTCAATAGTGGAAGATGAATTTATTTCTTAACCAGTTGCCTTCTATACTGGCTTCAATATTCTATTAAATGGAGATTTTAAAGGCAATAACGGAATTATGGTAAATTGGGAGAAATTAGGCTAGCTTTTTTATATGTTGATAACCAGGGTTACTCCTATATTTATTTAAAAAAATAACTCAGCACTTTTGTAATAGTTTAAATACCATTATAAGAAACTGCAAAGAGTATAGAATTAGGTTTTGTGGTAGCCATTAGAAAATATGTTTATTAAAATATGAAAAACCAAAAGATGAAAAACGAGTCTGACACTTAAAACAAAAGATTTGTAAACATGTGGCCCATAACAATTTTGTAACTGTTGGTAACCAACCCTTTAAGAAGCAGCCTTTTCCCCAATAATCCCCCCCCAATAATTAATTTGCTGTAGTGGTGCCTCCTCTCCTTTCAGAACTCCCAGGGGAAAGTATTATTTACTCACATGCCAGGCTAGATGTTTTCCAAAGTATGCCATCCAGAAAAAAGAGAGGATTGTCTGACATTTGCATGAAAATTACAATCCTGTCCATAAGAAGTGTTTTTTATCAATAATTGGAAGGATATTGTTAAGGATTATCAGAAGCTGTGACTGCATAGAATAATGTGTGCAGATGCCAAAGCAAGATTATAGCAACTGCTAAAGGGTATGGAAACTAGGAATACTTTCAATCAACAATTGGCTGTCGTGGCCTTAAGGAGAAGGGTATCCCTTTTCTGGAAACCAACACAGGCTGATGAGAGGGTATTCAATAAAAGTGATATTTGTTCAAGATATAATAATAATAATAATAATGATAATGATAATGATAATGATAATGATAATGATAATGATAATGATAATGATAATAATAATAATAATAATAATAATAATAATAATAATAATAATAATAATAATAATATATTTGTATACTTTCCTTGTTAGTTCAGGGCAGTTACAACATTTTAAAACAATACATAATAAGCAATAAAACACTTTATTTATACCGAGAACTGCTGCTCAGGCACCGCCATTACAGGTCTAGACTCTGCTAGTGAGTGGACAAATACAACTGGGATTGAGATGTATTTTTTTTTAATTTAGTAGATATTTAGGTAAAAAGTCAAAGAAAATATGTACATCTTAGCTTATACCAACAACACAATCCTACGAAACTTGGAGCAGGGGTCTTCTATAAGAGGCATTATATTCATGGAAATAAGCACTCTCTGATATTTACTGAACAATCAGTAGTATTTTACAAGAGGTTCAGAAAAATATTTGTTGTTGTTGTTGTTGTTGTTGTTGTTGGGTGCGAAGTCGTGTCCGACCCATCGTTATCCCATGGACAATGATTCTCCAGGCCTTCCTGTCCTCTACCTTTCCCTGGAGTCCATTTAAGTTTGCACCTCCTGCTTCAGTGACTCCATCCAGCCACCTCATTCTCTGTTGTCCCCTTCTTCTTTTTCCCTCAATCGCTCCCAGCATTAGGCTCTTCTCCAAGAAGTCCTTCCTTCTCATGAAGTGGCCAAAGTATTTGAGTTTCATCTTCAGGATCTAGCCTTCTAAGGAGCAGTGCTGGCTGATCTCCTCTAGGACTGATCGGTTTGTTCACCTTGCAGTCCAGGGGACTCGGAATAGTCTTCTCCAGCACCAGAGTTCAAAAGCCTCAATTCTTTGATGCTCGGCCTTCCTCATAGTCCAACTTTCACAGCCATACATTGCAACTGGGAAGGCCATAGCCTTGACTAGACGCACTTTTGTTGGCAGGGTGATGTCTCTGCTTTTTAGGATGCTGTCTAGATTTGCCATAGATTTCCTCCCGAGGAGCAAACTTCTTTTAATTTCTTTGCTGCAGTCCCCATCTGCAGTGATCTTGGAGCCCAGGAAAATGAAATCCGTCACTACCTCCATTTCTTCCCCATCTATTTGCCAGGAATTGAGAGGGCCCGGATGCCATGATCTTTGTTTTCTTGATGTTGACAGAAAAATATAGTTCCTTGATAATGAAAACTTTCAAAGTTGCCAAAAATAATATTTGTAATGATCAATTATTGACTAATTATGAAATATTTTTTTAAAATGTATGGATATTTATGGATCACATCCTAATTCTATTTACTGTCTGAGGCTTGAATTCTAAAATATATGCACTGGAAAGCAAACCCTATTGTTTTATGCTGAACTTGCATCTAAGACATTTTTCTTAGTTACTTTTAAAAGGAATAAATGTATAGTGCCTTAAAACCCAAAATGCTAACTCTTGAGCAGAACAGTAGTAAACCCAGTTTTATGACTTCTACCATAAACATATAAAATGCTTTACTGAAAAGGCCACAAGGCTGGCAAAACTCAGGAAAAATTACCCTATATTCCATGTGAGCGCTCATAAATCTGCCCCCTTTTATTTTTTTTTCTTAAAGCAATCTACTATAAAACTCTGTTTTCCTCTACTTTCACAACACCCAATACCACTGCAGACAAATCAAAGCACAGAATGGAAATCTCTACGTTTTTCCAGAAGTGTACACCATTAGCAGTAGGGTTCTGGTCAACTGCAAATCCTCCTCTTAAAAACAGGGTCAGTACTTGTAACTACATGACAAGAAAGCTAAACTGTATTCAGCTTCCTAGTATGTTCAGGTTTGCTGTGACTCACTGTTCTCCTCTGGCATAGGAAGGAGAGGGTTCAGTTAGCAAAACACGGTTGTACATTATGCTCCTAATTTCTAAACAAATGTTCATTTTGTAACCTTTTAAAAGGTAATTACCATGTTATGTGGCTAGAAAAATGTAAAGAGGAACAGTTCAAAGTACTTAAAATAAAATTTTAAAAAATACTATGGATCATCCCCAAATGGAAAAGTTGACATTATTGCGGAAGGAAGGAAGGAAGGAAGGAAGGAAGGAAGGAAGGAAGGAAGGAAGGAAGGAAGGAAGGAAGGAAGGAAGGAAGGAAGGAAGGAAGGAAGGAAGTTCATATAGTCGCAAGACAATATCACCACATGCAACTTAAACATCAGCATACAACAGAGAGACAAAAACTCGTTCCTACCTGGGATAAACCTAGATGCACAGAAGCTGTTTCTGAGATATACATTATCTTGCCATCAGATGCTACCACAAAAACAAAACCATCCAGAGTCTGTGAAAGAGAAAGAAATAATAAGACCTCTGCATTCTTTGTCAGGGGTTTAAAATTTTACCCAACAGAATATACCTTTTATATACTTTATATATACTTTATATACCTAAAAATATATTACCAATATTGTCATAATTAAGATTATTATATACACTATAAAAAACTGACCCTAACTCATTATCCTTTTACAATAGCAGTTAACTTTCTCATGTTCATTCTGATTATTTTAGTACTTAGCACAAACCCTGCATTTTGTGGTCCTTGAAGGAAAAAAACAGACCTATAAACCTATATTTTATGGATTAATTGGCTGAAACAGCTTGTCACTATTTACATTTTTAATGATACTCTGAGTGATATTTTAAAATCTTATTTATTAAGGAATTTGTGAATGGTTGTAAATGGAAGATTACCTGATGTGATTCTTTTGAAAGAAAAGTACTTAAATGAAAGGAACAAAAAGAATCATAAAATAATTTTAAAGAAGCCATGATTTTACATAATTTACTGAAAACATTCCTCAAAAGATAAAGATATCCTTTTATATTTGTTTATAGGTAATGCTGTATTGACATATAATAATTTTGCATATTCTCACCAGTTCAAAAAATTAAAACAAACCCCTCCCCCCTATACTTAGCACAATTTAAAAACAGTATTCTATTTAACTTGAAAAGATATATTTCCAGGTACCATGAAAGTAATTTCCACCAAAATCCCAGAAAACTCTACAGCCTCGTCTGATTTTGATAGGAGAGTGTGAATGTTTGTTTTGCACGCATAAATTCAAATGCTGCCATATGCAGTTGAAAGAATACAGGCAGTAGAACTGGAAAAGATTTAACAGCCATGCCTAATGAGAGAAGGCATTGGTGGAAAGAGGTCTGACTCAGCATGACCATTTATGCACTGGAGGTTTCTTGCCCGGCTGCAGGCTGGAGTTTTAGTCGTGGCAGGTTGGCCCACCTCTTCCTGCACCCACATGGGGGAGCATTTGGCCTGGTGTTCTTTATCTGCCTCCAATTTGTGCTCTTGCACAGGAGCTGGGGCAGTGAAGTTCCCAGTGCATAAACGGTCCATATGACAGCTTCATATTTTCCTTTCAAAGGTACCCATCTCATTGAACTAATAGTCCTCCTGACTGAACAAGATTGCCATAAACATTGGAAAATGGAACAAAGGAAGAAGAAGAGTTGGTTCCTATATGCCGCATTTCTCTGCCTGAAGGAATCCCAAAAGTGGCTTACAGTCGCCTTCCCTTTCCTCTCCCCACAACAGACACCCTGTGAGGTAGGTGTGACTGAGAGGGCCCTGATATGACTGCTCAGTCAGAACAGCTTGATCAGTGCTGTGGCAAGCCCAAGGCCACCCAGCTGGTTGTGGGGAGCACAGAATCCAACCCAGCTTGCCAGATTAGAAGTCCGCACTCCTAACCACTACACCAAGCTGGCTCTCTAGGAGAAAGGAGAATTACATCTAAAAAAAAGAAAAAGAAAAAGCCAGTTCTTAATAACAAAATTAAATAATTTCCTTTTATATTTATTAATTCATATTTTACAATGCTGGAACAAGAGGAAGTTAATAAAAGGCTACAGCAAAGGGGCAAGTTCACTATTATGCCAATAAACAATATTCCAAATTATTATTTGGCCTACTCTATTTTTACTGCATATAACTGGAACCAGGTTGCATGTTAGTTTCATTTCCCCCCCTGAGCATAAACAAAACTTTGTAGCAGTATTAACATAGGAAAGAAACCATTGCTTTTGTAAATAAAACATTGCCTTAAACATTCCTCATAAAACAGCAATTTGTTCCCCAGCAGTTACCCTGCATCAGCCCTTCATTAGAAAACTTAATTTTCAGAGACTCTTCGAAAATGTATACATTTCATTTTGCTCAAAGGCAAAGCACACACATTTTTGAATGCATTAGTATGCTTTTGCTTTGGGTTTTAAATACTATTCATTTGTGTATTTAATTTAGAATCTACCGTTCTTGTTGAGACTTAAGGCAGAATCCTCAGAATTCAGAGATAAAAATCATATAATATTATCATATTTTATATTCTACAAAATATTAAGTGGCTGATATATTAATAAACTATTACGTAAGCCAAAGACATTTTATTGATTTTATTAATTTTTAAAAATAAATAGAAGTCATTAGGCTTTTAACTTCATTAAAAAATTGCTCCAAAGGAGTTTTATCAATGTTATAGCAATAATCCTGGACTTATAATGAGTTTACCTTGTAAACTCTTACAGTGTTCCAAATTCCTATTTAAAAGGTTTTTACCCCTTAACCAAATTCAAACAATTTTTCTTAGAAGGGACTTATGCATGAATGTAGTGATAAGATAAAAATCAATTTAAACATTAATTTCTGGCTCAGTATATTACCTTGGAAATAGAACTGTTTGCAGAATAAAAGACAATTTCAAACCATTTTCAGTTCATACTATATTAGAGTCAAAACAGTGGACATCATGATTATGAAACAAAAACAATTATCATTGTACTATATCTGGTGTTAAATATTAGCCATCTTGTTGTAGTGGTTAGGAGGCGTGGACTTCTAATCATGCGGCCAGCTGGGTGACCTTGGGCTTGCCACAGCCCTGATAAAGCTGTTCTGACCGAGCAGTAATATCAGGGCTCTCTCAGCCTCCCCTACCTCACAGGGTGTCTATTGTGGGGAGAAGAAAGGGAAGGCGACTGTAAGCCACTTCCTTCGGGTAGAGAAAAGTGGCATATATGAACCAACTCTTCTTCTTCTATCAATTATATGTCTGTTTATGCACTGGGAACTTCATTGCCCCAGCTTCCATGCAGGAACACAAATTGGGGGCGGATGAGGCGCACCAGACCAAATGCTCCCCCATGTGGGTGCAGGAAGAGGTGGAGCTACCTGCCACGACTAAAACTCCAGCCTGCAGCCGGGCAAGAAACCTCCACTGCGTAAATGGTCTATATGTTTTAGAAGACTCTCCTACATATCCGCCTATATACTGATACAGTTCAACATGATTGAAAAGCTTAACAACTGAAATATAAAGGGGGAAATTCCAAACTCTATACAGATACTTGAAGTGCTTCATTTACCAATTGTGACTTTGGTCTCAAGCTGTAGGAATTCTGAAAACCAGTTTCACATATTTCAGTTAGGTTGAAAGCTGTATTTCTATATATATATATATATATATATTCTCTAAAAATATAATTAAAGTATTGCCTTGTATTACACTTTCAAAGAGAAGTGAGTAAGCTTGGGTGAAACAATACAGGCAAGCCTGGGGAGGGAATATAGGCAAATACTTTGATGGAAACCAGGATTTTTATCTGTCTAACCTCTTTTCTGTGTTGTGACTCGCATAAGGAGAAGCAATTGAATTCCAAAGCAGATCAACCAGATTCATGAACAACTGTGCTAACATCAATGGGAGATCTAATCCAGATGTTCACCCTCCATCTCAAGAGCCATGCTTGCCTTTAAACGGCTTTCCCTACTGAGCAGCTGAGAGAGAACTGAAGTCCGCATTTAACATGCAAGGCCTTTTAAAATAAATATATGATGCTGCTAACCAGGGGCAAAAGGGAATTACCTATAAATGAAGAGCACAAGAGCAATAGGCTTCAGGCTACTGGGCTTTCTTGCCTATTTGCACTCTATGATTTATGGTCATAAAGATGCAGTTTCTATTGCTCAGCCATTTATTGACACCTCAAATTCACAATGGTTTTTAAAACTCAGATTTGCCCATAATAATACACTGAAAGGATGCTGTGTTAATCTTGATATAGTGGTTAAAATGTTGAACTAGGATCTGGGACACCTCAGTTTGAAGCTTTCTCTACAATGGAAGCTTGATAGATCTTGGACCATTCACACACTCTCAGCCTGGCCCATCACACATTGTGAGGAGAAAAATGGAGAAGTATGTAAGGCACTGTGATTCCCACTGTGGAAAGAGACAGGTATAAACGAGTGAATAATCTGAGGATAACAAAGGCTTAAACTAAACCAGACTGTATCTTTCCCTTTAGCCCTGGGCAAGAGCATTACTGATTCCACAGGCCAAGGGGTCGTGACTTATTTCGATGTGCCTAAACAATGTGCCATCCTAAACAGCATTGGTGGTGGTGATGGAAAGTGCTGTTAAGTCACAGTCAACTTATGGCGACACTGTAGGGTTTTGAAGACAGAGATTCAGGGGTGGTTTCTCATTACCTGCCTCCACTTTGCAACCCTGGTGCTGCTTGGAGGTCTCCCATCCAAATATTAGCCAGAGCCAACCATGCTTAGCTTCCAATAACTGATGAGACTGGGCCTTTCTAAATGCACAGGCCATTGGAGGGGAGGGATACTGTTGATTTTTATGGAGTTGGGAGGGTTGCCAGATCCTGAGTGGGAAACTCCCGGAGATCTGAGGATGGAGCCTGGGGAAGACAGGGACCTCAAAGTGCCGTAGAGTTAGAGATGCCAGCCTCCAGAGAAAATGGATGCTTTTGAGGATGCTCTTCAACAGTGTACTCCTCTGTGGTCCCTGTCCTCCCCGGGCTCCAATCCCATTTAGACTTCACTAACCTGGATCTGCCAATTCTACCCCCAAATTTCCCACCGGTGGCCAGGGGGGGAGGGACACCTGGCAATCCTACATAGCGCCAACCCTTCAAGGTATCCATTTGCTTCAGGGGAACTGATGTCTGAAGTCTAGAGATGAGTTGTAATTCTGGGAGATCACCAGGTCCCACCTGGCGGCTGGCATCCCTAATTAATACCAACGCAACAGCTCAAAAAATTAAGCAGCAAGAACCCTACCTGAAGCAAATGTGAGCCCAGCTCCTTTGCCACGTTATCCAAGGGCCCTAATCTGCTCGGCTGTCCCCAGGCATCTCCCAAACCTGTAAAGGAACGGAGAGCTCACAGTTATCACAACAGCAAGTGGCCTCTGGGTAATTGTTTCTGTGCAGAAATGCAGCCTGGGATAGGCAAGTGTGGGAAGGCTCTGTCTGCCTGCTACTGCGATTACACAGGTCCTCACTGGCAAGTGAGTTGCTCTTTGCCCCCCAAAAAATCAGTTCCATTACACTTGGTAGATTCAGCAGCAGAACAAATTGAGAATCCAGGGGCACCTTTAAGACCAATAAGGTTTCATCCAAGATGTGAGCTGTCCTGTGTAGCACACTTCCTCTGATACAATGCCATGCCATGGCAGTAATCTGTTCATACTTTGCCTAGAACTGCTTACTGCCCTTCCATGACATTGCATCAGAGGAAGTGTGCTGCACATGAGAGCTCACGTTTGTTCCATGCCCCTTGGGTTGAAGTGAGGGCTGAAGTCCACCAATGAAAGCGCAAGCCCGACTGGGTCACTTGTTCCTCCGGTTCAGCTACCCCTTGAGAGCAAATCCCACGCGAAGTGCCATAAGCCTCGCTGAAACCAGGCCGAGGGGCCCCCAAGTCCTTGCGAGCAGGCCTTCCGCCAGGCGGCACGAAGGCAGCAGGCCGCAGAAGACCCCCATCCTGGGGAGGAGGCTGGGCCCATGCAGCACTTCCCGTCCCTCTCGCTGTGCTCAAAGCTCCGCGGCGTTCAATGTGTACAGAAGTTGCCCCCCCCTCCCTTCCGAGAAAGAGCTGCTCGGGCAGCTTTCCCTTCCCCCTTAGGAAAGACCTTCGCGAGTGAGTCTCGTCCAGCGGGGTCGGAGAGGACTCGCCCCCGTTGTTGCCCTCCCTCCCTCCCTCCCTGCCCCGCTGTTCTTTCGCGTGCCGTCCTGCCCCTGCCCCTGGCCCTGCCATGCCGGCCGGCCGTGCTCCTTGGAGGGCGGTGGTTTTGTTCTCTAGCATTGCTACAGGCAACCTTAACTGGGAGGGGGGAGTTTTTAAAAGACGCCATTCCTTCTGTTCGGCGTCTTGGTTGCAAGGAAGCAAAGGGGGGGGGGGGGACGACGGGGCTCGCTTCCACCCAGCCCAGTTCGCAGCGGTTTTGACGCACGGGGGACGGGCCGGCTCCTGTGCTTGTCCATGATCTGGAAGTGCTGCACGTGCATCCTTTTTATACAAACCCCCCTCCAGAAGGGCCTTCTCTGTCAGCCCCGGCCGGAGGGCTTGAGCATCCCCGGCGCCTCAGCCTGCAGTCCCAGTCCAGTCCAGCCGCTCCGGGGAGCTTTCGAAGCCAAGCGCTGCTTACTCCGCCCGCCGGCAGGCAGGCGCTCGCAGGCCCCTGGGGTTCAGCATACTCATACGCCCAAGTCCTCCTGATATTGTGGGGTTGGACTCCGGTTCCAGTTATGCACTGACTATATAGGATTAATATTCCATCCGCCTTGTTTGCAATTGTTTTCTCCTCCTCCTTTATAAAAGGCAATTTCTTCGCCCAGAAGATGGGAAACCGGGTTGATCTGACAGAACAAAGTTCGAGTCCCAGTGGCATCTCGAAGACCAACGAAGTTAAAGGTAAAGTACTGGGTATACCCGGAATTAAATTTTTGTTGCTCTTAAAAGTGCCTTTAACTTTGTCCTATGGTTTAAATAGTGATCCATTCAGAGTAATTTCACCTAGCGGAGTTTGTTTTCCCTCCCTCAGCGGTTTTCTTTTATCTTAACAGCTCCGCTCCCTGCAGTGGTCCTGAACTGACTAAAATATACTTCCCAGTTGCATATACTTACTAATATTTGACATGCACAGAGATTGCCTATCTGACTTAGGAATCACTTGCCTGATGCATAAGGAAGAACTAATTTCTAATTTAAGCACGTTGTGAAGCATCATAATGCAGTAAAGAAATTAAAAATCGTGCTAATCGTCTCTGTATCCTTCCAATGTGCTGCCAAAGTTCAAAATTCTACCATCTGATGCTGAAAAGGCTTTCGGAGCATGACAATAGCACATTTCTGGGGATAACATTTCTGCTTTCTACAGGGCACATGGTCTTTAGTTGGTTTTATATACAAAGCGGGAATGCTGCTTTACTCTGTCTTGTGTTTGAAAGCTTGGTCAGGACGATCTTTCTATCCCGTGTCTGCGCTAGAGTAGGCAGAAAAGTTAACCCTTCAAGGCACCACTGCCTCAACAAAATCAAAAACTGTGCTAAAGGCTTCCTTAAACCTGGCAACAAAGATGGAATAAAACTTCGTGTTTCCATAGTGCGAAATAGTGGATCACCAATTTTAACCCAAATCCTGATGCTAGCCGGATTTCGGAATCTAAACCTGGTCGATTCTGGCTAATCTTTGAATGGGAGACCTCCAAGCAACAGAAGGCGCCCCTCCAAGGAACCCTGGGGGCAGGCTAGCACCCTCTGAATGACTCCTGCCTTGAAATCCCTGGGGCAGTCGCTACAAATCAGCCATGCCTTGACGGCCAAAACAAACAAACAAACAAACATAACAATTTAACCCCCTTTCCCCCTCACACACCAGTATAACACCAGATTAATTTCTCAGTCAGCTTCTTTCACTGGTTGCTGCACAACTGGGGATTTTAATCCACATGTGTCTGGAGAATCGCTAAAGTAATTGTTTTGGGGCACATTTACTCTGTGTCCTTGTTCATGAGGCATAAAGTAGTGCTGCGAAAGAATGAGAGAAGAGACAAGAATGTCGTTAAGTTGTCCCTGAAAGGGGGAGGGACAGTTCAGGGGTGTTAATGTGGTTAAACACACATGCACGGTCCATTATCTCGAGGCCAAGGTATGAAAAGAACCTCCCTTGCCTTTGGTATCTCCGAATAACAGCGCTTCATTCCTGCCTAGATTCACATGGGTAGCCGTGTTGGTCTGAAGTAGCACAGTAAAATCAGAGTCCAGTAGCACCTTTAAGACCAACAAAGATTTATTCAGGGCATGAGCTTGCACTTGAAAGCTCACGCCCTGAATAAATCTTCCTTGGTCTTAAAGGTGCTACTGGACTCTGATGTTATCTTTCCTGCCTAGACTGAGCCACATTTAGCGGTCCTTCATCCAGTTTGTTGCCACCTCCGGTCCTAAGGTCACGAAGTCAGTTGATTTACCCCGGCACAGTCATGACACCCTCATGTTGCTATCCTATAGCATGGGGCACAGCTAAAATGCCATGGACTGAGGCAACTGGCCTCTAGCGTCACCAGAACAAATCAGCCAGATAGAAGAAAAGTGATGGGACCAAAGCCCTAGTCTTGGCTGACTGGTCCGGAAGGCCTCTGCCCCTGAGGGTAACACAAGCCTGTGAAAAAGGACAGTAAACCCACTAGGGTGGCCACATGCAAGCTTCTTGACTAGCCTTTAGGTATTCCTTTAGGGAATAGTTGAGGAAATTCTTTCATTGTGTCTGAAGAATTGTGCTTGTACACAACAGCTTATACCTGGAATAAAACTTCATGGGTCTGAAAGGTGCCCCTGGCTTCGAACTTTGTTCCCCTCCCACCTGGGAATGTCCGGAGTCAGGACTCTCTCGCGCTAAGCAAGTTGCTCGGAAAGGGCGGATCGGTGATCACGAATAAGATCATTTGCCCTTTCCTAGGCTGGCTTTTTCCACGAAGAGTCTATGAGCCCCTCTTCTTCAAGAAAGTCACCAACGCTACCCGTCTTTTGAGCCAGCCTCCGCTGCTTCGTAGAGCCACGGGGGCAGCGCCCTGCCGCAAGATGGGCGAGGATCGTTCATCAGAGTGAAGGAGGCCGCACAGCTCCAAGCAGCGTGTCCATATCACAGGCTGACATTCACCCAGGCACTGGCGGCTAGTGCTCTGAAGGTGGACGGGGTGGGAGTGGGGGGGCGAGTGGGAGTCGTCCTTTGCTGTGCCTGGGACTGAGCAGGCAGCCCGGACCACAGCGGAGCATGCAGAGGACTCAGCCCATGGGGGTGGAAGTGGTTCCTTCTCCCTGGTGGCCCCGGAAAGCCCCCCCCCTCCAGGTTCTTCAAAAAGGACACTCACTCACACACACACACAGCTCCGCCCGGGTTTCCTTTCCACTGCACCTGCTCCCTGAAAGCCAGCTGCGGGGCCATTCGGAGCCTAGCTGCTGGCCGGCTGGAAATCGGAGGCGCGAAATAACACATCTGACCAGTCCTGACCACAGTGGGGCAAGTCGCAGTCTTCCGAAAGCTGGGTCAGTCATCAGACCGACCTGCAAGGGGATTTGCACGAGGGGAAATGGTTTCGCTCCTGTGCCTAGCCGGCCTAAGTAGCACCATTAAGCCAGAGTGCGGGGATCGCAGCGCAGATGGGCCCACTATTGTTCCGGGGCTTGCCGGGAAGAGGTCGCAGCCGCCGCCTTCTCGGTGCCTCCTAATGAAGCAAGCTGATGCGGAACCATGAGCCCTTTGCCCGGCTCCCACTTTTCCTGGCAATAAGGGAGCGACAAGCGACGGTCATCAGAGTGAGAGGGAGGCTCTCCTGTTATCAGTGTGCCTAGGGAAATTTGGCTCACACAAAATCTCAGCATCAAGAGCCACAGGTCGACAAGGGGAGCAGAGCCCCGGGCGAAAGAATCGCAGAAGTATCAGCGGCTCGCCTGGGAGCGTGCGAGGGAAGGGCCGACGGAGAAGTGAAAGGGCAGATCACGAAGGCCGCTGGTCGACTAGGCGCTTCCAGTGTGCTTTTGCAGCTGGATTTCCCTCTGTGAGAAAGAGGGAAATCCACTTCTCCAGTGCGCTGAAAGTGAGGAAGGAGACAGAGTCGGCTTGGCCTTTCTGCCTCTCGCATCGCTTGGTTCAAGCGTCAGCAGCACCTTTTGTCTGAGTAATGATCATCTGGGCTTTTGGGGAAAGCTATCATAAAGCCCCTTTAACCTTTCTGCTGCAGGCAAATCTCTTTTTGCCTCTAGGAGTCGAGCCTACTCGACTGCACTGTGAGGACGCCGTAAATCCTTCTCTGCATTTCTAAGAGGCAGAGTGTGTAGAGATTTGTTCCTGCTCTCCGTTACTTCTTTCAAGGGCTTTTGCAGAGGGCTACACATTCCATTCCCACATATACCATTTTGTGTCTTTCCCCGCAGAAATGCTGCCTCCTTTGGGATGGAAAATATTCCGAAACACACAAAACCATTGTCGGTTTCCTTTCTCGGCATGACATTCAATCAAAGCGTCAGCAGTTTAAATCTTGTGGCTCTACTGGCAGCCCTAATTTAATCATAAGAGCGATCAATTCAGATTTAGCCAATCGAATGAGTTCAGTGGCAAAGGTACACAGCTGAGTTTATGGCTTTTATAAACGCGAAGATGTCTGCTGACGACCAGAAACACAAAGTGCGCTTGTTCGTCGAACCACCAGAACCCACCACATTAGGTCCTTCTTGCCCTCTTTGATATGGTTCGGCAGCGCTGCGTCCACAAGGCGTCTTCAGAGCTGCCTGCGCGGCTCCGGTAAGTATGGAGGGGACCCGAAACAGCAACCCTCGCCCACGTTGGCTGAGGTCATCACACCGGTCAAGGCAAGTGGCTGAGCCGCAGTGTCTGGCCATCCATCACACCAGGAAGCCGAAAGGAGGGCTTGGTGGCTGCGATTTTAAGCTGCTTAAGGGGGAAGTCACACAGCCGTTTGCTTATTCCACGCATGTTGGGTAAGGCACTTCCCTTTAGACGTGCCCTTTAGACGTAGATAAATGCAGGTGCAAAAGCACATTGGAAGTGCTTTGTCTGTTGCTTCCAGAGCCATTGTCCCCAAGAGATATACTTGGCAGGCAGTTCCAATTTGTTCGAGCTTTCCTATGCTCTCCTTGTGCTGGGGTGTGCCAGTGTTTGGACATTCTGCAGTTCTACATTTCTCCAGGCTCCCTCTTCCCCCAGTCCATTGACCTAGCCTCCATGAACACATGCATGTCCCCACGAGGGACACGGGCCCAAATAACTACTAAGCTGCAGGCTAGAAATAGCACCCTAATAAATCAATGTAGCCACGTGGGCAAAGGCCAGTTTCTGAATACCTTCGGTACCCTGGCATCAGTCGGAGCTCACTTCTAAGTACGGGGCTCCGCCACTGTCTTCCTTGCACGCAGGCTTCTAATCTCTGGGTGGGAAGACCTGCTTGGTCCTCTGAGGTGGGGGAGGGGGCAGCCACATAGGAGCAGCTCTCTTGTGTTGTTGCTTTCTGCTAGAGGGAGCCCATGAGAACTCTCCAGCTGCTCAGCTTCCTCACTGGTAAATATGTCCTTAGGCAGCATCCAGCGGCAGGTAAACACCGAACAAACAGCTTTTTATAACACCTCACGTGGAAGGAGGGGGGGGGAGAGAAAGGAGCCTGGAAAGAATACAGGTAGCAAGTTGCAGGGTTCTCTCTAGTGATTCCTTTTTAGGGGGAATTCAAAGGATCACTATCACTAGCGGGAGGCTGCTTTAGAGTTCCAGAGCAAAGTCTGAGTCCAGTGGCACCTTTAAAACCAACAAAGAATTTATTCCAGATATACATTTCCATGTGCACACTTCCTCAGATTTAACGGAAGAGAATTTCCTCAGCCAAACATATAGGCAGAGAAAGAGAGGGGAGTGTTAACAGCCGAGAAGCAAAAACCTTCCTTGCAATCCCCCCACTGCTGCCCTGTCTCTAACTATATGTTTGGCTGAGGAACACAAGACCTCATATTTTGAATAAAACTTTATTGGTCTTAAAGGTGCCACTGGACTCAGACTTGCTTCACATCAGCACAGTAACCCACCTGAAATCAATTTTAAGGGTGCTAGTTTTGCTTCTGGATGCCTCAGCCAGTCACCAGACTACGTTGCACAATAAGCAAAATGTCCCCCTGAGACTGAGAAAGACTGCAGAGAACCTCTTCGGCCTTCAGATGCCCGTGCCTCAGAAAGCCCAGTGG
This sequence comes from Paroedura picta, assembly GCF_049243985.1. Lineage (NCBI taxonomy): Eukaryota > Metazoa > Chordata > Lepidosauria > Squamata > Gekkonidae > Paroedura > Paroedura picta. Next base: position 60,037,981 of record NC_135374.1, on the reverse strand, counting down.
CCTCTATGGCTCAGTGGTAAATGGATGCCTGAGCTTTACGATTGCAGTTGACTGACTAAATCAGGGGTAGTCAAACTGCGGCCCTCCAGATGTCCAAGGACTACAATTCCCATGAGCCCCTGCCAGTTTGACTACCCCTGGACTAAATACTCCACCCCAGGGCCACAAGGGAGGCCTTTCTCGGCAAGAGTTCCCCCCAGGTGAGCCGTTCAAAGCCGTTACTAAGTGATTGAGATTTTGCCCCACTAAAGAGTTCATAATGTTCGTAAAGTTTTTTACTCTTACTATGTTCTGCTGCAACCGTTTTCTGAGAGTGCCACCTGTAGACAGGTAAAATCTGTTACCCATTCACAGGCGTTCTGTGTGGTGGCTCCCCACAGTGTGCTTGCTTGTCTTGCCACCCCCCAGCTACTCAATCTCAGCCCCACTGCACTACTTTGTTTTACTAGGACTCTTGGTTGTTAGACTGAAACACTCTCTTATTCTGTAATCCACTTGCTAATTGGCTGTCTTTTCTATCATATCTGAGTCCCAGTGAGCCAGGTGTAATAAGTGTGTAAGTAGTAGTTGCTAGGGCTTGCTCCTTTGTACAAAATCAAGTTGGATTCGGGTAGGTTCACATATGCCCACAGTCTTGAAGCACACAGGCTGTCCTCTCTTTCAGTCCACTCACCTCTCTGGCAAGGCTGTTGTGAGGACCAAATGGGTCAGGGCAAAACAGCCTGTATTGCCCGGATGCCTTGGAAAGGGTGAACTAAAAACCAGGCAGTCTAGGACTTTTCTCCCTGACATTTCTTTCCCTAATACTGCAACACCCTGAAATTACCTGAATAAAGATCGCCAACAGAAGGGGGTGCAGTCCCCTCCCCATCCGGCTCACGAGCACGAGCTGAAACGGGCGAGACGCTGCAGGCCTTTCTCCCGCGATTATTTTATTTATTTATTTATATTTATTTATTTATTATATTTCTATACCGCCCTCCCCGGAGGCCCCAGATTATGAGTTCCAGAAGAGGGCTGAAGCGCATTACGCCACGTGATCTTCAGCGTGGGGGCGACATACTTGCCGCAGCGTTCACACGGCTGCCCTAAACGAAGCTTCGCCCTTCTAAGTGCCCCGACTTCTATTGTCAATCGCTCGGCTATTGATCGACTCAAAAACTGCCTCCACTTAATCGAGCAAGAGATTTTAAAAGAAACGACTAGTGTTTAAAGCAAATATTTAGAACACCCGCATGAGGCCAGGACTAGTTTTACAAGCAAAACTAGTTTCTGGGGTAACATCCGCGCACATTGCCTTGAAACAAAGGCTGCTCCACTGACTAAAGTGAAACATGCAGCGTATTGCATATTCGCATTCATATGAATGTTTGAGTCATCTCTCTCTCTCTCTCTCTCTCACACACACACACACACACACACACACACACACACACACACTCGAGTTTTCTTTACAGGACTGGTGAGCAGCAACAGCTCTGGCTGTCAGTCTCTCCAGTCAGGGGCGAAGCAAGCACATCGCCCCGCCCAGAAAAGAGGCGTCTTTTCCAGATGGGTCCGATTGCACTGCGCCGTCTTGCCCCCCCCACCCCGATCTGCTCCCAGTAGCGCCACTTAGCTGCGGGGGGGGGGGGGGGCAGAAATACCTTTTCAGCCGGCTGGTCCCTTGATGCCCTTTGGAGGGAGGCTGGATTTTCTGATGGGATCAAGAGATGGGGCCATGTCACGGATGCCTTGCCACACATAGCCCAGCACTTCCAAGTTCAACTGGCTACGAAGGGGGCTGCTGCGTCCAGGATCATCCATGCAGAGCAGACCCGGGGAAAGGCACCATTCCACTCTGGGACGGTTACAATCCGAGGACATGTTTCAAGACTCCTCCTTTTTTACTAAAGGCGTCTCAGTGCATGCCAGCGATGGGCTCGACATGGCTTTGATAGCAGAGCTCCTAACCCCTAGTGTGTAGGAATTGGCAACCATTCCTTAGAAGGAAGAAAATGGCCCTCTGCATGTGCTCAGAGGTGCACATGCTCAGAAGTGCTCTGCCCTTTGGAATAGCTTTGGAAACTAAACCTACCTGAGTTCAGTTCTGCCCCAGATCACCACCTCCCTATTAGTCAAGCAGGCTGAAATCTTTTCTAGGGGCCGATTTTTAAATAAAATCTATTTATGCACAGATTTCTTATGCTGGCAGCGTGGATGACCCGAATTATCTCTCTCCCATAATCCCGCCTCCAAAAAACCCACAAAACTTTTCAAAAAGTGGTACAAACTTCCGCAGAGTTTGAAATGGTAAAAAGCCGATCGTTTTGGAGACCCGAGCGCAAGATCCAGCTACCTTCGGTGTCTCTGGGCATTCATCTGGAAAGCAGCCGGCTAGAAGGACGCGGGGGGGGGGGGGCTCCCTTTAGAACCGCGCTGCAAACCCTGGTGAACAACTCCCACCAAGTCCTTCTCAAGGTTTACTCGGAAGGAAGCCAAGTGGTGGGTGAGGGGGAATCATTGCTCTCAAGTGTTTCTGCTGTATTACTCTTCTGGTGTATTTATTTTATTTTTTTAAGGCAAGTGACCAATAAGGAAGGATTCATTATGAAACCGATAGTGCCGATTTATATTACCCATAATTAGCGCACGCTCAGATCGCCCACCGCATTGGACGCCAAGCGCGGCATGTAGCCGAGGGCGAAGGCTGGCAAAATAGGCGGGCGCCGTTAACGCGGTCTCTTTGGCGAGGTTGAGCTTGGCTCGTTTCCTGCGCAACGTAAGGACAGGCTGCGGAGAGGCTCGCCTCCATTTCAAGCAGGAAGTCGATCAGGAAGCCAGACCTGACTTCCAATCTTGCGCTGGCAGTGGCGCGAGAAGACGTAGCAACAATACAGCCTGCAACTCCAAGAACATTTTCCTAGGAGTAAAGCCCGCGGAATTTAATGGGACTTCCTTCCCAGCGGGCCTGTTGAATACTGCTCACCGTGGTTTATTTTATTTGTTTATTTGGATGGATTTTTATACCGCCCTTCCATACAGTTCTGGGCGGTTTACATAAAACGAAATAGGGTTATAACATAGAACATCATAACAAATATAATAATCATAGCCTTACATAGCAACTACAACAATATTTCAACACTGCTGATTGGGGGCCGTGAGGTCCAGGACTGGAGGTTCAAATGTGTTTCTAAAGACGTTGCTCATATTTCTGCCCGTGGGGGATTTTTTTCTTTCTTGGACAAATGTGTTTTTTAAAAAGTAACCCATTAAGTGACCGACCTCCCTAGATGAGTTTAATCATTAAGAAGTGGGTCGTTTCAAAGGTCCGTTTTCGACCCTCAGCGGAACCACAATTGAACGGCTCTGTCACTTATCCCGCGGCAGGTCCCTCCCGGGCGCTTGCTTTCTTCTTTCCCCCCCAAAAAAGTATACTCCGTGGGAGAGAAAGAAAAATAACAATATATATTTTTGTACTGCGGCAATAATGGCATATATATTCGACCACGAGGGTCAGAACAAATCTCTCTGTGGAAGGGGGACGGGGTAGGGATAGGGCAAGAAGGCCTGGATCCAGGGTCACTTGTAACCCCCCTCCCCCATTGGATCTTGGCTGTTCCTTCCCTGGACCCTTGTGAAGGACTTGTCCGGACCGTTTAGACCCTTCGCCCACATCTGCTGAGAAGACTTGAGGCCTGATCTTTCCGTCCGTTCGACTGAAGGAGCAGCAAGACCCCGAGGTTAAGAGCAACGTGGCCCCTGGCGATCGCAGTTATTTGGAAGCAAACCCCAAAGAGTTTCAGCAAGATGGGGCTGTTGCTGATCCCGGCCTAACTTCCCCCTGTTTCATTCGGGATCGGGCCTCTCCCAACTTCTCTCTGGGACACCAGATAGCTGAAAACTATCACCTATTTTTTTTAGACTTTTAAAAACCCTCCATTCTATAGGCACAAAAGCACTCCATTTATTATTGAATTCTCCAGGTAAGGAATGCAAATCATGGTGTCTATATTGAAAAACATAACCACCAACTGGAGCTCTTGCGCGTGTCTGGTTTGTTTGCCCCAGACTTTGCCGTTCTTGCAGCCGGTTGCAAATCACATAGGAGTCTGTGTCTTTCATCAGTGCAATAAAAAGCCCCATCAGGTTCGGTGGGTTCCACACAATTGGGACTTCTGGTTTCTTCCCGAGCATTGTTTTGTGTGTGCATGTGCGTGTGTGCGGGCGCGCCCAGAAAGATTTGTAGAGCCCTCGAGTAAAAGCCCTCTGTGTTTTTCTTAGGATCTGCTTAGTGCCCTATCCAAGTCAAGTTACATTTTGTTTCCCAGCAAGATTGGGAGCTGCTAGACAGGGCTGTAAGTAAGGAGCTCTGATTTTTAAAAGGCTGGTGGTTTGCAATATATTTCTGCGCAGAATGGGAGAAAGCCTCCGGAGAAGGTTTCACAAATACTCCCAGATGACAAAGGGCATTGTGGTAGCTGAGGCAGAGAAGAACCCTCTTGAGGGACCACCAGGCAAAACGACAATCGTACCATCCATAAACCCAACCACGGTGGTTTATAGTTCAAACTGCTGAAGAGAGTTAAGCGTTTATCCACAAGCATGATAATAAAAATGTCATCTTGCGATCTTTCAGTGTCTCAATCACGCGGGTGTCTCAATCACCCCCCCCCAAGTTAGTTTTGTAAAATGTTTTTACAACAGGCATTAAGTGGTTTAGTCAAAGGAGTCTGTGCAGCCCCAAAGTTTGAAGGAATACGATCACACCCTAAGCTCCTTTTCTTAGTGCCAGAAGATTTTATTGCTTCTCGGTCTGTGCTGAAGTGGAATACGACCTGTGGGTTTGCAAGCAGTTATCAGCAACACCCACGCGATACTTCCAAATTATGTCTCTCCCCCCCCTCCAGTGCTTAGTTTGGAGAAGTTGCTAAACTGTCCCAAGGACAGTTCTCTGAGCAGAGTAACCAACCGCATTCGAAAGGCAGGCCAAGTGAGCTGCCTTCAAGAGGCGCCCGGAGATCTCGCAAGCCCGAGGCCCAACGTCTCCTTCTTTAGCCGCCCGGCACCGACGGAGCGGGGCCTTCCTTTCAGGAGGCTGTCCCAGAGCCGTCCCCCAGCAGCAGTTGCTGCTTCCCAACCTGGTTCGAGTGAAGGGCTCCTGGGTTTACGTGCAGGTGGGCATTGCCTTGGGGAATGGACCGTTTGGGTTGGTCTTTTTAGGCTGCCGACAGGACGGGTCTCTGGTCAGGGGTACATTAAATCAATCTCAACCGAGTGAGGTATGCAGGGCAAGAGGAGAAAACAAAAACCTCAGCGAGCTCCCCAATAATTTTATAGCCGAGGTACTCCACAAAGCAACTGGGGTGAGCCGAGCATCCGAAGGACAGGGATTCTTGTGAATCAAGTATCCCACGCCCCCCTCCCTGATCATGGGATGATGTCCTTGTTCCATAGAGTCTATAGCCATCTTGTTCATAACTAGGGAGATTATGAAACCAGGCAAGGATCACTTCTGTGCTCTGAAGAAGGCTGCAGGCACAGGGAAGCATATATACCTTGAATACAACTTGGTTTGTCTTCAACTTTGTTCTGCTGTTTCAGGCCCGCCCGGCGACCCACCAGGCTTTCTCTCTTATCATGCAGTGCAATCCCAGCTGCCTTCCAGATGCACAGGGCTGGAATCTTTCTCTCGAAATTACTTCGAGGGTGAAGTCCCGAAGATCGTTCTACAAATTCGCGGGACGGCTCAAGCAAGCATTCCTGAACGCATTCCTGAATATCGGGAAACTCTGCTACAATTCCGGACTGTGCAAGTACCCAAATTCTGAATGAGAGACCCCCCTCACCCTGCCAAACACAGAAGAGACCATGGATCCCCCTAGTCCAGCTCTCTAGTATAGACCCCCCTTTCTCCCCAGTTGGCCAAGACTGAACGGAGCCCCCAACGAGCCCCATGGATTCCCAAAAGGGTCTGTTTCCCAGCAAACCATCTTCCAGTCAAGGTGTCAGTATCCGCTCAAGTCCCTTGCTGGCAGACACGGCCACTCTCAAGATAGATTCAGGTGGGCAGGTCTGAAGCAGTAGGACAAGGTTGGAGTCCAGAGCAACAGAATTTTATTCGGGATATTAAGTTCTTCAGAAGCCTATCTGAAATGGAGGGGCAACCCCCCCCCCCCCCCGCTTAGCAAAAGTGAAACCAGCGCCAATGGTTAATGAAGTTCCCAAGACCCTCTGAACTTCTCTCCCTGCCTCGATCTTTTACGAACTGGAAAGTATTTTCTAAATCCAGGAAGTCGGGGTCATGCCCAGGGCGGGTGGCAGGTGACTCGGGCGAGTAAGCCGAGCCACAGGCCACCGCGAAGGCAATTTCACCGCCAGGGTCACCTGCCTTGGATGCGACAGACGGCATTCCAGCCTGCCAGTCAGGAGGTGAAAGATGAGATGGCTCTTGGGGACTTCTTGCTCTGGCAAGCAGGTGGGCTTTAAGCACAAGCCCTCCCCCCTCCCCCAGATCAGGGCTAAGAAAGTGGCTCTACGCCCATGCGAGTGGGGGGGGGGCTTTCGGAAGGAGAAGGCAGCCTCGTTCCTCCATCTCCCTACCGTCAAGCGCGGTCAAGGTGAGATCTCAGCCAAAGCTTTTGTTTGCAGGCCGGGCTAAAGCTCAGCCTTGCCGGGTGAGCGAGCAGCTCTCGGCCCACAGCACTGCACGGGAAGACCCGGAGCCTTCGAGCCGTCTGCGATTGCATCGGCTGGCCGGAGCCCGGGCATGGGGATCCTGCCGCCTCACATGGGTCAGATTCCAGGCAGAAACCACCGCGTTCTCCACATGACTTGCCCCACTGGCCCGGCCCTCGTGGGGCACAAGGCGTGCGTGGCCCGTCCATCGACTTGAAGTCGATCCCGTCTGAGAGGCACCCTGCCCCTGGGAACAGAAGCTCCGTGGGCCCAACGAGACCCCGAGGCGTGCGGCAAATGGGCGCCCGCTGGCCCACCCGGCTTCATCCCAGGGAGCAGGGGGGAGGGTTTTGCCCGGCGCACACTGTCCTTGGACGGCGGGTGGCGGGATTCTTCTGCCCAGAAGCGCGAACGGCTTCGCATGGGGGTCCCGCACTGCCTGGTGGCTTCCTTGCAGCACACGGCAAAGGCGGAGGCCGCTTCCTCGCAGCCCAGCCAGGCCCCTCGCCTCGTTCCATTAGGAGTTTTGTGCCACGGATCCGCCCGGCTGCTTCCCGGTCTGGGGGTGACACAGTCGGGGGTGGGAAGACATGGATCAGTTTCCAGCCCGGCAGGGACTCTCGGGGCGCCGTCTAGTAAGAAACAGCCGGAAGGTGCAAGAGACGCCGAAAACTTTTCAGATCGCAGGACGATTCTCCATCCCTCATCATGATTAGACTTGCTGATAAATAAACTGAGCGCTCCTCCACCTGTATTTGGACATTTCATACCTAAGGGCAATAGATGGACCCCCTAATTGTCACTCACCGCCTCAAATTTAATTTTATCTTTGCCAGTGGCACACTATGGGGCGGTCACAACCCCGGATCTCTTGCTCTCGCCGTTGCTCTGTTTCCCTCCCGCTGCTCAACCGCGGGAGAGAGCAGAGAAGGGCACTTTCCCTTCTGTTTCAGAGGGAGCCTCAGAGGCCTGGATTCAAATCTAGACATTTCCCGTCCTCTCCCTCCTTCTCCCTGCAAAAAGCTCTGCCGAGCCGCAGACCTAAGAGAGGCAGAATTAGGCCCCTCTGCTGCTTCCTCCAAGTTGCTCTCACCATTGAGGGACTGGGGGACAGACGCGGGGAAAGGACTAGCAAGGCAAACGCTGGCGCCTTCGTCTCCTGCTGCTTCTTCCCCCCCAGACTACGTGGGAATGTGTCTTGTTTCCCCGCACAAGGCCCTAACCACGAAGGCAGTCCACGGCAGGTTAAGGAAGTGAAATGGATTTCGGGAGTCGCAGACCGCAAGGACCCGAGGAAGTCCAGGCGGGGAGTTTAGGGCCGAGGGGCGACCTTGGGCCTTGATCCGCTCTAACTTTTGGACTCCTCGGGAGGTGGGAGAAGACTCCTCACCCCCCAGACCTGGAGGGACTCGCTTCAGCCTGCCCGCCCGGCCCCTGTCCCCAGCTGGATCGGGGCCTTTGGGCCGGCCTTCCCTTGGGGCTCCGAGGCTGCGGGGAGCCGGGAGGACTCACCTTCGGGGAAGACGGCCCTCATCTTCAGGTAGCTGGTGGTGAGGCGGATGATGGAGGCCTTGTCCAGCTGGGAGGTGATGGCCGACGGCAGGGGCAGCAGCTTGGCCAGCTCGTAGAACTCCCCGTTCTCCTTCTCCCGGCGCGTCTTGGCGGCGTTCTTGGACTTCTCCTTCATGGCGGCGGCGGCGGCGGGGGGGCAAGGCGGGGGTCCTCACTGGCATAGTCGAGCCCCGGCCCGCGGGACGGCCGCGGGCATGGACGGCGCTTCGGCCGAGCGGGAGAAGAGCTGGCCCGCCGTCGGGGCAGAGCCCACGAGAGCGCCGGCGCGCAGCCGCCCGCCAGCCCCGAGGCACACAAGCCGCGCCAGCCCAGCGCCGCCGCCCCGGGCACGCTCTCCGCGTGGGGACGCCGCCAGAGGTTCGGGAGCGGTGCGGGTGGGGAGTGGGGGGGGGGCGGAGGGCGTCCTCCGGCGGGGTCTCGCTCGGGCTCTCTCTCGCTCCGATCGGCCGCCGGGCTGGGCAAAGGCGTGCCGGAGTGGCCTCGGCTGCCGCGGGCTCCCGGGGAAAGGCTGCGCGGCGAGGGGAGGGGAAAGCGCGCCCCGTGACGTGTCTGCCCCGGGCAGCCGCCGCCGCCGCCGCCGCCACCAAGCCGGCCCCACGCAGGCAGAGGGGGAGGGAGCGGAGGAAGGGGGCGGGAGGGCGCGCGCAGACCTGCAGGCGGGTGCGCGCCCTTCGCCTCCCGCACTCGGCCCGGCCAGCCTTCCCGCCCAGGCGCCGGGGCCAGCCGGGAAGTTCCGCCCGCGCTCGCCTCGACCCACGGGACCCACAGGGCTGGGGGTGCCGCGGTGGGTGTGCGGGCGGGCAGGCAGGCTCAAGGGAGCGCGAATCCGGGGCGCTCTGTCGGGCCTGGCCCGCTGCGGAGTCGAGGGCCGCAGGGAGGCCGCCAGCCCGCCGCTTGCAATGGGGCTGCTCGGCTCTCCTGGCCGGGACCTTCAGCTGCTGCAATTCGACGGGCAATCCCGGGGATGACCAGGCGGACCGGCTCTGCTGGCATCCCTCAAGCTGCTTGCGGGCCAGGGGAGGAGGTCGGATGAAAACCCGCTTGGCCCCGCTACCGGATTCATTCTTAATACTCTGGCACGCTTGGGACTCTGACTTTGTAGACCGCTTCCAGCAGGTTATGTGGAAAGGGAAGGGGGGGGGGGGAAAGAAAGAAAGAAAGAAAGAAAGAAAGAAAGAAAGAAACAAAGAAAGAAAGAATTAAAGAATTTCAATCAGGCTCCCTCGTTTTATCGATGCTTCAGAGCTAATCTTCTGGCTGCTGGAAAGGAGCATGACGTTTCTATGGGTTCCAGACACAGTTTCACAGGGTCGGGGAAGTGGGGGTGGTGTGAGTAGCGGCACGTCCCCTAACCCTCTGCACAGCTTGGCTCAAAGGGTGCCCAGGCACCCCCCCCCCCACCGCCCAGCCCAGGCCCGCCCTGGCCCTTCAGAGGGAGCCGGCTGCCTTGACGGGCGTGTGAGGCAAATGCTCCGGTTGGCACCTGCCCTGCTTGGTCCCGCTCTCCGGCCCTCCAGAGTCAACCTGCCCGGGTCCCCTGTGGCGCTGTCTCCCGGGGGGGGGAGGGCTGCCCTCTTGGCTCACTGGCGGCGGGCCGCACGGGCTGGCCATCTGGAGAGCTTTGGAGGCAGGCGCCGGCAAGAGAAGTCTCAGGAGAGACCGCAGTCCCTCCTATCCCTCTGGTGGGGCCTGAGACACAGTGGCCCCCCGCGCGCAGAGCACCGCCCGCCCGCCCGTCCACTGGGTGCCGCGGGGGACAGAAAGCGCCGGACGAGGCCCTTTTGCCCTAGCTGGGTGGCAAGAGGTAGGGGGGGACGGCGGCCATCCTCTCTGGGAGCGTGGTGGGGACAGAGCCCGTGGCTGTTGCCAGTCGGGCATGGCCGGACCAGTGGAATCCGCGGGGAGGTGGTGCGGCTGCTGGCCATGAACAGAAACCCTCAGCGGGCCGTCCTTGGCGGAGAGGTCAGTCCCCTGCCGACCTGCCTGGGCTGAGGCCTTGATCCCAAAGAACGGGTGACCCCATAGTTTTATGGGATGAAGAGGCACGCTCTGAGCGGAAGGGGTTTGTTTTGTTTGGGAAAGTTCCGTGGGCTACCTCGCTGCATGCTCTCCCTGCCTCCTCGGCCTTGTCCCCGCGCAGAAGCAGCTGGGGCGGGAGTCTCTGGGTTCCCTCCAGAGGGCTCTGCTCCGGGGGATTCAGACGCTGCCCGCGGGGCTTCCCAGGTGTCTCCGCAAAGCCCGCCGCTGAGCACGTCTCCTGGGAAGGAGTCTCACGGCAGGAACCCAGCAGAGCAAAGGGGCCCAGGTTGGCATCCGGCCGCCCTCCTCGCGAGAGTCACAAAGCCTGCCCGGCCAGATTCTGCTCGGCCATTCGGGTTTCCGAGGGCCGGGACTCCGGCAACCCCGGCGGACTGAAAGAAGCTCTGAAAGAAGCCCGCTTCCTCCTTTCGACTGGAGCGGCAGGGCTGGCATCTCAGACCATCCCTATCGGAGGCACGTTGTAGGGATGGGAACACCCGACAGGGTGCAGCCACGGGGACCGACGCCACCGTCAGTCAAGGGAGGCCGCCGGGAATAGCTGCAAACTCAGCCTCACCGCTCCCTTGCATTGCTAGGGAGGGGATCTCGCACGGGTGGGTTCCGGCCACACATCTTGGGATCCGCTTCCTTTTCGGCATCCCAAATTGTGTCATGAACAGGACTGCCGATTAATAAAGTGACATTTCCAAATGGGAGGGGGGAAGAGCATAGCAACCGGGGCTCTTTAATTAGGTCCTCCTGGTCGACACCTTTCATCTCTTTTGTGCAAGCCTTCAAGTCATTTGTTCCCCCCCCCCCCCGAGACTTAAGGCGGATTGCAAAGTATAACCAGCAAGTCTATCAGACAACATAAAACATCCAAAAACTTGAAAGCAATGCAGGGTTCCTCGCATTGGGGCAGGAGAAGGAAAATGTCCAAAACCAGTTCCACAGAGAAACTATTTATGCCCTTGGCACTCAGTCCAGAGCCGTATGGAAGGGCGGTATAAAAATCTAAATCAATAAATAAGTTATAGACGGGGAAACGGGGGATATTAATCTCACCCCAAACCTCCCTCCAGCGACTCATGCTTGGTTTCCCACACAAAGCGGTGGGGATCCCAGTGGAGGCCCCCTGCTTCTCGGCCAGCCCCAGAGCCTGCAAGTGGAAGAGAAGGAGCCCTTTTTCAAGCAAGCTGCGCGCTCTGCCGAGGGAAGCTGACCCAGGAAAGTGGATTCCCCAGTGGGAATGACTTGAGGCTGTTTTCCTCCAATGACCCACAACATAGGGAATGAGGAGCAGGCTGGCCCAACTGACCAATAAGTGGCAAAAGCTCTCTGGGGATTTTCAAGCAGAAGGTTTAACAATCCTGCCCCCCCCCCCGTTTTCTTAGACGAAGCGCCAAAACAGCTGGATTCGAGTCCCGCAGCACCTTATAAGAGACTGCCAAGAATTTCAAGGGATTTCTTCCCCAGAGACAAAGCGGAGCTAAGTCGAACCCAGCTGTTCCCCTGCAGCCGCACAGGACGCGGCCACTCGGAATGATCTTCTGCAAGCCTCTCGCCAGCAGCCTTGAAGGGGACCTCCCCTTGGGTTAGATCTTCCTTCCGAAACCAACATTCACTGCTACTCAGGCGCAGCACAGACAGTAACATGCGGGTGGGGGGGCTTGTGTGAAAGGGGGCAACCCGGAGAGGCCTTCCCTGGAGCGAGGGCAGGGGCACCCAGGCTTCACGCATTCCTCCGTCTGGCCGTGGAGCCCGGCGTCCTGGGGGTCCTTGGGCAAAACGACCCTGGCCAGATTCGCTGGAAAGACGGCCTGCTCAAGGGCGGCCCTTCTGCTGAGGAGTGGGGCTGCAGGAAGCCACCACAGCAAGCCACGGCCGGCTGGGTCAAAGGGGTTCCTTGCCCGCTCAGCAGCCGCCGCCGCCTGACCGTCCACACCAGCCGGCGCGCTCTGAATTAAAGCGACTTCTACCGGAGCAAGACGGTGCGCTCCAGTTTTCTAACAGGCTTACCCAGGATTTTCATGGGTTATGAACCAGAGCATTAGAGCTGCTGGGCTTGGGTTGCTGCCCCCCCCCCGCCCGCCCAGAACTGCAGGAGCGGCTATAATCGCAAACACTCGGCGTAAGAGTTGGCTGGATGCCGCCCTGTCGCCATGGTCGTGGTCGTCACTCTCCTTCCCCTCCTCCTCTAATTTTCAGCTGCAAAGTCTTCCATGTATCGCGGCTCTCTTGCATGGCCTATTGGTCCCAAGAGGCACCAGCCAAATCAGAGCCTACCACGCCGAGCACCCAAATCCTTCTGGTTTTGGAAAATCTGGGTCCCCCTCCCAGGATCGAGCTGCCCTGGGGAGTAGTTCGAGTCTGGGACACCGTGAGACAGGCGAGGTTGAAGGAACCCTCTTGTGGTGACCTCTTTGTCAAAGGCAGGGGTCTTTCAGATACAAATACCAGCCTCGAAAGGGAAATGGCTGTCTACGGGGCCTTGCAAGGATGACTAAAGCGCTAGCCACAGTTCTCCTGGGAGGGTGCGGGATGGCTCCTGGACGGGAGCTGACATTCAAACCCAAACTCTTTTCTTGACTGCTCCGAGGATTCCAGTGACTTGGATCCTTTGCCTAGGCCAACACAATTCTGTGGAAAGCGGGGCCGGATAGCGTCCACAGCCCAACCCAAACCCGGCAGGCGTTGAGCCCAACCCAGTGCCACTTTACTTGGAAGGAAGTAAATCTCCCAGGACCTTTATTCCCAGCGCAATCCGACTAGGACTGATTATTGAGACCCCGCCATGAAAAGAGCCCCTTACTTCCGATTCCTCAGGCAGGGGTCTCCTTTGTCAACCAAAACCAGTATTCCCCCCCCTCCGCCCCCCGCCCGGCTTGCGCGTGGGAGAGCAGGGGGTGCGCTACTGGCTGGGCTCCGGTGGAAGAGCTCCGGATCCGGCGGCCTGATCGCTTTCCCAGGCACGGCTGTCTCCGGGAACAAAGCGGACCCCCCCCCCACGCCCCGCTGCCTTTCTCCTCGCACCGCATATTTCACATCCCCCCTTTCCTGAGAGGGCCGGCAAAAGGCCAGGCCGAAGGATGAGTTTTCCAGCTAGGCGCGCCCCGTGGAACCCTCTCTAAGCGGTCGGACCCTTTAAAAAGACCTTTCTCTCCGGGGAATGAGGGGGCGGAGAGAAGGAAACCAGGGTGTCTGGGTGTGAGCGAGCGCGCGCAGGCCATGAACCGCCACGCGGCGCCCATTACAGCGAAGTCAGTTCTCCCGACTCCTGCGGAACTTTGCTCCAGGCGTCCTGAGATGACGAGACCCCGGCTCTGGAGCGAGAACTGCCAACTCCCGGGAGCGGGATTTGTCTCCACTGCCAGAGGAGTCCACTTCGGTATTATGAGTGAAAAGGGCACCGGGGTGGGGTGGGACCAATCACCTTGGGAGGAGCCGGATAAGATTCTGTCCGCGTTCATTTCCCCCTGGGGCGCCGTGCCCGAGGTTAGCGCAACGCAACGTTACGGAGGAGGCGAGGTCTCTGAATCCCCACCACTATTGGCATGCATCCTGTAGGCAGGGCCCAGCCTTTCTCTTCGCAGGCCCTCTGGAGCGGCTGCTGAGGACATCCACGCAGATCGGCCGAAGGAGGGGCCTGGAGCGGCAGGGCTCCTCCGAATAAAGACCTCCCGTTGCGTCCATGCAACCGGTTCCCGGCCAAAGGAGGTGGAGATCGCGGCTCACCCCCTGCGCGACCGTGCAGCGGCAGCCCGACTGGAGCTCACTTCCCCAATACCTGCTGAAGGCATTTGGGGGTCACTGTCACTCGTTAAAGGCCCTCCTTAAAGAGCTGTCCATGCCCCCAGCAGCCTTCCCCAGCTGAGCCTGCATCAAACTGCGGGCCTTTACCTGGGAGGGAGCCCCATTGCCTAGAGGGAAAGCCCTTCCCAACAAGCGGGATGGGGAAGGGGGGGGAGGCTGCTGGACGGCAGCCGGCTGCTCAGGGATGCCCACTGGGGGCTTGGCGAGGGTTTCTTCCGAGCAGACAGCACTGGGCTCGGTGCCTGCCCCCCGGCAGGGATCGGAGCCTGGAGACAGCAGACCTCTCGCGGGCCCCGACAGCGCGCCCCGAGAGCCGCACTAAGCCAGCCAACCTCCCGCCTCGCCGGCTGCCTTCCCTCGGCGAGGGACTTGTGGCACCTGGGCAGGGGTTCCCCCCCCCCCGCCGGGAAAGTGCCGGGCAGCCGAGGGGCGCCTGAGCTCTCTGACCCGGGAAAGGCCCTGCTGGCTTGAGCGTGAAGGCGCGACTGGCGAGGAACCTGAAGGCCCGTCACGGGCGGCCGCGGGAGCCTGTTGCTTGCCGGCCACCTCTCCGGTTCCTCCGCGGCACCCAAACAAGGTCTGCGCGAACAAGGAGGCTGCCGGGCGACGAGGGATTTCCTGCGTCTCTCCCCGCCTGGGCCTTTCTCGAGTGGGCAGCCCAGGGAGCAGGCAGGGCACCTTCCGAGACAAGATCTCGGTCAAGACACCTTCGAGGCCAAGCCCTCCACGGGCTCCTTTGGGGGACAGGGGCGGCGGAGACATTGTCATGGTCACGATCCAGGTAAACAGTCGCTTATTAGAAAAGAGGCACCGTTTTCTAAAAGTACGGCTAAGGCACTGCTGTCCTGTTTCAAGCAAACGTTGCTTCCTTGCAGTCCCATTCCAGTCCCACTCTGAGAGACGGGAAGACGCTAGGCACTGGTCCTTCCAGGTCTGAACCCCATGGCTTAGGCTGGAGTAACGCTACATCGGAGTGCGCTGCAGGAGGGCTTCTTCTCTTTAGATCAAGGGAATGCCGGGCTTACTTGTGAGTAAGCTGCTTTCTTTCAAGCAGTGGTTGAAAGCTGTTGCTTTGGCTAAACTGTCCACAGTTCAGCTCTCTCAATCCTCAGTCTTGTTCCATAAAAGTTACTGGACTCTGTAGGACCTTCACATATTTTCCTGCAAATGAATGGCCATAAATCGATGGATAATTATTTTCCAAGTATTGAGTTAGTACTGTAGTCCTGTCCATTTAAAAATAAGGGACTTCCTCTTCCTAGTTTAAGGATTTGAACTGCAATTTAGAAGTATTCTACTTACTTGAAACAAAAGTGACCCTGAATATTAGACCATTCTCCCAGTAGTTACAATCCCCACATTCTGCCCCCCCTTTAAATGAATCTGTATTTATGCCAAGGTAAGACTCCCCCCTCTTTTGCTGATAATATTTCTCTCTCTGTGGGTTGGGAGGAAGAACCTAATCATGAGTTGGAATATTGTTTGAACCTTATAGAAAAGGGACAGAAAGTCAGCCAAAGTCTTCAAAAAGTCTTCAACCAATGGACCACTTCGCCTTGGTTGAAGATCTGCTGGGATTGCATGAACAGTAGGGCTGAATTACCAACATCAGAGCTTGCACTCCTAGAAATGCTCGCTTGGGAGTCGGTCCCATTGAGCTCAGTTTCTGGAGGCCTCCTTATGTTTGCAGTGAGTGTGGGGGCATAATAGTCTGTGTTCATCCACTCCAGTGAAGGAAATCTATCCAAGGCAATAAAACAGCAGGGTCCTCTGAAGAGCTCCTGAATCTGTCATAGAAATCAGGCCTTGCTCTCACAGTCTGTTCTCCAAATGGAGCAAGCCCATCCACACCGTTGGCTTGAAAGCATCCTGCTTTCCATGGGATTTACTTCCCAGTCTGTCTAGTGTTGGAGAGTTCCTCCTTTTGTACAGTTTCACTGCTCGGCCTCTCCCTCGTTGTAGTCTTCGGATCATTTGGGATTTGATTGGAGACTTCTCAAGACTATGAAACACCTCATGAGCTCCTGCTTAAGTAAATCCCAGTGTTCAAAGGTGCTCGCTTTCAAGGAAGGACAGCATCCAGACACATTTAACCACTTTAGCTCCCAGAGGAGATCAGGGCCCTGACGGAGCTAAAACAGTTCCACAAGGCCTGTAAAGGGAGCTCCTCCACCACGCATTTGGTTGAGACCAGGCACAACCAACAACATCTACAGAGCCCCTGTCCCCTCCCTCTCCCCACCCCCAGAAATCCATCACGGCATTCTGCTGCTGGGCCTATTGTATTATTACTGTTATTGTCGTTTTGTTACCCTGTTATCAGTTAGTATTATTAATGTTACAGTTATTTATATGTATGGTTCTTTGTATAGTTCTCAGTTCTATGTAAACCGCTCTGAGCCTTCGGGGAGGGCAGTACATAAATGTGAATGAATGAATGAATGAATGAATGAATGAATGAATGAATGAATGAATGAATGAATGAATGAATCTGTTTATGGGACTGTGGGCTTCCAGCCGCTCTGCCTCAACTGCTGTGCGTAGGAAGTGAATCTCTTTCCAAAGGAAGGTGCTCATGATCCAAAAACCCAGGTGGCTTGACTGCCTCATCAAAGCAGGAGTTGCCAGTCTAGATGATTCTGAAAAAGTCTCTGGCCTTCATTTGAGCATATTTAAAAAGTAAAGGTAAAGGTATCCCCTGTGCAAGCACTGGGTCATGTCTAACCCTTGGGGTGACGCCCTCTAGCGTTTTCATGGCAGGCTCAGTACAGGGTGGTTTGCCAGTGCCTTCCCCAGTCATTACCGTTTACCCCCCAGCAGCAAGCTGGGTACTCATTTTACCGACCTCGGAAGGATGGAAGGCTGAGGGCCATTCCGCACTCGTTCAAAATAGCACAATGGTTACAAATTGAAATCGCTACTGTTTTGCTGTTATGCACAATGTCGTTGACAATCTGCAACACTCCTGAAACCGATCCACAAAAAGCGCTTCATTGTAGCGCTTTCAGGGAAATCCCAAAAAGTGGATTCACCTTCCGGAAAACGCTACACTCTTGCAACCAATCTGCAACACTAGCGGGAAAGTTCTGTGCGTTACCATTGTTGTGGTTTCTGCAAAGTCCCTCCTCCTAGCTCTCTCCTCTGATCTTCCGGTGAAGCGATCACCATTTTTTTTTCTCGGAGCAAGCAGAGATCAATGCACCGGCAAGCCTTCGTTTATCCAGCGAGGCTTCCCTGGCTGCAGTCCCTCCCCAGAGCTGTTTTAAGTCACCAAGCACGAAGCAACACACAGCCCCGTTTGCTGGTTTATTTTCCCTTTATTTTTCACTGTATTTTCGGCTGAAAATCGTGCCCGTGCGGGGGGGGGTATTTTTTTTTCACTCGGGGGGGGGGGAATGTGGCAACGATGAAACGGCAGCTCAAACACCACCTGCTAGCTAGATGGGTCTCTCCGTTGCAATGAATCAACGCAGATTCGTTGCAACATGTGTTTTTTTTAACCTTCCTTAAAGGGAAAAGGGCTTTTTGGGAGCATGATAACGGCCGCCCATTGGCTGCTTGGTGGCCAGGGGCAGGACACAGCTCGGCAATATCGCTTCCTGGCTAGCGATTTTTGCCGAGACCGGAAACCTGTGGGAAACGATAGAAATGCAACTGGGTTCCACTACAAAGCCAGGTATGCATAACAACGAATTCCACTATTTAAAATGGCGTTTTTTCGTTCCGCAACCAATTTGCTACATAGATCCTGGTGTGGAATGGCCCTGAGTCAACCTTGAGCCGGATGCTGGGATCAAACTCCCAGCCTCATGGTCAGAGCTTTCAGACAACATTTCTGCTGCCTTACCACTCTGCGCCACAAGAGGCTCTGAGCATATTTACTTGGATGCATATCAGTGTCATTTTTTTCAAACCCAGTCCTCTGGATATGAATCTTGCTGTTTTCTTTGTAAAGAAAGTTCCAAAGCTTTCGGTCAATGATCAATGCTTCATTCCAAGATCAAGAATCCTGTTGGCAACCCTGCGGCTTCTGATCTGTACATTGCAGCCTGAAAGGGAAAATAAAGTGCATATTTACAAAAGTTTTTGGAGAGCTTTATGAATCCTCAGGTGTAAAATGTGAAATATCCAAATGACATCTCACTCTCACGATAAAAAAAATGTTCTCAAATAGACAATAATTTTTTCCTCATTAGTGGCATCTGAATGTTCCTGATTAAATTGGCCACCTCACTGTGTTTTGTATGACAGGCCCTGCAGCTAGTCACAAGCTGTGGACTATATTTTTCACTGCTATCATGTGCTGAAGGAGTCGTATGAATAGAGTCTCAGATGCTTGCTAGCGTGCTATGTCAGAGCAAAAGGGGTCACTTACTACAGTGGTTCTTAAATTCTGCAATGGATCCCTGTACAAGACACACAAGGGGGAGGATCCCATTGGGGAGCCAAAGGCACTTTCCTCATAACAACAACAACAACAACAACAACAAAACTTAACAAAAAGGGAAATATCTATAGGCCTAATGAGGCCGCAGTACAGAGTTTCTGAACTACAATGTGGTTATAAAAATAACAGTATTTATTAATGTAAATTAAACACACCCACAGGCTTTATACATAGCCTCAGATAAAATCCAATCCTATGAGCATAATAGTGACTCAATGCCACTTACCAAACACGTTTATCAATGGTGTGGCATATATTTAAGTACAGCACACAAGAAATGTATGATGAATGTTGTAATGTTAGCTCCTTTACAATAGATATTGTGTGGATGCTTGGTCACATGTAAGTATCAGTGGGCCAGATAAAATAAATAGAGGCCTCAAAAACAGGTCCTGGTCAAGGCAAGCACAAATCGTCTCCCAGCATGCACTGAGAGCCAGTTTGGTGTAGTGGTTAGGAGTGTGGACTCCTAATCTGGCATGCCGGGTTCGATTCTGCGCTCCCCCACATGCAGCCAGCTGGGTGACCTTGGGCTCGCCACAGCACTGATAAAACTGTTCTGACCGAGCAGTGATATCAGGGCTCTCTCAGCCTCACCCACCCCACAGGGTGTCTGTTGTGGGGAGAGGAATGGGAATGGGAATGGGAAGGCGACTGTAAGCCGCTTTGAGCCTCCTTCGGGTAGGGAAAAGCGGCATATAAGAACCAACTCTTCTTCTTCTTCTTTCAGTGGCCACCTCAGTGTCCTCTAATCAAGTAGGGAGCCGTATACATGAAAAATATGCTGAAAGAAAAAGAGGTCCATGAACACAATCAGTACGAAGGGTATAATATGTCAATTTGTATTTGTACGTATCTGCAGAATTTCACAAAAATCAATGATATGGAAAAACTTCAAACAAGGGATATAAAAATGAACAATTGGCAGGATTTGGTTTATTTCCATTTTAAACTATTTTTGTAAACTTACAGAATGCAAGCATATATACTTGTATTCTATGTATTGGCTATTTTAGTGCCCTGCCTTTCTTTACATGGTTTATATTGTCTGTTTCCTCCGTTTTTCTCCCATAATATAATAACAATTACAACTATTATTGTTGTTGTTATTATTATGATTGCTCTTGTTATTGTATGCTGCCCTTCCATGACTGGCTCAGGGTGGCTCACAAGTTTACAAACAATCCAATACAAATTACATTTATAATAAATGGTATTAATCAGGCAAATTATGTTTTAAAGACAATTTAAAAGTTACCTCCTCTTATCAATATCTATCTTTACAGAGAGGGACCAACCAGTGTTGAGAGGGTTTAGGAACTGGATGGATTCTCGGGTAGGGAGGCCAGCATTTTAGATGTCATTTTCCTGGCCTCAACGGAAGGCCTGGCGGAACAGTTCATATCTCCGCAATTCCCGATACCTTTGTAATGACTGTGCTGTAGGGTACAGGAATCTGACTAAAATATATTAGCTTTACTAACTGTGGAGGGGCAATGCAAGTAATTGGACAGGGCAAAGATCACAAGAAAGACTTGCACAGGATCACAGTGTATTGCCTTAGAATTGTAAACATCCAGTTATGTAGCACACATACAATCATGTGGTATTTTACAGTGCTGAAACAGATAAGCCCAGATTTTGTGCAGGTCCATTGTCCAGTAATCCTTTATTGTAGGTGAAAGTCCATCCTTTCCTTGAGGAACTACTTCAGAGTCCAACAGCAGAGTGTGTTTTACTGAGTCCTGATGGGAAATATTCTGTAGCTGTGCTGCTGTGCCATTTCCAGTAAAAACACGGAGAGCAGACTGAGTGCTCACTCACGATTTGCAGCGTTTTCTGTATTTGCTAAAGGCTCCTTAAGGCAATGGACCAGAAAATACTTGCTGTTTAATAAAGGGAACCTTTAATGAACTAATGAGTTTATTTGCATTTGGACATGGGGTGTGATAGCAATGTAGTCACAGTGGAGCAGTTGTCAGCCTTGATAAATTAATTTAAACGTCCGACTTTAAAAAACAACATACGTGCAAATAATGTGCATATTCAGTGCTGCAGTTTCGGGCCAAAAGACTTTCATTGATTCTAGTTTTATATTTCAGTATTGAAAGCAAAATAATATTATTTTGCTTGGGTCAGCTTGATTGTTTCAGCTAGTTCTGGTGCATGATGAATATTCTAAAGTATTACAAAAAGGAACATTAATATTAATTACCATGAGCAAACATCAGTCTTGGCTGATTCAGGCTGCAAAGCAATATATTTTTTTTTGCCTAGCAGGAGTAGATAGTTTAAAAGGTGAAAGCCTTCCCTGGGAGAAGGAGAGGCAATATATCAATCCCAGGGAGGAAATTTCCATGCTGAAGAAATGGGAAAAACCTAGTTTGAAAAAGCACACACGAGAGCATTTTTGTTCCATTTGTCTGAAAAACCTTTGAACACTATGAAAGTCAATGTAAGTATTTTTCTAAATGATGTTCGGTGACTTATGAAAGTTTTTTTAAAACCCTCTTAAGTTGTATGTATACTGTGACTAATCTAGTGAGGATGAATAATTGTTCTTTAAGGAATACAGAAGTTTCAATGCAAACTTTTCCCCCCTCAATTTATGGTCGTCATGAGGTATTATAGACTGGTCGTCATAGGAACTCTGGAAGTCATTTAAATAGTGGTAACCTTCATGACTTCTTTATCCATGATTTAGAAATGATGAATTTAAACTGTTGTTTGTACATGATCAGTGGTTGATTTGCCATGTTTTCAAGGGCATTAATAAAGAATTAAATGTGTTTCAGCTTGGGAACACACTCTCAGAAGTTGTCCTAATACTCTGATTAAATGGTTTTAAATGTGTGTGTCCCCAGCATTTAGTAATACGTCTTACAGTAAAGACATATGGTAAAAGGGGTTACATTAAAAAAACAACAACCCTGAATCATGCAGAGTGACAATTTAAAATAAATAATAAATGTGTGGCTGTTAAAATGGAGAAACACAGAAAAAAAAATCCAGTTAAGGGATTAGATTGGTGTCACAGCCAAGGCACTCTGTGATATTTTATGTGGATCTACAGCTGCTGTTGTGTGCACATTTAAACTAATTAACTCCACTGAAGCCCTCAGGAGAGCTTGTTGTCTACACATATGGACCTTGATGCCACAAATTACTAATTTCTTATAATAATTATAATGCATATATGCCCTAGGCGATACATTTCTTATACATATAAGCCTGCTGATTCCCTTAAGCGTCACTCACTGAAGTTTCGTGTGACAACTTATCAGAATCCACATTCTACTGGGGTCGCTGAACCCACAGGTTATGCATAGCACAAAATAATTCCAACATTCTGAATCGTGTTTAGGAGATCAGAGAAGGTGATAAAACAGAGTTCACAGGTTAGGTATTATCTTGCTGGCAAAAATGGATGTGCAGAAAGTGTTCCCAGACAGCCTCACTGGCACCATAGTTTATTATCTGTTGGGTTTTACAAATCCCTAGAGCAGGAGGGCAGACTGAGTTATGGATGAATTACATTTTATTTCTCGTTTATGTATTTCCTAAAAATGGTGCAAATAAATGTGTATTCATCAATCAAATGGAAAATAACAAATACCACATTCAAGTTACTTGAAAACTGAAAAGGAGAAGACACAATACCATTGCTTAGCTCTGTCCAGCACAGGGTCAACAGCTCATTTTAAGGAAAAAGAATGACATGGAGCAATGCCATAAAAATGCAGCTTTCCCAGGGAGCATTTTATCTGTGACCCAGAACACTCTGACATGTAAACAATGGGTCTTTGGTGTTTACTGCGTGGTATTATCTGTCTAAATCCTAGAATTACTGCTTCCTTTTGTGTAGCACCTGGCTGCTGGTTCTCAATAATAGCAGTTATTAGTAGCAATGACATATTAATTGAACTTTTCTGTTCCCATGTGTGTGGCACACTCCAAGGTCAAACAGTGCACCAGAGTTTCATGTGTATTCAATTACTCTAGCATTATGAAGGAAAGTAACCTGTCATAGATTTGAAAATATTACTTGTTACTCTTTATGGGGTAACTGATAACCTAAACAATCAACTTTTCTGACAAAGTTTGCTTGTTTCTCTCATCCTATACAACTTAAAAGGATAACAGACCAAATATTGGTTTGCAAAACTTCCCTTGATATGATGTGCTCTGTCCCACTTTATGTTCTAATAGTATTTTCTGAAGAACATAACACTAAATATATCAGGTAAAGAAAGCCCTATTTAAATCTATACACTTCTAAGCTATGAGTTTATCACTAGCACCTATCAGTCTTGGTAAGCTGATGGCATGGCAAATCCTCTTTAGCCCACTTGTAACTTTTGGTTCCAAATGTAGATCTGAGGCCCAATGTTACCATTTGACAACGGGCATATGTTCTTGTATGTCTGCCATGTTCTTCATTGCAGGCACAAATTGAAAAGTTAAATGATAAAATGCAAATGTTCATGCAAGTCAGCTTGGAAGTTGCACCTTCTGAGTGTTGGCAGCCTTTTAACCTAAAGACTTAAGAATGCATTTGCTCAGAATGTTGTTCTGAGCTATGTGCAAATCAGTATTTCTCAGAGCTTCTCCCCTTTTGTTTTGTTACTTTACATTCTGCAAAGCCATTGAACAGTGATTCAGATGAAGATCAAAATTTACAGTCTTGTTCTCCTCTGCTTGGTTTTCAATTCCGAAACATTCCAGTAGTATGTAAAACTTCAGTTTTTTCTTATAATAAACAAGAAACAACCTTTTGAACACATGCATTATGCAGAGTAAGGGAGTGAAGACAAAGGGAAGAATAACAGCAGATCATGTAGACCTGGAAGGAAAATAGCTACAGTCTCTTATTGAATACAGCCATAGGAGCACTAGTGCAGCATAGAGCACAGATCCAGCACTGGGCAACAAGCTGGTTGGCTGAAGATACAGCTGCACCCAACCTGCCTGCTGGGGAAGCACTGTAGGAATGAAAGTCCAGGGTCCCATATTGACATATACCACTGTGTAGGTCCCTTGCCACGTAAGGGTTAGAGCCAAGCACCAGCATCCAAGTTGGGCATGACACAGAATGGCCCCATTCTCAAGACCTTTTATTGGTTCCATGGAACAGGGGAGGGAGATGCATAGGCTCAGCCTCTCCCAAACTTGAATATGGCTCAGTGCTCAAACCACCTATCAAAGCTGTGAAGAAAGCCTGCAACTGACCCACACTACACAAATAGGGATGGGCATGAACCACATTTTTGCAGTTAATTTTGGTTTGTGGTTCCTGGCAGGGGTTTAAAAGGCATGGAGCTCCTAGCTGCTCAGCCATTTTATGTGCAGAAATAGTTTGGAGCCATATAAACCCTTGTTTTCTGCTCCTCATGAATTACCATAAACTGCCTTAAAATTCTTGGAAGATCATGGTGGCTCCACAGTTTGTGAATTTCAGTTATCAAACCATGAACAGTCCAAAATTCATCATGGACTTTCATTCATGAATCGGTTCATGCCCATCCTAACCACAAATGCAATCAAGGGAGGGTGGATGGAGTAATTAGGAGCTGACTGAATCAGCTGCCCAAGCTGAAACTCCCTAAATAAAGGAGGGTTGAACCAGAACAAAAGCCTGGCTTCCTCCTCCTCCCTGAAGCCCCTTGGTTCCCCAACAAGGCTGGCATCCAATTGGCCAAAGCCGTGTCCAGGAATAGCACTAGCAAATCTCTGCAGGGATAAATCTTTCTACGTCATTCACCCCCCAGCCTTGTGGGAGCAAAAGTGGCCCTGGATGAGTCTGGAGGCCATCACTTAGAACATGGATAATACAACAAGAAAAAAAATAGACTCTGTCCATTGGATATATAAATTGGTCCTGACTAATGCAAGAAATATGAATGTTTAGCCAAGATTGAATTATCTTTTTACATACTTTCTTCTGCTTTCATAAAAAAATAAATAAAGTGCATATACTTTATTACTTGAGTTAATGCTGGATATGTGCCTACTACTGTATGATTTGTATTCATCTGGTGGTAGTGCAGACATACTTCAGGAAGACTCAACTATATTATGCAACAGAAGTTTGACAGGAGGGACATGTTGAAAGTGAAGTGTAAATCCTTCTGCTCTTCTACACAGACTGTCCTTAGTGCAAACCTAAGCAGAGTGGCACATTCCTAAACCTTTGACTTCAATGGACTTTGAAGAGTTTCACTCTTCTTGGAGGCTATTATGCACCGAAGTCAGCGTGCTGACCCTTTTAAATTGTCATTTTTAAAATGATGTTTATGCCTGTGCTCTGATATTGCATTGTTTTTTTCCTGCATATTAGTATGCATTTGAAAGACTTAAGATGGCAAATCCTTAAGTGGGGGGGGGCACTTCCTCCACTGTGCCAGACACTCATTGGCAGGTCATGGTCTGCTGCAATGTCACCTGACTGCCACTTTGGCATGTGCTGCTGGCAGGGCCTCATGGGAACTGTAGTTCATGGACATGGAGACCTCAACAAGAAATTTCTGTGGGGGCACACAGCCTTTTGAATGCCAACAATACAACCTTTCCTCCTTAGAGGTGTGCTGTTCCTCGTAGAGAGAGAGTCGAAATGCTGCTAAGGGAATGAATAAATTAATTTCTGCTGGTGTAATGTTCTAATAGCAGAGCCATTGAGCTCCCATTGGTGGATGAGAGACTAGGGGCTGTCTGTGCACCTATTAGTAACTTTTATGCATGCGAAAAATGCATCTTCAGCACCACCATAAAAGTAAAGTTAGTTTCAATTACTGCTCAGAAACCAGTGGAAAAGGTACACTCGCCACTATGATGGGGGAGGACAATGCATAATCAAAAATACCATGGTGGGTTTTCCATGGTGAAAAAGGCACCACATGCAGACTTTTAAAAAGGCTTTCCCCCAAAAAATTTTGTGATGTTTCCTGCTGTGTAAAACATGCCAAGACTGCACTGTTATAAAATGATAGACCATGTTATAAAATGGACCATCTAAAGTAGGGGAATATGGATATTCCCTTTGGTGTTTTTTTTTTTTTTTTGCAGTCTGTGGACTAAGTGGAGAAGATCAGCCATTGTGTATCTCCCACTCAAGTGGCATTGCAAACAGGACAGAAGTGAAGTTTGTTAAATTCAGCAATAGCATGGGAAAGAACTGGTACCACTTAAAGTGTAAGTCAGCATCAAGCAGCACTAATTGGGAGGTAATTCTAAGGTCCACATTATTCTGGCAGTGGGATTCATTGGAGAAACAGCTTACTTGAGGTTTAAGTAGCTATGAAATTGTCCATTGCACAAGGTGACTGCCCTCCTCCCAGTTTCTTTTTAACCACCTCTCTTATACTGTCAGCTGTTACATATGGAATACAAAAGTGCATTCAAACTTAAAGAAAATATTTGGGATAGAGGATAGCATTTCCCCTGTAGTTACTTAGTAATGTGAATGCCTCAGGCTCCAATTAAATATCTCTTCCTTTAATGTCACAAAAATATGTTCACAGAATTAGATCATCATGAATATAATTCTACTGTATGTTAGTTGTTAAAATCAGAGTAAGTGTCTGTGTCTGAACTGTATTCTCTCTGATCTCCTCAGCACTTTAAAAAGGGAAGTTCAAAATGCATATCATGACCTCTGGATAGGATTTATATTTAGCATATACATCAGTTTATTTTTACATTTGGTATACAAAGACATATTGTTTTAACAGGCACTCATTCAGTAGATTGAAAGATCCATTGTAGTCTATTCTGTTAACAAGAATTAAGATTAATAATACAGAAAACTAACTAAGATTTCAATAGGCTCTTTGACAAGATAGTCTTAAAAGGCATTTTGACATCATACTGTTTATTCCTCTTTGATGCTTCCTTATATGTTTATGTGTTATGGAACATACGCAGGGCTACATACTGCTGTCTAATCCATGATGCAGTTTGACAATTAAAGTGCACAGAAAGTTCTATAAGCATCAGTCAGGTGTGGACTGAAACCACTGACACTCCAGGAGCTACAACTCAGGTCTTTACAGATTCTTAGAAAACCATGGGCCAAGCAGATTATTTTTTTTCTGCCTTTACCATTGTGATTGGTTCCTGTTGCAGGATAGCGTGTATTTTTAATTATTAAGTTACCCCATTTTAAAGCAGGCCATCCTGATTACTTATGTGGGCAGCAGAAATGCTTTACAAAGTATACTTTCTGTTCTTGTATATACAGCGATACACC
This sequence comes from Paroedura picta, assembly GCF_049243985.1. NCBI lineage: Eukaryota > Metazoa > Chordata > Lepidosauria > Squamata > Gekkonidae > Paroedura > Paroedura picta. The sequence goes on along the minus strand of NC_135374.1, from coordinate 60,011,225 downwards.
TTAATGAGCAGGTCACAGGCGCTGAACTTGCTTCTTTACTGAACTATGCTTCTTTAACCTTACAAGCCTCCTCTGATTTCACAGCCCTGCCAGTGCCAGTTTGTGCTCCTCACCTGTTCAGTTGGCTCTCTGGTAACTGACCTTGGTCTTCCCCTCCCTGGTGACTGGCGGGAGATGGGGAGGTTTTGGTTGCCAGATTGGTGAGGGATTGGAGAGTAGGACTGGGAAATTCCTGGAGATTTGGGGATGGAGCCTGTAGAGGACAGGGACCTCATTGGGTTACAATACCATACCTTCCAAAGCATCCATTTTCTCCCAGGGACCTGAACTCTATGGTCTGGAGATGTGCTGTAATTTCAGGGGCTTCCCAGGTCCCAGCTGGAAGCTGGCATCCATACATTGACCAGTCTCACTCTTTGGCTTAATGCTTCAGCTTGACCTTGCAGGGAAGATGTAGGCCTTCTTCCATAAGTGGCAGTTGTTATGCTAATTTCGAGGAGCACAGAGTTGACTAGGCTTCCCTTTCTCCACATGGAATGGGTCTGGGTAAGCAATGTTTTAGCAAGAGCCTCTTGTGGCGCAGAGTGGTAAGGCAGCAGTCTGAAAGCTTTGCCCATGAGGCTGGGAGTTCAATCCCAGCAGTCGACTCAGGCTTCCATCCTTCCGAGGTCGGTAAAATGAGTACCCAGCTTGCTGGGGGGTAAATGGTAATGACTGGGGAAGGCACTGGTAAACCACCCCGTATTGAGTCTGCCATGAAAACGCTGGAGGGCATCACCCCAAGGGTCAGACATGACCTGGTGCTTGCACAGGGGTTACCTTTATCTTTAAGCAATGTTTTTAAAACAGCATGACTGTTGCATATCAACCATCATAGTTTGTGTTTACATCCAAACTATTTTATACCCTCTTCACATTTCATGTTCCCTTGGTATTACCTGAAGCTAAGGATAACAACATAACAACATAACAATGTGACTGCTGATGGGTCCCAAGACAGTTAAACAAGACATCCTGAACAGCAGTTTAGGATGGTTCCTGCTGAAGGTCTTGCCCTCCTTCACAGAAAACTCTCCTCGACCCTCTCTCTGAAATTCAAATTGGCACCTAGCATTGCTGTTGCCGTCATCATTGTCTGCAGAACTCAAAGGGACGGCATGCTTCTAGTAGCTGTGCTCTGAACATTACCCAACCAGCACTCTGCGAAGCTGCCATAGAGAGTCACACTAGATCACCAGATTTCGAAATCCATTCTTTCAATTTCCATTTTATACCACGTGATGAAGACCATGATTTGTTTGTGATACTGTTGTGCAATATTTTAATGACTCCACCATGTTTTGGATTGTGTCATTTGTATCATGCTTGGTTGCCATTTATAGAAGGTGGGATGTAAAGATTTTAAACCCTAACAGGTGGCTTTTAAAACCAATGGCACCCAGGCCACACTTAAAGCAGCAACTTAATTAGTTGACTCTTCAGATGCATGGCAAACTGTCAAGAAAAGTGGGACATAAAAAAGGCAGCTTAGTGCTACTCCCCCTCCCCTCGTTATTTAAGGTTTGTTACAGGAGTCATTGATATTTTACAAGCACAATCAAATGTATTCTTTTGTATCCTGAGACCTCTTGCCGATATCCAGCATTGTTTGGATGGTGACTGTTTCTCTCAAAATGGAATTTGATTATTTATTATTTGAAGAGTAGCTGACATTGGAATCAATAATCCTGACAGAAGCCATTAACATTTTAATGAGTTACTTCACAGCATTATAAAATAGGTTGGCAAGTCATGGCCTCTGTGATTATGGACAGGATTTTCAACTATGGCAAACATATAGGCTTAGGCTAGAAAGCTGTCAACCTTCAATCCAGAAATGAAAAAAAAATCATGAATAAAGCAACCCAGAAAGTCCTTGTTCCTTTGATTATGCCATTTTCTATAAAGATCGTATTCAATGAGATAGAAACAAAGCCGGATGCATTTCATGCATATTTTTCATTATTTGAGGAACATCTGGGATGCACGCTTTAAAGTCAATAACGATAGGTAGACTGCTTGCCTGTGTTACTGGTTATCCTAGGATATCATACCTGGAGTACCCTAGATATGACAGAATAACAGTCACCAAACTAAATTCATCCTGCCGTCTATGAACAAAAGCCCAATCTTCCGTGCGTCTCAGTAAATATTCATCCAGTTACAGCCTTAGTCCCCTTACTTGGGAATAAGTCTAATGAACTCTGAACAAACCTCCTTAGAATTCTGTTTCATATCTCATAAACCATTTACAGGATGTGACTGCTGATGGATCCTAAGACAGTTAAACAAGTGTGCATGACCGGAACACTGTAATACCTTCCACCTCTCCCACTTTCCCCTCTGGTCAGGAGCTGCAGCAATGGTGCTTATCCAGTGTTCATGATAACATTGCTATAAATATGGAGTAGTCATAAAGAAAATAATTCAGCATTCGCTTAGGGGTGCTGGGCCTTCTTTTTGCCTCATTGAACAAACCCAAAACATGGGCCTCTGCTGAATCTTGCACCCTGCTTCTGAAATACCTCTGCCCTTTGCCATGAAATATGAAACTATGCTTCTGGCTGATGGGGTCCTGGTTCAGTCTAAAACAAAAGCTCAAGATCTATATCTGGCTCACTGGTTGCAGATTGTTCACAACTGCTTTGGATATACAATGCTTGAAACAACGAAGTATTATTCAGACTAAGCATAACTAGTGGTAATACTTTGATTGTCATGAAGATCATGATTTATTTCTGCTAAAATTATATTTAAAATGCTTTACATGAGGGAAAGATTGTTTTTTATAATAAGCTTTTTTTTTTGCAATTATGTCCCTTTCATTATGCTGTTATTGAGTGCAATTTTAGCCTGTGGGGATTAGATGTTGAATCAAACAGAATCTGAATTGAACTCAGAGGCTTTAAATTTACAGAGCTTTCCTAAGCATGTGTACTCAGAAGTAAGTCCTCTTAAGTTAGTCTGAAGCAGCAAAATAAACCAAAAGGCTAGTGACACCTCAGAGACTAACAAAATTTATTCCAGGGTGTCTTTTTGTAAACCAAATGTCACTTCAGACACATGGATAGATGTACCCTTGACTCAAATTGGCTCAGAAGGATGTAACTCAGCTGTCTTAGGGCCACTTCACAGATTTTGCTTTCTTTCTGTAATGAAAGCATTGCCATGTAGAAAACATTACAAACTGTTTAGAAGGGTTGCCAGAACTGCCATATCTCCTAGCCCTTCTATTGTCAAATCTCCTCCCACCATTATATCTTCCTTGGCCCACCACCATCAGGATCCCCGGCCCATCAGACGGCCCTCCTCAATGCCTGTCTAACCCCAGGCAATCACTCAGCATCCCACCCTCTCTGTTTCCAACCATCTTCGAACACTCCCCACCCAGATTAAAATAGAGAAAAAGAAAGAAAACATGCTGCAGTGCTGTGTATTAGAGGGATTCATGATTGGCACCAGTACTGGCTGTAGCCTCTCCCCCCCTTTCACTCTTTAAGGACACTTGGAGTGACACCCCCTTTCCATTGGTGGGGGGGGGCGGTCTGGTTGCTCCCATCCCAATTGCACTCTGCCAGGGTCCCATAAATCCTTAAACTGGCTATGTTGCTGGCCCTGCAATTCCCTAAACAACTCCTGCTCTCAGTGCAGAGGACTTGTGACAGATTTCACAACAAATTGATTGGAGGGGCATGGCAAATTATTGGTGGGGCTCCATCTTTGGGGCTTTGTGTGCCACTGTGGCTATGGTCCTGAGACTGCCTCAGGGGATTACTACTCATGCATGTATTTGTTCAGCGTACAAGAATACAATCCTTTAAGCATACATTCAGATGCTTTGCTGAACACAACCAGGATATTCTTCTTCTATGGTACCATGGCTGCAAGGTTGGTCTGGGCAAAGGATTGAGAAAGAGATCCCATCTGTTTCCCAATGGTTGCATAAAGTAACTGAATTAGCCAAAAATGGCTAGACTTACCAGTATGATCAACAAAAGGCCGGTGGAAGAATATGACAAACAATGGAGTTATTTTATGGACTACCTCAAGAAAGGAAGTTAGGTGCATTAAAATCTTATATGGAGAAGCACAGAGAGTGAGGAGGACCATGTATTCTATTTTTTGTATTCTGTAACGATATTCTTTGTAGTATTAATTGCTAGCTGTTTTTTTTCTCTTAATTCATTAATAATATAAATGTAAAAAAAAGAATACAATCCTCACAGGTGGCCAAGAAAACACGGCTTTCAGGTTCTTTATTCCACAGAAGTGCTTCCATAAAGGACAAAACCCTTCCTCCCTTAATAGTAAAAAAGTAGTATTTGAAACTGAATGGATTATGCCTCAATGCCTGACCTGGGTGACCTGGGCTAACCTGATCTCATCAGATCTTGGAAGTTAACCAGGGTTGGCTCTGGCTACTACCACCAAGGAAGTACAGGACCCATTATGCACACATTGGATAATGCAGTTTCAATGTGCTCTGGAAGCTGGATTTTCCTGTGTGGATCAGGAAAGTCTACTACTAAGGTGCATTGAAAGTGCATTATCCAACGTATGCATAATGGGACTAGGTTGCTATGTGAAGGCAGACGACAGCAAACCACCTGCTGTTCTTTTGCCTTGAAAACCCTAGGGGATTGCCATAAATTGGCTATAATTTTATGTCACTTTCCACCACCACACCTCAGTAGTACAATGGAGTCTTTGCATATAACATATCCCAGATTTATTCCATGGATGGGCTCAGTTGAATGGACTTCACGAAGCAAGTGCTAAAACTAACTAACTGTTGCCAGTCAGAATACATAATGCCTCAATGAAGGTGCCCATGGTCTGACCTACTAGTATGGAAACTTAAGTGGTCCTTAGAACCAAGTGAGGTATCAGGAATTTCTGGATTTGGGACTTTGGTGCCAGTTCTAATCTTGGCCTGCTGCATCATGGGTAAACTAGTCCTGTATGACTATTGTGCTTCCACCCATCTACGAAGTCATAATTGTAGTTTCTAATTTAAATAGACTCAGCATACAAAGTCTGATAAGATGAAACTGATGGGGCTGTTATAAAGCCCTTGAAATCAATATACCCTCCCTTCTGAGCTAATGAGATTGATGGTTATCCAAATAGTGCTAGGCAGAGTTGGAAGCCAAAAATGAGAAGAGAAGCATATAAATCAACGTATGTTTCTGTTGCCAATACTACTACTAAGTAGCTTTTGAGCTGGCTGACAACAAAGCAGTAGGGAGGGTTCTGCCTGCATGTTCTGTAACAAATAAATATATGAAAGCACCAAATGCAATCCAGGAAACAAAGTTTATGGAGCAAAAACGGTTCTGCAGTGTCACTCCTTGAATTTCCACTTAGTTATGGTATCAATTTCCACCACTGAGAACTTTCAATTTCCTGTTAGACTTACCTTAGAATGACTTTATAAAGTTGTTTGCCCAGCCCATCTGGCAATGGCTTTGCATAGATTAGATAAGGGATAGAAATGTGACGTATGAAATGCAGCAGTGTTTATTTTGTGATTATTTTAAGAAATAAAGGAGAGATGGTGCAGCAACAACTAGATAGATGAGCAGAAATGGGTACATCTCCATCTATGCTGCTTTGGAAAATATAATTTCTTTTGGAACAGATTTGGGTGAGTAGCTGAGTTGGTCTGAAGCAGCCGATCAATGTTTGAGTCCAGTGGAACCTTTAAGATCAACAAAGTTTTATTCAAGATATAACCTTTTGGGTGCAAGAAAATTCCTGGAAATATATACTTAGACTTCTCTACAGTTCCCATCTGTTTCTATGCTCATCACCCCCCAGCATAGGGTTGCCATCCTCCAGGTGAGACCTGGGGATCCCCTGGAATTACAGCTATCGCCAGATTACAGAAATCAGTTTCTCTGAATAAAATGGATGCTTTGGAGAGTGGGCTCTGTACCCCACTGAGGTCCCTCAAGCTGTGCTCCCCAGGCTCTATTCCCAAATCTTCAGGAATTTCTGAACCTAGATGTGGCAACCCCACCCTCCATCTCCCGCTGGGGCCAGGGGGGACCTGGCAACCCTACTCCAAATCATATATACTATTTCACAATATGGATGATTTTTGGCCTACTTTTGCAAAAGATCAATGAACTGCAGCGTACCACCTTTAACTACATTTTAACTACAGATCCAAGTTTTTATACAAATATACATTTTCTTGATCATTTCAAGCCATCCCAAAAGCCACATCCTGTTTGCTTAAACTCAGAATGATATATCTGCAGCTTTCCAAGTTGGAAAGCAACAAATGCTGGCTCAATGTCAAGCAGGATGAACCCAGAGGAAGGTTGGCCTGCCACAGAAAGCCCTTTTATTCTCCTGTACAGCGCTGGTATTTCTGAAGGAGACACTAGAAAACTAGAAAATATATATATTTCTCATTTACTTTCCGAATTTTCTTTTCTTGCAACAAGAACCTTAAGCAGAGTGTCTATCTCAAAAATAGAACCAATAATAATAAAGAGCTCCCTTTCTGAGGGCACAAACTTCTCTGCTCCCCTCAGAGAAATGTCTCAGTCAAAGGCTTATTGCTATGATCGAAGGAGTGTCTGAGGAGGGCTCAAACACTAGTGATTGTTGTTCCACCAGTTTGTATTTTGCTGACATCAAAACAGGGGTCAGAATGCTAAGTGTCACAGTATGAGAGGGACCTCAGCAGATGAGATGCTTTGTAATTTGGAACAGATCATGACTACTGGCTAGGTGACCATGCTGGACTCATGAGGATGAGACAAGTGATGTCCTCTCATGTTATTGCAACCAGAAGTAAGCAGTCAGTTATGATGGACTGCTGAGCTCATTTTGTTTTGGTGGCAGCCACATGGCATTCCCTTCTGCATTGGCTGAGAATGTGGCGCCAGATGTCTTTGCCAAGAAAACATGCAGCTTCTGACTGTTGCCATCACAGGTGAACTGAGCCTTGAATCTTCTTGTTTTATCACCAACCCGTTTGAACAGTGTGATGAAGAATTTTGTGGCTGTGCCATAGCTGCCCTATGCCCCCTGCAGGGCTCTGCGCTCTGTGAGTGAGAATCTTCTGGTCGTTCCCGGCCCTAGGGAAGCACGCCTAGCCTCGACCAGGGCCAGGGCCTTTTCGGTCCTGGCCCCCACCTGGTGGAATGAGCTCCCGGGAGAGCTGCGGGCCCTGCGGGACCTTTCAACATTCTGCAGGGCCTGCAAGACGGAGCTCTTCCGCCAGGTCTATGGTTGAGGCTGGGGCTGCTGGGGTACATCGACTGCTCTCCCCCGGGCTTCTTCTTGAACATCGTTGACCTCCTTCTCCTCCACCCTCCCGTTTTTTAGGAATGGGGGTAGGAAGGGGATCTTATTATTGTGCCGCCATGTTGACATTTTAAAGTCTTTTAATGGGAGTTTTAATGGGTTTTTTAAGACACTGTAACCTGCCACGAGCCATTTGGGAGTGGCAGGAAATAAACTGAAATAATACTACTACTAATAATACTACTACTACTACTAATAATAATAATAATAATTCCTCGTTTTTGTGCATCGGTCATTTGTGGCATGCATTGGCAGCTGTGCTGTAGCGACATCCATCTCTCCCAGAGGCACTGTTGGTTCCTGCTGGTAAAGGTCACAGATCACTCACACACCCACTGTACACGTGTGAAATTCTGATGATCAAAAGAGATTGACAGCTATTAACGTTGATAACACTGATGGAAACCTAATTGTAAGACTTTAAATAAAGCACAATGGTTATTTATAAAACATGAACTGGTTTTATTCTCTATTTAAAAGTTGGATGCAGATATATCATGTGTGTGGAGGGGACTATGGGCCGAAATATAAATAATATCATTTAGCCACTGATGTAATTTTAAAAGCAGGTGTAGACTCTAATCTGTTGTAAGGCTCTAATCTGGATTGGGTGTGTGGTAGCCACTGGAGCTCTTGTTTTTCTTCTTCCATTTTTCTGTGCAGAAACAGCCCCACCATGTTGTTTCTACACTCGAAAAGGTACAGGGTGAGGTTGGGGAACAAAAGTTCCTGGGGCTGCTGTGACAAAGAGGCTGATCCAAATTAGGGCCTTGCAGCAATGTTTAAAGACTTATAAACAGGGCTGGTTTATCCATATAGCACATGCTACAGGCCCCAAGCTGTAGCCTCACTCCCCCACTTTCCCTCTTTAATGATACTCAGAGTGACACCCCTTTCCACTATTGGGGGGTCCCTCTGCCCCCAGGTTGGCTGCTCCCACTAAAATTGTTCTCTACTAGGGACCAAAAATGCTTAAATTGACTCTGGTGCTACAGGCCCCTCAAATCCTTAAACCACTCCCGCCTATAAATACTTTGAAAATTGTATTGGTGGCCATGGGCCTCTGTCACTTGTATTTTTTCTCTGAGACTCTCATAGGACTGTCTGAAAACATGTATGCATCAAATTCTCCTAATTTTACTACCGTTTGATCATGCCAAAAGTAGCCTGCCACACAGATTTGAGTTGCTCACAAACAGCCAAACTGCCTGAGCCCACCCGCCAAATGTCTTCCAATTTGTGATGGGTGAGCAAAACACGAGCCAAAGCAGTGGTACTTCCCTGCTTTTCTTGCACTGAGAGGGCGTAGAGGTTTACCTCTGAGGTAGCATCACTAGCAGCTGAAGTAGTAGATCAGTCTGATCAGTTCAGGGACAGAACTGGTTGACCCAAAGTATTTTCTCATATGCAGATTTAGGCCCACGTAGCTTTACTATATAAATTGGCCAGCTGTTATCTAAACTCAGACTGGCTACTAGAATTTTACCATACATTTTACGTGGATAAAACAATCCTTGGCATGATCTCTAAGGTTGCCTTCACATGGAGGTTTTATTCCAGCTGGGCATCTAAACTGGAGTGGGTTCTTTGTTTGTTTGGGGTTTTTTGAAGCATTTATATGAGGTCATCTCCTAATTGTCCACTTTCAGGCTTTTGCCTGCTTTGCTCTAAACTGCCCCAAATTTTGTTTGCAGACATTTGCATGCCACATGGTTTGAAAGATAATGTGCTTGTTTTTTTGCTGGGGAGCTAGAGAATCCTTGTCATTTAGATGCAGCCTAAGCATATCTTTTTGCTATAACATGGGAATTTCAAGTTCACCATCCATCCACTTAATGCAGCTTGAAAACAGAATCATAGGATGTAAATGAAATAAAAAATTGTCTATGAAGCATGGATGCCAAAGGATATAGTCTTAACAAGATATAGGTCACAGCAGCTGAATGTGCAGATAAAAATGTCTGAATATCCTTAAGCAATGAAAATGTTTATTTTGGAAACTTGAACATAAGATATTTAAAAATACAAAAATAGCATCCTAACTAATTTGTACAGGCCTCACTGAGAAATGAAATGCTTAACAACAAGACACATGTCCATTGGAGACATATTGCATGAAATCCATTAAAGGCATAGCCTAGACAGCAAACAGGCCTTCTGTATGTATCAGAGAGCCAGCTTGGTGTAGTGGTTAAGAGTGTGGACATCTAATCTGGCAAGCCGGGTTTGATTCTGCGCTCCCCCACATGCAGACAGCTGGGTGACCTTGGGCACTGATAGAGCTGTTCTGACTGAGCAGTGATATCAGGGCTTTCTCAGCCTCACCTACCTCACAGGGTGTCTGTTGTGGGGAGGATGGGGAAGTTGAATGTAAGCCACTTTAAGATTCCTTCAGGTAGAGAAAAGCGGCATATAAGAACCAACTTCTCTTCTTCATAGCATGCTGGATTCCCCTAGCAGTTTGCAAGCACAAGCATAATTTTCTGTGGCCTGGTATAGTAACATGTTCCAGCTTCAAATAATCCCATTCTATACATATATCTCATGGATCCCCCTTGGCCACCAGCAGGGGATGGGAGGTAGAGCTGCAAGATCCAGATTGAGAAGCTCCTGGAGATTTGGGGGTGGAGCCTGGGGAGGACAAGGACCGCAGTGGGCCACAATGCCATAGAATCCACTCTCCAAAGTATCTAATTTCTCCTGGGAAATTGATCTCCCCAGGTCCCCCACATGGAGCTTGGCATTCCCAGTCCTGAAAGATAATCATAGAGTTGGAAGGGTCCTCCAGGATCATTTAGGCCAACCCCCTGCACAATACAGAAACTTACAACTACCTGCCCACCCACACTGACCACAATTTCATGCCCCAGTAATTCCCCCCCCCCAAAAAAAATATCTGGCCTGGAGGAAATTCACCTACCATCCCATAGTGGCAATCAATGTTATTACTGAAATGACAATGCTGTTCCTGAAATGATGTAAATAGACCATGACATGGTAGTGAGCTTATAGTCCATGCTGGGGCCATTTGGACTTAATGAAAATGAACCCTGATGTCTGTGTTGAGCCCACAGTCTTCTTTACTGGGAAGGACCCAGGGTAGAACAGGGGGGTTGTGAAACAAAATTTAAAAACACAAGACACGATATTTCAATTGCAGTTCAAATCCTGAAAGCTGAGAGCTGAATAATGTGGGGATAGGGTTGCCAAGCCCTTAGTGGGGGGCAAGGAATCCTCTGCTCACAGGACCCATTCCCAGCTGCTGGAAGTTTTACTTAGAGGTAAGTTTTACCCTAGAGGTACCATTGGGGAAGGCACTGGCAAACCACCCCGTATTGAGTCTGACATGAAAACACTAGAGGGCGTCACCCCAAGGGTCAGACATGACCCAGTGCTTGCACAGGGGATACCTTTACCTTTACCTTTACCATTTGACATTTCTGGGTAGTGACAAAGCACCAGGAACTCTATGATAAAAAGATCCTGTAAGTAGATTAAGCTTATTTTTCTTTTTAATTTTTCTTCTGTGATGTAGCACCCCACATGTACAACCCTTCCGCTGGTCATCTGGCATTGTCCGGCTATCCAGTGTAGGAAAGATGAGGCCATTCGCGGTCAGGACCCAGTGTACCTGAGGGACCGCCTCCCTACCTATGCCCCCCAAAAAGCTCTGTGCTCCACCGCCACCAACTGGCTAATGGTCCCTGGCCCCAAAGAAGTCCGCCTGGCCTTAACCAGGGCCAGAGCTTCTCTGTTCTGGCCCCCACTTGGTGGAGATCATGGCCGTGATGGAGCTTAAACAGTTCCGCAGGGCCTGCAAAAAGGAGGCCAGGCATTTGGTTGAGACCAGGCATAACCAACAGCGAATGAAGGGCCCTGCTCCCCCCCAGAACTCCACCAGAGTGCTCTGGACCTGTTGTGCCATTTACACGGTTGCATTGTTGTACTATTATATTATATTGTTATACTGTTACAACCACTGTTATTAATATTATTGTATGGTTATTAATGCATATTGTTTCATGTATAGTTCATAAGTTCAATGTAAACTGCCCTGAGCCTCCAGGGAGGGCGGTATATAAATCTAATAAACAAATAAACAAACAAACAAATAAATAAAAAGCTTGTTTCCCAGCATGGACCATTTGCATGAGTCTATAAGAAAAGTGATGTTCCAATCAAAGTCAGTTACATGTGGCTACTATGCAAGACATGTGAATAAGCATATGATAGCCCAGCTGGATACTTCTTTATTTATTTCTTAAGGTAAAGCAATATAGCAGGCAATGTGGTAATTTTATAGATGATTCAAAGATAGCTTGACCATGTTTTATATCCAATAACAATATTTTTAAAAGTTTATTATTGTGTAACACAGCACAGGGAACAGTCAAATTAATTTAACACAAGCATCTTTAGGTTAGGTATCTGGGAACTCTGAGACTTTCCTATCCCATTCATTCTATTTTTTAAAAAAATGCAAAGCATTGGGGAAATTTTTCCTAATTTCATTTTCTTTTAAAAGCATATCGAATGCTAACAACCGTGACTGACTTTACTATTTGAATATTGTTAATTGCAGAGAATATTTGATAACCATACAGCCTTGTGAGGTAGGCTATCTAGGTTTCTATTTTCTGGACAATATGATTAAGACTGGAAAGCAATGACTTGGCCAAGACTATCCAAAGAGTTTGTGAGTGAGATGATGGTTGAATTCAAGTCTTTGACATGCCAGTCTAAGGGTGATTTCATAGGGCCATTCTATACCCAATAAATATAGTGAAATGCTTACCTTATGAAGACACCATAATTTTGGTGTTTTACACAATGTCACCAACCTCCCGTGTCCATCCAGCAAACCTCAAGCAACATCCACCATTTTAAGGCGGTAGTTGGGGAATTGCATAAAGTGGATTCCCCAACCTATGTAGCACGAACTACAGGAGAGCAACTAGCAAGCCACAGAAATGTATGGAGGCAAAGAAGTGCTATCTCCACTTCCAATGTCCAATGTCCCTGCCTCCCTCTCCCTTCTCCCAGGGACAGTTTCTTTCTTTCTTTCTTTCTTTCTTTCTTTCTTTCTTTCTTTCTTTCTTTCTTTCTTTCTTTCTTTCTTTCTTTCTTTCTTTCTTTCTTTCTTTCTTTCTTTCTTTCTTTCTTTCTTTCTTTCTTTCTAGAGCAAACTGCCTGGAGCAATGAACAGGCGTTCAATCATGCAGGCAAATCCAAAAAGAATTTTCCCCAAAAGCTGTCACACAAAGCATACCTCTTTAAAGTCCCCCCCCCAAAAAAAATCAGGAACAAGATTAATTTTTTGAAGATTCCAGACATGTGATTCCATAAGGGGTGGCATTATAAAAAGCAATATGCATATATGATTAGATCCACTGGAGTTTCAATTGAGAAATTTTACTTTAAAAAATTAGCCGGCATTGCAGGGCCTTTAAAACATTGCGAAAGGGGATTGGCTGCCTGGCTTAATTGATAGGCGGAAGAGAGTTGTGTGTAAAGCATATTGCTCTCTTCTGCCATTTCAAGCAGTGTAAGATGTGCGAGAAGGTGGCAGATGAAAGTGAGAGAGCCAGAAAGTGAGGAATGGCTGGAGGCACAATAATTTTTAGCACTACGCCATTTTGCTGGCGTAACACTATTTTTTTTCAATGTGCAGAAATGCCTATACAATGGCCTCTACATAGTTATGTGAGATGAAGGATGAAGGATGAATTTTTGACTGAATGTACATTTTAACCCATGTATATTTTGCATTCATATTAGAGGTTCTGGAAATGCTGCAGGTACTTTTATAATGTGAAAAAAACTCTGGTGCTATACCTCATGCCACAATGGCTCTATTATTCAGTACAAGATCCAGATTAAATTGGCAGTTTCTACCTATTCTCCCTTCTCACTACAGACAAACCCAGTTACATCTTTCCTCAGTGTCCCTTGTCCCCCAAGCGCAGCATTTCATGTAGATCCATGATCTACTGTCAGAAGGGAGAGGCAACAGAGCTGTATTCCACTGATGGAAAATCAAATCTGGATTGAACCTTTAGTCTGGGAAAAGGAAATCCCCATTCAGCAGGCCAGCCATTTATCCCTTTGATAAGTTAGCAATCAAGCTATTTCCTCATTTTACAAAGATAGGCACATAAGTGCATGTGCACATATGCACATATAAAGAGCCTTAGCTTAACAATGTTGTTAGGAACACTGAAACGTTTTCTCTTCAATTTATATCTGCATTTTATTTCATTAGGTGCCCTTTAAGTGGGCTAGAAGCTCAGGAAACACTCACAACCCATCAGGACACACGTAAGGAGACCTGCAGCCATTTATGCCAAGCAGTTTCACCCTGCTCACTGTCAATGTACGTGGGATTTCGGCTAGAGCTTAGCACGAAAGAAGCTGGCTACGTGTACTGCAGTTCTTGACAAAGGCTTCTTTTAACAAGCCTATCAATCCATTGTGCGCTGCATTTCACTCACACATTATGAAGTAAGACTGGAGAAAATGTTCATCTTGGTTAAAAAAAAACAAACCCCAACCCCAGAGACACATAGCAAGGGTTTCTAATCTTTTCATGCTGTTGTAAATGGAACTTGAAGTGTTGGCCTTTGAAGAGCAAACGCTTTCCCATGATTTTCAATGTATCAATATGTTTAGGTATGAACGTCTGATGAAATCATGTAAGTAAGACTACAACATGAGTGAAATCTGGAAAAAATAAGGCACATAAAACTCTCACTGAAATTAACAGAATAAACATTAACGTGTACAGCTAAAATCCACAGATTTCAATGGAATTTCAACATCCATAATATTTTTTGGATTCTGCTTACAAAGTGTAAAGCAGTTATGGCACTCAAGGTTACTGTGAATTAAATGGATTAGGTTCAAAAGAAACATTAGAAGAACTGTGGCTCAGTAGCAGAGCATTTGCTTTGTTTGCGGTGTGTGTGTCCCAGTTTCAATCCCCAACATTTGAAACGATGATTCAAACCCCATATTTATCCAGGAACTGGTCTCCATTTTCATTTGTAAAGGAAAATGCATTGGCTCCTTCTTACAAACAGAAGTATGCATGAACAAGCAGTATGTATGTTCATTCAATGTAGCTTGTGAATAGGGCTAGTACTGAATATGATAGATGAAGGATGGGCTCCATAGACTGTTTTGAAGACTTTTATGACAGCTAGCTAACCATCTGTTCTGAACACAATTCAAAGTACTAGTGTTTACCTTTAAGGCTCTAAGTGGCTTAGGATCAGGGTATTTTGCAGGACCGTTCTCTCCCATCGTGTCCATACTTCCCATCCTTACCATGGCCCCACGTGAGATAGCTTGCAACTAAACACAGGGCATTTTCTGTGTTGGCAGTTTGCCTTTGGGACATTCTCCCCCTTGAGGCGTGCCTATTGCCAAATTTCTTTTAGTGCCAGGTTAAAGCACAGATGAAAAAAACAACTTTTTAATGGTCTGGTCTGTTTTACAGACAATTTGTATGCTGCTTACATCTAATGCTTGTATTTTATACTATGTTTTTAATGGTAACCTGCTTTAAGCAGGACTATGAAGAGGCAGCATAGAAATATTAGCAATCATTGATGGTAATTTGAAGATGCCCACAATACGTGGGTATGAATTTTTGAAACAAATATGATCAGCATTCAGACCTACCAAACTATTCACATGAAAGTCAAGCCCTTCAACAGATCATGTCAATGTTTCAGTTCAAACTGAACACCATGCCTGGGCAAATTTAGGCTTGCTTATGTCATGAGTCATTAGCATGTGAAGACAACCAATCAGCTGTTGATTGTGCAGCTCTTCATTCTGATGCAAGATTAGAGGTGTCTGGTTGTCTAGGACAGTCCTGTTCAGCCTTTGGACATAAAGGAGGCCCTGGAATAAATTTTCAGGCTTCAAGGACCTCCAGAAGTGATGTCAGCTGGCCATGCCTCGCTGCCACACCCCCGGCAGTGTCATAACCATCCGCAGCCTCCACCTTCCTTTCACTCCCTCCCTCTATCTTTACTACTACAGTGGTGGCTTTGCCTCATGTAGGCCAGAAAGAAGGGCAGGAGCTGAGAAGACAGTCCAGACTCCCCTTATCATGCCACAACTGACCCGCCACCCCTTGATTTTTATACCCATGGCATACTCACCAAGCCGTCCAGGTGCAGGCAGTCAGTTCCCTAGTTCGTGATGAAAAACATTTAGGCAGGGGTGGAAAGGCCACGGACCCCCTCTGGAGTTCCCATGAATCCCTGGTTTCAAAATTATAGGTCTTCTGAAAAATCACTACTGTCTTCATTAGGCACTGTGCATGCACTTGCACTTGTTTTTCCTTTCGGAATAGTTCTCCTGCTTTTCTTGTTAACAAACTTTAGGCCCCAAAATATTGGCCAAGAAAGCAGAGCCAAGCCACTCAACCCTCTTATTTAGTCAACTGAGTTTTAACAAAAAGAATCTGGAGAAAGTGTTTGTGTTTTTGCATGTGTGCGAATGCTGTTGTTCAGGTGGGTAGGTGGCAGAAATGAAGCTGTGGGAAAGCAATCACACATAATCATGCATGTACCCTGCCCCAATTGTGCCTCAAATGATTGTGCCCCAATTGAAGACGTGACCCCTTTACTGAAGAGCTATTGCCGATGTGATATCCTGTACCTGTAATACTGGTGATGTTATATGATGAAGCAATCGAAAGCGGGATCGAATACCTGGGACCCCGTTCTGGTTGCAAAATTATTTAGGATTTAATAAATCTGAAGAAGACACAACCTTTTGCCTATTGGTTTTGTTTGCTTTGGGTGTATTTCTACAACAAACCAATGGTGTTTCTTCATTTGGACTGCTTTTCAATATCCAATCAAAAGAACCCTCAGAAATTCCTGCTTGGGCCCAAAAACGACCAGCTAATCCTGTGATGTTAAAGGGAGGGTAGGTTGGTCATCAGTTATTATATTCCTGCACAGAGGAAGTATGGCCACAATGCACATAGCAAAAAATGCACATGATCTTATTGGCTGTCCCAAATGTGGCCACCCAATTAAGCCTTATGCCTTCTTTGTTTCCAAGGAGTGCCAAGGGAAACCAATCCTTGTCATTAATACTGTGAATTCCACGTTAGTTCATAAAATAGTTGTGAATGCAGTGTCTGTTTTCATCATGAGATTCAGAGACTACTCAATGGTTGATACTAACAAGGTGTCATTTAAAGCCCAAGTGGTACAGTTCATTTTCCCATAGGTTGCTCATTAACCTTGGAATCCAGGTTCTAAGGTTTTAGCATTGCTATGTTGCATGTGTAAAGTTTATACTCGACCCTGAACCATATTGCCATACCTGAATGCTTTTGGATGAAAAAGTACAATCACACAACAATTGCAAAGCATATGTCAGTGCAAAGCATTTCACAGCATCATGCCTCTGATTCTGACACAATTCCTTTTAGAAAAACCCTACTTGAAGTCCAAGCATCATTAGTTTTACCAAGTATTGGAACAATCGGAAGATAATGGTCACTTTGAACATGTAGTGTGAGTTGTTGTTTTGCCTTAATTTTTCAAAACACATTCAGATCAACAAGCTGTAAATTATTATTCATTCATATATTCACTGTTACAGGTATACATAGACTACATTTTCTTAGTAAATACTCTTTCTGGCTTCTGTGAAGATTTTGTTTGCCTTTTAAAACAGCTAAACCTCAGGATTTATTCATGCAGCAATTAGTATGCTGATCATGCACAGGATGCTCAAGTCTTTATTGGCTCTTTGCGTGGCTGAAAGTTTGTGTTTTATTAAACCCGAGACTCCTGCATTTTGCTGTTTAGTGTGTGTTACAAAAGTAGGATCAGCTCTAAATGTAACATAATCCACATGCTAGACTGCTTGCTCCACTGAGTTACAGAAATATCTCAGGTAGCAAGTATTTTCTTACAATTCCTGTTATAAAAAAGAGCACACAATGTTTGCATTATGTGTTCATTTTCTGTTGGGACTGGGAAACAGACTAGAGTTATACACTGGGCTGCCCTTTCACCAGAACACAATACATTGTCTTAAACATTAGGCAATTTATGACACACTGTATTTTATCAAGCAAGAACTGTAGTATAGTGCCATAAGACGCTGGCAGTTAGATTCTCTGAATAGACATAGTGAGGCAAACTAATAAAATTGATGAAGTTTTCCTTCAATCTGCAGGGAATTACTCTTGTTGGATTATTTGTCACAAAAGACAGAAAGAGCGCAAGATGTTGGCACAATCCAGTCAATGCTTGGTATGTACACGGACACCAGGGTACAGAAACACTCTGCATAAGTATGCTGGTTGGAACCAGAGAAAAGCCAGTGCCCACACCACCAGGCCATGGCACAAGTATCCCCATACCAAGGCTCAGTCTCTCAGGATAAGGCTCCTGGGTGGGTGCAAGAAATCTGAACAATTGCAGCACTAGAGTCCCAATCATCAGATTATAATCCCTGCCAGGATGTGAGACTGCTAAACCCAACCGAGGATGGAGTGTCAGTTTCAGCTCCGTTCAGTTAGTAGAACAGCATAGCGATGGAGAAGGACTAGTCTACAAAATCTCTGTTCAGTAGTGTAATGACAAGGAAACTTGTGGGGCCCCCTACCCACTTTCATTCCTAGGCATTAATAAATTAATGAAGCCTCCATGCACCTGTTATTTGCAGATCAACAACCTGGCACAGGCAGTCCTCCTCCCCAACCAATACCTTCCACTGGGATGCAATGGAAGAGCTGGGAAGCAGAGTGCAAGAAAAGAAAGAAAGAAAGAAAGAAGCTGACACCAGAAAGGTAACCAAAAAAGTTGAGACAAGAGAGAGAGAGAAAGAAAGAGAGAGAGAGAGGGAGAGAGGGAGAGAGAGACTAAAATATAGCTAGACACACTGGCCAAGTGAGAATCTCTGGACACAGAAGCTGCATCAGACAATAAAAATTGTTGGCTTCATGTGTGAAGCATTTAATGTGCTTGGGACATACAGATAAGGCTCTTAATTTCTGGGGCACAGAAAACTGCACTCTTTGCAACAAATTCAACTTATGAAGAAAAGGGAGTCCTTCTGGATCCTCATGTTGGGTACTCTGGGTATATGAAATGTTGTACATCTTGATGACTTGTCCATGTTGCATCTTAAGAATACTTATAACCACTTACTCCACAGGTGAACCTCTCAGTGTGTATAAGGTAGTTATCCATGTTCCATATATTTCAAAATATTTTTTTAAGGTTTGTTGTTTAACAGAAATATAGATAATTATCCCTCTTTTCATTTCAGGTCCATTATGTGTATAATGAGATTTATGTATATTTGTGTTCTATTCTTCTTCTTCTTCTTCTTCTTCTATTTTTGTTAAATTTGTTAAATTTATGGATTGCTCAGTTTAAATTTTACCACTGAGGAAGGCTTTTAGCCATAAACTGTTTCATCTTGGGTCTTGTATATGGATATAATTTGTACCTTTTAACCTATATTTATATGATTGGTCATTTGTTTTATATTAGGATTCAGTACTCATATGCAGAACCATAGGACTGTGGTTTTTAAAGGACATTTTAGCACTTCTGAATGTATAATTAAACTATATATGTTTTGTACATTAGCGCTATCTTAGATGCTGGAAAGGAGCCAGAACTATTCAATGTCAGAAGAAAACATAGATAAACAAAATTAGTAGAAAAGAGAGATCTATTGATGGGAATCATCTACAAAAAAGGTATTCATGCACACAGTTTGCATTAACTTAATGACGGGATAATGGATTCATTTAATGATTTATTGCAGACCAGTCAACAAGATAAGGGCAGATGATAAGTACCAGTTAAGTGAGGCACTTCCATTTTAAATAGCTTGGAAAAGTTCACAGGAAGAATTTTGGGTTGTATAACTTGGATAAAAAGCATCAACTTGGATAAAAAACAATCTGGTAAATGCTGTATCCTTAGTAGGGACTGGGGACTGTTTGTTCTACATACAGCAGTTTGGAAGCTGCAAGTGTTTCTTGCCACCTGACCGATTCTGCACTGGACGCTTTGTGCCAACTGTAAGCAGGAGTCTGGGCTGTGGCAGATTGCCCTATCTTTTTCTGCTCCCACAGCAGGGAGCATTTGGCTTGGTGTACCTAATCCGCCCCAGATTTGTGCTCCCTCACGGGAGCTGAGGCAGTGAAGTTTCCAGTGTGGAAACGGTCATGAGGACTCTTTCAATGCTGGCCAAATGCTATAATAAGGTCAGTGCGTGCCTAACTGATAGGGATTCATTGTTATGAATAATGTAGGCTTTTCTGCATGCGATAAATATAGTGAAATGCTTACCTAATGTAGGCATTATATTCTGGCAGCTCCACATGATGTCACCCACATCCAGCATCTGGCCAGCTAACAGCTCGCTACATCCTCCATTTTAAAGCGTGAGTTGGGGTTTCGCATAAAGTGGATTCGCCAACCAAAAAGCACTAGCTACTGGAGAACAACCAGCAGAAGGAAGGTATGGAGGCTCAAATGCACTAAAGTTGCCTGCTTCGTCCTGTCCTCTCATCTGCCTCCCTCTCCCTTGTTCCTGGGGATGGGTATTTCTTGTTAAAATGGCGAAGTGCCTGGAGCAACGAATAGGCGGACACGGTGTAGGTGATGCCAGAATAAAATAATATTTTTTTTCGAAGTTGTAATACAAAGTGTGCCTCTTGAAAGTTCCCCCCCCCAAATCAGGAATGATATTAATTTTAAAAGATATCAAAGGACTTGTGATTCCATATGGGGTGGCTTTAAAAAAGCACTAGGCACCTATGATTCCATGCATAGGCATTGCAGTGGAGAAGTATGAATTTTTGGGAAAAAAATTAGTGGGCATCGCAGGACCTTTAAAATGCTTCAAAATATGGAGGAAGGGGATTGGTTGCCTGACTTGACTGACAGGCACATATAAGGCGTGTTGCTCTCTTCTGCCCTTTCCAGCAGCAGACGTGGATGGTGAGACGTGTGAAAAGGCGGCAGACAAAGGTGAGACAGCAAAAAGGTGAGGAGGAGCTGGGAAGAGTGATAAAATTTAACTCTTTGCAATTCAGCTAGCTTAAGACTATTTTTACTGAAGTGCGAAAATGCCCTGTGTCCTTCAGCTTGACCAAACCATTATATAGAAAACTTTAATGAAGATACCATTAACATGGGTTGTATTTTCTTTCTGAGACATAAAGTTTAAGAACAATTTCCTTTGCCTAACTATCTCTGGGAAAACATTCTTCCCACATTTGGTTTAAAATTTGGTATGATCAAGGAAGACCACTTAAAATGTTTTGCAAGCCAGGTTTTGGTTGTGAACTACCAACTGATCATCTCTCCCATAAAGCATCCAGAATTACAGGAAAAAAAATAGTCCCACAAGAAGTAACTTCCACTAGAAGCATTCAGAAATTTGAGCCTGAACAATTTTGAACATCATTAAATTGGTTTTTGCACTTTCCCGTTCCTGTGACTGAAATGTAATACTTTGACTACAGCGCAAATTCATTTGAAAAGTGGCTTTCTTCTGCCTTCTGCCCCACTTCAACAACAGTCACATTTATGTGCACCAGAGAGGCTCGGGAGTGGCAGGAACCCACCGGTGTCCCAGGCCCTCCCTCCCAGCTCCCACTCGCTGCCCGGATCACCTTCTGGAGCCTACATTGTATGAGCTGTTTTTGAACTGCTACGGTAAAGCGGTTCAGAGTATAATTTTAATGCATTTATGTATTTTTCTGATCATTGAGATTTGCTTTTCTTGCTTATTTTGTGTTTTTATTAATGGGCCAGAGCCCAAGAGATGGATGGTGAGTGAGTAATTAGTGAGAAGTAAGTGAATAGGAACAAAATGATGAAAGAAAGCAGAGTGAGAAATCTGGAATACAACTGCAAGGTAAAACATCTGGATAATCTATACTTGGGTTGTGTGGTATAGAGTTCCTATAAATAAAAGGCTCTGTCTGTCTGTGGCAGGCGCAACTCCTCAGGAAATAAAGCTAAGCCCCTCAAAATTGTCCAATGGATTGAGAATGATAGTGGGAGTTGCAGTGCCAAAAACAAAAGGAATTGGAACATGCTGACCCATACAGTCCCCAGAAACCCCCACACCCCTGCTTTTTGCATGGGAAACAATGGTTGTCTGTAGCTGAGATGAGTCATCCACAATTAAATTTATGAGCCTCAAAATTTGCCTCTAGCTTCAGGATGATTATGGGAGTTGCTGTGACCAAAACAAAGGTAATCAGACCGTCCTGGCCTTGGTTATTTCCAGCCCCCCTCCCCACTCCTGCAACTTTGCCCTGGAAACTATGGTTGACTGTGGCAGGCATAATTCAATCAATAGTACAGATAAAAGTCTCAATACTGGTCACTGAATTCAGGATGATGGCGGGACCTGCAATGCCTCAAATGAATACTGCTTATTGCAATGAGGCAAGGTTTACTCACAAGAAGCCAGGAAAGGGCCAGCAGTAGAGACAGAAAGGGTGAAAAATATCCCTTCAATGAAAAAAACACAGGGGGGTTAATCACTACCCTGACTCAGCTATCAGAGCCTTTGTGGTGCAGTAGCTAGATTGTCAGAGTAGGCAGAAGGAGATCCAGGTGTGAATCTGTATTCAAGGAACTTGGAACAAGGAACTTGTTGCCTGGCTTTGGCCCAGTCACACTCTAAGCCAGACTTACCTCTCAGAGCTGGTGAGGATAAAATGGATGAGGGAAAAATGAAAGCCACACTGAGTCCCCATAGGGAAGAAAGGTCAGGTATGACATTTATTTTGTTTACAGTTGCTTCAGCATGGCCCACACAATCCCACGACCCCCCCTCCTGTGTTTTTAATTGTAAGCGATGGTTGTCAAGCATCGTTTATCCAAAACTGCAAAAAGGAGTTGCAAAACTGGACACCGGTTTTGTGAGGGTGGTGAAATTTCAGTGCCAAACATGAAGGGAATTGTTCCATTCCCACAAAGATAATCTCCCCTCCAAAACCTTCTGATATTTGTATTGAAAGCAAAGGTTTAATCATGAAAAGCTAGCACAGAGGGAGTGTGGGGAATATCCCATCTAACAAAACAAAGGGGATTTAGCAGATTCACTGACCTATCAGACCCTGCATCGTACAGCGATTAGAGTGCCAGACTAAGATGGAAGAGATCCGGCTTCAAACATCCCCTCTGCCATAGAAAGTTAGTTGTTGACTTTGGGCCAATCACAGTCTCAGCTACACCTGCCCCACAAGATTGTTTTGCATACAAAATTGAGACGTCCCTACCCAGTTTCTTAGTAGCTTATTATTTAACACTGAACTTCAAAGCATGTAACTTTGCTTGAACAGAAAGGAAACCCTCAATACTTAGCTACAACACTTTCTTCTCTGTTGGGCCCAGGATTGTCCTAGCTTGTTCCTGAACAGTTTATATAGGCACAGCAGTCTTGTAGCTTACTAGCAGTAAATTGAACTGATTTTCTTCTGATTGCACTGAGGCCTTCTGGGTTAGCCCCTTAGAGAGGCAGTACACAATAGATTCCTCATTGGGGAGAATGGTGGGATATAACATTTGTTATGAATCAAATTAAAGTTTGCAAAAAGAGGTGATCACTGTTGCTTTTGGTATTGCTGCAGTTCTTTTTGGCAGGAGGCACAACTGCTCATTCATTATTCAACTTTCCATTATAAATATCATGAGACCAAGGAGCTTTAGAACAGGGGAGTGAAGTGAGCAGAGGTGGAGCCTCTAGATACCTAGGGCCATTCCGCATCAGGATCTATGTAGCAAATTGGTAGCGGAACAAAAAAACGCCATTTTAAATTGTGGAATTCGTCGTTATGCATACCTGTCTTTGTAGTGGAATCCAGTTGCGTTTCTATCGTTTCCCACAGGTTTCCGGTCTCGGCAAAAATCGCTAGCCAGGAAGCGATATTGCCGAGCTTTGTCACGCCCCTGGCTGTCAAGCAGCCAATGGGCGGCCGTTATCATGCTCCCAAAAAAACCCTTTCCCTTTAAGGAAGGTTTAAAAAAAAACACATGTTGCAATGAATCAACGTTGATTCGTTGCAACGGAGAGACCCATCTAGCTAGCAAGTGGTGTTTGAGCTGCCGTTTCATCGTTGCCACTCTCCCCCCGAGTGAAAAAAAAATATCCACCCCGCACGGGCACGATTTTCAGCCGAAAATACAGTGAAAAATAAAGGGAAAATAAACCAGCAAACGGGGCTGTGTGTTGCTTTGAGCTTGGTGACTTAAAACAGCTCTGGGGAGGGACTGCAGCCAGGGAAGCCTCGCTGGGTAAACGAAGGCTCGCCGGTGCGTTAATCTCTGCTTGCTCCGAGAAAAAAAAAATGGTGATCGCTTCGCCGGAAGATCAGAGAAGAGAGCTAGGGGGAGGGACTTTGCAGAAACCACAACAATGGTAACGCACAGAACTTTCCCGCTAGTGTTGCAGATTGGTTGCAAGAGTGTAGCGCTTTCCGGAGGGTGAATCCACTTTTTAGGATTTCCCTGAAAGCGCTACAATGAAGCGCTTTTTGCGGATCGGTTTCAGGAGTGTTGCAGATTGTCAATGACATTGTGCATAACAGCAAAACAGTAGCGATTTCAATTTGCAACCATTGTGCAATTTTGAACGAGTGCGGAATGGCCCCTAGTATTATACAGTTGCTGTAGGAATGAGGATAGGATGAAACTTCTTCTGGCAAGGCAGTTTTTAGGAATGTTATGGAGATCTGAAGACCTGGAGCAGAGGTCCCCAATCTTTTTGATCCGGCAACTACCTTTGAAATCCGACTCGGCTTGCTGGCCTCCAGGTAGTACCTGGGGACCCCCCAGAATCACAGTTCAGACCAGAGAGCATTTCTCTCAAAGAAAATAGATGATTTAGAAGGTAGACTCTATGGAATTGTATTCCACTGTGGTTCCAGTCCTCCATAATCTGGATCTAGCTAGCATTCAGAGGGACTCTAGCACTCCTAATGCTGACACAGGGTGGTGGGCAGCAGAACCACAACATGGCTGCCTTAGGAGGTAGAGCCAAGCCCCAAATGGCTGCCAAATAGGCTTGCCAGTTCCCCACTGGCCACCAGTGGGGGATGGGGGTTAGAGTTTCCCAACCCAGGCTGGAAAATTGGATATTTGGGGAGGACAGGGACCTCAGTTTAGTGCCATAAAGTCCACCCTCTAAAGCATACATTTTTTCCAAAGGAACTGATATTTGCAGTCCAGAACTGAACTAGAAGAGGCAAAACCAACCACAAAATGTCAGGGGGTGGAGTTATGCATAACCCTGTTAGTAGTTCTCTAATGTTTCAGGCATAAGCTCTGTTTAACAGGTCAATTTTTGTAATTAGTATGTTTTAACAGATATTTTCTGTTTCCTTCAGTCATGCAGTGAAGATTCTTATGCTGTGGTGGCAGCTGTTGCCAAATCAAAGTGTTTTTTTAATCTGCAAAACTACATTCAAAACTACATTCAAAGCTACACACAATATCCTTAATGAAATGGGCAATCAGGTCTCCAATGGCCAATGAAAAACTGTGCTGAGCAAAAGTACCAGCTGGCCCTACCCACTTTCTAAACACACTTGGTGGACACCAGGAAAGATGTCAGAAGACACCAAACTGGGGTTTCCTGTCCTGGAATATTTATCTAGTTCAGACATTATATCACACACATTTGTGCACACCCCTCCGACCATATAGTACTGATCACAAAAATACTGAAAGTAATATCAGTCTGTTCTGTAATGAAATGCTATCTGTTTTGGGTATAGCAGTACTCATCCACATTTTAAAAGGCAGCATTGAGCTTTTGCCATAAAAAATGCAGGGCAAAATTGGTAGGTGCTGCAGTGAGAAGCATCCATTCAAACATTGTCAGTCAGGGAAAACCTGCATTTGAAATAATAATTACAAGACCCTGGCATTAACAGTAAGCCATGCTTGCTGAAGCAAGCAGAGCCATTGTTTGAGAATTTTGTTTAAACAAATAAAGGGTTTTGCTGCTGCTGTGTGTGAATAGCTTGAGTCACATGCATGACGTTATCCCACTAATGTACCTGTTTTGTAATGCTCTTATACAGTCCCAATCAGCAATGAATTTATGCATTTTGCTTTGTGAAGCTTTTGTCTAAGAAAAACAATTCTCCACCCTTCTCAGGAAGCTTAGACATTTTAAACTGCTGTCCTCATTTGTCTCTCAACAACCTTTCATTGTATATTTGTCCTAATCTTTGGACGGGAGACTCTGCTGGATTTCAAAGAGATGGCTGTTGAGTCAAGAAAGCAGAGGCCTGGAATTCAGTTTGCTCCTTGCATTAAATACATTTGTAAAATCCACCTTTTTCTGTTTTCACCTACGATGCAGATGCTCTGTCTGTATTTTGTTTCCCCATGTGGCTGGATGCAGTTTTCTCCAGATCATTAAGAACTGAACAACATATGGTGCCCCACGCTGCACGAATTAGGGAATGTATGCACTGAGGTTAAATGCCGTAACAGTGAAGATCAGGAAGCAACAGCCCTGCTCAGTTGACCAAATCCAATGATTATGACCATATGAGATGCAGGTCAGTATTGTATCCAGTGACCTCAGACCTTGGAAAGCCATTGCCCATCAACCCCCCCCCCCAAAAAAAAAAAACAATAGTAAATTGATCATGCTGAATCAGATGTGATACAAGGCAGCTTTATATATGGTGGGGAGAAAAGAAAGGATGGATTGGTTCCGGAGACTTATCACGTATATTTAATTTGTTCTGGATAAAACATTTGAGAAATATCAAGAGATGGTCTTGTTAATATGGCTTAGAGTAGGATAAATAATTGAGACAATGTTGTTTGGATTAGTTGTTAAAAATCTTTTGAAAAATCTTCTGCTGCCCCACTGCTAGGAATTGACAGCGGCCCAGCCCATCTGCTGCCATGCATAATCGGTAAAAGAGGTTAAGAGACTTGAAGAAAAATGATTATTTGTCATTATTATGTATATCAAAAGGTGACTGACTACATAGAGCAAAATGTATTTATTTGTCTGTTTATTTATATGCCCCCTTCCCCTGAGGCTCAGGGTGGTTTACATGGTACATAAACAATGCATGGAACTTAGTTTCTACATAACATATGAATGAACTGCAACAATAATGACATTAACATTAGCAACTACAACAGAGGGGAACAGTCTATAACAAAAAAGATCAGGACCCCACCCTAAACAAGGTGGGTAGGATTAAATAACGATATACCACCATCTTTGTGATATTGTTTTATTCTGTAAATTGGATAAATTGGGATTTTATTGTTTTATGTTGTGAACTGCCGTGAGACCTGTCGTGGAGCGGCGGCATAAACAAACAAACAAACAAACAAAATTGAACAGGTCTGACGGAGAGGCTGACGGAGAGGCTGATTCCGTGAAGGCACAAAGGGGTGGCAGGTCACAGTAGATGAGCGATTGGGATGTGAGTGTCCTGCATAGTTCAGGGGGTTGGATTAGATGACCCATGAGGTCCCTTCCAACTCTATTATTATTATTCTATGATTCTAGGTCCAAGGTTCAGAATGGGTGTATGGGAGGGAGGGTGCAGCAGCCCTGTAGATGTTACTGATTTTGGTCAGCCTCAACCAAATGCCTGGCCCTGTGGAACAGTTTTATTTCTGTCAGGGCCCTGATCTCCTCTGGGACCTCATTCCACCAGGTGGGGGCCAGGATGGAGAAAACTCTGACCCTGGTTGAGGCCAAGTGGACTTCTTCAGAGCCAGGGATTATTAGCCAGTTAACAGTGGTGGAGTGTAGAGCTCTTCGAGGGGCATTGATCTTCCAGGCCTTCCTATCCTCTACCATTCCCCAGAGTCCATTTAAGTTTGCACCTACTTCTTCAGTGACTCCATCCAGCCACCTCATTCTCTGTTGTCCCCTTCTTCTTTTGCCCTCAATCGCTCCCAGCATTAGGCTCTTCTCCAGGGAGTCCTTCCTTCTCATGAGGTGGCCAAAGTATTTGAGTTTCATCTTCAGGATCTGGCCTTCTAAGGAGCAGTCCAGGCTGATCTCCTCTAGGACTGACCGGTTTGTTCGCCTTGCAGTCCAAGGGACTCGCAAGAGTCTTCTCCAGCACCAGAGTTCAAAAGCCTCAATTCTTTGATTCTTGTCCTTCCTTATGGTCCAACTTTCACAGCTTACATTGCAACTGGGGAGACCATAGCCTTGACTAGACGCATTTTTGTTTGGGTGTCGAGGGGCATAGGCAAGAAATAGAAAATATGTCTTTCCAACACCCCCTTCATTAGATTGAAAGATTTTTGGAACATTGTTTATATAGTTCAATAAAACTTCTGTTTGGATACATTTATATTCAACATTTTACATTTTGAATTTTGTAACTATCTTGTTTTTCAGCTGGATTATTCATTTCACTGTTGC
Source organism: Paroedura picta (assembly GCF_049243985.1). Taxonomy (NCBI): domain Eukaryota; kingdom Metazoa; phylum Chordata; class Lepidosauria; order Squamata; family Gekkonidae; genus Paroedura; species Paroedura picta. Next base: position 59,983,418 of record NC_135374.1, on the reverse strand, counting down.
TACATATGCAAACTGAATATTTTTGCTTTTTCTATATACTTGCTATTACTTGGGGCAATCAGGCAATATAGCAAAAATACAAAAGGAAGGACTATTGTATATCCTATAACTGAAAATGTTTCTTTCCCCAAATCCGCTTTCTTTTATATATTCAACATGTTACGTTAAGAAGTGATTCTTGTTTTGTTTCTTCAATGCAATATAATTCCATACAGCATTTTAGACTATTTCTCATTTTAAATTTGACTCCTATTTGCATAATATATATTCCATCTCTCCTCAAATTTTGTAACATCTGTTTCTCAAATAAATTGTTAATTTCACCATCACTGCATACTCAGCAAGTTTATTTTCCCATTTTTCTAAGTGTGGACAAGTGTCTGCTTTCCATTTTACTGCGTAGATAATTTTAATTGCTTTCATCATGTGAATATCTCTTCGAAAATTTTGGGGATTCTCTATTCTTTATGTTCACATTCTATAGCCCAGAATCATTTGAAAGCTTCCAAAAGGAGGAACAGGGATTAAAAATATATGAATAAGATAGAAAAGCAAACTGAACATTTTAAATGAAACTGATTTATTTTATTAAATGTCAAATGCAATCTAGTGAACTTCTCTTTTGTCTGTTCTCCAGTGTGGAAGCAAAAGAAGGGGAAAATGGAAAGATGTAAGGCTCTATAAGGATAAATACAAAAACACCCAGCCAAAGCTATTGCAGTAGCAACATAGGAGGATTAGATGCAGCATTCTCAGACAGTTGCCAGTGCAGTGGCTCTCATAATAAAAACTTTTAAATTTAAACCCAGAACCTTTTATTCTAAAAGCTAATTTCTTTTGTTTGCCATGCCTAGGAAGTCTTGCAGCCAGAATTTTCACAGGATTCCCTGAAAGTTTCACTTTGGTCTTAAGAAGATTTCACCTACAAGTGGCTCTTCTTTTCTGCTAGATCCAAACAAGACTCTTCATTTTCTATGAAGATTAATTTAGATTTTCTATTGCAGAGGCATACATCCCAGTCACATGATCCTTATCCTTTTGAAAACTAGGTAAAGTCTGTAAAGAGGCAGCTGCGTTCCAACCTCTTTGAACAGTGTCTCTTATATACGAGGAGAATGGATAATCTGTCTTGCAAACACTAGTGGAGACTTGTAATCAGCCGAGAAGGAGGCTGTGCTGGGAATGAATATATCCATTTACCCCAGGCTGTGTCCTCCAGAGATGGCTTTGCTCGATACCGGTTGTCTTTTAAGCTTCCCTATATCCAAAATTAAATCACTTTCTTGTTACAAGTTGCTTTGTTGATTTTTGTTAGCCAGGCTTTTCTTTTCAGCAAAACTGTGTGAAGGCAGAAGACTGGATTTGCACTTTGCAGTATTCGGTAGGTTGTCATATTTGTGGTAGCCTCTTCCCATGCATGGTCACACACGTTTGAAATGGTCATTTCCTGCCACTTTCACAGCAGGATGGTTGGTTCCCTCCACATCTTATTGGTAAGAGTGCTACACAAATAACCAGATCAATATGCCACTAAAATGTTTAGTGGTGAAGTGGTCATGAAACATTTAAAAATTGCACACTTTTTGTGTGGTCAGCTCAAAGAACACACACCCTTTAGTACCACTTAATTATGGGTCTAAAGCAAAATCTTATAATGTAACATAAACACATCACAATTTGTTTATCCACAATATTTCCAGAAATCTTGGATAAGATTTTTAAAGCATTTATTAAACTTCTATTAAAGATAATCTACTTTAGGAAAGTTAACATTTTGATCCAGTAACTCACTCAGTTACCAATATGATTACTTTGCATTGTGTTTTTTTGTTACTTAGGGCATACAGGTGAAAATACTAATGTAATCTCATGTTTGGCATAGAGAAGAAAAACATTTTAGAAGAAATTGAGGTTTTCAGCTTGATTTTTAAGGAATATCTATTACTAACCAAACAAACAGTTTTTTTTTCTTGATTTTAGGGAATGTCTGTTATAAGTCAACTATTATCAAACAATATTGTCAAACAAATCAACAGAACATTTTAATTATTGTCTAAATGAATAAGAATATGTTGCAACAGATTATAGAAAAGATTTTGAATATCACCCCCCCCCCCCCACCCTCAGTTGAAACAACAGTTTTCTAGCTGAAGTTTCTCCTGTAGTGTTGGAAAAATCAGCACCTGTTCTTATAGTCCGACTTTCAAATCTTGAAAGTAACAGAAGCTCCATTCTTTTTAGATATATCCCTAAAAGATAATGTGAGACAACTTAAGACAACTATGGTTAGAATTCATGGACTTCAATGGAAGAACCATACTCTAAAGAAGGAAAGGATTGAAGAACTTTTTCTGAAAAAAAAATCATACACTGTGGTAATGATGTTGGCTAGAAGATATAGGTCAGCTTGGGGCCTCCAGTGTCTGTGATCCTTTTAGCCTTTTTTTTTTTCCTTTTTACCAAATGGGGCTAAAGGCAACTCAGGTGGCATTTTCAGTCAATGAAAATATTGTGGGCAAAAAGTTAACTCCCACTCCTCTCTGTTGTGGCCTTGATCCATATTGTACTCTCTTTCCCAAGGGTCTGATTTTACAGCTAAATTAAGTTGGGGAAACCATTTGCAGATCCGTGGTATCAGGTGTATTTTGGCCCAGGGCCTCTTATCCTGAAAGCTTTTTTGTATGTGTACCAAGTGAATATATTAATTAGTTTCATTGACAAGGTGAATATCTGTCTTTCTCTATTTTGTTTGTTTGCTTATAAGATTAGATCCAAGGGAATATATTTGTTCAGAGTTTCAGGAAACATGACTAAGTAACATCCTGATGAAATAACTAATTTATATCAAAAAGTATTTTTCTTTGAAAGGGAGTTGAACTATACATATTCTGAGACCAACAACTAGATCTTTTGATGGCCTTAGAAAATCTTACTATTTGGAACAATGCAACATTCAAATGTGAAATTACATGAATTAGTGGTCTAAAATATTTGTAGTGGTTTAGGGTGGGGTATTCCAAAAGGTTGAATTTCCAGCTGACTTGAATTAGTACTTTATCCTTTTAAGGAAGGAATCCAATAAAATTTGCTTATGGAGGCCAAGTTCCCATCTGCTCTACCTGGACATTATGGATCTCTTGAGACCTTCTATAAAATGCTATGGAGTCTGTAATCAAAACAAGCCCCTCCCCAAATCTGGGCAGTGTTCCAACTATTCACCTAACTGTTGCTGTTCACTATAGGGAGAGTTACATATACATTGAGTATTTCAATAGAAAGATTATACTATATGCAAAATATCTCAGCAGATTACAAATTAAAATAAATGTTCCATATAACCGGAACAATATGTTACGTTTATAATATGGCATCGAGGCTATGAGGTTTATCTGGGCTGATTCCCCTTGCCACCACTTTCAAGTCTGGTAGAGGTCATATGGGGTTCTGTAGTGTGTTTTCACCAATTATGTGGATGACACTCCACTCTTTTTTCATTACAGTTGTACCTGGTAAAGCAATATGAATTCTAAACAACTGTTTGGAATCTGTAAGAGGCTAGGTGAGGAGCACTAACCTGAAGATTCAGGGCAAAATGGAAGCCTTATGGATTAGTGATGGATTAGCCTATCGTGGAGTTTCTCCCATTTCTAGATAGGGCAGCACTCATATTTTAAAAACAGGCTGACAATTTGGGTGAGCCTCTAATCCAATTTTGTGTCATGTGTTGCATTTGGTAATTTTTAACCATTTTGAGTGTGTAATACTGCATTTTCTTCTTCAAGATTCATGCAACAGTCACCTCTAGGATTGATTTCTACAACTTGCTCTATACCAGGCCTTCCCTTTTCCTTGAGCTGGAAATTGCTGCTGGTACAGAATAGAGGTGTGCATGAACCTGGACAATGGAAGTTTGTTGGATTTGTGGGTGGTTGCGGGTCAGGGGGATGTCATGGAACCCCTCTCCTTTCATGAACCTTTGGTTTCATTTGAGTTGGTTAACTGTTTAGCTGTTATGATAGCTTTTTTCTGACGCACATGAGATACACTCTCGGCACAGAATTATATGGTGAGCGAAGAATGGTGAGCCTAGCCATATGCCATAGGAAGTGGTCTCCAAAAGGTCTAAAATTTACATATATTGGTTGGAGCCATAATTTACAGATCCCATTCAACCACTCAGCTACACTTTATAATGAGTTTAGTATAAATATTTTATATAGAATGTATTGTCACAGTTCTGACCACTGAGGAAGACCCAGTAGGGTCGAAATGCATTTGGTCTTATGTGCTGTTAGTTCTGTATAGTTTTATGTAGTTTTTATTCTATTTTTAATTGTGCACTAAAATAAGCAATGGACATGACTTCGGTCAGACACAGCTTCGCACCTAACAACAACAAAATAAGCAACATTTTTACATTATTTTATTGTACAGCTCAGCTTCTGAGTTCCTACCTGTTAAGGTTGGGTTGTGTTCCTTTTTTGGTTTTGGAGTTGTTGGGGGACCATCTCACTAGATGGTGAACTATGGATCACTTGTTGTCATGGCAATCCCAGCTTTCAATGGCCATTGTGGCTAGAGGAGCTGTTCAGTGCACATGGAAATGGGTGAGAGGAGAACAGGATGCTGTGGTCAACATGACATGTCCTTCAGTCTGCATTGTCTAGGTCAACAGGTGGGTATCTGAGCAAGGGGAGATTGATAGACAGAAATGCAAACTCTTCCACCATCGACGGGTCCAGGTGTGGGTGCCATGGGTAAATTATGTCTCCCATATTGGAGAACACATGTTCTCTCTGAACGCCGGTGGCCTGGCAGGACAGAAGATTCACAGCTAGAGTGGGAATATCAGGTCACATGGCGGCCTTCTGTGACCAGTATTCCAAGTGATTAGAATGGGGGCTCGGGGGGCTCTCCAAGGTATGCTGTGACCCTGACATAGGTGGAGTCCTCCTCAATAGCTGCCATGGGCTGCCTGATGCTGGCTATCCCACAAGAGACTACCAAGGACCAGCATTGTCCCTCCCTAACATTGGAGTAACCTTCTTCAAGAAAGGATGACTGGGAAGAGGAATGTTCTGCCTCCACCAAGTTCAGAATTGAGGAAACCAATACTTTCTTTTATGTGTGAGTCACAGATGCAAGCAAGCCTAAACTCCTTCTCATACATAGGATGCAAGTAGATCTCGACACTGCTCTGCAACCTGTGCACCAAGGACTGCATCTGTGACAGGAGATCTGTTGAAAGACTCAGCATGTCCAATGCAGGCCACCGATGAGGGGAATCACCTGTCCCAAACTAGCTGTATTAGCGTTGAGGACGTCGGTGGTGTCCTGGAACGGCTTAAGGACATGGACCATCTGGGTGAGAGGCAGCTCCTCTTCACCATGCATTATGGAATTCATCCTGCACAAAGGCTCTCTGGTCCACCAGATGCCGTATCATCAAATATGTGGAATCCAATCGGGTGGGCATGTCCTGGAGTAGCTTGTGCTCTGGAGAGCCCATCTCTGCCTGGCTGACATATAACATCCGTATAGACTGGGTGCTGACAAGTCTCCAAAAATGATCACATTTCCAAAGTGGCATCATCCCATGTGGACTTCACCACACTCCCCTGTCCAAGGGCCTCCATGACTACGAGATGCAAAATGTGAACCATGCACACAATGTTTCCCATCATGACATTCCGAACTGTAGACAACATGTTTGAACCCACATCTGTGATGACATAGCCCTGGTACACCTCCCCAATGCCCAGCCACTCTTTCAAGCTTAGGAAATACAAATATGAATTTAGTAGTTGTACAACGATAATTATTAGTAAATAAATATAATACCCATAGAAATGTAATGAATACATACTATTAGTGTTTCAAGCAAACTTCATATAAGTAAATACTTGTCTCTTGGACAGAGTATCTGGAACAAAAATAAGACATTTCAATTATAATAATAAGAATCTTATATATTACTAAAGTGCAGCAGCCTATGTTATTAATGTCATTTTAAATTTTTAGAAAAACAAAAACAAAACAGGGACTTACAAGGTCATATTAACCGCAGCTACTCCTAGCTAATGGCGTTCCAGATGCATCTGAATAAGGGTGATGGAGATACTAAATACTATCTATAATTGCCCACAGCTGGGACACGGTAAAACACCAGATAAGTAAAGATAGTTATTGAAAGCAATGAAAATCCAACAAACAGTTTAACCCATTTGGTTCTATAGTGCCAATTTTGAAGATAGCTCGAGTTTCTTCCTGTTCTAGTAATTTATTGGCATCTAGTCTCTTGAAACGAGCCTTGTGTGGCGCAGAGTGGTAAGGCAGCAGAAATGCTGTCTAAAGCTGTCTGCCCATGAGGCTGGGAGTTCAATCCCAGCAGCCGGCTCAAGGTTGACTCAGCCTTCCATCCTTCCGAGGTCAATAAAGTTAGTACCCAGCTTGCTGGGGGGTAAATGGTAATGACTAGGGAAGGCACTGGCAAACCACCCCGTATTGAGTCTGCCATGAAAACGCTGGAGGGCATCACCCCAAGGGTCAGACATGACCCGGTTCTTGCACACGGGATACCTTAACCTTAACCTTAGTCTCTTGAAGCTTTCTATTTCAAACTTTAAAAAGATATAACAACGCAATTGTTCCCATTTATGATTTTTAATTATGCAATGTTCAACAATAGGGGCAGAAAGAATGCCATTTTTTAATCAAGACTTATGCTCGCTCAGGCGAGTTCTTATTGCTCGAGTGCTTTTCCCAATATAAATCAAAGAGCAAGGGCATAAAATAATATATAGCAGTGGTCCGCAACTTTTTTGGGGTTGCGGACCAGTGGGGGGGAGGGCGATCTGGGCACTGCGCATGCGTGGCATCCCCTGCATGCGCAGCAGCCCCTGCATGCACGGCAGCCCCTGCATGCAGCCCCTGCAATCAGGTAGTAAAGTTAGATTAGGAATTTGTGCTGATGGGGCTACAAACGCGTGTGCACGGCAGTTTCGCGCATGCACATTGTCCATGAGGAGAGGATATCAGTCTTTTGCTCCCAGCAGGAATTGGTCTCTGCTGCACAGGAAGAACAGTGGGGTGGATACGCTGCAAGTGCTGGTGGAGAGTGGAGGAGGAAAGATGGCTTGGGTATATCCCACAGTGCATGTGGGCCTTGCAAATCCTGCAGTCCACAACACAGGAGTCACTAGGAATTATTTGGAAGTGGTGCCAAAGATCTAGCTGAAACCTGGAATCCAATTTGGGACTGCGAGTTGGTCTAAGGGGCTGTGAATGAGATCCACCACTTGTCCTCGAGGATGGGCCTAAGGGTGTTTGAGGCAGATGCAGACATGGTGGCTTTTGATGTGGGGTTCTCCAGTCCCTATCCCCCAGCTCTGCAGAGTAAGGCTCCTCCTCCAGAAACAGCATGAGCAACTGCTGCTCCTTGGGCTGCTCACGGAATCACTCCTCTTTGGAGTCTGGAAAAAGACTATGCACCTGTGATGTTGAACACTCCTCTGTATTCTTGCCTGCCACACTACCCAAAGTAGAACTTGTGGGACTCACAGGGGGGGAATAATGAACTGCGAGGGGCTCCTCCTTTTTTAGCACTGGGCAAGCCTCCACTGGGAAGGGTCCTTGCATCTTAAGAGAAGGGGTAGGCCTCCTTGCTCCACAATGCATGCCCCTTATTGATACCCTTCCCCTCACTGGAGGCCAACCTCTCACTTGCATTCTACCACTCATCTTGTTGGAGGAAATGAATAAGGAGTTTGTCATTGGATGTACAAGAAGGCAAAGCCCCAAGGCTTGGGAAAACCAAAAGCAAGACTCAACCTGGGATAGTGGAATCGCCTGAGGGGATCCAGAATTGAACATACCCTGATGTAGCAGAAACAGTCATGTCTGATCGGCCTCCAAGTGTGTCAATGGGATACGAACAGAGGAAAGAGGGCGAAGAGGAACAAAAACCGTGCTCTACAAGAAAGCCACAGAAAATTAGAACTTGACTGGTAAAGGTGTTACTTTCAGTGATAAAACTTGATAAAACAATCCATACAATCAAATATAAGCAGAATCAGAACGAACGTTGCTTTATTGTGTGTTGAGCTAAAGACTTGTTTGGGAAGGAAGACAGGCTGGGCTGGTGGTTACTTTGTTGTATGGCATCCTTGGAAAGAGAAGATGGTCATACTTCTAGTCTCAGGTCAATCAGGTAGTAAAGTTAGATTAGGAATTTCCTGATATTTTTCAAATAGTCTCCTCCAGTGTACTGATTGGCTCGTTTGGAAACTTCCTGCTCTTTGGAGTCACGTCCTCCCTGCTTGCCTCCTGAACAGGCAGAATTAATATCTAGGGCAGTTAGACTAGACTACAAGGACTCTCCCCCATCTTTCTCTGCAAAGTTGTTTCTCTTCATAATAAAACTACGTTATTCTTTTAAGCAGCCTTCCTGCTTTCCTTCTCTTTGTGTATTTAAACCCTGCCAACAGTTACCAGTTTTCTTGTTCCTTATAGAGTTGCCTCCTGGCCACTGCCAGTGCCAGACTGGGAAGCTCCTGCTGAATGTTGTTTTATGTCGTTTTTATGTTCCTGGCTTGATTTTATTATATTTTCACCTTGTGAGTCACCTGAAGTAGGCCACCAGTATATACATTCTCTAAATTAAAAAATGGTAATGTAGGAGAAATATAATCTACTGAAAATTGCAGGCTGTTGTACTGATATAAAGTTGCTCCAAAGGCAAGTGAGTCCTGTTTAGATATTCACTCTCACTGTCTCCTGCTCTGGTCCTTATCTTTCCCACTCACATCTCATTCCTAGAAGCCTTGCACCAAAGTAGTACTAAGGGTATACCATTCATCAAGACAGGTGCCCCAGCCAATGAGCGTGCAGTATTTTCTGACCAATGAGAGCGCAGAGGAGGCGGGACTAAGGCGGGTGTAAGGGCCTGCCCACGTGGTCAGGTTGGCCCCTCCCCCCTGGAAAAAAAAAATGGGTGGGGTTGGAATTATGTCTTGTTGTAGCCTGAGTCTTGGTTTAATTAAAACAAGCAGATTAATATTGGATCTTTGATGCTAAAAACCAACCCTGCAGGGTGGGCTCTTGTAAGGATTTACAAGAAGTGTCTCCCTGCAGAGGCACATAGGGCGAAAAAGCAATCACGATGTCCCATAGTTGGTACTTGGACATTGCTCAAAGTTTTTATCCTTGTTAATTTCAAAACGTATCATAGCCTGCATAAAATAAGCAGGTTAATTTTGTATCTTTGATGCTAAAAGCCAGCCCCGCAGAGCGGGGCTTGTACGGTTTTACACATAGGGAATGCTCTGGGACTCCAAACGGGTTCTCTGTGTGGCTGAAAAAAGTCTCAGAGAGTGTGCCAGGGGGATGGTAGGTGGGTTGTTGTTTTTTTTTGGGGGGGGGGGAGGGCTCGGGGGGTGCATTTCATCCCTTCTACACTCAGTATCCAACTATGGCTTGATTAAAATAACAAAATGGATAAATTTTGGATCTTTGATGCTAAAAGCCAGCCCTGCAGAGCGGAGCTTGTACGGTTTTATACATAGGGAATGCTCTGGGACTCCAAAGGGGTTCTCTGTGTGGCTGGAAAAAGTCTCAGAGAGTGTGCCAGGGGGCTGGTAGGTTGGGGGGGGGGTGTGGGGGTGTAAATATGCTACAGGTCTCCTTTGCCATAACGGGCATATCCGGGGGGGGGGGCGTCTGAATGCGCCAATGAGCGTGCGGGGGTTGGCTGCGGGTCGCCTTTAAAATGGGAGAGAGGGATGGCACCCTGGGTGCTTTCTGCTACTGCTGCTGTTGCTGCTCTCTTTACCCCGTGGAAGAGCCAATTTATGAGGAAATGAACCCGATGCCGACGGGGTCGGAGGCCGTGGAAGAGCAAATTTATGAGGAAATGAACCCACAGCCTATAGAGCGTGAGATTGCTGAAGAAACAATTTATGAAGAAATGCGTGAGCCTCCAGAAGCTACATGCAGCGATGTTACACATGATGATGGGGGAGCTGCAACTGTAGAACCATCACAAGGTTTATTGACGGCTTGTAAAGAATACCACGTATCTCTAGATGCTGTGTGTGAGATGATTAAGAGTCCTGCCCCGAAAGGTAGACCTGAAGATGCACCAACGTGTGTGACGGTTTTAATACCGGCTGTAAGTAGTGAGAGCGGGGTTGGGACAAGGGTGGGGAATGTTATATCGGGTGAGAACAAAACATGATTTTTAAAAATATCTTACAGTTAGATAACTACGATGTGGACCCCCGGGTGTTTGAAGACATAGTGACGGTTGCCCACTCGAGAGTGTGGGGCGGATGCTGTAGCTACTGTGCGGAAATTGCATACTGTCAAGAGCACAGTTGTCTGGGAAAGAGTTACTCCACTGAAGATGAGGATTCCTCTGATTCGGATGAAGAAGCATCAAGCAGTGATGAGGTTGAAAAAATGGGAGATTCAGGGGTCGATACAACTGATGACACGGCAGAAGGTATGAAAGAACCACCGCCATCACGGGCGCAGACACCAGAGCCACCGAGGGGTGGCGCTTCTATAAAGGATGAGGAAGAGATGCGGGCCTGCGTTCAGACTTTATTGCCCGATGTAAGTGTGACAAAAAAAAAAAAGAACTCTGAAGCTGGTATGATAAATTTTAGAAAAATAGAACTTTTATAAAAAAATGTTTTTTCTTTTAACACAGGTGTGGGACAGTACTATTGATTTTAACATTCTGGCTAGTAGCGTTCATGCCGATATAAACCCCGCCTGTTGCTGGCGCTGTGGTTTCATCACCCTGGCTAAAGAAATTTCGGGGTTAAAGGTGCTTGAGATAAAAGCGGAAACCCCATATATATTCCTTAAAGTGACGGAATGTGCCGGTGGTGAAAAGCAGAAACATTGTGAAGAGAACAGCCTAATGCGGGAAGATGACGGCAAAACCCGGAAGTCCATCTGACGATGGGGGCGGGGTAGCACGTGTGGGGATTCACACAAGCTGTATATTCAATGTCTAATAAAAAATGTATTCATTGTGATAAAAGAGACTAAGGCATCATGGTTCGAGATGTTGGTATATTAAAAGGTCTATATTATAGCCCGGGGGAGGCTGGAAGTCTTGGAGGTGTCGAATCACTTTTTAGGGCTGCTTCTAAGAGGGGGTATAGGGGAAGTAGAAAAGATGTGGAATCATGGCTCGCCGATCAGGATGCATACGCATTGCATAAAACGGCCAAAGTGCATTTTAAAAGAAACAAGGTAATCACTGGTGATATAGATGAACAATGGCAGGCGGACCTTGTGGATATGCAAAAATATTCTGGATACAATGGTGGATTCAAATACATTTTAACAGTGATAGACATACTGTCTAAACACGCCTGGGCTGTGGCTCTGAAAGACAAGAGCGCTTCTGAGGTCTCTGGTGCCTTTAAAACGCTATTTAGTTTTGGCAGACTCCCAAAGAAGTTACAAACAGATGCAGGGAAAGAATTTCTAAATAAAAAACTGAGAGGGGTATTAAAACAACATGGTATTTACCACTTTGTCACCAACAACGAGGTGAAGGCGGCAGTGGTGGAGAGGTTTAACAGAACTTTAAAGGCTAAGATGTGGCGCTATTTTACAGCCAATAACACATTTAAGTATATGGACGTGCTACCTGATCTGATCAAAAGCTATAACCACAGCTACCACAGAACTATCCAGGCAAGGCCCATCGATGTCAACCCTTCTAACGCACTGTCCGTTTGGAGACGGGTATATGGGGCAGTCTCAGGGGCTCTCCAAAAAGAACCCGCACTCCAATTTAAAAAAGGGGACCGTGTGCGAGTCTCTAGAACAAAAGGCAGATTTGAGAAGGGTTATGAACAGACTTTCACAGATGAAATTTTTATTATAGAAGCGGTGGTCAGTGGGGGTGATAGGTCTATGTATCAACTGAAAGATTTTGACGGTGAGCGTATATTAGGGAGGTTTTATCCAGAGGAAGTGCAGAAAGTGACCAACTGGAAAGACCGAATATACAGGATTGAGAAAATTATAGAAACCAGAACAAACAAGAAAAAGAAGTTTTGCTTAGTGAAATGGAAAGGGTGGCCGACTAAATTTAACAGCTGGGTGGCAGCTGAAGACATTACAGCACCAGAAAGAAGTTTTTCATAGTTTTTTTTTGGTGTGTGTGGGGGGGGTTAGTGCCTTAAATTTAGCGGCACGGGGTGAGAGCGCCGAGGCCAAAGCAAAAGGGATGGAGGAAGACGGATTTTACATAACCCTACCCAGCAATGCTTCATTGGATCTCTTTCCGGAAAACAACAGCGCATCTTTCACGGTGCGTCTATTTAAACCTCTGGATTTGCGTGGAGAGTGGGAGGTGGGTCTGGGTGAAATTCAGTACCCCCACACGTGGTTCACCATCACTCATCCCCAGACGTTTATAGTTTTTGATGATGGCAAGTTGGATAAGAAGTGGAGCTATCATCTGCGCCAGGGATATTATGATAACATTCCTCGGCTCTTAGATGCCATGAATGCGCTTATACTGAAAGCGCCGGGACCGCGCCCCACGGTGCATTTCTTTTATGACGATGTGGCAGGGAGAATCAGATTTAACGGGGCCCAAGATTACACTTTCTCATTTGATGATCAACTAGCTGCCATATTGGGGCTTCCAATCGGAAAAATTGTTAAAAAAGCTATATTTTCCCCTGATATTACTGGGGGGTTTAATTCTTTGTACATCTATACAGACATCGTAGACCACCAGTTAGTGGGAGATACAGCAGCCCCGCTTTTACGTTGTGTTCCTGTACGAGGAGCAATTCATGACTTTACCACGATCACCTATGACAAACCCCACTATGTCGCGATCAATAGACATCACATCGAAACTATCAGCATAGAAATAAAGACCGATCAGAACCGTCACGTCTCATTTCGCTACGGGAAGGTCATTGTAAGGTTGCACTTACGACAGAGGAAAAAATGGTGATTGTGAAAGATTACGGGGATCCGTCAATGTTTAGAAGCTATTATCAATCCCAGGCTGGTAATGGTCTCCCGGGATTTCACGGAGCCCCCGTTATGTACGGGAGAGGAGTGGGGGGGATTTTCCGTCATCTTTTCAGGCTGGCTGTACCACTTTTTAGAAAAGGTGTGGATGTTGTCAGGCCACACTTGAAAACAGCAGCGCGTAATATTGCGCAGGATGTTGTGGGGCGTGTTACCCACAGTGTTATGAAAAAAATTGCACCCCAGGAAGGGTCAGGCTTTCTGTATCTTAAAAGAAGGAGCGGGGTGAAAAGAAAAGCAAAAGATATACGCAAGGGGGCTCCTAGGCCTGTTAAAAGAACCCGCAGAGAAACTAAGAAGCAGAGTGCTGCGAGTAAGAGGAAAGGGAAGAAGCAGAAGGCTAAAAAGAAGAAGAAGCGACGCAGGGGTCTCAAGGACGTTCTATAAAAAGTTATGGCATTCATCCACTGCGGGTCGGGAGAGTGTGTAAAGTCAGAACTGGACCTGTTCCAGATAGCCCCGACGCAGACCTGTATTGAAAAAAGCCTGTATATCGAAGTTCCGCCTCTTTCAGCCCTTGCTGGATCGACACCTCTAGAGTTTTACATAGCGGGGAATGGCGAAGATTACATCGATTTAAATAACACCATCTTGTATGTGAAATGTAAAATTACTCAAGAAGATGGCACAGACATTGCTAATGACGCTAGAGTGGCACTGGTGAACTATCCGATCGCTTCCATTTTCAGCCAGCTGGATGTCACCATAGGTGACCGCCTCATCAGCCAGAGTAACAACTGTTATCCATACAGAGCATTTATCGAAGCGATGCTCAACTACAGCGGGGAAACCCTAGCTACCCAATTTTCTGCAGGAGCCTTTTACAAGGATACAGCGGGACAGCTTGAGTCCACTGTCTTAGCAAATCCTACCAACGAAGGGTTTTCCAAGAGAGCAACACTGACCGCTGCAAGCCGTGTGGTAGACCTTCTAGGTCACCTCCATGCAGACATATTTTTTCAAGAAAAATTGCTGTTAAATGGAGTGGATGTGAAAATCAAACTGACACGCAACAAAGACTCTTTCTGCCTAATGAGCGGGGCTGGAGACGGAGTACGCTTTAAACTTCACATAGAGTCTGCATCCGTCTTTGTGAAAAAAGTGAAAGTAGCTCCAGGCATACGGATTGCCCATGCTGAAGCGCTGCTGACAACACCTGCAAAATACCCGGTGGACCGGGCCAGCATGAAGGTATTCAGTATCCCCGCCGGGGCCCGTGTGAGCAACCAAGACAACTTATTTCTTGGCCAGCTCCCCAAAATGGTGGTCATGGGCCTAGTGGATAACGACGCTTTCAGCGGGAGTTTCAGAAAAAACCCTTTTCACTTTAAGCATTACGGCATAAACTTTGTAGCCTTGTACATGGATGGAGAGCAGATCCCCGCCAAACCCTTCCAGCCTGACTTTGCAGCAGGAAACAGCGTGAGAGAATACATGAGTCTTGTGCAAACAGCAGGGAAGCACCTTCAGGATAGACCTCTCCTAATAAACCGTGATGAGTTTGGGGACGGGTACACTCTCTTTGCTTTTGACTTGTCTCCAGACCAGGAGTGTGCAGACCATTACTCTCTGATTAAAACAGGGAACTTGAGGGCAGAAATACGTTTTGCTACGGCATTGCCACAGACGGTGAATTTGATTGTGTACGGGGTGTTTGACAACGTGATTGAAATCAACCACAGTCGCAACGTGCTTTTTGACTACATGTAATATGGACACAATTCAGTTATCACGAGCCTTGCTAAACAACCCTAACACTCGAAAAACCTTCTTGGACATCTTCCCGAGTGACCAGCTCCCGCCTAAAAGACTGACATGGAGACCGGTATCTTTAGTAGTGAATACACACCCGCACGACCTCCCTGGAGAACACTGGCTGGCGATATACCTCCCAAGTCATAACACAGCCGAGTTTTTTGACTCTTACGGGAATCCACCCTCTAGCCCGCTCTTTCCCCAGACTATTATGGATTTTTTAAAAAAGAACTCGAATGAGATTCGTTTTCAGCGGAATATGCTCCAAGGACCCCTGTCTACAACATGCGGGCACCACTGTTTGTTTTTTCTACATCATCGCTGCAGGGGAGAGCCCTTTGATACTATTGTGAAGATGTATTCTCCCAGCCATGTGCAGAATGACCGCATGGTCAAGAGTTTTGTGAAAATCCGGAATAATTCGAGGTCTTTACAAAACATGTACACCCATACCCAAGCATGTGTTTCTTGCAGCTTCTAATAAAAAGCTCTTGAAAAATATAAACCGATTCGTTGTATTTTTACCGGCGAAATAACCAGAACCAGAGAAATGCTTTTTCAGAAATGTCGTTTATTATTCTTCTTCTCCCGTTAGCCAGTTTGTCAATCTTTGTTTTTTTCTTTTAGAAGGGGCAGAAAGGGGTGAAACTTTTTGTTTTTTAGAAGAAATAACAGGAGCAAACTTAACAGGCGAGTGCTTTAGAAATCGAGATGGAGAGCTTTTCAGGTCTTCTAACATTTTTCTAGTGGCGGATGCCCCAGCCACAGAAGATGGTATGTTGAGCTCCGCCAGAGCTGTCATAAACACATCCAGACCTTTAGGTGGGGGGGCTGAAGAGGGAACATGGGTTTGGGTAATAGCCTTTATGAGATCCAACACGTGGCTCCCTATGACGGGTGTCCCTCTGTAAAGAAAAGTACCTCTTTCATCCCAAGAGGCTACTTTCCTGTTCTGGTCCATTTTCTTTAGCAGCACGCGTGCTCTGGCCCTGTATCTGGGGTTTAGACTTTCTAAAACCTCTTCGATAACTTGGGCATTTTTTTCATTAATGCCGGGCGTTGTCTCGGGTTGATGTAGATACAGATTCAGCTTGGTTTTTTCTTCTTCCCCCATTCTCATGTGCGTTAGATATTTCTGAAGGAGAGATGCATAGAGTTTTGCTTTCTCATATTCAGACAGGTCCCCCCTCTCTAAAACAGATTTCATGTCATTATCCAGCGAATGTACAACCGACTGCCTGATGCTTTCATCTTCCCGAGGTCTGTGAATATTTAACCGCTCTAATTGTTGACTCGGAACCAAGTACATTTTCTCCGCATGCTCCATTAGGATGATGTTAAAAGGCTTCCGATTAGTGGGATGGCAAAGCCCAACAGGGATCCTATAAACCCGCCAAACTGCTTCACGACACGTCGTTTCTTTGTAAGCGGCGTTTTAGAGCTGCTTAGAGATTTGATCACTGCACGCTTTTTCCTCAACACGACCTTCTGCCTCGGTGTCAATGGAATCACACCCTTTAATATATTTAGAGAGATCTCGCTGATAGCCTTGATTAGATCATTCGGGGCCGCACACAAAATAGCATTCCTGAGACGCCGTGGTGATTTGGAGACTATTTTCAAAAGAGTCCCGTTTCTTTTTAAGCACGCAGACATTCTTGTGCAGTTGCAGGACCCCAGCTCCTCAAAGGATAGAGGGAGCCCCCACGTCACCGCCTTTTGAACTTCCCTACTGCTGATTTTTTGATAACGTAAGATGCGGGCCAATCGGGGGGGAACATGCCAGTGCGTAGCCTGTAAGACTCTGGCGTAGTTGCATTTAAATCTACCAACAGATAACCATAGGGTTTTGCTGTGGCATCTTCATAAGCATCCATAAAAAAGGCTGCTTTCCCCGGGTACATCTGGCGCGCCAGAGTTGCAATCTGTAATTTGTCACGTGGATTTTTAAATAAAACAATGTACTTGGCATTCAAATTGATAGTTCTACTGCTTTTGCCCTGGCAGAATAAATTCTGCACTATGTAAATAATACTTAAATTTCTGTGGTGGACATACTTGGTAAAAGCATTTTCGAGCTCTGCACTATCAGAAGCACACGCCATCAAGTCATCCACGATAACAAGATTTATTTTATTAGGAGGCAGCAGCTCATCATCATTCAAGCTTGAGGGCAAGCCTTCTACAAACTTGATAAAGCCATAACGAGTACGCAGTTCATCGTATAATAACTGCTTCATCGAATAGAACCAGACAATATTTTCAGGCATAACAGAAAGTGTAGACTTTGCATTCAAAAGTAAGCACTTTATAAAATAGCTTTTCCCACAGTTGCTGGGGCCTGCAAGGATAGCTGAGAAGGGGTGACGCCATCGTGTATCCATTTCAAAAGCCGTATGGCACACTCTTAAACTCCTCCTTAAGCACACGCTTGTCATAAACCACTTTTTGGGTTTTTGTAAGATTTTTTGTTTTAATGACAAAGTTATTTCTCCCTCTTACGATTCCTGGATGGCTCACAGTAATTTTCCCAGGCTCAGAGCCAGAAACGTGCGTGAAAACAAGATCCTTCAAACTCTCAAAAGTTATCTTCTCCCTATTGGCAGAATTCAGAGTTATACCTTTTACTTTAAGAAATATCTCTCCATTTGACAGCCGGTAAGCATAAGTCTTGGGCCCCGCTGAAACAAACTCTGTTATATGAACCCCCGCGGGGACTTCGCTCGTCAGTTCGCCTAAATAATCCCCCAAAGGGGGATTCCAGTCACCCTCACCACTCACAAATATCACCGAATCAGTGTCATGATACAAACATCTACTCCCTAATTTATCTAGGAGGTCATAGAGTTCAAGCCTTGCATAAGCCGTGGTGAAGGCTGCGATGTAGACATTTGTGTTGCCTGATGGTGTCATACGGTCCTTTGCGTGTTTCCAAGACACACAGGCTGCATCATCGCTAATGAAACTACAGCCTGTAGTCTCGTAATTTTCAGAAAATATCAGTTCAAAAAAACGATCGGTGTCTCTCACAATCTCAGTGGTTGGCAAGTTTGTTCTCTGTGCAAATTTACCCCACAGAGAATTGAGAAATAGTTTGGCAATCTGCCTCTTGGCGGGGTTTGTGGTTATATGGGAGGGTCGCAGAAGGACACCCTCATTTTTCTGAAAATCAGAAATGTACTTTTCCTTATCGGCAGCAGTTACACACCACGACGGGTACCCTGAAGCTTCCTGTTTCTGCCTAAGATGTCTTTTTATGTACTGTGAAAACAGCTGGTCAGACTTCCTCTCAAAATGCCAAACCTCAAAGATTTTCACAACTTTGTAGCCCAACCTCAGGGCAACATGTAATTCGGGTGTGCAAAATGTGCCTTCCAGTGCCCTTTCTTCATTGCTATGCTGACATGATTCCTGTTGATTTGTTTCAGCACAGGTCCTGCATAGTGTAAAAAAGAGCTTTCCCCTCACCCTGTAAGGTAACACGGGGAAAAAGAGACCCCTGGGAGGGTAAATTTTAACTTTTGCAAATCCGAAGTAGCTTTGAAGGGGACCAAAATGGCTCTGAATAATCACGGGATGCCCTAGAGGGTACATTTTCCTAGCATTCACAAAGGGGTACAGGCTGGTGAAATCATAATAAAGGATCTTTTCCCCAGGCTCTACTTTGTAGTAGAGTGTTATGGCATTAGTCCTCCCCCCAAAGAGTGCGTCTCTAGGGTGTAGGGGGTCAGGAAACTGGGCTGCCTTAAGGAATGCTTTCACAGACTCGTCAGTGTTTTTTAGATGATTCCACTCATGCTCCCAAATGCTCCTGACTTCAAACCCCATTCTTTTAAGTTCATCACACCTCTTCCGGGTAGCGGAGTAAAGCTGATCAAATGTTTTCCCTATTAATTTATTGAAGCGTTGTGGCTCATAACAGATTAAACAGCCGTGATGATAACAACCCTGAAATTCATAAGCTGTCTTCTTACCATTAACGCACGAATATCCATCCAGATACATTTTACCTACCCTGTATTCCCCACCCTTCAGGGCGTGACGAATTTGAATGTTTTCAGTTTGCTCTATGTAGCAGAGCCATTGAATGGATGAGGATGAAAACCTCTTTGTCTCCCTGTGATATTCGTCAGGTGGGGGAATAGCCACAGACATGGGAGCCAAGAAATTAAACCTGTACATAGCCAAGCAGACACCCGCCAGTGTGAGGTATTGTAACGGATCTATGCAGCGATAGTCTTTGTATGTCATGTTCATAATCTCTTCTCTATATAGAGTGCAGGCTTGTTCCAGTATGTGCACATCTAACTTGCAATAAAAAGCTAGTTCTTTTTGGAAATCAAAAGTCATTGATTTGTTTTCCCCATACCATTTTAAAAAAGCATCACGATCATGAGTCATCATCTGATCTACCCCATAGCATTCAATGGGTGGCAACGGCCCCACATAATTCTGATTTTCACGCTTGTTGAAAAAGTGTGGAAAGTAACCCTTGCACCCTTGAAATCCTAGAGCTTTAGGAAGTTTTGCCAGGGCCATGGGTAGGTGATTCAAAGAATCAATGAATTTTATGTCGAGACTTTTGATAGTCACACACATTAACTTTCCCCCCACTGCAATTAGTTCTGGATCCAGCCTCTCTAAAATCAATTGTTTTACAATAAAGTGAGAATCATACCCTTTGGCATTATGTGCTATGAAAGTGCAATGCCTAAAGTATTTTTTGGTGGTAAATGTTTTAACAAACTCATACAAGCATGTTTCACCCTTAAACTCCCATGATTTACCACAAGCGGCCCATTTAGGGTCTGCGCCAAAAGCTTTTGCAAAGGCATAATTGGGACAATGCTCCCCATTTTCTTGTGTGCATTCAAAATCGTAAAATATATACTTTGATGAAACAGATGGTTTTTTCAAAGGCTCTAAGTAACACCTGTCATGGTAATCTTCACCTTTTTCCAGCCTTCCCCCACATTGTTTACATCTTCTACCGAAACACTCCTCATATTTATGTTCCATGCCCCTGTAACATCTGCATTTGCTACACCAGAACCTAGAGGGGCAATCAATTTCATTTTCTACAGCCAATTCGCAATGCCTCTTTAAGCAATAGTCACTGCTGCAATACAGACAACAGTTTGGGCATTTCCGTGGTGTCCCCAGGATTGTTTTACACTCTGAAGTAGCACACATTCTGCAGAATGCAGAGCAGTTATGTTTGTGATTGTATATATGGTGGCAGTGTTGGCAAAAATTTCTTGACCCCATAAATGCTTTAATATTAATCACACCGTAGAAATGTTCATTATGGAGAAGTATGAAATGGCTGTCTGGATATCTCTGAGGCTGTGTTTTAAAAATATGCCACCCCTTGTCTGAACACAGCACCACTTGAATATTTACTTTTAAATGATCTTCAACTATCGCTATGTCATTCAGTCCCACTTTTTTCTGTGTAGACCATCCCAATTCTGAATGTAATTTCCTAGCTGCTTCTAACAATGTAGCGTCATTCTGATTCTCATTTCTTTTCATAACACCTATGAGCCCCGCAGCAAAGCAGAGGTTGTGGCTATCACTACTAAAATCTATTAGGAAGCGCCTCTTTCTTTCAACAATAGAACTGTAAGGGATGGATTTGATTTTTCTGAGAGCACCCCCCCGGGGAGGCTGTGATATAGTAACAGTTAAGCGCAATGTATCATTTAAAAGAATCTCTCTGTTACTCTGAAGCATGCTTGCAACAAAATCAAGAAACTCAGAAGCATCCATGTGGTCCTTTGATTTCTTAAATGAAAAGAGGGGGTTTTGAAACCCTTCCCCATCTAATCTCATCTGGACAGCATCCCCCTCCTCGATGCGATCATTAATATCATCCAAAATTTCTTGAACCCCCCTTGAGACCTCATCAATAGCATTTGCAAAAGAAACCACTCTGTTTAAATTAACAAAGCGGAATTCTTCACTAACAACCAGAGAACGAAACCTTTCATACGGCCTCTGCCAGGATCTGACCCGCTCCACATACACTTGGGGGGGAATTGGTGAGTTCAAAGACCCCATTAGAACTTCGCTTTCACTCCCTCCACCCTCATCTGTATCGGGACTGACAGCATGGTGCGCTGTGGATGCCCCTGATGGATCATTTATTTCCCCTTGTGATGCTTCAGAGAGATTCTGAGGTAGGGCCCCCCCTCCCTGTGTGGTAGCTGCAAGGGAAACATACTGTTTATTTGTTTTAATAAGCTCGCTTGCAAATTTGCGTGTCATTGTTTCCATATGGTCAGCTTGAGCCTGCAAAGCCGCACGCTCTTTTTCTATGAGGATTTCTTTGTCCTTCATTTTGGTCACAGTGTCACAGACAAACAGGAGAAACTCTTTTATCTTTTTAGATTCATCTTCATCAGTTCTAATGTCCTGCTTCCTTTTCTTTGATTTGGGAGGGGCCTGCGTATCGGCTGCTGGGGGGCGCTTCTGGTGTCTGCTTCTAGTCTGCTTTGGTGGTGCGGCATGAGAAGTTCCAGGAATAACTTCTAGGAAACAAACACAGAACAGAATTATGTATTTTAAAACAGTGCTTGCAATAGAGGGCCTATATAACATTTAAAATTGAATAGGCATCTTTAAAATTTGCTTCAAATAAAAAGTTGAATTATTAAAAACTATTAGTAGGATCCCCAGAGTTAGAATAAAAAGACTAAAGCCCCACACCCCATGCATTAGAATGGTACTGCATACAATTACTGATCTGCAAGCATGCACATCTTTCTGCATCACGTGGCTTGTACAAGCTGCATTTATTAACACACTGGATAAATGCCTTGTAGATACAACACCCCTTTATGACATGCTGTATTTTAAAACAGTGCTTGCAATAGAGGGCCTATATAACGTTTAAAAATGAATAGGCATCTTTAAAATTTGCTTCAAATAAAAAGTTGAATTATTAAAAACTATTAGTAGGATCCCCAGATTTAGAATAAAAAGACTAAAGCCCCACACCCCATGCATTAGAATGGTACTGCATACAATTACTGATCTGCAAGCATGCACATCTTTCTGCATCACGTGGCTTGTACAAGCTGCATTTATTAGCACACTGGATAAATGCCTTGTAGATACAACACCCCTTTATGACATGCTGTATTTTAAAACAGTGCTTGCAATAGAGGGCCTATATAACGTTTAAAATTGAATAGGCATCTTTAAAATTTGCTTCAAATAAAAAGTTGAATTATTAAAAACTATTAGTAGGATCCCCAGATTTAGAATAAAAAGACTAAAGCCCCACACCCCATGCATTAGAATGGTACTGCATACAATTACTGATCTGCAAGCATGCACATCTTTCTGCATCACGTGGCTTGTACAAGCTGCATTTATTAACACACTGGATAAATGCCTTGTAGATACAACACCCCTTTATGACATGCTGTATTTTAAAACAGTGCTTGCAATAGAGGGCCTATATAACGTTTAAAAATGAATAGGCATCTTTAAAATTTGCTTCAAATAAAAAGTTGAATTATTAAAAACTATTAGTAGGATCCCCAGATTTAGAATAAAAAGACTAAAGCCCCACACCCCCATGCATTAGAATGGTACTGCATACAATTACTGATCTGCAAGCATGCACATCTTTCTGCATCACGTGGCTTGTACAAGCTGCATTTATTAGCACACTGGATAAATGCCTTGTAGATACAACACCCCTTTATGACATGCTGTATTTTAAAACAGTGCTTGCAATAGAGGGCCTATATAACGTTTAAAATTGAATAGGCATCTTTAAAATTTGCTTCAAATAAAAAGTTGAATTATTAAAAACTATTAGTAGGATCCCCAGATTTAGAATAAAAAGACTAAAGCCCCACACCCCATGCATTAGAATGGTACTGCATACAATTACTGATCTGCAAGCATGCACATCTTTCTGCATCACGTGGCTTGTACAAGCTGCATTTATTAACACACTGGATAAATGCCTTGTAGATACAACACCCCTTTATGACATGCTGTATTTTAAAACAGTGCTTGCAATAGAGGGCCTATATAACGTTTAAAATTGAATAGGCATCTTTAAAATTTGCTTCAAATAAAAAGTTGAATTATTAAAAACTATTAGTAGGATCCCCAGATTTAGAATAAAAAGACTAAAGCCCCACACCCCATGCATTAGAATGGTACTGCATACAATTACTGATCTGCAAGCATGCACATCTTTCTGCATCACGTGGCTTGTACAAGCTGCATTTATTAACACACTGGATAAATGCCTTGTAGATACAACACCCCTTTATGACATGCTGTATTTTAAAACAGTGCTTGCAATAGAGGGCCTATATAACATTTAAAATTGAATAGGCATCTTTAAAATTTGCTTCAAATAAAAAGTTGAATTATTAAAAACTATTAGTAGGATCCCCAGATTTAGAATAAAAAGACTAAAGCCCCACACCCCATGCATTAGAATGGTACTGCATACAATTACTGATCTGCAAGCATGCACATCTTTCTGCATCACGTGGCTTGTACAGGCTGCATTTATTAGCACACTGGATAAATGCCTTGTAGATACAACACCCCTTTATGACATGCTGTATTTTAAAACAGTGCTTGCAATAGAGGGCCTATATAACTTTTAAAATTGAATAGGAATCTTTAAAATTTGCTTCAAATAAAAAGTTGAATTATTAAAAACTATTAGTAGAATCCCCAGAGAATAAAAAGACTAAAGCCCCACACCCCATGCATTAGAATGGTACTGCATACAATTACTGATCTGCAAGCATGCACATCTTTCTGCATCACGTGGCTTGTACAAGCTGCATTTATTAACACGCTGGATAAATGCCTTGTAGATACAACACCCCCTTTATGACAAGATGTATTACATTCAATCATGAAAGCTCTCTCTCTCACTCTCTTTCACACACGCATATACACGTACACACCATTTCTGTTAATATTTTATTTTAAAGGTAGTTTAACAGGTTGATTTTTAATATCTTACCTGTTTCTCCACCAGCGGGCATTACATGTGCCTGTCTCTGTCTTGGAGTAGTACTTTCACCTTCAGATATGACCACTTTAAATTAATATAGAGAGGAAAATCATCAAATTCATGCAGCTCTTTTTTTTTTTTTAACACCAATATTACAAACATGCAGACAGACAAAATGCTCCCCAGGTACCTATGTCATCAGTATTGCTATTCTGTGGCCTTTTGTGGATTTCAGCAACAGTCTGAATGGTTCTGGCACGGTCCTCCACTGTGGAGGGCTGTTCAGCCTGGCACATTGGAATAATCATATTTAAATCGCCACTATTAAATAAATCTAAAAAGCAAAGAAATGAAATATAAAAGAAAGAGAGAGGAAATATTAAAATGTATTGAGAGGGGGTGGGGGGTGGGAGTGGGGGTGGGTGGGAGGGGGGGGGGGTTGTTTCAATTACCTTCGAGGGCTTCTAGTTGTGAGTCCATTCCTGGTATTCTTCTGACAATGAGGGCAGGCGGGGTACAGAACAGCACAGTGATCTCCTCTTTTAAGTCAGCAGTTTCATACACGTCACTCCCCCCTTATCTTGTTATCGAGAACCACGTGGGAGTGTAGTTTGTTTAAATGTTGTATAAAACTCAAATCAATGAATACATTTCATGATTAAACACAGAGTGATTAGGATAATTATGGGAAGGGAATGGTAAGGTCTGTATTCTTTTATGCTGTCTGTGTTGTGGCATTTATTATTTTGTGTGTGTGTGTGCGTGTGTGGAGGGGGCAGTGTTGGGGTTTTGCAAAGCTACTATTGGGTTTGAAGGGGGGAGGGGGTTGCCTGCTTTTTTCAGAAGAGTGGACACGTTGGAGGAACCGTTAAGACACACACCCAGCTTTTCTCGGTGGGATCTCTTATCAGTACTAAAACACCCCCTGAGGTCTCAGCCTATCCCCCCCCCCCTCCCCTCCACACACGCACACACATACACAGGCATCTAAGATAACTGAATCTTCATGCCCCCTCCAAGCCTGCTTTGTTTTAAGGCAACTCAAAATGCAATTGAAAAAGGTGTTTTGCATTTAATTTGAAATGCAGACGTTTTCCACATTTGTTAGCCTACTTTGCAACACACCCCTGCGGGGTTTTGCTAAACTGACTGGTGAAGCAGCTCCAAAACAGAGAAGTGCTTGCAAGACCCACGTGGTCTCTGGAACCACATGTTGTTGGTGAAATACCCGGGGAATGTGATGAAGATTATATATTCATAGTTTAGCTGAATGTATAACCTGTTATTAAAATAGCAGAATCTTAAAGTCCATGCCTTTAAGATACAATTATCCCGCTACACTTCATTTTAGGATTTGGTGTATAGGGGGAGCTCGAGGTTTTGCAAACCCATTATTGGGTTTGTAGGGAGGGAGGGGGGAGGGTCTGTTTTTTCTTTTTTCAGAAGAGTGGACACTCTGGAGGAACCGTTAAGACACACACCCTGTTTTTCTCAGAGGGATCTCTTATCAATACTAAAACAGACCCAGAGGCCTCATCCTATCCCACCCCCCCCCCCCTCCAACCCTGTGTGTAATTGAAAAGCATTTTAGAAGCTGTGGTGAGAGCTGCTGGTCCTCGCCTTTTTTGCTACGGCCATCTCAGTAGAAAATTTAAAACCCAACGTTTGCTAGGCTATGTTGGACAAAAGAGAACACGTCACAGTTGGTGTCCAAATGGTTTTTATTTTATAACAAGTGATCTTTTAAATATACATTTATACACATCACAGGAAGGCTGATAAGCAGTCATGGTTGTAGAATGTTTTATTCAAAAACAGATCAGCTAGAGACAAAAATTTTGGGTGACATTTCTGCAAAAGACAGCTCAAGGCCTCCCCAGGGGCTGGCGAATCATGTATACTAGCTATCATTCTGCTCAGCGATATAATGTGATTCTGATTCATTGTGAAACATTCCAGAGAACATGCAATTACAGTGATGACATAAATTAGAGGACCAGTGTTCAAACGTTTGCACACATTTTTTAAAGTCTCATCATAAAATTCACTCCCCCAGTTCAAGCATTCGTGCCCCTCTTGGTTACCCAAATCTAGAACACACCCTTCACATTTTGTATGTCGAAGATCCATTGAACACCTCTTAATAATAGAACAAAGTGTAGCCCTTAAAATATTTGTCATCATGGATCGTTTCTGCAGATTGCTGAAAGTGATGTCTTCATCAGCCAATCCTGAGTATTCGCGCATGGTTCTGTGAAACGGGGTCACGGCTCCTGTCAAACCCAAAAGGGGACATTTCTAAAATACAAACAAAATAAATTTTGAAAACCCGTTCATGATTTTTGCCCCACAGTTGTCCCCTACATATACTAAAAAACACCAAAGACTCTGTTAATACGCACCTCAAACATATTCTGCACCTGTTGGTTCATGGAGGGGCAACTCTCGGTGAACTGTGCACCCTCATATTTTCTCTTGGCCTCTGTACACACATTCACGCCTTCTTCCTCTTTTGCCTCCATAGTGAAAAGACGCTTGGCAATACCTGGTGGTATATTCTCCTTGTCAGAGTCCCCACTATGGTGGCGTCGTCTCAGTCTTGCTTTTCGTTTCATCGGGGCGGCAGGGTTCGCGGGCTCCAAAACTGATGCTGGTGTTTCCATGGGGCAAAGAGAGCAGCAACAGCAGCAGTAGCAGAAAGCACCCAGGGTGCCATCCCTCTCTCCCATTTTAAAGGCGACCCGCAGCCAACCCCCGCACGCTCATTGGCGCATTCAGACGCCCCCCCGGATATGCCCGTTATGGCAAAGGAGACCTGTAGCATATTTACACCCCCACACCCCCCCCCCAACCTACCAGCCCCCTGGCACACTCTCTGAGACTTTTTCCAGCCACACAGAGAACCCCTTTGGAGTCCCAGAGCATTCCCTATGTATAAAACCGTACAAGCTCCGCTCTGCAGGGCTGGCTTTTAGCATCAAAGATCCAAAATTTATCCATTTTGTTATTTTAATCAAGCCATAGTTGGATACTGAGTGTAGAAGGGATGAAATGCACCCCCCGAGCCCTCCCCCCCCCCCAAAAAAAAAACAACAACCCACCTACCATCCCCCTGGCACACTCTCTGAGACTTTTTTCAGCCACACAGAGAACCCGTTTGGAGTCCCAGAGCATTCCCTATGTGTAAAACCGTACAAGCCCCGCTCTGCGGGGCTGGCTTTTAGCATCAAAGATACAAAATTAACCTGCTTATTTTATGCAGGCTATGATACGTTTTGAAATTAACAAGGATAAAAACTTTGAGCAATGTCCAAGTACCAACTATGGGACATCGTGATTGCTTTTTCGCCCTATGTGCCTCTGCAGGGAGACACTTCTTGTAAATCCTTACAAGAGCCCACCCTGCAGGGTTGGTTTTTAGCATCAAAGATCCAATATTAATCTGCTTGTTTTAATTAAACCAAGACTCAGGCTACAACAAGACATAATTCCAACCCCACCCATTTTTTTTTTCCAGGGGGGAGGGGCCAACCTGACCACGTGGGCAGGCCCTTACACCCGCCTTAGTCCCGCCTCCTCTGCGCTCTCATTGGTCAGAAAATACTGCACGCTCATTGGCTGGGGCACCTGTCTTGATGAATGGTATACCCTTAGTACTACTCACCAACTCTATGAGAAACCTCATTTTTGGGGGAGCCCAGAACCTCTAGGTACTCTTTTCCTTAAATCTAGACCTAACAACATGGCTAGGCCAGGAATGAGTTCCCTGGAGTACTGGCAATAGCAAGATGGCCTAGATGTTGGTTCCTTAGTTCTGCCTAAGGGGCCATCATCTGGGATACATGCTCTGTCTACTCAGTGAAAGTTATAAACCTGCGGAGTGTCACTTGACCTGTTCAAATCAATAGAATCATGTGTTGGAAGGAGCCATACAGGCCATCTACTCAACCCCCCTGGCTCAATGCAGGATCAGTCTAAAGCATCTGTGATGAAGCATCCAGCCACTGCTGTGCTTTCAAAGCTGAGGGGGAAATTGTACATTCTGATAGGGGTGGGGGAGAGAAGAAGGGCAATCTGCCTGGCTCAGTTCTTTCACATAGACCTTTTTGAAAGAGTACTAGATGAATTATGAGTAGATTATATAAGAAATACCAAAATATCAAAATTTAGGAATTGTAAGCGTATGCTCACATGCCATTTTTTTCAGGATATTTTTAGAAATACTTAGCCAAATGAAATCTAGACTAGATATCAATGCTGCAGAAATAATTTAAATACCTTTTAATTCCTGTTGATTTATCTAATTGAAGCCATCTAATATTAAGTAACTTTAACTTGGGCTGGATCACACACATTATGCCTACTTTACCCAGATATGTCCTCCATTTTGTAAATGTATGACTTTCCCTTATATACAGCTGTGTACATGGATTTCAATCCCACATGGATTTCAACCTCCAGGTAGGACCAGAGGATCCCCTGAAATTACAGCTCATTTCCATACTACACAGATGAGTTTCCTGGAGAAAATATAGGGCTGCTTTGAAGGATGGATTCTCTGGCACTGTACCTCACTGAAGTACCACACCCACTAAAAATGGCACATTGACCACCTTAATGTTCCTCAGAATCACAAGCACTGAAATCTCGCTATCCAGATGCATATCTGAATGCACTGCCTGTTTGCTGCATGGTTTGTAAATCCTGTTAAAACTGGATTCCTTCCCCCCCTCCTGGGAGGGAATTTACCCAATGAGGAAGCTCAAGAGTCAAGTTGGCTTCCTTCTCTTTTTCTCCCCTCAAATGATGATGTATCAACTCTAACCAATAGTCAGCATCTCATTTAGTATGACCCGCGGCAGATTGGCTCTCAAGGCCGTTTTCAGTTTTTACAATAAGCAGTACACAATCAAGAGTTAAAATAACCAGCTCTCACACATTAAGATCCTCACACATACCAAAGCATCAGGAGCAAATATATCTAGAGGATAATAGTAGTGATAATTTAAAAAATATATATTGATAGAAGAAGCAAGCCTGCCAGTCAGAGAACTTGTGGTAGGGGGAGGGGAAGAAGCTGGTTCTGGAAAATAAACAGGCAAGGCACCAGGGGGAAGTTCCATAGCTGAGCCGTCACAACAGGGATGGTCCGGGTTGCTGTGGCTACCTTCCTCCAGGTGGCGAGGACATTCAAACACAGCCTTAGCATAAATGAAGGGCTCTTATTAGACAATCATAGAATCATAGAGTTGGAAGGTACCTCCAGTGTCATCTAGTCCAACCCCCTGCACAATGCAGGAACTTACAACTACCCGCCCACCCAGTTTCGTGCCCAAGTGATCCCCCCAAACACACCAAAAATATCTCCAGAATTCAGCCTGGCCTGGAGCAAATTCACCTACCATCTCACAGTGGCAATCAGAAATTCCCTGCGTATGCAAGGAAGGACCACAAGAGACAAACACTGGCACATCCCTTTCTGCCCACCCACTCACAATCTGCCTACTTTCCTTGGGGTAGTGATTAAAAACAGCAGTTTCTTATCTGGAGATTCCCTACTCTTCCACATGCAGCAAGCCGGGTGACCTTGGGCTGGTCGCAGTTCTGTTAGAGCTGTTCTCACAGAGCAGTTTCTCTCAGAATTCTCTCAGCCTCACCTACCTCACAGGGTGTCTGTTGTGGAGAGAGGAACAGAAGGTGATTGTAAGACTGCTTTGGACAGTGAAAAGTGGGATATAAAAACCAACTCTGCTTCTTAATTACCCAGGTCCCAGGCTGTCCTGAGATTCAACAGAAAGACAACATTACTTTTGAACTGTATACAGATGCAAATCAGCAGCAAGCATAGTTCTTGTAATACTGGTGGGATAGTTTGCTCTAGTGAGTAGTCTTACCACTACATTCTCTACCAACTTGACATTTCTAAACTGTCTTCATATAAAGTACACGTGATCACAGTATGGGTAGCTGTGGCCAAATAATACTTTTCAAGAAAGGGTCACACCTAGCAAACCAGCTAATGTGGGCTATCTAACAGAGAAGAGACCTGAATTTCCATTTGTAAGCATAGATCTAACTGCACCTGAAGCTGCTGATCTGCTTTTAAAGGAGCTCTAAGTGCAGCCCCAGACAAATCAGATTGACTTCTCAAACCTTGTTGGATATATTACTGATGAATAGCAGAATATTTTTATATCAGCACAAGGCTGAGGAGTGTTCCCCCATCACTACCCTTTGGCACCAATCAATAAAATGGAACTGGAACCACTACAGCAAAGTGCTCCTATGAGGGCAAGTTTGCCAACAAACACTCTTCGTTAAGCATGCCTGCCACCCCACTGTGGCTTGGATTGGAAACATACCAGAATGTGTCAGTTTCAGCCCAATACTGAATACCAATATCTGCATGCAAACAGTTATGGGAAAAGGTACACTCTAACCAGACACCATTTTGTCCAGCAGGCAACCTTGCAGTAAACCTGGGAGGGGCCCTTTGTTGCTAATGTGATATCTGCAAGATTATGGACTGCCCCAGAAGGTCTGGTCATTCCATCTTTGGCTTAATGGCTTTCCTTTCCACTCCATCCAAAGCAAACACCCCTATTCCAAATTCTGATCCAAGCCTATCCCAGGAAAGTCAAACTTTCATAAGCAATTAAGTACCTATTCAGGTAGACTGTTAGCACCTTTTTGTCTTTGAGTGGGAAATACCCCTCCTAAGGGCTTCCCCAGCCATCACTGCATATTGATGGCTTGCACCAACTCCAGTGGCATCATGCTGGCATTCTCTGCCCAGTACATTTAATATTCCACATTAATCACATCAATCGCATCAAGGCTTTTTAAAATCATATCCATGCCCAACTTTAGCCTCAAGATATAAATAGTGCTAGGAAAAGGGTAGCCTTGTTTTGTGTTTTGTGTTTTGGCTTTACATTCATGAAACGCAGCTTGCAGGATGGGCTGCTCCTCCTGCTCTCCCAGAACTGGACTTCCTTCATGTCAGATGGTTGTTCTGATATTGAACATTTTTAGCAGTTCTATGGGCTTGTATTAAATGGTCATTTCAACATGTCATCCAAAACAAAGTAACATCGGGAAAAATGCATTTGCAAGAGGTAATATGGGGTTATAAGGATATACAAAAAGATATGGTTAGGACACATGAACTATGCTTCTGTATAAGCTATTTTACTTCTCTTCTGTTATGTTTAATTAAATTGACAACAAAACAAAGGAATTTCTTAAAGATAGGCCCAATTCAGTTTAACATTTTATTGTACTTTTATTGTACTTTAAGAGCTAAGTTAAACAGTTCAAAATGTGACTGCACATAAATATTGATCTTTTAAGGTAAGATTCTTTGGCATTCATTAATTGGATCCTGACAGCTCTGGAATATCTATATTGTCCCAGATGGGATTCTTTTCATTGAAAAACTCTGCCTAGGATTATTATTGCAAAAAGTAACTTCTCTCCCACAAGTCTATTCCTTTTACTGAAGAGGAATAGAGTTCATTATCCATCCATCAATCCATCCATCCATCCATCCATCAGTTGAGTAGTTTTTCTAATACTGGTCAACTTTTGCTCAAATTGGAGTTATAGTAGTTGATGAAATCCAGGACTCTGGTTCACTATGTGAATGAGAAAATGTAGTTCCTGCATCTTTAATATTCTCTATTTCCTTTTGTCCTAACCTTCACACTCCCAAGAGCTTAATAGTTCTTAGGCAGCTGGGTATCCTCCTCCTTCCCGATGGCAGACATATGTCTTCCGACTTTTAGTACCGACGAACATAAGACATTCTCATTTATAATCTTCTCAGAAAGGTTGCTGAGGCCAGGCTA
Organism: Paroedura picta; assembly: GCF_049243985.1. Classification (NCBI taxonomy): domain Eukaryota; kingdom Metazoa; phylum Chordata; class Lepidosauria; order Squamata; family Gekkonidae; genus Paroedura; species Paroedura picta. The sequence continues at coordinate 59,951,732 of NC_135374.1, read as the reverse complement.
AACATAACTTCTCAAATTCATTTTGCAAATAAAAAGTTATACGAAGCACCATCATAGCCTCATCTAGATTTCAAAGTTTTGGCTCCGTGAAAGTGAGAATATAAAAACACTTTTGCATGTAGCTGAATATTGTGGCACACATTTGGAAAAGATCAAGTCAGGACTATCTAAATCATTCAATAAAACCGACAACATAAAATCACTAATAAATTGTAAGAGCAAGGACTTGTGCAGAAAGGCTGAAATTCTAGCTATGCTCAGAAAATAAAAGTTTGGTCACATAACTGCTCTCTTTTCTTTGTGACTTTACTAGCCACTGGAGTGGAAGTGTCCGGTTTCACTGAAACACCACAAAAAATGTTTGGCTCCAGTCTCAAAGGAGAAATGATTGGCCATGCAGTAATTTTGCTTTATGCTTTTTAGCAAGGAGGTGGGGTGCTGTATTAATCCACCACGTCTCAGGTCACTAAAAACACAGTAAAATAAAAGATGTTTCCTGGTGTAAATACAGCTCTTTTTTTAAAACAACACAGAATTCATCAAGTTACCAGGTACCCCCAGATGTCCCTCCAAAAGTGGGACAATCTGGTCACCTTAAAGTATGTATGTATGTATGTATGTATGTATGTATGTATGTATGTATGTATGTATGTATGTATGTATGTATGTATGTATGTATGTATGACAAAGGTGGTACATCTTGACAGTTGTGTCGATATACACTGTTTTTATTGCATCATTTTTTGTAATTGAGTTGTACTGCAATCTTTATTATGTTTTTTGCTGTTCCTATTGCAACAATATTGTAACTCTACTGAGTTCTAGTGAGAAAGTCAGACTGCAATGTAAGTAAGTAATATAATGTAAGTAATATAAATATAATAAATAAAATAAAGTGAGTCCTGCCAGATCATGGAAGCTAAGCAGTATCGGCCCTGGCTACTATTTGGATGGGATACCACCAGGAATATCAGGGTCATGACCCAAAGGCAGGCAATGGCAAACAACCTCTGGACATCTCTTGCCTTGAAAACCCCATGAGGTCACCATAAATCAGATGTGACTTGATGGAAGTTTGCACCACCACCAGATTAGATACAGACAGCGTTGTTGTGAGGAGAAAATGGAGGAGAGACAAAAGATGACCCCAAAGTGATCCGCCTGGCCTGGTGGAATGAATGGCTGTCTGAGATCAGGGCCCTGACTGAGCTATCACAGTTTCACATGGCCCGTAAGATAGCACTCTTCCATCAGACCTATCGCTGAGGCCAGGGTGGTGTATGATCACATGGGCCTCCTGCCTCTTCTCTCCAGGTTTTCCCCCTCTCTTTTTCCTTGGCTTGGCATATGTTCCTGGCCAATGGCCAATCTGCAGGCCAGACAGAAGACAGTTGGAGTGGGTTGGGCTTGGACTGGGAGTTTTGATTTAAGGATGTTTTATCTGACTACGAATGTTTTAATTTATGTTGTAAATTACTTCAAGCCCGCTTACAGAGAAGGACATTCTGTTAAGCTAATAATAATGATGATGTAAACTATTTCGAGTCCTCAGCAGGTAGAAAGGTAGGGTATATATGAATTAAATAAATATTGGAATAAAACAAAAAGCACTATATCAGTGATCAAACTGCAAAACTCAGGGCCATTCCACACAAAGGGCAATGTGGCTAAATCTGTGCGCTATTGAAAAGCACTGCAGGCAAAAGCGGCAGATCGTGGTAACGCACACAGCCGTTTCTAGCGAAAAAAGGCTCTCCCACTAGCGCAGTTCTCGTAACACACAAGTTTCCGGTCTCACCAAAATCGCAATAGGGGAGGCGATATTTGTCCACGCTTCCTCACGCCCCTTAACAGCCAATTAACTGTTGTGTTAGTGCTTCCCTTTAAGAACTCTTTTTTAAAAACCCGAAAACACCTGTAGCAACGCATATTAGTTCCTTCAGTGTATCAGAAAGACCTTTTCCACAGGCATAGGAGCTGGCACTTAATCATTTACAGGCTCCTCAAGTTAAAAAAAAAATCCCCCCCCCCCCATGGGCAAGATTTGTGGCCGAAATTATGGGCAGCGTCGAACAAGGGGCTGTATTGTGCTTGGGAACTTTAAAGACACTTGCAGTAGGGAGCTTTGTTTAACTTTTAATCACTTCTGTGGAGGGACTTTAGCCGGAGAAGCCTCGCTCGTTCGTTGCTTTCCCAGTCTAAGGGAAAAAAATGGTGATCGCTTCGCCGGAAGTTCAGCGGCGAGAGCGGGGGAGGGACTTTCTTTCTACCGCTACATTGAGAGCGCACATGCCTTTCTCTGGTTTGTTACAGCTTGTGCACAGAAGTGTAGCCGTTTTCTCAGGGGGAATCCACTTTTCCCGATTTCCCGTAAAGTGCTACAACGAAGCGCTTTTTGCGGGAGTGTTGCAGGAGTGTTGCAGATTGTGTGCGACGTCATGTGGAACCTTGAATTAGTAGCGTTTACCAAAGGTAAGACTTCTGCTACATTTAAATCGTGTGGAATAGCCCTCACAGAACTTATTACCGGGAATTTAAGCCCTGTTAAACTTGCTGAGTCTTTTAACTGGGCTGTTAGTGATATATATAAATAACAGTTTCCAGCATTCCATCACACTCTAAAGCAACCAGAAAACAAAATTCAAGATGGAGCTATGCTGGCAGGCAGAAATGTTGGTTCTTAATGGCTGATGATTAACCTCCCCCCTTTTGGCTCTGGCCCTGCATTTCTGACACACATGTAGAACTCTGCATTTTTCCTGTTTGTATCTGTGTGACCAAGGAGAATCTGAAGTCATGCCATGGCATATCTGTGAGACTGCAGAAAGAACTTAACACATTCAATACCTAGTTCTCTTACCTAGTCCCTCCCCCCTTGTTCTCTCTATTCATTGTAGTATAGATTATGTCAAAGAGGGGGACTTCTTTGAATATTTTTTTGCCCAGGCTGAAACTTGAGAAATACGGGTAAAGTTTATTCTGCTAGCTTATTTAGTTGAGATATATAGTATATTTTAAGTATTTTTCTCCCTTCCAATGATGTCCATGCTTGAAACAACAGAACTTATTGGAATAGGCAAGATCTGCAATATACTTAATACAGTGGGCCGGCGGCATCAGAGGAACACAGGACAGGAAATTCCTGATGATTTTCAAATTATCTCCTCGAGTGTTCTGATTGGTTCAACAGGAGACTTCCTGCTTTTTGAGGAACTTCCTCCCTGCTTGCCTTGGAACAACAGTTGATCAACAGAAGAATGACTGCAGACAACAACTAACAGTTATTTAGGTTTCTTCTCTCCTCTTTCTATACATACTTGTTTCTCTTCTGAATAAAATAAACTATTTTATTCTTTAAGCAACCAGGTGCTCTGTTCATATTCATACTAAGGGACATTTCACAAATTGTATGATGGCAAAGCTTGATAAGAATCTAAGACTAGTTTTGTTTCCTGGCCCCTATCAGGTGTTTATCATAGTTAAAATGATATATTCAGGTGTTTTATAGGTATGCCTGAAAAAGTACTCTATGAAGCATCCCTGACAATGCAGAAATGAGTCCTGTATCAAAGCTATGCTAAAGGTTCTTAATGGAATGCTTGTGCTCTGGAAAGATGTTTGTGGGAGGAAGATAGCCAAGGTTCAAGATACTAGACCTTCTGAAAATTCAAATGTATCCAACAGAGTCATAGTAGAAAGAAAAGAGAAAATGGAACACATCTAAGGTTTGTAAGCAGCCTTGGCAATAAACACTGCTCCTTTTGCATGAGATAGACTTCCAGTGTCTGGCTCCTGTTTTTATGGTAAACATTCCATTTAGAACAGGACAGGGCACTACATAAATGTATCTCAGCAGTACCCAATAGATAGTAAAACAGAAAGTAGAACACACACAAGCCATTTTATTGCAATCTTAATACTGAAATCTTGTGGTCTAGCTTGGATGCCTTATTAAACTAAACTAAATTAAACTACTGCTCGTCATTCTTTTTCATTACATGGAAGTATATTTTCTGAGCACATGCTTCAGAATTACCTTCTACTTTTCTTCCATTTGGCACAGAACATAAAGTTGCTTACAGAGAGTCTTATGACTCGGTGCCAGCTCTGAAAAATATAATCAGTTGCAAATGTTTTGGGGTGGATGACTGATGAATGTAGTAACTTTATCACTTCTTCCATTTTTTACCATTAGCAAACTTCAGAAATTCCAAGGAAGGCTACATTCTCTGTTTGAGAAAAATATTTGAAAATGATTAAACCAGCTGCTACTTGTCTGTTCCTAGTGATATATATACAGTAGTGACATTAAACTTTTTTTGGGGGGGGATTGTCATAATCTGGAGGACTTGCAAAAGTCTATTGTTCTCAGAACATAACGTGGAAATATCTTGGGTCATATCCCATCGATCTGTTCTTCTAATGGCAGTCCTTTCCTTCTATGCAAGGAAATGTCCACTGATGCAACATGCTCTTCTGCTCAGTATTTCCCCAGATTGGCAATTGCTATTTTCCATCATGGCATCTCTTTTCTCAGGGTTTGCTTGGTTTCAAAGGGACCTGAACTACTTTCATGCAAAAAAAACTGTCTGAATCATAAGGCCACCTGAAGTTAAGAGATTTTCTCCTGAAAAGAAAAAGAATTAGTGCCTTGTTGCCAAGATAAAATCTCTGGAAATTACATGTTGCATGGAATCAACACACTGGGAATCATGCTTGTTATTTATTTGCAGTTTTAGCTGAGGGTGTTTTAGTTATTATTGCAAGCCACCTTGAACCAAGAGGAAAGGTGGGCTATAAATGTTTTAATAAAGAAATAATTAACCCCACTCCTGATTGTTATAGAGGTGACCCGCTCTCCAACAATTGCACTGGTTGCCAGTCAAATTCTGGATCACACTTGGTTCTGATAATCACCTTTAGTGCCATATGCAGTCTTGGCCCAGTGTACCTGAGGGACTGCCTCACAGCCTACACCCCCCAAAGAGCTCTAAGCTCTGCCACTTCCAACTGGCTGGTGACCCCTGCTCCCAAAGAAGCATGTCTGACCTCAACCAGGGCCAGAGCTTTCTCTGCCCTGGCCCCCACCTGGTGGAATGAGCTTTCAGAAGAGATCAGGCCCCTTCCTGAACTTCCACAGTTTTGCAGGGTTTGCAAAACAGAGCTCTTCAGCCAGGCATTTAGCTGAGGCCAACCAAACCAAAAATATCAACTGGGCCCTTCTCCCTGAAAAAACCCTACCCATGTACTGAATCCTGAACTGATCTAATGATGGAATCATAGTTAGCAAGTTAACATTGTCAACATTAGCACTGGAATTGTTATATGGAAATGCTATAGAAATTTTTATCATCAGTTATTGAAATCACTATTATTGTTGTTTTACCCAGTATTATGAATTATCCTGGACTATCCCTATGTAAACCACCCTGAGCTGCAAGGGAGGGAAGTATAGAAATAGAAGAAATAAAAAATAAAACAAGATAAACTGGGGTCTTCTGAACAGAGTTTATGTGTGAGTGAGCTGGGTGCATGCAGGCAGAGTTCAGAACATAGGATCAATGCTCTGCGATCCAGTGACTGTAGTTCTGCACCTTTCCTCCTCAGTGAATTTGTATTTTTTAAATAATAATATAATGAAGAGAATAGGGGAGAAGGCACTAAATGCTGAAAAACAGGGACATTTATGTGAAAGCTTACTGTTCGTGTTCTTTAAAGAAAACTCATAGGGTTTGTGGCTGATTTTTACTGACAGTTCATATTTCAGCACTATATTCATCTTTCTCATTTTATTGCACTTTAAACCCATGTTGGCAAGTTAATTTAGCCTTATTTGGACAGTTATGCAATACAGAAATGACAGTGGCATGTTTTAAAATATTGACTGTCACAGAAGTAATACAAATGAACTTTGAACTGAATAAAGAATACAAGGCAGGTTCTTTGCCATCCAAACAAGATTACTAAGTTTTATTATTATTATTATTATTATTATTATTATTATTATTATTATTATTGAATTTGTTATCCATTGCTATCAATGAACTGTCTCGCGGAGGGTTACAGAATGAAACCCCACATAACAATTATGATGACCCCATCTGTAAACTGCTGGAAATGGTATAAATAATTGGTTAAGGCCTAAGTGGGAGGAGAAAGGGGCAGGGCCAGTACAGGATAGCGGAAGGTGCTAATTGGCCCCTCACCCTGACCAGAGTTCCAGCCAGTTGAGTGAGGGACCAATCGGAAGGTGCAAAGGACCTTCCGATTGAGCCCTCACCAAGACAGACCAGAGTTCCATCCAGTCCACCCGCCCACCCAGCCCAGCCAGGGGCAATCTGGAGACATCGCTGCCAGTCTGCTCCTGACCACCACAGGGAGAGGAGGTCAGTAGGGCTGCCAAGGGGGATGAGAACAGAGACTTGGACAGGATGCGCCAGCCCTTTTCACCCCAAGGCTGTCTTAACTGTCATATCCAACTGTAAATTGCCTCAGAACCCTAACAGAGCTGGCAGGAGGCTGGTGACTGCACTCCCTCCCCCTCCCTCCCTTCAAGCCTGCTGGGAAGGAGCCTTTAACTGCCTCTTACTAAGGGGAGGGAGGCATTTACGAGAGCAACTCAGGGGAGCCTCAGTGCATGGGGGTGGGCATTCCTTTTGAGGGGGGGATTTCTCCTTCTGCCAAACGGCTGACAGGGAGGCCATAGAAAAGCCCCTTTTCACTTAAAATACTGCTCTGGCCAGGGGTTAGACACAGTCAAGCCATGTGTATTTCTTCTTTGCAACTCTCTGCAGATTTGAGGCCACTGCACAGCGTTATTTTGCAGATGAAACTGGATGCTGTTGCAGAGGTTCTTTTGTCTCTTGTTTCATCTGCACAACAATCCTGTGCAGTAGGCCTCAAGTCTTTCAATTCAACAACAACCTGTGTGGGAGGCCTTAAATATTTCTTCTCTACCACAACCCTGTCCAAAGTAGCCCTTTCTGCCTGGGGGGCTGATCTTTATATTATGAAGATGAGCTGTAATTCCAGGAGCTCTCCAGGCTACCCCTAGTTTGGAAATATTCTTGGAGTTTTGGAGGTGGGACTTCAAAATCGTAAAATGCTTCAGAGTCTAGCCTTTGAGGAGGCCATGGGTGTGCTTCTGGGCCCGGGGGAAAGGCTGCCGAGGGGGGGGGGAAAGGAAGCCTTCCCCCTGGCCCCAAAAGCACACCTATAGCCTGTTGTATTTACAAGTACAATGGGCTTCGTCCATAATTAAACATATAACTCACACCCCAGCAGCATCCCACCACCCAACTAACTAATCCCCCTACGGTGCATTATGGGGCATCAACAGATTATGATGGTTCCACCTGGCAATGGTCTGGCCTAATATAGACTCTTCCAGACTCTTCTGGCCTAATATAGACTCTTCTTCTGTCCTGGAGGGACCCATGATCCTCCATGCCATGTCCTCAACATTATACGTTCTAGATTCTGAATCATTGTAGTCCTACTCCTAGTTTACCTTTTGGCTACTGTGATTGTGTAGTGGTTCTGCACTGCTGCTGTGCATCTGTGTGAGTGAAATTGTTAGTAGCCTTTGGAATGCACCAGAACAAAGGGATTACACTGAGGGGCTTTACGCACCGGGATCTTTGTAGCAAATTGGTCACTGAATGAAAAATCGCCATTTAAAATAGTGGAATTCGTCGTTATGCATACCTGCCTTTGTAGTGGAATCCAGTTGCGTTTTGTAGCGTTTCCCACAGGCTTCCGGTCTCGGCAGAAATCGCTAGAAAGGAAGCGCTATTGCCGAGCTCGTCCCGCCCCTGGCTGTCAAGCAGCCAATGGGCAGCCGTTAGCATGCTCCCAAACAGCCCCTTTCCCTTTAAGAAAGTTTTTAAAAAAAAAAAAAAAACAGACCCATTGCAACGAATCTGTGTTAATTCGTTGCAACGGAGAGACCCATCCAGCTGCCTGGTGTGTTTGAGCTGTCGTTTGATCGTTGCCACGCTCCCTCAGAGTGAAAAAAAAATCCCCCCTCCCCCCCTCTCACGGGCCCGATTTTCGGCTGAATGAATGTGTAAAAAATAAAGGGACAATACATCAGCAAACGGGCTTCTCTGTTCTTTGTGCTTAGTGACTGAAGGGGAGGGACTGAAGCCAGGGAAGCCTCTAAACTGAAAGAGGCTCGCTGGTGCGTTTATCCCCGCTCGCTCGGAGAAAAAAAAAATGGCGATCGCTTCGCCGGAAGATCAGAGAAGAGAGCCAGGGGGAGGGACTTTGTAGAAACCGCAACAATGTTAACGCACAGGTCTTTTTCGCTAGTGTTGCAGATTGGTTGCAGGAGTGTATCGCTTTCTGGAGGGTGAATCCACTTTTGGGGATTTCCCTGAAAGCGCTACAAGGAAGCGCTTTTTGCAGATTGGTTTCAGGTGTGTGGCAGATTGTCGACGATGTTGTGCATAACAGCAAATCAGTAGCGTTTTCAATTGGCAATCATTGTGCTATTTTGAAGGCGTGCAAAAAGCCCCTGAGTTCTATTATGGTGCAGAAGAAGAGGACTACCCTTACGAAGGGTCAAGGGAATGCCAGAGATTTTGGCACTTCTGATTTATGGAATAGTGTCATAGCATGTTTCGCAGTTCCTATTGGATAATATGCCATCAGATTAAGCATGGTAAAGCTCTTTCCTCCCTATCCAGAGCTGGTAAAATGGACTGGGTTAGGTAACATATTGTTGAAAAGTTAGGCTCTTGCCTAATGGGTGGGCTTCTTTTGATAGCTGTTGCTAACAAAAATCTGTAACAGCGCAGACATACATGCCATGCCAGGTGCTCCGGTAGGGCCTCTAATATTACAGATACCACAGAGTGTCTGTAACACTTGCTACTAGCCACTGTCAAGGGATTTGACCAGAAACTGTTACAGGTGGAGGAGCCATTTCAACTTGACCTACTGGGCATTAATGGGCTCATTTACTTGGGACTGATGAGGCTTCATGTGGAAGTACATATCCAGGATCGTAGAGTTAAAATCTCTTAATTTTATATGGATTGCCTCATTTTTTAAAAAAAAGCTACTTAGAAAAAGAAAATAAACATGTATGTGCAAACTCCTTTAATAACTAGGACCTTGGTGAATGTTTTTTGAGATATATTAAAACAATTTACAAAATAAAATATATACCTGCACACATGATTGATGGGACTTGTCAGCTCCTTCCTGTTCATGTTATTTATATTCCATGTGCACAAGAGGGAAGGGAAATGTTTTTTTTCTTGTCAAAGCAGCACTTTCCTGAATGTAATGAATAAGACAAAAAGGGATTCCTTTTCACTAAGAAGAAGCCATGATTCCAAAGGATAGTCATGTTGAAGTAATGACAAATACCCCCCCTCCACCAGCTATTCAATCTCCCATCTGTCAATACTTATTCACACTGAAACCAAATCTGTACATGTGGCAAAATGAAGTGGGAACAAAGAAGTAGGGCCTGAGATGGCAGAATGGAATGTGCCACTTCAATTTTTTAAAAATTCTAATCAATATATCTATTAAAATATTTTTAAAATCCTGTGTTTCTTATCTCCCAACCCTTGGTTCATGGCAGAGCACTGGGGAAAGAAGAGGCAAGGGACAATCTGCTACTGCTGAAGGATGCAGTGGCATATGGAAAAGCTCTGAAATACATTGCAGTAGATCATGTCTGCATTTCAAAGTATGATCTTGTTCTGTATCTATATTTCAATAGCTCTTAATAATTTATGTGTGTATTAAGGAATAATAACTTAATGCTGGCCATCCAATCTCATCAAGTCACTCAGTATTCTTGTTTCACTTAAAATTGCTAACCATCCAGGTGGAGGCTGATCTCTAAGGCAGTCAACTCTGAAGAGTGGAATCTATGAGATCAAATCTCTGCTGAGCTCCCTCCCCAGACTCCATCAAATCTTCAATCATTATTGTGCCTTTAATTTGTACAGAGACCTTATGTAAACCCAGTGCATCATGTGGACCTACAGTAGACCTGAACTGCAAAATCTGTTTAGTCCAGTGCTGTAATGCAGCCATTCTCAACATTTTCTGGCCACGGCTCTTTTAGAAGCTCTTCTCGGTTTCCAGGGCTCCCTTGCGCAATGAGCTAGACTAAAAAAGGCCTAAGCTAAGAATTAACTATGTTCAACATATCTAGTCTTATATATTTGCAAGACAGATTTCTGGAACATTTGACCAAGAGAAGCATGTGCCTCCATTTTTTTTCTTGAATGCATTAATTCAAGTACACACAAAGGAACATATTACATTATTTCTTTTTATTTTCATTGATAAAGGTTGAACTTACTAGCAATTAATGATATTAAATGTGACAAAATGGGTATTTCATCAGTTCAGTTACAAGAGCCCTCTGAAAACCCTTTGGGCTCTCCCTCTCACATTATTTGGTCTGTGGCCAACTTCAAATGTGCCAGAAACACTAGGGGGTTGTTGTAGTATATAGATTACATCATTTGGGTCTACATGATTGTATTTTATGTACATAGCTCTGTATGTAAACTTGAAATCCAGTGGATGGATGTACTGAGGGGCAGGATTAACTGACATGATCATAATCTATTATTTTTCCCACACCTGCACTATATTTATGTCTCTATAAGGCTGAAGAGAAAATGGAGAAAAAACAGTTTTAAAAATAAGGTTGTATTGAAATGCTAGGGCATCACTGTGAAGTGATTCCTATTTCTGTTTGTTTTATTAAAAAAAAACATTATCAGCACTTGTCCTGAATATATTCAAGCTTTTCAAAAATTGTGTGTGCATATCTATACATATTTGTTGATGTTGTTAGGTGCGAAGTCGTGTCCAACCCATCGTGACCCCATGGACAATGATTCTCCAGGCCTTCCTGTCCTCTACCATTCCTTGAAGTCCACTTAAGTTTGCACCAACTGCTTCAGTGGCTCCATCCAGCCACCTCATTCTCTGTCGTCCCGTTCTTCTTTTGCCCTCAATTACTCACAGCATTAGGCACTTCTCCAGGGAGTCCTTCCTTTTCATGAGGTGGCCAAAATATTTCAGTTTCATCTTCAAGATCTGGCTTTTTAAGGAGCAGGCAGGGCTGATCTCCTCTAGGACTGACCGGTTTGTTCACCTTGCAGTCCAAGGGACTCGCAAGAGTCTTCTCCAGCACCAGAGTTCAAAAGCCTCAATTCTTTGATGCTCGGCCTTCCTTATGGTCCAACTTTCACAGCCATACATTGCAACTGGGAAGGCCATAGCCTTGACTAGACGCACTTTCATTGGCAGGGTGATGTCTCTGCTTAGGATGCTGTCTAGATTTGCCATAGCTTTCCTCCCCAGGAGTAAGCATCTTTTAATTTCTTTGCTGCAGTCCCCATCTGCAGTGATCTTGGAGCCCAGGAAAATAAAATCTGTCACTACTTCCATTTCTTCACCATCTATTTGCCAGGAATTGAGAGGGCCGGATGTCATGATCTTTGTTTTTTTGATGATATCTGAGCCTGCAATCTTGATCCCAATTTGTGACTCATCTAAGCCCGACTTTCTCATGATATGCTCCACATACAAGTTAAATAGGCAAGGGGACAGTATACAGCCTTGCTGAACTCCTTTCTCAATTTGGAACCAATCAGGGATTCCATGCCTGGTGCTCACTGTTGCTTCTTGACCTGCATATAGGTTTCTCAAGAGACAGATAAGATGCTCTGGTATTCCCAACTCTTTAAGAACTTGCCACAATTTGTTGTGCTCCACACAATCAAAGGCTTTAGCATAGTCAATGAAGCAGAAGTTAATGTTCTTCTGGAACTCCCTAGCTTTCTCCATGATCCAGCGTATGTTGGCAATTTGATCTCTAGTTCCTCTGCCTCTTTGAAATCCTGCCTGTACTTCTGGAAGTTCTTGGTCCACATATTGCTGGAACCAGCTTTTAGGATTTTGAGCATAACTTTGCTGGCATGAGAAATGAGTACAAAGGTACAGTAGTTTGAACATTCTTTGGCGTTGCCTTTGTTTGGGATTGGAATGTAAACTGACCTTTTCCAGTCCTGCGTCCACTGTTGAGTTTTCCAAATTTGCTGGCATATTGAGTGTAGCACTTTTACTGCATCGTCTTTTAAGATTTTGAATAGTTCGACTGGAATGCTGTCACCTCCACTAGCTTTATTGTTGCTCAGACTTCCTAAGGCCCATTTGACTTCACATTCCAGGATGTCTGGCTCCAGTTCAGTGACTACCCACTCGCAGTTATCAGGGATGTTAAGCTCACTCTTGTATAGTTCTTCTGTATAATTTTGCCACCTTTTAAAAATATCTTCTGCTTCTGTTAGATACCTACTATTTTGGTCCTTTATCATACCCATCTTTGCATCAACATGTAAAAAAACTATTCCCAAAATGGTTAGACAGAAGTTTGGTACACACAACTGTCCCATATTTACTGAATGCATGGGGAATCAGTGTACTGGTCACAACTCCTACCTCCATACCTCCATACAAGCATCTGCAGGAGTGACTGCACATAGGAAGTTGGCTTATGTGCTCTCCCTACCCATGATTAGTGATGTTCCAAAATCAGCATTGTTGATCACACCCAGTTGTTGAACTCACCCAGCCACTTCCTTTCTGCTGTCAGTCCTGCAGATGACCAGGTGATCACATAAAGATGGGGGGAGGACTAGGTTTGCTAGCTCTGTCTTGGGAAATTCCTTGAGATTTGGGGATGGAGACTGGGGAAATCATATTTGGGGAAAGGAGGGAGCTCAGTGGGATATAACTCCATATGATCTAACCTCAAAGCAATGGTAGATATTTTGTCTCCTAAGCAGTGATGTCATGGTCTCAATCAAATGGGCTCCTCTGCTAGGAATGTGCTCAGAACCTTTTTGGGGTACTTTTCAGAGTCCAACCAAATCTCTTTGGATATTTGGATTCAGAGATTTTGGTTGGGCCAAATTGACTTGATACCATTACAATCTATGACACCATTAAAATCAATGGGAAATTTTACCTTTTTTGTTTATTCTATGGCTGGAGTTGGGGTGGGGGGCTACTGGAGACTTTCCTCAAAATAACTCCCATAGGCTATAATGGAGTGTCCACGTTGCCAAATCACATCTGAATCAGCAAATTGCAATTTGAATATCACTGATTTGGCCAATTGAAAGTATAGGGATGGGCAAGAAAATGAAAGTTAGAAGAAATACCCACAATTCATGAATGGCAATGTAAAGTGATGGAATTAGCCAGTTTTGCAAAATTAACTATCCATGTAGAAGGCAGATATACCTCAGACTTTGACGTTGAATGGAAGCAATGGAAAATTTACATTGAAAAAAGATTCAAAACAAAGATATGATTATAAATATTAAGGATGACTCTATATCTCATAGAATAACTTGAGATATTTGATATTGTGATACAACAAAAGTGTATACACGGGCAAAAAAAGTTAAGAATGTTTTTTTTCTTTAGATAATCTGAAAATTACCCAAATCAGCACTGATCCAGATATGTTTAGGCTTATTCAAGCTAAATTGCCTATCCCTTTATCATGACATTGAAGAATGCTCACCATATGATATGCATCATTATGTTGTGAATTTCCTCAATTAATTATATTCAGGAACCCGCCTTCACAATGTGTCTATCACACCCAAAAGCTGACAGGGCCACTATATTGTCTCTAAAAAAGTCCTACTGGCACAAGGCTCTTCATGTTTCTTAGTCAGTCACACAGAGGTATTGAAAAAGGCTGGAATATCCGGAATATACCTAAAGTAAGCAGTGGAAGTGATTTGATTGATTTTCACAGCTCTGTCCAAGTTGTCCTATGCCTTGATGGCTGCAAAAATTCTTCCAGTCATTCAAATTAAAATGTATAATTCTAACAAGCCCTAAAGATTATACTGTTTTCACACATGAACTTAACAAGCCACTTTGAAATGTTCATATGCTTTATTGATTATATATTCTTCCCCATACATCTCATTACACAGTGCTTTATTGAAAATATTCAAGACCCAGATGTAAAAATGCCCTTAATTGGTACTTCATGAATTGGACTATTGTACCTGGTTTTTGGAACACTTTTATGTAGACAAGTATAAACAAGAAGCCTCCAGCATTTTTGATGGTCTGCTTGGACTCATGTTATAAAATATATTAAGTAATGAAAGATATTAAACAGCTAGCTGGGACAAATCCTGTCTGCAGAAATATTAGTGGGAAAATAGTTTTTACACGTAGTACAAGCATTAGTTCTTTGATTTTGGTCAATGGATGAATCAGTAGAAAGTTACTTTACAAAAGTGATTTGCAATCAAATTATTTTCCCATTGGCCAATAATAGGAAATGTCATTGTGAGGCTGATGGACCATCTGGTAAAACCTCCTGTATGAATAGTGCAGATGAACAACACTGAAGTACTAAAGAAACATCATCTAAAGCCATTTAAGCCCTCTAGAGACCTATCATTCACGCATGGTAGAAAGGTAATAGTAATGTCCAATTATTCTGGCAACAACCAAACAAGTCCCTTTAAAAATATCTCATTTGCAGTGAATCCGAGCCTAAGTGTTTTTTTTTAATATCCATCATTCATTCCAGTTAACAAAATAAAATAAACTAATCAATTTCTGAGGAACTAGCCATAAATCAAAACTCCATGGTGAGAAGTTGGCAATTTTTCATGTGTTCCAAAAGTAATATTTTAAAGCTGACATGCTGACAGGGTGGTCTAGGCCAAGAAAGTTATTGCATTTGTAACGAACAACCAACTTTCCCTCTAAATATTGCAATTTACTCATCATTTCAAGAATGCCCACAGTTATTTCATGGTTACCAGCACTGGTTTTATTTATTAACTAATAGATGAAATGGCCTGTTTTTATTTAGGGAGTAACAGCTGAATGCTTATGGACATTGTTAACAGTGTACTGTTTCAATAGCTATTTCAAGGGGGCCAACCCACTTAAACATGTCAGTCCATTCTAAACCCTCTCAATGACATTTTTTACTTATCTCAAAAGGGGTTCATAACAACTTGGTTGGATTTCTTGATTTGGCCTGCAGAAATGCAAGTCAGGGTAACCCTAATGGTTTGGGAGAACTATAGTTTAGCATCACTGTATCTGAGTTACCCACTCCAACTTTTGTTGAACAGATTTCAGCTGTAGTTGGAGCATATTTTGGTCATTTGCCTTTGGAACCACAGCCAGGTCTCAAGACTGTGAAAATACAGTGTCTGGAGGATGTTACAAATATCTAGTTGAGACTAACGATGAATACCTTGCAAATTTATAGATGTTTGCAGTTCTCTCTATAATGGCCGCACAAAATATTTTACATGCGCTTCTGATGAACTAGAAGCTACCAGGGCAGCATTTACCCAAATGGGTTCCCTTTGGAGTAGAGAGCAGTGGAGACTTATGGCATTTTTGTAAGATTTGCTGGTTAGATTTGTAAATATACCAGTAAAGCACAAGTGGGGCAAAGAAGTAACCCTGAGAGGCACATAAAATTCAAAAGAGACAGATATCCAGCACTGTAAGATGCATCATAAGATGCCAACTCACTGCAGAGTATTTCTGCTTCTTTTTCTCTCTCCCCCAGAATCTAAAGTGTACTTTAGTGTACACTAAAGTGTACACAGACACACACCTGCCACGCCCCTTTCAGGAGAGGAAAGTTACTTCTTCAAAGTCTGCATGAGAACTTGGGCAGAACAATATCCTAACAGTTAAGCCCCACTGAAGGGGGTATTTAGCAGTCAGCAGGACACTTTACCACTTTATTTGTCATAGGCTCTGGTTCCACCAAGCTTAAGCACATAAGACAGATCCATTCATAATTTTCAGACTCACATTATATTTTCATGCACTCTTTGTCTCCAGAGTGTTTCATGGAAGTTACTTATTTCTTTTGAAAATGACATAGAAAATAGACAGCACTAATTGACTTGGGCCTCTTATGCATGGAGGAAAAGCCAGTGATCCCTCGCTCAATACATCGTTGCTTTTCACACCTCTGCATAGGGTACCAAATTTACAGCGCAGACTGGTATTATCTCTGCATGGTCAAACCCGCAGTCTTTTCTGCGTCTCTTCATCATGGTATCTGAAACTTGTGTTAGTTTGTATTTACCATAGAGGTCATCTCACCAGTCTTTACTACAGCCATGAGGAAGATTAAACTCATGTCGCTTAATTGCTCACAGACCTTGTTACTCTTGCATCTTTATCTCCCTCTGTTCTTTCTTCATCATCAAGCTACATTTTAAACTCCTTGGGACAGGAATCTGAGGCTTTTTCCTTCTTGCTTTATGCTGAAAAGCACATAACATTGTTTGCAGTGGACAGTTCAATAATAAAATGGCACAAATGTTACAAATAGAGGCGGTGATCCATTTGATATTTGCCCTTTGATTCTCTCTTGAAGGAATGTTTATTGACGGGGGCCATTTCTCCTGTCATTATTTGTGCCAGACTGATAGCAGAATATGCTGAACCATTGAACTGTTTCCTTATTGGTCTGGATCCAGGCTTTTGGGAGTCCTGGAAAATATTTATTTTATATATTTTTATTTTTCAAATTTTATTTTAATATTTTATTTATGTTTATTTTACGAAATTCATATTTTGCCTTCCTGCCCTGATAAGGGCCACTAAAGCTGCTAACAAATTAAAACATACCTTGTAAAACAAACTTTAGAAACCATTAAAATCAACACCCTCCTATCATTAAGATGATTAAAACTACTGCTAAGATGAATACCAAAGAGCCTCTTGTGGCGCAGAGTGGTAAGGCAGCCGTCTGAAAGCTCTGCCCATGAGGTTGGGAGTTCGATCCCAGCAGCCGGCTCAAGGTTGACTCAGCCTTCCATCCTTCCGAGGTTGGTAAAATGAGTACCCAGCTTGCTGGGGGGTAAACGGTAATGACTGGGGAAGGCACTGGCAAACCACCCCGTATTGAGTCTGCCATGAAAACGCTAGAGGGCGTCACCCCAAGGGTCAGACATGACTAGGTGCTTGCACAGGGGATACCTTTACCTTTAAGATGAATACCAAAATATAAAACAACAATGAAATCATTAGCGGGAAGGAGGGATCACTGAAGGAACGTCAAATGAAACAAAACAAAAAATAATCACCTGCTGGTGAAAAATGGCCACAGGAGACAGACAAGTCTCCTTGGGGAGAGAATTCCAGAGTTTGGGCCTGCCAGAAACTTCTTCTCTACCTCCTTATGTAGATAAGGGCAGGCTGGCAGGCAGGCAGACAATGAAGGCTACTGTTGCTTAGACTACCATAGCTTCACCCAGCTCTGTAGTACACTGCAGCATTATGATAATGGCAGGCCCAGCTCTCCCATAATGGTCCAGTCCTCCCAAGATTGGTTCAGTCCTTCCATTGCCAGTGAGAGATAGAGAATGGACAGTGATGGATGCTACTGCACAGTGATAGTTCAGAAGTCAGTAGGGTTGATGGACAATTGCAGCTGTTGAATGATGTGGGCCATACCCTACTACTTTCAATGGGATCTACCTCAAGTCAGATTACAGCCAAGTTCTGAATATAGTGTTACGACATATGTCTTGGATCAGAACAGCCTCATGGGTATACGGGGTAGGGTGTGCAAATAAATGAAACATTTTATTAATTTAAAATATTTGTTATGGAAATTTAGAACAAAGGTCAAATGCAAATTTTAATCAATACAATACAAGACTTTCAAGACCATCAGCACAAAATAAGAAATACTTAGCTTACTATCTGGTATTTATTTCCCTGCATCCATGTTGAAGCAAGCACAGTCAAAAGTCTTTTCTATGTCAGTTGCAGCAATTCATAGTGGCTGGGCACATAAAAATAGGGATGGGCATTAATCTGAAAATTGTGGTTTGGTTCGAAGTTCAGGCTTTTCATGAACCACATACTCAAACTGAACTTAGCCCAAAGCCCTGAAACAACTAGTTCAATTTGGGCTCGTCTGATTTGCTCCCGCTCCCTTTCAAGGGAGGTGAAGGAGAAGTGACCATTAAAATGGCTGCCAGCCATTTCAGGCTGCCAGTAGAAAGGAGCTCCCACCCTGCTGTTAGGCTAAAATGACTGCAAGCCATTTCAGCAATCCATTGTAATAGCTCCTGCTTAGACCTGGAGAGAGGGGGAATGAAACATACCATTAAAATGGCCATTTCAAGTTGACAGCAGTTAGGTATACCTGTCAGTTGTTAGCTTTAAATGGCAGGCAGGCCTTTACACCCTCCATTTCACTGCCTAAGTGAATTGATTGATAAATGGTTTGCAGCCATTTTAGCCTGACTGCAGGGTGGGTGAAGGGGACACAAACCAGGGAATTCTGTGGGGAAATTTGTTGTGTACCTTGGTTCATGCCCATCCCTATATTAAGAAGATGAAGAGTTGGTTTTTACACCTTGCTTTCACTACCAAAGCAGCTTACAATTGCCTTCCCTTCCTCTATAGCCATGCTCTGGCTCTTCAGCCCCAGCTTTGCTTGACCTCTGTTCCCACCCTGCTATATGGTAAACTCTGACTTCCCTTGCTCCCAATCTCCTGGACTGGGCTCTGAATTTTGGCAGGCCCTCTGCTCTGGCACAACCACCCAGCCATGTTGGTACTGCCTGGTAGGGCAGCACATACGTCAGCTCTGATACTTTAAAAATAAACAATGAAAATTCATCAGTTATCCTCATGAAATTCTACAAGTCAGAACCAATCTGGTGTAGTAGGTAGTACTGCATTTGGACTAGTAGATACTTGGGGTCAAATCTTTGCCTGATCATGATGCTTTACCTTAGCTTTCCTCACAAGTATATTGTAAAGGGACGTTCATCTGGCCTCACCCAGGGCCAGGGCTTTTTCAGCCCTGGCCCCAACCTGGTGGAATTAGCTCCCAGCAGAGCTACGGGCCCTGTCAGAGTTGTCAGCTTTCCACAGGGCCTGTAAGATGGAGCTCTTCTGCAAGGCATATGGTTGAGGCCATGGCGGGGTGCCAGAGTTACCAGCGGGGGATCCCTATTGCTGGTTAGATCAGGACCCTCGCTCCCTATGAGAGAACGAGAGAACTTGACCTCAAGTTGGACACGGGGGTGTGATATAGAACTCCTTTATCGCCATTTTTAATGTTTGATGTCTAATGCTTAATGTATTAAAGGCTTTTTAAAGGATTTTAGGGGTCTTACTGGTTTTTATTGTTTTATTGTGAACAACCACGAGTCAATTTGAGAGCAGCGGTATACAAAAATTAAATAAATAAATAAATATATGAACAACGTAGTTAACAAAAAAATTAGGTCAAATAAAAGTAGCTGAGCTAAGTTTTGACACTTCAGGAGGTTCATATTTGAATACTATCCCTCAAGGATGTACATTTGATTAATTTATTTTTAGACCACCAAGCCCACAGTTATTTTATTAAGAATTATATTTGTACTAGACACTCAAACTAGGTATGTATTGTGGAGTCTCTAACATAGAAAATGTATAATAAAAATTGAGTCCAATAGCAACTTTAAGACCAACAAAGATTTATTCAAGGCATGAGCTTTTGAGTGCATGCATTCTTCCTCAGACTAAATGGAACAAGGATCATAAGCGTACAGTTATAAGGCAAAAGTAAATCGTGGCCAATTAGTAATCTGTGCCATAATATCCAAATTAAGCCATATTAAGCCATATGATAATTCTTTGCTAAAACAGCTAATCAGTCCTTTTGAGTTTACTTGTTTTCAGTTCAGTTCACAAAAACATTGGAGAAATAAAACTGTCCACAATAGTAATTAATGCTAGACACTTTCCCAGTTGTGAAAAGAAATAATTAAAAGAGACTAGTTACTGGCCCCATCCGTCTCCACCCAAGCCTTGAAGCATCCCTGCAAGTGACAAGCTGTGCTGACAAGTATCTTGTCCTGAGACCAGAGAGTTAATTCAAAATTACATTACATATTACTAACATCACATCACATTTTATTTGGGACAATGTGACTGTAATATGTAATATGACGAATATGTAATGTAATTTCGAAGAAAAAATGATACAACTCAGAAAATATGTCTACACTGACTGGTTTAAATAATTGAACTAAGAGAGGTCTGCTCAGAATATCACTATTCAACATGTCTTATCCCTAGGAAAGGGATTTTCGGTCATTACTATAATTACAGCATGGCTACATGTGATTTAATACAAGGGCTCCATAGCAAGAACTTTTGATATAAACTTTCATTCAGCTTCCTGCCAAAGGACTGAATGTGTCCCACATAAATTTCCCACATAAATGGCACCAAAAATGGTATCAGCAGCGGGCTCTAGCTCCAGGCCTGAAAACTAGCGGTAGCTATCACTTTGTCCAACACAGTTTAACTTTTCATTCTTTTTTACAAGTGTGCATGAGATATTCCTTGTACTAGACAGCTTGTTGGTTAGTTGTGCAAACAGAAACAGGACATGGAGCACAATATTATGATCTCAAGCAGCATAAAGTCTTCTGTTTGTTTATTTGTTTAAATAAATAGAACTATTTCTGGCTGCCTCTTGCAATAAATTAAGTAGAGGCTTATAGCCCTGTCCACAACTTAGTTCAGATGCAGTATCTGAACATTAGCCAATTTGGTGCTGTGGAAGTCAACCAAATCATTTTATATCCAAGTACTTTAGCATAGCTAAGTTGTAAAACTGGCTGTGAGTATGCACATAAGGAGAGACTGGATATGCTATTCCTTTGAGAATAGAGCTGCACCATTTCCCACCTCTTCCCGTCTTCACTATTGGTGGTCTTCTGAATATTCTACAGATGTTTCTCCTGTTCTTCTTGTTCTCTCGTATGCTTTTTTGCCAAGCAGTTATTAAGAGCAGCTGTTTCCATGTGTAGACCTCCATCCTCACTGCCCTCTAGTGATACACATGACATTGTGTTATAGTTTGAATCCAGGGGGCAAGTGGGGGGAAAGATCACATATTTACAATGTTAACTTATATTTTAAAGCCATTTTATTATACATATTAAGTATGTGTGAACTAATTCAGCAACATATTCAGGATGTGTGAATCAGTTCCAGTTCTTCTCTATTTCTCCCCAAGAACAGAAAATCTATTGAATCATTGAATAAGTTGATTCTATTATGCTTTTTGTCTGAAGTTTTGGTTTCCTTAAAATCAGCACCAGTGAATTCTAAAATGAAAAAGAAAGATGTTTTCAAACAATTGCTATACCAATAGCCATAGAATATTATTTATTATCAAATGTATTATCTGTCTTTATATTCAACATGCATTTTAAAGATGGTTTGTGTTTTAAAATACACCAGTTCATTATGAAATCAAACTATAAAAGCCAATATTAAAAAATAAATGTTCATACAAAAATAGAATCATAGAATCATAGAATTGGAATGGGATCTCAAGGGTCATCTAGTCCAACCCGGCATAATGCAAGAACTCACAACTACCTGCCCACCCACAGTGACCTTAATATCATGCTCAAGTGATCCCCTCCACCAAAAATCTCTAGCATCCAGCCTGGGCTGGAGGGAATTCACCTACTATCCCTCAGTGGTGATCAGCAATTCCCTGGGTATGCAACGAAGTGCCACAAGAGACAAACACTAGCATATCCCTTCCTGCCCACCCACTCACAATCTGCCTAAGTTCATAAAAACATTATTTCTGTTAGATGACTATTTAGTATCTGCTTAAAAGCTTCCCAAGAAGGAGAACCCACCGCCTCCTAGGATGCCTGTTCCACTGAGGAACCACTCTAACTGTCAGGAACTTTAGCTGACGTTTAGCTGAAAATTCTTTTCAATTAATTTTAACCCATTGACTCTGGTCTGAGCTTCTGGGGCAACAGAAAACAACTCTGCTCCATCTTCTAAATAACAGCCTTTCAAGTATTTGAAGATGGTTATCATATCGCCTCTTAGGTGCCTTCTCTCCAGGCTAAACAGACCAATCCCCCTTAAACTTTCCTCATATGATTTGGTCTCCAAACTCCTCACCATCTTTTTTGCCCTCCTCTGTACATGCTCCAGTTTGTCTACATCTTTCTTCAGTTGTGGTGCTCAAAACTGAACACAGTATTCCAAGTAAGGTCTTACTAGAGCGGAGTAACAACAGTAACAATGCCTTGCGTGATCTGGATACTATACTTCTTTTAATATAGCCCCAAATTCCATTTGCCTTTTTAGCCACCGAGACACACTCCTGGCTCATGTTCAGTACATGTTCTACTAAGGACCTCAAATCCTTTTCACACACACTACTGCCAAGACACTACACCCATCCTATAGTGATGCATATGATTTTTCCTATTTAATGAAGAACTTTACATTTATCACCATTTAAATTCATTTTAGCCCAGTTTTCTAGCCTGTCAAGATCATCCTGTATTCTGATTCTGTCTTCTGTTGTGTTTGCTACCCCTCCCAGTTTAGTATTGTTTGTAAATTTAATAAGTACTCCCTCTATTCCTTCATCCAAATCATTTATAAATATGTTGAACAACACACGCCCCAGGACAGATCCCTGAGGCACTCCACTTATCACTCCTCTCCAAGAAGATGACAAATCATTTACAAGCACACTTTGGGTGCAATCTGTCTACCAGTCCTTGATCCACCTAACAGTAATAGGATCCATACCACATTTTACCAACTTGTTAATAAGAATATCATATGGTCCCTTCTCAAAAGCCTTACTGAAATCAAGATAAATTATGTCCACAGTATTCTCCTGATCTAGGAAGGTAGTTAATTTCTCAAAAAAGAGATAAGGTTAGTTTGACATGACTTGTTCTTGAGAAAGCCATGCTGACACTTAGGGCCTTTCCACACCTGTTAAATGTAGCAAAATCCTTACCTTAGGTCAGTGGTTCTCAACCTGGGGGTCAGGACCCATTTGGGGGTTGAATGACCCTTTCACAGGGGTTGCAACAGAACGAGCAGCTTGTGGGGGGGGGGGGGGTTGCTGCCACTGTTGCCGCCCTTCTGAAGGCACCAGCCAATTTATATACAATTTATAACCAATTTATATACAACCATGAACAATGGATCTTCATGCCATTGTTTCGATTTAATTTCTGTGAAAGAACACTGGCATAATCTTATGGTTGGGGGTTACCACAACTGTATTAGGAACTGTATTAAAGGGTTGCAGCATTAGGAAGGTTAAAAACCACTGCCTTAGGTAGTCATTATATTCTGGGCACTCTTCATGACATTGCCAGCATCCAGGCAGCAAACGGCTGGCTACATCCTCCATTTTAAAGCGCTAGTTGGAGAATCGCATAAAGTGGATTCCCCAACCTAAAAAGCACCAGCTAGAGGAGAGCAACCAGCAGGCCACCAACAAAAAAAATGTGTGGAGGCAAAGAAGCACTATCTCTGCCTCCAATGTCCTGCCCTCGCATCCGCCTCCCTCTCCCTTCTCCCAGGGATGGGATATTTTTTTAAGTGAACTTCCTGGAACAATGAATAGCATATAAGCATGCAGGCAAAGCCAAAAATAATTTCCCTCTAGTTGTCACACAAAGCATGCCTCTCTAAAGTCTCTCCCCCCCCAATCAGGAATGAGATTTATTTTTAAGTAACAAGACTTGTGATTCCATAAGGGTGGCAATAAAAAAGTGCTATGTGTCTATGATCAGATGTATAAGTGTTTCAATGGAAAAGTATTGAATTAAAAAAATTAGGAGGCATCACGGGCCCTTTAAAACATTGAGAAAGGGGATTGGCTGCCTGGGTTGATTGACAGGTGGAAGAGATTCATGTTTAAAATGCATTGCTTTCTTTCGCCATTTCCAGCAGGCAATGTGAAGTGTACAGAGCACAAAAAGGTGGCAGATGGAAGCAAGACAGCAACAAGGTACATCTGTTTTTTCCCACAGGTCAAAGTGTTTAGGCACATCTAGAGATGGCCGTAGCCAAAGGATAGGGTCTGGGTGGCAGGTTAACATGGATAGAGAGGTTGTCGAGAGGCATTTAGCTGCACTGGATGAGTTCAAATCCCCTGAAATGCACCCGAGAGTACTCAAAGAACTTTCCAGAGAACTTGCACAGCCCTTGTCCATCATCTTCGGAACCTCTTTAAGGACTGGAGATGTCCCGGAGGACTGGAAGACAGCAAATGTTATTCCGATCTTCAAAAAAGGGAGGAAGGATGACCTGGGAAACTACAGACCAGTGAGTCTGACCTCTGTTGTGGGGAAGATAATGGAGCAGATATTAAAGGGAGTGATCTGCAAACATCTGGAGGACAATTTGGTGATCCAAGGAAGTCAGCATGGATTTGTCTCCAACAGGTCCTGCCAGACCAACCTAGTTTCCTTTTTTGACCAAGTAACAGGTTTGCTGGATCGGGGAAATTCGGTTGATGTCATTTACTTGGATTTTAGTAAAGCTTTTGACAAGGTTCCCCATGATGTTCTGATGGATAAGTTGAAGGACTGCAATCTGGATTTTCAGATAGTTAGGTGGATAGGGAATTGGTTAGAGAACCGCACTCAAAGAGTTGTTGTCAATGGTGTTTCATCAGACTGGAGAGAGGTGAGTAGCGGGGTACCTCAGGGCTCGGTGCTCGGCCCGGTACTTTTTAACATATTTATTAATGATCTAGATGAGGGGGTGGAGGGACTACTCATCAAGTTTGCAGATGACACCAAATTGGGAGGACTGGCAAATACTCCGGAAGATAGAGACAGAGTTCAACAAGATCTGAACACAATGGAAAAATGGGCAAATGAGAACAAGATGCAATTTAATAAAGATAAGTGTAAAGTTCTGCATCTGGGTCAGAAAAATGAAAAGCATGCCTACTGGATGGGGGATACGCTTCTAGGTAACACTGTGTGTGAACGAGATCTAGGGGTACTTGTGGATTGTAAACTAAACATGAGCAGGCAGTGTGATGCAGCGGTAAAAAAGGCAAATGCCATTTTGGGCTGTATCAACAGAGGCATCACATCAAAATCACAAGATGTCATAGTCCCATTGTATACGGCACTGGTCAGACCACACCTGGAGTACTGTGTGCAGTTCTGGAGGCCTCACTTCAAGAAGGACGTAGATAAAATTGAAAGGGTACAGAGGAGAGCGACGAAGATGATCTGGGGCCAAGGGACCAAGCCCTATGAAGATAGGTTGAGGGACTTGGGAATGTTCAGCCTGGAGAAAAGGAGGTTGAGAGGGGACATGATAGCCCTCCTTAAGTATTTGAAAGGTTGTCACTTCGAGGAGGGCAGGATGCTGTTTCTGTTGGCTGCAGAGGAGAGGACACGCAGTAATGGGTTTAAACTTCAAGTACAATGATATAGGCTAGATATCGGGAAAAATTTTTTCACAGTCAGAGTAGTTCAGCAGTGGAATAGGCTGCCTAAGGAGGTGGTGAGGTCCCCCTCACTTGGCAGTCTTCAAGCAAAGGTTGGATACACACTTTTCTTGGATGCTTTAGGATGCTTAGGGCTAATCCTGCGTTGAGCAGGGGGTTGCACTAGATGGCCTGTATGGCCCCTTCCAACTCTATGATTCTATGATTCTATGATTCTAAGGTAAGGAATGCCTGGAGGCGTGATAATATTTATCGTCACGCCATTATGAAGAAGAAGAAGAAGAAGAGTTGGTTCTTATATGCCGCTTTTCCCTACCCGAAGGAGGCTCAAAGCGGCTTACAGTTGCCTTCCCATTCCTCTCCCCACAACAGACACCCTGTGGGGTGAGTGAGGCTGAGAGAGCGCTGATATCACTGCTCGGTCAGAACAGCTTTATCAGTGCCGTGGCGAGCCCAAGGTCACCCAGCTGGTTGCATGTGGGGGAGCGCAGAATCGAACCTGGCATGCCAGATTAGAAGTCCACACTCCTAACCACTACACCAAACTGACTGAATGATATTTTTTTCGATGTGCGGAAGTAGTAATTACAGTAATTATATCCATCCGTTCTAGCTACTCAAGGACCGACTGCTTGATGATATATTCTAATATTTTGCCAGCTATAGATGTCAACTACTGACAGTTTAGACACCTGGATACTTTCCCCCTTTCTTGAAGATGGGGAAAACATTTGCACACCTCCAATCTTCTGATACTTCACCTGTTCTCCAAGAATTGTCAAAAGAATGGACAGAGGCTCAGAAATTAGATTCACAAGTTCTTTTAGTATCCTTGGATGCAATTCTTCTGGCCCATAAGATTTGGTTTCATTTAAAGAAACTAGGTGTTTATGGACTACCCCCACAGTGATCCTAAGCCACAACTCCCATCCCTCAATGTGGCTCAAAGATTTTGCCACATTGAGCATGAATCTCCTTGCAAGAGAAGACTGAGGAGAAGTAGGAATTGAGCAGTTCAGCCCTCTCTTCATCACCTGTTACAATGTCACTTTCTTGTCCCCGCAATGGTCCTACCATGTCCCTATTCTTTTTATACTTGTTGATATAAAAACATTTTCCTTGCCTTCCTAATGTGTAGAATGACCTGAGTATAACAATGCAATCAAGAAAAGTCATGTTTTAAAATCCACTGAAGTAACTGAATTTTGGATATAACTCTGCTTAGGATTGCACTAGTTTCTTAACTAGAGTGCCATAGTAAAAACTCAGTGTTCATTGACAGATTTCACTTTGAGAGGAGGAGGACCTGGAACAGGACTTCACCAGTTAGTCTAAGCCAGGCTTTCTCAACCAGGGTTTTATCAAACCCTGGAGTTTCTTAATGACCCTGGAAGGATTTCCCAAATAGATGGGAGTTAATTTATTTTTGATACATTTTTATAATTGGTTAAATATTTATCGGGTGTTATGACCATATATTGTCATATAGACACACCCTTCCCAAAAAGGCCAATTGTGGGCCTGGAGTGGGGTGCGGAGGGTCCCTGGTGGGCATGTACACAGCTATACTTCCCAATCACATTCTGCATGATTGCACCACTTCTGGGGGGGGGGGGTTCTTGAAGCCTGAAGAAAGTTTCAGGGGTTTCTCAATAGTACAAAAGTTGGAAAAGGCTGATCTAAACAGATGGTGGAAAAACATTTGGAAGAACGTAGCAAGGAATTAATGGTAACTTTATTTTAAGTTGAGCCCTAGGCTAGGAGTTGCTGAAAATTAATATGGTCACAGCTGACCATACATGGTCTAAAGACTGAATTTCAAGACAAAATTCATTTTATAACATGTCTGTCTCTTAAATCTATGGCAAGCTAACATGTTGGGTGGATGATAAGTGGGGAGATTGGGCCACATTTGGAGAAAAAGTCCATCAGATGCTTTTACTCCTTCCTTGTCCTCTTGCTTCTTATTGTGCTGCCTTAATTCAGTAATCGTCAAAGGCCCTTTGTGCTCTCAAAGTTTTCTCTGGATTTTGATGGTGGACAACATGGAATAGCTTACTTCTGATAGCTCTGCACAGAACCCTTTTCTTTGTAGTTTCCACCTGTGTGTTGAGAGTAAAATCTCTGCACCACATAGCAAAGTATGAAAAAGGTGGGATTTGGTTGGGGGGGGGGCTCTAATCTGGGGAACTAGGTTTGATTACCTACTCTTCCCTATGCAGTGGGCCAGTCACAGTTCTCAGAGCTCTTTCAGCCTCATCTACCTCACAGGATTCCTGTTGTGGGGAGAGGAAAGGTAGGCAACTCTAAGCCAGTTTGAGATTCCTTTGGGTAGTAAAAAGTGGGGTACAAAACCCCAGCTCTCTTCTCTCTTCTCTGTCTAAATAATGATGGACGTGTTTATGATAACATGAAGCCATTTCTTCAAGCTGTTTTGATTACTCTTGAATGGCCATTTCTGCCATTTCTGCCTTTGTTGGCCACAGACTGGAGATGATCAGGGCAGGCAAGGTGAGGTGAGGCAGCCTCTCCAGCTGTGGCTCTCTGGTTCACCTCCACCCTCTCCTCTCTGCTATACCAGTGCACAAAGGGGAGGGGAAAGAACACACATGGGCATGGGCTGAAGCTGCAGCCACAGGCTTTGGGCCTTACTGCCTCACCCTGGGGAAAGGGGTGCACAGAAGCAGGCAAAGACAGTGTGAGGAGCATAAGATTTCAGAGTGGCTGTAGGAAGCACCTCTGATAAGAGTCTCATAAAAACAGGGGGAAGGCTTATAGGAAAAGGTCTGATCAAACCAAGCAGGAAGCAGCCTGTCTCCCTGATCTTGTTCTTTTATGTTGAGATTTTAGTTCTCCCCAACTTTGTTCATCCAAACATTTTGCCCAGAGCCATCCCTCAGTCCCCCCCCACACCAACTCCATTTGTGAAATGGAGCTCAGAAGGCAAGTGAGGGATGGAGGCAGCTGTCAGAATGGGGGGAGGAAATGGCTCCATTACATTTTTGATTAATAATTAATAATAATAATTGTCAATTTCTTTCTCTCAAGTATCAAAAACTAGCATTCAACTCATAATGCTGGTTTCCCCACATTTCTGCAAAAAGAAGAAAAAAAAACAATAGTTTATAGACAGAGGAAGGGGGGGGGGAGAAGAGCCACAAGGATTTAAAGGTCTGCTAGAATGAAGTGCAGGTAGAAGAATCTCTGTCTCCATTTTCAAATGCACAGCTTGCCCAAAGCTGGTGACTAAGGATGGTCCCCTGATTTGTGGGGACATTAAGGGTTTGCAACCTCTCCCCAAGAAATGTATACTTGTCCCCACCCCAATCTCAAATTTCATATTTACAAAACAGTAAGTGTTAGATGTTTTGATATTGGAAATAAGATGTTTGGATGTTTGGAAATAAGAGAAACATACCAGCTGTTTTTGTCCCAATTGATTGGAAGGAATGCAGGAGGGGCAGTGGCAGGGTGATTCAAGCAGGGTCTGCTAATCCTCTCTTCTGCTCTGTCCTCTTTTGCTTCTTTTTTTGGGGGGGGGAGTTGTTTTTATTGTTGTCCTGTTTAATATCCACTGAGAGGTGAGAGAATATTGGGGAGAACTAGAGTGAGGTTTTTATAAAACTTTGTGGTTGCATTCTCTGCTTGCAGTGGGAAATAATCACAGCTTTCTTAGAGTCTTGTCTGTTTTGAGTCTAACAGGCAAGGCTATAAAACCTTGTGGCAATCTAAGCAAAGCACTTTCCTCTTAAACAGCAACCATTTATTAAAATATAATGCACACATGTAAAATGCATGACGTTTGGCTTTCCTTGTAACTTTTGGTTTGCTCGAGATAACCCAAAGTTATCATCCCAACACAAAACTGCAATATTTGGAATCTCATTCTGATGCATATGTTACCACCCATGCTACCAGCAGCCTTGTGAAAGGTTTCTCCCAGATACAGCTGATATTGTGACATATATTACCACTATGTTTAAATGGGAGTTGTCATGTTTTCATCCTTTGCTCAAAAGCTGGAGTTAGTGGGAAAGCTATCCATTTACTTCCAAAATGACAGCCTTTGACTTCATGTGTCAATTGTGCTTAGAGGTGAGAGGCAGTAATTTTAGCATATTAAACCCATTTAAAGGTCAGCAGCTAAGCGGGGATAGTAGTTGGAAAAGATCACCAAGGAAGGCTCAGTAGAGGAAAGTCATAACAAACCACCTTTGCTTCTCACTTGCAAGACCCTTGCTGGGGGTCAATATAAGTTGGCTGCAGCATGTTGGCACTTTACACACACATAGAATAAAGCATGATAAATATAATAGTCTTGTAATGGGATATTCAAAGATGTTTTTGTGTGAATACACACAAATGAATGCTTGTTTATGTGTTCTGTTTCCTATATGAATACTGAAAAGAGTTGTACTTGCTTAGCTCTAGCAAGCTGGTTACACCACATCTTCAAGCCATAACTTGGGCCTACCTGAATGTTTGCATCTGTTGTTGTTGTTAGGTGCGAAGTTACGTCTGACCCATCGCAACCCCATGGACAATGATTCTCCAGGCCTTCCTGTCGTCTACCATTCCCCAGAGCAGTGGTCCGCAACCTTTTTATCACTGGGGACCGGTCAACGCTTGACAATTTTAATGAGGCCCTGGGGGAGGGGTAGTCTTTTGCTGAGAGATGTTGCCACCAACACCTGAGCCTCTGCTCCACTTGCTTTCCCGCCAGCGCCCTGACTTCCCGCTGCCCGCTGGGGGGCACGGGCAGCAGCAGCTACTCAGTGCCACGCCGAGGGGGAGCCCCAGCCATGGCGACTGCTGGAGAGCATCAAAGGTGAGCCAGCGGCAGAGTGGCAGGGCAGCCTCCGAGGCAGCAGCCGGGGAGGAGGTGGAGGAGGAGCCGCGGCCTGGGACCGACTGATCCACGGACTGGTACCGGTCCCCAGACTGGGGGTTGGGGACCACTGCCCCAGAGTCCATTTAACCTCTCACTGACTGCTTCAGTCACTCCATCCAGCCACCTCATTCTCTGTCGTCCCTTTCTTCTTTTGCCCTCGATCGCTCCCAGCATTAGGCTCTTCTCCAGGGAGTCCTTCCTTCTCATGAGATGGCCAAAGTATTTGAGTTTTATCTTCATTATCTGGCCCTCTAAGGAGCAGTCCAGGCTGATGCCATGATCTCTGATCTCTCCGATGCCATGATCTCTGTTTTGTTGATATTGAGTTTCAAGCCAACTTTTGCTTTCTCCTCCTTCCCCGGCATTAAAAGGCTCTTTAGTTCCTCTTCGCTTTCTGCCATTAGAGTGGTATCATCTGCATATCTGATGTAGTTGATATTTCTGCCTGCAATCTTGATCCCAATTTCTCATCATGTGCTCCGCATACAAGTTAGATAGGCAAGGCGACAGTATACAGCCTTGCTGAATTCCTTTCTCAATTTTGAAGCAATCAGTGATTCCATGCCCGGTTCTCACTGTTGCTTCTTGACCTGCATATAGGTTTCTCAAGAGACGGATAAGGTGCTCTGGTATTCCCATCTCTTTAAGAACTTGCCACAATTTGTTGTGCTCCACATAATCAAAGGCTTTAGCATGGTCAATGAAGCAGAAGTAAATGTTCTTCTGGAACTCCCTAGCTTTCTCCATTATCCAGTGTATGTTGGCAATTTGATCTCTAATTACTCTGCCTCTTCGAAATCCTGCCTGTACTTCTGTAAATTCTTGGTCCACATATTGCTGGAGCCTAGCTTATAGGATTCTGAGCATAATTTTGCTAGCATGAGAAATGAGTGCAATGGTGCGGTAGTTTGAACATTCTTTGGCATTGCCCTTCTTTGAGATTGGAATGTAAACTGACCTTTTCCAATCCTGTGGTCACTGTTAATTTTTTCAAATTTGCTGGCATATTGAGTGTAGCACTTTTACCGCATCGTCTACTCAAGCATTAATGCAAAGGAGATCAAGGAGTGCAGAGTATTTCACAAATTTTATGGCCTCTGGTACAAATAAAACATCTAGCTTTAGGGATTGTCATCTCTGGAAACTTGTCAAGTTCTTCCTTTATAATTTACCAGGACCCAATGACAATATCAGCAATCTTAGATATTTGGGCAGAACAATAAATAGAAGAAGGTTCTGTTTTAAGAGATTTCATTAGTCTCCCCCATTATGAGAGCAGTATATAAATTTAATAAATACATGAAAATAAATAAATATATAGACCAACTTCTAATTAAATCCACCTGATTCCTGTTCCAGTGACACCTGTTAGTTACCAAAAATACTGTGGGACCTAAAAACACTGGTTTAGATATCTGTCAGTTACAGATCTCTAGAACAGTCTTCACAAATTCATCCACAGAGTCAGCTGCTGGAGCTTCTGTAAGGTAAAGCCATAAAAAGCTATTTTATAAGCTGCGGTTTGTTCTTAGATGAAAACACTGCAAGGGGGAAAACACTGAAATAATCTTGCCTAAAAAAACTTATGATGTTACACTTTTGTACAGCTGTAATACAGTTAAGTCTGAACCCATCACATTAGGATAGTTTAGGATTTGTCTTCTGTGATTAATGCTTTAGTGTATCATGAAGATCATGCTGATGAATTTTATTTGTTAACTGCCGCTCTTGGCCAGCTGGATTGTGGCAGTGTACAACAGTAAAAATAACAATAAAACCATACAATAAAACCAATCTGACAACCCTCACCCCAATAACCCGGTT
Organism: Paroedura picta; assembly: GCF_049243985.1. Lineage (NCBI taxonomy): Eukaryota > Metazoa > Chordata > Lepidosauria > Squamata > Gekkonidae > Paroedura > Paroedura picta. The sequence continues at coordinate 59,919,669 of NC_135374.1, read as the reverse complement.
TCTTATGCATGCTTGAGCTAGATGCCATAAATGCAACAATACAGTAATGTAATTATGAACAATGTAAAAATATTCAATAATGTCAAAATCATTGATCACAGGAATGTTATATTAATATCCAAATTAAAAACGATTAGAAATTATTTCATGGAATAAGGCAGAGTTGAAGAATAAACTGACTGATGTGGAAATGTCTTTTTTCTAATTACAGCATTGTCCTGTTGCAAGAAACTTTGCAGGGCTGTGTGTGTTTGGAAAGTTATACTTCAGTCTTCCATCCTTCTGCCTCATTGGTGCACTTCCTTGAATATTTTTACCCTACCCATCCTTCAAGGCACTCAGTACAAGTGGCTCCATTTAATCTTCACAACAGCCCTCTGAGATAGGCTAGGCAGTGAAAGAGTGGCTGACTCAAGGTCATTGAGTCATGATTGAGAGGGGACTGGAACCTGGGTCTCCCTCCTCAGAACCCAACATGCTTACCACCGGCTGCATTGATTTCTGCTCGACAGAAGGTTAAAGCGTTTGTGACAAGCTTGATTGTGCCAAGTATAAGCCTATGGTTTTAAACAATCCCAGAATAATACACATTAATGCCTGTTTCTTCCAGGTAATTCACCTCTGTTTTCCTGCAAATGTTGGCTGGATCAAGATGCTTTTAAAAACGTCTTTAGTAAGTAATTACCCTGAGGCTAAGGTGTTATTGGCAAACTAATCCTCAAGTAGGAAAGAATGAGCAAGATGCTGTATTAGCAGCTGGTATATTATTGAGGTGAAGATGAAAACGCCTTACCAATGTCTCCAAGGAGATGTACGCAGCAGGAATCTCCCACTGCAAATTGATTTCCAAATATGCTCGTAAGTTATTAAATGAGAATTTTGTTTGTAGAGCCTGAAAGAAATTCCACCTTTTTGTCACCCTCAGAGACAAAGTGTTATACTATTCAGCATGTTCAGACTTTAGGATTACTTCAAGACCTACAGATGATCACTTGCCATTGAGGAAGCTCTGATTTGTCATTTTAGGCTCATTATTATTATGCTCAGGGATTTTTAAAAAGATGCTTGGACATTTACATGCTGTAGAGTATATGGCCAGGAAAGAATAAGCTCTTCTGTATTCAGTTATCAGTCAGCATGTGTCCTATTTCGATAATGGAATACATGAACACAGATCTCTGCCTGCCAGTTCCCTTAAGTTACTCAGCCCCATTGGTCAGCCATTTTGATGAGGAGTACACAAAGGCTAAAGTCTGATGAAATAAATTAAGTAAGTATTTAAAATTTCCTTCATGAAACTACTAACTCATTTTCATACTCAACAACAAAAGCGGTCTACAACTAACAACAGTAACACCCCTATAGCTACTTATTATATATTTATGAACTACTTCTCTAAGGAATGCTTGGAGAGGTTTATAACATTACTGATGCTATTAGGATAAATAAAATCTAAATACATCTAATACATCTAAAATTGTATGCGAACAATTCAGTAGAAAACACTCAATGAAACAGAAGTTGTAGTTTCATGGCTAGATGATCCAAAAGGAATGTTCTCCATGACTAATGGCACTTATTTATTAAATTTATAGCCTGCCTTCCTCCTGGGACTCAAGGCGGGTTACATATAAAAATATCCCCATTAAAACCCAACCCTAAAACAGCATTAATCCAAAAATTACTAAGGTGGCAAGATCCCTCCTACCTGTGTTAGATATTATAGCAAAGCCTGAGGGGGACCCATTGATCTTGCTAACATGGCCTCAGCCATAGACCTGGTGGAAGAGCTCTGTTTTACAGGCCCTGCAGAACTTTAACAGCTCAGTTAGTGCCCTCAGCTCTCCTGCGAGCTCATTCCACTAGCACAGGGCCAGGACTCATGGGGAGCACTTACACAATGAAATGTCATTATTGTCAACACATTGGAAGTATTGTGAAAGAACTGTAGTGCTCCCCATCTACAGAAAAGGAGACAGAGCATTAATTATTGACACATTACCTAAAAGTCTGGTAGATCCAACCATCTTCCAAGAAGCTTTCCTCCACTCTAAGGAGCCTCTTTTCAATTAAAGTGACTCTTACTCCAATGGAGAGGGGTGCTACTTGGTTCAATCCTTGGCACCACTAGGTAAAAGGTTCCCAAATAGCAGGTCCTGGAACAACGAAAGGGTGGTCTGGGGGTGATGGACTGGCTAAATATTGTATTTGTCATTAATTTTATGAGAATTAATAGATCTGCTGTTGACTTTTGACTTTATACTTTGAAATAACATATGGCAAAAGCTTACTTTACTCAATGTGGACCAATGCTGATTTTTGTTAACTGGAGTTCACTAAGGCCCATTCTGCATGGCAGCAGCACGCTGCGCCACTGCTGGTGCATGGCTGTGGAGCTACATGCCTTGCAGCATTCTGTGTCCCCACAGGGGACACATTTCAATGCCAAATCTGCTCCAGTGTTGAAATGTGCCCTGCAGCGGACACAGCCACAGCAGGAAGGTTCTGTCACACGTGGTGGGTTATTTCGCAGGAAGGTGGGATGGCATGATTTTTTTTTTTAAGCCCTGGTTTGCCCCATGGCACTATGAGGCACAGAGAAGCTGTCCAGGCCATTTTTTGCTTCCTGACAGCCTCTAGGATGAGGAGGAGCCGGGTTTTCCCATTCAGATGGGCGTGCCATGGGAGGGGCTCCATTGGCCCCCAAAACGCCAAAAGATAATGTGAAGAATCTACATTCCCTTAATGCAGGGCTACTGGGGCCCGATCTGTACCAGGGCTGGGAGGGTGGCGGCCTGGCGGCAACATCAAATCCATAGTGACATCGCCCTGGCCTTTTCCGCCTGTGTGGAATCAGCCTAAGAGGATGTTTTTTAGGATGAAATATTGAAGGGTTTCTAGCAAACCTAATAACTTCTTTCACGGGGATTCTTTCTTGTTCTCTTATTATTCAGTTTATGTATCAAAAGCATTACTACATGAAAGAGTTTATCCTTTTCCAAACTGGGGATAGGATGATCTCTGTCTTCATGTATGCTGATGACATAATTCCTTGTGATCAGCTGAGTTCACAGCAAAATTCACAACTAAGATCACGGTGCCATCTACTGGACAACTGTAGAATTACTCTAAATTAAACAAAACATTTAATATGAATTTAAAGAAACAATATCTAGAAGTATTTTTATTTAACATTATGCTAGTCCCTAGATCTGTGAGATTGTTGTGTGTGTTAAGTGTCATCAAGTCATTATGCAACATACAGCAACTCTATGAATTAATGGCTTCCAAGCACCCTATTGTTAACAGCCTTGCTCAGGTCTTGCATATGGGAGGGCATGGTTTCCTTGACTGAGTCAATGTCATTTCATGTTGGGTCTTCCCCTTTTCCTGCTGTTTTCAACTTTTCCTAGAATTATTGTCTTTTCCAGTGACCCTTGTCTTCTCAGTCTCCTTATGGTTTCTTTTAATGAAGCCGAGGAATTATAAATCTTTAACAATTTCAATTTTGTTGTCAACCTTCAAGTTATGTAATTTATCAGTAGACATTACATTTGCCTTCTTGAAGTTCAGCTGTAATCCTGCTTTGGCACTTTCTGCTTTAACCATCTTCAGTAGTTTTTTTAAGTCTTCATTATTTTCTGCCAGTAATGTGGTATCATTTGCACCTCAAATCTTCTTTCCACCAGTTTTCACTTCACTTTCATCTAAATTTAATTAATCTTTCCTTACGATATGTTCTTCATATAGACTGGAGAGATAGGAAAATGAAATGCATCCCAGACTGGCACCTTTACCAACCAGAACCCATTCTGTTTTTCCATATTCTGTCATAACAGTAACATCTTGTCTAGAGTACAGGTTGTACATCAACACAATCCGATGCTGCCTCCCACCCATAGGTTTTCATGAACCCACAGTCAAAAGCTTTGCTGTAATCTATGAGACACAAGCTGATTTTCTCTTGAAATTCTTTTGTATGCTTAGTAATCATTGCAAATTTGCAATATGATCTCTACTGCCTCTTCCTTTTCTGAATCCAGCTTGGACATCTGGCATTTCTCATTCTATTTCCTGTAAGACTTTGACCATCATACTCTCTTGAAAAATTAAAGTGATAGTTGCTACAGTCTTTGACATCTCCATTGGAATTGGAATGTAAATTGAGTGTTTCCAGTCTGTGGGCTATTGTTTTGTTTTCCATATTTGTTGGGATATTCTTGTTGTGTATTTTGGGTGCATATTTTGTTGCTACATTGGTAAGATGGTGTCTACCTCTTATAGGTCCAATTCTAATTCCTAGCTCAATGATTACAGGTGAATGCTGACTGTGTGGGAAAGCCTCAAGAACAGATCTGGATATATGCAATGGCTGACTTCTCCAGTCAGATGATATATGTGTTAAATCAGGGTTGAACTCTCTATTCCAAGCTGCTGAATTGAAGGTGCCTCTGTTTCTAGTATTGAAAATGAGATGCAAACCATGTTCTTCAGCCCAATCAACAAGTACATTATATCCTAGAATTTTCACTCTGTGGTGGGCTTGATTTTCATTATCAAGATGAGTTTCTTGAACAAGAGCTAAATCTATTTTATTGACCAGCAGGACTGACTACAAAGTATTGGCATTTAGACTTGCTTATATCCTCAATATTCATTTCGCTCCATATGCTTATCCAATCCCCTCTTAAAGCTGTCTATAGCTACCACCACTTTTTGCAGTAATGAATTCCACCTGTTGATTACTCTTTGGGTGTAGTAATACTTCCTTTTATCTGTTCTAAACTTGCTGCACATTAATTTCATTGATTTGCTCACAAGTTCTTGTATTGTGAGAAGGGGATAAAATATTTTTTCTCTACCTTCTCTACCTACTGTGGGGATGGAAAGAGAAAGTTGTTTGTAAGCTGCTTTGGGACTTCTTTGGGTAGTGAAAAACAAGTAATAAAATACCAGCTCTTCTCCTCCTTCTTTTCCTCTTCCTCCCTCATTCCTACCACCTCTTTCTGATGGAGAGAAAGTGTGTGATGCAATATAAAAGATCTCTCTCTGACCAGTCCCCAAGAGAGATACAGCACAACTTCTCAGGCAGCTGCTGCAGAGCACTACATTCCCCCAAAGGTGGCAGCAACTAGGCCAGCCAACCAAAAGATATTTTAGAATGATTTGCTGGCATGCAACAGATATTTATGTATAAAAGAAGCTCATAGTGCTGGGAATGCAGTTTGAGTTCCCTTTTCATATTTTATCTATATATAATAACATGAGGTTGCTATTAACCAAACTCTACTGTTTTACTCTACTGATTTGTCTCAATTTGAGCTAGTTGCAGTCTAGGTTTGGTAAAATGAAAAGTACTGAAAGAAAGAAAGAAAGAAAGAAAGAAAGAAAGAAAGAAAGAAAGAAAGAAAGAAAGAAAGAAAGAAAGAAAGAAAGAAAGAAAGAAAGAAAGAAAGAAAGAAAGAAAGAAAGAAAGAAAGAAAGAAAGAGAAATTGTTAGTTCTATTATTTGGAAGCAGTATCCTTCAAGCTTGATTCATTGCATCTTAAGCACATTAAGTACTATCCAGTAGATAGGTTATTTTCCAGACAGGAAACACCCAGTTCAAGAAGGACTAGACCTCTGCAAAATTTAAATTTCTGTGAAGATTTTCTTTAAAGCTCCAAATGATATTGACCAGAAACTCAGTCATCAACATTATCAAACATTTCTGCAGTTAGTTTTAAAAGCAACAGTGTTTTGAAGTGCATGAAAAATAATGTGGCAAGAATAATATTTCTCCTGAAAGACATGCAGTGATGAAAGTGGATTACATGTTTTTTCTGGAACTCCCACAATATTATATTAGAAACTCTAGCAGCCAAACTAGACGTGACATGTTCTTTTTTAACTCAGAAATTTGGGAAACTGTAAATAAGCTGTTAAACTGGGGGGGAAAGGATTCATTCGAGAGTATGGTGTGGGGAGATCATCAAAACCCTTTCATTTGCAATCTGTTCTGGACTTCAGTAGCCTTTCTGGAGCTGCTCTTTGTAGTTTTTCTGGTGTAAAAAAGCTACATACAGCATATAGTTCAGCGGTGGAATAGGCTGCCTAGGGAGGTGGTGAGCTCCCCCTCACTGGCAGTCTTCAAGCAAAGGTTGGATACACACTTTTCTTGGATGCTTTCGGATGCTTAGGGCTGATCCTGCGTTGAGCAGGGGGTTGGACTAGATGGTCTGTATGGCCCCTTCCAACTCTATGATTCTGTGATTCTATATTAAAATAGATTAAAATAGATCTCTCTCTCTCTCTCCCTCTCTCTCCTCTCTCTCTCTCTCTCTCTCTCTCTCTCTCTCTCTCTCTCTCTCTCTCTCTGAGACTATCAGGAAAATGGGCTAAAGAATAAGAGTTAACTAGCTCTTCCACCTATGTCCCAGATCACCTCCCAGTTCTGGTGCTTTTGCTATGCAAAAAAGCTATTCATGAAAGCTATTCAGCCTTTCCCCTGCCCCCCTGCCAGGTAAGTCCCCTGCTTCGGGGCGGACAAAGGAGCAGGCCCACCACATCTCTGACATGGCAGACCTGCTCCTTTGGCCACGCTGAAGCCTCCACCAGTCACCCCCCCCCCCGAGCAGGGCCATCGCATCTAGGACAGGCCAAGGGGCCAATCGGGAGCTTTTATCCCAGACTCACCCCGCCCCTTTCTCCTCCCACCTAAGCCTTATGGCTTTATTCTTACCATTCCCACAGAGCGATTTACAGATATGTAATTTCCCAAACTTGCTTTATGCGTACAAAACCAGTTCCCTTCCCCCTTATCTCCATGAAAATGGTGAGTGGGTTTGTATGATGTTTGTTTATTTTTATTAATTTTATTTCTAGTAGGCTATAGTTATAGCGGTGCATGGTAGTGAACAGAAAAGGTTTCTATGGCTCGCAGACATGTTTCTCTCTCTTGACTTATGTGCAAGGATGAGTTAAAATATTCTTGGGCTCCTTCTTCCTCGGGCATTTCCTTCATAATTCTTCCTAGAAGTTAGTTTCTGGTTTTGGTACACCTAAGCAATATAAGATCTATGTATCTTTCCCCTTCTCTTTCCAACTTCACTTTGCATTCTTTATTTATATTTGTGGAAAATGAGTAATATAATGACAGAACCAGGGGCTGAATATAACTTTCATAGTATGTATGAAAATAAGCATTACATCTGTGATGATGGCTGGATGATTTTTCACATTATTCTGTTTCGTCTTCCTTCCTAACTCCAGCTCCCACCACTTTCCAGTTTCATTCACTGCCCATAAAGAGTTTCCCCCTTCTGAACAATTTGGTATAAGCCAAAACAATATATGGTGTAATGAAAACAGTCCTAACTAAAAGGCATGTTGTACAGATGTGCCTGGTCAGGTTTCTGGGTTATTACATTCATGGAAACAGAGACAGTTTGCAAAGCCTGAATCTATAATCTACTTTTGTTTTGAACACTGCAATATATTCTGTGGTTCCCAAATCAAATTTAATTCAACAGTTTGTTTTTGTATTTAGTTTTACATTTGTGAAAGCAATTTTCATTCATTTGCTGTTTATTGATGACTAAGAAATAGTCTTATCTTATACACATGGAGGTAGGCAGTTTCAGCACAGAAACTCTAGATGAAATCCAGAAATGACTTAGAATCTTCTCCAAACTGCATGGGAAGTTTCCTTCCCATAACCTGATTTTTCTGTGGTGTTTGTAGCTGGTGCACAAATTCTCCATATAGTGAGAAGGATTCACTGGATAAGATGCATCAATATGTTGCTGCTACTTATAGTAACTATGCCATTTTTAATATATTAATACTAGCCATTTTCAAACTGCCTTTGAATTCCATTTTAGCAACTATTTGCTAATGGATTTTTTCCTGTCATTTCAGACAGACTCAGTAACCAGCTGCTAGAAGAATTTATTTACCTCTTCATACAAACTTGCCTCCATCAGGTTAGCAAAGCTTGGTTGAGCTGTGTGTGATTTAAAATGTCCATAATGCTTTCTACATTGCCACTTCCACCTACAGTATGTAATGAAGATTTTCATATTAGTGTTCTAAACCAGATGTTATTAGTTGTTTTGAATAAGTGATATAGGGACAAGGGATCATACAATGCATTTCCTTCCAGTAGACCAATTATGCATGGGGTGGACTGCCCGAGCTGATGGCTTCAGGGCAAATCTCTGATTATGCCCAATGTCGCCACCATCCCGGGCACCGGCCAGTCCTGGCCCGACCCAGGCCCTCGGAAAGACCGTGGTAAGGGAAAGCGAATTCTTCTACGTTCCCGGAGCTACTGCGGGTTTCAGTGAGGGCTAGGTCAGGCTGGCCTCGTGCGAAATCGAAGGAGCCAGACCTCCTCCCCCAACCTACAGGGAAGATGGAGTAAAGGCGTCTCAGTGGTGTCGCTATAGTGCCTAAGTGCTATATTGGTTTAGCACTATAGCACTCAACATAAACTACTAAAAAAAAAAAGTCAGCTGAAGATCATGCAGCACAAAGGATGAAGGGGGAAAGTAGCACTGTTTGAAATTACCATAGCACTTCAGAGATGACTCACTATGACCAATTATGCACAGCGGCAGCCACACCAGGCTGCTGTCATTCTGCTGGGGTGGGATGCCCCAACATTCCCCGCATGCCCACGGGGAGGGGCTCCCCTGGTGTACGCGGTCCAACTTGCCGCAATGGCCACATGTGTGCAACATGGAAGCGCCTCAGCAGCAGTCCCCCTGCTCGCTGGCAGGGGAGCAACATGCCGCCCTCTCACCACAGTGGGGGCAGGGGGGAATGCCCCCGTTCAGCTCCACAGCTTCCAACTGCATTTTTGCAAGCAGGAGGCAGCACGTGTTTTACATGTGGAATCGTTCTTGGCTTAATCATATGATTGGTTTTTCATATCTAATGTTACTCTCATCTACATCAGCAATCCATGCCCATGAAAAGACTTACCATTGAATGTAGAATACTTGAGTAACTACAGAGTACCAACTCAATAAAAATAGCAATATGATACAGAATGACTCTTCCTAGTCTGTCCTGCTGTCTGAGCCTAACAAGTCCTCACACAACCCACCTGACATTTGTAAGTTGATCTGAGATCGACTCAACTCTGAAAAGGTTACATTTCAACTAGATCAAAACTGGTTTCTGCAGGAGACAGTGTTCATGTGACTATGCTGGATATGAGGAATTGCAACAACTATATAGCTGTGTGTTAATAGGATGATAAGCACTTCCCATTATACTATCGCATCAGATGGCGGCTTGTAAAGGTGAATTAACCAATAGGATTTAAGTGGATAACTGTTCCTCTGCTTCCTAATTCTCATCTGCATACCAGGCCATTTTGGCTGAATTTTCCCTAGCTGCGCTCTAGCAGTGAGTAAACTTGGCAGGGACAGGTAGTGGCGACAGCAACATAGGCATTCAGTAGGTGTGGATGTGGTTTTAAACACCCGTCCGTCCCACCAACTGACCTTTCCCTATAAGTGAATGTTGTGATCCTGTTATGTTATCCGTTGCAGCCTTTGGAACATATACTGGTCTTTAGACCGCAGAAAGAGAAAGTAATTTGAGTTAATTCATATTAGCATTTTGACATTAGTGACATAGTGATGCCCACACAAGTTGACATCTTTGCAGAATGTTATACCCTGTGAACAGTCTAACAACTCTCTGTCATATATAATGTCTGGAGCTACAGGTACACCAAAGCAAAGCAAATTGTGAAGACTCTGCAGGCACAAAATATATATATTTGGAGCTCTTGCATTGCAAGGGATTGCTAGACTAAAATAAATTGTTCTCTTAGGTTTTATCAGTCACATGCCAACATCTCAAGAAATGAAAGCAAAAGCTCAACTATTTTTAACAAAGACATGTCTGTGATCACAAAGGCCATACAAAGGTCTTTAAAGGTATGAAAATATAATACCAGACATAGGTCTTTTCCAGGAAGAGGGGGAACACTTGCTAGCACTCAATGGGAAACTGGCAATCTCCCAGAAACAGTCTGAGATTCTTTGTTTTCTTTTCCAGAAGAAGCCAAGTGTACTTATGCAAAGATCCTGAGTGTGATGACTAATTGATCACTGGGTCATCTACAAATAACTTGGGAAATGATCCTGCAGGATAGATTACTGCTATGAACACACAAAGGAAATTACCAGTATATAAAAGATTCATCATACAACCTGTTGGTTAAGACTGCATGTGCTGTGCGATGGACCATCAAGGGTTAATGCCTAACAGAGTCTGAGAACTTTGAGTGACATACTGTTCAAATGGAATTCTGTTGAGAGAATTGCTTTAGAAATTGACAGTTCAAGAAGACTAATTTAAGCATTGAATGTGCTCTGGGGAAGAGGCTAAGAGTGTGGATCAAACAGGATCCTTGTTCAAACAAAAAAAGGGAAATAGCTTCTAATAAACAGAAGTGATCCCTGCCCAGTTAAGAAGGAAAATAACTTCTAGAAAAGAAGAGTGGTCCCTGGTCTGTGTTTAAAGAAGGATTTGGGGAACTTGATTGTATGTTCCTGCCTTCTAAACTTCACATGTTGGTTAAACTCTGAAGTCTATGCTTGAGTGTTTAAGCAGAAATTGAAAAGAATGCTTCTCTCCTCAAAGTTTTAAAGACCTTGTAGAATAGCAGAAACACTTGTTGGCAACAAATTATCTGGTGTTACCTCAATTTTATTATATGTTTACTTCATATATACTCCACTTGATTCCATCTGTCCTTTTCTCCTCCAAGTTAAATAAAACATTTTTTAAATTTTATTTTGAACTTTCAAAAGCTTCTTGTGTGTCATTTCAAAAGCTGAATATAAGAAGGTGATTTTGTCTCTTCTCTCAGTTCCCTGGGCTGGGTTAACATCAATCAGTCAATCGATGGATCAGTCAGTCATAGGCAAACAAATAAGAAGAAAATAGATAAAGGGGCTGCTCAGCAAGAAAGAACACAGAAGGGAAAATCCTGCATGTGAAGGAGGGAAGAGATCTTCATGTGCTGTTGTACATAAGACTGAATTGGAAGCTTTAGTTAACTCGCCTACAGGCAGATTATTTTTTGCTAAAATCTGATAGGTGATATCTAGTTTTTATTAGATCAATTGCCTAATAAAATAAAAGAGAGCCAGTTTGGTGCAGTGGTTAGGAGTGTGGACTTCTAATCTGACATGCTGGGTTTGATTCTGCGCTCCCCCACATGCAACCAGCTGAGTGAGCTTGGGCTGGCACAGCACTGATAAAACTGTTCTGACTGAGCAGTGATATCAGGGCTCTCTCAGCCTCACCCACCTCACAGGGTGTCTGTTGTGGGGAGAGGAATGGGAAGGCGACTATAAGCCGCTTTGAGCCTCCTTCAGGTAGAAAAAAGCGGCATATAAGAACCAACTCTTCTTCTTCTTCTTCTTCTTCTTCTTCTTCTTCTTCTTCTTCTTCTTCTTCTTCTTCTTCTTCTTCTTCTTCTAATAAAATATTTGTTCTAGAAAATTAATGAACATTCATCAATTAACTATTCTAATGCAAACTTTGGCTTAAAAAAATTAAACTTTAAAAAGTGAACTTGTTACATTTTTGGACTATCACTTGAAAACTGTTACGTTAGTAGGATGGCTCTGTAGATTCTATTCGTGAACCACTCTAACCATTCTAGCTTTATTTGAAACTCTGGTTTTCTTAAACTGATAACGTTACATGTGGTTTATTGCAGCTGAAATGAAAGGATAGCAAAATATGCTTTTAAAGATTAAAAACACTGATTGAATAATACAATTAGTTTATCTGCTTCAACTTTGGTTGGGATCTACCTGTCAGTAATACGAATGAAGCATAAAATAACATTATTGTATTTTCAATAGTACAGATAGTTGTGAGTTTCCTACATTCTGCTGCGAGTTGGTCTAGATGCCCCTGGTGGTCCCTTCTATGATTATATGAACAGGGCCAGGTGGGGATTTTACATAAAGTATCTATGCAAATAGTAGATCGATATTCTAAAACACAGTGAGACTTCCTTCTCACTAAACATGCAAGGCTAAAATGCTTAATTAATTCAACTAGACTTCTATGGAAGTCATCAGATCTTTCAAATTTTAATATCTGGAATAGTTTTGCTGTATAATATAAAAAGCTAAGGCGTAGGTGGGTGGAGAGTGGGTGGGGCCAGTCCAATCTTTGGACCAATTGGAAGGCTCGAAGCCAGCTGCCCTGATCATGATAACCCAGGCTAATCCAATCTTGCCTGTTCTTTGGAAGCTAAGCTGGGTCAGCACTTGGTTAGTACCTGGATGGGAGACCACCATGGCCCATTATGCACGGCCGCCGAAACGGCGATTTCGGGTCACGTGGAAAACGCGGAGGGGGAAGACGCGACGCATACCGGTTATGCACGGGGCGGGGCGCGACGGCGGCAAAACCCAGAGTAACCGATTATGCACGCGCCGATCCGGGCGCCGCTTCTGGTTGCGCCCCGCTCACCCGGAAGCTGCGCTTTCTTCCGCGTTTCACTGACACGGCTTTTTCGGCGGCATGCACCGAAGCTGCAGCCGGTTGCAGCCGGCTCCGTGCGTTATCCGTGATTTTAGTCGCCGCCATTCCACCCCGAATGTGCGCTAAAACCCCCGTGCATAATGGGTCCATATGAGCCCAGGGTTGCTATGCAAAGGAGACAATGGCAAACTGATTCTCTTGCCTAGAAAACAACATTGTTGTTAATAATTTGATTTCTATACTGCCCTCCCAGCAGACCGGCTCAGGGCAGTGTACAACATGTAAACATAATGACATTAATGAAAAACATACAATAAAATAAAATTTAAACTAAAATTAAATTATGCAACATTGTCCCATCAACCGGATGGCTATTATATTACTGAATTCTCTTAGAATTAGATTGCAGTTCAGAGGTGGCTTTGATTGGGGGGGGGGCAGTAGATGTAATGGGAGTTACCATAAGATGACTTCAACTTGATGGCAAAAAGCAAACACTGAAGTCCATATGAAAATACATATCTACATATGAAAATAAATGTGCTTGTGAGACTATTTCCGCAGTTATGATTTGCCAGAGTGTTTTCATTGCATCAGATTCTAAATGTAGACTATAAATTTGCACTTGACATTCTGCATCTATGTTTTTCTTCTGTCACTGGTCAGAATTCCAATCACTGCATGCACTTTTGTTGGGAGAGGGGGCAGTTCTGCCTCTGGTCATGCATCCCCCCTTTTTATTTAGTCAGTAGATGCGCAATAATGCACTTGCATCATAATGCAATTAAAAATTTCAGCCACAATTTCTTAGCTTGCAGTCACTCACAGGTTGTGAGTCCCCCTGCCTGAAGTTCAATTTTGTGTTTTAGTTGCTTTTTATTCCCTTCCTGTACGAGCAAATATTTATTATGACACCCCCCCCCCGTGCCATCCCTAAATTCCTATTACAGGGAAGGGGGTCTCATGTTGATGTGCACTTAATCACCTTGCATGAGTGAAGACAAAGCATGTTGATCAGCATTACATAACTGTTTATCAGCATAAAAGTTAAGAACAGTAGAGTGGCATGAACTAAACCTTTAAAAATGAAAATTTGCCTAACAAAATAAGTTGAAGGACTGCAATCTGGATTTTCAGATCGTTAGGTGGATAGGGAATTGGTTAGAGAACCGCACTCAAAGAGTTGTTGTCAATGGTGTTTCATCAGACTGGAGAGAGGTGAGTAGCGGGGTACCTCAGGGTTCGGTGCTCGGCCCGGTACTTTTTAACATATTTATTAATGATCTAGATGAGGGGGTGGAGGGACTACTCATCAAGTTTGCAGATGACACCAAATTGGGAGGACTGGCAAATACTCCGGAAGATAGAGACAGAGTTCAACGAGATCTGAACACAATGGAAAAATGGGCAAATGAGAACAAGATGCAATTTAATAAAGATAAGTGTAAAGTTCTGCATCTGGGTCAGAAAAATGAAAAGCATGCCTACTGGATGGGGGATACGCTTCTAGGTAGCACTGTGTGTGAACGAGACCTTGGGGTACTTGTGGATTGTAAACTAAACATGAGCAGGCAGTGTGATGCAGCGGTAAAAAAGGCAAATGCCATTTTGGGCTGTATCAACAGAGGCATCACATCAAAATCACAAGATGTCATAGTCCCATTGTATACGGCACTGGTCAGACCACACCTGGAGTACTGTGTGCAGTTCTGGAGGCCTCACTTCAAGAAGGACATCGATAAAATTGAAAGGGTACAGAGGAGAGCGACGAAGATGATCTGGGGCCAAGGGACCAAGCCCTATGAAGATAGGTTGAGGGACTTGGGAATGTTCAGCCTGGAGAAAAGGAGGTTGAGAGGGGACATGATAGCCCTCTTTAAGTATTTGAAAGGTTGTCACTTGGAGGAGGGCAGGATGCTGTTTCTGCTGGCTGCAGAGGAAAGGACACGCAGTAATGGGTTTAAACTTCAAGTACAACGATATAGGCTAGATATCAGGAAAAAGTTTTTCACAGTCAGAGTAGTTCAGCAGTGGAATAGGCTGCCTAAGGAGGTGGTGAGCTCCCCCTCACTGGCAGTCTTCAAGCAAAGGTTGGATACACACTTTTCTTGGATGCTTTAGGATGCTTAGGGCTAATCCTGCGTTGAGCAGGGGGTTGGACTAGATGGCCTGTATGGCCCCTTCCAACTCTATGATTCTATGATTCTATGAAAATATCAAATCAGGGCTCAGCAAAGAAACAATGCTTTGTGAACCAACTACCTGCTTCACAGTACCATTTACCTAGGAAACAGGAAAATGACAACTTTAATCACATCTCTTGAATAGCATGGAGTTCTGATGAGAGGGATTGTGGTGAGAGAATGAACTGTCCAGTTGCACCTTAAATCATGAAAGGGCATTTAGATGCTGGAGGGGAAGGAATGTTTAGTTCTTGACAGCTTAACAACCCCAAACAGCTGCTAACATATGTTCTGTCTTGAAGGAATCTTCTCATATTAATATCAGAGAAAAATCAGGGAAAAAACAAAACTCCATAGGATATCTTTTTGGAAGTTCCCTAAAACCGTGCACTATTATTAGGACAAGTTCACATTGTAAAATGATCATGCTCACAATTTTAAAAAATACACAGGGAAGAGTGGGGTTGGGTTGTATGAGAGGCACGTAGTAGGCAGAATTGATATGTCTCTATGATGACACCACTTGAGGTGGGAATGGAGGAGGAAGCAGACTCAAATCCTGAGGTTCCTCATTGGATAACTGCAAATTGCCTTCCATGGGAGGGGGAATAGCAGTTTCTGAAGATTCACAAACTGTGTGGCAAACAGGATTACATTCGGATCTGCTCATTAAGTGCCATTTTTGGGGGTAAAACATTTGTCATTCACCAAGACTTTAGGAATGCTAGAATGGCATTTTTCTGGATTGCTGAAAATCTCTAAGGCTACAATCTTACTGATGTGCCAGAAAAAGCTCCTATGGAAAACATTGGGGTGTGTATCTGAGAGAATATTCATAGGATCAAATTATAAGAGCCACTCTTTATGTTTTATGATTACAGCTATGCAGATAATCTCTATGCTCTGCTAGTAAAATATAGCCTAGCCCACCTCTTGGGTGCTCCTAATTAAACGGAGAGTTTCCAGCCTCAGCCCAAGAGAATAAATCTGGTCCTGAGCAGAACAGAGCATATGGTGAGTTTGGGTCCTTTCATCCCTGCTGGACTAACATTGAAGGAGAAACCTTACCCTCCTAAATTTCCTGACTTTTATGAGAGCTTATTGCTATAATGAATGACATTACTTTTAGTACTTGCTAATGTTTTCTCTTTAATACTGAAGTTTGCTTTATCTGAGAAAAATAATGGTGAATGGGTAGACAAAAAAGCCCCACATAAATACATGTTTAATGCCAGGAGTAATGGTGTCCTGGCTTTTTGTATTCACAGGTACTGTAAAGTTTCACAATCTATCGGTTATGTATTATGGCCCTGATCCAGGAAAGCACTTAACTATGTGTCTCGCTTTCACAATGACATCACTTGAAATGCTCATTTGGTTTAAAGGCAGAATTATATATTAATTGTTTTTCTGGATTGGGGCCTAGAATAGGTAAATCTGTCCCCTAAGTCATCACCCAAGTCTCTTCACAGACATCTGAGCTTGAAAGCCAACAGGATTTATTCAACTGTTAGTACATGTGGGATTTAAACAGGTGTCTAATTAACCCCAATCACAGTCAATGTTTTCATCTTCTGGGCCAGAATAAGAACAGCAGTCCCACTGAAAGTAAAATAAGAAAGGAGGCATGGAGACTGTGCCCTGTCAAAGAAAAATACAGAGCATGCTTGTGGAGAATTGCTGTCGGCTCCATGTTAAATGTTAACTCCAGCAAGCCACACCAGGTCAAGTTGGAATCACAGATATAAGGGGAAATATTTTTTAGATGTCCTGATGCAGTTTTCATTCTTATGCAAAAATGTCACCTGAGCTGAGGCGTCCATTGTTTTACAGCCTCTCCTTAATGTATGGAGGACGTTCTAGGGGATGCCACTGGGGTGTAAAACTTCATGAATCACACTGACAAAGGACTCTGTAGCACCTCAAAGACTATTTATTGTGGCAAAAGCTTTTGTAACACACAATATTTTTATTACGATCTTAGTTACAAGATTTGTGATAGCTAATCTATCTCTTTTTTTCTTTGAGCATATTGCTTCCTTTTTCTATACAGCCAGGTCATGGTTCGTGAACAAGGCACTTTTCTACAGCCCTGGAAATATTCACTGAAGATTCTGACACCTTTTGCCTTCATTTTTCTAAAAGTAACTCTCTAGCCCTTATTGGGAAAGAATTTATATATTAAAAATAGAAATGAAATCCAGTTCAGGAGCTAAAAAGTAATTTAATTAGTTCTAGTAAAGAACGTTTTTTAAAATGTTTGGTTTGCAAACTCTTACTCATTGCAAGGGTATAAAAGACTTCACTGATGAGAGGGACCTTAACACAATTCCCAGTATGTTAATGTTCACACTTCCAATTATGCTAATAGATACATGCAAAACAGAGAAAACCCCTCTGACAAAGCAGCCCTTAGTGTTTAGAAATGTGTTCCCATCCCTTCTGTGCAATTGCAGCTGAAGAAACCCATCAAGCGCTAAACCTGCATATCCTGTAATCATTTGTTAAACGTTAAATGATACACAATCCTTCCTCTCTAAGCAAATTTGTTAACTCTATTAAATCACCTGTGCAGATCCAAATGGAGGCGGTTGCCATGGGAAGCCAATAACATTCTAAGGGATTTTGTGTTAAATAAAAGGAAGTGTTTGGTGCTATAAAAAGAACTGGCTCTTGTGAAAGCAGGGGTCTTCCAAAGGGCTTAGTACAGTATATGAGAAAAATTATTCATACTCCTTCCACCTCAGCCTTCAAAAATATATACAGTGACAGGGGTATTTATTTAATTTGGAAAGTATTGGGTAACATAGGTCCATTTCCTTTGAATGCATGTCTCCTTAAACCATATGCCAATGCCGTTTCATGAACTGATGAATGTATCTAGTTTAGGTGCTGAAAGGAACAGGAGACACTTTTACTGTGTTCCACAGAATGGGGGAAATATGGTTTTGTACGTTTATTTTTCATTCATTTAAGTGCAGCCCGCTTGACTGCCATTGATGCTTCTGTAAATATCTGCAAAGGAGGAACTTTTCAGGAACCCACCACTATACCATGCCCAGGAGTCTGAGCCAATAGCAATAGACCCAGTGTTCTGTATCTGTTTCCCATTCTTTCTTGTTCCAGTGATGTGATGGCATTTCTTAGGCTTGTGGAAAGGAAGTGCCAATACTCAGAATGCATTTGACTTCTGCAGAGAGTTTACACTCATGCAGTCCAAACTAGGTTCATCTTCTGAAAGGAAACCCAAGATTCAAAGTTGCTTCCTACCCTCATGAATTATGAGAAGGAAATGATTCACTTCATTGTCTTCTTCCAGCTGTCTTCTCCAGAATCTCTCCATACAAAGCAGCTGGAGGCAGGGGCTCAACTGGCTTTTTTTTGTTTGTTTTCAAATGCAGGAGCAATCAAAGCTGACTTCCCTGAGCTGTGGAACATTTTCCATCTTCCAGTTGCTGTTGGCTGGCTATATAGAAACCCACGGCATTGGCACTTCCTCAAAGAAGGGATTTGATGCCCACAAAGGATGGAACATGAGGGTCAACTGAAAGGTCAATTATGTTGCTACCTTTTGCAAAAATGGCAAAAACTAGGAGTTGCTATCCCTTTCTGAATTAAAATTAATTAGGGTGAGCGTCTCAAATCTTTAGTTGAAAAATAAAATGTGTGGTCTCCAGAAAACTTCAACCAAGTGAAATGCGGCAACCAATTGACTGCATGACAGAATTAACTTCTAATCCTCCCATCAGTTCACAGGTGTGGAGACTGCGCTGCCATCCAGTGTTGAGTGCCTTCTGCCAGTCATTGCTGCTGTGCTGCCTCTATAAATGCAGATTGTGTCGGAACCTCATTGAAAAGAACAGAGGATTCTCAGCAGGAGTGCTTTGTGGATTGCCCTGGTTGTCTTCCAGTATTACAGCTGTAGCTTTTACGCAGTAAATGAATCTTCCCAGAACCTTACTGCTGCTCATTAAATTAGCAGGGAAAGCCCCATGTCACACATATCCCGTTTTATGAAACAGGACTAAAGCCTACGTTGCCACAGCAATTAGCCCACAGGAGATACCCTAGCAGGATGATCTGCTGATGCTGAAAGCTCTAGACTAACTGGCTCCAAGGAGTTACAAGAACTGTATCAGTTTTTCCCCAATTACAGCCACATGAGAAGCACAACCTATTTGTGTGCCAACAGGTTTCATAAAGCAAAAGCCTTCTCAGACTAACTGATGTGCTTAAGGGAAGTAAGGGGATGAAATCATTTAAGGGGAATGTGGAATATACAAAAGAATCAATAAATGTTTCCCAGGAGTTCCAAGGATCATTTAACGTTTTTTTTTAACCTAAATGATCTAATCCCCTTTTCTTTCTGTTTTATGCATCCTCAAATCTATCACATCCTGTGAAGATCTCAACAGCTGCTCAGTCCTGAGATTCAAGGTAAAACAAAAAGGTTCACATTTTCTGTACATAGCCTATCAGAATCTATGGTAACTTTTTAATTCTCTAGTAATTTCCCTTATTCACAAAATAAAAGAAAATCCATTTCTATAAAATCAAGAAGTGTCTTCCTTTAAGGGTGGAAGCTGTCTATTACAACACAACATGGAATAATTGCCTAACAGAAAATTACCAGTTTCAGCACTTTAAATTGGCACCATTTGGTAAATATATTGATGAAAAAATGGTAAATACATTTTAAGAAGAGGAACAAAAACCAGGATATGAACAAAAAAAATAATTACTATAGAAAACCACAGTTCTTCCAAGTCTGGGACACTCAGGTATAACTTAAATCAGGGGAACCCAACTTTGGTATTCTTAATAAAGTTTGTGGCTGCCATTTGAGATAGAAGTGTTAGGAAGTGAGGAGGTGGAAGAGTCAGGAAGTGTGGTCATGCATAATTCTAATTGTAGCTCTTCAGCATTTCAGATAGAAGTTTTGTTCAATGGGCTTTCTTTTATAATTAACATATTGTTTAAAAAATTTTAAACATACACAAAATAAGTTTGCATATTGAGCTAGCTAATTGTATTGGGAGAATATGTACATTTTATTTATTACATTTTATCATGCCCTTCCTCCAAATAACTCAGGGTGGCATATAAGATTCTCCCCTTCTCATCTTTACAACAACCCTGTGAGGTAGGTTAGGTTAAGTGAAATTTACAAGCTCAAGCTCACCCTATGAGTTTATGACTGAAGGCCAAACTAGATACTCATTTTTAAAGAGTTGGGTCTGGTTTCTGAGGGCCCACTCCCAGTTGCTGTTTCTGCCAATGAGAAAGGAGTCTCCCTCTCTCATCCCACCTCCCTCCCCAGCTTTGCAATGTGGCTGTGAGTCCCTCCTCCCAGCTTTCCCTTTGCAGTTTGTTTGGTGTGCAAAGCTCTTGCAGACTCTGAAGCATGTGGCCCAGTCCTTTTTAAATGTTAGCCTGTTAGCTCATGCCAGGCAGCCATCAATTCCCCTCAGTACTTATACTAGGAACTTTTGAAGACTTTATTTTACTGTGTGTGTGTGTAGGTTGGAAAGTGGAGCTTCACTTACTCTATTTCTAATATGCTATTGATGCTCTAAAATCCTACTTTTCAAAGGTATTGTAGACATTCCTATATAAATCAAGTTACATTTACAGATTAAACAATATATCACATTGCAGAAGTTACAGTTAGAAAATTCTCTAAGTTTTACAGTGAAATTCACATTAGAAAAGTCATACTTGTCAATTTCTTTCACCAGCTTACATGACTGACATATACCACATTTTAACACACCATGTGGTATTAATCGTTCTGATGCTGTTTGCCTGTGTTCTCAGTTCAATATAAGTCTACAAATATTTTTAGAACATCTAAGGACAATTAAAGGTGGGTTCTGCTATTCAGAAACGTGCCAATGCCTAAAAATGATCCCTCTAATTTGATTGGTATGATAAGAGAATTTGAATTAACCAATAATTTTGTCCTGTGATTTGCATTATTTGTATTTAAGTAGAGAATCCCTAGAAATTGTGCTAGCTGTACTCTTAGCTTGTTCAATAATCGCTTTGGGGTAGCCCCTCTCCATTACTGGGGTCTACAATTTTTATTGTAGACCCCAGTTATGGAGAGGGGTTACCCCAAAGCTGTTCATAGGAGCTAGTTTGTGTATTGATCTATTAATGTTGCAAAAACTGTCCATCCCATAAACTTTTCCTTAGGTATAAAGGAAGGAAAGACTAGAAATTGAGTAAAGTATTCCTTACTATAAGATTTGCTATAAAATGAACCCACCAGGGTATCTTGCTCTATACTTGTGACCTATCAAGGAAAGGTAAATTCCTTATGTCAGAACTGACCATGAATTTAATTGTTGAGTGTTGTTGACTGGTCCAATTAATAAACAAATCTAAATATGATGCTTCTAAATAAACAAGAAAGATATCATCTAGAAATTGACAGTAAAAATGGATGAAAATAAGGATTGATGACAAGATTACCATTATTTTGTATGTATAACTGATTCTTACATTGAAAAAATATTATTTAAAAAAATAGTATCCAAAATATCAAGTAGAAATGAATAGGTGATCTGAGATCAGCGTGAGCATTCAAGTACTTTCCCATCTCTATTCTAGCCTCTTCATGTGGTATATTTATATATAAAGCCCCCACATCCAAGGTCCCAGGGATTGATCCCTGTGGAATCTGCAATTGCTGTATGATAGTTATAGTGCTGGTGTCTGGGGAAGTAATTTTTGTAGATGGTAGTCAAGAAATTTTGCAAGCAGTTTGAGGACAGAATTCTTACTGTGATGACTTGTCTGCCAGGAATTGGAAAAAAAAACATCTTTATGAATCTTGGGGATGTACAAGTTAAAGATCCATGCTTATTTATTCTCTAGATATTGAACTTCCTGTAGGAAAATAAGCAGAACTTAAACCCTCTTGAATCACTGTTCAGGCAATTTGAGAAATTGTCATATGAAATCATTTTATAATTTTTAGTGACACTAAGTTGATGTTGGATTTCCTGTTCATAATTTGTCATATCCATAATAACAATACCTTCCTTATCCACTGGTTTAATCATGATAATCTTTGCCTAAGTCACTAAGGATTTTTTTTACCCATAATGTCAGATTGTACTTCCTACTGTTACCCAAATTGCTGGGAAATCATGAATATAGCTAGAGGCTGGGTAACACAGGATTTTTACTACCAATTTTTACGGGGTCCTTTCCCTGGAAGAAACCCTTCTTAGATGAAGAAGACAATTAAGCTTACACTCAGGGGGATTTATTTGGGAAAAATATCAGGGTATATTCAAAACACACACATAAGCAAAACCATACATACACTAAGTTCTACAGGGGGACAAGTTCCAGATACTGCACCTTTCATGGATCCAAGCAGCCAGAACACAAGGTTGATGACATCAGGGGTGGACAGGATGCCGGGTGTGGAGGGAACAGCAACACACACACACACAGGCCTGGGGTGTGCGCAAGCCTTGATATAATGTTTGAAATTCCCGGGCCAGCCCCAGTGACTGCCCACTAGGAGATCCGTGATTGATGATTGGTCTCTGATATTATGACTATCTGATGGGTGTGTTTGAACTGTGTAGTCACTAGAGTGGGAGATATGGAGTAATCTCATCAAGTAGAACAATACCTTGGCTAGGTATAATGTGTCGCTAATTGCCCAGTCTTGTTTAATCAGGAAGGACTAGGTGAAGACATGCTGCTAGGCAGAAATTACACTGGACAAGAGAGACAAAATTGCAGTTAGTACCTGGAAGGGATATTCCATTCCTGTAGATAGTCTAATGGTCTTTGGCTGGGGGGGGGTGTGATTTAGATTAGCGATCCCCAACCTGTGGGCCGTGGACCACATGTGGTCCTTTGACTAATTGGAGGTGGGCCCCGAAGGACGCCTTCTGCCCCCCCCCCGGCCCTTTACAACACACTTCGGGTGTCATTGTCTCCCATCACTCCCAGATGGGACTATCTCGTTGCAGAGAAACAAGCTCAGGGTTCCCATTGATTTGTCATTGTCATGAGTTAAAATTTCCATGAAAATAAAATGTTCCTTATGTTCATTGTTGTGGCGTGTCTGTATCTTATTTTTAAGGGATGTTTAAACATTACCATAACGATCAGAGAGCGTTAGGGCAGTGGTTGAGAGTAGAGGAGTAAAATACCCCCCCCCAACCGGGCCTCAGTAAAAGGCGTTGAGTGGTCCCCAACGTTGAGTGGTCCCCAGTGATAAAAAGGTTGGGAACCACTGATTTAGATAATATGCACATTTAGCTCAGTCAGTTGGGCAAGGAGGAAATGTAAGATAAGGTTCTAGTCCAGCTCAAACCAGATGGAAATCTGGCCTGGCTCTTCTAGCCAAGGGAAGAGATTTAGTGAAGCCCAAACAAGATGGAGACCTGGCCTGGCTTCCTAGGTTTGTTGAGAGACCCTGCTGACTCCATAGTCAGTCTCTACCAGGCTGGTTTCTGCATATACTAACCTGCTCAGAATCCAGTCACGGGCTTCTGTGTGTGAAGGTGTCTCTGTGGCCCATTATGCACGGCCGCCAAAACGGCGATTTCGGGTCACATGGAAAACGCGGAGGGGGAAGAAGCGAAGCAAACCGCTTATGCACGGGATGGGACGCAACAGCGGCAAAACCCGGAGTAACCAATTATGCACGCGGTGACCCCGGCGCCGCTTCTTGTTGAGCCCCAGTCACCCGGAAGCTGCGCTTTCTTCCGCGTTTCACTAACACGGCTTTTTTGGCGGCATGCACCGAATCTGCGGCCAGTTGCAGCCG
The DNA here is from genome assembly GCF_049243985.1 of Paroedura picta. Taxonomy (NCBI): domain Eukaryota; kingdom Metazoa; phylum Chordata; class Lepidosauria; order Squamata; family Gekkonidae; genus Paroedura; species Paroedura picta. The sequence continues at coordinate 59,896,172 of NC_135374.1, read as the reverse complement.
GCTCCGTGTGTTATCGGTGATTTTAGTCGCCACCATTCCACCCCGAATGTGCGCTATCCCCCCCGTGCATAATGGGCCTGTGTGAGGCACTCTTCCATTATGCGCTATCTTTATGGTAACACTACCTTGCCTGCTTTTTTCAATAAATGAAAGATCTTCGAGAATAAGCTTTTCAAATGCGGTAATCTCAGCCACTTCAGTACCTGGATTTATTTATTGTTTATTATTTATTATTTAAACTTATTACCTGCCACTCCCAAACCAGCTCACGGTGGGTTACAATTCATCCATATAAAAACCCAGTAAAAACCCCATTAAAACCATTCCAGACACACATACAATATGTATGTGTGTCTGGAAGACTCCTAAAAACCATGGCAGTCTTCAACCCACTAACCCCCCTCCCAAATCTATATAGAGGAGTGGGAAGAGGGAGCATGGATGACAATGTTAAAGGCTTACCCTCTTAGCACTGGGGGGCCCATCAGATCTACCTTGCTGTGCCAGCCTGAACCATAAACCTGGTGGAAGAGCTTCATTTTGCAGGCCCTGTAGAACACCGAAAGCTCCCAAATGCCTGCTGCTCCTCCAGGAGCTCATTCCGCGAGGTGGGGGCCAGGACTGAAAAGGCCCCGGCCGTAGTTGAGTCCAGGCATGCCTTCCTGTGGCCGGGGACAACCAAAAGATTTAGGTCTAAATATGATAGGATTCTCCTGAGTAGGTTTGCTTTTTAAAAAATGATAGCGTTTGAGGGTGCATTTAACTTTAAATATGTCTTTCCTGGTTTGAAAAATAAAATAAAATTTAACAAATCTAACAAATAAAAGAGTTGTAAATTGGTGTAGGAACAAAATTTAAACCTCAGGATAACAGTTTAAGCTCCTCATCTGAAAAAGAGTGTTTAGAATAATTAAGAACTACCTGTCTTGAAACTATAGAATTTGTTTCTGAAAATCCATCTCATCTGTCTCATGAGATGAGATAGATCACCGGTCCCAAACCCCTTGTTTAGGGAATGTTACTGGTCCGTGGATCAGTCGGTACCATGCCACAGCTCCTCCTTGTCCTCCTCCCCGGCTGCTGCCTCAGGAGCTGCCCTGCCACTCTGCTGCCGGCTCACCATTGGTGCTCTCTGGCGGCTACCATGGTTGGGGCTCCCCCTCGATGTGGCATCCCTCAGACTACCCCCCCCTCCCCAGGCCTCAGTAAAATTGTCAAGCATTGACCGGTCCCCAGTGATAAAAAGGTTGGGGACCACTGAGATACATTGAGTTGAGTGGGACCTGATTGCCCTCCAGAGTAACTGGGAGACTCACCTTCAGTACTAAAGAAAGTTTTAGGATCCCTTTGAGCATTTTTGCCCCTTGTTTTAATATTCCTAGATTTCAGCCATAGATATACATTGTCCTGAGTATAGTCTCTAAGGTCATAAAATAATATTGGAAGGGATCTCATGGGTCATCTAGTCCAACCCCCTGCACTATGCAGAACACTCACAACCCTATTGCTCATCCACTTTAACCTGCCACCCCCTTGAGCCTTCACAGAATCAGCCTCTCTGTCAGATGGCTATCTAGCCTCTGTTTAAAAATGTCCAAAGTTGGAGAATCCACCACTTCCTGAGGAAGCCTGTTCCACTAAGAAACCGCTCTAACTGTCAGGAACTTCTTCCCGATGTTTAGATGGAATTTCTTTTGAATTAATTTCATCCCATTGGTTCTGGTCTGTCCCTCCAGAACAAAAGAGTACAACTCTGTTCCATCCCCCATATGGCACTCTTTTAAATACTTGAAGATGGTTATCAGATCCCCTCTCAGTCATCTCCTCTCCAGGCTAAACAGACCAAGCTCCCCCAACCTTTCTTCATATATCTTGGTCTCCAAACCCCTCACCATCTTTGTTGCCATCCTCTGGATATGCTCCAGTTTGTCTACATCCCTCTTCAACTGTGGTACCCAAAACTGGACACAGTACTCCCAGTGAGGCTGAACCAGAGCAGAGTAAAACAGTACCATCACCTCCCGTGATCTGGACATGATACTCGTTTGATACAGCCCAAAATCCCATTTGCCTTTTTGGCCACCGTATCACACTGCTAACTCATGTTCAATGTATGGTCTACTAAGACTCCTAGATCCTTTTCGCACATGTTACTGCCAAGACATGTCTCCCCCTTCCTATATTGGTATATTTGGTTTTTCCTACCTAAATGTAGAACTTTGCATTTGTCCCTATTGAACATAAAGAAGAGCATCTTGCCTTTGGAAATACAGGGGAGCAATCTGGCACAATGTACGCAGGCAATAGGTTGGAGTAGGTTTAATACATCCACTGATAGTTCTCATAGTTGTATTGAGTTGGATATCAAATTTGTGGACATGGGGGCTGTTAAAGCACCCTGAAGCACCATCTTCTGCAGTACTATTCATCAACCCCAAAGCTGAGTGTTGTATCAGACACATCCCAAGTCCATCTCTGCACTCCTGCACTCTCCTTTCCTTCATACACCTCTTCTTCACTCCTCCACCTCTTTGCTCTCTCTCTCTCTCCTGTGTAGCCATCCATTCCTTCTCTCCATCCATTCCTTCTCTCCATTCCTTCTCTCTTTGCATCTGACCCTTTCCTGCCATACTTGCTTTCCTTTGGATTTTGAGCTAACCTACTATATTGCTCAAAACTGGGTAAACTGGAGAACTATATACTGGATTTACAGATGGTTAGGTGGGTAGGGAACTGCTAGAGAGTGGTTGTCAATGGTATTTTATGAGAGTGGAGAGAAGTGAGCAGCAGAGTGCCACAGGGTTTGGTACTGGGTCCAGTACTTTTCAACATTTTTATCAATGATCTGGACAAGGAAGTATAGGGACACCTCATTAAATTTGTGAATGACATCAAATTGGGAGTAGTGAACTCCTCAGAAGATAGAGATAGAGTTCAATGAGATCTGAACATGTTGGAAAAATAGGCAAATTAGAACAAAATGCAATTCAATAAGGAGAAGTGTAGAGTTCTACTTCTGGGTCACAAAAATGAGAACATGCATACTGGATGGGAGATACATTTCTGGGTAACAGTGCATGCAGATGTAATCTTGGACTTGTGGACTATAAGATAAATATGAGCAGTCAGAGTAATGCAGTGGTAAAGAAGGGAAATGGTAGTGGGAGGAGATGGTATCAGAGAAGAGGCATGAGATATAGACACTCAGGCCCCTTCTAATCCCCATCCCGTCCCTCAGCACACAGAGAAACAACCTACAACACTGATGCTCTGCAATGTCAGGTCAATAAATAACAAAATCACCATACTGTAAAACTACATTACAGCATACAAAGTAGACCTGGCATGCATGATAGAAACCTGGGTCAGAGGGGGTGAAACTATCACCCTAAAATAACTGGCCCCTGCTGGATTCTCCATCCTCCATCAGTCATAGACTATGGGGTGGGGGAGGGGTGGCTGTTCTCATCTAGGAGGATTACTCCTTCAAAGCCCACCCTGTGCTGTTGATCTCAGGCATAGAATGTTTTGGCATCAGGTGGGATGCAGCTGAGAGCTTGGGCATTTGAGCGGTGTACTGCGTACCCAACACACCACTAGATGCCCTGCTAGCCCTGCTGAAGGTGGTTACCCAGATTACTGATCCTGGGAGACTTCATTATCCATGCCAAGCTGCCGACCTGTGGAAAGGGGTTAGATCTTGGCCGACACCAACATCAGCTAGACCGTGGTCAGCCATGACTGACAGTAGGGCTCTAAGAATTTGTCACTGGCCCCACCCATCAAACAGTCCACACCCTGGAGCCTATAATTGGTGCAGGGCTGGAAGTAAAGCTGACAACTGTGAATACCATCCCATAGTCAGACCACTAAACGCTGAAGGCCTGGCTGCGAATACCACCCCCACCCCAGTTGGTTGCCAAGCAGATTCACCCAAGGAGACTTATGGATCCAAATGGATTCCTGAATGCTGACCTGATACCTCCCAGCACTTCCGTAGATGAGGTAGTAAGTGATTGGCACAACTGAATGCTGACTACCATTGATGAAATCACCCCCCAGATACCTTCTCCAACCCTATCCAAAGCAAGCTCCCTGGTACACAGAGGAGCTTTGTGAGATGAAATGGGAACTGAGATAGCTAGAGTGAGCTTGTAGGTAAACTCACTATGAAGTATTGAGAACATCGTACATGCCATTTATGAAGATCTATGAGATGGCAGTGAAGCTGAGATCATGCATGCCTCTTTGGGGGTAGTGATTACCAGTTTATTGGCGCTCAAGGAGTGTAGAGCTTTTGGAGGGAGGGCATAAGCTGAGAGGCAGTCCCTCAAATACACATGGCCCAGACAATGTATGACCTTGAAGGTGATTACCAAAACCTTAAGCGTGATTTGAAATTCAACCAACAGTCTAACTGGTTGAGTAACTGGATGAGTTCAAATCCCCTGGGCTGGATGAAATGCACCCGAGAGTGCTCAAAGAACTTTCCAGAGAACTTGCACAACCCTTGTCTATCATCTTCGGGACCTTTTTAAGGATTGGAGATGTCCCGGAGGACTGGAAGAGAGCAAACGTTATTCCGATCTTCAAAAAAGGGAGGAAGGATGACCCGGGAAACTACAGACCAGTGAGTCTGACCTCTGTTGTGGGGAAGATAATGGAGCAGATATTAAAGGGAGCGATCTGCAAACAACTGGAGGACAATTTGGTGATCCAAGGAAGTCAGCATGGATTTGTCTCCAGCAGGTTCTGTCAGACGAACCTGGTTTCCTTTTTTGACCAAGTGACAGGTTTGCTGGATCATGAAAATTCGGTTGATGTTGTTTACTTGGATTTTAGTAAAGCTTTTGATAAGGTTCCCCATGATGTTCTGATGGATAAATTGAAGGACTACAATCTGGATTTTCAGATAGTTAGGTGGAAAGGGAATTGGTTAGAGAACCGCACTCAAAGCGTTGTTGTCAATGGTGTTTCTTCAGACTGGAGGGAGGTAAGAAGCGGGGTACCTCAGGGCTCAGTGCTCGGTCCAGTACTTTTTAACATATTTATTAATGATCTAGATGAGGGGGTGGAGGGACTATTCATCAAGTTTGCAGATGACACCAAAATGGGAGGACTGGCAAATACTCCAGAAGATAGAGACAAGAGTTCAACAAGATCTGAACACAATAGAAAAATGGGCAAATGAGAACAAGATGCAATTTAATATAGATAAGTGTAAAATTCTGCATCTGGGTCAGAAAAATTAAAAACATACCTACTGGATGGGGGATACACTTCTTGGTAACACTGTGTGTGAATGAGACCTTGGGGTACTTGTGGATTGTAAACTAAACATGAGCAGGCAGTGTGATGCAGTGGTAAAAAAGGCAAATGACATTTTGGGCAGTATCAACAGGGGCATCACATAAAAATCACAAGATGTCATAGTCCCATTGTATACGGCACTGGTCAGACCACACCTGGAGTACTGTGTGCAGTTCTGGAGGCCTCACTTCAAGAAGGACGTAGATAAAATTGAAAGAGTACAGAGGAGAGCGACGAGGATGATCTGGGGCCAAGGGACCAAGCCCTATGAAGATAGGTTGAGGGACTTGGGAATGTTCAACCTGGAGAAAAGGAGGTTGAGAGGGGATATGATAAGCCTCTTTAAGTATTTGAAAGGTTGTCATTTGGAGGAGGGCAGGATGCTGTTCCCATTTGCTTCAGAGGAAAGGACATGCAGTAATGGGTTTAAACTACAAGTACAACGAGGCTAGATATCAGGGGGGGAAATTTAACAGTCAGAGTAGTTCAACAGTGGAATAGGCTGCCTAAGGAGGTGGTGAGCTCCCCCTCACTGGCAGTCTTCAAGCAAAGGTTGGATACACACTTTTCTTGGATGCTTTAGGATGCTTTGGGCTGATCCTGTGTTGAGCAGGGGGTTGGACTAGATGGCCTGTGTGGCCCCTTCCAACTCTATGATTCTATGGTTCAACTCTTTGTTTCCTGGTTCTCTGATACTTCAGCCTCCGTCACGATATTGATAGTTATCCTTGCTCAGCATCTCCTTTTCTTTTCATTACAGGTTATAGAAATACAAAAATACTAACAGAATAACATTAACCTATAGTATAGCCCAGGTTTTCTCAACAGGGTTTTGTGAAACCCTGGGTTTTCTTGATGGACCTTGAGTTTCCCAAATGGGAAGGAGTTAATTTATTTTCTATATATTTTTTAAAATTTGTTAAACATTTATCAATGTATGGTCATGTCAATCTGTTCTCCCTTCCCAAAATGGCCAGTGATGGGCCTGGAGGGGTAGAGAAGGGGAAGGGCCCCCAGGTGGGCATGTATACAGCTATGCTTACCAACCATATTATTCACCATTGCACCTTCTGGAGTTCCTCAAAGCCTGAAGAATGCTTCAGGGTAGCGTTCCCCAACCTATGGGCTGCGGACCACATGTGGTCCTTCGACTAATTGGAGGTGGGCCCCGAAGGACGCCTTCTCCCCCCCCCAGCCCTTTACTTCATCCCCCCGGCCCTTTACAACACACTTCAGGTGTCATTGTCTCCCATCACTCCCAGATGGGACTATCTCATTGCAGAGAAACAAGCTCAGGGTTCCCATTGATTTGTCATTGTCATGAGTTAAAATTTCCATGAAAATAAAATGTTCCTTATGTTCATTGTTGTGGCGTGTCTGTATCTTATTTTGAAGGGATGTTTAAACATTACCATAGCGATCAGAGAGCGTTAGGGCAGTGGTTGAGAGTAGAGGAGTAAACTACGCCCCCCCCCACCGGGCCTCAGTAAAAGGCATTGAGTGGTCCACGGTGAGTGATCCCCGGCGTTGAGTGGTCCCCAGTGATAAGAAGGGACCACTGCTTCAGGGGTTTGTCAATGGTAAAAAGTTGAGAAAAGCTGATATAAGCAATAGCATGTTACAAATTCTTTATTACATCAGAGATGATTGTACTATGGTTCTGAGATATATTTTAAAATTACTTTTGTTACTTCTGTATTATTATTATTATTATTATTATTATTTTCCATTGAGAATATCTGCAAATGCAATGATTATTGTTCTACTCTAAAACACAATATCTAATGAACTTTTTTCAGTTAATGTCTTCATACAGATTCCTCTTTTTAAGCCGCCCTCCAAGAGACATTTTTAATACTCCTTTTTTCTTAGCTCTTGCTATAAAAATTTTGACACTAACAGAGGCAGGCTGATCTTTCTGTTTTTCTTTTTCATACAATTTCTGGTGTAATTTCATTAAATTGCTTATCCTGTATATAACTATATAATTCCAGTTGTTTCCTATAATTTTGTTCCAATAGGTAAAGGTAAAGGTATCCCCTGTGCAAGCACCGAGTCATGCCTGACCCTTGGGGTGATGCCCTCCAGCGTTTTCATGGCAGACTCAATACAGGGTGGCCTTGCCAGTGCCTTCCCCAGTCATTACCATTTTACCCCCCAGCAAGCTGGGAACTCATTTACCGGCCTGAGAAGGATGGAAGGCTGAGTCAACCTTAAGCCGGCTGCTGGGGTCGAACTCCCAACCTCATGGACATCGCTTTAGACAGTATTTCTGCTGCTTACCACTCTGTGCCACAAGAGGCCCTTTGTTCCAATAGTCTGACATAATTTCATAGTCCTACATGAGTAGGAAATTAGATTCTTTGGTTTGTCATCTCCAGCATCTACTGTTAGCTATTATATTTGTTGATTTGACTTCAAAGTACCATAAGCAGTATTAAATGTAGATCTCCATGACTTTTCTGTTCATGTATAAGTAGTAGAATAGTCTACATCAGTGGTCCCCAACCTTTTTATCACGGGGGACTGGTCAACACTTGACAATTTTACTGAGGCCTGGGGAGGGGGGGTAGTCTGAGGGATGTCACCGCCGCCACCTGAACCTCTACTCCACTTGCCGGCACCCCGACTTCCCGCCACCCACTGTGGGGCACTGCCAGCAGCAGCTGCGCAGTGCCATGCCAAGGGGGAGCCCCAGCCATGGTGGCCGCCGGGGAACACCAATGGTGAGCTGGCGGCAGAGTGGCAGGGCAGCTCCTGAGGCAGCAGCCGGGGAGGAGGATGAGGAGGAGCTGCAGCCCAGTACCGAATGATCCACAGACCAGTCCCGGTCCTGGTCCCGGTCCCCATACTGGGGGTTAGGGACAGCTGATCTACATCAATAAATGATAGCTGCATTCAATGTCTGTAGCTACCTTCTTAAATTCATTTGCATTCATGGTTGCATAAAACAAGAAAATTCAAAAGTAATTTACTTTATTCAGTCGAATTAGTCTGGAATAAGTGGTCAGGTATATGTTGCCTACTTTTGACTTCTTTGAATAGTTATAGTACTGCAAAAATACTTATCTGTCACTAGATCATTTTTATGTTAGAAAGCATGAGTTCAAAAACTATCAGCATAAAAAATAGTACTTGGAAAAAGTTGCACTGGGACATAATTTTCACATTTTGCAAAGCTTTCACAAGCTTGCCTTTGCCCTCTGAAAACAAGTGAAGAATTGAACTGTAAACTAGAAAAATTGCATCACCAGTACATGTGATCAATGTAACTGATATATTTAAAAAGTGATCGTTCATTCAATATTTTAAATTTTAGTTTTAGTAGCAAAGAAGCCCCTACTGCTATATTCCCTCCCCCACCCCACCAAACCAACCACAGCTCTGTGACAAAGAAACAAAATTAAGAATACAGATCCGGTTCATAAAATGTTTAAAAATACGGAGTGATGCTTCTGGCCCAGATGTCTTTCTCACATCAGCATGCTGTGATTTCATTTACCATGAAAAACTTAAATAGGCAGTGTTTAGATAAGGCAGATGTAAGAACGGGTATTGTCTTGGTATTGCAAAAACGCCACTCCTTATAAATGAGCTGTATTGCTCAGTGGGATTTTACCTGGCTGGTGTTTTATAAAACCTAAACTAGATTGAATAATCACAGCTGGGTCTAAAATATCAAGAATTAAATAACAATTTTATGAGAGTTGTAAGTGTGTGAATTTTTAAAGTGGTTAAATAATGGTAGTACATTATGGGAAGGTTGAATGGATCTCCGATGGGAGGTTTAATGCATTTTATTATATGGAGAAAGATCAATGACAATGAGGCCAAATATAATAAACGTGTGATTCAAGTGTAACTCCTTCCTTCAGGGTGAGAATCAGAGACTGTGCAGCAACTGAAAACATGTGTACTGTAATCCCATTGGCAGTGCTGAATGCAGTAAAAGTGGCAATGAAAATTATATGCAGATTATCAACCATGGATTATATTAGCCTTGAGGAGAATGGGAGGATTAGGGATGATATTGCACAAAAGGAAAAATGGGTGCATTCAAACTACCATACATATTTACTCTAACAGGCATTCAAGAAAGTATTTGCCATTTCAAGACATGCCAATTCAGAGACGTGTATGTAAAGATATAATTAAATCATGAACTTGTCATAAACCTCTATTGCAACTGAATCCTAAGAGGAAATTTTTCATGTGTGTCTGTCATAATTTCATCCTTTCTCTAAGGTGCTCAAAGGGTAGCATTTTCACACTCCTGTCTTCTCATAACAAACCTGTGAGGTAGGACAGGATTAGAGAGAGTGACTGGCCAAAGTTCAGGCAGTGAGCATTGTTAAGTGAGGATTTGAACCCAGAACTCCCCTAGTATTGTGCTCACCACTGGTTATGTATGTGTGAGTGTGTGTGTGACTTCCTAGTGTGAAGAAGAGTTGGTTCTTATATGCCTCTTTTTCTCTACCCGAAGGAGTCTCAAAGTGGCTTACAGTCACCTTCCCTTTCCTCTCCTCACAACAGACACCCTGTGAGGTACATGAGGCTGAGAGAGCCCTGATATTACTGCTCAGTCAGAACAGTTTTATCAGTGTTGTGATGAGCCCAGCTGGCTACAAGTGGAGGAGAGGGGAATCAAACCTGGCTTGCCAGATTAGAAACTGCCACTCTTAACCACTACACCAAGCTGAGTCAACTTTTCCTAACAGAGATTAACAAGTAGGGACCCACAAAAAACTCTGGGGGGAGTGTACATCCCTCCCCCCTTTGTCTTCTACCCCAGTGGTCCACAACCTTTTTCTGGCTAGGGACTGGGGGTGGGAGAGGGAGGTCCAGAGACTGGGGGGAGAGAGAGTCGTGGGAGCGATCGCGCCTCCCCCCTGCAGTGCGGTGCTTGCTGCGCTGGGGCCCGGGAACGAGCACCGTGCCACGGGGGGAGGGAGGCGTGCCCGCTGGTACACCTGCGCCTCCCTCCCCCCTGCCACGGCCCAGTACCGGTCCATAGCCCGGGGGTTGGGGAAGACTGTTCTACTCTTTCTCCTTTTCTCCAGCAATATTCCTCCTATTGCTCATCCACTCCCCTTCTGTCAAATGTCCCCAGTTCTTTCTTTTCCCTTCCCTATTTCTCCGTTTCCATTATCTGTCAAAGTACCTTCCCTCACTTTTGCCCTATCCTTCTCCATCAATCTCCCCCAGCTGTGGCAACTGTGGTTCTTGGAAGCTGCTCTAGCCCCAGAGAGGCTCACCCATCACCAAACCAGGGCCTATTCCGTACACATAGGATAATGCACTTTCAATGTGGCAGCTGGATTTTCCTGTGCAGAACAGGAAAATCTACTTATAAAGTGAATTGAAAGTGCATTATCTGTGCAGACTAGGCCCTAGTGTGGCTCCAGGCCACTGGGGCTAGCCATGGCAGTGTCTGTTTAGTGTCAATGTGATCCCAAATTACAGATTTAGATATCCACAGATGGAGGCTGCACTTAAGAAATAGAGATATAGATGAATAAGTACTGGAAATCTGTGAGGAAATAGTAATTATTTAGGATGCTGGTTTCTTAGGTTGAAGAATAACACCTGAAGCCTTGTACTCAAAAAAATAAATGGAACAAGTTTTGGAAATCCATTTTGTGTACATATTGGCAACTTCTCTCTTTGATAGAAGTGGTTGGACATACAGGGCTTACTTGGTTAGTTGCTAACCAATGAAAACTGACAGGGGACCCTCTCCCAACTGTAGCTTCTGCCAATGGGTGAGAATATGTTTGTCCAATGTAGATCATAAATGGGCACTGTTGGCACAAGGTGGCATATATTAAGGGTAAGGCAAGTGAATATATGCAAGATGGTGTAGCTAAAAGTCCCCTGACAGGATTAACCGAGTGTATGTAGGGACAAAGTTAACATGCATATCATGTAAGTACAATCAATGTGGGGTGACCTTGGCCTATTCTGCACACAATAGATAAAGGACTTTCAATGCACTTTCGAAGTAGGTTTCCCTGTTCTGCACAGGAAAATCCAGCTGCCAAAGCACATTGAAAGTGCTTTCTCTTATGTGTGCGGAATGGGCCCTGAATGACCAGTGGACTCGGATTGTCAAAATCTGATTGAGAAAAGCATTATTCAGAATGTGGATAAAATGAAGAAAAAAATGTCACTGCATCAATGAAGCGACAACAGTAAACTGAGGGCCTTTTCGCACGGGGATCTTTGTTGCAAATTGTTTGCGGAATGAAAAATCGCCATTTAAAATAGTGGAATTCGTCGTTATGCATACCTGCCTTTGTAGTGGAATCAGTTGCGTTTTTTAGCGTTTCCCACAGGCTTCCGGTCTCGGCAGAAATCGCTAGAAAGGAAGCGCTATTGCCAAGCTCGTCCCGCCCCTGGCCGTCAAGCAGCCAATGGGCAGCCGTTAGCATGCTCCCAAACAGCCCCTTTCCCTTTAAGAAAGGTTTTTTAAAAAAAAAAACCGACCCATAGCAACGAATCTAGGTAGATTCGTTGCTACGGAGAGACCCATCCAGCTGCCTAATGTGAGCTGTCGTTTGATTGTATGATCGTTTGCACGCTGCCTCGAGTGATAAAAAAAAATTCCCCCCCCCTTCTCACGGGCCCAATTTTCGGCTGAATTTATGTGTAAAAAATAAAGGGACTTTATTTCAGCAAACGGGCTTTTAAGTGGTTTGTGCTTAGTGACTAAAGGTGAAGGACTGAAGCCAGGGAAGCCTCTAAACAGAAAGAGGCTCGCCGGTGCATTTATCCCCGCTCGCTCGGAGAAAAAAAAATGGCGATCGCTTCGCCGGAAGTTTGGAGGAGAGAGCCAGGGGGAGGGACTTTGAAGAACCAGCAACAATGGTAACGCACAGGTCTTTAGCGCTACTGTTGCAGATTGGTTGCAGGAGTGTATCGCTATCCGGAGGGTGAATCCACTTTTCTGGATTCCCCTGAAAGCGCCACAACGAAGCGCTTTTTGCGGGTCGGTTTCAGGATTGTTGCAGATTGTCTACGACGTCGTGGGTTATGGCAAATTAGTAGCGTTTCCAATTAGCAACCATTGTGCTATTTTGAAGCCGTGCGAAATGGCCCTGATAATACATCCTTCACGCATTGGTATACTCTGCCATCTCCTTTCTCTTTATAAAGAACTGTTCTGAAATATTCTGTTATAGTGTACCCCAATTACTTTGGAGAAAAGCTTTCCTGAACAATTCCATTTTACATAGCTTGCAGAAGAACAGCAACATGGGAGCCCTCCTGACCTCCGCAGACAGGCCATGCGACAAGGCAGGGGCCACAGCAGAGAAAGTACAAGTATGGGCAGGAGGCTGCTCATCTTGCCCATTTGCAGGGTGGCCCTGCTTATGGCACTGAAAAGATAAGCAGAGATGTCATGGTGGAGCATGAGAGGAGACACAGTCCTGCTAAGGACAATGTATTACATATTCATGTCCCCATAGTTGTGCGAGTTCACTCCTATTCTTCTCTGCAAGTCTTCACTTCTCTCAGACTGAAGACTGACAAAAACTTGCACCTCCAGGTGTACAAATGTAGATCAGGGGGACCTGGAACTTTCTGTATCTTTTAAATAGTTTTTTTTAATGTTGGGATAACCTGTTAGAGATATTTTTCATCATGTGTGGTTTGGTCCTTGCTTTGATGAGTGGAGTTCCTAAACTGTATAAAATTGAACTGCTTGTGCAATTTTGTAGTTTTTCACAAGACTGATTTCTTGTTAACTGTTAGTAGAGTATAAAAATACTTGAAATCAGTATGAAAATTATTGTTGTTGTTAAAATGCACAACTATACAAGTCAAACTCTCCTCCTTATATTTAATGTATTACACTTAATCATGATTTCTGAAATGTCTAGACAAGAAGGATCAGGCCCTTCTATTGAAAAGACCAAGGGACATTGCTGTCATTTTAAAGCCTCATGCTGACCCTTTAAAAATACTGAGAAGGCCTGATCCTGATCAGTTACTCAGTGCCACTGGGCAAGTCACTCTTATTTTCCTCTGCACCTTTTGAAGTGCCAAAATGGCTGTGGCCTCCCCTCCTTGGTTATTCCAGCACCTGAGAAGGCATAGGAAGAACAAGAGTACCTTATCCCACAGCACTGTGGGACAACCCCTTTGGTATTTTTAAATGCTCAGTATAGGCTGTAAAATGGCAGCAACTCAAGTAAGATGTAGGGATGTTGTCATGTCTAATTTGGCTCAAATATGATCATTATAGTAATATTTATTTAATTTGTATTTATCAAGTGAGTGTAATGGAAGATTTTCCCATTGTATATTGAATTATTGTCTTTGTAAGGAGAGAAGATGTGCAGACTTGGAATAGTTTCTTACTGGAAGTCAGCCTTTTTTCGGAGGAAGGGTGTTAAATGAACAAAAAACATCTCACGCAATGGATATAATTGACCTCATATGCTTTTGCCATGGAGTGTGCACAATAGAGTTTTTAAATGCATGTCATATATTATTGCGATAATCAATGGCTGCACAGATTTTGACATTCTACATGGCATTTCAGATTATAGTTTTCCTTATGCCCCATCGTCAAAGTGTTCTCTGTGTATCAATTCCCTGTCACGTATGCACTTGCTCCTTGATAATCTCCTTTATTAAGCTGTGTCTTTTTACATAGTCTGTGACTATGTAGCAGAAACATTGCCAGTCTTGTTAGATATATGTCAGGCTACAAGAAAATGTACAGATGGCAATACTTTTACAAGGTACTGATGTTCTTTGAGATACATGTGTTAATGTGCAGTTATTTTGTCACTATTAAGTGGAGAGTGGAAAGCTGTCCCTCAGTAGTTGAAGTGAACCTTAAGACCCATAGCAGCTGGCAGGACCTATAAGGAAGGGACTATGGAAAACATGACGTCAAACAAGTGAGGCCAATTAACACCCGTTTCCAAAATTAGAAAGACCTCAGTAGCTAGAATTCAAAAATAACACCTTAATGATTTCTAAAAATAGATGCTGCCAAGCTGTTGAGTATCATGACCTCCATTAAACATGGAGCCTGCTTCCTGTGACTAATGGAGTAAATCGCATTTAGTTTTTATATTCTATTCTCTTTGGGATTAGCAACAAAGCTTAAAGCCTGACCTTGAAAGGCCTTTTCATGAAGAATCAAGATGAGTTCTCAAATTGTGCACCACACACAATACATACAGATATGATCTAATATTTGATTAATTAGCAAAGGTGATATCCAGGAGTGTACCTAGATGGATGTACGAAATCATTGTCAAGAAAAGAAACTGGAGCATAAGACACCTGCAATTGAAAGATAAGCATAATCTGGCAGTTAGGACACTGGATCAGAATGCAAAAAGATACCTCCAGGTCACCCATGAATTTCCTACGTACTTTGGGGTAAGTCTGACAATTTCTCAAGGGTTACTTTTCCCAACCATCAAACTGAGTTAATGGTACTTGTCTTAAGTGGAAAATTATCCTATGAATGTAAAGGGTGTGTGCATTTATTTATTTGAGCTCATATTCTTTAGAATGCCTAGTAACATGGGGTTTACATAGCAGATAGATGGAAATGGAGCAGAAGATGGAACCCAATTGGATTCCAATACAAAATCTGAAATAAATATGAAGACCACAGTCCAGTTATATAAGGCACACTGAAATCAGTTTAATATATACATTAATTTCAATGGAAGTTGAGAATGGATAAGTGTGAACAAGATTATGGTCATCATGATCAAATACAGATGTGCATAAATGTATTTCCTAAGCAATATAGTAAAACAAAAACTTAGGTGATAGAACTACAGTATTCATCTGCCATTATAAAATTCTGTAGGAATACCTAAATCAACATATATATGTGCATGGATTATTATTTTATTACGTAAAATGATATACAGAAAACAGCATCACCAGCAATGGAATCTCAGTGTACAATGGAATCTCTCAAGTACAGGCAACTAAATAGCCACTGTTTAATATTGTATACATTTTCATTTTGCTCATTTATATATATCCTGAGTTGTATTGGATTATGACTTGGATTATAATGAATAACAGCAGACATGGAACATGTACTGCTTATAAATTGTCAGATCTCTTCTTGCTCATGCATAGAATGCTGTCTGAATATTTTTGAACTGAACTGGTGTGGTTTGTAAACTTTAACATATTGCTGAAGAATCAGAAAGTATTGTTGAGTAGAAGGTCCCTGAATTCTCCCATGTGAAGCTTTCCATATTTGGTGTCTATGCAGCAAACATGTTTAATAGGTAAGCATGCTGCAGAGATCTCTTATGAGATAAGTGATCTGTCCACCTGTCCTGAATAGGTGATGGACAACTTTGTTGCTGTGTTCCTGTAACAAGAGGAATCATATATAGCCAGAGTCATGGATGGATGGTTGGTAATTAATTATATTTGTGTGTAGAAGAGATACTACAGACACCAAATAACTTTGAAAACACAGATAACAATCAATAATACTTCTTTTAAATGCTTGTAGACATCTGAACTGACAGATGAAAAACTGGCTCCCTGCTCATGGCTGGTATATAAAAAATAAGCCAAATTAATAGGTATTTTAACATCCACAGACCATACTGAGCTACATGGACTACTGTTCTGACAGCATAAGGCAGCTTTGAATGTTCGTATGAGTGGAATGCAAGACTTCACTCATTCGAATGAGACAATGAATTAGATGAGGTTATGATAAACAGGAATTTGTTGAGTCTATTCAGTTGATGTGGAATAGATTTTTTTACATGCATGAGTATTTCTACTTTGGGGCTAAACTGTTTGCTGTTTTCCTTTGATTTCATTTATTGTTTGATGACTATTCAATTGTTACTTCCAGAAGGCTTAACTGTAAAGGTTCTTGACCGCACCAACAGGCGCACAGGCATGCAGAGCTATTCTAGGCACTTGGCAAGGTAACCATTACTTGAGGTGACTGGAACTAAGATTTACACAGGTGGAAGGCCCTCTATTTCCTTCATGGGGTTTCAGCTTGAATTTATTATAGGATGCTTTCTATAACCGTGAAGGTTCCACACCTCCGAAACTGCAAGATACACATCTGGGTTCACATGCTGTCATCTAGATTAAAGCTATAACCTGAGTCTCCACAGGGCCTAATGAAAATCATTCCCTCTTCAAGTTCTTTTATTAAAACAACACCACCTCAAGAAATATTGGCAAGTGGGAAAGGCAGCTTTAATCCACTACTTGTTCTCCTTTTCTAGAGGTTTTTAAAAAAATAGCTCTGGTTACTTTTCAGTTTGAACAAACACAGCAACATTGTTTTTATAATCCCACTATGACCTTTTGGAAATGTTTTCATAATGCCAAGTAGCTTTCAGGCACCTACTTCATAAATCTTTTCTGTTTCATGAGTTAACACTTGTGAATATTCTAATCTTTTTTGTTCTGTTTTGTTTTTTAAAGGAAGTATTTTATAAAGCCTGCTGTGAATACAGGAAAAAAGTGTTTTGGGGAAAAAATTATGTATCATAATTCTTTATCCTTCATTTTGGAATAGAAAAAGCTCTTGTAAATAACAAGGAGCAATTACTTTCCCACAGTTTTCACAGGGTGCATTAAAGAGGGTTAAATATGCTAATAATCATGCTAACTGCTTCTGGAATGCACCTTACTGGTCACTGGAGTAATACACTTAGATAATGTTTAACTTCTTGTTCCGCAATTACCTCTTTATTAGGCATCCAGAAGGTGTCAAAGCAAACCTGCCATATATCTCCCAGGAGAAGCTGCGTTTCCAGAAGGAGCCACTGCAAAGATACTGTACCCAACAGAATACCCAGGACAAACATTAACATGGCTGGAATGGCTGTTCAGTTACTGGGCTTCTTTCTCAGTCTTCTTGGACTGGCTGGAACAATAACTGCTACTATTTTGCCTCACTGGTGGAAAACAGCACACGTGGGAACCAACATCATCACAGCTGTGGCATACATGAAGGGTCTCTGGATGGAGTGTGTCTGGCACAGCACTGGGATCTACCAATGTCAGCTCCATCGTTCTCCACTTGCCTTGCCTCATGACCTTCAAGCAGCTCGTGCCCTGATGGTGATTTCCTGTGTTCTTTCCATCTTGGCAGGTGTGGTCTCAGCCATCGGCATGAAGTGCACCCAATGTGCCAAAGGGTCCTCTGCCAAAAATGCAATCGCCATCTTGGGTGGAATCCTTTTCGTACTGGCTGGGCTTACCTGTCTGATCCCAATTTCTTGGTCAACCAGTGATGTGGTGACTGATTTCTACAACCCAATGCTGCCCAATGGGATGAAGTATGAGATTGGACAAGCCCTTTACATTGGCTTTGTCTCTGCTTCACTGAGCATAATTGGAGGAGCTATCCTTTGTGCTTCCTGCCAACGTACAAGGAGCAACGTAGTATACCACCCACGCTCCAGACATGCAAGGGCAGCTCCCTCCTGTCAACCACCCACAGTCTTCAAGGCAAACCATACTTCGTCACTAGCATCTGCTTCCCGCAGTGGTTACAGGTTAAATGACTACGTGTGATTTACTGGATTTCGCTTGTATGTTGCTGCTGTATTTATAATGAATGCATATGTGGAAATAAGGCTTTATTCATACAATGTTTACCACAGTTTTCCTTTTATTGTAAAGAACATTTTTTTAAAAGTTGCTTTGAAACTAGAAATTAAAAGAAATGTATTAGTATTCTGGAGAACGCAGACTTCTGCATATACGGAATTAAAGCAATGGTATAAACATTAACTTCTGCTCTGTATACTTTGTTTACATTTTTAAATGTTTAAATATGTCCATACATATGCAAATAATACATGTAAAGTTCACTGTTTTAATCTTAGCCTATAACAAGCATTGCTATAATAATAGATCACTAGCTACATTTTCATGAATATCTTCTTCCATAGGCTTGAGAGTAAATTTCAGGTACTCACAAATGAATTTCTCATTTCTGCCCTTTTTAAAAATAAACCATACTATTAATAACATTGTTTACATTTCTTGTAGTAATTTGTTTTTGCAAAAAAAATCTGACTTGTTTGCAATAACCATCTCCTTTGATCTTATTCTAAAAACTGAGATTTCTGGCTTAGGTGCCAGTAGATATAAAGGTTTTAGTATAAAGGAACAGTTAGTACTCCGATATGGTACTGAGACACTAATTTGGCTCAGCAGCCATCTTCTTCTCCCTGCTGTGGCACAGAAGTACCACACATCTGGTCTCTGGTGCTTTACCATTCTCAGACAAGGAGACATAAATTCCAACATATGAGCTGTGCTGCAAATGTGAAAATTATATAATGCCTTGATATGCAGTAATATTCCTTTCATGTTGATGCTATAGTCCTAGAAACTGAACAGTAAGTGAAAGAGCACTCTTGATAACACTGGTTCTAATGCAGATGTGCTCACAAAATTACTATTTCGTATGAGTGACATATGAGGTTGCAGTTGGAGGAGATGGCAACCACCAACTGTACAGAAGCATCCTGCAAAACCTCTCTGGAGAGCCTTCTATGTTGGGGCCTCTGCCCAGGAGAACCTCCTTCTCTGACAGACCTCTTGATGATGTGGCACTCCTCAGCTCTTTCACATCTTTTGCAAATTAGCTGGGAGTGGCTGCCCCATTTGTAGTGGTGTCACATCACTTTAGGCCCATCTTTTACTTTCAGTTGTGTCACTCATACTGCAAAGTCTCACATTTTATTAAAAATTATACCCAGGTCAAAGAGCACTGTAATGAAGCAAGCTTTACATAAGGTCCCTCCGAAGACATTTTGGATGTGGCCTTTTGTTGTTACATTCCCAGCCAGCAATAACTTTGGGCCAGTCCAGTACATGTTTAAAAGTAATTGCAATGATCACAAATCAGCAGTGATTGCTTGGGTCAGTGCCTTGTTAATAAGATTTTCTATTCCATACTTATTTTCAAACATACAACAGTTAAAAATGTGCACCTTATTTTGGAGAAAAGTGATGCATTTGAGTGTGCATTGGATTTTGCAATTAAATAATTTGGGGAACTGCGTTAATGAGAATAGATTACGTTTATTTAAATTTAGCTCAAATGTTTGTACAGATAGCCCTCAATTGTTATAAGTTAATTAAAGCTCAGTCTAGCTGATGAAGGTATCAGTGGACCACCTCCAATTTCACATGACATATTAGCTAGTTTAGATGCGCTGCATGCATATGTCAGTTCGGGAATCCATCTACCTAATTCTGTGATCTGTTTGGCCTGTGAGTATTATAATGTTTGTATGATATTCCAAGTGAAGCAAGCTTTTAATAATGACTGGTCATAGAATTCTGATTTCACACTTTTGGGAAGAATAGAGACTATATAATTAATCTGAAGCTTTCTACACAATGTTCACAATGTATTATGCGTTAAGTATTTTAAAGCTTTGGGGAAAGTTTAAAAAATATTTTTAGTCTATACAATGCAATTCATTTACAACAATCAATACATGTCCTCTGTCCTTTGCTGAACCCCGTTATGTCCTCTGCTGTTTCTGAGGATCTTCTGAAATCTAGGTGCAACATATGGGAGAGGGGTACAGAAGGAGACAGGATCACATAAACTTTGCTTTGCTCAAGGATAAAAGCCATTTTCTTCTTTCAAGGCTGGCCCAAAGTAATCCAGTTGGCTTAATGGCAAAGTGGGAATTTGAATCTCAGTCTTCCCAGTCCAATCTCTGTTGTAACTTTGTTCCTTTAATATTGCTCACTTATGCTTTATGTACAAGGATACATGTCTCCATTTTCTCCGCATTCAGGAAACAACTGAACAGCTTCCATCTGCTCTGGTTTTGAGACAGGATGAGATTTCTTTTCTCTAGAGTGGACAGAACAAACCGCTAGGGGAGGAGGGAGATGGAAGATCAGCTCCTGCCAAACTCCCCCCCCCCCAATTTGGGACTTAGTCAGGGAGATGAATTGCAGTAATTAGAATGTTTTAAAGTTTAAACTTTTGTATATGTTTTAATGCTGTCATTAAATGCAGTAGGATATAAATAAAATGGTAATTTTTTGTTTCCTAATCCTCACATTAAAAATGAATATGGACTGCAGCTTTTCCTTTGTTTTTATGTCAGCAGCTCTGTACATCACAGCTTTAAAAGTTACACTGTAAAGCTATTTTGTTTTTTAAAATCTGAAAAGAAAATTCATTATTCAAGAAAGGTGACTGCTGGTGCCTATGGTCTGCATGCAAGAAACACTATAGCTAAAGCTATATCTTTCATATGTAGCTGTAACGGGTTATTAGCATAATAAATACACACTTCAACATCGCTGACGAAATCCTATGGATGGAGGAATGCTCTGCTAAATGTGGCCCACTTGTAAAAACATTTGCTCACACAGTGACTATCAGTATTCTACTGTGAGGGGATGGATCAGGTAGTTCACTAAAAGTGAACCAAAACATCCACAAAGAATTAATTGCAAGACTGGACAGATCAACAAAGTGGGAAAGATTCTTCTCTGAAGTGAACCAGCACAGGGCTCATGTGATTGTCCCAGTGAGGAGATTTGCACATAATAGATTTTAAGGAAAAACAACCTCTTTGAGTTTATTTGCATTAATAAGTTATAGAAAGTCAATGTTAAATTTAAATAGGTTTATTATACACATATCTTCTAGTGTATGCACCAGTGTAGACAAGAATCAATACCGTAGAAACTAGGATTAATTTATGCTGGAGCAAAGCCATGATTCAGTCCTGCAATACACAAAGAATGAATAGAATACAAACAGTTTTCACACCTCTCCTGAATGACCAGCAGGCAGAGATGACACCTTCCTTAAAATTTGAAATTATTATTATTATTATTATTATTATTATTATTATTATTATTATTAGATTTATTGGATTTATAGCCCGCCACTCCCTTGCGGCTCGTGGCGGGTTGACCGTCTGAATTGGCATATTTCAAATTATGATTCTTATGAAAAAGGGCAAATGTGCTCACTTCATCAACGGGTGTGTCAAACATAAGGCCCAGGTGTTGGAACTGCCCTATTCAGGGTTCTTCTCTGGACCATGAACAATCTGTGTAATAGACAGAAGAGGAGGTTGCTGGGAGAGGGAGGGAGATTAGCTACTTTGATTGTGGCTTCAGCATGGCGGAACAACCTTGTCTGCAGCAGTTAAGCAGAAGCCCTTCACTTGTGGCAGCCTCTCTGGTAGGTTGGGAGTATCTGCAGCTGCTTTCAGCCTGCAGCCCCAGGAATGCTGTCCCTGATGGCCGTGGGATTCGTAGTTTGCACATGGGGTGGGGGTCCAGACAATCCTCCTAGCAGCCAGCACTGTTGCTGTGTTAACCACCTAGGTGGTGGCCGTGCTTTGGCCCATGGGGGTGTTCTTTGGCAGTTTCTTCCACACACTGGGGGCCTAGTTCTGCCACAAAGTCACTGGTTCCCTTCCCCATGGTGTTCAGCCTTAGATGGGCGGATGGTGCCAGTGATTTCCCACTATACTGGTCACTGGGTGGTTTTGTGGGCATGGTACTCACTCCTCCATCAGACAATCTGGTGGCCTTCAGCCTGCCACTGCATGGGAGTGGCATGGCTTGCTGATAATCTCTGGCTGAACCTCCAGTATCACCCCATCACGGATCACCTGATAGCCTTGGCCAGAGGCAGCCACTGCTGCACAGGCAGCTTAGGCTTTGCTTGGCCTTGCATCTGGGTTATCATTGCCCTGTTTCCTCAGCTAGTGAAGATTAGTTCAACATCTTCCCCCTCCCCCTCCAAAGTGGCTTCAGGGGCAGAGGAGAGCTTGCAACACCCAGCTGCTTTGTGTTTTTAAACTGGGGCCCAGGATCATAGCATTGGTGGCAGGAACAGGCCGGGGAAGCGGATTGTCCCATCCGTCAGGTAGCATGGGGGCATCTGCCCAGTACAGCACTGCCAGCTCTCCAATTTGACAATGAGTTTTCCTCTATACCCTCCCAGCCCATGGGGATTTGTAGTGAGCACACAGCAGAGCTTCATTTCAAAAGTTTGTATCTCCAGTACTTGGAATTACATTTTTATGGCACATATGGTCAAGTCCAACAAAAAAAATACGTAAGATCCATCCCTCGTAATAAATTGGTTGGCTTCAGACAATACGTAGGGGTAAGACCTTCAGGTAAGACACTTCTGGGCTTCCTAGGGAATGGAGGTGACACAGTTGATGTCTAGGTATATTATGCATGGGCATTTCCCCTCACGTTCACCATGCACGTTTATTGGGTTTTCTTTGTCATTCTGCATTGATTTTCCTCCCTTCAGAATTCAGTTCACTTTGTAGTTGCTGTTTCCCTGCGTTTTCTGAGAATGCCTTTCTGCTCATTTTTCCGTTGGAAGTTTTGCTTCCAGGACTAAGATAATCCAAAATTGTACATAATCCCTTGGACATATTCTGTTGTGCTCTTTTGCAAAAGGTCACTCCCCCACTCACATCAATGTTGTTCCACCCACTTTGCACCTTCACTATCCTTCCCCCTTCAATGTACAAGCTCAATTTCCTGTCATTTTAAATTTTTTTCTAGCAATGTGCGACTATCAGTAGTCTCAGATTGCTGAATTAAAAAAAATTAATACCACAGTGAACAGTTTAAAAGGAGCTACACTACAAAAGAACAGTTTAAAAGGAGCTACACTACAAAAGAACAGTTTAAAAGGAGCTACACTACCAAAGAATAAAGGACTAAATAATAGGAACATGGAATTTATTTCAAGTGATTGACTGATGTTCCCAAAATTTATATGCACATTACAAATTATTTCTTTGCAACCTATGTATATTTAGACAATAAAGCTACTTTCCACCAGCCTTTTATAGAGTTCCGGTTTCTTTGAATATGCCGCAATAAGGATTTTAGTGCTGTAAACAAAGCTGAAAATAAATATCTAAGGAAACTACAAATCTTTGAACTCGTCATATTTCTGTCCAAAGTTTTAGAAAATACAACTTGATGACACCCTAATTCTGATGAATTATGGCTATCAATATTTAGTCTATTTAGTTCATTAGAAAGTGATAGAAAGGGAATGATATACCTTAATTGATATGACTAATAATTTAATGAAATATTTGGAATTCCCTAGCCTCTGTTTTGGTGATTGATATCTTAAAGTAATAGTTCTTGGTTTTTTAGTTTGAAAAATAGTCTATTTATCTTTGGTATTTCTTTAGTATCTTATCTGAGATGTGCCAGGGAAAAACATAAAATAAATAAGATGATTTTGGAATAAAGACATTTTCACCAACATATTTCTAGTAAAAACTCCACTTCTTTATATCTGCATGTATTTGTGCCCATACTGGTTTATGATTATATTGATATGTCTTATTATTTTTCCTGATAGTTATCTCTGTTTATTGTGATTTTGACTCTGACCCTATGTAAATTAATTTGGAGGGGGGAATCCAGTATTTTTGATCAACTTAGATTTGACTAAGATATAATATACAAATGCAAAATATGTGGGAGGATATGGCAAGCTTCCTCTATAGTTGTATAAATACCAGTTATATACTGCAGAGTGATTTTTTTCACAAAAGCCAGTAGCACCTTCTCACAAGTTGAAAAGGGAAAAAACAGTGTATGATAAAGTGATTGGTGTGTAGGCCTGCCCAGATTTTAAAATGTATCCTAAATAAAAAACATGCAGTATGTATAATTGAGGAATGTAATTACCAATGAATCACTATGCATGTGGTTATAGTAATGCATCTTCATGTTCAACTGGCTAGGGTGTTGGTCTTCTATCTATGTAATCCAGTGATAGAATGTTATGTGGGAAGCTAAAACAGCCTTCCTTGCTATATTTTACCAAGGCAACTCCATCCATTCAAATAGTTAGGAGAAAGCCACCTTGTAACAGTAGGCCAGTCCTCATCTTGGTGATCATATACAATTTGCTTTCAGCAATCCTAAAATATTACATTTTGCACTGAGAACATGTACTGCAGACTCTTAACACGGGAGGAAACTGAGAAATGCCCATAAAATCTCTATCCCTCCAAGAATTGCTAGTTTGGACTTTTAAATCAGGTGGAACAACTCTAGGATATGCTAGCAAATATCCAATAAAATTTTATGGTAAGAGAATAGCTGTAAAATAAGTCACAATAGAAGGAATGGATATTTACAATGGCTGTTGGCTAATAGTAGTTTTTGTTCCTTATTGGGGTTGCTTGATCCTCAGATATCAAAGAGCTGAATGTGGGAAACTAGAAATAATAAGCAATGGTAACTGAATATTTCAGTGTCTGTAGAAAGATATTTGGTATCTCATCATGATGAAGGTACCTTTAAGTATTACAGACAACACATGATTGGCAGCCCTACTTGAAACACATATTTGTAAATCTTGTAATTACAATGTCCTGATTCATCACTATGAAATGAGATTGAATTATGATATAAATTAGGTATTTTGCATACATAATGCACATTATTATCTGCTTTCAACTATTCTCTATTTCAGAACTAGAAGAGATCCAATAGATGATAAAATAGACCTATTATTTTATTGATTTATTATCCGTTTATTACCTGTCCTATCCTATAGATTCAGTGAGGGTTACATAAATTAATCCCCCCTATAAAGCACATAAATACACATACAGACAACGAAAGAAAATTATTCACTGGCCAAAGCAGCCTTATTTTCTACTGAATGAAAACAGTTTTCAATAAATTTCAATGAATTAATTTCATAAGAAAATGATCAAATATGGAATTCTAGGAAGCTCTAAAATTTGCCTATGATCATCCTTCTCTATGTTCTCATACCTGACAAAGGGAAGCACTATCATGAGGTCATACATTCCAGCCACAGCTCTGGCTCACTTTGTGACAATTTGGGAACCTATATTGAAATGATCATAGTCATATTTATAATTTAAATATTTATACCCTGCCTCAACAAATAGAGATCGGTGAGGCAGCTTACAATCATAAAAATTAAAATTAAAATAAAAGCTTAAGACAAATGGTAAAAGCAGTATAAATAGACAAAACTACAATAAAACCAATTAAATCAGTATCAATTAAAATATGAAGAAAAAAACAAATTAGAGAAGGAGAAAAGCTAGATGAACTGGTAAATAATTAATAAAATTGCATGTTATATTAGGGTTAATTAACAGAGTAGGTGAGCTAAATTAGCTGGGGTTTTTGACCATCAAATTTATTCCCCATATTTAACATTCGGTGGTAGTTAATCACAGAATCCCCAAGTATTTCAACACAACAAGCCTAGTTGGTCTGAGTGGAATGCTAAATACCTGCTGTGTTTGGCTAGTCTCTTGCTCTAAAAATAAATAACTGTATGAAAAGTCATTAACAGAATATTTGGGCTTGCTGTAGAAAGAAAATTAAAAAGTATCAAAGTCATGTCAGAATTTTAACAGCCTTCTTTACTGCAGAGAAACAGGCATCCACAGCTGTTCAATATTGCCTAGTGTACTTTCGCCAACTGTAATTGCAGCTCAATGTTTCCTCTTTCAAGTATTCCTTGCCAAACCAAGTAAATTTTGGACAAGACTAGGCTGTTAAAATATGTATATGTTCTTATTGGAGCAAGCTGCATGTTTCATATTAAATGTGCTCATTGAGAAAATAATCCTGCAAAAAAAAATTGGTAAAGATGATAATTATTTTGGCAATAAAATGCCACCTTGCCTGGTTGTCATAAAAAATGGACTCTATTTACCAAAGTTTAATGGAGAGCCTTGCGTGAAATGGTCTGTGTCGCATAAATGTTGCTGGGTCCTATTTTTAATATTTATGGTTCAACTGTCTGGCAAATTATCTGGTTCCCTCAAGTGGCCTCCTTTGCTCAGAGCATACCAGTCTATAAAAAAAAATGGTTGCACTTTTCTGGGCCTACTTCCTAGAAGGGCTGAAAGATTACCCAGTCTAATTAGTCTAACTTGAAAGCCAATGTCTCATATGGAATGTTTACTATTTATTTTAGATATTTACACACTACTTCTGCATCTTACAGATGTCAACATACCTTACATTGAATTCTAAAATAACAGGAAAATACACTTTAAAAATATAACCTAAAAACTAAACAGGACTTTAGGAAGGAAGATAATACAGCCAATGGGAGCACAAACACCAGCAAATCCCCATGAACCAGAATAAAAAAGGAACATTTACTTATCTTACTTAAAAGTTCTCATATCATGTCTTTCAGTACTATGTATTCCTAGGACAGCTTACACAGTATAAATAAATAAAAAGACCCAGAATGAAATGTTGTTGGTCTTAAGGGTGCTACTGGACCCAAACTTTGATATAATAAAAACCATAGTACATAAACTCAAAATACATCAGAGATAGGCTGGTTTCGCAGCTAGTACTCCCCCCCCCCTCCCAGCACTTTCTACAGTCTGGAGAGACCTGAACTCATTTGTTAAACTTCCACAGACTGCAGTTCTGGTATATTCGTCTCCTAGGCTTAGAGTTATTTACTTTCCAGGCTTCTTTGACAGTGGCTAGAAGAGTGAAGGGGAACAGCAAAAGTGAATATCTAGGACACATTCTTCATACTAAGCTTTAATTGTATTAACTTCACTGACCTGGAAATGAACCCACAAATTACGGACTAGTTAGTCTTTATCCAGAGAACAAAGGCCAGACTCATTTGTGCAGTAAATCACAAATTTAAAACCACCTACATAGTGCAAAGATATGAATACTGGCAGTTGCAGTGCACAGGAGAGACTCAGCCCATTACATCGGAGATGTGGAGTTTTGCATACTTGAGCAATAAAAGACTCATTTAGGAAATGGAAGGAGGGCCTTATAACCAAGGAAGAATATAAACAAATAACCAATGCTTATAGGGAGGGCGTTAGAGAGCTTTAGTATGAGATTAGGCTAGTAAAAAATGCTAAACACAACAAAAACAGGTTCTTTAGGGATGTTCAAAATAAGAAAAACAATAAGATCATGGTGGGACCATTGCAGGGACAAGAAAATGAAATTGTAACAGGTGGTGGAGAAAGGGCTGAACTGCTCAATTCCTACTTCTCCGCAGTACTCTTTTGAGGGGAATCATGCTCAATACAGCAAAATCATATCACATGATAAGGGAAAGGAGTTGCAGCATAGGATCACTGTAGGGGTAGTTCATAAACACCTGGTATATCTTTAAATAAAACAAAGTCCTATGGGCCAGATGAACTGCATCGAAGGGTACAGATGTATCTACAACTTGGAAAAAGTCCCAGGTTGGCAAAAAAAATTGTGAAATATATATTTTTAAAAAAAGGTGTGGGGGGTTAATGTCTGAATAGTAGAAGCAGACCCTGTAGCTTTAAGGAAAGAATGCTCTCTGTGGCTATTAGGCAACCAGAAAAGTATTGCAGGCCTTCAAGGCTTGGATGCTATCAGTAAAAGGCAGTCCTTTCCATGGCTATTTTGGCCTTGAGGAAGGACCCATTGAGGCCAGACCAGGCAGCAAACATCAGGTGACATGATACTACTCAACTAGTAGGACTCTCCCAGGCCCAGCCATTTGCCCTGGTTCAACACCTGTCACCCATGAAAGTCAGTATGGTATAGTACTTGCAGATTCCCTTGCTGTAGTACTCTATTAACCTGCTTCTTTCTATATGAAAGTAACTATCACCCCCTTGTCTTCTAAAAGATTTATTTCCGAGTCATGTGGGCCAGTACTATAGAAATAAAGTCAGGATGAATGCCATTTACTGGCTACAGAACAAGATATTATGAATCTGACTGCATGACTGGCATTGAATGAAAATCACTACAAGGTAGGAGAAAGTGACAGTGAATGGTCCCCACCCTAAATCTCAAGAGAATAAAGCTGTTTTTGCATCACTGTTGTTTAAAACAGCATTGCACAGTAAATGCCAGCTAACATCTTGATTTACTCAGGTTTCAATTTAGAACAAACCAAAAAGTAGCAAAGTGGGCTTCTGCTTAGCTCCCAAATTGTCTTTCTCCTGTGGAAGAGTGACACTCAGTGGTCAAGAAAAGTAGCTTACCATCTTGTTCGGTAGCAAAAGCCAAAACTAAAGCAATATATACACACGTGTTTTTAACCTGTGGGCAGAGCTCCATACCGAAAGAGGTCTTATTTTTCTGTTAATTCTTGTTGGACATGTTTCTCTCCTGGCTAATAGGGCAACAACCCATACAACCCTGTTTTCTATATTCTTACATACAGGATTTTTAAAAAAATTATTCACAAATTCTTTAGGCATTTATTCTAGCAAATCAGGAACCCACAAACATGGGAAGGTAGGGATAATCTGAAATTCCCACTCTACACTTAAAATTTCCTCCTCCAGGATTCTCAAGCAGGTGGATTTCCCCTCCATTTCCTTTTCCCCTTTCACTGATACTCTCCTGATCAGAGCACTGCATAGCTTCTGGGCACATGGAGTCCTCATCAAGCCAAGACCTTTTAAATTGTTAGTTTAAGTAATTTTTGCGCATGTCTCTGGAGCTGACCATGCTCTTTTCCAGGGGCAGCTCCTGCTGTCTACCTAGCCACTCGACCATTACATTTAGCAGTTCCCAAGTCCAAGCACTAGCTTAAGTGCATACACACACAACTACCCAATGCTGCTGAGGTCATGGAAACAACCCATAATGCTTGTCCAGATTTTGTGATTCAGAGTTTAGGCAGATGTTCTCTCTAGAGTGACATGCCATTCCTAGAACGCTGGCAACGTCTCCTTTAGCAATGGTGCAGTTTGTTTTTATTTGCCTGCAAGCATTATTATGGTTTGGGACTGTATGGAGTTAAGTTGAATAAGAAAATTAGTGCCAAGAGATTAACTAGGAAGAATAGGATTTATTATTCTAAAGCTTTTATTTCAAAATTAGGTGGTGCAAATCAGTTTTAAAAAGCAAGGTAGAATTAATGAGCAAATACTAAGAATAATAAGTGCCTAACACCAAGAGTTCATATGAGGCTGGACTGAAGTTATATTTGTATCTAGACATCAGCATGAGATCAAGTCCCATTCAACAGAGTATGAATCACGTCCACATAAAGGTCTGGGATCGGCTGCATGCTTAGAAAATGCAACACAGCGTAATACATTTCTCCTACGATTAGCTTAGATAGTTGTGTATTAATCACCATCAAGTCCAAAATGTGTAACTTAATTCAGACATCTTTTTTGAGAACACAGCAGAATTCAGGCAATATTTGCATCCATCACAACATTTTCTATTAAATATTTAAATTCAACTTGAGTTTTTATTTGCTATGTTATTTTGTGATCATTTCTAATGACTTGGGTGTTGTGAATCTATTACTTAGACAACTGTGGCTTGTAGAAAGCAAGGCATCCAGATAGCACACTATATTAGTGGTTTTAAACTTTATCTTTGAGCAGTCCAGAACAAGCAGCTTCATCAGTCTTCAGACGCTTAGGTGCTGGTGGATTTTCAAGAGGGTCCTCAGGTGGTGAGGGTCTCTCTGAAATATTGAGGGGGAAAATCAGTCAGTATCTTTTCTGTTTATGAATATTAAAAATCGTGGGATAGCAATGGTTATCTTCCAGTTGTTCCATGAAAATAATAGAAGTATGACATTCATAATACTGGTTACTTCTTAATGTTTGTGGCAAACAATAGCTTGCTGCTCCATTTCAATCAACAAACTCTGCATTTAGTCTGAAAATTAGTTTGTTCAAGCAGAAGACACTGTTTTCTGAATCTGATTCAATGAGGGTATGAAGGCAAGGCAATAGCAAACCCCCTCTGAATGCCTCTTGTCTTGAAAACCCTCTAGGGTTGCCATACGTCAGCTGTCACTTAACAGCAAAAATAATTTTACTTACAGAGAGACTTTATGTTCCCGTCCTAGAAAGTGGAAATAGGGAGGCAAAAACTTTTTGTCAAACCTTACCTTCTTGACGAAAAGTGAAAACCCACATTGGCATGGTGTCCTTTCCTCCCAGTTTGGGAGTGTCTTGTCAGGACCAACCATACCCTTGGAAGTCCCCACCAACTTCAGTACTGGCCAATCATATGGAGTTCTGGACTACTGATTTTTAGGATTCCAGAGATATTAAAATCAACCCATCTTGGCTTTCGACAAAAAGACCAAAAAATGAAACGCAAGCCCAAATGGTCTTCCTGTTTCCCCCACTCATCTGTCACCCCCTGAAGATGTCTGATGCCCAATCTGAGTATCTAAATTGTCCCTCGACTGGTAATCAAACCTCTGTTCTCAAGGCACATTTTCTTCTCTCCTGACAATGACAATATATAATTTTTGAAAGCCAAGAAATTGCCAGATAGTTCAAGCAGTACTAGGAGGAAAGAGGAAGGCAGGGGAAATAACTGTCCCAACTACAGTATTCCATGATTGTTCATATGGTGCTAGTAATTGGGTCAAAACCAATTAAAAACTCTTTTATATTTCTTGATAGGCTATCAATATCAAGTTGCTTTACCATGTTGAACTGTTTCTGTGGAAGGTGTAGAGATTGTATTTCCGGAGTCTGGAGTATCTGCTTTTAGAGGAATCAAAGCAACCCTCCTAAGAAATAAAGGGAAAATGTAAATAAATATTTATTTATTCAAAACATTCATTAGCTACTTTTCTATTTTGCATAACTCAAGGCAGCTTAAAATACAAATAAAGCTACTATTACAAAACACATAAAAAATCTACAATTTAGGGGGTGTTGCTAAAGATGTCGTCCTGAGTGGATTGCAGTGCAATCACTGGAGCCTGACAGGGGCCAGTTGTGGAAGCAATTGGCAGAAAAGAGGAGGGGTACGCAAACCCCACCTCACTTTTTCTACCCAGGAAGTCCTAGTGAACTCTTGGGGCTGTCTCCAATCCTTTAAGGAGTTTATCTCCCCGGATTACAGGCTGTCAGCGTTTCAGGTCAAGAGGACGACCGCCATATTCTATCTTGGACTACTTTTCTTTCTTTCTCTCTCAAAAGAAACTGCTTTAACCCTCCTCTACGATTTATTTACTGCAAGTGAATGCTGCAAGTGACTGAGTGGAGGACAGCATCTGGCAGCCTCAACACTTCAATAAATTACAGCAAGTATTCTCTCTGTCCGAGGCTCTTTTCGCCTCTCTCTCTCTCCCTCCTCCTCGTTCTGCCTGAGTAGCCACCTCGATTTGGGGCAGGCTAATTTTCTTAAGTAGAAGAAGAGGACTTAGATTAACTAGCAATAGTTTTTATTGCAATTGTTTTGGTTTCTGAAGAGATAAGAGTGACTGGGAAGATCCCACGAGAACTCTGCTCCAGGATGAGACTATTGGCTTCACTGACTTCAAAACATCATCTACTAGTGCCAGGAAATCTTGATGTGCGACCAGCTCTTAAAGGTCACCTTGTTTGGCTATACTAAATTCAACTTGCTGAAAGTGCTTTAGTTCTGAATTGCTCTGTTTTTAATTTCCGTGCTGTTTTTTGGTATTCTGTTGTTTCTTTTTTTGTTTTTTTTCATCCTACACTGAAGAACGTCAGAGAAATAAACAGACTTTCGCTTTTGCCTAGGACTGTATAGGACCTCTACTGGCTATTTGCAAAATTGTCTGAGATTGGTAGCTGACTTATAAGCCTAAAACATGTCTATGTTAAAAAGAATGGCCCATTTAATAGAGAAACAAACCCAAGATTTGAAAGCATCTACAGAAGGTTTGCTTAAGAATATTTTCAAGGAGATCCAAGATGGCGACGAAAAAGTTTCTAACAGGAATGATGGATCAATAACAGTGGTTGATGACAGCACTAAACAAGGTGGGAAATCATCAGCAGAAGAGAAATCTGAAATTTTGGAGATGGAAAAGGGGATGTTGGAGCCTCGCAGCCCAGATAAGGTCACCCTTCTTAAAAAGGCATACAGCCATTTCAAAGTAACAGTACACAAGAATCAACCAAAAGATACATTGATCTGTTTTGAAAGTAATTGATTTAAAGGAGCTTCTCAGGAAAAAAATTGTATTGATATCGGAGTCCAGGAGGTACAACTGCCTCAAGATTCATCGGTGAATATTCTGCGGAAAAGAGTATAACTGCACTTTCTACGCCAAAGTCTAACTAGACAGAATATAAGTCTATGGGAACAACAAGATGCAGCAAGCCTCAATATGAAACCCCCTTAAGAAGACTGGGGAAGGGAAAGGATAAGCAATGTTTGAAATCTTTTCTTTATTCTTCTTCTGTACACTTTTAAGGAAATATAATTGTAAGTGCTGGAAATGTCATGAAAAAGTGGATTCCCCCCCCCTTTTTTCTTCTTTATTAGTGTATTGTTATAGGGCTAAAGTTCATACTGTTCTACAAGAAATGTTCAATGTTAAGCATTTAATTCAAATCTGAAAATATGGTGTTGAATATCTGTCAGGATGGCTCTTAGACTGTGTCAAGTATAAAATATTTTATAGGTGGTATGTGACACCAAAAGTGACTGTTTGGAAATATGGTAACTAAGTAGGCCTCTTTTCCTAAATGTGGTGGAAATGTAAAAAAGCTGATAAGTTTTGGGCAAAAGTTCATACCATTGTGTAGTTAACGTGGGGTCTTAGATTTCCTATGTAAGCTGAATTTGTATTATAGAAGACTGGGCAAGGGAAAGGAGAAACAATGTTTGAAATCTTTTCTTTATTCTTCTTCTGTACACTTTTAAGGCAATATAATTGTTAGTGTTGGAAATGTCATGATAAAGTGGGGTTTTCCCCATTTTTTTCTTCTTTATTAGGGTATTGTTATAGGGCCAAAGTTCATACTGTTCTACAAGAAATGTTCGATGTTAAGCATTTAAATCAAATCTGAAAATATGGTGTTGAATATCTGTCATGATGGCTCTTAGACTGTGTCAAGTATAAAATGTTTTATAGGTGATATGTGACACCAAAAGTGACTGTTAAAATTGCTAAAAACTATGTTAACAAATGTTGGAAATGTGGTAACAAAGTAGGCTTCTTTTCCTAAATGTGGTGGAAATGTGAAAAAGCTTATAAGTTTTGGGCAAAAGTTCATACCATTGTGTAGTTAACGTGGGGTCTTAGATTGCCCATGTAAGCTGAATCTGTATTATTAAATATATCTTCGCAGTGCCTCCCAGCCTAAACTCAAAGCTTAAGTAAAGAGAGGCACTTAATGGAGGGGGTGTAAGTATAACAAATGAAGACTATATTTTACTGTTCTTTGTATTAACAACTTATACTGTCTCATTTCTATATTTCTATCTTTATGAATATATATACACACACACACACACACACACACATACAATCTACAATTTAAAATCTCCAAATAGGACTTCCAATAGAAATAAATGAAACTAGTCAAATGCAGACCCAATTAAACGTATCTTCAGCTGCCTCCTGGAGTTCAAACATGAGAGGGCTATGAATGTGCCTGGGGAGGTCGGCCCATAATTGTGGGGCTTCCAGGATGAGCTTCTTAGATGAGTGGGACAGTTAGGAGCATCTCTCCCTGTGATCTTAATTCCCAGTCCAGAACATATGGGAGAGGACTGTGCTTAAGATAACTTGGTCATAAACCATGCTTATTTTAAAATTATATTAGATTTTCTCAGCAGCTTTTCTCAAATTTAAGAAAATAAACCTGAAAGCCATATTAAAGAACCCACAGAAACAAATCTGCCTCAATTTAGACATGCCAGTTTTTTGAAACACCATCCAGTGCATTACCTTGGTGCCTTACTCCACGCTTGTAGAGTATTTAGTGGAATCCTCCTGGATTGGTTTACTTTCGAGCTGTGGCCAGAAGGCTGGATGCCTTTTTTCTCTTCAGAGGAAGATACTATAATATTTCTAACACTAACAGGAGTTGAAGGTGAGTCTTTAACATTGACTGAAGTCTTGGTTTGTACAGTAGGGCTGCTTGGATCCGTGGTTTTGTTTGGAGGCGTGGCATCTACTGGTTTAAGGACTGGGGAAACAACAGTGGGAGAGTGGCCCTTTTTAATTTTCTTCTCTGCTGTGTTGGGAGTTCTACAGATTAAAATTGGTTTTTCTTTCAGTGGTATTCCAAGTTCACCTTCTTCAAAAGTCACAAAAGAACAATATCCATCCGTAGAAGAAATAGCAAGGAAGGATCCATCACTAGACCTGGCATTTATTCATGGAAACAGAGAAACAGAAGAAGAAAAAGAATAAGAGTTTGTTCTTATATGCTACTTTTCTCTACCCAAAGGAGTTTCAAAGCGGTTTACATTTGCCTTCCCTTTCCTCTCCCCACAAGAGACACCATGACCCATTATGCACGGGGGTTTTAGCGCACATTCGGGGTGGAATGGCGGCGACTAAAATCACGGATAACGCACGGAGCAGGCTGCAACCGGATGCAGCTTCGGTGCATGCCGCCGAAAAAGCCGCGTCAGTGAAACGCGGAAGAAAGCGCAGCTTCCGGGTGAGCGGGGCGCAACCAGAAGCGGCGCCCGGATCGGCGCGTGCATAATCGGTTACTCTGGGTTTTGCCGCCGTCGCGCCCCGCCCCGTGTATAACCAGTATGCGTCGCGTCTTCCCCCTCCGCGTTTTCCATGTGACCCGAAATCGCCGTTTCGGCGGCCGTGCATAATGGGCCCATGTGAGGCAGGTGAGGTTGAGTGAGCTCTGATATTACTGCTCGGTCAGAACAGCTTGATCAGTACTGGGGCGAGCCCCAGGTCACCCAGGAAAATGATGCAGTGTCATGTTAGAGCCTGCTAACCTCAACCATCCAGTCCTTTATGCACAAATCAGCAACTTGGAGCCTCAGAGAATGTAGATATGATTGTTGTTGAGACTTAGATCGTAAGTGACACTGCTATAAAATCAAGTCAGGAAATCCCCAAGTCAAAAGCAGATTCCATTTCCCATCATTGAAGTTAGATAGGTTGTAATGATTGCTGAATCCAGTGACAGCTTTCAGAACATGCCTGAAAATTATTACCAAGATGATTCCAAACAAAATACATGCACTGCAATCCATCACTGTACTGTTTATATGCAAATAAATCTGAGCAAGAAATTATCCTCTGATATACTGCCACTGATATTAAATTAGCTCTCCGATACTCTTGAATCAAATTCTGGATTTATTTCTACTCTAGATAGAAGAGTAGTATCTGTAATATTTTGGATGATGCAAAGAATGCAAGCTTCAAACAGCTGGAAGTCCCGTTACTACATGGGTCTACAAGTTCAGTCTATTCCAACAAGAAGTACCTTATTCACTTACCAAGAAATGTCACTCAGAGTATGGTAATGTATATTGGATACATAACCAAAAGGAAAAGACTGCTGTGTGTCATAGAAAAGTACAGAATCCTCTGAAGCAACAGCAAAAACTAACCGATAAGGCAGATTTATTAGACCAATTTTCTGGGAAGTATCCTCTAAAATACAAAAAGTTTTAAAATTAAAACAATTTTCTATTCATATGATCAGGCTTTTGTAATGTGATTTTAGAATTTGAACCTCAAAAGATGTTTCTGCCTCTTTTGAATTCTCCCATACAACTGGAAACAAACACAAATCTTTCCATTGGCATCAAGAAACCATATGGCTTTCATATTAATTTTTTTTGCACAGACTCCTCTACATCAGTAGTATACGCTGTTCTTACATATTACTGAATCATAAATAACCCCCAATTCCATACTGAAAGAAGATGTAATTAAAGAATGTGTTGGCCTTTAATTCTCCATTTTCATGTACAGTACTTCTGCAAAATCAGGAATCCCCTTCCCATTCTAAAGATTCAAATGACTCATATGTATGTACAGCTTCCTTCAGCATCACTTTTGATCCTGAGCCTGTGCAATATTTCCTTATGCCCTCCCTCCTTGCAACCTATTTAACCAATTTCTGTAGCATTACATACTAAAAACAATATCTCAACTAAAATACACAAGGGCAAGAGTATTACACATCTTGTAGTATCTGCAACATGCATTTATGAGGAAGCACTGCATTAAGCAACTCAAAAGAGCTGTCTAAAATAGGATATAAATAATACACTCGCTGATACCTTTTAATACATATGTAAAACAATATTTTCTCCCAAAGTGTTTACAATACCTTTGCTAAGTGCAGCTCTCAGCTCAAAGTAGACAGGGCAGCAACGAACTGCTAGAGTTGCCTTTCCAGGACAAGGCAAATGTGCTACAGGCCTAACAAGAAACAGCAGCTTTTTAGGAAATTACACTTATCTCAATTTTAAAATGTGGGCAACTGTACATGCGAATAAAGCTCTACCTTTTCAGATTTTTTCTAGAAAATACGTAAGTGGTGTTTGTTACATTTTCTCCTGATTCCACACAGCCAGCTGAGAAAGGTGAAGAAATGCCAAAATATTAGTTTTGCACTTAACTCTTCAAACAACTGTTGAAAGATCCTCTAAAGCAGTGGTCCCCAACCCCCAGTCCGGGGACTGGTACCGGTCCGTAGATCAGTTGGTACCGGGCTGTGGCTCCTTCTTATCCTCCTCCCTGGCTGCTGCCTCAGGGGATGCCCTGCCACTCTGCCACAGGTTCACCTTTGGTGCTTTTCAGCGGCCGCCATGGCTGGGGCTCCCCCTTGGTGTGGCACTGCGCAGCTGCTGCTGGCAGCGCCCCCCAGTGGGCGGCGGGAAGTCAGGGACATCGGCAGGAAAGCAAGTGGAGCAGGGGCTCAGCTGGTGGTGGCGACGTCCCTCGGCAAAAGACTACCCCCCCCCCCGGGCCTCAGTAAAATTGTCAAGCGTTGACCGGTCCCCGGTGATAAAAAGGTTGGAGACCACTGCTCTAAAGCTTGATGTGAATGAAAGCATCAGGTTCCCCTGATGACTACAGATTGATGATGACAGTGATTGACACTGCAATCTTAAACTGAGCTACAGCCTTCTAAGATCCTAAGTTTTAATGTATATTTATGATTGTAACCCACCACAAGCCATGTTATGGGAGTGGTGGGATATAAATAAAATAATAAACAAACAAGTTAGTAGACTTCATTGGACTCAGAAATGTGTCACTTGTTTAGGATTACACTGTAAGTAATGAATTAACTCTTTAAAGGGCTGACTACTTCACAAGTGCAAGTATGTTTTACTTTAATGAAATCTCTCTGAGTTTGGTATCACATACCACTTCCTGCAAGGAATTTTGGCTCATATATAAGTGGACAGGCTCTCTGCTGCAAATACTGAATCCTGCGTATTGATTAAGGGAAATGAAAGAATCAAGCTGGGAAGGGGAAGCCATGTATGTTCTGCTAGTATTATTCAGATGGGACAGCATGGTTAGATGTGGCATAAATGAGGGGAAATGAAATCTTCCACTACTGTTTCATATCTTATACTTGTACAGCAACACCAATGTATATTGTTACTAGTGCATGAGTGCACACTATCAACAGGTCTGGAGGGGAAGCAAGGAAGAGAGAGAGAGAGAGGTGAGCTTGCAAAAAAATCTTCATACATGAGCTGCTGTTTGCAAAAGAAGTACAAATTATCCTCTTCTACAGCAAACTACTATGAAGCCATAGAAGAACCTGCACGCACCAGGAGCAAGCAGCAGAGAACCATCAGGCGTAAAAGTAAGCCTCCGAAAGAACGACTTCATGCTGTCATCATGAAACATTCTATAGCTCTTCACCTGAAAAATTTCACAATAAAAAAATCCAGTTATTCTTATTTACAGTGCAAGCAGCTAAGTGGATCCTTTGTGGTTCTCTTTATTCAACAAGCTAGGCAGCATACTCTATAGTTGTAACCCTAATCCCGCCCCCTCCCCGAGTCTATGGAATTTTGAGAACAGGCAGTGGAGACCATAAAAAATGGCTGCGGCTGGGGCTGGGATAATAATAACATGTTGCAAAGTTCCAACCCAATCATCCTCCTGTGTCGTTTCAAAATTATTGCTCCAGCAGACAAAAAATGATACCTACTGGGCTCTTGTGAATAGGGATAGGCACCAATTGGGAAAATGTGGATTGATTCATGGCCAAACCATGAACTGAACCATGAGTGGCCCCACAAACTCTGCAGTCCCTTTGAACAAGATTTTCTGAAAGTCCTAAAAGCAGCGTTGTAACTGTTGTTCATCAATGTCTTCTGAGCAGATACACATTGGGACTGTGCATGTGCAGGCCAGCCATGGAGAAATACTTTCTAGCTTAAAAGCTTCAAAATGGGGCATCCAGCCCTGAATGGTGCCACACATGTGCAGGTTTTCCTACCAAACACATCATATGCTCTGAGGGTTAAGCTTTTTTTGGGCTCCCTTGTGCAGCTCTTGTAAATGTGCCCAGGTAAAGGAACTGCAGAAGACAACCTGAAACAGCTGACCAGTGGGGAGACTGTGTTCAGCTCAGCTGTTTTTCAGCTGTCTTCTTCAGTTTCTTTACAGTTTAAAGGGGCTGCAGAAGACAGCCTGAAACACTTAAGCAGTGGGGAATGCCTCCCCATCACTCAGCTGCTTTCATGGGGCAGAGAAAGCAGGAGTTCAAAGAGAGAGGTCATTTAAACCCCTGCTTTCTGCTCCATCCATGAACTGCTTTAAAAGTAGACCCATCACCACAAATTTTGTGTCATGGTTTGGTTTGTGCCCACCCCTACTCATTAACACCTCTGACTGGAAAGCTAGGATTGGCTCTTTGCCTTGGAGAAAAAGGCAATCAGGTGCCAGGAAACTCAACAGCAAATACCATGGTTCCCCCTGACCACCATGTCTGGGATCATTGCTGTATGACTTAAAGCAGTCTCTCTGTCACACTGAACCACTTCTCACCTTTTAACAATAACATTGTAAAAAACATCTTTATGTACCTTAGAAACCTGGTAACTGAAAACATCACACTTTACTTACATAGTCAATGTCAAAGTTGGGCCTTATAATTTATACTCCAGATTAGGTCATGTTGCTGTTTTTTGCATTTACGATTGCTAAGGCCTGGATAAAAATATCAAGTCCTTTTAATAGAGGCTTTGTGTGGGGAAAGCTTTTAACATCAGCCAGTAAATAATTTCCTATTAAGCCTCTATTAAAAGGGAAAGATCCCCCCCCAGCAGTAGGCCATCCTATTTGGATCGCTGCACTCATTAAATTTTACAGGTTAACTTTGTGTATAAAATAGTTTGCCACATTATGTGAATCACATTGCCAGTGGTTTTTCATGCCATAATAATTCCTACACTGATTATGTCCTGGGAAAATTACAATGTGAAGCAACCCTTACTGATACAGCTCTACCACAAACTTTGGTACTTTCATGCATATTGCTTGTCCTGCACCTCCCTTTCAATAATGATAAAAGTTTTAATGGGTGAAGATTAGGGAAAGGCAGAAGATTCTTATTCTCTACAGTTATAACAGGGCAGAATGGAAAGAGCTATTCTGAAAACTCTAACTACTATTTATGTCATTATCAATAACCGTATCTGAAAACACTCTTCTTCTGTGGTCTTCAATGCTTCCTTCCACAATCTACAGGACACAGAAGGC
This sequence comes from Paroedura picta, assembly GCF_049243985.1. Lineage (NCBI taxonomy): Eukaryota > Metazoa > Chordata > Lepidosauria > Squamata > Gekkonidae > Paroedura > Paroedura picta. The sequence continues at coordinate 59,856,367 of NC_135374.1, read as the reverse complement.
TAGAAAGAACAGCAGAACGAAGCAGAGACAGAAATACCCTCCGTGCTTGTAACTATACAAATTTGTTTTTCAGTGATGTTCTGTAGCAACAAAACTATACTGGAGTCCAGTGGCACCTTAAAAGATTAATGAAATTTATTCCAGCATACTTTTGAGAGTCAGAGCTCACTCCAACAGATACCCTGAGTGTTCATCTGGTAACAACAAGATTTCTAATGAACCCCCCCCCAGTCAGGATTTAATTTGAGACAGAAACATCTTAAGGAAAAAAAAAAGATTACTGACCTCTCCTTCAGATCCTCCTCCTGATGGCATTTTGGTAATATTAAATGCGACACGCTTAGTCTGTGTATTATATACTCTTAACACCCTAAAAAACAGGAAATATTAATTATAAAAAGTGTACTTCTCATCGTATGCATTATGTGTAGGATTATTTCAGCACCCGCCTTCTAAAACTTGTGTTTCCCAAGAGGAAACTGGTGCTTTAAACTAACCAACCAACCAATTTAATTCTTGAAGGTAGCCATTTAAGTATTACATATTTTAGGCATTCCATAAAACAATAATATCAATAAATCAAATACCTTCCAAACAATAGTAACTCACCTATCGCAACTAAGAGTTGCAATGTACTGCCCTACAGGATCCCATGTTACTCCTTGCACATAACTTTTGTGTTCATTAAATATTGAAACTTTTTGACCTAGTAAAAGCATAGAGTTATTTGTTTAGTCATTAGGAAAAGCAGCTGAAGATATGATTTCTACACATTATATTAATCATCTATGCGACTGAGCATGCTTCCCATTTTACAAACAGGTGCCCAAGACTGACACGCAAAAATGGATTCTAGACAGTAGTTGTAGAAACAGGTTTTTCTCAGTTCTCCTCTCCCTGAGTAGCTACCTGCAAACCTTAGAAAAGTGATGGGGAGGATCTGCATGGACAAAAAGCCATACAATATGGCACTTTTGCTGAGGAAAGGAAGTCAGGTAAAATTGCTCATCTGCATTTTCTTTCAGTGGGGCTTCTGAGGTTCCTCTGACAGAAGAGGAAGAGAGGGTCAGTTTTGCTTCCCCCCCCCTTCTGTGTTGCATGGCTTTTTATTTACTTATGTCTTCCAGCCCTGAGCATTGCTTTTTCAAGGCTCATGAGAACTGCTGGCCAAAGGTGGACATCAGTACATATATGTCTGACATAAAGTAGTCATTTCAAGTAATGCAAATGGAACTGCATGTGTGTCCGGGAGGGGGGGGAGGAATAAGTAAAAAAAATCTAATGAAAATAAATAACCCCCCCTTTTATATTCCCGACAGAATTGGACTCCTACATACCTGATAATTAAATAACACCTAAAACCACAGAATTCTATTAATTGAATCCCAATGCCTGATCTGATTTGGCCCTCAAAAAGTGGAAGATGCTTTTGCATAAAAACATGATCTTAACAATTACCTTTACTGACATCCCACATTATAGCTGTGTTGTCAACTGATGCAGATGCCATATAATTTCCGTCAGGAGTCCAGCAAATATCATACACATCTTCTAAGTGGCCTCTGGAATCAAGCACAATAGAGAGTGTCTAATAAAGAGGAAGACAATCATGAATGAGAGCACAGAAATATTATTAAAAGATTCCTGGCCACCTGAAGAGTATCTATTGTGAAAACACAAAGCAATCCCTTTTATATTTGCCATTGTCTGGTCACCTGTGTCAAGTATGAATCTGCCCAACCACTACAGTCTCCTTCAGAAGCCATGCCTCAAGAAACCTCACCTTCTAAGACCAGGTGCGTTGCAAGGAAGGAGAGTGCTTTCTTGGTCATGGTTCTAAAACTGAGGAACTCTCTCCCCAGGGTTTGTCTACTCCTTTCTCTTACAGAGTCTTCCAGCAGTGGACTAAGACGGTTTTGTTTGGCATTGCCTCAATAAACCCTCCTTCCTAACCAGAGTTTTAATTGCTGTTTTTATATTTAGTATGCACCGTAACTCTGTTTTTTATAGTTGTAATGGTATGATTTGGAAGGCTGAGTTTCAATGGGTTTAAAAGGTGAATTGGTAGCTGCCTTGGTGGCCCCTGTAAGGACAGAAAAGCTGGATATATAATTGGTAAATAATTACTAAGTAAAAATTGCCCTAGGTGAGGAATTTCTCTCCAGCCACATTACATCCAATGCTGCCATAGTACAGTGATTCATTTTACTGTATGGAAACCTATCACCAAGTAAAAATATAGACTAGTCTCCCCATTCCTTCTCTGCCGTTAATGCCATTGAGAGACACAAAGGACAAGCACAGAGCAGGAATGGGCATAATGGATTGTAATCTATGTTTTATGTATCTTTTCTTATTTTCTCCTTTCTTATGCAAACTTCAATAAAAGCTGGTTTACCAGCACCTTAAAAAAAAAAAGAGCAGGAATGGACAGCCAGCACAGAATAAAATGACTTTTATCCACCTAGCAGATTTTCAAAGGGCAGAATCCCCCAAGAAAAACTACTTCTGAACTTGAGAGATGTTCTAAAGCAGTTTGTAATATAGTGGTTGACTATTCAAAGGGGTCAAAGTACCTTAAACTAGTGCTTGCTTCCCCTTGCCTCCAATTATCTTACACCTTCCCTTACCCTAATGCTCACCATCCTCCCTCTTTCCTACCTCTGTCCTCCAGTAGCTCACTCTCCATTCTTCTCCATTATAGCTAGATTAGGGAAAAGAAAGTAGCTAGCTGATGAAAAATATTTCCTAAACATGCACAATTCTGTAAGAAGCCCTGTACTATCTTTTATATAAAACCAGCAATTTCCCCACACACACATGAACTAGCTACTACTGGAACAGACATTCCACAGCAGCATAAGGACATTGTGCATGTACAATATACAGCCAGGCACAGTTTTTAGGATGTGGGAATTGTTTCACCCATGCTAATTTTTTTCTCCGGGCATAGAGTGCTTCCAACAGTACAAATTCTTTCCCTTTAAGACACAGGACATCTTTATTCAGAATGACAGAAAAACTAATATTTATTTGGTTGCAACTTTCAATGAACCATAGCCTGCTTCTACCTTAACAGGCTATGCTATAGGAAGAGGCGATTCATAAGAGTACAGCACAAAACAACACTATGATCCTAAAACACTTAATAACATAAAGATCAAAGCAAAGCAATCTGGAAGGGGGAGGCTACCTCAAATACTGGGCTTTTTGACTGCTTTTGGCAGAAGTAAGAATGAAAATCAATCAAATGCTGTTAAGATTTACCTTAAAGTTTTAATTACAGTCCAATTTTCTTTATTCAGCTGGTTATCATCATCATCTTGAAATGCCACTGGCTCTAGTTCTTTGTTATCATTTAGCTTCCACAACAATATTGCAGCATCTGCAAAAATAAATTTGCAAATGAAGTATTCTGCCCACTATTTTAGCATGATAGTGGATCACATAAAATACCTGACAAACCCCTCCCCCCACTTTTTGAAATGTTTTGGATTTTAAACCTTAGAAACAGTGGCCAAAATGAGATTATCTTCTCAGACTTTTTTGGTGATTTTCCAGATTAATTGTTTGGTCTGTGATCTTTCAACCAATTTCGCAGTGAAGCAAATAATTTCTGTCTTTCAAATGCCCAGTTGTCAAAACAAGACCATTATTTTCTTGTTTCATATGTCAATCATATGCAAGAGGAAATATCATAAATCACTTTAGTGGTCTAGTACTGGCTTTATACTCACCATCTCCACCAGAAGCCAGAATCTCACCATTGGGAGCAAAACGTACAACATTCACAGCTTTGGTATGGCGAGCCAGGTTGGACAAAAATTCCACAATTGCCTTCCCATCTGGTCCTTTTTCTACTTTCCATATCTATTTATACAAGATTAAAGCCATAGAACAGAGAAATATAAAATATGCAAATGATTGCTGCTTACATACCAAAATGTGTTTGTATTTATAATCTGCACACAGCTATTTGTCAGGTCACCCATTTTACAACAATGCAATTAATTCTCAGTCATTTCTTAAACTAAAATTCAGTAACTACTGTGTTCACTAAACCATGTACCATGTCATCCAGATTGTAATATATGCCCTTTTAACACAAGATGCTAATGAACTTCAAAACAGATTTCATAACAATTTCCTTCATCATTTTCAAGAATAAGGCACCTCTCCAGCTTATTAAATATATCTGCTTCTTAAAACAGCTCATAAAAAGGAAACTTGCATGATTAGAACATAAGTAGATTTTTGCCTTCTTACAGTAGTTCATTTTTGTTCCAAATATCTGACCAATATTTAACCACATAACTATAGACACTGGTAACTCACACGAACAGTAGTGTCCACTCCAGCAGAAGCCAGCCGATTGATCTTCCCATCTGTTCCATGCTGGAAGTCTAAGCTATACACTGGCTCTTTATTGTGCCATGCAATTTCACAAGTGATCACTTTCATCCCTGAAAAGCAAAAATAGATTTTTGGGACATTTTGCCTTTTATTGTGATAAACCTTAAAGGGTATATTACACCCAATAATATCAGGTGCAGTGGTTTTCATAAGCAATAGAAGACAAATGATGTTGAACAATTCCTGGCAAAGCAAAAAAAAAAAAGATCATACTGGAGAAAAATTGAACCAGGAATCAGAGTAATAGTAAGCACCAACTTCCTTTCCTTCCATATACAAAGCACTTCATCTGGGTCATCTCACAACTGCTCTGCAAGTCGGATGCTGTAATCTCCCTATTAAAAACAGAGGTGGGCGGGCTGAGTGGTCATGGGTTGCTTACAGTCACCCTCCCCCCTCCAAATTTAGGGTTGAGATTTGTAACTGACTTCCAAGCCAATTCCACCCCACCTCCCTGCAGTGTAGACCTCCCTCCCCTGCACACACCCCTTTCCTATCCCATCTCTTCTGTACACAGCCCTCCACTATCAGACACCACTAGAAAGGAGGAGGATCGATACTGACGAAGAATTACATCCGAGAAGGAAGACTGATTTGTTTGCCAAAGCGGTCTACAGTCATATCCCTATCGAGCCTCTCTCTGCTTCTTACATAGACAAGTGCGAATGAAAAAATACCCACATCCCTTCTTTTGCTTCTCTCCAGTCACCAGACGAAACCGAAGAAATGCTCTCTCCCCCATCCCTCAACAGCCCCCACAAGGCTCTCCCGAACCCGTCTCAGTCCCGCCAAGACTCCTTCCCATTTCCGTTCATGGTGGCTGCAATATGAGACACGCCATTCATTAATCCCCGCAACCCCTCCCTCCCTCCCTCCCTCCGTCGGAACACGGGACGGTGTTCGGGGCGACACTCTGCGCTGGCCCATCCCGTCCCCAAGGCACAGACCTCCAAAAAGGCGAGCCGGGAACCCAGAGAAGTTTGCAGGCAACTCAAGCGCAACTCCCGGTTCCCGCGCTCGCGCCTGCGCCCCAGGAGCCGGAAGGAGAAACGGCCACGCCGCCCTCGTTTCCTGGCTCGGCGCGGCGAGAGAGTCTCCGGCGGCGTCCTCTGCTCTGGGGCGGGCTGGTGTCAGTGTTTTCCGAGTGAAAACCCCACTGCCAAAGCTGAGACCTCGTTGGCTGGGTTTGCTCGCTTCCCCAGCACCAGCGATTCATCCATTGGAGGAGGTTTTGTCTCTGAAGGACAGCCGGGCAGCAGTTGTCGCAGCGACGAAAGTCCATGTCCATGACCTGTTTTATTAGGGGGAACCACAATGTCACAGAACACTGGGCAATGTTTCGAGCTCACCAGCACTGTTCAGCAGCCTAGAGGTTTCAAGGGAACAAAAAAAGCAGCTTTCCCCGAATCATTTTCTTAAACTTTCTTTAATGCAGATGCAGTGCTGCCTTCTTAGGTTGGTGTTCGCTTATAACACTTCGCAGTCTGGATAGAATTTAACCGTGGGACGTCATCAATTGGAACGAGCGACCAGCGAATGTCTAAATGCAGTTCTCATAAGCACTGGGAAAACTTTCTTTGAAATGCAGAATATAACCTTTGCTTAAATATCTTGCTAAAGGGAGGTTTTTGTTTTCTCCCCCCATCCCCCGCCCTCAGGATAGGAAGATCATAGCTGTTCTAAAGCTGAGTATTAAGAATGTCCATATAAACTCTGTTCCAACCTGACCCATCCCTACAGATCCTGCCAATGACTTCGAGTTTTAGTTAAATTTTGTTTCAATGTGTTTCCCACCACTTGCAGCAGTGCCAGCTGCAATCAGTCAGAATCTTGGATACATGCTAGTGTCAGACGTTGCAAGGACTCACAAACAACTTCTTAGAAATAGAAAGTTTAATGAAAAGTACTTCATACACCTAGACTAGAGAAGTCAAATCTGCCTGAGGACAGATTTGCTTCTCCTTATCAATACAATTCTCCCGCCCAAAACTTGAAAGTTCCCAAGGGAGGGGAGGAGAGAAAGAGGAGACAAATGCAATTAAAAACAGTGTTACTTTCACATGTCCTTGGCTGTCTTCAAGCTGAGATAAGATGTTATGGTTAGCAGAACCAGACCTAGCCGAGAGGCCTCACAGAAAAGTACATTCAGAGATAATGGCTATAATAACATAGTTTCACTTTTAACTAACATGCATGATATAGGACCTGGGGCTCCCAGGCACCAAGCAATCTAACTGTCATGGAGACACTCAGGCTAATTTATGACAGGGATTTCTAACAGACCTGACAGCTAGAACACTCAGAAATTAAGATTGGCCACCAAAATAAAAAGGACTTTAACTTTTCTGTGGGATTTATATTTGTAAGAAGTACATATCTGTAAAATCAGAGATTTCAGAGGGTTTGCTTTATAAGGAAACAACTTCATATTATCACACTATATCAGTTTGTTTGTACTGAGCAAATCAATTTACTGCTTCATCAATCGAGATCCATAACATTCTCCCATAAAAATTTAAGAGCACTGCAGGAGCGGACCAGTGGTCCATCTGGTGCAAAATGCAACTGCTAGGTTACTTACTGGCACAAAACACAGCTGCTAGAGTCCTCACAGGCATATCATGGAGGGCCTGCATCCAGCCAGGGCTGATGCAGCTGCACTGGTTGCCGGTTGTGGCCAGATCTGGTTCAAGCTTTTGGTTTTAACCGATAAGGCTCTACGCAGTGGGACCCACATACCTGAAGGACCACCTATCTCCCTATGCCCCCAGCAGAGCCTTGTGCTCTGCAGGTGATAATTTACTGGTCGTTCCTGGCCTCGACTGGGACCAGGGTCTTTTCGGTCCTGGCCCCAACCTGTACCACAGGGCCTGCAAAATGGAGCTCTTCCACCAGGTCAACAGTTGAGCCTGTGGGCAGTGAAGAAGATCATTGGGGGGCTCCCCTAGTGTCAAGCTACAACCAGCATTATCTAGAGGTAAAGGGGAGGGTGGAGGGTGGTATTTTGCCATGTTGCCTGTTCTTGTTTTGAATGTTTTCTGTCCATTTAAATGGGATTTTTTTTACTGGACGTTTTGTAACCCACCACAAGCCGTCTTCAGGTGTGGCAGGGAATACATTAAATAATAATCTAGTCCAGCATCTTCTTTCACAGTGGTCAACCTGTTTCTCTGGAGGTCCAACAGTAGGGCATAAACCCGAGACTTTCCCGATGTTGCCTCCTAGCACTGCTAGGAGGTTTACTGACTCTCAGTGTGGAAATTCCTTTTAGTCACCATGGCTAGTAACCACTGATAAGACCTATTCTCCATGAAGCTGTCTATGGCTGTGGTCATCACTATATGCTCTGGTGGCAAATTCCACTTTTCAAGAACTTATTGTATCCAGATGAACCGATATGACAACCCTGGAGACCAGCAGTAATTACTGGAGATCCCCAGCCACCACCTGGGGCCTGGTAAATCTTACCACAGGGGGATTATAATCTGGCCTTCAACTCCTTTACTAATTATCCCCAGCACAGAATGCAGTTTGAGTCCAGTAACACCTTTAAAACCAGCAAAGTTTTATTCTGGGTATAAGCTTTTATGTGCACACATTTCTTCAGACCACACTGAAACTTCATTCTGCTTCAGACCAATATGTCTACCCAGCTAAGTCGAGGCACAGAGTTTGACTTTTTCAATGTTGTGGCTTAGTAGGGTTGACATCTTGGTTCCTGGGTTGAGAACAAAGTGAGTATTGTTAAAGAAAACAAGGAAAATTAAGCAGGTATTTATGATGTTTTGCATTTATTTAGCTACAGTTTCTACTAGTCATCCAAACCAGAACGTATTTCCCTTCATTTAGTACAAAATATACATTTCTCATTTCATGTAAATAAAAAACTTTTCATTTATTCACTTTTCTTCAAAGCGTAAATGTACAGTATAAATTTAAGTTATATTCTCCATACAGCCAAGATTTATTTTACCGAGTTTTTACAGTACATTCATGTATTGAAGTATAAGGTAAGTAACAAAAAAACATTTCAAATATAAAATTAGAAAAGTGTGGAAAAATAAGTCCTTCAAATCATATAAACATGTTGATGAACATTAAACAACTACTGAAACTTTTTGCAATGCTCTGATTAGCATAATGAGGTACCTAATCTTAAACAATTAATTTGAGAAAAATAGTAATTGCCAATATCAGTGCTCCATTTTAAAGGAAAAATAAGATGCATATGACTGCATTTGTGGTCACTTTCAAATTCATTATAAAATTAAGCATAAAAATTAAATGTATCTTCTTTTAGTCAGTTTCATAAAACAATTTTGCAATACTTTTATCATTATATAATACATAATTAGCATCAAGGATCAGAAATACTTGTAGGCCACCATAAAAACACCAGTCAAGTTGGAGAAATATTACTTGCCAATATTGTTAGGGTTCTTTTAAAAAACAAAACAAAATGGTAAACAACAACTTTTGGATACATTATAAAAATTAAAAGCATCTGTAAGCAATGTTTTAGATGCCAGAGTAGTAATACAGTCTTATCCATGGTGACACGTGGAATTTTCACATTATGCTTTAAACAAAATCAACATTCAGTTTTTATAGGTTGGGAATTTTATACAATAACAATAAAACAGAAGACAGAATAAAGTAGGTTATGAATGAAAAGGATAAATTAAGAACTGCTGATCTCGTGCATATGTGCTACAACTTGTCCTAGGATTTTATCAACCACATCAACGTTGTAATTCATTTGTTGCAGATCAAAATCAGGTATTATGGTTGCCAGTAGCTGTCCCACATTAACTCGAAGGGATCTCAGTTTCAGGCTACAAGATAATGTTGAACATATTAATTTTACGTATTTATTTATTTATACTTCATTTTATATACTGCCCACTCATGGCAATTGCAGTCTCGGTTTACAATATTAAAACAATATCACAATAAAACCCCATAAATCCAATAAAAATTATAAGAACAAACAATAAATGGCGGCATAGACTTAACTAAAAGTCTCTCAGTCCCAGCCTCAGGATCAGTATAATGTCCCCAGATGGTGTAAACTCGGGGGCTGATCTCAACCCATAACTAGGGCAGGACCCACAGTTGATAACTCCAGTTATCATCACCTCTGGCCTCAACCAAACGCTGGTGGAAGAGCTCCATCTCGCAGGCCCTGCAGAACCTAGATAGTTCTGTCAGGGCCCTCAGATCTTCCAGGAGCTCATTTCACAAGGTTGGGACTGAAAAGGCCCTGGCCCTGATCGAGGCTTGGCGAATGTCTGGGGCCCCAGGACAGCCAGCAAATTCATACCCACAGAGCAAAGAACCCCGAGGGGGGCATAAGCAAATAACTGGTCACTTAGATAGGTAGGACCCAGGCCGCATATAGCCTTAAAGGTCAGAACTAAAACCTTGAATTTGATCGGGTAACCAGTACAGTTGATGAAGTACGGGCTAGATATGAGCCCTCCAAGATGACTGATTGAGGACCCTCGCAGCCGCAGTTTGTACAAGTTACAGAAGTTTACTCTGGAAGTAACCATTGCATTGATCAATGTAGCCAAGTGTTCTGAGGACAGGTAGGGTGCTAATATCCATTTACAGTTTCCACCGTGATTAGAAGCTATTCTTAATGCTTGCTTTTAAGCAATGGCAGAAAAACTTCTGTGAAAGACAGTTATCTTGCCATTACCCATATAGCCTTGCAGTGCTCAGCCATTAGGGAGAATTGAATGTTTTAGACTTCATTCTTCATTCACATTGGGCAACGGGGGCCTATGTGCCAGAGAACATATATGCCCAGGACTTCTGTAATAAGTCTTCTCTCTCTCTCATCTATCTATCATCTACCTACCTACTTAATTTATATTTATACTAGGAAAAAAGCCCATTGTATAAGAAATACAATAGGCGCTAGCAGGCGGGGGCAGAGCGAGGGACAGGCGAGAGTAGCATGAGGAAAGGAAGCCTACCTGAAAGAGGAGGCGGGCGGCGGTGGCGCGGCGTCCTTGTCTCGGCGGCGGAGAAGGGAGGCCGTGGCATCGTGCAGCGGCTCCCTGGCGGCCTGGTGCTGTGTGCAGCCACTCCTCGGCGGTATCTGGTTTTCGGTGGCCATTAGGCAAGGGAGCCCCCGCCAGCCGCCCGCCGGGGGCTCCCTTGCCGGCGGCCTGACGCATGGGAGGCGCTTTGCACCTCCCGATGCGTCAGGCCGCCGGCAAGGGAGCAACTGCAAGCCGCGCTCCCTTTTCGCCAGGGTGGGAATCGGCGGGGCCAATCGGCACCCTTCCTCATCCCGGACCAAGCCCGCCCTAACTCCTCCCCCTAAGCCCTTACGGCTTTATTTAGTCTGCGGCGCCCATGGCGCCGCGGGCTGTGTTAAGATAATTTGTACACCACCCCTTACTGGTACTATACATTACTCAATGCCCAAGAAATTTGCTGATTGTTTGACATTTTAAAAACCTTTAGATGAAACTTGTTATAAACTATAGGACAATATCTGACAGATGTTAATCATAATGACCAGTTCATCATGCTTTTCCATGCAATTATCTAACAGTAAAGAAGTACCTTTCCTCATCAGAATAATGTATAGGATCTTCGAGATTACTGGCTACAGGATCATTTGCATGTGGTATTGAAGATTTTAGTTGTGCAACTTCTGCTTTAAGTTCTTCACACTGAAAACCCAGCTGTGTTTTTTCCATTTCTAGTAACTCAATCTGAAAGAGGTAAAAGGTTTATATTTTTGAAATCACACAACAAAATTGGAATACTTATTATAACAAACTATTTCATCCATTCTGAATAAATGAAACATGTAATAAAATATTTGACCGAGCCATATTATATTACATCTCTTGCATGTGCAGTGTGGATTCTACAGACCTCCCTATCCTCTAATACAAGCAGCATTGAAGATTGTGAAGAAGCAACAAAAGTTATGATAGCTGAAGCTTATCTTCCCATGTGTTTGGTGCTACAGTACTTCCTTTACTATGAGGCAAATATGGTTTTTAACATTTAGATTTTCAGTTTTTAAGACTTCTAGAGAACTCAGGGTGTACCGTAATCATTTTGGGAATACATTTCAACTTAGTCAGTTTGAAGGAGAGGTGTAGAAATGTTCCAATTTGTAGGGCTTTAGCTAAGCATGTACCATATTTCATTTTTCTTTTAGTTGTATATTTATCTTAACATTATATTAACAATGGTACCGCAGCTTGCAATAAACCAAGATGCTGACTTTGCCACATATAGCCACACAACAGAATCGCTGGATCTAACAACTACACCATCTCAGGTTTGTTCATCTTCTGACACTGTTCAGACACACCTTCTCTCACTTGCTCATCTTCTGATACTATATCTGTCATTAATGCCCTTCAGTTATCTACATAGGGCAAACAAATCAAACCCTGCACCAAAAGATAAATGGGCATAAATCTGACATCAAGAATAAAAAATTGAGAAACCCATATGAGAACATTTCAACCTCCCTGAACATTCAACAGGGTCCCTCAAAGTAGTTGTGTGAGCCAGCTTGGTGTAGTGGTTAAGAGTGGTGGCTTCTAATCTGGCAAGCTGGGTTTGATTCCCCACTCCCCCACATGCAACCAGTTGGGTGACCTTTGTCTCATCACAGCACTGATAAAGCTATTCTGACCAAGCAGTAATATCAGGGCTCTCTCAACCTCACCTACCTCACAGGGTGTCTGTTGTGGGGAGGGGAAAGGGAAGGCAATTGTAAGTCACTCTCAGACTCCTGGTAGAGAAAAGCGGCATATAAAAACTAGCTCTTATTAAAAAGGAATTTCAGAAACACACTAGAATGGGAGATTGCTGAATTACAAGTTATTACAACACAGAATAATGGACCCTCCCAAGACTTAACAGCGATAATGAGTTCTTATATCACTATAGATCTAAGTCACTCAGTTCTCACTGTGTTAACTCTTATAATCTGGATGCTATTTTCTGCTTTTCATGGGTTTTACCAACTGCTTTAATCCTATCCTAGCTATACGTATCGCTGAGTTACTTATACTTCTTAGCTCCAATTAGCCTTTCCTGGCAACTACCTCTCCCTGCCCCATGGCTGGGAAGCATGGCTGTGTTCAAACCCACTTGGGGCCCCTTCCCACCCCTACTCACCTCCCTTGGTGAAGTCATTTTCAATGTATCTGAGAAGTGTGCATGTACATGAAAAGTTGTATACAGTTTATACCAATTGCAACTCAATGAACTTATTCTTGTAGAAAAGTTTGCTGCTATCACTAAAACTTATTAGGTATAGAAAGATTCTTTCCTTAAACATTATTTCCTTTTCTATGTACTGTTTTATCAAACTTACCTCACTTTTATATTGGTCTCTTTCAATACTGCATTTATCCAGTTGTCTGAAAACGTCATCAAGTTGCACGGCCATATCATCTACTTCACTTTTATTCTCATTACTACATTTACAGCACTCAGATTTTAAACTCTGGAGTGTATTACACTGTTCTTTCAGCCTCCTCATCTCCTGTAATGCCTGTTCATGGATGATCAGTATCTCTTCTGGACTTTTACCTTTAATATTTGCTAGTTCATCTGGTGCCACATTGTCTGTTTCTGTTGTCTGATTGCACATTTCCCTTTTCACACTTTTATCATTCATTTCAATTATTTTCTGTTCTAACATCTTTATCTGCTTGAATAGTGTATCACACTGTTGCTGGTATTTTTCTTTTTCTTCATTTGCTAATTGCAGCTGAATTCTTAGTTCATTTATACTGAAGTCAACATCCATAGGAGTAGTCTCCAAGACATTAGGAGGTTCTAACAGAGTTAATTCAGATTCTGATCTTGATAGATGATCACTTGTATTGTCTATTTCTTCCTTCTTAACCACGAGTTGTTCCTTGTCAGTTTGCGTTGCTGCATTTCCTTTAGAACTTTTAGCTTCTGAACTAGCATCTTTGTTCTTGGAGCTTTTTTCCTGAAGATCAATATGATCCATAATATCCACAACGCCACCCTCAACTTTGACTATTGTGATATCACAATCTGTTCCCGAAGGCTTTGGAGTACTGTTCTCTTCCAAGATGATGACATCGTCATCAGGATCATCCTTGTTACTCTCTAATGTGTGGCAAGTCAGTCGAGTGAGCTTATAAGGTAGCTGCGCCATAGAGTCAGTAAGCTTTCGTTTAAAACTACACAAACAAAATGGGACAGAAATGACATTGAAGCATTTTTCCTCAAAAAGTTAACTTCAAAAAATTAATTTTAGTAGAAAAACAGTGTAAATGGGATATAAAATGGGATATTTGAGAGATCTTGTGATTTAATGACTAACCTGCTTTCAGGATCAGAATGAGGTAAAGGTAGTGGCATATTCTTTGCTGTGGCATGAGTTTTTGTGATAGAAGCATTTGGAGTCTCTGTATGCAATCTTGAAAGACTTTCGCTTGTTTCTGGTGACATATTTGCCAAAGCAGAAGACGTTTGTATAAACATTTCATTATAGATCTGCAGAAAAAGTAGAATTAAATTAGAGCCTCAAATAGTCAAATACATTAGGCAGATTTTAGGTTGGCTAATTAAATAATTAATTTTCTTCAGGCACCATTTAAAAATATTTATTGTATTTATTTATTTATTTATATTTATTTATTTATGTTTATATACCACCTCTCCCATACTGCCCTCCCTGACGGCTTGGGGCAGTTTACATGGAACGTGGATAAGCCCAGTACAACAACTTCAAACAACACAACAGTAACAGTAGTCTCAGCAACCAGTAACAACAATTTCAACCACACTTCAATACAACCATTCCAACATCAGTGGTAACAACGTTATCAACCATGGTCCCATAGGTTGGTAGTTCAGGAGAATTCATGGGGAGGGGATTCTGGGGGGCCCAGCAGATGTTGCTGGTTTGGTCAACCTCAAACTATTACACACAGATTGCTATAAAACCTAGAAGATAACATTTCTTAGGATTCGTACTGCTATACCAAGGTCAACTTTTGTATATTTCTTGGAACTCCTTTTTCTCCGGGTTTGTATTCTGTCCTTTTGCTCTCGTCAGACAATTGTGGACTGCCTCTAACTGAAACACCAGCACACATTTCCTTACTAATCTCATCCTCATTACAGAATTGCTATTCCCTGATCCAGTGCCCCTCTATAAACTTTTGCTCTCTCAAATCCTCTGGCTCTCTGCAACTTGGCTTGCCCCCCTGACACTGCCCGTTTTTTATTTCCCTACACATGTCTCTTTTGGAATGCTGTCCCATCTCTTCTGCTTCTTGTGAGCACTTGGGACATGTGAAGGCTCAGAAAAGAAAGTTAAAATCCCACACCCTACCACATACCCCCAACATGAGGACCTTTTTTAAAAGAAAAATAGATAAACAGGAAAATTTGGGGAATACTAAAAAAAACTGCTACAAAAATAGTGTTTTACACATTCAAAGCATATGATATTAAGTTTTTAATAATAAAATCAGAGTCTAGTAGCGCCTTTTAAGACCAACAAAGATTTATTCAAGGCGTGAGCTTTCGAGTGCAAGCACTCTTCCTTAGACTAAGGACTCCCTAGATGACAGTAGGAATATATAGCAAAAATTAATTCTGTTAAATTAGTAAACTGTGTCACACATCCAAATACAGCAACACAATAATTCTTTGCCAAAACCGCCAATCAGTGCGCGGGTGGGCAGTTGCCCTGCCGGTCCCCAGCCTCAAAAAGGTTGGGGACCATTGCTTTACAACACACTTTGGGTGTCATTGTCTCCCATCACTCCCAGATGGGACCATCTCATTGCAGAGAAACAAGCTCAGGGTTCCCATTGATTTGTCATTGTCATGAGTTAAAATTTCCATGAAAATAAAATGTTCCTTATGTTCATTGTTGTGGCGTGTCTGTATCTTATTTTGAAGAGATGTTTAAACATTACCATAGCGATCAGAGAGCGTTAGGGCAGTTGTTGAGAGTAGAGGAGTAAACTACCCCCCCCCCAACCGGGCCTCAGTATAAGGCATTGAGTGGTCCCCGGCGTTGAGTGGTCCCCGGTGAGTGATCCTCGGCGTTGAGTGGTCCCCGGTGATAAAAAAGTTGGGGACCACTGCTGTAGACTACTGTACAATAGTTTACTAAACCATCAGTAATATTTTCTTCAGTGAGCAATATCAGCCATAATATCAATTATTTAAATTGTTTCTTCAATATAAAATGCCAAGGTTAAGGAGATAACAGTGGTTTGAACTCAAACCAAACCATTAAAGTAATTGCACTGATAGGATAATATTTCAAAATGATTAGTTACTTACCTGTTGGCTCATTTCGAGTCTTTTCTTTAATTTCTCCCTGTCTCTGTATTGAAAGAGAGAAGTACTGTGAATATTAAATACATGCTTACTTGCCAACATCAATTTAATACTTTATGAATTTTCAATTAATTTTATTAGCTTGGTTTTTGATATGTAGTTTGGACACATTTTGTTGCTTTGAATTATAATGCATCCTACGTCTTACTCAGATATATTTGATTATTTCTCAGAAGTATTTCCCAGGGGGAAAAAATATTCTCCTTTATACCTACTTTTTTTTTTACTATGGTTCTCTTTCCTCTGCCTCTCTTCATTCTTAGAGTTTTGCAGCTTTGCCCTAGGCTGGGCTTCCCGAACATTTAGGGAAAGAGCCAGGGAGAGAGAAAAGGCTTCTCTTGGAGAAGCCAATCATGGCTTAGAGAATGGATGCCTTTCCCTCCAACAAAGACCTGACAGCACCCTAAGTTGCAACAGAAACAGGAGACCACGAGGCTGGTGGATATGCCAAACGTGACCGACTTGCGTCTGGTCAGATCTAACCCTGGTGAAACGAGCCAAAAAGATGGCCACATTGGCAGCAGTGTGCCAGGCTCCCAATGATACAAGGACCTCTAGTGGCCATCTTATCTCAGTGGCAGAGTATGCAACTAGCCTCAGAAGCCCCAAAATGGATAATTGGGGCTGCAGCACCACACTCATCAGAGGGGAATGTAAGGCCCTCTGGGCAAACTTCTATTTCTCTAGATTTCTCTAGAAGTGGCACGATTATACATAATATGGTTGAGAAGCATAGCTGTGTACACACCCACCCAGGGCCCTCCCCTTCCCA
Organism: Paroedura picta; assembly: GCF_049243985.1. NCBI lineage: Eukaryota > Metazoa > Chordata > Lepidosauria > Squamata > Gekkonidae > Paroedura > Paroedura picta. Next base: position 59,839,791 of record NC_135374.1, on the reverse strand, counting down.
ACCATTCTAGTCCCATCATTGGCCGTTTTGGGAAGGGGGTTAACATGACTATATATGGTCATATCACCAGATAAATGTTTAATACATTCTAAAAATATATTAAAAATGAATTAACCAACTCATTTGGAAAAGCCTTCCAAGGCCATCAAGAAACCCAATGGTTTGTTGAAAAAGCCTGCTATAGAATATAGCTTTCCATCCAGGGTATTCAGTGTCAGAATTTACCACAGTCACTGTCCCAGTTTGCTGTTTCACTTGTTCCAGTGGAACAAGCCACATTATAAATCTATAGTGTAAAAAACCCTCTTAAAAGTAGAGGAGTATGAGTACAGTGTCACCTTTAAGACCAACAAAATTTAATTCTGGGTATAAGCTTTTGTGTGCATGAACACCTCTTCAGATAACATAGAAACAATTTTCCTCAAGGTAGAAGGGGAGAGTTAGTTGCTAGGAAGGGCTAGTTAAGATGCACAAGTAACTAAGAGGTAAGTATATTATTATTATGTATTTACTATTTAAATTTATATACCACTGTTCTCGATTGGGCTCACGGTGGCTCACATAATAAAAGAATAAAAACACAATAAAACCTATAAAAACCCATAATTACAATTACTAAAGGTGATAAGACAGCAAGCGGAAAAAACTAAAACTAAAGGGCCAGCTTTCTGACTGTCTTTCTGGTGAGAGTGGGGAGACAGATCTATTTATTAACAGATGGACAGAAGGACATGGGGATCTCAGATTGAATAGGGGGCCCCACACCGGCCCCAACCGTATGCCTGGCGGAAGAGCTCCGTCTTGCAGGCCCTGGATTGGATTAAAGCAGCTGATAAATCTTGTGACTGGCCACAAATTAGCATGCAAATACAAGAGTTAACAAGCAGAAGTGAGTTTGGGACAACCTGCAGTACTAAATATTATGAAATTGTCTACAAAATGTCAATGAAATTAATTAACATACATTTCACTCTTGAAAGACAGCAATAAGATTTGTAATAATCTATTTTGGTTTGCTGGTTTGCCACTACACCAAACCAGCCAGTTTGGTGTAGTGGTTAGGAGTGTGGACTTCTAATCTGGCATGCCAGGTTCGATTCTGTGCTCCCCCACATGCTACCAGCTGGGTGACCTTGGGCTTGTCTCGGCACTGATAAAAAACTGTTCTGACCAGGCAGTGATATCAGCGCTCTCTCAGCCTCACCCACCCCACAGGGTGTCTGTTGTGGGGAGAGGAATGGGAAGGCGACTGTAAGCCGCTTTGAGCCTTGAGGTAGGGAAAAGTGGCATATAAGAACCAACTCTTCTTCTTCTTTATATGCAAAGTAAATCAGGAGTTTTCTAATGTTTCAAACGCATTCTACAGACATGGCTTCTTTTTTTAGTATGTCTTATGCAGACCATATCCTTTCAAAACCAAATTAGCTTCAGGCTAGTAAGCATGACAGCTAACTCAAAATGCAGTATTAGAAAATATTTTAACAACTGCTAGAAAATATTTTTATTTACATACTCACTTTTTTTTAAACGTTTTTTCATATGGTATTAAATCATCATCTTCAGGTTCTTCAGGCACATTACAATTCCTGATAAGGAGAGAGATAAGAAACCTTTGGTTTTAATCCAGTGTATAGAAGTAGAATCCAAGACATGAACAGCTTGATTTCAATTATTTTCTTACCTGAACTGAGGGTCAGGGTTATATGAACAATACCACTTCTCTGGCAAATGATCTATTCCATCTGGAAGCTTTCTCCATTTTAGGCATGAATCACATTGAACCCAGGTCTGATCGGGTCGTTTCCTAGTAAAAACCATGATATCAGAACAAGTCAAATGCATTTATACTGATTTAAAGGGAAACACAGATTTATCATATCATATCATATATATCATCATATATACATAATATATAAAAATTAAACTTACTGGATATCTTCGACTAGCACTTCTAGAGGATAATCTTTTTTCTTTGCTTGCATCTCATTCCAATAATCATTAAGCTTCTCACCAAGCGCATGGATTGTAAGTCTAACGAACAAATACAATGTTTCTCATAAATACACATTTTGTTTTTTTTAACAAGAAACAAGATTTAAACAACTGACATAGAAAGGAAGTTGTAATAGAAATAAAAAAATCTCTTAATTGAGGTGGACATACTAGGAATGTACTGTGCTTAATACAGATACAGAACTTATTCATTTCAAAATAAACAAGCTACTATATATTTAAATCGGATTATAGATCTCATACATGCCTTTGTTGGTCTTAAAAGGCGCTACTGGACTCTAATTTTATAGTACAAACAAAGGCAATTAAGTCATAAAAGGAATTTAATTTTAAAGGTATTTTAAATGATAAAGACATGAATACATGTATGAATGCCTAGGAACAAAAAAACAATCTTCCACTGAAAGCCAGAAGGGATGGCATGCCTTCTGCTGTAATCAGGGAGTTTCATATTTATACAGTATACCTACAGGCAGGGTAAAATGTTAATAAAAACAGTAAAAATGCAAATGAACATTCAATTCAACTGTGTCCTCAATAGAAATCTGGATGTTTATGAACATTTTAAGTCTCTATACAGTTTGTTATGCTACATGGCTCTTATTAGCAAGCAGTTTTTCTGGAAATACTAGTTTGGGAAAGGCCAGAGCTCATCTGCTCTCAAAAACTGCCAGCCTGCAGGGGGTTGGATTGTATCTATTGCCAGCAGTAGCCCTCTTTTGTTGCTGCTCAGGCAACTGAAGAGGCTGAGGTGATGGTAGATTAGTCAGGAATATCAACTGCTGACAATTACTGTATAGAATATGTTCTTCCTTATGTCTAATTACAAAAACTGCTCATCTTTTCAGTTTTAGTCTGTAATAGCAGAATAGAATTTGAGTCTAGTAGCTAACAAAATTTTCCAGCGTATAAGCTTTGGTGAGTAAAAGTTCTGAGTTAAAAACAACTGCAGAAAATAAGGTAATGGTATCTGATGAGGTGAGCTTTGGCTCACAAAATCTTAAAGCGTACAGGCTTATGGCAATGCTTGTGGCCAGGAATTTGGGAGTGATTTTTTAGGCCTCCTTACCTATGGAGGTCCCAGATCATGAAAGTAGCCCAAGCGGTATTTTCTATCTGCGCCATACTAGGATATTAGCACCCTACCTGTCCTCAGACCACATGGCCATGGTGATCCAGGTTAGACTTCTGTAACTCGCTTTACGTGGGCCTTCCCTTGTCTCTGACCCTGAAATTATAGCAGGTGCAAAATGCAGCTGCTAGGGTTCTCATGAGGTCACCTTGGAGGTCCCATATCCAGGCTATGCTGAGGCAGCTGCTTTGGCTGCCGATCAGCTTCAGGATCAGGTTCGAGGTTTTGGTTCTTACCTTTAAAGCCATTCGCTGCCTGGGCCCCCACTTATCTAAAGCAGGGGTAGTCAACCTGTGGTCCAACAGATGTTCAAGGACTATAATTCCCACGAGTCCCTGCCAGCATTTGCTGGCAGTCCATGAACATCTGGAGGACCACAGGTTGACTACCCCTGATCTAAAGGACCACTTGTCTCTTTATGCCCCTCACAGGGCTGTTTGCTCTGCATGTAGGAATCTACTTGTTGAGCTCTTCCACCAGCCATTTGGTTGAAGCTGGGCTAGGAAGAATGGCTCTCTCCCCATATATAGGCCGGGGGAGGGGGGCCCTGTTGTCATTTATCATCTGAAATCATCTACTGAATGGCTGTTGGCTACGTGAATAGAGACCGGGGTGGGCGTGGGGGGTGTCCTGCAGATTGAGCTTTGTCACCATCTGGATAGTTGTATGCATTGTTTTATGTGGGCTTTTTAGACTTTTATGTAAACCACCACAACCGGGCTAGACCCAGGAGTGGCAATAAGTACAAATATAAAATTAATAAAATAAATAAATCCTGGCAAATTATGCTAGTCATTGCTGCAAATCTTGTTTTACCATTGGGAACTTGCAATTTTTTAAATATTTCAGAAAGACAAGCTTCCAACTGAAAACTTGTATACAAACATTACTTATAATATGCCATAGAATACTTTGTTATATATCTGTGTGAAATAAACATTTACCTGTACTCGTTTGTATAATCAAAATCTTGTTTATTATGGGTTGGCTTTAGGAAGTTGCATTCTATAATTCCAACAACCCCAACACCCATGTTATTTGCCTGCCAAATTAAAAAAAAACATACACAACAAAAAATGAATGTAGAGTAGTAAATAGTCACTGGGAAATATAGGTTTTACAAAGCATACTTTATAAGGATGAGTATCTATTTTACTCCAGTATTTCACTTCAAAGGTTACCATTAACACAGAGACACTGGTAAGGTGGTGTCAATCATAGAAAAATTGGTACCATGTTAGATGGAACAGGCAGATCATTTACTCTGAACGCCAACCAGAAGGTTCTATTGATTCTAGTTGAAGACTGGCATGATTCATTTTAACACCACAGAACTAAAGAGGATGCCTCTCCTTAGGAGAAAAGGGGGCTATAAAGATTTCCATACAGTAAGAAATGGGTAGATAAATTGCAATTCTGGATAGCAAAAAAATCACATCATTATATGATTTAGAAAAAGGAAGGAGGGGAAAACCCAGGCTGATGCATGAAGGGAAGGAAGACTTGTGCCCTTCCTAAGACACTGACTGTACTAATGGGATACCACAAAATTTCTACTGGGATAACTCCTCACTGAAAGCAACAGAATTTTTGAAACTTCTCAATATTTTGAAAAAAGGCAGATAAAAATATGACTTCTTAATGAAAAGAACTGGATTTAATCAATGGCTCAAGACTGAAAAACTATAGACTAATATGCTTTCATTCTACTCTCTCTAGATTAGTTTTACTTTCAGTCAGCTAACCTCAAGATTTAAAATTTCTGCTATAACTAACTATTTCAGCCAACTATGGCTTGTACCTGCCCTACAAAACAGAGTCTGAAACTGTACTTTCCGATTTTGATTTAGAAGAGGTATTTGTTGATCTGGACATGATAGCAAACTACCTAGCACATTTTTATTCCACTCTTGCCTCGTGTGAATTGCCACTAGGCCGCCGAGGCTGCCAAGGCTGAAAAATCTTGGAAGCCCAGCTGCCTTGGAGACAGATCGCACCGAGGCGGTCTGAAGCGCAAAATCCTATGCCCGTACATACCCAAAGTGGGCACTCCGAGGTGCTTAGGGCATAACACAAAGGTGCCCTGTTTCCCTCCCCAGAAGAGGATGACGCCACCATCGTGCCTGCCTGCCCCCCTCCACTCCCTCACCCTACACATAGCTCACCTAGAGGCCGGGCTCTGCTGCGGCTGGCACACCACAAGGGCCAGAGTGTCGGGGCTGTCCCTGCGCAAGCCCTGTCCATGCCCACCCTGGACCCCGACGGCCAAGCAGGAGCTGCTGCTCTCCTTGGTTCTGTGGCCCTTTAATGGGTTCCAAAGCACCCCCTTGGAGATTTCCAAGGCTTTGGAGATCTCCGAGGCAGCCCACGGCAGCTTCTGCCAAAGCTGAGGCAGCTGGTACGTGCACAGCCCTAATTGACACTCCACTCATTACTCGTACAAGGACCCAAATGAGCAGTTATTTGGCGGAGAGGAGGTGCAGATAGCTACTGCAGTAAGGAAGTAGTGACACAAATCCCTTCTGTGTACGTATTCTATTTGCAAGAAGGATTGGCTCTAATCTTGGGACTTTACAGCAAAAATATGCAATTATTACTATCACTTAATTTAGCAACGTTTAATGAAAATTCATGAAGGTACAGTCATAGCTTAGTATGCATAATTATTCTCACCTTTTGCTGATAACCAACTCTTTCATAAGCCTTAATTAGTCTGTTTCTGTGGTACATCATCATTCCATAATGATCTTTATTTCGACAATTGAATCCAAAAGTTATTCTCACAGTTTTAGGCTGTTTGTGGATGTTAGGGAAAATATTCATACTCTCTCTTCACATTCTCAGCTGCACTTTCAGGAATGCTTTTTTTTTTAAATGCCCAACCTGTTGTATTTGTAAACTGAACTATAATTTTCTGGAAGAACAAGAATTATTATTACACTAGAGAGCACCAACAACTTTCAATAATCACAAATGGGGGCTTGAGTATAGCATCCATTCATATTACTTATTACCCAATTACTAAACATATGGGAAATAATATGGAGTATTATGGTTCAACATTTTGGTTCTGACCTTTAAGGCCATCTGCAGCCTGGGCCCCGCTTATCTGATAGACCGCTTGTCTCCTTATCCCCCCCTCAGGGCTCTCCTCTCTGTGGGTATGAATTTGCTGGTGGTGGTTCAACTGGCGTCGACCAGAGCTTTTTTCAGTCCTGGCCCCGACCTGGTGGATTGATCTCCCGGAAGAGCTGAGGGTCCTGATGGAGCAGGGCCTGCAAGACAGGAGCTCTTCCGCAAGGCAATTTGGTTGGGGCCAGGCCAGGAAGATCGGGTGTTTCCCTATATAGGCCACTACAGAGGCCTGTAGAGGCACTGCCCTTGATAACTGGGCATAATTTTTTTCTCCCGAGGATAATAGTTGCTACTGGAGATTGATTGGGGGAGGGTTTTTTTAGACTGTTTTTTGCCATCAAGGTTTATTGTTGTTTCTAGTTTATTGTATTTTTTATTATATTGTATTGCACGTTTTATCCTTTTACTGTAAATCGCCATGAGCCAGACTGACTTCGGGAGTGGCGGGGATAAATCCATCCAAATCCAAATATAATAATAATAATGATAATTCTAAATATGCTGATTTATTTTGTTTTCAAAACTGCCAACATCTAATACCGTATTACACTAGCTCTTCCTGGCCTATCTGAGTGGTTTGTCAAATAAATATACAAGATTAATACCAGATTAAGTAAACTGAAATTTAAGAACACGAAAATATGCTTGTAAAGCATTACCCCAATCCTAAACCTCAAGTCCAACTAATTTCAATTCGATTGGCAGCCATTACATCATTTGACTTTTCTTCAACTATCAAAAACTGGCAAAACTTTTTACTCCCTTAAATTCTAACCAGTGCCTATAGCCAGTTTTCTATTAACTTCTGTTGTTCAGCTATCTATCAGCTTGTAGCTAAGCGCTCATTACATATTAATCATGGTATGTTTACTATATAAGAAGTCTGAAGGACTTTCAAGAGTCTACATACCAAAGGTTACAAAAGCTTTCAATTTTAGACAAGGCAGGAATCCTTTTGTATAGTAGAAGCTCAGACCCAAATGGCCACTGCTAAGAATCCAAGAGTTGTACAGTGTCAGCTCTTCCTAAAAAAGTAAGCTATGAACGATGAAGCATCCCACCTTGATTTGTTTCGCCTCCAAAGCAATTCATGATGGCAACACTGTTGCCAGGAAGGATACTTCAAATCTTGCACTAAACCTAATTGCATCTGGACAACAACTAAAGCGAGGAGAAACAAGTTTCACTGTATTTAGTCACACTGAACACTGTAGTAAAGGATACAGCCAAAAATTTGGGCCTATAAACATCCCGTTCTATATAGGCAAGGCTTTTGGAAACCAGCTGTGTTTGCACTTTTTGTCCTCTTATAATAATTTGCATTCTTGGCTTCAAATACAAAATACTGCAATAAGCCTAAAAACAAGTGAAAATCTTGTTATTTTTTCATAGTTCACAAGCTAAATATAAACAGGATATCCAGTAAGTCATTGGGCACATCTAGATCTAATGGTGCCCTGGGATGGGCCTAGAAATACTACCACCATTTTTGTACCTAAAAGAAAATTAAAAAAAAAACTTTAAGAACCCGAAATACAAGTCACATGGATGAACATTAAAAAGGAATGTATAACTTTTGCATGCAATTTACGTAAATGTCCTGATTATTTAAAACAGATTCTGAAAATGACCAAGCAGCCAGATGAGATAACTTTGCTGCTCTGTGATTGGTCAGCAGTGTCATTACGGACTCCAGTGGAGGGATGCAAGCAGATAATTAGTAACCTGATAAAAATGTCTAATGTTTTCAGCACTTCGTCTACAATATATGAAACTGCAAAAATCTTTCCAATAATTCTCAGTTCCAATATTTCCACTCCTGTGGAGCAGCTATGGAGCAGAGTATTCTTCAACTCATACATAGGACCAGGAATCAATTTTCAGAAATCCATCACTCATATTTCCAACTGTAACACTATGACAAAATCTATGTTGGAAAACATGATGTCCAACACAGGCTAGAATTTGTGAGCACAAATCAAAAATTAGGCATGCTTAAGGAAGAAACTCTGCTTATATTACACTTCACTCAGAAACATACAAGGGATGACTTTAGGTTCTTTATTTTGGATACTGTGAAATCTGGCTATTATTAAAAAAACAGGATGATGTGCAGATTAAGATCATGTGCTCCAGAGGGTCTAAATTCAATAACAGATTATACATGCTTCCTGTGAAATTCTTAGAAGTGTTTGTGTTGCTGGAAGATTGATGTAGTAAAGAATAAATGTGTAAGTTTCTGTTGGGGTCTAGGTTACCTGTTAATTGTTGTGCCAGAGCCAAGCCTGTAAGTCTCAGTTGGAGACAGGTGTATGTGATTTGCCCATTTAAGCTGTGTTACTGTCAATTCAATATAATAATGCTGACTTTTACCATGCATATGGTTACCAGCTTGGAGCACTATTGTAATTAGATCATTAGAGAAGTTCTGTACATTGGCGGCAAGATAATTATATATTTTTCCTTTTTACTTTGATATTTGAATTGGACAATAATGACGGATTATACAAGGTTCTGGTGTTTCCTTTTACGGTACTGAAGTTGAATGATTTATTAGACTTGGGTCTAGAGGAATATATGTATGGTGAGATATGGATTTGCAATATTTAAGCACTTTTCTTGATAAATGTGGTGTGACTATGTTGCCAATATTTTAGAATGTTAATTTTTTAGTATCTGAACAAGTGGAATGAAGTTCATAACCAATGTACTTGTCATACTATAATGCCATACACTGAGATATTAAATTATCAATTTAGAAATGGGATGAAAATGAGAAGATTTGAAGATGTACTTCAATCCATTTTGAAATTATTCTTTAGAATACTTTATCGTACAGCCTATTCCATACACAGGTTTGTACCTTGCATCTGGTTCCGACTATTGATACTGTGTATCCTCTTGTATTGTTTATATTTATTAAGACAGAATTTTTCTCAGCATCACTTTCCAGAACAATAACAATACTCCCCAACTTGCAAACTGAACAGGAAAATGGCACTTTCTATTTAATTAAATGAAGACACAGTGCTCCCAATTTTATTGCCCTGCACATTTGAAAGGGTAGCCTCTGGAAAGTTATTTTTTCTTGATACGATGTATCCCCAGTAGAAGTCTACTTGAACAAGCTTCAACACAAGAAAACTGCTTAAGATACAAAGACTTACTAACCAATACTAAGCAGATTAAAACTTGGGAGCGACTGAAAAAAGGAAACTGTAGTGACTGGTTTGAATACATTCAAACAATAGTAAAGCTGAAATTTGAATTTAGAGATTTGACAATGCCAATCAGGACAATGACAGAGTCTGAAAATACAGTGGTACAAGGCAAACCCCACATGCAAGGTCAAACATACAAGCTGTTAAAATTTAAAACTGAGGTCAAACAGATTTTAAAATGTATTAAGTAGATGAAAATTTTGCATAATAACGTATCTTTGGTGAAATGGTGGGAACTATGGTGGGAAAAATGTAAAGCTCACTAAATGTCAAACACTGAGGGAAATTTGGTATAAAATATTTTATAGATAGCATGCAGCTCCTAAAGGGATAAGCAGAATGTCAAATCAGCATAATCATAAATCCTGGAGATGCTATGAAACAGTTCTTTTTGTTGTGAGAAAGTTAAAGAATTCTGGGTTAGAATTTAGGACATGTTACAAAAGATGTTAAAACTTAAGTTTCCTATGTATGCTAAGTATATGTTATTAAGTGTCCCCCCCAATTACCAGTGGATGTTAAATACGTTTTTTTTAATGCTATGATGGCAGTGAGACTATTAATTGTTCAGTGCTGGAAACAACCAAATTTATCTAAAGTAACAGACTGGATGGATAAAATGGGGGAACTTTGTAAGATGGCTAAACTAACGATGAATGGAAGACCTTGGGAAATATTCCAAGGTCGGTGGCACTATTATTTGGACTATGTGACCATTTTTTATGTTAGGTAAGATCAGATGATTAAGTTGGAGATTGTCATAAGGTGATGATCATCTCAGGTCTTTTTAAATTTCTGTCTTTCTTTTATCATGAATAATATAATAAAATACATTTTAAAAATTAAGTTATTGTTTGTTAAGACAAGTAAAAAAAGAAATGCACTTTTGTTCTAAATACTAGCACAGAAATGATTAAGAACAATATTCGTAACTGAAATATTTGTAACTAATTTCTTAAGCTTGGGTATTCATTTTCATAGTGTTCATCATTCTATTCTCATTACTCAGAACCATCAAAAGGAATAAGGAAAATATTAAGGTATATCATGAAATACTAAGACCAGCAAGGAGGTCCATTATTTTCACAATGGAATTCGAATATTCAAAGGAACAGAGAATCAGTTAAATATTTTTGAGGATTAGATCCCAAAAGAAAGTTAAAAAGCATACATACTGAAGCATAACATCAAAGCTAATAGTTTAAAAAAATGTGATGATACATACCCGTAATGAATAGTCACTTTCAGGAACAATTTGGTCTTGTCTCTCTTGCTTTTTATAACCTCTTTTTCCTGTAACATCATCTAAATCTGCAGGAATTCTAATATCGTATTTATCTGTATCAAAATCAAATTCTGTTTGTTCATTTTTCTCTCTGTGGAATAAAATTCAAATAAATCAAACTTAAGAATTATTTTGCACACAAATGGATAATTGGTGGTCCTCTGACAGTATCTTTGGTCTCGGGAATATGCCATAACCAACATATAAACTATTAGTCAAACTTTTTTCTGTAAATATTTTCCATCTTGAAAGCTTAAGCAAGTGCAGCAGTTGCTTTCTGAATTCACCAGAGAGAACTGCTGCTTTGATGGCCACAGACAACGCTGAATAACTGCAGAGCCACAGAGACATGAAATGAATTAAACACCATTTACTAGACTTGCAGTACAATCCTAACCTGAATTTTGGTAGGCTTAGAGTGGAGTCGCTTTGCATTGGATTGTACTACTACTCCTGGGACAGAATTTTAATAGTTAAGGAAGTACTAACATGACTGACAGTGTGATCCTAAGAAGAGATACACCTTTCAAAGTCTGCCAAAGGCTTAGATTAAGAACATATTGTAAGTATCCATCAGCATTTAGTGTGGCCTATTTTTACCATTTGACTCCATATTTATACACAGGCAGGCGATGAAAACCAAAGGATCTGAGCCTAGTTAGCAAAAGCTACCTCAATGCATTACACTTTCCGATCCCATAAGTACAGTTTATGGGCCCCAAATCAGTCAAACTATCAAGTTGTTCTTATGAATCCCACTACTGCTGAGACCAGGCAGTTGACTGGGTTTGATAGTATTTAAAGTATATTAAAGCATTCACTTTTTTAGAGCACCGCCACTGTCACTCCTTCCTCTCTAGATACTTTTAATAATGAACAGGTTTGATAATTATTATGCTAATAAAAGTATGCCAGCAGGCTGGGTAACAAGAAGCTCTCACTCCTGCCCTTGAGAACAAATCTCAACAGAATAAAGATAAGATAGCTTCATAGCATATTGTAACTGCCATCATAAAATATGCGGTAATTAAGCACTATGTCAAACTTGTACAGAAGTACATGTGCAAGGCTATTCCACAGCCACTGAAATCCTGGAGGCCTTTCTACATAAGCTCATATTCATTCTTATATACTGCTTCCACTGGCAATAGCCTACTGAATATAGGGACACAGATATGGCTAAACATTAATTTATATATGAATAAAAACACAACACGGTTTCTCATCCTAGTCGATGAAAATGCTTGTTATCCTTCTATTCAAACGTCAGCAACATATGATCTTGCTAGGGAAAGTGACTCCCATTAGCTTTAAGCAGAGAGGAAGTCAAACAATACTTAGATGAGTCCTGCATATTCAGCAATGCAAAAACAGTTATGGACTAACAAAAACCTGGTTCTTGGCTGCTTGGAATCTCTGCCACCTTTTGTTGGGCTGAAGTATCTTACACTACCCTGTATTTTTCACTTACAAGCCCATAGTTTGGTGCTGGCTTTATCCCGTGCATCCTATTTTTCTTTACTAATTTGTTTTTCTTAAATGTGCTTGTGTTTTTAAAAACTTATTCTTCTGTTTAAAATAAATTTAAAATAAATAAATATAGTGTATAACGGGACAGTTCTGAAAACTCAAAGATACCATTAAGATTTCTGAGAAAGATGTGACCATTTCTATAAATTCTCTCTACTGCAGACTCTCACTTTGCCCCCTTGTGCTATTCATAACTTTTTACAAGATGTATTTAAAGGATATAAAGGCTATTCATAACTTCTTAAAAGATATTTTAAACGATATGAAGGTACACACTTTAAAAGATACAAACATCTTACATGGTGTCTTCTCATCTCAATATTTTTTCACCTCAGGAACTTGTTATTTTATGCAAGCAGAAAAGCAATCAAGGTTTTAGATTCTTTACGGTGGCTCACTTGTAGTCTTACCAAATTCACAGGTTGTAAGCTTGTATTACTAGCAACAGAATTAAACAACTACATTGTACCTTCGAAGGTTCCAAATGATGATTCTTGTTCCTTTTCTCCCTATGATGGCATCCAGCTCTGCAAGAAGCTCCTTTTCAGTTGGAAACAGGGAGTGTGTCAGGATAGCCTTCAAGCTGGCCGCGGATCCCTCTGGATTCATTACTTGTCGTAAGTGAGGTTAAGAATACATTTCTTTCTTTTTAAAAATCTGGGTGTAACCTTTCACCAGAACTCTTTCTAAGCAAGGATGGAAACCATTTAAGTCCCTTAAAAACTTCCCTCTTGCAACTGTAATTGACGTCTAGAAAGACCAGGTCTTTCAAGGCAAGAGATGAGTGGGGGTGGCTTACTATTGCCTTCCCCTGCAAAGCAACCCTGGTTTTTCTTGCTGGTTTCCAAACCAAATACTAACCATGGTTGATGCTGTGCAGCTTCCAAGCTCTGACATGATCAGGCACAGTTGGAGTATTAGAGCTCCGATCATGTGGCAACACTAGCATTACTATGTTTCTGAATCCATTTGGAAAATCAGAGCATAGGTAAAGCTTGGCTCACCTCAATATTTATTTAATTATTTATTTATTAGATTTATTCCTCGTCTCTCCCCGTAGGCCCAAGGCGAGTTACAAACATTAAAAATCCCATTAAAACCATACAATATAAAAACATATACCCAGTTTCACCTCTCCAAGAGGCTAATGTCACCATTTTTCTTTCAGGCAGGCAGGGAGAAGAAAATTAATTAACCGAAGGATGGGAGTACACATCTCCTTGTAACTTGTCCAAGATTGAATCTCTTCTTTTGGTAAACCTGTCTACAACAACCTCTTGATAACATAAATGGGTACCTGGGTAAGCAGATCCCATAGTATAGCTGGCAGATATATACAGCAAAATGGTACATTGCTTGGACACGGATTTTGAATACCACTTTGTCAGCATGGTCAAGAGGCCAGGAAAGACCACTTCTGAATTCCCACTCTGCCATCAAAGCTTGTGGGGGTAACCTCAGGTCAGTCATACTGACTTTTCTGTCTGTCTTACATCACAGGGCTGATAAGGATATAATAGAGGAGGGGGAAAACAGTACGCATTTTTGATCCTATTAAAGAGAAATGTGATCCCTAATAAAGAGAAATGAAAACTAATAAACTATTCCAAGTAGATACATCTGTGTCTGGTCAGTACCTGAATGGCTGACAGACCTCCTGGGAACCCTTGGGCTCTGCAGGAAAAAGATATACACCCATCAGCAACTAATAAATTAAAATCCACCTTCTGAAGTTCATTGATTTGAACTAGAATTTTGCTGGGGGGGGGGGAATTACTAAAAGGATATTTTTCCTGTTGAATGATATTATGGGAACCATCACATGCTCTGCTTTTGTAATTGCCAAAAAGGTCTGTGACAACATGCCCACACTCATAACATCTTCATTCTTGGTGAATACAATTGCATCTTTCCCGAGGCGCATTGAACCTGATTTAAATCCATTTCCGTACAATCCAACTGGGACATGACCATTCACGGGAACTTTTTCACTGAAGCCAAAGCTGAAATTAGAGAGGAAAAATGGATTCACATTGTACTTTTTCAATAAAAGCAATATAATGAGGCATATTGGTGTTAATTTAAACATTTGCTTTTACAAACAGAATCTCTTGCCAAGTTTAATATACTGGTTGCCCAATAGCCCACAATTCAGGAGAGAGTTCCTCTTCTAACTCTAAAGGAAATGCAAGTGTGTCACTTGTTAATCAGTTTATGAAGAAATATCTGTTCTACTTAATATTTATGGTAAGGCCTTGGAGGAGGAACATGTCTCATTGCTTACGTGCTACTCAGCACTTAACATCCACTCAGGATGTTCTGTCCCCTACCACTGACCGCCCCCCTCCTCCTTCTGCTTCTCTCTGAGGCTTGGAGGCTGCAGTTCCCTGCCGCATGAGAGCTGCCCCTGCCTGTGAGTTCCATAGCAGCTGCCTGTAGCCTTTCCAGGTCCTGTGGGGAAGGGGAGGCCGTCCGCAGTGTTCTTCCACTCCACCCCCCTAATCTAGCGCCCATTGTATTTCTGAATGCAATGGGCTTGGCCTCTAGTTGTATGAGAAGCACCGTTTATCATTAATTACATTCCCTTATGGGACCTTACTAGTGATTAAAATGCTTGTTAGGAATATCAGTCTGACCTCCTTCAAATTAATTATTCCTTAAATCCTTCTTAGTATACTTTTTAGATTCTTGTGGCAACAATACTGAAGGGACCTTAATATATTAGTTTTGAGAAATTGATTTATTCATGGCAATGTAAATTTTAGATTTCGGTTGATCCTCGTGCTACATACAGAGCATTTAGGATGCAGTTGGAACAAGACAATCCCACTCATATAATTCATCTACTACATTCTTCCAGATGAAGGCATTTTGCTCCCACAGTGGGCTCCTCCTCTTTCTGCAAAATACTTTTATATCATAAAAAACTGCTGATGGTTGTTCTTGTATCTGTTCCCAGCTTCAATTAAAACATTGGGTTTGCTTTCTTGAATGCAGAAGAACGGTTGAACACCAATAAAAGCCCTTACCTCAGCATCTTATGTAGCTTGTCCGCATTCATACCATTTCCATTGTCCATGAATGTCAAACATGTACATTCATTTATAATTGTTTTGTCGATCCACATCTGTTTTGCATTCACATCTGGATCATAAGCATTATCTGAGGATAATTAGTGCAAACATATTTACTTATTCAACTTTGAATCCCTTTGACCTAGACTTAACTACTCAGCTTCTTTCTGGTCACACTTAACTTCCAACTTATGCACATTTTCATGATAGGAGCCTCTAGAATTTTTCCTCCTTCAACTTCTCTAGGAGCAACCAGGAAAGGGACAGTTAGAGATGGCAAAACCCAGCGAGGGTTCTCTAGGATTCATTGGAAACTTCAAGCAGTTCCCAGACAGGCATGATGTCACTAGGTGTGTGAAAAAAAACCCAGGTTTTTCCAATTTGGGTCTACTGGACCTAGAAAATGTGGGATTTTTTTTTAATCCTGATTTTTTTTTTCCAGGTCCAATAGACCTGAGGGGGGAAAATGATTTCAAAGACAAAGTTAAACACCTTTATTGGCATAATCATAGCAGAACATCTATATAAAAGACAAAGCAATTCAAATCCCAGATCACTTGCAGAAAATCCCATGGAGGAATTTTGTAATGCCTTCGGCTACTTGAGGATTGTGATCCAGTAAAAGAGAGTGCGCTATTGTTGAGGGACTGTGAATCTTGCTCACCCGCATGAGAGGATATATGTAACGTTCTCTAAGATGGTTGTGTTGCTCACAAAGGAGGAGAACATGTTCCACAGACTCAGGCAACCTACCTCGAGGCAGTGAAAGCTTGTATTATTTTGGTAAACGTTTACATGCCCCCCACAGATGAGCCATCTCAACTAGAAGACAACTGGACCCGCCTGTCAAACTATATAACAACCCTTGAACAAAAATTTCTTAAGGCACTTATAATAATTGGTGGAGATTCCAATGCAAGGCTGGGTGCAAACGATATGGAACTATGTAACAATATTGGTTTAAACCCAAATGAAATCTGCTCAGATACCCTCTCTTTCACCCAGATTTCCAAAGGTAAAGGTAAAGGTATCCCCTGTGCAAGCACCAGGTCATGTCTGACCCTTGGGGTGACGCCCTCTAGCATTTTCATTGCAGACTCAATACGGGGTGGTTTGCCAGTGCCTTCCCCAGTCATTACCGTTTACCCCCCAGCACCAAGCTGGGTACTCATTTTACCGACCTCAGAAGGATGGAAGGCTGAGTCAACCTTGAGCCGGCTGCTGGGATCGAACTCCCAGCCTCATGGTCAGACAGCTTCAGACAGCATTTCTGCTGCTTACCACTCTGCGCCACAAGAGGCTCTTGTGATTTCCAAAGATTTCCAAAGACAAGGAGCTAAATAAAGCAGCACATCATCTGATTGATCTTTGTCTCCCTGCAAATAAAATTCTATTAAATGGACGCAGTATAGGAGACATGCCAGGTGAGTTCACGTTTAGGTCAAGATGTGGAGCAAGTGTCATCGATTATATTATCATTATATTATCATCATTTTAATGTTTTATTGTGAACCGCCGTGAGGCCTTCCAGGGAATGGCGGTATAGAAGCCCCCAAATTCCTTCTATTCTGAAAGGAAACATCATCAACTTCCACGTTGACATACGCACAGAGAGTGATTATCTTCCACTAACCCTAATCTTAACAAGCTCAAACTGCCCCGAACCTCTGTCCGCTCACGCCACAGCCGAACAGATTATATCTCACAGATTATATCTCACCAAATCTGAGGAGCGACAAAAATGCCTCACTTGCACTCTGCCACTGTGTGGTAGCGGCTAGCACCATCAACGATGCCCTTCAAAACTTCTTGACCCTTGCTATTCAGTCTGCCAAACTGTGCCTGAACAAGTCTCCCTGCCAAAAATCACATCCCTCTGATTCTGCACATAGCTGATTTGATAAACACTGTAAGGTTGAGAAACAGAAGCTGAGGAAACTGTTTAGTTAAACATATAAACACACCCGAAGGGTTCAAAGAATATTTCGAAGCCAGAAAGAAATTTTACAGCCTGACTAAGTCCAAAAAACAACGAGCCCTAACCAAGGCCTGGGATAACCCAACACGGGCTCTTCAAACTCGTGACAATCGGCCATTCTGGCAACTTGTGGGCCAGGGCCTCAGAGGCACATGATCTGCACCAAACTCCACTGTTAATATGGAATTTTGGAAAAATTATTTTTTAAAGCCACTCCAACCATGAGGCAGTCCAGGTTTTTCCTGTGGCATGGTTTAAACTGCAGCACAGGAGTGGCTGTTCCCAGGATATGCATATGGTAGGGAGGTCTCCCCCGGCCCAATGAAGACCTGGCTGGGAGGGTTTCTGTTGTGGCAACGTTTAAATTGCACCACAGCAGAAGCTGTCTTCAGGATCTATAAGAAGTGGGGGGATGTTTCCCTGCCTCATGTAGACTTGAGAGAATCAGCTGGAGAAGAAGGAACTGAGAGCCAACAGTGGTTTAAAAAAATTCTTTCTCCCACAGAACACTGCAGTGCTGGTGAATTGTGGGATCTCTCTCCCTCCCAACAGGCACATGGTAACCCTAGCTATGGTTCACGCACAATCCTCTAGATGTACTATACTTAATGTGTCAAAATTTGTAGCGCCTTCATAATTTTTCCCACTTAAAAACAGTGTTAGGGAAGCACATGCTATGTTGCCTTTAGATTTTTATGAGTATATTCCAATAAAATAATTTCCACATAAAGCCTCAGATCTATTTTGAATATAATATTTAAAGCACTCTTAACCCCCCCCAACCACATTAAAAGGTAAAGGTAAAAGGTATCCCCTGTACAAGCACCGAGTCATGTCTGACCCTTGGGGTGACGCCCTCTAGCGATTTCATGGCAGACTCAATACGGGGTGGTTTGCCAGTGCCTTCCCCACCCAACCACATTATTTCAGTTCAAATACTTGTTGCTATTGGGACATAAAATTAATCTGAGATCCTGTTTACTAAAATTACGTTAGAAGCATGTCAAAGCAGACCTTGCTCTGTTTAGGGCACTGGATAATTTTATGGAACATTTTCCTATTTAATTTTTTCTAGAAAACTCACATCAGTGATCCAGATCACAAGCATACTGTAGGACAGGGGTAGTCAACCACAGGTTGACTACCCCTGCTGTAGGAAGTAGAATGTCCTCCTGGGTCCTAGTTAAGCCCCTGAAATTCTGCTCACAAGTAGTGGTGATCAGGTAATCAACAAGAAGGGGGACAAAGTGATAGGAAGAAAGTGACAAAAAAACACCCTTCCCGACCAACAACAGTGTTGTTACATGGGCTAAATAGAAGAATACTTTCAACCTAACCTAAGAGCTTTACTATGTTCAAGCAAATTATGAGTATATTCATTAGGCCAATAGCGTGTTAAATCACACATGGGATTCTTAACGGGCAAAACAATAGGATCCCATCCAATTCCCCAAAAAGCAGTGGCTATGTATATGACTCGCACACTAAATTAATACCTTGAACTAAGTAAGTAAAACGTTGTTCACATACCTATAAGTTCAGCCACAGCACTGAAAGGCCATGTGTGACTTGTAGAATTTGTATGCAGATACTTTGGACACAACTGAAATTAAAGAGAAAATATTAAATGAAAACAATTCAACATACAATAAAAATTGGTGTTCTGATGCTCAAAGTTCTACTCCAAGTTGGTAATCACACACATGTTTTTATTACATGGATCTGCAAATTTAAATTAACAATAAAGTCTCGTAATTGCATTACCATGTGTCTTTTTGGCTAATTCATTTGTAAATATACAATACAAAATTAGGGAAAGAAAATTTTCCAAGGAGAAAGGAGGGCAAAGGGAAAACATCTGCTCCTTTTACCCTTATCTTCCCCTCCCCAACCTCTGCTGCTCCTTCACTGTATCTAAGAAGATCAGGTAGAGGGAATGTTCTAGGTCAGGCTTTCTCAGCCAGGGATTTCTTAACAGCCCTGGAAGGGTTTCTCAAATGGGTATTACATTTTTATTAAGTGATATGATCTTATATGGTCATGTTGACCCACACCCCCCCCCTCTCAAAATGGCCAACGATGGGCCTGAAGGGGGTAGGAAGGGAAGGAGCGCCAAGTAGGCATGTACACAGCTATGCTTCCCAACCATATTCTACATAATTATGCCACAGTTTCTTAATGCAGCTGGACTAGAAAGTCAGCCTGTCTGCATGTTGCTGCTGCTAACATTTGCAGCTTTGCATGTCCAACCTTTGTGTTTCCAAGATATTTAATACTTACTCTGCTGCTGTTAAACCTTTTATGTTCCTAGCTTGTTTAGACAGGTTGGGTTACTTTGTTCCCTCTTTTGTTGTTTTGACATTGGCTCTCTCACAATTTGTCACTGGCCCCACCCACCAGGCAGGCCACACCCTGGATATGATTTTTGGCACAGGACCAGAAGTGGAGCTGATAGCACCTAACCGTGTTCCATAGTCAGAACAGTACACACTGAAGTCCCAGCTAAGAATACCTCCCCGTCCTCAGTTGGGTGGCAAGCACATTTTGGCTCACCTGGACCCACTATGCACGGGGGTTTTAGTGCGCATTCAGGGTGGAATGGCGGCGACTAAAATCACCAATAACGCACAGAGTCGGCTGCAACCGGCCACAGATTCGGTGCATGGCGCCAAAAAAGTCGCGTTAGCAGAACGCGGAAGAAAGCGCAGCTTCCCGGGCGACCAGGGCGCAACCGGAGGCAGCGTGCATAATCGGGGAGGCCGGAGGGTCGGAGGCCGCGCGACCGCTCAAGCAGCTGCCGGAACGAATGGCGGCGCAGGCCGGGGGGAACCCAAGGGAACACGGACGGAAAGGCGGACGGAGAGCTCACAGTGGAGGGGGGCGAGGAGATCGCCGCGGCTAAGGACGGCAGAGAGGCCAGCCACCCGCCTCCCACCCATTCCCAAACACACACCTCAACCACAAACGAGAACGGAGGCGAGGTCTCAAAGAAAATACAAAAACCTTATAAAACAGTGTGAATGAACAAAGCACAAATATACAATACAAAGCTTAAAGTAGGGGAAACAATATAAAAGGGCAGAGGAACCGG
Organism: Paroedura picta; assembly: GCF_049243985.1. Lineage (NCBI taxonomy): Eukaryota > Metazoa > Chordata > Lepidosauria > Squamata > Gekkonidae > Paroedura > Paroedura picta. The sequence continues at coordinate 59,819,332 of NC_135374.1, read as the reverse complement.
GGCAGCAAAGACGGGGAGAGGCGAACTGGGAGTAAACTAAGGGAGTAAACATGCTCCCTCCCCCACCGTGCCTGACAAACCCGGCAGGGCTGCGCCTGCGCAGGCTGCTTCCGCCCTTCCTGGCCTCCGCCTCTTGCCAACGCAGCGGTGCGCTCGCCTCGCTTGCCCTTGGCTCCGCATCGATGCCTTGACACCCGCCGCTCCAGGTTTTGCCGTCGTGCATAACCAGTTTGCTTCGCGTCTTCCCCCTCCGCATTTTCCATGTGACCCGAAATCGCCGTGCATAATGGGCCCTGAAGAGACTTATAGATCCTAATGGATTCTTGAATGTTCTGGAATACCCAATGCCTCTCTACGCATCTCTAAACAAGCTAGTCAGCAACTGGCAAGACAGGATGCTGACTGTCATCGATGAGATCACTCCCCCCCCAAATGCACTTTCTGTCCCTGTCAAAAGTGAGCCCCTTGGTATACTGCAGATGTCCATGAATTTAAGCAGGAACTCAGCTAGAGCAAGTTTGGAGGAAAACTTGTGATGAAAACCTATGAGATGACTCTAAAGTCAATAAAACGTAAATTTTACTTGATTTCCATAGCATCAGGAAACTCATGCTCAGCACAATTATTTAGGATAGTTTGATCGCTCACCATCCTTGAGGAAGGATGCCAAATCAGAGACAAATTGGACATTAGCCATGAAGCATTTGCGAGCAACTTTGCAGATAGTCTTGACACTCCACCATGACCTTCCACCAACTTCAGATACAGAAAAGGAACTAGAGGCCCCTTGGCTGCCTCTGAAGGATACACTAGAGGACTTCAGATGATTCTTGCTGACTGGTCAGGATACTGACTTGGACGAGGCCTACCACTTGCCACATCATGGCTTATCAAAAGATCAGATGCAAGGATAGGAGCCCCCCTCCAGGATATAATTATCCTCTCTCTTTCAAATGGAGAATTCCTGGAGGGCCTGAAGGAGGTAGTGGTTTGGCCTCTGCTGAAGAAATCATCTCTGGATCTGCAGGAGCCCGCCAACTACTGCCCTGTCTCCCACTTGGTGTTTCTAGGGAAGGTAGTGGAAAGAGCTGTCGCAGACCAACTGACTGCATTTCGGGAAGCTTTGGTTCTAGACCCAGCCCAGCTGGGCTTCCAGCCTGGCCATGGGGTTGAGACACAAATGGTCACTCTGATGGATGACTTCTGCTGCCAGCCGGACCAAGGCAGGTCAGCGCTGCTAATACTATTTGACCTCTTGGCAGCATTTGACATGTTAGATCACGATCTTTTCTTCGGGGTTGTAGACAGAGGGTAGCAATAGGAGAGAACCATTCACTTTCCTAGAGTCCATCAGATGAATCCTCAATTGGCAGCCTGAGTGTAGAATGCAAACATTTTTTATCAAATAAATATTTGCGTTCCATAAACAGAACCTGCCATCTGAGGATCCATCTGATGAAGTGGGTTCTAGGAAAGCTCATGCTAGAATTAAAATGTCAGTCTTCAAGGTTCTGCAAGAATCCAAATAGTGTAGGGCAGTGGTCCCCAACCTTTTTATCACTGGGGACCGGTCAACGTTTGACAATTTTACCGAGGCCCAGGGGGGAATAGTCTTTTTATGAGGGATGTTGCCACCGCCTGAGCTCCTTCTCCACTTGCTTTCCCGCCAGTGCCCCTGACTTCCTGCAGCCCGCTGGGGAGCGCTGCCAGCAGCAGTTGCACAGTGCCACGCCAAGGGGGAGCCCCAGCCATGGCGGCAGCTGGAGAGTAGTGGGGCAGCACTCACCAAAGGTGAGCCGGCAGCAGAGTAGCGGGGCAGCGCTTGAGGCAGCAACCAGGGAGGAGGACGAGGAGGAGCCATGGCCCGGTACCAACTGATCCGTGGACCGGTCCCCGGACCGGGGGTTGGGGGCCACTGGTGTAGGGTGTATAATAATGTTAAATTCATACTAATCAAGAAACATATTGTGACCACAGTTAAACAGATTAACATCTATAATAGATAAAGGATCTCAGATCTTTTTTGTATTTTAGGAAATAGAATCTATTTTTGTTGTTGTTCAAATCCTAATTTAGCTGCAGTCTCCTTTGGAAGTTCTTTTGTTGGGAAAATGCTTCTGATCTAAAAGTCATCATTCTTCAACAAAAGTTCTCAAGGGAGGCTGCTGTATGAAACCAGAATTCATCCAATAAATTGACTGCATTTCCCAAGGCTTAAACAAAGACCAGGGACGTAACTTGATTAATATCAGTTACAGATATCAATCACATTTTACTTATTTATTATTGAGATCTCTTGACTGCCTCCCTCCTTCACCAGCAAGCCAGGTCAGGGTGGTTTCCACCCCAGTCAGCTATTACAAAAACTCATAAAAACACAATATAATCATAAGAAATGTATTAAAGTCAACCTTTATAATTAATGTAGTTAAACCTTGTTAAAATCATATAACATTAAAACCATCATATAATCAGTGAGCCATCAGCTACTAATTCTTTTAACGCTTCCAATCATCACTTGGATTAGTCTCAGGGGATATTTATTTATTTATTTAGATTTATATACCGCCCTCCCCGAAGGCCCGAAGGGGGCCCAGGCAGCGTTGGTGTTTATTGGCCCCAACCAAATGCCTGACCAAAGAGCTCTGTCTTGCAGGTCCTGTGGAACTGGGCCAGTTCCGACAGGGCCCTCAGCTCTACCAGGTAGTGGTCAGGACAGAAGAGGCCCTGGTTCTGATCTTTTGGGTCAAGGATCATCAGCCTCTGTCCCTATGCACCCACTATGTTACTAAGGCAGCCATCTGCTGATTACTCCACCACTGAGGGTGGATCTTCTGGCTTCAACCAGAGGCTTGGTCTTTTCCCGCATGGTTCCAGCTCTGTAGAATGAACTCTCTGAAGAGGTGGAGGGAGAGACTTCTTGGAGATCTTCAGGAGATGCTACAAGGCCTGCTTGCTTGCTAAGACTTTTGAATGGCAGATTAAAAGTATAAACATTTTAATAAAAAGTTAGAAAAATTAGGAGAATGTATTATTAAGTAGGTAAAGGTATTCCCTGTGCCAGCACTGGGTCATGTCTGAACCTTGGGGTGACGCTCTCTAGCGTTTTCATGGCAGACTCAATAAGGGGTGGTTTGCCAGTGCCTTCCCCAGTCATTACCGTTTACCCCCCAGCAAGCTGGGCATTCGTTTTACGAACCTCGGAAGGATGGAAGGCTGAGTCAACCTTGAGCCGGCTGCTGGGATTGAACTCCCAGCCCCATGGGCAAAGCTTTCAGATGGCTGCCTTACCACTCTGCGCCACAAGAGGTTCTTAATGTATTATTAGTTATTCCTATTTATTAGTTACTCCAGCTTGATGTAGTGGTTAAGAGCAGAGGCCTCTAATGTGGAGAACCGAGTTTGATTCCCCACTCCCTCTCTACATGCAGTCAGCCAGGGTCCTCACAGTAACACCATGGAGGTTCCACATCTGGTCCATCCTCCATCAACTACACTGGCTACCAATCACATTCCAGATCAGGCTAAAGGTTCTGGTAATTCCCTTCAAGGCCATATACGGTCAGGCCCAATGTGCCTGAGGGACTGCATTTCTGCCTACACCCTTCAAAGAGCTTTGCACTCTGTGACCATCACCCTGGCCCAAAAGCCTGACTGACCTCAACCAGGGCTTTCTCTGTCCTGGGCCTCACCTAGTGGAATGAGCTCCCAAAGGAGACCAGGGCTCTGATGGAAATCTGTCAGGCATATGGTTGAGGTCGACCGGAATCAGCAACACCTGCTGGGCCCCTGAACCTCCCTCCCAGGAATCCATGTACTGAACTGAACCATGGACCTCTTTGATTGTTGTTCTGTTATCTTCTGTTGTTATTGTTACTATTATTGTATTCTATTCTATTTGAAACAGAAACCGAGTTCAATGTATTACTTCATACATTCCATGTGAACCACAGGGGAGGGCGGTATACAAATGTAATAAATAATCAATGTGATATATTGTGATATATCATACTTGGGTTTGAGTTAGGATTTTAGTATCTTAAGCAATCCAGAACAAGTGCTAAGACGATAGAACTGCTGGTCTTAAATACACAGTGTCACTGTTCCTTATACTACCTACCAAAGAATCTATAAAGCTATGACATTTTGTATGATGGTAACAAGCTCCAAGTGCGCCTGCTTTGCAATAGACAATTGTTCTTGCCTGCAGTTGAAACTGAAACAAGGAAAAGGTACTGCCTGAGAGAATGAACAACCAGAGCAGCAACTTTCTCTCCAGTGAGGCTTTTCCAAGGAAGTGGGGTAACAGTTACTCTCCACTTGATGGGAGTGTTTGCAATGGAAGTTCACAAAGCATCAACTGGCCAAAGAGTGGCCATTACAGTCAGAGGGTGGATTATATAAAAGTAGCCCTCCTGGAACAGACCAACAGTCCATTTCAGTGGTAAACCTTGGATGGCTGGCATGTAGGAATAAAGAGCTCTCCATAACTAGAATTCAAAGGCAATATACCTCTGAATATTAAGGTTCCAGGTAGCTTATTTATTTTTAGTATAATTTATATGTTGCCCTTTCTCAAAGGGCTCAGGGCATCTTACAACAATTCATAAACAGGATTAAAACAGTTTACATTAACACAGTATAATGTTCCAGATAGCTTATAGCATTCAAAGACAGTATACCTCTGAATGTTAAGGTTCCAGGTAGCTCATAGCTTATAGTATTTTGTTATGTGTGATATGGCAGGAAAATGAGAACCTATAGCTAAATGTACATCTGGGAGTCACTCACAAAACGATGATTGGATACCTACTGTGAAGAGTCCTTCTCCTCTGAGGGGAAAAAGAGGACATCCTCTGGGTGATTTCCACCATTCCATCAGGGAGGCAGGACTTATCTTCCTGTTTGTGCTTGGTGGGAGTCATCCAAGCTCAGTTCAGGAACTTCTACAGGTTCTATAACTTAACTCTCACTCTGTTAACTATATACCATACTTAACAAAAAGAAAAATATATAGAATTAGCAAACTAATGATGATGTGTTGATGCCATGATAGGAACTTGCCATTAATTAATGGCAGAACTGCTGTTGATGCTGCTACCTGTCTCCTTAAGGTTACTGCTTTTAATTTCTTTATCCCTGACTTTGACAAAGTCTACTTCCTTACTTCCTTACTTCAGAGCCTCTTGTGGCGCAGAGTGGTAAGGCAGCTGTCTGTAAGCTTTGCCCATGAGGCTGGGAGTTCAATCCCAGCAGCCGGCTCAAGGTTGACTCAGCCTTCCATCCTTCCGAGGTTGGTAAAATGAGTACCCAGCTTGCTGGGGGGTAAACGGTAATGACTGGGGAAGGCACTGGCAAACCACCCCGTATTGAGTCTGCCATGAAAACGCTGGAGGGCGTCACCCCAAGGGTCAGACATGACTCGGTGCTTGCACAGGGGATACCTTTACCTTTACTTTACTTCCTTACTTCTATACCAACGTACGAAGACTTTCCTGATATAATTGTAAATTAGGCGTGCAGATGTACTCTCATTCCTCTTAATACTGCTACTGAAATTACCACCAGCTTTTAGAAAATCCATGGGGCCATTGAGAGGTTGCATGGAAGAGCACTGTATTGAAACCGCTCCTCTTGAACACAGACCCTCAGATATTTCCTGTGTCTTTCTAATACTGGAGATATGCTTCCTTACATCTAGAGACATCAGCAGGTCTCCTTTTTGCATGGACTGTGTTATGAATTTTAATGTCTCCATTCTGAATCTTGTTTTTATGAAGTTGTTTAAATACTTCAGATGTAACACTGCTTTCCAACTCCTCCTGCTGGAGACTGCTTAATATTTAGTTCAGCCATGCATCTTCCCAACACATACTGATAATCATCAGGATTGAAAAAGCGCTTATTATGTTCTGGAAGTATCATTTTCTCCACATTATCCTCCCCTTATACAACTCCATGTCTCCTTTGGAGGACTCCTCCACATCAGACTGTGTACTGTCTTCTGGAGGGACTACAGTAAACATGCTTTTGGGCTGCTTATTATTTCTCCAGGATCTCTCCCGGTGTTCTCCTGCTTCACTCTCCTGGCTGCAGCCAGTAGATGGCAATCTACTCATTTTTTGCATACAATTCAGAACTCAACCTTCTTATAATTCTTTCAATTAAATCATTAGACATTTCCTTATGCCTGGAGGCACTTACTGTGTCTTCCTCTTCTGAATCAGTCTCGGGCGAGGCTTTTTGTGCTCCGAGTCTCCTGCATCTACAAAATGGCCACCCTCTTTCTCAGCACACTTCTTAAGATACTTCCCTCTTTCCTGCAGTGTTTTGCCACTAATTGGGAAGCCTCCTTGTCCGAGAGGATGCGCCCATCGACTTTTCAGCCTCTGCCCCAGTCATTGGGGCTTCCATTTCCATGTCCAAAGGGAGAACGCTTGCTGTATCGTGGCTCTGTATGGCCATCTGCTCTCAGTTTGGAGAGTGTACCTCTAGTGGCTTGTTTCTCTTTGCTCTTTACTCCAGCTACCCTGAACAATTATAATAATAGCATTCTGCCAGCTACAAGAGTCTTAGATATAATTTAGAATTATAATAGAAATAGATTAGAATATAAAGAAGGGCTTCCTGACTATGCTGAGGCAGGAAACAAAGTGAGCTTGGGTGACTCCCACCGAGCATAAACAGGAAGAAGAATTTGAATAAATCCTGCCTCTCTGATGGAACCGTGGAAATCACCCAGAGGATTTCCTCGCCCTATCAGAGGAGGAGGAGTACCACTACAATAGTTTGGGTCAGCAGTCAGAACCATCTGATCATTGCCATCCCATTCCTCACCAACTTACAGGTGAAAAAGATGCGAAGGAAACAGCCATCTGCACTAAGACAATATGCTGACAAGTTGTTTTAGAGCATGAGGTACCTTCTAGCAATACTGGCCATTGGCCAAAATTGTATAACCTCCTACAGATTACTGAAAACTCAGCAGCTGCATTATGATTCCTGAGGCAATCACATGGTGGTCACTATTTTATTTATTTATTATATTTATATACCGCCCTCCTCGGAGGCTCAGGGCGGTTTACATAAGAACAAAGAACAATAAGTGTGAACTGATATTCAGCCTAAACAAAACACTTTAGATCTTTTTAATGTTAAAACAATAGGGTGATCACATTTAATCCTAACAATCCAAGGCCAAACAGCGATTTAAAATACATAACTTCTATATGTTCCTCATTAACGTGAGTATTCTGAGAATAGATAAGGGGCATATAGCACCTTTGGGAAAGTACCAGCAACACTTCTCCCGCCCCAACAGCTGCTACTTGCATCTGTCTTCAATGTGGACTGGTGATTCTTTATCAGAGCTTGTACAATAGAGGTGTTCCCTCATACTTTTGAATTGGTTATTTAGGCAAGCAGCTATAGAATATCAGAACTGTAGCCTGCCCCTTGGGCTTAATGTGATACGGATTGCAGCCCTACAAAGCAGAGAAATTAATTACAATAGCAACTACATCATGTCAAACACTGATGTGTGTTTTAAATCAATTCTTATGTTTACATTCTGTTCAAGTACTTTTTACTACCAGTAGGCAGTTCTCAATGTCTCACAGTCCTCACATGCAGGAAACTAAACCATCCTTCAGCTTAACAAAATTTGAGTCCCATGGCACCTTTAAGACCAACAAAGATTTATTCAAGGTGTGAGCTTTCACATTTCTTCAGACAATGGAACAGGGATCATCAGAGTACAGATATAAGGAGAAAGTAAATTACTGGCAAATTAGTAAACAGCATCACAACATCCAAAATATTCAGCATGATAATTCTTTGCTAGAAAGACATATCAGTTCAATAGTTGCTCACAAAAACACTGGGGCAATAGAAATGTTAGTGATTAATGGCAGACACTTTGAAGAAATAATTAAGAGAGACTTCAGCATGTAGACCCTTCCAAGGAAACCATAGGTCTGTAGCAGGGCATAGGATTTAACAGTCCCAGAGCTTTTGGGATTAAGAGCCAATGTTGCCCAGACATGATCTCCTGAGGGCTTCAAGAATCACTCCCTCTCATTTGAGACACCATGTGCCTACTACAGACTGCAAAATCCTTGAACGAATGGCAGGACAAAGATGTAGGGAGAAAATAAAATAAACGGAGGTGGGAACTCTGACTTCCACTAACCTGACACTCTGACTTTCTTCAGCAAGTTGGTGTAATTCCGTACAAATTAAGTACCCCATGTGCCGAGCAAAAACCACAGCTCAGTAGCAGGGCATATGCTTTGGACATAATGGTCTCCAACCCAACAGCTAGTATCTTCTATTACAAGGTGACAGAACTGGGAAAGTCCACTGCAGGAGGTCCTCAAAGAGCCATTATCAGACTCCGAACACCAGGCCAGACGGATCAAGGGTTTCATTTTTAAAACGGACACATTCCTTTCCTTCAGTGTATTAACACAACTGCTTAAGGCCCGCCTCTGTTAACTCCTCCTCCAGTGCTACAAAGCGAAAGCTAAAAGCCAGGCATGTTTTACCATTCCCATGTCTCGCTTCCTTCAAATTCTCATTTCGGCTCCCCCGAAGCCACATTGCATGTAGGTCTTTTAAATATTATAACCACATTTAAGCACAAGAGTTTGTAACTGCACAAGGAACCAGGTTCTACAGGCAATAAGAAGCCTATGCGAAGATGAAGCAACTATTCTGTTAGAGCCAGACACCAAGAAAAGCCCCCACGCCTTTAAAGGCTACACAATATTTAAAATTTCACCACCAGCAGGTTCTCCCCGCACTCAGAATAACCCACACCGAGTATTATTTTCCTTTTCTTATACAACTCTTGAATATAAGAACCCTGGAAAAGGAAGAGCCTCTCCCTCAACAGAAGCAGAAGAGAATTTCTCCCCTTGGGAATCTCGCACTGGGGAGGGGGGGGGCGATTTAACTTCCCCGCCGACGACCATCTCCAGCAGCGAGCCACAAAACAGACAACGACAACCGAAACTTAAGAGGGCGAAAGAGAAACCAACTCCACCCCCAAACATGCACGGGAAGCAAAAGAAATCAGCGCTCAACCCTGTCGCTCGCCTTCTCGTTGCGAGTAGCAAAAATTATTTTCCCTCCCAGCACGGATTCCACCCCGACCCGTCCCCTCTCACCGAGCTGAGCAGGATCCCACTCTTTGCTTGCACCGCCGCCATTTTAGCTCGAATACAAAAGCCGCAGCAAGGAAAGGAGGGGAAAAAAAATCTTCCTCCTACCCAACCCTCTTTTCTCCGATTTAAGGCACTTCCGGGGGCGGAGCCTGGATCAGTGCAATTGGACTTTTTCTTGTCGTTTTGGTTTTGATGGTGAGCCCAGTGGGGAAGATGGCATACTTTTATTGGATACGTTTGGGTTCAGCAGAAATCCATCTGCGTTACGTTTTGCATTTCCCTTTAATACGACTATTTATATTTTCTCTTTAGCCACGTGTAGCGATATATATTTCAATATGAAAAATTTGGTGCCAGACTCATTTCCCAGCCTTCCTGTTTAGTATTATTTTGTTATTATAGTTACAAAATCTAACCCTAAACCCTTCACAGTTCCTTACAATTATTTATTTATTATTATGCAACACTATGACAGAACCACCCCGTATTGAGTCTGCCATGAAAACGCTAGAGGGCATCACCCCAAGGGTCAAACATGACACGGTGCTTGCACAGGGGATACCTTTACATTTTACCTATGACAGAATTGTAGTATGTAAATAAACCAGGCAGTGATCTTGCAAAGACTTGGAGGAGTCACTTCACTTCCCTCATATTTCCACTTTCTTCCTTTGTCCAGTTGCTGACCTCCTGGCAGTGTCCATATCCTTTACTCTTTTGCCTGTTTCCTTCTCACTCACCAACCGACCTTTCTTTTATCTGCCTTCCACTCTATTTTTGATTTACTTCAACCCCCATTTTTTCCTCTAGATTTCAGATTTTTCTGAATACCAGGGTCTTTTCTAAGGCTTGTGGGGAAATGTTTTTGTCTGTTCATGGCTCCAGGCACTGGCTATGACTCTCCAGATTGGGCAATGCTGTGAACTAGACATATTGAAAAACAGGCGGCAGCAGTGGAGGATTTCACATCTACTTGTGGGCGTGGGTAAAAGTCGGATGACTTCAAACGGATCCTCGTGAATGGATATGATTTTTATACTGGAACGAAATAAAACCACCTTCATTCTGTACACCATGTCTTAGACTCTAAGCAGCACCACAAAAATTATGCATCCACAGAATCGTGGCACTGCAATGGGGCAAAAACTTGGTTGAAATACATGGATCCTCATGATTTTTGTACTGGGCCACCCCAACCTCACCATCAGATCACCTATCGATAGCCTTTGCATACACCACAATAATCACAGATCCGTGCCTTCATGGTGATGCCATGGGGGAAATCATGGTTCTGAAGCACAGATCTTTAGGTTTTTTGTAATGGGCTACCCCAAACTCACCATCAGATTGCGATGGGTCGGACACGACTTCGCACCTAACAACACCCCAAACTCACCATCAATAGCCACAGCATGTACCACAAAACGTAGGGATCCACACCTTCATGGCTACACCAGGGAGCAAAAAGACAGTTCTGAAGCATGGATCCACGTGGATCCTCCGGGTTTTTGCATCTGGTCACCCCAAACTCACTATTGAATCTTTTATCAGGTCCATCGCCACAACTTGCACCCCCAAAATCATGGATCCACACCTTCGTGACAACAGCATGGATCAAAACTATGGTTCCAATGCATGGATTCAACATGGATACTCTGGAGCTTTACTTTTGGTCACCCCCAAATCATTACCCAATCACATATGGCTATGTCACTTTTAACACTATAGGTAAAAGGTAAAGGTATCCCCTGTGCAAGCACCGAGTCATGTCTGACCCTTGGGGTGAAGCCCTCTAGCGTTTTCATGGCAGACTCAATACGGGGTGGTTTGCCAGTGCCTTCCCCAATCATTACCATTTACCCCCCAGCAAACTGGGTACTCATTTTACCGACCTCGGAAGGATGGAAGGCTGAGTCAACCTTGAGCCGGCTGCTGGGATTGAACTCCCAGCCTCATGGGCAGAGCTTTAGACTGCATGTCTGCTGCCTTACCACTCTGCGCACCATAGAAATCTCCATAGAAATCTCCAAATCCACATCTCTCTGGCTCTGCTAAAATTTAGTCCATGGTATCCTCAAGGATCCTTATAGCTTGCGTGTTGCATCACTCAAAACACCACATACTGTTTTCTTTGCCTCATATTCCAATGCAAGAAATATGGATCCACTACTTGATGCTGTTGCATGGTGAAATTCCATTCTTGGATCCTAAGAATTTTTGTGTTGGTTCAGCCAAGACTCACAGTCACTTTTCATCTCCAAACCAACAGAGGACAACACAGAAATCATGAATCCACTGCTTATTGGCATCACTAAATTGAATATTATCTTTATCTAATTGCTACTAATATTCATGGCCCCAGATGACACTCAGAAAGTAATAAAGCCACCACTCTGTGGTGCCACCACAGTGCAAAAATATATTTACAAACCATGGATCAGCATGGATCCTAACGATATTTGCATTTGGTCACACTGTATTTATTGTCCAATCATATATCATGTTCAATAACTACTGAGAGCAGCACAAAAATCATTGATCCATTGTTGTACGGTGGTGCCATGGCAAAAAATGTAGTTTTGAAGTACAGATCTTGATAGTTCCTCTATTTTTTTGCACTTGGTCACCCATATTCACTACCTAGAATCACAGAAGGATAGACTTGGAAGACTACCTAAAGGTCATCTAGTCCAGCCCCCTGCTCAATGCAGGATCAGGATGAAGCATCCATGATAATTAGCCCCAGCCATGGTGGCCGCCAGAGAGCATCAAAGGTGAGCCAGCGGCAGAGTGGCAGGGCAGCCCCAAGGCAGCAGCCAAGGAGGAAGATGAGGAGGTGCCACGGCCTGGTACCGATTGATCCACGGACCGGTCCCGGTCTTCGGACCAGGGGCTGGGGAAAGCTGATGTAGCAGATGTCCAAAAGGGCAAGGTTGGAAGCTGGGGGTGGGGGTGGAGAAAGAAGCTTGGCTGCTGCTCCTCCACCTGCTCTGGTGGCTAGCCTTTGCCCCGAGGAATACACCACCAATCAATGCAAGTTGGACGATGGGGTGGCTCAACCTGGCTCCTCTTCTGGGAGCGTAACAGACAGTGCAGTAGTGACAGTTTACTTTGGGGAGCCCCAGGAGTTGCAGAACATCTGTCCACTGAGATACTGGGCCATGCTGGAGTTGGCCAGGCTGGACCTCTCATGTGGCCCAGGCCTTCCTGTCATGTCCTCCAATGAGCATTCAGAGCGAGTGGGCATTTTCTCATGTGGCCGACATTGTCTGCACACATCATTTGCACCTGGAGCCTAATAATTTTGAGCAACTGACCTTCTCACCACTGAGCTTCGATGAGGCCTGAGATGAGCACAGGCTTGCTGTGACTGTATCCCCTCTTAGTGTGTGATGGGTTGTTGGGGTGAAAAGCATTTCTCACATCCTTGAAAACAGTCCCGTACCCCCAATCTCCACAGCAAATCTGGATCTGAGTCACTATGAGCCCACCAGGAAACCTACATGGAACTCAAGAGCACACCCTCAGCACAGAGGTGATGTAGATGGTGGTGTGGTCATGATCACTCACCAGCCCAGCAGTGTTAAATTGGGCTGATAAGAACATGAACATTCTTGTCTGCTGGGGTGGGATGGGGAGAGCCTGTGATGAGGGATGACTGTAGCACTTAGGCAAGTCAGAGCTCCTCCACGGGGGAAGTGAGGGCTATGTTGTGGGTGTGTTTGTTCTGCTGCCAGGTACTGGCAGGCAGGGTGCAGTTTGGTGGTTGTTCTCTGTTCTTGCTAATGCACGCACCCTCCTCTGGTTTCATGTTTCCTCACTGCTGCTGTAAACTGTTTAGTGATTCTTAGCCCCATGGTTTTCCTGATGGGTACTTTAGTGACTGCGCCTGTCAGTTGGCATTGAGTCCTGGGGATTTGTTTTCAGGGCTTGCTGGATATTGCTTCTGTGAATGTTTTTGCTGCCTGGTATTGCCACAGAGTCATGGATCCATGATGCTTGTGGTGTATGCTGCGACTATTGATAGAAGAGGGGATCATATGGGGAAGGTGGGGGACTGGATGCAAAAACCCCAAGGATCCGTGATTTGGAACCACGTTCTTCCCTGTGGCATTGCCATGAAGGTGTGGATCTGAGATGTTTGTGGTGTATGCTGTAGCTATCAATAGAAAGGTGATCTTATGGTAAGTTTGGGATAATCTAGTGTAAAAATCATGAAGATCCATGAGAATCCATAAAATCAAAGTCCAGTAGCACCTTTTAAGACCAACGAAGATTTATTCAAGGCGTGAGCTTTCGAATGCAAGCACTCTTCGTCAGACTAAGACGAAGGTGCTACTGGACTCTGATTTTATTGTGCTACTTCAGACCAACACGGCTACTCATTTGAATATATGAGAATCCATGTTTTTCAACAATATTTTTGCTCTGTTGCAGCACTACGATGCCGTGGATGCTTGATTCTTGAGGTGCTGCCTATAGTCTAAGCCACAGTCTACAGAATTAAGCTGGTTTTATTTCAAGGTAAAAATCAGATTAATTCATGTGGATCCAAACAAAAAAGTTTGGATTTTTTCTTTTTTTTGTGGTCGGGTTTGTAGCTGTGTCTTCCACATGTGATTTGATACCAGATTTGTTAAGAGTTGTTTTTAAAAGTAGAGGACCCATGAAGATCTGTGTAGATCTGGCTTTTACTTTCTTACTGTTTTCTCTTTCCTGCTTCCTTTTTTAGTCCTACCCACCAGCTACTTCCCTTCATCTGCTCCACTGTTGTCAGTTTTACCTCTTTCCCTTCTTTAGGCAAACTCTCCTCAGGAAAACTATGGGCCAGTTGTGCAGTGCAGTCCATAAGACAGGTTGTATATTGGAATTCCTGCAAGGACTTGTAACAGTAACCACTCTTTCTCTCACACACACACACGTCTCTCCTTCTGACAACCCCCTTTTCTTGCTTCCTTCTCACCCATCTATCTTTTGCCTGAATATCTTCAGCTATATTTATTATTCACCATGTTTATCTCTTACCTTTCCCCACAACATGGGCCAAAACATCTTATACTATTATTTTCCATTTTACTGCGACAACAACCCTACTTAGAAGGTTTGGCTGAGTGTGTGGGAATGGCCCCAAATATCCCAACAACTTTCCATGGTAGAGTGGGGATTCAGACCTGAGGTTATAGATCCTATTCTGAAACTCTGGTCACTACACCGTAGTGCCTTTTGTGTGGTTGCTACTGCTGAACAGTAGCAAGCAGCTGGGCCTCAGTGAGCAATGGAAATCATGAGGTATCAAGTCACTAGGTGGTTGCTAGCAGTCCTGGACCCAATGAAGATGTTTTTTTAGACTTGGCTTTTCACTACCCAGAGGAATCTCAAATGGGCTTACAAACACTTTTCCTTTCCTTACAACATCCTGTCAGGTAGATGGGGCTGAGATAGCTCTCAAGAAAACTGTAAGAACAGCTCTAAGAGAACTGTGATTAGCCCAAAGTTACCCAACTGGCTCCATGTGGAAGTTATTAAATTCAGGACAAGGAACCTCCAGGGTTTAACAGAGATCTTGTGTCACTATGCATGCTAAGTCACTCAATTCTCATTTACACCTAGAAACTAACTTTGTTGGTCTTAAAGGGACCACTGCACTCAAACTTTACTCTTACATCCTCAATAGATCTGTATGCTAATTTACAACCATTAACTAGTATCTGTATGCTAATTCACAGGTTTTATCTGCCTTAATCCAATCTCAGCTATAATCACCCAGTTTCTTATGCATGCAACAAGCAATTAATCCTGGCAATTAATCCCCCTCCTTCCTCTACCCATATGTAACTGGTGAGGAAATTTTAAGTTGTTTCCGAAGAAGTGTGCATGCACACAAAAGCTTATACCTTGAATAAAACATTTTTGCCTTTATGTCGTTATTATGTACTTGTAACTGTTTCTAGTGTTGTGCTTAATTGAATTTTATATTTTAACAGTATTTTATATTTTAACAGTATTTTAATTTTTAAATATTTGTACCTGTTGACCCTAATTGGTTGGAAAGGCAATACAAAAATGTGGAATACAAAATTGTGGAAAATGCTAGGCATCTTGGCATCCTGGCATTTAATAGGTCCTTTTAAATATGTCATGTTGAATACTCAGGTTGTAAGTCATATTACATTGCTTATAAGAAGCCTGAAACTGTTGTCTGTCCCCTTCTGTTGCATTATTCCACCAGTGTGTGAAGACTTTTTGGCTGATACTCCCTCGGTGATCTATCTTGCCATTTTGAAATGTGAGTATTTTATTGTATTGTATACATATTTTAATTTTTAATTTTTTAATTGTTTTAAAATATATTTTAATTATGCATGTTTTCAATCTGCTAGCCACCTTAGCCTGGATGAAGACAGCAGTATAGAAAGGACACTACTTAGCTTAGAACAGGAAAAAAGCACACTACAGATTTATAATTGCTTAAGTGGCCTTCTGCCAGTCGCACACACAACTTAACCTACTTCTAGGAGTGGTTTTCAGGATAAATGGACAAGAGAACAATATAAGTCACTTTGAGTTGCCATTGGGAATAAATGAAGTAGAAAAGTGTTTCAAAGGATTTTATGAATTGTATTGTGATGATAGGCTGACAATTTTCAATTAGAGATTCCCTAGATTGCTATTCCTAATCCAATTCAGGTTCCTAAAAGTATTTTGCTGCTACTTAATGATATTGATGTAGTTATTCTAGAAGCCCAATAAAACATTCTATCAATTTGTTGTTGTTAGGTGCGAAGTTGTGTCCGACCCATCGCGACCCCATGGACAATGGTCCTCCAGGCCTTCCTGTCCTCTACCATTCTCTGGAGTCCATTTAAGTTCAGTGACTCCATCCAGCCACCTCATTCTCTGTCGTCCCCTTCTTCTTTTGCCCTCAATTGCTCTCAGCATTAGGCTCTTCTCCAGGGAGTCCTTCCTTCTCATGAGATAGCCAAAGTATTTGAGTTTCATCTTCAGTATCTGGCCTTCTAAGGAGCAGGCAGGGCTGACCTCCTCTAGGACTGACCGGTTTGTTCGCCTTGCAGTCCGAGGGACTTGATAGAGTCTTCTCCATCACCAGGGTTCAAAAGCCTCAATTCTTTGACGCTCGGCCTTCCTTATGGTCCAACTTTCACAGCCATAAGTTGCAACTGGGAAGACCATAGCCTTGACTAGATGCACTTTTGTTGGTAGGGTGATGTCTCTGCTTTTTAGGATGCTGTCTAGATTTGCCATGACTTTCCTCCCCAGGAGCGTCTTTTAATTTCTTTGCTGCAATCCCCATCTGCAGTGATCTTGGAGCCCAGGAAAATAAAATCTGTCACTACCTCCATTTCCTCCCCATCTATTTGCCAGGAATTGAGAGGGCCGGATGCCATGATCTTCTTTTTCTTGATGTTGAGTTTCAAACCAACTTTTGCACTCTCCTCCTTCACCCGTATCAAAAGGCTCTTTAGTTTCTCTTCGTTTTCTGCCATTAGTGGTATCATCTGCATATCTGAGGTCGTTGATATTTCTCCCTGCAATCTTGATCCCAATTTGTGACTCATCTAAGCCCGCTTCTCATTATTTGCTCCACATACAAGTTAAATAGGCAAGGCGACAGTATACAGCCTTGCCAAACTTTCTCAATTTTGAACCAATCAGTGATTCCATTCCTGGTTCTCACTGTTGATTCTTGACCTGCATATAGGTTTCTCAAAAGACAGATAAGATGCTCTGGTATCCCCATCTCTTTAAGAACTTGCTACAATTTGTTATGCTCCACACAATAAAAGGCTTTAGCATAGTCAATGAAGCAGAAGTAGATGTTCTTCTAGAACTCCCTAGCCACCTCCATGATCCAGCATATGTTGGCAATTTGATCTCTAGTTCCTCTACCTCTTCGAAATCCTGCCTGTACTTCTGGAAGTTCTTGGTCTACATATTGCTGGAGCCTAGCTTGTAGGATTTTGAGTATAACTTTGCTAGCAAATGGAATGTAAATTCTATCAATACTGCAAGGTAGGTAGAGACTCAATAATTGAGAGAATATCCAATCCTCACTTTTAAAACTGTAATTCTACAAACATAAAAGCATTAAATAATCCTCCTTTGTTGCAGAAAATGCAAGTTGATCCAGTCATGCCAAACTCCGAACAATCCTGGGTGTAGCATACCCCAAAACAGATCTGAGTGGAAAGAACCTGTGTGGTTCAAAGGTGTTATGAAAGTGGCTAGTAAGAGCTGTGTATCTTGAGAATCTGCTTGATAGCAGATGAAACGGCAAACTCTTTGGAGTGCAGAGTAATCATCTTAGGAGCATGGCCAACTAATGCACAGGGCACTTTCCAATGGGAATGTGTAAAGTAATGTGTATCTCACAAAGACTATTGTCTCTTGCAAAAGAAATGGAACAGATCTGGGGAAACAGAAGCATGAAAAAATTGGTCTTAACTTCAGTTAGTGAGGTGCTGCCTCTGTCATCATCCCTCTTTTAGCAAGTACTCTCACTGAAATCAGGTTGTTTGCAAGTTGTGGCACTTATAAGCAATCTTTAATGAGAACCTCTCTAATTTGGCTATCCTTTGTACAAATGTTGTACAAACAAGGCACCATCTAGTCAGAGTTAAGCGCTTGAAGTCTCACTATTGTGGAAGTCAATGGACACAAAAGTAAACAATGTTAGGTGGAACTGTGCCCATGATGAAAGTGCTAGATAAATAACAAAAAGGACATACTCAAGAAGTAATACTATTCACATTGATAGTTATAAATACATGAAAACAGAACAATAATCACAAAGAAAAGACTACCATATTTTCAAATTTTAATACGTAGATTTCTTGCTAGTGATCAGTTCTTTTTACTTGTAGATATTGACATACTTCATTTAACAAAAAAAATTCCCACATGGTCTTTAACAGTTAAGATAATAACTGTACTGGAGTACAGCCATTAATATGAGACTGGAACCGAGAGCCTTTCCCTCAAACAGTTACAGTAGAAAAAAAGCAGCAGCATTGGTTTCGATACCCTGCTTTTCACTACCAAGAGTCTCAAAACGGCTTCCAATTGCCTTCCCTCCCTCTCCCCACAACAGACACCCTGTGAGGTAGGTGGGGCTGAGAGAGCTCTGACAGAATTGCTCTGTGAAAACAGTTCTAATAGGACTGTGACTAGCCCAAGGTCATCCAGCTGGCTGCACGTGGAAGACCAGACTCAAACCCGGCTCTCCAGATTAGAAGCCGCTACTCTTAACCGCTTATACCAAGCTGGCTAATATACCAAGAGTCATCCAACACCTAAAAAGTATAGCTGTACAAGTAATTTACAAGGCTGCTGTAAGCCATTTTCTTAGAAAATTAAGTACTTCTATTGCAGCATATTACTACACACATGCTCACACACAGAGGCATACATACCTCCACCGAACCTGGATAGCTGAAACTAACCATATCTCATCAGATCTCATAAGCTAATCAGGATCAGCCCTGGCTAATAATTGCATGGGAGACCTCCAAGGAATAGCAGAGTCGTGAGGTAGAGGCAGGCTATGACAAACCACCTCTGAACGTCTCTTGCCTTGACAACCCTATGGGGTTGCCATAAATCAATTGTGACTTGACTTACCACCACCTCCACTATAGATACTTTCAGTATCTGTCTTGTCCTGATGCACAGTCTTCTAACATTCTTTTAGACCCATAATTATGAAGCACTCTTTCAGCAATTGTAAAAGGCAACAATAACTTTCAAACCAATCTAAAAAGAGATTACAAGCAAATGTTTTTACTTTGGAATTTTAGAAGCACAATCATGGAAATACTATGTAATATAGTCCACAGCCCAATCCCACAAAGTTTTATTCAAAATAAAATCACATTTGGGTTAGTGAGGCCCACATTTTGGTAGCTGTGCTTCGGCTTGCAACTGAAGGCAAGTATGATAGCTAATTTAAAAGGCTGTATGTATATATATTACACACTTATATCAAAAAACAGCAACATATTATTTTAACATCTTATATCAGAAAAACCTATATCCTTGCAATTTTTAGTACAGCCTTTTTCAACCTTTTGACTGTGGAAGAGCTCCTGAAATAAATGTTCAGGTTTTGAGGCCCTCCAGAAGTGGTGTCAGCTTCCCACACCTCCATGTCATGCCCCCAGAAATGACTTAACCACCCACAGCCTTTGTCCTCCTTTCATTCTCTCTCCCGTTAGGCCACATTGAGTCTGCACAAAATGGAGCGGTAAGCAGGCTCCATATGGGGCCTAGTGGAATTATAGAGAGAGGCTTAGTCAGAGATCCGTTAGTTTTACAGGAAACTTGTCTATACAAGTGCTAATATTCCTCTATGAAGGTGCTTAACAGAAAAACATGTCAGTTTGATGAAGGGCTGCAGAGCCCAAGTGTCAGAACTGATAAAACCCAGGATCCATTAAGGGCAAGTGGCCAGGGAAAATGGGTAGCTGTTCTAACATCTTAAAAAGAGACAGAAATGCCCTCTTATAGGGATGTGTGTGTGTGTGTGTGTGTGTGCATCTATATCTATCTATCTATATATGGAAAGGTTTCCCAAATGGATGGATGTTAATTCATTTTTAATTTTTTAAAAATTTGTTAAACATTTATCAGTGATATGGCCATATACGGTCATGTCAACCTGACCCCCTCTCTAAAAATGGCCAATGATGGAGGTGGTGGGGAGGAGCCCAAAGTGGGCAGCACACAGCTATGCTTCCCTACCATATTCTGCATGATTGCACCACTTCTGGGATTTCTCAGAGCTTGAAGAATGTTTCAGGGATTTCTCAATGGTAAAAAAGTTGAGAAAAGCTGGAATATGTTGATAAACAGTGGTAGCCACCCTAGGATGGCCTGTAGCCATTTGATTAGGTTTGAAGGAAAAGATCAAGGAATCCAGATATGGTCATTTGCCATTTGAGGGGATTTGGTTGGATGTTGAAGATGGGAGGAGACCTTAGAAATTCCATAAAAGAGCTGAAACTGAGGGAAAGGTAGTCTTTTGGAAACTGATCAAAGGTGTGCCTGTGGTCTGTTTCCTATATTCTTTGTCTTCTCAGGTTCACCAAGGGAAGAAACTTGGAGTAACTTCTAAGGACCCTGGATAGGTGAGAAAAATACTGATATTTTGCTTGAATATTAGGGCCTTTAGACCAAGCTGGATCGTTAGTAACCTAGGGTGCGTTTGCTTCATTTTGCCATGGTGAAATAAAAATGTGGTAGGGCGTTTGTGTCAGTTCATTCCGCAATAAAAGTATTGCCATATGATGCTTGAAATGTTCACATTTATTCAGATGTTTAGTTTCAAATATTGTATGATGAATTATTCTGTATTCTGTTAAACCAAATCCTCTCTGAAGAACTGCTTCAGTGGTGTGTTTTTCAAACAAAGTGTGTATTCCACTATTGCCTCTGATGGGCAAGGTTAAACAATTCCATTACCTGCCTTAGATTGACTAGGAATGAAGGCTAACATCCTGCCTTTACTGCTCCTATTGTGGCTCTTCCTTATGTAGGTTGGAAAAAAGGGCAGGAAGTGAGAAGACAGCCCAGACCCCCAATACCACACCACAACTGACTCTTCCCCCTTTGATTTTTACACCCATGGCCTACTCACTGAATCCTCCAGGTGGA
Source organism: Paroedura picta (assembly GCF_049243985.1). NCBI lineage: Eukaryota > Metazoa > Chordata > Lepidosauria > Squamata > Gekkonidae > Paroedura > Paroedura picta. The sequence goes on along the minus strand of NC_135374.1, from coordinate 59,798,495 downwards.
GGCAGCCAGTTCACTAGCTTGTGGTCAAGGCAGGAGGGGAAAGGCCATGGATCCCTCCCCCCCCCCAAAGCTCCTGCGAACCTGTTTGGGAATCCCTGGTTTACATATTTAATACTAAAACATCTTCAGAACAGTTCCTTCACCCAACATCTATCATTGTTATTTATTTGCCTTAAAAGTGTTCTATAAATAAATCTGCAAGCCCATTTAAACATCCTTGGATAAATATTGACTTCAGGAGGAGCAAATCATACTTTAAAAGTTTAAAAACCCTCCCTTTTAGAAATGTGCAAATTGCGATGCTAATCCACTTTAATAAAACCTGAGGGCAAAATATTATTGTTCATCAAAAACAGGACAGCTGTGGCCCACATCAGTATGAAAAAAAACCTGAAATGAAATCTGTAAACTTTAAAATGCCTCATCAATGAAGCTGAGCCTTGTTGCAGCTACTTGCTTCAATAATTATACTGTCTTTTTAGAGTAAATTAACTTTCCATATTTTCTATAAAATCCTGTTCCACATAGCCTTCTAGAAGCTTCAAGGTTTTTGCGCTACTTCCAAAGGAACAGTTTGTTTTAAGAGACACTGAGTTACATGTATCAAGGGACCTGCTGTTTTCAGTTTTAAAAACACAACTCAGTATCCTGAAGAATGGCATTAATTGTGTGATGCTGGATATAGAATGGAGATCCAGAAGTGGGAATTCATATTTTGTTGTTCTCCCATTGGTATTCAGTTCCTGCAAAAACATACAAAACCAGCGCTGTTGAGACATGTTAGCTGACAATGCAACATACAGTGTAAATTGATGAATGTATTGAATACAGATAACATGCACTATATTAATGGCTGACAGCCTACAGGACTAGTACATATATTTTTTAACAAAACAGCTGTACACTTTTGGTTGCAGCTGCTAGACCAGTCTTGGAACTCAAAGAGAAGTTTGATGATGTCGGTCAGATGCAAATGGCCTCAAACAACTGGACAAAACTCTCGTAAATGTTTGGGGAAGGTATCTTCCATGAATGTTGGTTTGGGGGCTCTGAGCCAACCTTGAGCCAAATTTTGGCTCGTGAGTTGGTTCTTGTCTATCCCTATGGCAGATATTTTTAAGCACTCACTGGATAACATATAATTTCTTCCAGTTTATGGATGAGAAAGCTTTTTAAAAAGTTTTAATCCTGGACTTCTGTATAGGCAATGATGCAGAAGATATTGTGACAAGGAGTTTAGTGACAGGCCTTGTCTTTCCCCACATCATACATATGTATTTCTTCCATTCCCTTGTGTATTGTTTCTCTTGTTGAATCATACTGATAAGGAAGTAGTATTGCTCACAAAAACATGTTTATATAAATCCTTTGTAGTTGGGAAAATTTAAGGAAGGTCCTGAGTTGGCTAGAATTCACTTGCTATGCAAAACCAAAAAGGGAACGAAAGCCCAACTTTAACAAAGTCAGGAAATCAAATGTTGAGCTATTAAAACAATATAAAATTTTAACAATTATTTATTAAAGTACATCAATATTAGCTTAAAAACAAAGTAAAAACTATATAATAAACTATACAGATGTAACTGCACATGAACGTTTCGACCCTACTGGGTCTTCCTCAGTGGTCAATAATATTAAATAAGGCACTCTTATCTAAAACCAGTTATGAAGTATAGCTGGGTGGTCAAGGGAAATCTGTTAGGTGTAGGCCCAACAAGTACTGGCATAGTGTTTCTTTTTGGAGCCCCACCTTCTAAGATATGTAATATCTAGGAACACCACTCTCAGCTATTGTTTTACTCTGCATAGAGAGTATATCTCATGTGTGTCAGAAAAAAGTTTACCACCTAAGCTCAGGCATAAAAAGGGAGGAATTAGCTTGGAATTGGGAGCTCAGTACAGGCATGGCTGTGCACTGTACACTTTTTGGCCAAGGGGTCCACACAACTGCCTGCTAATTACAATCAATAAAATATAGCAATTTTTCCTATCTACTGCCGTGCTTATTGTTTCCAAATCCTAATAAAAGAACCATTGCCAAGTTGGGTGACAAAGCAGCTTCTTCCCTTTGTTTAACATTAACATTTGGACTGTTTTTCATTCTAACACTTAAAATGACAAACTATAAGTTTCTTTTTGCTCTACAGAAATGCTCTGCTATTTGTGGAAAATGTTCTCTTTAGCTTCCTTTTTATTTCTTTTCTTTAAAGTATGTACTTGTCCAGTTTAGTGTAGTGGTTAGGAGTGCGGACTTCTAATCTGGCATGCCGGGTTCGATTCTGCACTCCCCCACATGCAACCAGCTGGGTGACCTTGGGCTCGCCAAAGCACTGATAAAACTGTTCTGACCAAGCAGCGATATCAGGGCTCTCTCAGCCTCACCCACCCCACAGGGTGTCTGTTGTGGGGAGAGGAATGGGAAGGCGACTGTAAGCCGCTTTGAGCCTCCTTCGGGTAGGGAAAAGCGGCATATAAGAACCAACTCTTCTTCTTCTTCTCCTTGCATATACATCTATTTTTAACTAGCAATTAGTGATAGGGTTGCCAACTGCAGCTTTGGAGATTGCCAGAGATCTTCGAGAGCTCAGCAGGGATGTGATGCCATAGAGTCCACCCTCCTAAACAGCTGATTTCTTTACAGCTCTTGATCTGAATAATCTGGAAATCAGGTGAAATTCCTGAAGAATTCCATGTTCCACTTATAAGTTGGTAACTCTAACTGGTGAACAATAATATGCTGTCCTATTTATACTGCAATCAGGAAGTACTGCACCCCATGCAAAGCTTCTGCTATTGCTAAATTTTTAAAGGGATGTCTGTAACATAAATCTTCAGATACTGGACTAGACCTGCATTCCAATGCAATGTTACACTAGGAAGAAAAAAGCAATACAATGTGGTCCTTCCTTCACATACTGTTCACACGGCTATATATCCAGGAAGGAATCCTTATGTATTATATGTAAAACCCACTCTCTGGCTACTTCTGCATTGTGCACAAGAGGCTCACAAGAGTGCTGAGGGACATTTCTCTTCCCCAGGAATACATGAATAGGGGGATGGGGCACTAAGCCCTGCCACTGAAGATAATGGCTGGACTTCCTGCATGGCCAATACATATTGGGATGGAGTCTGGAAATTTAAGCTTAATCAAGAGTTTTATATTAATAATAATAACAAGGAAATAATGAAGTTTAGTTACCCCATATTTCAGCTTGAGTAAATCCAGGATTCTAACAATATGTGGTTTGTATTCCTGGTGATTTTCCATTAGATCTGAAGTCATGTTGTAAGTCTGTGTGTCCACTTCTGGAACAAACGCCCACCTGTACCTAAATGGAAAAGAATTTTGAGCAAAGAATCAAACATGGAAATTCTGGCTTTGGGGTGGGTAGGATTCTGGTAAATGTCTGTACTTCTCATGGATAAAAGTTCATTTAGCACTGGATTAGGTCCTGTCTCTTTGTACTGGGAGACAGAGTAAATTATTTGTCCTGTAGTAGGCCATGAACAGGATATTGTAATACTTTGTTACAAGAACATGGTGAAAGAATGACCACTTTGTTGTAGATACTTTTAAAAACAAAATTAATTTTCAAGAGAAAAAGGCCCCTGCTGCAATAAGAGAAAGGCCAAGAACTGGAGATCCCCACAAACCATTGAGGTCAAATATCTGAGGATTTGTGTAACTCTTTATGGTGCACTGAATGAATGCCTAATCACAACAAGAACAAATTCATCAGATAAGAATTTTCTTTCATCCCAGTAGGAGTTAATTCAGCAATGGAAGATCCTAAGGCAGGAAAAATCTTTGGTAAAAGAACAATAGTTCCTCATGGCTCGAGGACTCTCTGCAGTACATTTCTTCCTAAGTGTAACTCCCTACAGAAGAGGTGATATCTATCAATAATGCATGAACTAATGCAGTACTTCAATAATTCTATTTTAGGGGGTAGCAGAAGTGGCCACTCCTTTGAGAGAATACACTAGGAAATCCTCTTGCATGGAAAAGTCAGAAGATGTATAGACCAATGCTATATTTATATTGTGAGTTGCCTTGAGCTCCACAAGGAAGAAAGGTGGCTGATAAATGTTTTAAAGAAGTTATAGCCTCCCTTAGTCCTTGGGAATCCTTGGGATCAGCGGTCCCCAACCTCCCCCCCTCGCAGCGAGAAGCTAGCCGGGCCTGGTACCAAGGGCCTTCGCGGCCCAGTGGACTGGGGGTTGATGACCCCCGCTTGGGATAATGTGCAAACAGAAAATTTTCTCTCCAACAATGACTCATGGAAGGAGTAATAGGTTGACAACTTTTCTTGTAGACTTTGTGTGATCCAAAAAGAGTTGAAAGCCCAACACACATCCAGAATATGCAAATCCTCCTTTGTAGAAATAAGCTAAGTAATTATGAATTTCTGGGTCTGTGATAATTAGCATTATAATTTGGAATTAAGAAAGGATCTGGTTGTGATTCAACTTTGTGTTGGAAATTATAAAACACCTTACAAATTCAAAGCACCTCCTAGCTAGATAATATGCTACCTGGAACAAGAAAAACACCTTCAGAGAAGTATGTCAGAGTTCATAGGACCACATTTGAACTCCATGAAGAAATATGCTGGACAGGAGGAATAGAAATTGTCAGAACATTTTAATTATTATTATTTGATTTTTTAGAAAAGTTGGCTTTTATATCCTGTTTTTCACTATCTGAAAGAGCCTCAAAGCAGCTTACAATCACCTTCCTTTCCTCTTCCCACACAGACAACCTGTGAGGTAGGTGGGGCTGAGAGAGCTCTGATAGAACCACTCTGTAAGAACAGCTCTAACAGAACTGTGACTAGCCCATTGGCTGAATGTGAAGGAATGGGGAAATCAAACCTGGATCTCCAGATTAGAGGGTGCTGGTCTTAACCACTACACCAAGCTGTTTTTCTCCCTTAGGGCTCAATACGATTTACAACACGTTAAAACATACATAAATACATACTTTATTAATTACACAGCTGATGACCACACAGAGACCTTTACTTTTTAGAGAATGCTATACAGAGCAGGGATTGCTCTCTTAAGGGTTGTAGATCTAATATCAAAATCCAAACAATTCTGCAAAGAAATTTGCCATCATGCACAAAGCAAGAGGAAACTGAGATTTCAGGTCCAGAATGTTGTCTCAGAAAAGCCTTCCAGGAGTTGATGTATAATGTGATTGATGAAAACCTTAGTGAGACCAAGGGCTAATCAGATTTACTCTGCCTTCTGATTCCTGGAAGTGGGTCCCAAATCCATTGCTGAATGTTGGTTAATATATGAAGACAGAGGACATACTGCAGTCCAGTTTTTACTGATGAAGTTAGGAGGCAAGACAATTCATTCACTCAGATACAAACTTGTTATGTAGGGAAAATGTGTATTAAGTATTCTCTGTAAAGGTAAAGGTATCCCCTGTGCAAGCACCGAGTCATGTCTGACCCTTGGGGTGACGCCCTCTAGCGTTTTCATGGCAGACTCAATACGGGGTGGTTTGCCAGTGCCTTCCCCAGTCATTACCATTTACCCCCCAGCAAGCTGGGTACTCATTTTACCGACCTCGGAAGGATGGAAGGCTGAGTCAACCTTGAGCCGGCTGCTGGGATTGAACTCCCAACCTCATGGGCAAAGCTTTCAGGCGGCTGCCTTACCACTCTGCACCACAAGAGGCTCTAAGTATTCTCTGTACATGCATCTATATGAGTTTGTTGTGTTTGTCACTGTGAAATAACTGGAGGCCTGTAATAATAATCTTATATAAAAATGTAGCAAAAGCAGTCTTGTGACCCATTTGTTCTGGCCTAAACTTTTATGAGCCACAGCCCAGTCTGCCAAATGTATGAAGCAATACATTCAGTTGCCTGAAACAGAGAGAGATATATATTCAATGCAGCAAACATCAGAAGAGATTGGGAGGAACTGCTTTCCAAAACATGTGGACCAGTGGCATCGTTAAAACAAATTACTTTTTATTCAAGTTATAAGATTTTGTGTGCATTCACACTTTGTCAGATATGATACATGGCTACAACTGAATAGGTGAATCTTGTTAGATCTATACACACTAAAGCATAGTTCTAACAAGATTCAATCACAGTGGGTGCGGATCTCTCTAGATTGGGCTGACAGATTCAGGAGGTAGCCATGTTAATCTGAAGCAGCAGAACGAAGTTTGAATCCAGTGTCATCTTTAGGATCAACTTTTGTGTGCAAGCACACTTCCTTCATTTGTGGCTGAGTTATCTAAGTTATCTAAGCAGGATGAATCTTAATAGTGTCCTGTAAGAAAGGCAATCACCTTTTGTAAGAAGCTGACCACGCCCAGTCCCTGTAAAACCTATGTCTGATGGTATCAAATCTCCATATGAATTCCAACACAGCTGAATTCCTTCCCCAAAAGTACTTTCACTTTTAAGTTCAGGGGGAATGCAAATGCTTCCCTACCGATCCCATATCACTCACATGACACATTGCAGGATCCAGTACTGTGTGCATGGACACTGGATTCTGAAAGCTAATGTAAATACTCTGCCTAAAACATTTCACAAAGTACATTATTGTATGTCTTTAGTGCACATATGCTAGCTGATTATCTCTGCATCTCTAATGGAGCTATTTATTTGAATGAACTGTTGCTACAGTCAAACTTCACTGTAATCATACATTCAATGAAAGTAACTAACTCTACCATGGACCTTCTTACACTTACAGGATCCCATGCATCCCTTCATTTCATGAACCTATAATCTATACCATTTGACTGTGATATTAATAAAAAATTAGCACACTTACATTTGAAATAACTGCATCTTATCAGGTGGAAAAGAAAGCGCTGTGTCCAAGAATTTACAGGCTGATAAATATAAGGTCAGTTCATTCTGCTGTATGTCACTGAGTAAGGGACCATTGCCATCTCCTGACACTTTCTGTTTACTTAGTTTGCTATTGCTTCTGTAAGATTCATAAATAAGCAAAACAGAGATTTAAGAACAAGCAAACCCTTGTAAGCTACATTTTATTTACCTTATCTATTAATGTTATTTATAGTCCACTTTTTAAACTTGGAATCAAAGTGTGAGTCAACATAATTAATGGATGGGACACCCAATATACGATGCAATAGGATTATGGTTGCAGAACTAATCAGAAGTCTGAAAACAGAACTGAAGCAAAGAATAAGTATTAACATGACAGACTGAATGATGCAAAATTCCACAGCAAGGGGTCAGCTGAACTCCATCAAAAGTGGGAAGCACAATATAATTCAGGATTAAAAGGTAAAGGTAAAGGTATCCCCTGTGAAAGCACCGAGTCATGTCTGACCCCTGGGGTGACGCCCTCCAGCGTTTTCATGGCAGACTCAATACGGGGTGGTTTGCCAGTGCCTTCCCCAGTCATTACCGTTTTACCCCCCAGCAAGCTGGGTACTCATTTTACCGACCTCGGAAGGATGGAAGGCTGAGTCAACCTTGAGCCGGCTGCTGGGATTGAACTCCCAGCCTCATGGGCAAAGCTTTCAGACGGCTGCCTTACCACTCTGCGCCACAAGAGGCTCTTATGAGGTCTTTTCATGGTTTAGTTTCAATTTGTTCACCCTTAGAGGATTTGGATAAGGAGGTAAGCATACTACTTAAAATAGCAAGTACCTGGAGCTGCGTGTTAACTAAAAAAAGGATGATGTAATATACATATGAATGAAATGCTATTAGCCCCTTAGCGCTATTACAAAAGCTAGTGACAAAGTAAATGAGAAGCATTTGATAGATTTGTTGAGAGAAGGGCAACATCATTCCAGTTATATAATCTTATCCTGTATAAATGGCTGCTGTTCACTATGATATGGACCAGCACCACCACAGAGGAGACAAAGTTTTCAGATGCTTGCCATTTTTCTATTAATAACAATAGTAACTATAGGATTTAAATTTCTGTTCATGCCAATTTGACTATTTCCTTTTCACTCAAGAGACTTCATACCTTACAATAAAATAATCAGGGTACTATTCTGTTCCACACTTTTAAATATAATTGCAGAAATTAATCTTACAACTTCCCAGTTTCTACTAAAACATTTATATATAATGTATATACCATCCTTCCCCAAGGGCTCAGGGTAGTTTATAACATGTAAGATACATTCACAAGACATAATCCTAAAATTCAATTAAATTTAAAATTCCTAAATTCCTTAAAATCAGAAACTTACAGGTGTGGTTCATTAATGCCTAGGAGAAAACTGCGCTTTCTCAAAAAGTGTCTGTGTGGGAAATAAAGTGTTACAAGCAAGTTGTTCCTGTGGCAGCCAGATGTTACTGCATATGTCCATCTGTGTACATCCAGATGTATTTAGGGAGGACAATTACATTGATGTTCTATGCGCCTCAAGCTTAAACCTGGTGGAACAACTCTGTCTGCCAAGCTCTGCAGAACTGCTTTATGTGCCCACAAGGCCCTGATCTTGCTCAGAAGTATGTCCTACCAGGCTGGTTGAGGTCAACTATCTCTCTAGGGGCCAAGGACTAGGGTTGGATGATATGGCCGCTGAAGCAGCCGTTCCCGCCCATAGCAGCCAGCACCACGCCGCAGGCGGGGAGGCGCAGTGCTGGCTGTTACGGGCGGGAACGGCTGCTTTGGTGGCCGAATCGCACAACCCTACCAGGGACCTTTAGCAGATTTTGTGTGCTGGAGTGGAGACTCCTTTGAGATATATAGGGGAGTAGGTGGTCTCACACATACGAAGGTCCCAGACAGTTTAGGGCTTCTAAGGTAAGTACCAATGCTTTGAACCTAGTATTCTGACCATAAAATCTCTAAGGACTTTACAAACCAAACAATAAGACTGGGCACCCACAAGGACTTGCAGGAGGCATCTCATTTTCCCCTTGGTATTTTTGCTTCCCCTTCGCTGGCAGCCCACACAGCCTCTTCCTTTCTGCTGCCTTGTTTTCTCCTTCTCACCCACCAGCCAACCTAGCTTTATGTTCAGCTCTCCTTTCTTCCCTCCCCCAGCAGCCTATCCTCAGGAAAACTGAAATGTGTGGTGTTGACTGAGCCATGCCCAGTTGCGTGATCAGGAACTTGCAATGACTTGCAGGAGGAACCTCACTGTATCCCCTCCCCCACACTACTTCCTGTCCCCCCCCGGGCATCTCCCATATCCTCTTTTCTCTGCTTCCTTCATACCTAATCTTTTATCTTCTTCTTTATCTTCATCCATATCTATTATTTATTTACTGATCCTACATTTCTGCACAAAGGAGACCCAGTGCAGCTCATATAATCCTCTCCTCCATTTAACTCTCACACATTTAACTCTGTTAGGTAGGTTAGACTGAGAATGTTTGACTGGCTAAATTTTTGAGTTAATTCAGTAAATACATTCAGCTGTTAATAATCAATGTGAATCATCTTACTTTATATTCTGCTGTAATTCTCTCCAGTATCTATGCAATGTTAAAGTCTTGGTTAGCAGTAGACTTTAAAAAACAAGTAACATTGCTGTTAGTGGTAGCCAAAGCTACCATAGCAAAAAGTTCTGTCAAAATTGTTTGTTTTCTCTTTTTGTCTCAGTATTTGAGAATTACATTCACAAACTATTGCTTACTTCACAGGTTCTTCTTCTTCTGCTAAATCCTCCTCCAGTTGCATAAAAGTTTGAATCTGATAGAAATGAGGGAGGGAAAAAATCAAGTATTAGTATATGCACCCCTAAAATTTAAAACAAATTATATATTACATTATGAACATACATGCACATATGCTTTGTACATTAGAAGGAAAAAGACATACTTATTTTGTTTGGGAGGAGGGCTAGTATTATATTGACTAGTTTATAAAAATTATTCCTTACCAGCTCTGTCACCATAATTGGCCATAATGAGGTTAGATGCTGAGGTGAAATTCTCAGCAACAAAACTCTGAAAAACAGGAACATCTGGGCAGCAACTATAGAAGTTTGTCCAACACGCAAGTTGTCAGTCAGTCTCTCTGGAATAAATTTACAGGAATTAGCACAAGTGAATTGAGTGCAATGAATCAAAACTACTAAAATATGTTTTAGTTATAGGATCTTGCCCTAATAATTGTGTTTGTTGTTGAAAATTAGTAGACCTCTGATAAGTCTGAAATGAAATAATTTCAGGCTGCCATTTTTAGTAACAAAATAACTTCTGATATTTTACTTCTATTTTTACTATTTTACTTATATTCTTCCATCTACATATTTTGCTATACAGAGGATGCAGAGATAAATATCTTAAGCTTGGATCTTTTACTTTCCTTCCACTTGTACAACATGCTCCTCCACTACAGAGCATATTTTTCCAGCATTAGATGCTAACTACTCTTACTGCAGAAATAAATATAGGATCCAAACCATTATTTTCTTGAGACTTTGAAAGACAGAACCGAGACTTGTGTTTCTCATCCAAAAACTTTATGTGTCCACCTCCTGCCAAGTCCGGTATTCTTCAAAGGGAGACTTAACCTCTAAGATCTCAATGACCATTGGAGTTAAGCAAGGCTGTATTCTGGCCCCCTTGTTGTTTAATTTATTCATTAATGATTTAGCGTTAAAACTGGAACCTATTAATGGTCATCCCCCAAAACTTGGGTCCCAGCATATTCCTTTGTTGTTGTATGCCGACGATACTACAATACTCTCATATACAAGGGTTGGCTTACAACGATACTTATCCACCTTTTACTAATATTGCCAAGATAATAAGTTAGTAATTAACTATGGTAAAACAAAAGTTTTGGCTTTCTCTAAGAGCTGCAATGACTTCGTCTATTGGAGGCACTTCAATAGAACAAGTCAAAATATTTAAGTATCTAGGTGTTACCTTCCAGTATAACCAGAAATGGAGCCCCCACTGCCAACGAGCTATCAATCTGGCCAAATCCTCATCTTCCTTGATAAAACAGTTCTTTTTCTCTGCGAAAGGTAACCAATTTATCCCTGCAGCAATTAAAATTTTTAATGCCAAAGTAATGCCCCAGCTCCTGTTTGGATGCCCCTTATGGGTTCCTGCCTTTAATAAATCTATTGAGGGTGTTCAATCTGCTTTCTATAGGCAAATTGCAGGGGTTCCCAACTGTGTCCCCTACCATGCCATTTGCGCAGAATTTGGCCAAATTAGGGTAGAGACAAGGGCCTGGATAGCTACTTTTAAATTTTGGGTCAGACTGTTTTTTAGAATAGAAACTGGCAGCCTTTTAACTTGTCTAAAAAGTGACCCTCTTAAATTTCAATGGTTCCAGGCTATTGAACAAAAATTAGTCTCCATTGGCATCGATCTGAACTCCCTACTACCTCTGGAAGAAAAATGTATCTTCCGGATTATTAAACAGAGAATATTAGACCATGAGCAGCAGGAACTCATACCTACCCAGCCTCGAGTCTGCTCACCAGCATTCTTTGGCATCACTATGCAGAGAAATATTATGCCTACATATTTGCATCTCCTTGATGTCCCACCCCTGAGAAGAGCTTTTCTCCTGGCACGAATGAATGCTCTCCCCTCAAAGGTCTTAGAGGGAAGATTCCACCATATCCCATACCATGCGAGACTCTGTCCGTGTGGTTCTGGTTGCCCTGATTCTGTCTCACACATTTTGTTAGATTGCCCCTTATATGAGCAGTGTCGGGATGACAGCTTTGTTGCTTTGCTGGGAAACAAGCCTTCTGTAAGTAAATCTATGACCTTGCAATTTCTGCTCTCTGACAAAGACCCAGAGATAACCATTTTAGTTGCCAGAGTTTTATCTAAGATGCTTTTATAATATGCTGTCTACCTTGTATTTTATCTTTTATAGTTTATTTAATCATTTTAAGATCTGTTTGGTTATGTAACCCCATTTTATTATTTTGTTGAAATTTTAAACCCTATTTTTATATGTCTTATACATTTTATGCCAATAAAAGGTTACTGACTGACTGACTGACTGACTGAAAGACAGTCTGGATTTATAAGTTTGCTATATCTTAACCATTAGTGGCTCTTATTTTTTAAAGAGCCATGTAGGCGACCCTGTCCAGGCCTGGACAGCCACCCTGTCCGGGTCAGTGGCCCAATTGGGCCAGTCCCTGGAGCGTCCGCCTCCAGGACCTGAGCACATGGGCCAATCCGGACGCCTTCAAACGGGCTTTGAAGTTAGTTAATTTATAAAATGGCGTAACTGAAAACTGGGCTCCAGGAAACTGGACACCATAAAGCATTCAACAAAGCTGACTTTACAAGGACAGCTTTTTTCAGGGGTATAGGCATCCATTAACACTGGGCAAACATGCAGAACTGCAATTAATGTCATGTCATGCAACTGTGTAACAGTAAAGTTCTTTGTTGGGTAGTTTCCTGAAAGAAACATGGTTATTCTAAAGGAAGATTCATTTATTTGCCTATGCAGAAAATGAGGCCAGCCAGAAAACCACATATTGGCAAGCTCAGCACAGAGCTAAGCTGCAGTATCAGTTGAGCAACAACTTGCTAAACTTTGCTTCCTTCTTCAATTAAACCTTGCTTTTATAAACAATGTGCTTCACTGCCTAACTGGAACATCTGCTTGACTATACTATTGTTTCTAGGAAGACTGCACAAGATCTATAACAGATCACATTAAAGGCCCAGTTGATTATTCTGTTTTTCACAGCAGATGTGCACCTGGAAAGTTCAGGAACAGATGAAAGTAGCAGCTTCCCACTGCAATTACCCACCCAGCAATTAGTATCACCATTTATTGTGGAAGTAAATTATGTAAGATTGTGTGAAGAATTTCTTTTTGTTGGACATCCTGAATCAACTAACCAAGTACATTCCTGGGTGATCTTGAATTCTGGTATTATTAAATATATGTAAAGAAGCCTCTCTATCTTCTTTCTCTGCACAAGACCTTTAATAAAGCTCTCTTGTCTCTCCCGACAGTTGCCTTTTTCTAAACTAGAGACCTCAAATGCTCCATTGTAATTCTGTGCATCTTTTCTAGCACACTGATATCTTTTTTTAACATGCGATGACTAGAATTGTACACAGTATTCTAAAGAATGCCACAAAATACAAAGGTATTATAATAATAGTTGCTTTATCTTCAATCCCTTTCACTATCATTATTATTATCATTATTTGATTTCCATACTGCCCTCCCAGTGTACTGGCTCAGAGCAGCGTACAATATATGGCCATAATAACATTAACAAAACGTACAATAAAATAAGATTTAAACTAAAATTGGATTGTTCAACAATGGCAGTATTGATCAGACAGATACTATATCACTCAGCTCTCTTATTACTAGATTGCAGTCCAGAGGTGGTTTTGATGGGTGGCCCCGGTAGATGTTATCTAATTTACTGTCCCCAACCAAAAGCCTGGCAGAAGAGCTGCGTCTTACAGGCTCTGCGGAACTTAGCAGAACACCGAACAAATAATCCTTAGGAGATCACCAAACAAACAGCAAATTTTTCATAGTACTTTTATTGTATATAATAATAGACCACTCTCACCTTGTATCAAAGGCAGGTAAAGGTGATATTGATCAATTTCTCCACTGAAAACAGCAAATGCTTGACGCTTCAACAACATTGCCTTTTGTTCAAAACTCGGGTAAAGTTTCAAAGAACTGCTCTGCATACCTATGATTAAGAATAATCTTGGCATTAAATTGCAACTTTTTATGAAATAATCATTGATTATCTAATAAACAAGCAAAAACAAAAATATTCTATAGCAGTTTGAACAGTTAAGCAGTTCACCATGTTCTTGTTGATTTAACTTAGTATTGCATTAAAAGACAATCAATTTTTGGTGAATACTTACTCATCAAGTCTTTAAACATAGTTTTTTCATGTGTAAGAAAATGATCAATAATGGATCGCCAACTGCAGGATAAGACAAATCAAGTAAAAATTAGTGCAGTCAAGCATAAACTCTGTAACCTTTCCCTTCACGACTGCTTAAATACATTTTCTACATTCTAAGTGATTTCAATACTGTAAGCAAGTTGCAGAAATCCTTCATATAGTGACTAAAGCACCTGACTGGACAGACATATGCATCTATCAGAAAAGTACACATACAATTTGCTACGCGAAGCAACTCACTTTTGATTAGACCATTTTGGCTTCTATAAAGCTGCCATGAAAGAGAACCAATTAATATTTAATGTCAAATCTTATATTTTTAAACAGTTGTCTGTTGGCTGCACCCACCGGATGGATCATGAGAGGAACTTGTGGATAAAGTTTTTCTTCATTTTCCTTCCCCTGACTGCCTCTACTTAGGGCTCTCCCATATGGGCAAAATTGGCTTCCCTATTGCACAAGGATTATTCCGCTGCAACATGTGGGGGACAATTTTGCTGAATTGCCCACACTTATTACAGATTTATGTGCTGCATGACACATCAATCAGAAAGATCCCCTGAAACCTTGGAGAGGGCACTCATAAGAAACCTGAGGGTTTCATTGATCATGGCAGAAGCCTCAAAGAAGAAAAATCTATACTTCATTATATTCCTTTGGCAGTACAGGAACAAAACAGCAAAAAAAGACTCCAGGAACAAAATAATTTTAAAATTCTGAAACTGTAACTCTCAGTTTCATCCTATATACACTGCAATTAATTTCTTTCTTGGGGGTGGTATGGAACACTAAAAGACAATTGCCATTTTTAAGGTTGAAGAACACGCAGAGTATGGAATTGTAGGAGATTTAATAAAGCACATTCTTTAATTAAATAAGACTACTGGCAAATTATTCTATAGAGAGGTTTCAAATGGAAAGTATTTTACAGTTTCATGAAAACTCACAAATCTGCTAGTTAGTTTATTAAGGAAAAAAAAGACAGACACACAAGATTGCCCCAATTATATTTCTTACTGAATGCATGAAGTGTCCATCTGGAAAAAAGCTGGATCCATATAGAGTTCTAGAACATCTTTTTTCCATGCTCGCTTGGTATAGGCATAGCCACTTAGAGAACTAAGCAACTGAGAACCAGCACGGAAGCTAGGAAGATTGTAGGCACTGTTAACAACACAACAAAAAATTAATGCACTCAGCAAGGGAGACAAAAAGATGCTTGTTTTATGGAGAAATTATAGCCTGTAATTGCCTTTTATGGAAGAATGGATATTTACAGTAGTTATAGGCTTCGTTGTTCTTTTTATTTTCTGTTTATAGTATTAAATTAAAAACAAGAAGTTACAGGCACTGTTTTCCTAAAGACAAAAGAATATTAGCCCTAGCGTGATGGGTTCATCATATTTAGTATTTATAGTATTTGAAAATAAGCTACAGCCTTGATGAATTATCCAAGAATTACTGTACATAGAATCAGACTCCAGTAGTGTCAACTAGAGAGAGATACCTGTAAGGTATACACGTTTCCACTCTTTACCCCTATTTCTGTTACTGCAGTCTGTATTAGGTATTGCTTTATTGACCAGATAGCCTTTTATATCATTCAATGGGTAGAACTGGGGGACAGTTATGCACATGGCTTGACTCTCTGGTTAATGCAAAATTTGGCAGTGGGTAATATACACTAAGTTCACCTGACCAGCACAGCATGGAAGTAGCTTAAAAGGTGTTCATAGATATGTACCTGTCCGAGTGTGTTACAGATTATTTACAGGAAAAAGCTATTTACCTGTGATTGCGTAAGTAAGGAAACACATAATAGAGCAATCGTGATATCAATGGCACTGCTTTCTCTTTCTCATCACTACGATAGACCATATCCAGGAGAGAAGCGAGAACCTATAGAAACAGTGTTCCATATTAATGAAGTGTCCTTAACTATTACAGGAGTTAGTTAGCTGAGCAGAACTAGTGAACAGTTCCTGTACTTTCCTTGATTAGATTTGAATTGTACATTGTTATATTTCACAATGTACTTACTACATTTCATCATCCCTTGGTCCTGCCTTCTTTTATTGTTTCACACATAAAAGATCTGCCTGTGGTGAGGCACTACACTGCATCTGCAAAAGTGGGCTCAATACTCCATGAGAACTTAAAACTGAGTTAATTTTTAAAGTGACAATATAAACTATATGTAGTTCCATTTTATAAATTAAAATAAAATTGGTACCGATTTTTTAAATGACAAAAAAAGTAAAAGAAATACACAAAATCTGAAACAGCATCCAGAAATGAAAAAATACAATTAAGTGTGGGGGGACAGAATGAAATATGTGACGCTGATGAAAACTGGAAAAATGCTGTCTTTTCAACATACTATGCCCATGAAAAACAACAACAAGATGACCTAAATGCTACCTCCCATGTCTACTTCATTCAATAAACTACTCTGTTTAAAATTTAGCCCTGGATGTGAATGCAGCATTTCCACAGCTGGGTGCAGAAGAGGGCAAAAGTACTGCAAGCACCATTTGCCCAATGGAAACAAGACTCACCTCTGCAAGGAGAGAGAGGGCCTGAACACTGTACACAGATGGGGCAGAGGCAGAGACCATGGAGGAAGGGACTGTTGAAGCATCTGCAGAAGAAGTGATACTTTACTGTTTCTATTTGGTGGAAGGCAACACAGAGAGAAGCAGTGGGGAAGCACTCTCTCTCTCTTTCAACAGAAACCAGAGGCATGGACATTTCCTTAGATTGGAAGCCTGTGACCTGAGATAGGACATTCTGGTCAATTTTGCACCAGAGATGGGGAGAAACGCATCTTTTTGGTTTTGCATCTCAAGGACTCAAGGCGTTATAAAACAGGATTCACAGCAAGAAAGTTCTTTTAACACATTGAAAGGTAACAGGAAGACATCAACACAGGCTCCTTTGAAACTTCCCTGAACTCCTCATATCTCAAGGCTCATATACAATGAACTAGGTCCGCAATTAAAGTCATTTGTATCTCACTTGCAAATGCTTTTCTAGACAGCACAATTATCGGCCAGATAAGGACATTACCTCCGCTCCTGATCATTAATCACCCATTACAGAAACACCCAATTAGCCTGGATCCTGACCCCTGTACCCATAGGATCTCAGATCTTCAACTTGCACCAATTAGTGTAAAACCTGAATCCACCAATGGACACCTCAATTTTACTCCCTTGGTCCAATAGTGATTCAAATGTGAAATATGATGCATGGGCTTTACCACTAGAGCCCAGATGAACTGAGGTCCATAAAACAGCGTAACATGCCACTCAAATGCTGTAACTCATCTATTTATTATATTACTAGGGCCAAAGCCCATTGTCTCCAAGAATACAACGGACGCTAGAGGGGAGCACTCTGCAGCCTCCTGCCAGCTCTGTCAGGGTTCTGAGGCAATTTGCAGTTGGACATGACAGTTAGGACGGCCTTGGGGCAAAAAGGGCTGGCGCAGCTTGTGTTCTCATCCCCCTTGGCAGCCCTGCTGACCTCCTCTCCCTGCGGTGGTCAGGAGCAGACTGGCAGCCAGACTGGGCTGGGTGAATGGAAATTTGGTCTGTCCTGGTGAGGGGCCAATAGGAAGGCACTTCGCGTGCCTCCCCATTGGCTGCTTGGCCCTGGATGGACACTCAGAGGGCCCAATCAGGAGCCGCTTTGCGGCTCCTGATTGGGCCCTCTGAGTTTTTATCCTGGACAGGGCCCGCCCTAACTCCTCCCCAGGTGGCCATACCCTTTTATTTAATACTGCAGGAGCGGTTAAAGATATATAGACATCTTCCACTGCTACAAAAACATTTGCACGACAGGCAAAGACTCATTCTCTTTCTCTCTTGTGCTTTTCTTCCCCATTTTAATCTATTATGTCTTTTTACCCTGGCTACTCTTCTATTATCATCTCCTTCCCCAGTTTATGATCAGTCCCCCACACTACAAGACAATATAGAAGATTTCACTATATTAATCTGGAGAGTTGTGCAGACAACAGACTGGAAAGTTTTGGTCTTTCCCCAGTGCTGTGCTCCAGCTCTGCATGTGTAAGGAGATGCCCTGACATGGTAGCCTTGGCACAGGGACTGCTCTGATCATTCGTGGCATTTGTTCACTAGTTTGTCCAAATAGTTTTCTTACCACATAATTCATCTTCAACATTAGACTCATCTAAAGAGATCTGAGGCTGTGCTTTCACTTCAAGGTTCCTGCTCAGCCAACTAGTCTGTTCCAAGGAAGAACCAGCAATGTTCCCCACAGCTTCCAAGATTTTCTGGGTCACCTCCTGATTAAGCAAACAAAACCAACTAAGAAGAAAGCATTCAGAAATTGACTAAAATAAATACTATCCACTACATAAAGGGGTATTTATTTTAGTGTAATAAAGCACACAAAATGTAAAAATCACAAATATGGCTATACCTGAACTGTTTGCTAGTGTCTAGTCTCTCATTATATGTCATGGTGGATAAGAATTTGTCTAAATGACAAAAGCCAGTAATCTGTGGTTGATTATGATTATGGCTATGAAGCCAGCAGGTTCTGTGGCTATGAAACCTGAAAGGGTAATGGAAATCTGAAAGTTCAATGGAAGATCCTCTTGGAAACTGAAATGAGCCAATTAGATCATAACAGATGAGTTCTAAGGAACTATTTCTAATACTATTTCATTATTTTAACAGTGAAACGAAGAAACTGATCACTTGATGGAAGGAAAACATTACAGTTGTCCTATTTTTTATGAATAGGGTTTACTACAAATTCAATGGGAGCAGCCATTGCTCTATCAACTGCAGCTTCAGCCAAGCCACAGATCAGAACTCTACATATAAGTCCTAAATAAATGAGGATGTTATGCTGCTCTGAGTGCCTTGAAGTGAGATAAAAATGCACTAAGGCAGATATCATGACATTATGATATTAGATGTTATATTTGTTGCATAACTGCAAGAAAATTTTGCTTGTTTTGATTAAACATTTGGGTACTTCATGCTTACAGTGAGGCAGTGAAAAAGGACATAATTCCATAAGAAGGTCAGTTTGTAGCCAAGTAACTTCTACGTGTGTAAAAATTAACAGAATTGATGAAACTAAACTTTCAGCATGTGCGTGGGGAGGGCGGGGGCTCAGTGGTAGGAATAGTAGTTATGTGTTGACTCAGGAGTAAGTCTCTTGAACAGTTGCAGTACTGGACCCTTTGGTTATTGATTGATTCTTTCCATGAATACTGGTTCGGGATGGATCTGCTAGACTTGGTATAGTGGTTAGGAGTGTGGACTTCTAATCTGGCAAACTGGGTTTGATTCCGCGCTCCCCCACATGCAACCAGCTGGGTGACCTTGGGCTCCCCACAGCACAGATAGAGCTGTTCTGCCCGAGCAGTGATATCAGGTCTCCCTCAGCCTCACCCACCTCAGATGATGTCTGTTGAAATCTGGGCATTTGGAGAGGAAAGGGAAGGTGATTGTAAGCTGCTTTGAGGCTCCTTCGGGTAGATATACTCCCCTGTCACCAGAGAGGAGGAGGCAGCATTTTAGAATATATGTGTTTTTAGAATGCATATAAATTATATTTTAAGATTTTAATAGTAATTATTGTTTATTTTATTGTTATTGTCTGATATTATTGTTTCTTGTTATGCTTGTGCTGTTACCGGTCCTGACCCCTTGAGGAAGGGTAGGATATACATTTTATTTTTTTATTATGGTTATTATTATTATACCACAGGACATCAGTTTCAGCTGTTCCAATTTGCCAGCTGTCCATCCACTAGAAGCATGAAATTCTATAAATCTGACAGGCTGGATTGCTGAGACATGCCTTCCTGGTATGCATCACAGGGCTGGGTTCTTTTTGCCCAGCAGGGATTAGTCAGGCTGCTTCTAAAAACACCCTGAGCTGCACCCTTGTGATGCTGCTATGTTAGTGTTTGCCTAGCAGGAAGTATTTTGTTTTTTTGCTACGGCAACTGCTTCAGCAAGTGCCAAGTCCTGAATCCCTGGACTCTGATTTCTACCTGTGCTGCTCTGGTAGGAAAGAATCACGAACGGAAGAACCAAGAGTGCCCTAAGTTCAAAACTCAAATGCCCAGATTTCAGAAAAATACTGTCCATATCAAGGACCCAGGAACAGTGGAAGAAATTATCTGTGGAGCTGCCAAACTTTAGACTTTGATATGACACTAAGGAGAATTTCCCTTAAGATTGACCTTTTTCTTGTTAAACTTGCTTGGCTGTTAGTAACTAAACACTAAATGGTCAATTAATTTGGTTTTGCTACCACACCATGTTTCCTTCCAACTGGTTAACAAACTTTAAGGAACAGGAGCTAATTACAGCCTCCACTGACCTATCCCCCTTTCCCTTACTCTGGAAGAAGATGCTCAGTATATGCCATGGAATACCTGCAGATCTTTCTGATCCTTCTTATTCTCCTGGGTTGGAATTCTAGTTACAAAATCATTTAGGGTGCTGTGGAAGAAAAAGCTAAAATTAGCACACTGAACAACTGTAGTGATTAGTGCATTTTTTTACATCAATTGTTATTTGTTATGACCATACCTGAGCAACAAGAAGTAACCAGGTGGAGCCAAATTTAATTGTACTGATTCTTTCAGCACTCCTAACAATGACTGGAAGTTCTCCTGCAAAGCTGAGGCTGGAAGTCTGAAAGACACCTGAAAGTCAGTAATGGCTCATAAAAGCCACATATACAGAAAACAAAAAGCAACACAATATTTAATTATCTGTCATTGAGTATCTTAGTAAAGAGAGAGATTAAAAAAAATATACCAAGAGACGCTGACTCTAGATAATAGGATATACTGTGGAATACTCATTAACTACTGCAACTTTTTGCAGCTATAGAATTACAGTTGGAAGGGGTCATACAGGCCATCTAGTCCAACCCCCTGCTCAATGCAGGATCAGCCTAAAGCATCCAGGGTGTATACTGCACGGAGCTTTTATTCCAACCCCAGCTCGATTCAGTCCCTGCCCTCTACACAGAATGTGATTTCCGTTTTGATTTGGGGTGATTTAAATTTTCCTTCTGCAGCAAGAAGGATTGATCTGGAGTGACCCTACCTTTATTGTGCGATATCTTGGAGTGCTTTTAATGCTCAATATATTTTAAAATTGCATTGTTTTGAATCTGGGCTCTCCTCCGTGGTAGGGAACCCATGACTGGCCACAGGTGGTCATGTGATAAACCTGCCTTAAAGGAGAAGCCCCTATTTTCTCTCAACTTCTGTTGGTCTTGGATTTTTTTTCCTGCCTTCTTGGATCCTCTTACCCCCCCCCCCCCTTCAAGAAAAGAAAGGATTTTTTCCTCCCTCCTCTGACTTCTTGGATCCTCTCCCCACTTCAAGAAAACAAAGAAAGAGTCTCCATTTGCCTCCCCCCCTCTTCTGAGCCTCCCTAACCACGTGCAGAACACTTTCCTGTTTCAATGGGGAGGGGGGGAGAGGAAGACTTGAGTTCAAAGCGATCTGAATTCAGCAGGATTGACAATGGAATAAACAAAGTAAGTCCAGACTCTGCCCAGGATAAGTACCTGTCCAGCTGCTGCTTAAAGATCGCCAGTGAGGGGGAGCTCACTACCTCCTTGGGCAGCTAATTCCACTGCTAAACTACTGTGAAATTTTGTTCCCAATATCTAGTCAATACACAAGACTTAAACCCATTGCTACTGGGTCTATCCTCTGCTGTCAACAGGTACCATTCCCTGCCCTCCTCTAAGTGACAACCTTTCAAATACTTAAAGAGAGCCATCATATACCCATCTCAACCTCCTCTTCTCCAAGTTAAACCTTCCCAAATCCCTCAGATTTCCTCATACACACAAAGAAGCTAAAAGAAAATCATTTTTTTTCTCCAAGGACATTCAATATGCTATAATTTCTGCAAGATTAGTTTTTGCTGGATATTGGGAAAGGAACATAACTCCAAATAAATAGGAATGGTTGGAGAAAGTAAAGGAATGCATATAGTTAA
This sequence comes from Paroedura picta, assembly GCF_049243985.1. NCBI lineage: Eukaryota > Metazoa > Chordata > Lepidosauria > Squamata > Gekkonidae > Paroedura > Paroedura picta. The sequence goes on along the minus strand of NC_135374.1, from coordinate 59,776,589 downwards.
CTATAACTTCAATAAATGGAACTTCATTCTGACTAGCATGGTGAAATGAATTTAACGTCTACATGATTTGTTTACAAAAATGCAGCTAAATCTGTAAAGCTTTGGATTCAATTTTTTACTGATTAAAACTTTTTATTTAAAAATAAAAAATAAAACTCATTTACCTTTGTATGAAAGCATAGCAGAACTGGAGCACAGGGATATCTACTAGAGAAGATTTCTGTAAAAAAACAAAATCCTCAATGTAAGGCCTAAATCCTGACCACAGAAGGGACTCAGTGGCACTTATCAAACTAGAAGGAGTTGAATTTATGCTTTATTCTAACCAACATGCAATGCTCACTTGCACTCACTAACTATTTATTATTATCAGCTGATCCTTATTTTATGGAGTATGACAAGCTGAAGCATGAACATATCAGTTGAGCATATCTGGAGACAGTAATGTTCCTAGTGTATTTGACACCTGGAGTGGATCATTTTTTAACACATGCTTCTCCTGCTGCTCCTCTCTCCTTTTCAATTCTGCTGTTTTGCTCCTAGCTTGTCACTTCCGGGGGGAAGCCCCACACACTCAGGCCATCCAGGTCAGATTTTAATGACACCATCTTATATGTAACCTTGTACAACCCTCAAGTACTTGTACAAGTGCCTAAAACAGTGATTATCCTAACTTGTGTTTATATGGTCTTTTATTCACTGATGAATGCCTAGCTGTATCATACACTATTCCCAAATCTGCTCTCAGGCCCTGCCAAGTAGACAAGAACTGGAAGCTCCTGACTGAAACTTAGATTTCATATGTGGTAACCCTATTCAGACCAGAACTTGCGCATACATGGAAAAGGAGCTTAACACCCCACTGCCTGTGCTATTTTCATGACCTTCAAGCACAGGGAACCATTATTTACCCCATGAAAGGCTTAAGCTCCCTCTCTCTACAACCCTAAACTGCATTGGCCTCCACATGCCTCAGAATTTAAGGTTCAACTGAGCATTCTCAGAACAATATATTATGTAGCCAGGCAATATACTTAAGAGCTTTCTTTCAACTTTTTAAAGCCCATCATAAATTACTTCATTAATATAATTTACAGAATTCTCCTTTTCAGATAAGGGTGGTCTTGGGAATATCTTTTTTGACACAAGATTAATTAAACATTAAACATTTTGTCTGCCTGAATGTAAGAGACTGATCGGCAATGGCAACTCATTATCTCAGATTAACAGATTCGATAAACTATTACCTCTTCACCTTTGATCTGTGATGGCTTCTTGACAACTTCTTTTACAAGCTGCAATATAGTGTCAGTCTTCAGAGTATTGAGTGCACAAACTAGATCAACTAGTATAAGTTGAGATGTTCTAGGTACAGAAGGGATCTGCAACAAAGGGTATTACAAAGCATTAAAAGAACTCTACATACATTTTCAGAAATAATCGCTCAATGCCATCTATATTGTAGATAGAAGGATTTGTTTTAAGAGTCAATGTTAGCATTCAGAGATATGACTCAGTGGACTATGGATTTTCTAAAAGAGAGGTCATCAGGGTACCATCGCTCCTTAATTCTTCAGCAACTTTACTTGAAAATTATTTTATTTATTATTCGATTTATAGGATCACCCCTTATTCATCACTCCAGATGTTACAAGGAAGAGTGTTCTGAGGGGGGAAAGGGGGCTTCTTGGGAGTTTCTGGCTGCCCAGCTTCAATCAAATGCCTGGTGAAAGAGCTCCATTTTTCAGGCCCTGCAGAACTGATTAAGCTCTGACAGGTCATGTGTATCTTTTGGGAGCTCATTCCACCAGGCGGAGGTCAGGACCAAAAATGTCCTGGCCATCGTTGAGGCCAGGCAAACCTCTATTTGGCCAGGAACTACCAGCCTGTTGGCAGAGCATAATGCTCTTCAGGGGACATGTTTAGCGAGACAGTCACTCAATTATGCTGGGCCCAGACTACAAATAGCCTTGAACCTAATGCAGTACTCCAGTGGGAGACAATGCAGCTGCCTAAGGACAGGGTGAATATGAGCACTCAATGGTGCTCCAGTGAGGAATCTGGCAACTGCAGTTTGAACCAGCTGTAATGTATGGAGTAGGGACATGGGAAGGCCCACACAGAGCGAGTTACAGAAGTCCAATCTGGTTGACTGTTGCGTGGATAACTGTAGCTAAGTGATCTGGGGCCAGCTAGGGTGCTAGTAACCTAGCCTGGCATACATGGGAAAATGCTAAGCTAGTTTGGTGACTTGATCCTCCATGGAGAGGGAGGCATCAAGTTCCTCATGTTCTGTGTAGCAGTAGGTTGTATGACATCCATGTTGGCAGGTGTGTTTCTTCTACTGGTTCCTTCCTAACTGGTCACAGAACAGAAGGGTTCAGCTTTAAATATATCAACATTAATAAGGTTCCCCAGACATTACCAGCACCATAGCTTAGTTCAACAGTAAAAAGCCTTCTGCTTTTCACTTCCCTGTAGTTTAAAACATTTTAATGTTGCCTTTCCACTCAATCAGGGTCCTCTTTGTGTACCTGTTCACAGAAGCACATAAAAACCAATCCTGAACTCATTTATGAGGACATTTTGAATATTTCTGTGCAATGCCTTTGTTTTTTCAGAGAAACTCTGACTTTACTTCAAAACAGTTAAAGTCAAAAAAATTTGCTTGCTTATGTAAAACTTAAGAACTCAACATCTATGCACTGAAGACTGCAAACTTATTCATTACATAAATAATGCACATGCTTTTTGAACACAGAATTGGAATCTTGCTGATACTTCCACAGATGAATATTCTGACTATTTTCCAATTTGCTTAGCAGCAGAGTCATCTGAAACTCTCATTGTCTTCCCTTGCTCACCTCCAATTCCAACAGAGTAGGCAATTGATAGTTAACTATAACATCAAGATTGTATTAAAGATTTATTTTACCTTTGTTTTGCTTTTATGTTTATGAGATTTTTTGCTGCTCCACACTGCTGCTACAGCAGAAACCAGCTGCATGCCAAGCTGCCCAGTCAGGGGATTTAAAAACTCCAGGATTTTAGTCTTTAAAATCTATTAAAAACAAAACAAGACTAACATTTCTTGTGGAATTAATTCAGATTAGTTTTAACCATCATACAAAATGTGATAAAGTAGAACAGACATCCCAACCTTTTAAAGTCTTTGGAAGTATGATGCAGAGTGGTGGGAGAAACTACAAAATGGCTGCTGTAGGAAGCAGAACCAGACACAGGGAGAAAACCAAAGTGCAGAGGAAGAGATGGATAATTTTAAAAATCCATTGCGAAAGAGGATTAAGAGAAAACAAAGCCAGCACTGTGGTGGCAACTCCTACTAACACAGCATTATTTTAATCTGTACAACTAATCAGATCTCCAGTGGCCAAACAGAAGCCCAGCTGGGCAGGAGTCCCACATGGCCACACCCACTTTCTAAAACATTTTGTGGGTATCAGGAAAGATGTTGGCAGGCACTTTGGCACCCATGGGTACCATACTAAAGAAGAGTTTACTAGCTGACATTTAGAAGGGATGTGAAGAATTGTGCCACATATGGATACTATAAGTATTATATTTATGTATAAAGTAAATTAATGAATTCAGGGCATACATACTAGATCTAGAAGCGAGGGGATTTCTGAATAAACTAAAAATCATCAAACAAATTGGAGTCAGTGTTTTACCATTTCGAATAATCTATAGAAAAAATGGTGAAGATACCTTCAGCAGCTACCTATTTGGATTTTTCATTCAGATTATCCTTATCCATGGTTCCTCTATATATTTGTGGAACAGCCTAGGGGGTGGAACGTGTCCGGCTGTCCAAGTTATTTATATTTATATAACACCCTCCCCGGAGGCTCAGGCCGGTTTACAGGGAACATATGAACAATACATGAAATAATCCATAACGTATGAATAACCATAACAATATTAATAACTGATAGTTGTAACAATATAAACAATGTAAACAATACAAACAGTGCAAACAGGTCCAGAGCACTCTGGTGGAGTTCTGGGAGGGAGGGGAGCAGGGGCCCTTCAGTCGCTGTTGGTTATGCCTGGTCTCAATAAGGCCAATCAGCTGGTTGCACCTTGATTGGCCCTGCCCCTGCAGCTCCCACCTTCCATCCCTGGACTCTAGCCTCTTTGCTCTCAGACGCGCCTCAGTGCCTGGAGCCAGCAGCAGGTAAGGGGAGAGGGTCCTGGGCAAAGGGTTGTGGTAGAGGGTCTGCTAACGAGTGCCTCTTGGCCTACTAAGCAGGGCCTGCCAATGAGGGCCTCCTGGCCTGCTAGACTGGGCCTGCTAACGAGGGCCTACTGACTGCCTGCTAAGGAGCTCTGTCGGCCTGCTAACGAGCTGGCCAACCCCCGCCCGCCCCACTTGATCCAGCTGCAAGCTGCAGTCCAAAGCCACCTTAAGCTGCCTGGCCGAGGGCCTGGGGAGGGGACCCTTTCAAGGCCTGTTGTTAGGAACGGGCTTTGAAGCTAGTATTAGTACTACTTGTGCTTTATTACAGTGCTAGACCAGTAATTAAATTACAATGTACATAAAGTATTCATTGGTAATTAAAATAGTATAAAATTTAAAAGAATCAGCTAAAAGAATCAACAAAATTACATTTTAAAATTCACAAACATCATCTCAAGCAATTGAGACTATCTCTATCTCTATCTACGTTGTTCCAAATTCACCCAGCTCTTCCTTGTTTTGATTGTCCTCCATGCAAATCTGGCAACAGAAGTTATTTCAGGTCATTTATCTGATAACATGGCTTTAATCGCCTCCGAGTTGGATCTATTCTGTGGGGATGGCAAAGTAAGTTCTCTCCTGATTTGCTCGTATAACCTACATTGGAGTAATACGTGTTCTGATGTCTCAATACTCCCATCCTTACAGATGCATACATGTATTTTTTTGAATAAGCCTTCCCTAAAAGTGGATGGAAGCATGTTATATCGGAGAAGTGTAAACGATCTCCTATGGTCTGGGATAAATAGATAAGGTAATGGCCTCAAATTATTAAGTGGAGGCATTGGGAAAAGTGGATTTTTTACTTTACGGAAGTCTTGTTGGCAGTGGATATCCAAGATCCTTTGTTTTATTATCACCTTTGCTCGATTGCTGATATTAGTAATATTTGCAAAAAATAATGCTTAGCAAAGGATTTGTCACCAGATGGCCTCCTCGACAATGGTATAAGCTTTTTCTGACACACATGGAAATGCACTCTTGATGTAGAATTAGGCAAGAGCTGAGTGATGGCCTCAGATAATACATACTTTAGTAGGTGGGCTCCAAATCAGATACCTTAGAAACACTAGTTGGGAGCTACGCCAAACAGATTTTTCTTTGCCACCCAGCAAGCCTTTAGATTTTGATCTTATACAAGGAAGCATTTCACACAATATACTGACCACTTAGGAAGACCCCTGTGGATCGAAACACGTTCGGTCTATTTTGTCATATGCAGTTAGGTATGTGTTGTTTTTACTTTGTTTTTAATATATTATTGGTGCATTTTGTTTAATAAATATTTGTAGTGATTTTTTAAAATTGTTTTGCGGCTCAACTTTTGGGTTCCTGACTCCTCAACAATGAAACATCAGTACAGAAAAAATGTTGTACAAGGTTATTATGACTTTTCCAGATGCTTAATAAACTGGCAGAGATAATGGTAGGAAGAGACATTTAAGACAATCTTTCTGTCCTCCTGCCCCACACCAACTCCAGGCACCTTTAATCATTCAATTTGAAGTGATCCTTATGAAAGTCATACTCCTTTGCTACAGGGTACAAGACAAGCTACCCAGGTGCTGAATTCCTCTTTCAAGAGAACATTTCCCCTGTCCCTGTTGATGAGGTAAAACGCAATGACATTCAAAGCAAAGTGAAAGCTATAATGATCCAAGTCATAAGCCAGTCCTATTTTGGCACATATATTTAAGTTTAGAAACTGATGAGACTAGTTTTCTAATGACACCCTCCCTTCAAAGATTACTAAGCAACACTTGCACTTAATCAAAGGTTTCATACTTTTGTTGACTTAAAGTACACTGAAGCAGAGCCTTTTATTCCAAGGATGTCAACTGGTCTTTTCTGAGTCTCTTCCTTTTTTATGACACCCCAAAGAAGGGACATAGTATTGATGATACATGGCAGCTCTTCCAAAATGGCATTCCTGGCATTCCTTAGGTTTGTAGGGTCAACACTAAGTGATGACTAGGAAGACAAAACAATTCTTGTTATTGATTGCAGAACACAGGCAACAATTGCCAGATTAGACTCAAATATGTTGTCAAATATTTGTCACGGCTGCTCAAACAACTCTACTAACAAGTGATTACCATACAGCTTCTCAAAATATAAAAATGCATAAACTAATTTAGTATCAGTTAAGCCAGCTGAGTGACCTCTGGCTAGTCACAGTCCTGATAGTACTATTCTCACAGACAAGACCTATCAGAGCTCTCTCTGCCCCACCTACCTCACAGGTACCTCACAGGGTGTCACAGGAGTGTGGAGAGAAGAAGGGAAGGCAATTGTAAGATTCTTTGAGACTCCACCTCGTAGTGAAAAATGGCGTAAAAAAAACAACTCTTCTTCTAATCTAACCTTCAAAGACTGTTTCTGCTATCTAGTCTTTTCCTATCATGAGAATTGCATGATGCCAACCCAATAAGACTTCTATACACATACTGTTACTTTCTGACCAAACATATTTCACAGCAAATTTTAAAAATTATAGTTACCTTTTTGGTTTGGTTTGAATAATCCAATAGACAAAAGTGCCCAATAGTAGTTAGACCTTCCAAAAGAGTTAGAGGATAATCTGGTGTAATGTTTTCTTTCTTAGAATTTATGCTTTAGGAAACAGAATTAAAATTCAATTAATCATTTCAATATTCTAAACAATTTTATATCTTCGTCCCCCTTCTCTGGTCCCATCCAGTTAGCTTGGGTGGTGTGAGTGAGTGAGGGTGCTGTCTCAGTTATCAGCTACATATTTGCTTGCCAGGAAACAAGCACTGCTTACTACAGTTAAAATAAAAATGGTAACTAAATGATCAGAGTGCTTTCATTCTTTTAAAGTTAACCATAGTTGTACATTCTGATTTTGCATGATACTATCAACAAGCCTCTCATATAGATCATATTAGCTGTCCTACTACTAGTTTTCTACAGATAGCTGTCATTTTAGAGTACTCAAAGCAATAGTTAGCTTTCTGGGGGGAGGCATGTAAATAATGGTACACTAAACAACAAAACATGAATACAAGCCCTTGTGAACAGGCTTCTACATACCTTACAGACACCTTTGCTGATAGCTTCAGGGTTTCATGTTCATACTGTTTGACAAGTTCATCCAGGTTCTTACATATCTGTACAATAAATGGTGCCACTGTCCACCCCAAAGATTTCCCAAAGTATGGGAGGGAATGTGCAACTAAGCCAACCCAAGCAGGATGCATTCCATACCCATAATCTGGTTGCAAACCTCGAACTACAGCAGACACAAACAATCCTTGAGATGTTATAGGGTGCGGGTGCACATACTGCATAGCACCAATTGCCTCCTGAAAGTTAAGTGCCTTTTGCCATTCCTTAGATAAACCTGGCTGGTTCTCTACTTCCTCCTGAGTCTGTCCAAGATGATGCTCCAGAACTATTAATACTTGCAGAAGTTTCAGCAGTTCAATCTGTAAAGGATGCTCACTCCAGATCTGATCATGTCCAAAATTGATGAGACTCTCCTCCATGAGGACCTCTTTATTTAAGACACTTGTTTCTTCAGCTGTCATGCATTCATACCGCTTCTGACTTATATACATGGAAGCAGACAGAGAAAGGAGGACAAACTCTTGAACTTGGCATCTGCTAAGTAGGATGCGTATGAATTCCATGTTCTTGCCTTCTGTCAATCTGGCCACTGAAACCAGCTGTGTCATTATCCTGATTAAGACTTCAACGCTTTTGACTTGGACATCCCTATTGCCAAGCACATCTTTGTGGGTCACCTTCAAGTAACAAGGATAATAGGAGCGCAAAAAACTCAGACAGAGATAAGTCAGCAGTTCTATCAATAAAGAATGGGGACACATAGTTGGTGACTGAGTTTGAAGTTTCCCATAGAAACTCTGTCCCACAAGAGCTTCCTGGTGACGGGCTAGAAGATTGTAGATGAGATTGAGATGGGCTGTAGAACTAGTATCCATGCTAGTGGTGGCCACAGCTTCAATAAATTCTCTAGGGTTTGTTTTTAGCACTGCTTCAAGAACAGAAAAAGCATATAACACCCTCTTGGAATCATATGGCTGCAAATACAACAGAATATGCTTGAACAGAGCCACAATTATCTCCTGCTTTTCCTTCTGCTGTTTTTGCAATCTAGATATGCGAAGTGCTTGTAACTCCAAATCTACCTCCTCATCGCTTGAGAGCGATTCCGATGCTTGAGTTCTCTCAGAATCTGCTCGCACAAGGTTTAGCGCAGTACTGGATTTGGAACTGTCAGGAGGGTAAATGTCAGAGGAGCTAACATTTTTCATACCTTCTTTGCCCTCAAAGTTCTCCTCATTACTTATGTCTTGCTGATCCAGAGAAGGAGAAAAAGATGATGTATTATCACTGTCTGTAGGCCCTGTGCTGGTATCAGCAGACTCGGTATGTTCACTGTCTTCCTCTTCACCCATCTCCTGTGGGGATTCTGAACACTGAGAGTGATCATTTACAAATGGTTCATTTTTTTGTGGAAATTTGTCTGGGTCTTTTTCAACTTCAGCCCAAATAGCTTCCCTGTCTACAGCTGTAAACTGCCGCAACATAAAATGTTCTTCCGAACTGCTTTCATATAGTTCTGTGGTTCCCAGTGACTCATGGAAATAGGGCCTTTTTTTGCTAAACCAGTGATGCATATCTTCTGAAAAAAACATAATAATTGTTTTTAAAGTTAATGATATATTAATTTTATTTATTTAAATGTATTTAACATTTTAAATCCTGACGCCTTCCATACAGGACACAAGACATCTAAAAAGGTTAAGACAATTCACAGACCATACACATTAAAATCAACAAGGAGAGGGTATAGTCAGAGACCTTCCTGCCTAGGACTAATTTCACTTTTGAATCACTGATCTTTCTTTTCACCTGAATCACTTGCTGTTTCAGCAGATGGCGGCTCTAAATAAAGTCTCTTGCCACTGCCCTAATGTTGCGATATTGGTATGTTAAAACACCATCTTGATTACAATACTGAAACTAACAGCCATTAAATCTGAACAGTTAATGGCTCAAGTTTGAATCCCCTTTTTGAAAGGAAAGTAAGAACAATTCGACTGAAGGAGTACAATCTTACCTGCAGTTCTTTTCTGCTTGATACAGTGAATGGAGGTACGTTGTGTCTTGGGATGAAGCAGCAACAATAAAACTGGTTCAAGGATTCGTGCAACGTCATTAAGTGAGAGTGCTCTTACCAGCCAACCCTGTGCTGCAGCACCAATGGCCCCATCTGAACAGTTAAGACTGTCCAATACAACAAACAGGGACCTGCAACAGATACAGTAATATTAATACAAGGCATCAACGCTGGAGCTATGTGATCACTTTGAGTGAAGGGCTGGGTATGATTCAAGGAATGACAAATTTGGACAACTTTACTATTAAAAATTCCACCATTTGAACATGTCACAGGTTCTGTTGCTGACTTTTAAGGACATCTGCGTTTGGGCCCAGTGCATCTGAGAGACCATCTTACTCCTTATGCCCCTCGCAGGGCACTTCACTCTTTGAAGAAAAACAGATTGGTAATCCTCGGCCCACACGAGGTTTGCCTGGCCTCGAGCAGGGCCACGGCCTTTTTGGCCCTGGCCCCCGCTTGGTGGAATAAGCTCCTGGAAGAGCTATGGGCCCTGTCAGAGCTGATGCAGTTCCGCAGGGCCTGGAAAATGGAGGTCTTCCACCAGGCTTTTGGTTGAGGTCAGGCTGAGGGGATATCTTGGACCTCTCCATCCAATGTCACCCGGGATCGCCATCTGGTTAGCATCTCCTTTTATTGGGCATTGGCAATCAGGGGGATTATATGGGTGGGGAGTGGGGGGAATTTTTATGTTGTTTTAATGTATTGTGTTGATTAAATTTTAACTTTGTATTTTGAATATGTTAGCTGCCATGAACTGGCTGGCCAGAAACAGCAGCCTATAAATATGACGAAATAAATAAATTGAAATTTAACAATACAGAATGTTTCCAAGATGAAGAAAAAGCACATGCATATTGTATGTATGTTTACCTCTGTGTACCTAGGTAGGGATGGGCATGAACCAGGAAAATACCTCACAAACCCTTACAAATTTTACGATGCCAATTTCAGTACACAAGATTAGTGATGTGGTAGAATGCCCTCTACAGCATACTAGAGACCACCAAGCTTGCAGGGGATCTCTGAGTCTCCTCTACACATCCTCCATGTTTGATGAAGATTGGATTTATGGGGTCCGAATCTGCCCCCAGGACAGTGCTTTCAAATTTCTATGCAACAGAAAGCAATAATTGAAAGTTTAAATGTTTAGTTTTAATGTAAACCTACTTATGTAATCAGAACTCATTGCCTTCTCTCCAACAGAAAGGGAGGGGGTGGTGGGGTGCTTTGATGGTAACACCGAGTAGGCATGTAGATGTTATCATTTATGTAGGGAGGTCAGCTCATTGGTGGTCTTTATAGGCCTCAACTATAGGTCTGGTGGAACAGCTCTGTCTTTCAGGCCCTGCAGAACTGTTTTAAATCCCATAGACCCCTGATCTCAGTTGGGATAGCATTCCACCAGGCCACCACCAGAACCAGAAAAGGTGCAAGTATATCGAATGGAGCCCATACAAGCTGGACATCAAACTCACAGGGGACATCCTCCTGAGGCTTGTCTACATGCCCTCAAAGTTATAAGCAGACTGAATTTATGTGGCCCCAGTTATGTGCTCCTAAAGAAGATGCCCCCAGGAAACTGCTTTTAAGGAAAATGTCGGGCACAGGTTCAAAAGTGTATAGAATGGAACCCCACCAAGCTACATTCACCAAATGTCCAGGGAACCTCACCCTACCATCTATTCCTCCACATGTTGAGCTGAAAGGGCCACTCCCACGTGGGCTCTGAAGGACAGAAAGGCAGACATTCCCAGAGTTTTGACAGAGATCCCTGGCAAGCACTGGAACCCAGAGAGGTATGCCCTCTACATTCTCAGGCCCTCAGGCACAAACACATAGATCCTCTGGTTTATTCAGCATCAGTGGAACACATTGTACAAGAAAAAGATCACCTATTGTGAATTGTACAATAGAAAGGGCTCTACCATGGACTCCATGACAATGCTAGGCCACTTGCTTGCAGACTCCGGTCTCCTTCCCATTTTGCTTTTCTGGCTCTTACTTCCCCCACTTCCTTCTGTTCCCAGGCTCTGTCCTTGCTGGGTTATCTATGCAGATTTTGGCTTGAGCCAGAAGATTTCAACTGTTTGGTAGCAGTTAGGTGCCAATTTTTTGTCTTTTGCCTTTGTTGATTAGAGTCTGTATTTTGTGGGAAAGGACTTTACTGGGCAAAATTTGTATTTGTTAGTGGATGGTGGGGAATGCCTATATAAACCCCAGGTTTAGTATACCAATTGTTTTCAGCAATGGCTTTCTATTGCAGTGGTGGGGCCTGGGAATGTCTCCCAGATGGGTGAATATGTACTTGCTTTGGACACTGGCGGAAGAGCAGGAGAGGAGACTCGGCCTTGCAAAAGAGATTGGTCTAGATGACAGACCAGTATTCCAACGGATGGGTGTTAGCAGCCTTGGGAAATGTGGCAAGGTACTCCCTCAACATTAACTCAGTCAAATCCTCTGCCACTGCACACGGTGTATCTGCTGACCTCTCAATTCACCACTGACAATTAGCAGCTCCTACTTGCTCCAGTTCTGGGGCCCTGTTTACAGCCTGCAATTTGGAAACATTATGTATTATCCCCAGTGACCCTATGGAGGAGGGTCTGCAGGAGTGCAATCCCCCAAACACGTGTCCTCCTCAGGCACCTGTAAAAGTTGCCAAGCCTATGTCACCACTGTAGGAAAGAGCAATGACCAGTGGAAGGAAGAAAAGGTCTACTCCCTCACAGCAGGGGGAAGAGGAGGAGGGCCTTCCAAGAAAAGCTTCTCACACTTGGACAGTCACTCATTTTGTCAGTGAGAGGACTGCTTCAGTTCATGTCCTTTAGTTCATGAACTAGTTTGTGCCCATGCCATCCCTAGCCTTTGGTCATGGAAGTGGCCCTCACATTAGATCGTAAAAAGGCTCTGGATAAGACTGTATTAATCAACTAAAAAGAAACTGAACATTGATTTTCGGTTTAGGTATATTTTTGGTGAATGTGACACTTTAGCCCCTTTCAGCTCAATTAGCAAAAGTAGATGCAAAGGTATGGTTTCATCAAGATATAAATTAAATACAGCAATACCTATCAAAGGATCGATTGTGGGAAGTGACTCTGCTGCTCTGGATTTCTCTAGTCAAATGCCACATGATAGAAAATCGAAACAGTGCCTCCAGCCTTGTTCCCTTAAGCATGAATGAAACCAAAAACTATTAGAACAAGAATATGTTCATGTTACTTCTATGTATTCTCTCAAATTTCTGAAATATCAATGCAAAGAACATCATTTAATTGCCATATATAATCTGTCTAACAGTGTAAAATTTGAATTGTACCGGTGGGGGAGGAATCTAATTTTCCCCTTCCCCACTATTTCACCTCCAGGAAGCTCCATTGGCCCCTCCCTTTTCCCTACTTTGTTTCCTCCCCACCCATCAAGCCAATCTACCTTTATCTGACCACCCCACATCTTTGGCTTTCCCTCCTTCCCTCCCCAAGCAGCCTCTAACTGTGATAACTATGGCCTGGTTGTGTGGTACCAGTCACTGGGACATTCCTGGTGGCCCAGTGGGTAACCTGAAAGGACTTGCAGGAGCCTCTTCAAGTCCTAGGTGAGCTTCACAAGTTGCCTGGCTCTGACCACAATGACACCTCACTCAAAGGTCGAAAACAATGTCCCAGTGAGTTACAACCAATTCATGGTGACTCTCATGCACAGGGTGTTCAAGGCAAGAGACGAGCATAGATGGATTGCCACTATCCTCTGCATAGCAGCATCAGTCTTCCTTGGTGGTCTCCATCCCAGCACTGACTGTGGCCAACCCTGTTTAGCTCCCAAGCTCTGGCTAAGCTGGGCTATTCAAACTGCTCAAAAACCAAAACAGCTGTGGAACTGACCATGCCCCTCCCCCTCCTGCCTTTCCCTTAAGCCTGAATACTGGCAATACTGTATAGTCCCCTAGTGACATCCACTGAGAGTACCGTATTGTAAAGCTACAGGAACTAGTTCAATAATTTTTTTTGAGGGGGGGTGTGTTTTCTCCTCAGGGTATTTTTTTTAAGGTTTCAGATTTTTCTGCAACGTTTCTTCCAATTTTGTAAAAAGGTCTGTTGTCTGTTCACAGTTCCAAGCTTCAGATTTAAGTATCCACAGATTTGGCTGTGCTAGGAACTGATATACTTATGGTCATTTTGTAAAATTGCTAGCAGGTTTCATTACAAAGAAATGAGTATATCTTTATAAAAGTTTTATTTTAATTAGGTTGCTTTGCTGATCTAAGGACTGCCACATTTTTCTTCTACTTTCTGTTCTTCAAGAGATCTGAATATTTTGATTAGTACTGGGGAGATAACCAAGTCACTGCAGCCTTTTTATAGTATGTCTCCTCCTCTCCTATTCTGCATTTCGGTCCAATGGCCTTTGGTGCATCCTGAAACCTAGGATTCAACCAGCACTATGTCATCCAGTTTAGTGCAATATTATTTGCATTCCATTTTAACATTTTACAAACTGGAGAAAAGGGACGTTCCTCTCATGCCCTTAAAAATCTCTTACCTACATTTCTTACCTTACATACAATCAACCTATGAAAGTTTTTTTGGGAGCTTGAAGGCCACACACTGTTTGTTATATTGTGGTTGATTCTAACATGATCCTAACATAAAAAGTATGTTTTAAATTTTTATTTAAAGCTAGAAATCTGATATGGGGTTCTTTATTTTTCAAGGTGGAGCTCTACTGAGTTGTGATTGAGCATGCTTTTGGAAGCATAAATCTTACAGAGAATCACACACTCTTTACTGTATCAAGCTGCTACTCAGTTTTTAGGAAAATATTGGTGAGGCAAGATAGTAATCAGAAGGTATGTCCAGACAGACCAGGTATCACTTTGCATATTATGATTTCTGGGAAACAAGCAATTTGAGCTTTACTTTTACATCATTTAATATATAAAACAGCATTTAATACTTGGTATCTCTGTCTATTTCTTAAACTGATCCCCTTCCTGGGGGAAGGGGTGAAAAATGATCAGTTTGTCTTAAAGGTAACTGAAGGAAGTGATTCTGAAAGCTGGAACACTACATCAGATTGTACAATGTTTAATAAGGCATTGATCAATAAGCCTTACTTTATCATGATCCAGTAATGCATGGCAGATAATATCTTCACAAATATTAGCAGATGGAGCAAGACAGTGCAGGCGGAAGAAAAGTTCTACACAAGTATTGTGATGTTCTCTTGTCTCTTTGTTTAGTTGATTCCAAAGCACCTGAGCAACTCTCTGGAATAAAATCAGAAATCAGTTTAAGACTGTTAGGATATTCTGCATTTCATGTTTTCCTATACAATATGCAATCACACCGCACAATGTTTACACATGCAAACAAGCAACGCAAATAATACCAGAGTCAACCATTAGATAAGCCAAAAGCATTAGATATGCCAAAAGGCAATGTTACTTCCATTATTAAATGTAGTATTTTTTATTTACATGACACAGAAACCTGCAATTAGAAAGCAAAATAATTTGAGAAATTTCATACAGGACAACCTGCATATCTTCAGCAAAATTTATGTGCTTTCAGGTTATATTTTTCTCTCTAGCTGAGTATTATCCCATATTACACAGACCTCAATTATTGGCACACTTAGTTGGGAGCAGCCTGAGCTGTGCTAAGTCAGAAGTCTGAGTCAACATGTATGGGAAGGGACTGCATATTATCTACAGAATAGTAACAACAATAGTGCGATACAGGACAAGTGTCCTCTAGATCAGGGGTAGTCAACCTGTGGCCCTCCAGATGTCCATGGACTACAATTCCCAAATGCTGGCAGGGGCTTATGGGAATTGTAGTCCATGGACATCTGGAGGACCACAGGTTGACTACCCCTGCTCTAGACCACATACACCTACAGAAAGCACATACTGAAAAGATCAAGTGCAAGACCTGATAGAAATCAGTTTTTTCTGAAATCAGCTTTAGAACTCCAGGAGCAACAGGAGGAACTGTGACCATCTGCAGTCTTCCGAAGAAAGGATTTTTCCCAGGTATTTTATAACGCTTTATTCTGTCTTCAATCACCAGTGCTAATGACTGAGAATGGTTGATTAGATCCAACAGGACAGAGATGGACAGATTCTGAATATGGCAGTCATTTACACAGCAGCATATGGTCATTAGGGATTTGAGCCACAGGGGGGAACTGGATTCACAACCTCCTGAAGAAAAACAGAAAAATAGAAAAACTATAACCCATTTGCCATCCTTCATATGGAAAAAAAGCTCACAAGAAACCTGAACATCTACTTCTACCCGGCATATACAATATAGTAGCCCAATCCAGGACAATTCATCCCTGCATACTGACCAATCTACAATAGGATATGTGTGTCTTTCCGCTGTTCAATATACCCTATTACCACATTTATTAATTTACAGCCTAATGTCTTATACGATTGTATGCAATTTCCATGGAGTTCCCTTGCTTGCAACATAGATTTTTAACACATTATTTTGTAACTGAAGGCTCCTGAAAATTCAGTAACCAGAAGTTCCTCTTACCAGGCACTTGAAAAAGGGAAGAATAGAGCTGTTCAGTTTCTTCCTCAGAAAGATAAACAGGAAACGTGGTGCAGTCCAATAAGAGGAAGCACGTAGCAGCAAAGGCCTCTCTGCAGTCCTCTCTTGTGTCTCCCAAATCTAGCATGACTTGGTCAATGTCCCACTCTTCCTCTTCTTTTCTCCTTTGACTATCAAGGTTGTCTAAAGAACACTGAGATGCCAGCCCTTTCTGTTTAAAAGGTGATCCTCGAACTGTGAACAAATCTGATAATATCTGCTTAAACTGAGGCACAGTGATTTGCTTTGAGTCCCATGAGCTCCTTTTCTTGCCAGCATTTTTAGTTACTTGGTATTGGTTTTCTTTTTTCTCCTGTTCAGTTGTATACTCTGTAGAAACACTACCATTACTGGAATCTTGCAAATGAACCCCAAATACGTATTTACTAGCGAACTTTGCAACTAACTCCTGGACACAGTACACTGTCTTCTGCATGTTTCCACCCTTTTTCCAGACATCGTCTCTCTCAGAAGTTACCCTTGGCATTCTCAAGTGTTTTGACAGCTCTGGGGATGAAGCACTAAGTTCTATGCCGCTGTCTTCAGACCTGAGTGGAGGAAAAGGAACATCATCTTCATTCAGGAGAACTTTGGTTTCTGAAGTTAGTTCATGATTCTCTTCCTTGACAGGGCTCTGAAATTAGAAAAGACAGTGTGTTTCATTCTAAACATGGATTTATTAACTTTATATGAACACTCAAATTAAGTGGGAACAGATTTTTAAAATTCCTGTTTACAGTTTATTTATAGAGTGGAACTCAAGCTAATGTTTATTCATAATTGAACCTAGCATTTCAATCTCTCATTTTCTCTTAAGCTAGCCTATCTCCTCAGGTTCTTATGGATAACAAAATGAAAAAAACACGTTGGGAGCTCCTTGGTCTAATTATACATACACAGGAACACACACGCACAATATAAGAAAGAGAAGGAATTCCTATACATTTTTATACCAACATATCACAGTATCAGTTGAAAGTGCTGATTACAGCAGAATCTATTAGCAGCTTTGACAGGTCAACAGCAAACAAACAAACTCAGGTTTGTTTCTGCTAGTTTCTAACTCTGATGTTCTGATCTGGATAACCCAGGCAAGCCCGATCCTGTTAGAGCTTCAAATCTAAGCAGAGTTGACCCTGACTTGTATGGCCCATTATGCACGGCCGCCAAAACGGCGATTTCGGGTCACATGGAAAACGCGGAGGGGGAAGACGCGACGCACACAGGTTATGCACAGGGCAGGGCGCGACGGCGGCAAAACCCAGAGTAACCGATTATGCACGCGGTGATCCCGGCGCCACTTCTGCTTGCGCCCCGGTCACCCGGAAGCTGTGCTTTCTTCCGCGTTTCGCGAACGTGGCTTTTTCGGCGGCATGCACCGAAGCTGCAGCCGGTTGCAGCCGGCACCGTGCATTAACCGTGATTTTAGTCGCCACCATTCCACCCCGAATGTGCGCTAAAACCCCCGTGCATAATGGGTCTATGGGAGACTTCCAAGAATTTCAGTGGCAATTCCTGCAAGGACCACTAGATGTCATGATGCGGAGGCAGGAAATCACAAACCACCTCTGAACGTCCCTTGCCTGCCTGCCAGACAATCCTCAGATCTCCTGGCTAGGCTCCTGGCATATGATAAATGAATAAATCTAACTCTGATATCAGTTGCTTTAATACATCAATCATCTTACACAGAAATAGCTGAAAATAAACAGTATCTTATCTTCTTTCAAGAAGCTGAAAGCTGATCTTTATGCTGCTACAATCCTAGGTACATTTACAGTCACAGTCACTTTAATACAATTTACCTAAAGATCAGAATGCTATTCATGCTGATATTACACCCTCCATCATAGGTACTGGAACACTGCATTTTAGAAACCAACAAGGCTTTGAGAGCATGATCTTTTGAGAGTAAAAGCTCCCTTCATAAAGTACCTAATGAAAGTAGCTTCTTCAAAACTCTTGTTGATCTCCAAGGTCCTACTGGACTTGAATCTAGCTGTTCTACTGTAAACCAACACAGATACCCTCTGAAACAGTGTTATGCTAGAACTCCCTTGCTGCTCAATATATGTGAGATGTATTAACCCAACAGCATTTAAGACTAACTAATGGAAAAACTAACAGGCATCAGCCCTCCAACCAGAGAGGTCATAATGAACACTCGCCATTCGTAAGTTATGGTAAAGGTAAAGGTAAAGGTATCCCCTGTGCAAGCACCGAGTCATGTCTGACCCTTGGGGTGACGCCCTCTAGCGTTTTCATGGCAGACTCAATACGGGGTGGTTTGCCAGTGCCTTCCCCAGTCATGACCGTTTACCCCCCAGCAAGCTGGGTACTCATTTCACCGACCTCGGAAGGATGGAAGGCTGAGTCAACCTTGAGCCGGCTGCTGGGATTGAACTCCCAGCCTTATGGGCAAAGCTTTCAGACGGCTGCCTTACCACTCTGCGCCACAAGAGGCTCTCTAAGTTATGGTACACATACTTTTTAGAAGACTTGGCTTTTATACCCCACTCTATGTCTGAAGGAGCCTAAAAGTGGCTTACAATTGCCTTCCTTTCCTCTCCCCATGACAGACATACTGTGAAGCAGGTGAGGCCGAGAGAGCTCTGACAGGACTGCTTGGTCAGAACAACACTGTCAGGGCTGTGATGAGCCCAAGGTGATTTAGCTGGCTGCATGTGGAATAGCAGGGAATCAAACCTGGCTTGTCAGATTAGAAACGACCACTCTTAACCACTACACCACATATCTGATGTTCACTCTAAAAGCAGTGTGAAGTGTCCCCTTACACCACAAAACAATATCTCTGCTAACAGGTTAATCAAAACTGTTGATTAATAAATGTCTTAAATAGATATCAGCACGCATACTAATACCCACCGTGTCTGAGCTTCCTGTTTCAGTACCTAGGTAGGCAGGAGGCATCTGCACTTTGCTAAGCACCTTGAAGCATGTCCTTAACGCATGAGTGAGCTCTGGCAAACTTAGAGTTTCCATGTTTTCAAGGAGAGATTGCACCATATAGCTGAGCATCTGTGGCAGATACAAAGTCTGCACTTCTGAATAAAGTTCCTACCAAAAAAAGGGATTTCACCTCATTAAATATTTAAATGTAGTACATTTAAAAACGTATTCCTATATATTCCAAATATAGGCTTCCTAGAATTTACAGGTCCTTCATCCCTTCAAAGATGGGAAAACCTTTAGAGTACGAAAATGTGGAAACATATTTCAAAGCTGTGCACTAGATAGCAGACTAATATAAAATTACTTCTAGATGCAGTCAGTACAATACTAATTATATATACTATATTTCGATTTACCAATGGTATGACATCCAGGAGAAACACTAGTAGAGTGCAGAGCTCTGAAATCGTTGCAAAAGTACTGCTGTTCTTAGGCAGAAGGTGCGTTGGTACAGACTTATTTCTGCAATTCAAATGAGAAAGTATACAAAACAATAATTTAATCAATACTGGACTGTAAAATACTTTTAATAGAAATGGCAATGTAAAGATGACCTTAAGTATCCAACCAACGAACTAACAAGGGTTACAAGAACATCTCAATGAGTCCTTTTTAAAGACAAGTCTAATTTTGGACATTACATCTAGAAATAATCTTCTGAATGCATGGAAGGGCCAGCAAGTATGTCTTCAGTTACTTTATAATTCTTGTGGGAAAATAATGTAGACGTGTCTGCATTTTGTAAAATAAAACCAACCTTATTAAAGAAATTCAGCATTCTCTCCTCCAAACAATCACTTGTAACAATGGACATGGCTCTGTGGAAATCCCCCTCCCTCCAAGTTTTCATTAAAACTTTCAGCACTTATGGCTCTAAATAACAAGCTGTGGAAACCTTATACTTCAGAGCAGACCATGTAACTGAGAATCTGTAGTAAACATTAATTGATTTCTAAGATTTTAGAGGACTATAATATGAACTGAATATGTCTGTGTATTTGTGACTCGTCTCTCTGCTTCTCACAACCTTAAAAACCTGGACATCTAAATATGAACACACATTATACATTTCAATGAATAGCCAAGTGTTGTCTTTCATTTCATGGGAAAGCAGGATAAAAATCAAGAGTTGGAGAGTGTATTCCCGAAAGAAGCCCGTCAGGAGCCATGTTTTGGGGTCATCTCCATAACCAAATCATATGCCATCTGAGATGGCAGGTGATTCTATGTTTGATACAGATCTGAGAAATTGAGATCATGCTATAGTCAACTAGACTCTAAAGTCATAAGAGAGTACCCGGGTTCCCCTGGGGGCCTGGATAGCACCCCCAGCAGTTCAATACTTTTGTGTTGAAACTTACAGAACAAAAATCTACCTTCAACAAACCTCCAAGAATCTGCCTTACAATGCAACCTGCCCTAGAAATCAAATCACAACTAAAGCTAGGGCCATCATATGTGGGAATCATTCAGCGTACTGAACCAAAGCGGAGCCATTTTGACCGCTGAGTGACCGAAGGAAATTGTGCAGAGTATGGAAAAATACTGCCACGTTGGCAGGAACAGAGCTATGTGTCCTAAAGTCCAGAAGACTGAAAAACAACTCCATATAGGAAAGGGGAATGCCATGGGGGCTGAATGTATGTTTAGGCTTAATGTATGTTAATGTATAACCTTGTAGTATAGATAAGCATACGCACAGAGTTGTTGTTATGTGCGAAGTCGTGTCCGACTCATCGCGACCCCATGGACAATGATCCTCCAGGCCTTCCTGTCCTCAACCATTCCCCGGAGTCCATTTAAGTTCGCACCTACTGCTTCAGTGACTCCATCCAGCCACCTCATCCTCTGTCGTCCCCTTCTTCTTTTGCCCTCAATTGCTCCCAGCATTAGGCTCTTCTCCAGGGAGTCCTTCCTTCTCATGAGGTGGCCAAAGTATTTGAGTTTCATCTTCAGGATCTGGCCTTCTAAAGAGCAGTCAGGGTTGATCTCCTCTAGGACTGACCGGTTTGTTCGCCTTGCAGTCCAAGGGACTCGCAAGAGTCTTCTCCAGCACCAGAGTTCAAAAGCCTCAACTCTTTGACGCTCGGCCTTCCTTATGGTCCAACTCTCGCAGCCATACATTGCAACTGGGAATACCATAGCCTTGACTAAACACACTTTAGTTGGCAGGGTGATGTCTCTGCTTTTTAGGATGCTGTCTAGATTTGCCATAGCTTTCCTCCCCAGGAGCAAGCGTCTTTTAATTTCTTTGCTGCAGTCCCCATCTGCAGTGATCTTGGAGCCCGGGAAAATAAAATCTGTCACTATCTCCATTTCTTCCCCATCTATTTGCCAGGAATTGAGAGGGCCGGATGCCATGATCTTTGTTTTCTTGATGTTGAGTTTCAAGCCAACTTTTGCACTCTCCTCCTTCACCTGCATCAACAGGCTCTTTAGTTCCTCTTTACTTTCTGCCATTAGAGTGGTATCATCTGCATATCTGAGGTTGACACACAGACTACAGGGGGATTAAGACTGTAACAATAAAGGAGGAAGGAGAGGGGGAGTCTGAAGCGCGCTCAATTCCCAGACGGGGAATCTCTGCTCGGACTCCCCTCAGCTCCTACCTAGATGAAAAGGCACACCGACTCTGAATCTTTTTCCAGGGGCTATCAGCTGTCGGCTGGTACCGACAATCATACATTTCCTAGCCCTTGTTAATTAAGTAATCAGGTATCTCAAATCACACCCAGGAAATTCAATTGCCCCTCCTTCCCCATTCCCCCGTTTGGCATCTATCATCCACCCTCTTTATGACCATTTTCCATTTTACCTTTTAAAAATCTATGGCAACAAACGACAGTCAAGATTTTGACTTCCCCCAGATTAGAGAGGATCCAAAAACTCTCCAACTACAAACAGAATTCTGGAAACATGGCCCAATGACAGAAATATTCCAAAAATGCCACTAAAATTCAATACAATTTGGCCTCAACAGTAATCACCTGTCAGAAAACAGTTTAAAATAATATCCCAGCAAAGGGAAAATTAAGGTCAATCTGTTCCCCAGAGATTGTTCTTCCACTTAAAGCACTAAACAGAGGCACATTCTGTCCACATGCCGCCCCCCATCTGAAATTATTCAACCACATTAAGCCTCTTGGACCAGGCAATGTATGAAACTTTCTGCTCTGCTTCTTTAAGCTGCTCGCCTAGGTCCTCTTCCTCCCCTAGACTAGATCTCCATGCTCCCTCTCTCTTCCATGGTCTGAGCTCAGTCTTATTACTTCCTTATTCTGAGGGCCTACTCCTTTACTAAAGCACCAATCATAAAGAACCAGCATCCTTTGTTCTCCAATCTCGCCCCTATCTCTGTGGATAGTATGGTCATACAAAGGATTAGTTCTGACTTTCTAGATCACCCTGAGGGAGGAATACCTAGCATAACTGGGACAGCTTCCACTAAGAGTTATCAGATTTGCTTGTTGCTTACAAATTTGCTGATTTTGTAGACTATAAGACAGTGGCCCCAAGCTTTTTATCACCGGGGACTGGTCAACGCATGACAATTTTACTGAGGCCCCCCCGGGGGGGGGGGTAGTCTTCTGCCAAGGGACGTTACCGCCCCTGCTCCACTTGCTTTTCCGCCAGCGCCCCTGTCTTCCCGCCGCCCGCTGGCAGCAGCTGCGCAGTGCCACACTGAGGGGGAGCCCCAGCCATGGCGGCCGCTGGAGAGCACCAAAGGTGAGCCGGCAGCAGAGTGGCAGGGCAGCCCCTGAGGCAGCAGCCAGGGAGGATGAGGAGGAGCCACGGCCTGGTACGGACTGATCCACGTACCGGTTCCGGTCCCCGGACCGGGGGTTGGGGACCACTGCAAGATAGTTCCAAAAGGTATGAGAGACTGATTATATTTTCCACAACAAAACTCTCCATGGTTTTAAAAATTAGCAAAGCAATAAAGGCTTGTGTGACTTATGGATGTCATCTAGTTATCTGCAGTTCAGAAATTCCACCAATTTTATTTTACATTGCTCTTCCAACTTATGTACCTAAATATTCCTATTTTTCTTTGTGTTCAGTAAAGTCTTATTGCTCTCACTGCCTGTCACCCCAAGCCCCTTCCTGAAATGTTGCCCTAGCTTATGTTCATTTATAGAATCATAGAATTATAGAGCTGAAAGGGGACACATATAGACCATCTAGTCCAACTCTCTGCTGAATGCAGGATCAGCCTAAAGCATCTAGGATATGTATCTGTCCAGCCACTGCTTGAAGACTGTCAGTGAAGGGGAACTCACCACCTCCTTAGGCAACCTATTCCACCGCTGAACTACTCTAACTGTGAATTCCCCCCCCATACCTAGTCAATATCATTCTACACACATCCTCTGCTGCCAATAGGAACCTTTCCCTGCCCTCCTCTAAGTTAGCGATCCCCAACCTGTGGAGCGCCGACCACATGTGGTCCTTCGACTAATTGGAGGTGGGCCCCAAAGGACGCCTTCTCCCCCCGGCCCTTTATTTCACCCCCCCGGCCCTTTACAATACACTTTGGGTGTCATTGTCCCCCATCACTCCCAGATGGGACTATCTCGTTGCAGAGAAACAAGCTCAGGGTTCCCATTGATTTGTCATTGTCATGAGTTAAAATTTCCATGAAAATAAAATGTTCCTTATGTTCATTGTTGTGGCGTGTCTGTATCTTATTTTGAAGAGATGTTTAAACATTACCATAGTGATCAGAGAGCGTTAGGGCAGTGATTGAGAGTAGAGGAGTAAACTCCCCCCCCCCCCGGGCCTCATTGAGTGGTCCTCGGTGAGTGGTCCCCGGCGTTGAGTGGTCCCCGGTGATAAAAAGGTTAGGGACCACTGCTCTAAGTGACCAACGCACAAACCAAAGATCCCCTGTCATTGACATTTTGTGAGTGAATTTTTGGACAGTTTGCAAATGAATTCTAAGCATTTCTGGTAACAGGAGCTTGAAAAAGTCAACTTATCTTGGTCTCCACACCACTATTAAGATTGCCTAGCTCACAGTTAACTTTGGATTAGACCAACAAGACAAATCAGCAAAAAATAAGCAAAAAATAAGCAAAGCAATAAACACTTTATTTTTGCTATTGGAATAAGCATAATCACTCGCCCTTAGTTCGACTCCACCGTTATTCAAGCAAAAATATAAAATGCATAGCTACCTGAAGCAGTCTTCAAAACATCTAGTCATATAATCCCAGAGGAAATCAGTGCTTAAGGATGTGATCAACAGGTTGACAGTTTTTACAATCTCAGAGGCATTCTTGTTTTCTTTGATTGCACTAGGATACAGAGTCAATAAAAGGATGATAAAATAGCCAAGCAGTAATTTTAAAAATTCTGAACTGTCAAGCAAAGGGTTCTAAGGACAACAATATTGAATACATTTTGAAGAGCTTTAACACAACTTTAAATATTTAAAGATCAAAACCTCTTAAATCTTTCACCTTTACATAGTGCGAGAATTAACTGGTTCTAAGTAGTGAGAAGAGAGAGGGAATAAGGGAGAATACTCAGCCATTATAGGCTAAGCCAAACTCTCCAAAGGTCATCCCAGGGCTGAATCTGCACTTTATTTATTCCTGTTGAATTCAGATCGATTTGAGCTTGGGTCTTCCTGATTATTTCCCCCCAATTTGAAACAGAAAGTGCTCTGCACTTGATTTGGAGAGGGCGGAGGTTTTCTCCTCCGTTTGACTGCCGGTGGAGAATCAGCTGGAGGCTTGTCTAAATTGCAGGCACCGGAAGGTAAACACCACCCCCTCCCCTCCCCTCCCCTCCCCTCCCCGGTTTTGCAATAACGTTCATTAAAAAAGAAAAACGAAAGCCAGCTAACCAGCAGCTTTTCAGAGAAGAGGCAAATCCAGAGAAAACAAATTCCAGAGGGAAACAAAGAGAAACAATACATCTTGAGAGGAAAGTTTCGTAACCGGAAGCATTTGAATGGACTCCCTTACCAATTGGAGGCTCGGCAGCTTTTAGCTCAGGGAAATGGAAACAGCTGCACGTTTTAGGAATGCGATTTTTAATTTATCCAGGGTTAAAAGCACTCCAGGAAATCACAAAGAAAAGGTAGGGTCACTCCGGATCAATCATGTTTGTTGCAGAGGGAATATTTAAATCGCCCCAATTCAAAACGGAAATTGCATTCTGTGTAGACGGCAGGGACTGAATCGGCCTGGAATTGCAATATAAGCTCCGTGCAGCTTACACCCAGGACTAGCCCTCTTTGAGAGCTGCCTTCTTTCACATTCATATTTATATAAGGGAGGCCTCAATTCCCCATACCCCCATTAGACTTTTGGTGCTGTCACAGCAGAGTGTCAGATGAAGAGATCACAGATGATTAGGATTCTGTAAATTCTGAAATTCTAATCGGGCCACAAGAATTGATACTTGCATCTAGGTTTTGCTGCACATTGCAGAGATCAGCAAAAGTTTTAGCTCCCATGGATTCTTATAAACCCTGCTGATAGTTAAGGTATAGGTTTGTTGTATAGCAGAGGAGGGAACTGTATTCCCCATTAAGCCTTTTCATTGGGTCACTTCCAAAGCACTAAGTACAATGGAGGCCCCACAGTGAGAACTATATCAGAACAAGGCTGGGCTTAAGAGGGAACAAGACCAAGTCAAATTCAACATGAATTCACCTGTTTAAGGTAAGAGACCATGAAATTATAGTTCCACAGACTCTGTAATCAATCTGAATCATGGTGACTACAGGCATTGCTAGTTCTAAGCTTTAAATCAAACTAGTTGATTTCAATGGTTCCCTTAAAACACATTAAAAATAATTTCTAAAGGCAGAAAGCCTTTATATGACACAACTTGTGGTTAGCTCAGAAACTCGTGGAAAAGATGACTCAAAACATTAGTGTCATTATCGGAGATCCATTAATAGAATTTCCAATATTTAATTCCCTAAAAATCAGGTCTGATTCAGATCAGGACTACAGTATAGGGAGAAGAGAGGTTTTGAGCATTTTCCCTGTGTCCTTTTATGTTTAAGGAGAAAAGTTGGTTTTTATACCCTGTTTTTCAATAACAATAAAGTCTCAAAGCAGCTTAAAATTGCTTTCACGTCCACCCCCTACACCATGTGAAGTAGGCAGGGCTGAGAGAGAACTGATATTACTGCTCTGTGAAAACAGCACTATCAGGGCTATGACAACCCCAAGGTCACCAAGCTGGCTGCATGTGGAAGAGTGGGGAATCAAACTCAGCTTGCCAGATTAGAAGCTGCCACTCTTAACCACTACACCACGCTGGCTGCACACACAATGGGATTTTGCAGTCAATTCAGATCAGGAAAAAGGGAAGGGGTGGAGGAGGGTAAAAAAAATCCTTCCCATGTACTAGACTTGAATTGGGCTCACACACCTGGTTTGTAGATATAAAAAGAGGTTAGAAACTTTGTTTGTGGTAGTTCCAGGAAAATGCCTGTCTGAATCCCAACCTCTATTGTTCTTTATTTACTTAGCAAGATAAATGATCTTGAATAGTACTTTATTAACTTAGTAGAATTAATGAGTTTGTGTAATCAATCGATTTGAACTAGAAACTATACCTTGAAAGGAGACTGCCATTCTGACTGTAGCTAAGTTTAAGATCAGAACCTAGTGTATCCTTGCAATAAGAGTAAAAGGCTCGGATCACTTCAAGAAACACATCACCAACAACTGGTGGTCCTGCAACAAGAGAAAAAAAATTAATCCAAAGTCCTATTATAATTAAATTACATTCCTGAACATTAAATACATTTTTCTTGACAGTTCAAAATATCTCCCTCACCCCAGCCATCTGAGCTCAGCCTCTTACTTCCTCCCTCAACAAGTATGTTCCCTTCCCTTTTATAGCATGCCCTGGCCCCCTCTAATTTTCTTCCAGCTGCACCACCTAGGAGACTATAAAAGCAAAGGGAAGCCTTCCCTGCCTCTTTCCCCTGCTGCTGGCCTGCCTCCCTGCCCTGCTCTTTCCCCTGCTGCTCAGGGTTGCCACTTAGTGTCCTACATTCTGGCCTTCCCAAGTCCAAGATCAGCCTTGCCTTCTGACTGTGCTCCTTCCTGCCTCTGCTTGGCTCCCTGCCTTATTCTCTGCTGTGTCAGAGTGTTCTGACTGGGTTCCTGTCACCTCCCTTTCCTGGCCTTCTTCACATGCATGAGGCTTTCTCAGCTATTTTCTATTGTTGAGTCATCTTTCAAGAGAAAGAGAACTGCCAGATATCAATCTTGCCTTCAACAGACAGCTAGGTAACCTAGATGCAGATATCTGGAATTCACCACAATGTAACATACTTTAATTCTGTATTGATTTATAATATTTCTATGCCACCTCTTTAGAGTCCTGCTTGGGGTAACTTAGAATTAAAAATCACAGTATTAAAAACAAACCCATTGGACAGGGGCTGCATAAAACCCATCCATAAAACAGAAGTAGACCATTAAAAAGTTAGTTAAGATAAATACTGAATTTAAATCCTGGGGAAAAAGGTGTGTTTTAGCCTGGCACGAAAAAAAGGGAAAGAAAATGCCAGGTGAGCCTCAAGGAGAAGAGCATTTCAAAGTCAAAAAGCCACCACAGAAATTCCCAGCATCTAGTTGCCACCTGCCTCTGAATGTGGAACCACAGAGAGCAAATCTTGAGAAGCACAGCTGAAAAGGAGTGGGGGTGGGATGTGAGTAGCATAGGAGGAGACAGTCCTACAGGTACCCTGGCCCAAGCCATTTAAGGCCTTCAAGGTAAGAACCAGTACTTTAATTATTTATTTATTTATTCATTCATTTAATTTATATACCACCCCTCACTATGATGTCTTGAAGTGGTGTACATAGAGCAAGTAAGAATGAAAAGGTACACTGAAACAATTTACAATAATAAAACAAACAAAAAACAAACAAACCCAGTCAATTTCAATCATAAAAACTAGGAGCATTATCCACTAAAGGCAACCACAACAGATTAGAAGGCTGGCAGTAGTCAAACTATGATCATAAACTTGGGGACATTTAGAGCATCAGAGCAACCTGGCAAGAATGGTACCAGGTTTCAGGGAGGCCTCCCTCTCATTACTGGCCTCAACCCAAAACCTGGCAGAAGAGCTCCATTTTGCAGGTGCTATGGAACTATTTAAGCTCCATTAAGTCCCTGATTTAATTTGGAAGCTCATTCCACCAGGCTGGGGCCATAGTTAAAAAGGCCCTGGCTCTGGTCTAGGCCAGATGGATTTCTTTGGGGCCAGGGATTACCCATCTGTTTGAATGAATAGAGTGCATCACTTTTCAGGAACTATAGGCCAGCAGATGGTCCTTGAGTTACGTGGGACCCTGACCACATATGGCCATGAACTGTGCCTAAAAATGGATGGGTACTAGGGCACATCTTATAGGACAGGATGAAATGACACCTGTACCCAAGTGTTGACAGTAGCCTGGCCAGCAGTTTATACCAACTGATGTTTCCAAACCATTTTCAAAGTCAGCTTCTAACTTCAATGCAATCAGCATGGATCACTATAGTCAAATCATGCTTTTTGAGGAATGGCCATAGCTGTCAAACCAGTAGGAACTGATAAAAGGTGTTATATGATATGGAGACTTAAGCCTCTAACCTTAGAAAGGATTCAAGTTGCACCCCTGAACTATAAAACTGTTCCCTCAGAGGCTGTCGAACCCATTCCCCAAACAGGTTGGCTCCACAGTCCCCAAAGCAGCTTTTCCACTGACCAACAGCACCTCAGTCTCGTCTTTATTGGCCCTCATATATACCACTACCTTATCCAGGCACCTATTCATGATGGACTTAGTTGTTAAGGAGAAGGTTCAGAGTGTCCAAGAGTCTAAATCACAGAGTGGAGCAGAGTGGAGAACTCCACCTTTACAAAACAATGTACTTTATGCCCAGAAAAAAACACATCACGTTAATGACCCACTGTATGTGTAAGCACCAGAATGCTCCAGGACAGCCCTGTACTTGTCACTGAGATCATGAAGACCTGAGCTGCTCCTGGGACACCCTTGGCCAAGGACAACAAACAGGGCACTAAATGCCAAGCCCAATATTGTCTCTGTCAGCTCAGGCTGAGACACTGATGGGCAGCAGAATGGATAGTACACTTACAAAATCCCTATTCTGTCTTGAGTCCCTAAGTAAATATGGGCCTCTGACTAGCAAAGCATCTGGGGAATGCCACTGAGGCCCAAGAGATCATGCCCACCTCCCATATATTCTCTTTAGAGATATTTCTTACCTATTTCAGGTTTGTCAAGTAGGCTGATGAGAATACGAAAAGGTTTCAAATATGCATGGTGCTGTTCCTCTATGTCACAGTCTACAAACTTCTGATGTAAGATTTCAATCAATCCCTGTTGAAACAGTATTAAAATATAAATACCATAAGCAAAAAATCAACCGACAAGGATTCTCGCCCCTTATATGGAACATCCAACTTAGTTTTGACATTAGTTTCCTTTTTGCCTGCTTCCGGGTCAATGTCCTCAGATGGTTGAAAGTAAGGGTATGATGGGAGGAAATTCATCACAAAAAGACTATCAGAGTGAGAGTGAGCTTTCCCCCTTTTCCCAGTATGTGGCCCAATTCACTTTTGCTCTCAACCAAACATGATTTAGAGGTAGGGATTTGATGGATTTCAGCATCATCATATGTATATTTCAGTAGAATAAGCAAATCTTTGAACTTTCTATTAATATGCATTGTAATAATGGTTACACCCTTGAAGGAATATTGTACATGTATATACCTACTTCAACTAGAAGATCTCTGGAATATTTTTCAAAAAAATAGACTGCATGGTCTTCTAAGGACATTGGAACAGAAGAATCTGGAACAAAAGAACCTCCTTTGATATCAGAACCTAAGAATGAAACAGAGAAATATGGAAAGCTGTTCGCATATTATGACTACTTTATTTCCAGGTTAATATCACAGGCAATTACAGAAAAGATGAACAAATTTCTCCCTCCCCACACCCTGGCAGCTCTCCTTCACATCATG
Organism: Paroedura picta; assembly: GCF_049243985.1. Taxonomy (NCBI): domain Eukaryota; kingdom Metazoa; phylum Chordata; class Lepidosauria; order Squamata; family Gekkonidae; genus Paroedura; species Paroedura picta. The sequence goes on along the minus strand of NC_135374.1, from coordinate 59,746,555 downwards.
AGTGTACCAGTTAAGTTCAGTAGAAATCATAGGCTCTTATTATGATTTGTAGTAGGATCCACTTAAAAGCAAGCACAGTGGTAAAGCTACATTCCTGCAATGGTAGATCATGGATACCTGCATTTACTTAAACCACCATGGAAGGATGGAGGTGAGACAGAGGAAGGAGCCACGTATGCATATAACCCTGGCAATATTTCTAAGTTCATATAAAGTTTTGTTTCTGGTTAAGCTAAAGGTCTGAATGCAGCCTACAGGAAACCAAACCTGTGATTTATGAAAATGGAATTCTTGAGAGGCAGTGCTAAACAGACTTGTATACAAATTATAATTTTTCTGTGAAACAGATTCATTATGTAAGTCATATTTCATACAGTAAAAAGCATAGATATGTGGCATTAATTAAAGATACACTGTGTATTCATCTGACTTTAATAATAATAAACTATTATTTTAACCCATCCTTCCCAGGTGGTTCAGGTGGTGAACATGCAAAAAAACACAACTATATATATACACACACACTCACTCACACACTAGCCATAAAGCCCGTTGCACCCAGGGATGCAACAGGCACTAGTGGGGGGAGGGCACAGCGGCCGTGGTATCGCCTACCTGTGTGGCACAGTGTCAGTGTGGGTGAGGTGGCGAGCAGGCGTCCGGGCTGGCGAGTGGCCAGAGCGGTGGGCTTGGCTGGCCATGGGGCTCCCTGGCTCCTACTCGGCCAGGAAGGACAGTGTGGCACTGCTGTCCTCCTCCACTGATCAGCCTGAGGTGCTGGCAGCATGGGCGAAGTTGGTGGCAGGTGGCCGCACTGGCAGGCGTTGGGAGCAGCAGCCTGGTCAGCCTCCGCGCCTGGGGAGAGCGCCCTGGGGGCGGGTGCCATAGGAGCTGGCCCAATCTGCAGGTGCCCAACTTTGCTGGGTGCATGCAGATTGGCCTGCGGAGCCAGAAACAGTGTTTGGACACCGGTGTATGTGTCCCATACACCTACCTGGTCAGCGCTCTTCCCTTAGTGCCTTTTCACAAATATAAGGGGCACTAATGGTTACAGATAAATTTAAATAGATTAATTTTAAACTGCCTTTTAAAAACTTTTCTGATGGTTGGTTATGTTGGTCAGAGTGGGGTTTTTTTGGATAGGGAGACCAGTGTTCATTCAGTGTTAGATACCTGCCCTCAACCATAGGCCTAGCGGAACAACTTTGTCTTGTAGGCCCTCTGGAACTATTGTGCAGAGCACACATGATAACAATTCTGTAAAGAAGCCATTTTAATCAGTGACAAGCTGTCCATTAAGACAGTATGTGTCAGATGAAACCTGCAAATTATATTTTATAACTTAATAAACATTAAGCTTCAGTATTTCAAGGTAAATCCCTCTTTTAAACACTGATACATTTCAAAAGATCGTTTCAGAAGGTAGCTGTGCAGATTTGCAGCAGAACAACTAGATTTAAATCAAGCAGCACCTTAGAGACTCTCAAAAAGCACATACTTCAAAAATTCTATTAATCTCTAACCTGCTGCTGGACTCAAACCTGCTGCATTTTAACGGCAGTGATTTAGATCCACTCAAGCACAACATAAAGACAGCGCTACTATATGTGCAGTACCTAACAACCATGCATATAACCTTCTGTTCAAGGACATATCTCTTCTTAAGAGAGTTTGGGCAGCTGCCGAGAGAAGACAGACTAAATCAGACCTAGACAATGGTATAGCACTTTCGCTGGGATCCTAAAAAAAGGAACAGAAACAAATCAACTTTATTTGTACTTTTTACAAGCAAAAAAGGAAATCCAGTAACAAATAAAACCATAATACCATGGAGAAAATACTAACAATTTAGAGATAATGAGTAAGCTTGCAATTCTTTGAAATTTGGCAGAACTATAATAAGTAGGTATTCTTCATGTCCAGGGTATAACAGAAATGCCTGGTAATATCAAAGGCTTTTTTATCTTTCATGAAAAAGAGTAAGTTACCACCATTTTCAGCCTTCCCATCTTTTAATTTATTTATTGACTCACTCCATAATAAATTTAGTTTAATAAAGGTAAAGCAGTATGATGCTTTGGGAGCCATACGCGGCAGTGAACTTCTTGAAAAGCTACCATTTTATCCTGGTATTTATCCCAGAAGGCAATACAATTATCTGTGCAGATATTGAGAAAACAGATCTCCCCCTTCCCTTCTTTGAGTGAGCCTAGATGTATCTGCATACATAAGAAATGTATGAAGATCTGGTAACAGAGGGGCAACCCAAATGCGGGAAATGCAAGAAGCAGCATTATTACAATTAAAGCACAGGAAGGAAGTGTCCAGTTTGATCCGATGTTCAGTAGCAGCATGATGGGCAAAATGGAGGCATGCAATGAAAGGAGGGAAATTGCCCCCAACAAAAACAGACAGGAGAAGAATGTTTAGAATTCTTTAGTGATGGGAATCAATTTCTTATTTACAAAACAAGTTCCAAAAAATTAAATCTGCCTGAAACTGTAGAGGAATAATGGTACCATAAAGCATAGCTCTGCCACCAAACTTTTTCTCTCTCTTTCCCAATGCACAGACATATATTCCCTACTGTTTTTAGATACAGGATGCCAATGCTGTTACAACTGTCATCTTTAAGATAAATTCTATTACCAAAAAGAAAGAAAAAGAAAAAAGAAGGAAACAATTATAGGTACAGTTAAACTATTATTTTATCTTTTTCTGGTTGAGAATGACCATTGAATACATACCGAGAAGGGTCCTTCTCTCCTGGGGTATAAGAGGACATCTTGCTGGGTGAGATTCCACCGTCAGATCAAGGGAGGCAGGAACTTAACAGTTCTTCTTCCGGTCCCTAGGTGGCACTCACCCGGCCTCTTCAGTTCGCCCACTGCCATAGCTGTTCGCATTTTAGGCATATATAACCACAAACATATAACCTAGGAACCTCCTAAACAGAAGAAGAACTAGAGACACATCACAATCAGAAACATGGAAGAAACACGTTATGACATGTCGAAAACTCTGCTCTGAGGCAACTTCCAAATGCCTTACGACTAAGTATTCTTTTCTTTAATTTGACGATGGAAGGGAGGGATCAAGATGTCCTCTTATATCCCAGGAGAGAAGGACCCTTCTCGGTATGTATTCAATGGTCATTCTCCTCCTGGGGCGAGGACATCTTGCTGGGACCTCCCATAGCAGTCCGTAGAATCAGGGTGGGCCATCGTCATCCGCATTAATCACGTTTTGCAGCACTCTTCGCCCAAATGCAGCTTCCGCTGAGCTGTAAGCGTCTATCTTGTAATGGCGAATGAATGTCGAGGCGTTGGCCCATGTTGCTGGTCTGCATATTTCGAGAATTGATGCCCTACCGAACAAGGCCGCTGACGTTGCCGTACTCCGTACTGAGTGAGCCGTGACACCAGGTGGCGGAGTTAACTTCTGAGCCACGTACGCTTCCGCAATAGCTGCCCTGAGGCAACTACCGATAGCCCTGTTGGACAGCTTCGAGCCCTGGTTTGGGGCTGCAATGGACACAAATAACGAGTCAGACCTTCTTATATTCTCTGTTCTGATAATATAAGCTTTTAAGGAGCGCCGCAAATTCAGGTTGTGCCAAGTTATCTCCTTCGGATGGACCGGGTTTGGACAAAAGGGCAGTAAGACCAAATCTTGGTTAAGATGAAAATTGGACAGCACCTTCGGTTTGAAGGCTGGATCTGTTCTTAGTACCACTTTATCCTTGTGAAAGATGCAGAGTTCTTTCCTGACCGATAGAGCTGCCAGTTCTGATATCCTTCTGGCTGAAGTCACTGCTGTAAGGAATATTGTCTTCATCCTCAGATGTTTTAATGAAATATCCATTATGGGCTCAAAGGGGTGTCTCGTCATTCCCGTTAAAACCTTATTCAGATTCCAAGTGGGGAATCCATGGGTAATTGGGCCTTGGATTTGGGTGGCCCCTTTTAGGAAGCGGATATGAGGGTGCCTCGAAATCGGCTTGCCCTTAAAATTTGGAAGGACAGATACTAAGGCAGCCACTTGTCGCCGAAGAGTCGCCACCTTCAGTCTTTGTGCCAGACCATCTTGGAGGAACTGCAATACGTCTTGCAACCTTGGAGCCAGGTGATCCACCTTCTTCCGCCGGCACCAGCGAACGAATGCCTTCCATGAGGCATTGTAGATTCTGTTAGTGGACTGGCGCCTGGAAGCCATAATCGTCTCCACTACTTCAGTACTGTAGCCTTCCGTGACTAAACAGTCCCGCTCAACCTCCAGGCGGTCAGTTGGAGCCATTCCGGGTCTGGATGCCAAATGGGACCTTGTTGGAGCATATCCGGCTGTACTGGAATCTGCAGTGGCTCCCGCACTGACAGGCACACCAGGGTTGAAAACCACGGCCGACGAGGCCACTTCGGAGCTATTAGTATCACCTCCGCCTTGAGCTCTTTTATCCTTGCGAGTAGGCGTGTGATCACCGGAAACGGTGGAAAGGCGTAGAGCAAGCCCTTTGGCCACTGGGCCAGCAGAGCATCCGTCTTTTCCGCTGACGGATGGAAGTATCTGGAAAAGAACCTGGGCATCTGGCTGTTCTCCATTGTTGCAAACAGGTCCAGCTTGGGCTGACCAAAGATTGACGTTATCCAGGCGAAGATTTCAGGCTTCAGACGCCATTCCGCTGCGGACACCGTCGCTCTGCTCAGCCAGTCTGCTTGGACGTTTTCTTTTCCTTTTATGTATTCTGCCCTTATTGATAACAGGTTGGTCTCCGCCCAACACAAGGCCTGCATGGCTTCCCTGTGAAGGCTTGAGGACCTGGATCCGCTCTGGTTGTTCAGGTAGGCTTTGGTTGCTACGTTGTCCGTTCTCACCAACACATGAGTGTTTTTTATTCGACATCGGAAGTGTTGTAGAGCTCTGGAGACCGCCTTCATTTCCAGGACATTTATTGGGAGTTTTGACTCTTCTGAGGACCATTTTCCCTGGGCTGATTGGCCCTCCAGCGTGGCTCCCCAACCTCTCAGACCCGCGTCCGTGAACAGTTGCTTTTCCCATCTGGGACCGAATAGCTTTCCTTTTGACAGGTTAACCTTCACTTTCTTGTCCAGTTTTATGGAGATCTGGTGTTGGAATGGTTGTAACAAGCTCTGAAGCTGGCGAGAATGCAGTCTTCCCCATTCCACTGTGCAGAGGTTCGACACCAAGACGCCCATCATACTTGCCAGCGTCATTAGGGACGATGATCTTCCTCTTATTATCTGATTTGCCAGGTTTTTGATTTTTTTGTATTTTTCCTTCTGTCATGAAGAGTCTGGATGTCACCGTGTCGATCAGTACCCCCAGATGTCTAAGGGACTGGGACGGGGTTAGCGAGCAATTCTGAAGGTTCACGATGAACCCAAAGTCTCGAAGGATTTGCAACGCAATTGCGGTGTGGCTGTTTGCTTGCTGGAGGGACTGGGCCCTTAGTAACAGGTCGTCTAAATATGGATGCAGGTGAATTCCTTGCTTCCGTAAGTAGGCTACCGGGGCGATTAACAGCTTCGAGGAAACTCTGGGTGCTGTCGAGAGTCCAAACGGTAAAGCCCTGTACTGATAGTGGTTCTGACCCACGCAGAACCTGAGGAACTTCTTGTGACGTCTTCGGATCGGAATGTGCAGGTACGCTTCCGTGAGGTCTAGCGATGTAAGGTACTCTCCTTTTTGTATCGCCTCCGAGATGGATTTGAGAGTTTCCATTCTGAAGTAGCGAAGCTTGATGAAGCGATTCAGGAATTTTAGGTCTAACACAGCTCGCCAATCCCCGTTGGATTTGGGTACTGTGAAGAACACCGAGTACACTCCCGTCCTTTCCTCGCCATGAGGTACGGGTTCTATGGCTCCGATGTTGATCAGATGTTGTATGGCGGCTTGGGCTCTTTCCAGCTTTGGTTTTGATTTTGGGAAGGGTGATTGGACGAAGTGGTTTGGTGGGAACTTGAGGAATTCTATGGCGTAGCCCTTTTCTATGATTTCCAACGACCAGCTGTCTGCCTGGTATCTTGTCCACTGCTCCAAGAATAGGGCTAGTCTTCCTCCCACCGGGATGAGGGAGTCACGCCTTGTGAGGCTTTCCGTCTCTTTCCTGCTTTGGAGGATGGTTTCCCCTCTGGAACCTGTTGGAGTAGCCACCCCTGAAGTTCTGTCTGGTGTTGGACCAGCTAGATCTCCTGTCTTGTCTTTGCCTGTTATATGAGCCGAAGGCACGAAAGGAGTTACCTGCGAGTTGGGAGAACCGTCTATCCGTTCTTCTCAAGTTCCTTGGCATTACGCGCTTTTTATCACGTGTCTCCACCAGGACCTTGTCCAAAGACTCCCCGAACAGTTTGGATCCATGAAATGGATAAGCAGTGACGATTGATTTTGCTTTTGCGTCTGCCTGCCATGCTCTCAGCCACAGTGTCCTTCTCGCAGCTGCCGCTGTGGCCATGGCTCTGGCGTTGAAGATGGATGCGTCCAGGGTGGCGTCTGCTGAAAAACAAGCTGCTTTTAGCACTCTGTTCATTCCTTCTGCCACTCTCTTATCTGGTTCCGGCAACAGCTGAATTAGCTTCTTGACCCACATGATTGTGGCTCTGGATACAATTGACACTATTGAAGATGCTCTTAGAGACATTGCTAAGGTTTCATGAGTTTTACGTAAGGCAAAATCCGCCTTCCTATCCATTATATCCCTTAAAGATCCCTGGCCATCTTCCAAGAGAAGACCATAGGATTGCAGCCCTACTACCGGGGCATTCACAATCGGGGTTCTTAAGATTTCCTCTGAGTAATCAGGCATAGTATACAGCTTTTTTGCATACGCTGGTAACTGCCTGTTTGCCATGGGCTTTTGCCATTCTGCTCTGAATTTTTTCTCAAAAAATACTGGTAGTGGAAAGTTTCTAGGAACATCCTCCTCTGGGGGAAAGTATTCTTTATTGCCATAAGGCCTTCTAGGGTCCTGATCCTCTGGATCCTCCGTCCCCTGTTTCCATTTTAGGTCCAATGCATTAAGGCATTTTGATAGCAGATACTGATAGTCTTCTGGTTTAAAAAATCTTTTGGACACCTCAGGTAATTCCATAATTTCAATCACTTCTTCATCAGATAAAAATTCCCCATCTTCGTTTACTGAGGACTCATCTGCTGTAGAAGGATAATCCTCCCTATCAGGGCTCCAATGGGGTCTTTTGCGCGCTGCTTTAGTGGGCCAGGAGGGTCTTTGCTTGGCCAAGTCCCCATATTCCTCCCTTTCTGAGTCAGGGAGGCCTGGCAATGGGGCTTCGCTGGGAGGTTTGCCATTAACGGCCTTTCCCAGAGCCGAGTCTTTAACGGGGTGGGGAGGTTTTTTTTTTTTTTTAAGAGGAGAGACAAACGGAGACTGACACACACTTAGGTATTCACAAACAAGGTAAGGTAGATAGAAATAGGTAGAAATAGGAAAGATTTGAGGGTAAAATCTATTCGGATCTTCCAGCTCAACTGCTCTCCCTCCGAGGCAGAAACCGAACTGAAGAGGCCGGGTGAGTGCCACCTAGGGACCGGAAGAAGAACTGTTAAGTTCCTGCCTCCCTTGACCCGACGGTGGAATCTCACCCAGCAAGATGTCCTCGCCCCAGGAGGAGAATGTAGGATACATGCTTTAAATAAATAACAAATACCAGATCTGGTGATTCAGCACTGATCCTACAAATGGTTCTTAGCATTTATGTGCCTGTAAAGTATACCTTATACTGCACCTCAACTAATGCTTACCAAAGATGTGTAAAGGGGGAAGAAGAAGAGAACCACCTCCAAAGTGTTTCTTTGTACAAGAACATTTGAATCCAGCATGGCCGCACAAAGAGCTTTGACCTGCAGTGAACAGTAAAAAAGGAAGAAATTGCATTTCATCTAACAAAGTTGATTCAACATCATTCAAATTGCCTGACTGCATTTCCTGAGCAAATCCAAAGTTTTTCAGGTCTTCAGGAGGTAAAAAAGCCCCTTTTATATTACCTTTTATATCTCCACACTCTAAGCTTTACAAGACTGGCATCTCTGAGTAAAGAGAAAACCAAGTCAGACTTAACACAACCACAAGTGGCACAAATATATCAATATTCTTGTAAAATACTAAAAAACAAACCACTTGCACTAAATTCAAAATACTATAACAACTTAGTTTTTCTAGACATTATTTTCAGGTTTATTCTGGTAGACTAAAAAGGGACTTTAACCTTTCAAACTCAAGTTATATACTGTAAAGTGCCAAAATGTTGACTAATTTCTTCATGATACAAAAAGTAATGAAAGGAAAATTGCTCCTGTAATCTTTTAAGTTAACTCCACAAATCCTAACATAATTAATTGGGTTTCTACCTATAAAGAAGACAAAAACATCTGGTGTAGTCCCTACACTGAAAAGGTAGTGTTTCTGAACTTACTGTTCATAAGCTGGATTCACAATTTCAATGAGTATTTTTATGAAAGGACACATTCTGAGATCTGTGCTTCGAAAAGAATGCTGGTCAGTGGCTCCTGAAATGCTTTGAAGTTGCCCAGCAGTCTTCCCCAACCCCCAGGCTGCGAACTGGTACTGGGCTGTGGAGCCCTCGGTACCAGGCCGCGGCAGGGAGGAGAGAGGCGCAGGTGCCAGCGCGCAAGTGGGCGCGCCTCCCTTCCACCCCCACGGCGCGGCGCTTCCGGGCCCCAATGAAGTGAGCACTGCGCGTGGGGGGGAGGCACCAGCGGGGGCAAACGCACCAACGCAGAGCTACCACGCCTGCGTGTTTGCGCCCACCCATGCGCAAGCGCCAGAGCCTCGCTCCCCCCTGGTCCGCCCTCTCCCCCCCCGGTTCCCAGCCCGAAAAAGGTTGGGGACCACTGGCCAAGAGCACCGTTGGAAGGAACACACTGGAATATTCTACAGGACCTGTGGCCTTGGCCCATTATTCGAATATAAACATTTCATTGATGCTTTAACATATGAAGTTCTCCCTCATGCTGGGCTTTAGCTACACAACATAATGTGGACCTTGAGCACTACTGATAAAGAACGCACTGTTCACAAAAGCCAACTCCATCCACATTTTCCTCTGCTACTAGGGAATATCTAGGCAATAGTTCAGAGCATGGAGTTAAAAGCTTGAGCAAAGGGAAGTTACCATAACTAATTTACTCCTCCCCCTATACAAACACTGACAAATCCCTTGCCCAACAGTTCCTGAGGGGTAAAAGGAAAAATAGCCCTTCCTTCCCTTCTAAAGCAGCTGCCAGGGAAAGGAAGAAGGTAGAATAATATTTGGAGTGCTCCTTTTAGCATTTCATCTTTTGAATGGACGACCTGAAGCTTCCTTTCCCCTTCAAAGCAAGGAGTGGGAAGAAGTGGGATTTCTTCAACACAGAGATCCTTGACTCCATGTAAGTCTGTAACTGTTAATCAGTATTAAATCAGCAAAAGAATAAAAGTAATTATTTTAAAACATAATTAATTCAGAATTTGCCTATTTAATCTGCACTGTCTATAGTTTAGTTATATATCCCATCCACATGTGTCACTTACCGTTAACTTAGCATCAATTCCCAGCATATAATTCTGATATTTTCCACACAGTTCTCTGTTGATATGACTAACAGCAAAAAGGGACGCAGGCAGCCTTATGGAAGGGCTGACCAGGACACTCCCCCACAAGGCTGAGTAGAACACCTCTTTACCAATTAGGAGAGACAACTTCACAAGTAAAGAATCGGTTCTATTAATTAAGAAAAAATATAATTAATAAGTGAACAAGTGTCTTTATATAATACTGTATAAAAATATTTCTGATGCTGTCAGATTCCACTGATGTGAAAACTTAAAAACCTGTTAGGTAATTCAGCCATTAAGACATATTGCTATGCTTTGCCAAGAAGAGCTGACTCCCACATGAACACAGAGTTAACTTTAACTGTCTAGAGAATTAATTCTGTACTTTTCCTCTTGTTATTCTGTCAACTTCTCAGGAATACTACTCCCAATTAATAAACCAAAGGACAATGGTTAGGTGGGACCTGAGCAATACCACATAAGAAATGTTAAATCATGGGTGTAAGGTTTCTTTGTTTAAAAAACAGACTTTAGATGAAACTTATATGATGGACTAGATGCGGGACCTCCGAGGTGTTGCTGTGAAGACCCTGGCAGCTGCGTTCTAGACCAGTTGTAGTTTCCGGATCAAGGATAAGGGCAGGCCAGCATAGTGTGAATTGCAGAAGTCCAATCAATCCACCTGACTGTCAGGTGGATCACTGTGGCTAGGTGTTCTGGGGCCAAGTAGGGCGCTAGAAGTTTGGCTTGGCAAAGGTGGTAAAATGCCAGTCATGCTACCATCGTGATCTGAGCCTCCACTGAAAGGGAGGCATCAAGAATCACCCCCAGGTTCCTGGCAGAGTGGGCCACTGATAGCTGCACTCCATCCAGGTTGGGTAGGCGCACTTCCTCACTTGGACTTTTCCTGCCCAGCCACAGGACCTCCATCTTTGAAGAGTTGAGCTTCAGACAATTCTGCTAAAGCCACCTGGTCCAGGCAGCTGGCTAATGTTTCTGGGGGAGAGTCAGGGCGGCTATCCATCAAGAGGAAGAGCAGGGTGTCACCAGCCGAAACCTCTGCACTAGTTGAGCAAAAGGGCGCATAAAGATGTTGAATAGAATTGGAGAGAGAACTGTCCCCTGTGGGACTCTGTAAGCCAGTTAGTGATGGCTTGATGAGCTCTCTCCTAATGCTACCTTCTGTCCTCGATGCCAGAGAAAGGAGATCAGTCATTGATCAGCTATCTGATCCCGGCATTGGTGAGGGAATGAGCTAAAAGCTTTTTAACACCTGTTTGTGAATAAATGCTGAGATGAAGATTGATGAAGACAGGGAGCTTCATGCCTGGAGATTCATCCCATAGTAGGGGCTAGGCCATTTATGGCTTTAAAAGTAGGTATCAACATTTTGAACTGGCCCCAGACACTAACTGAGAGCTAGTTCAGCTGCCATAGGATAGGCATTATATGCTCTGACTAGGAGACTTCAATCAGCAATTTGGTACCTTTGTTCCTGACCACTGCAGTTTCAAAGCATCTTCAAAGGTAACCCTGTGTAGAGCGTGTTACAGTAGTACCGTCTCAAAATGACATTGCATAAGTTACTATGGCAAGGTCCTCCCCAAGTCAGATAGGGAGCCAGTTGGCAGGCCCAGCATAGATGGTAAAACGCACGTCTCGACACATGTTTGTCCATGAAAAGCAAAGAATTGAGCCCAAATTCCTGAGTGATACATTGCTTTTATGTGTTGGCTATTCTCCATGAATCTCTTGTTTCACAGGCATTCAGAGCAACAACAGAATGACCACACTGCAGTTAAATACTGCCCTTTCTCAATTTTAGCTCCCCATGGTCACCCTTCCCCCATTTCCCATTCTGCCAGAGAGCCTTTTTTCTTTTAAAAGGCAATTGCTAGATCATTCGAATATCAACCACAGTAAATCAGATCCTCTGAAATCCCAGCCTCAATTGTTTTTCAAGGGTCTCTACACACTGGGTTACAGACAGAAATATAAGAGAAAAGTAACAAAAAGGGCTTACTGTAAAAATAATAAAATCTAAAAATGTAGAGGAGCTGGTAGATTGTGACAACAGACAGTTGTAATGCTTTACCTATCCAGCAATTAAAAAAAAAAGTCAAAGGGGTTGAGGAAAAGAAAATTGTCAATGCAAATTGGACTATTTTATTTATTTATTTATTTATTTTATTAGTCGCCACTCTTGGCCACTAAAGCTCACTAAAACTTACAATTCAGAAAGACAGGAATGAAATAAAACTACCCAACCCCAATTAAAACAATAACCCCCCAATGGATATTATATACTTTCCTGTCCAAATCAACTAAAAATGCATTTAAGATTGCATTTCCCCCTAAAAGACCACAGAAAAGCAGGTTTGAGAAAAAATGTACCAAAGATGGAGAAAGGGTAAATGGAGCTTTATTGGACCACTATGTCATACAGATGATACAGAAGGCAATAAACAGACAAAGCTGTGTTGAAGCAGCAACACTATCTGATTGCAAAAAAACAAAACAAAGACTTATGGCTGTTTCTCTTTGAACCTCTTCCCTTTCAGAAGAACATTGGTGGGAGAAAGACAGAATGTATGTCACCACAATAATTGCTCACAGTTTTGAATAAAGTAAATAGCCAGAATCCCTTTAAGTAAACAGCAAGAACTGACATTTGTAACACGTCTTTTTCCCCTTCTTTAAATATGATGTTCGCCCCACCAATCAATGGAAATCCTAAGAGGGAAGAACTCTACATTTTGGGGAAATGAAAAGCTTCTTGGAGACTCATGGACAGTAGCATCATTCTTGTGAATAATGGTAAAAATTAGTCTTAGAATTTTCAAAATTTCCTTCAAACTATCAATTCCTTAGACTACTGCATAGTAAATTCTTTAAAAATGCATGAACTAGTAACGGATTTTGAGAAAAAACCAAACATTAGGGCCACAATTATATTCTGTGAATTAAAAAATACATGGAATTGAGATGCTTTCTCTTCCAAACAGGAAAGGTATAAAGGAGAGACTTCTTGGCTCAGCAAATGACAAAAGTGATTGAGGGAGGTGACTCACGTGTGAGCCATATGTCTCTAGTGCAAGTGTCATAACAGAAACTTTAGATAAGTCACTGCCTCAGTCTCAACCTCTTATTTGCATTATGAGTGCCAAGCTATACAGCTGTAAGGATTCCAGGGAAAATTACATGAAGCTATACAAAACTTTAATGCCAAATATCACTTCAATATGCTTTGCAAGCATAAGATCACAGAAAAACAAGCAAACAAGACTGTGGAAAAAAAAATCTTCAGACCTTGGAGACCGACTGTCAATTACAGAGATCCAGGTGCCCATTACAGAGAGCCAGCATGTAGTGGTTAAGAGCAGCCAATTGGCTGAAGGTAACCCAGCAGGCTTTGTATAAAGGAGTAGAGAATTTAATTCCCTATTCCTCCATATATTTAATTCCCTACTCTTCCACATGAAGTCTACTGGGTGATCTTTGGTTAGTCAAAACTCTCCCAGCCCCACCTACCTCATAAGGTGACTGTTCTAGGAAGAGATTGTGAGACTGTCTGAAGCTCCTTAGGATGGAGAGAAGTGGGATAAAAACAATCAACTCTTCTATTGCAGTTAGGAAAAGACTTGGCTGTTTAAATGGTTCTTGCTGCTACAGCATTTTTTTTTTACTGTATATTACAACTGTCCCCTTGTTTGAGGGTGGAAGCTTTGCTTGCATTTATGATTCTGCCATCAAATGCCATTTCTGTGGCCACTTCCAGATACTGAAAGAACATAGCAACTCCAGAACTACATGCTCCCATCCTTCTTGCATCTATTGCAGTTACTTACATTGTTCAATCACACAAAAGACTGTGAACACTGCACAAATAAACAGAAATATGTTAGTATATAATCGGATTTTTTTCCTATGAGTACATGATGCTAACCTGTCATAAATTTCTGACCCTTCCTCCAAACCAGGCAAAAGTCCAGTTATGAAGGCTTGAAGACTTGGCAGGAGAGACTTCTGTAAAGGAAGGAAGTATTTCTCATATAGACCAAGGAGAACCGGTCTAACTGACATTGCTGCATTTGCCAGCAGGGGAAACAAGCCTGAGCTGGGGGAGGAGAAAAAAAAAGAAAACTTAATTTTCAAAAGAGGAAAAAAGTACCAACAAGCAGATTAATTATATCAAGCTTAATTCCAATCTAATCTCTTTAAATAAAAAAAAGAAAACCCTTACCTGTAGAGGAATAAGTCCTTTGCAAGCCATTTGGTCCCAATAATTTTAAATATGATCTCATATGTCTCTAGTGCCTTTAAATGCACTCCACTAGGTAAAGCTGGATGCAAACACTGGGACAATCTCTTGCTGATAATCAAGCGTCTTGGTAAAAGGGAGTACTTCAAATTACTTTGAAGGGCCTGTAAACAGACAAAATATTGAGGAAGGGTATACTGTAAATGTGCGCTTAGCAGAATATTTCTAATGGAATTTTTGAGAACTGATGCTTTCAATGAAGTCAATGTTTTCAAGACATGGATATATCATGACCATGTTTATAACCACATACTCAACTACTTTTAAAGTCTTCCTTGTACAACACTCAATAGTCCCCCAGTGTACCAACACAGCTGGATGAATAGGAGAATGCTGTGGCTATGCAGCCATATGCAAGCAGTACATAACTAGAGAGCTGCTCATTACAAACGGCAAGTTTAGCAATAATTTCAAAGTTATTGTTTTACAAATTTAGACAGGTGTTTGTAGGCTTAGTTAATTTTCAAATATGTATCTATACGACTTCGTTGGCAGAGTTTAATATGCGAAGAATGCAGTGCACCAAGCTGCTTAAAAGAATAAAATAGTTTTGAGAAGAGAAACCAAATTTGTAAAGAAAGAGAAGAGAGAGAGTCCTAACTAACTGTCTAACAGTTGTTCTGCATCCATTCAGTGTGTTCTGGAGGCAAGCAGGGGGGAAATGTGCTCAAATGAAGAAGTAGTGCTCAATGTGCTCAAATGAGCAAATCAGGACACAAGAGGAGATTGGTTCAAAAATACCAGGAGCTCCTGATCTACACATCTCCTCCCATGCCCCATGTATGACACTCTTCACAAACTGCTGAATTATGCACATTACAGATCTTGCAATTCCAAGAGAATTAAGCTACTTCAGATGGCTAGTAGTTTGAGGGTTTGGTTGGCTACTTCTGCAAGCTAGACTGAACAAGTCACACACATCTGCACCCCCTCAGCTTGATGAAAGTCTAACTTCTACAGCAAACATTGTTATTAAATCATATAAAAATAAAAAAAATTTTAAGGCAGATTGTTATATTCTGTCTGTTGCTGTAAGAATGTATTCAGCAAAGTATATTGCATGAATATAGTGCAAACTAGTGTCTAACAACCATTTACAAAGAGAAATGCAAACAGAACACTCCAATGCATCTAGGGTTGCCAAGTTCCCCCCGTCCCCCAGAACACCAGCAATGGATGGGGATAGAGCCTCATTAACCTTCTCATTAACCTTCTTGCACGTAGGCATCATGGTGAATTGGGAAGAATTCAACCCAGCTTCACACACTAGAGAATGCTGAAGGGTTCCTGCAGGCACAACTGTACACTATGTTCCTGCCTTACAGCAGTTCAGTTGAAGCTTGTTTAATATATGAATGCAGCCTACCTCTACATCCAGTTTTCATATACCTGTCAATTCACATAGATGGATTGTTGTGTATCAAACAAAAGCTTCACATTAACAAATCATAGTCCCTTTGTTTTATCAGAAAGAAAATCTCTCTGTGTGCATTAGGAATTCAGTATAAATATGCATTTTAAATTAATGGTAATTTTTTGGTGTTGCTATTTTCTCTACTGTTGGATATAACCACTCCCCTGCTTGTCATGAAAATGTATGCCACAATGAATTTGTTGGTCTAATGCACCACAAGACTCTCATTCTGCTAGAGATTAAAATTGTTAAATCCTCAGAAAAAAACAGGGAACTTTCCCCCCATACTTCACAGAATATGTGTGTTTTAGTTTTAACATGCATCTTGAAAATAAAGAGATGGCAGCAAACAGCAGCGCTAACGCCAGCTATTAAGTACATAAGGAAGTGTATTGACATCTGAATTGAAAAGAGCCTAAGACCTTAGCATTGTGCTAAGGCTGACATGATTTGGACACTCAGACTGAAAAGTCCCTCCTGCATTCATAACAATAAATGTCAATTTAGCCAGCACCAAACTGTACTAAATTCCAAGCAGTCACGTGGATTGTCTTCACTCTGAAAGTAAAAGGCAGAACTCTCTGATGACAATGCATACCCTGCACTTTACTTCCACCAATATGTTGTAGGTGCATCAAGTATAACTGGTTCTCAACCTGGACAAAGATAAATCTTTGGCTATCAGCACACAAAATTAAACACAAGCTTCAGCTGAGCAGTTATAAATCATCAGAAAAGCAGGGAGTTCCATTTTGATTTTAAAGTTTTTATGGGCCACCGGGCTCTCCTCTTAAAAAGGTAAAGGTAAAGGTATCCCCTGTGCAAGCACCGAGTCATGTCTGACCCTTGCGGTGACGCCCTCTAGCGTTTTCATGGCAGACTCAATACGGGGTGGTTTGCCAGTGCCTTCCCCAGTCATTACCGTTTACCCCCCAGCAAGCTGGGTACTCATTTTACCGACCTCGGAAGGATGGAAGGCTGAGTCAACCTTGAGCCGGCTGCTGGGATCGTACTCCCAGCCTCATGGGCAAAGCTTTCAGATGGCTGCCTTACCACTCTGCGCCACAAGAGGCTCTTTTATATATTTGCTCCCTTTCAAAGCATGCGACAAGCTGCACACACCCCATGGAGGCCTCTACCCACTATTTTTCTAAAAATAATCAATGCACTTAAACTTGTTTTTATAGTAAAACGGTTGTATGTCCATACATTATCTTAAGGTCAGCTTTTAGAAAGCAAATGATTCTATAGAGCCACAGTTGAAATAAACCTTGACCCAAGTTCTTATTTATTTATTTAATATTTGTTTCTATACCGCCACTATCAGCAATAGCTGTCGTGTGGCAATTTACAGATAAAACGATACAATTACAATATAAAACCCCATAAAAACCCTATACAAAACAACAAACAGATGGCGGCATAGTCAAATTCTCCAGCCCTTCTAAACTTAGCCCTGTTGTTCCAGCCAATGGACCCATACTGATGACTTTAGACAGTGATGGGAATCCGGAGGCCCTGATCTTTAAAAAGTAATCACCCTCACCCTGTGACGACTACAATGCAATTTTCACCAAACCTAAAGGAAGTTTATTATTCTTTAATAACTTCTACACAAAAATCAATTGAATGAGGTGGGAAGGCCTAGAAAACTTTTAGAGCTGTTCACTGACATTAAAAAAGCTAACCACTACTTCCAGCATTCAGTTGAAAAGTGCCATTGGTTATTATTGTTCATCTATGAAGAGTGTAATTTTGTCCCTATGGAGAACTTTGGCACTGGAAATTAGTGAAAACAGTTCAGTTTTATACCTATCCCTCCATGGGTACTAATCAGTCAAGTGAAACTCCTGAGGCTACCAGCCCCAATCACTAAATATTACAGTCAGTATTCTGAAGTGACCAGGAAGTGAGGTGACTGGACTGTGGCTCTATGAACTCTCACCCTTTGAAACTAGGGAAAAGATTCCATCCCTACCCCGTTCCTAGTATGTATGTTTCAAATCAAAAGCTACCACTACTTTCTATCAACAATAGCCTTGCATAACTTTCCCCCATTAATTTAGCTCTACATAAATAAAGTGATCTTCTGAAGATTCTATAAATACTGTAATTCTAAATACTGACAGTGACTTAGCACATGCTAAGCACATGCTAAGTCACTCAGTTGAGCAACAATAAAGCTAGTGGAAGTGACAGCATTCCAGTTGAACTATTCAAAATCTTAAATGATGATGCAGTAAAAGTACTACACTCAATATGCCAGATGGAAATACCAGAGCATCTTATCTCTTGAGAAACCTATATGCAGGTCAAGAAGCAACAGTGAGAACCGGGCATGGAATCACTGATTGGTTCAAAATTGAGAAAGGAGTTCGGCAAGGCTGTATACTGTCGCCTTGCCTATTTAACTTGTATGCGGAGCACATAATGAGAAAGGCAGGCTTAGATGAGTCACAAATTGCAGGGAGAAATATCAACAACCTCAGATACCACTCTAATGGCAGAAAGCGAAGAGGAACTAAAGAGCCTCTTGATGCCGGTGAAGGAGGAGAGTGCAAAAGTTGGCTTGAAACTCATCAAGAAAACAATGATCATGGCACTGGCCCTCTCAATTCCTGGCAAATAGATGGGGAAGAAATGGAGGTAGTGACAGATTTTATTTTCCTGGGCTCCAAGATTACTGCAGATGGGGACTGCAGCAAAGAAATTAAAAGATGCTTGCTCCTAGGGAGGAAAGCTATGACAAATCTAGACAGCATCCTAAAAAGCAGAGGCATCACCCTGCCAATGAAAGTGCGTCTAGTCAAGGCTATGGTCTTTCCAGTTGCAATGTATAGCTGTGAAAGTTGAACCATAAGAAAGGCCGAGCGTCAAAGAATTGAGGCTTTTGAACTCTGGTGCTGGAGAAGACTCTTGCGAGTCTTTGGGTTGGACTAGGTGGCCTGTATGGCCCCTTCCAACTCTATGATTCTGTAATTCTGAGTCCCTTGGACTGCAAGGCAAACAAACCAGTCAGTCCTAAAGGAGATCAGCCCTGCCTGCTCCTTAGAAGGCCAGATCCTGAAGATGAAGCTCAAATACTTTGGCCACCTCATGAGAAGGAAGGACTCCCTGGAGAAGAGCCTAATGCTGGGAATGATTGAGGGCAGAAGGGGACGACAGAGAATGAGGTGGCTGGATGGAGTCCCTGAAGCAGTTGTTGCAAATTTAAATGGACTCCGGGGAATGGTAGAAGACAGGAAGGCCTGGAGGATCATTGTCCATGGGGTTGCGATGGGTCGGACACGACTTCGCACCTAACAACAACAACAACAAACAGCAGTTTGGTTTCTCTTTGTAAAGTACACTGAATTCTAGGGGATCGATTGGCTGTTTTGACAAAGGATTATCATTGGCTTTATTTGGTTGTGACACAGATGTAACAGAATTGATTTTTGCTATATATTCCCTGTCATGTAAGAAGATCATAATCATAGAATCATAGAGTCGGAAGGGGCCATACAGGCCATCTAGTCCAACCCCCTGCTCAATGGAGGATCAGCCCTAAGCATCCTAAAGCATCCAAGAAAAGTGTGTATCCAACCTTTGCTTGAAGACTGCCAGTGAGGGGGAGTTCACCACCTCCTTAGGCAGCCTATTACACTGCTGAACTACTCTGACTGTGAAATTTTTTTTCCTGATATCTAGCCTATATTGTTGTACTTGTAATTTAAACCCATTACTGCGTGTCCTCTCCTCTGCAGCCAACGGAAACAGCATCCTGCCCTCCTCCAAGTGACAACCTTTCAAATACTTAAAGAGGGCTATCATGTCCCCTCTGACAAAGAGTGCTTGCACTCGAAAGCTCATGCTGTGAATAAATCTTTGTTGGTCTTAAAGGTGCTACTGGACTCTGATTTTAGTTAGACTGTAATTCAACTGATGAAACTAAAGCTGGCTAATTCACAGCCCCATCTCAAAAGACCCTCCCGCCCCACCAGTGATTTCCTGGGAAACCGAGATCTAATTTTTTAAAAAGAGGGCAGAAGAGAGCGAGGGGATAGAATAACAGCAAAAATCCTGCATTTAGTACTATAGAAGTAGATACAACCCCTTGCTAGCAATTCTTGTAGGAGGTATGCGTGTGTGCAAACACAATGATTTCTTCTAAGATACTGAAGGACAAAACTGAAATGAAGTGTGACAAGAGTGTTGGGTCTGAATCCACACTAAGAAGATTAAGAAGATTAGAAAACATGCAGCAGATGGACTGATGTCAGTAAAAGAACCTGATAACCAGATCTACTACATTGTTGTACATTTCAAGAGGTTTCCTAGAATAGATTAAGTATAGTATGTATAGTTCAGAGGTATGAAGGAAACTATATTTTATTTAATTTGGGGGGATAGATCTTTCTACCCTTAGTAGAAGTGCCTAAGGCATGCCATGTCACAATGCAAAACGTGGGTTACAAAGCTAGAAGACAAAGCAGTGAAATAAAACTGCAATAGACTACAGTACTATTCCTTATCAAAGCAACCTCCTCAATTCTATTTTGCACATTCAGAAAAATTATAGAAGTGTAGGGGCCTTCTTCACATCCTCAACAGTTATCTGCTCACGGCACAAGCCAATGCTAACCCTTTGCAGGATGGTACCTTCATGAAACTTTTGTGACATAGTTATTATGACAGGCAGTCCTGAAGATATGTGGGTCCATGGACATCTGGAGGGCCGCAGTTTGACTACCCCTGCTGTAGATGATAACCAGAACCTCGAATTAAACCCAGTAACTGATTGGTGAGCAATGGAATGACTGCAGAATGGTTGATAGGCACCTTCTACCTGATGCCAGAAGTAGCCAGGATGCAGCATTCTATATCAACTAGAGTTTCCAAGTTGATTTTAAGGGCAGATCCATATAGAGCAGTGGTTCTCAACCTGGGGGTTGGGACTCCTTTGGAGGTCAAACGACCCTTTCACAGGGGTCGCAGTAGGGCAAGCAGCCTGGCCAGGGGGGATGGGTGTCATCCACACAACAGTCCTGCGGGGTAAATCGAGAGAGTGTTTGTCTGGAGCAGCAGAAAAGAGCAAGATCGGCATGGTGAGGCAGAACTGGACTGAAAACCCCCGGGGAAATAAACAGTTTACATACAATCGTGAATAATGGATCTTTATGCCATTGGTCAGTTTCGGTTTAATTTCTGTGAAAGAACACTTGCATAATCTTATGGTTGGGGGTCACCCTAACAACATGAGGAACTATATTAAAGGGTCGTGTCATTAGGAAGGTTGAGAACCACTGATATTGAGGGTATTAAAACAGTTTAGCTTGAACATAACCAGCATGGATTCATGTGGCCAAATCTAAGGTCAGATGTCATCTTATGAGCTAAATGTAGCTGGAAGAGTGTCTTTTTTTTTAAAGCAGCATTGACTTGCTTCTCCACTGATGGTGCTGGATCCCATATTTATTTATCATACTTACATATACTCCTATAAACTCTTAACAGAGTCAGGGGGTGTCAGCTGGATCTCATCAAAAATGGGAAGCCCACTGTTCAAGACCTCAGCCTTTCCAGATAATACTATTTCTGTCTTATGGGATTTTTTAGATGGATTTTTTTCACTTTTTGCCATTTAACCAAAGCAGTAAAGTAAAAGATCAGGACTTTCATAGAAACATTGTGCAATGTGGATAAACAAATATTAAAGTGGATATCATCAGCAAACTGATGACAATACACTTCAAAATCATTAATGCTTTCCTGTAAGGGCTTTACACATTAGTTGAATAGCATGGAGCACAGGACTGAGCCTTGGAGAACCCCACAAGGCAAGTCCCACGTATCAAAGTTCTGAAAACGGACTTTGAAAGGGGCAGCAGGCAGGAGGGCTCCTGCAGAGTGCTGTGGCTTCCTGGCCTCTCTGGCTCACTGGTGGACAAAAGGCCTGGGAATCTGGTGGCCCATCCATGGGTGCTGAGCCACCATAGCCAGTGCAGTGGCCACAGCCAGCAGCCTCCCCCATTCCCCGGTGGCCAGGAGGCTTTGGAGTTTGGCAGCCCAGCCACAGGAGCTAGGCTGCCATAGTCATGGCACCCATGACGAAGTGCAGCGCACAATTCCCACTGAGGGACAATCAGATAGTGTGTACGTTGTGCACAGACAAACCAAATATTATCTGGGTTAACACTTCTTTCCTTACAAGCATGATCTCCCCCCCCCCCCACATACACACACACTTTCTTTGTTTAATAAGTTGGCGCAGCCCTTTTCTTCTTTCATGGTTAAGAGTAAAAAATGACACTGTCGCAGCAGTGGACATAATTCATTTTCTGACTGCACACATAGATAGGAAGAAGGTAAGAATGTTTACGGATCCCCCATTCATTCACACAATGTAAATCATGGTTTGCTATTACCTCTGCAGAATGCCATTGTGTAATTTTACTAAAATAAAGGGAAGGAGAGATGAATGGAGGAACACATTCCACAACTGTATGGCTTTTTGATTAAAAGCTGCTTCAAAACAGTTTGGGTCTATTGTATACATACAAAGAGATAAAGTTTTAACTATAATTTCAAGCAATAAAAGAGCTTTCCATTGCTAGTTCCATAGACTGCATTTTCCAGTTCTATTTCTCCATGAGCTAAATTTAGGAAGTTAATGTAACAACACAGGGCAGAATAATGAGTAGTGTGCCTCGTGAAAGATCAATGGTTTGTCGTACCTACAAGATACAAAGATACTACTAAAAATCATTAATTTAAAATGAGGATAAGTATATTACTTTCATTTTTAAATTTTCCTTGGGATAAAACCAAAATGTTAAATCCTGCCTTTATTTATATATTTATTTTATATTTCTATGCTGGCCTTTTCTGAAGGCTCAGGATGGCTAACAACATACTAGAGTAAAACATTCCTTATTTCTGCTTCAGATAGCCCTCAAGTCATTCCTAAGGGTCTACCATCTACTAAAAGAGGCATTTTGTGGATATCTGTGCGCTACAAAGGGTGGACAATGGAAACCATTGACAGAAAACTTAGAATGTATCCAACCATAACTTTCAATTTTAACAAGCTTTGCTAAAAATTAGATATTTACCTTGTTGAGTTTTCCAAGAGATGATATAAGATCTGCCCACTCACTTGAAGATTCAAAGTTCCTCAATGCTTTGTCAATCGCTGAGGAATAATTTCTGTATCTATAATCACCAAGCAGCTCCTGTTCTTCAGGATCCATTTTAGATTTTCATAGCCAAAGCAGGCTGGTAAGCTAAAACAAACAAACAGTGAAACAAAAAACAATGTCATCTGACATACTGAACTCATTGTTTGCCAAGTACATGTGTAAATATTCCTAATGAGAGACAGTAAATGTAAAGTGAACATTTAGAAATAAGTTAACACTTTGTGTATCACACTGGAAGGTTAGTTCCACAAAGAAGTTGCAACAATACAGCTTTAAGGCTGTAGCTCAGTACAAACAATGCTTTGACTTGCAAGAATTATCCATTGTTCTATGGGGAACCTGAGAGATATCAGGTTCATTCATAAATTATTTTACCAAAGAAATTCAGAGTATTGTTTACTTGAACTAAAATGCTTTACTTTCCAGCATAAACTTTAGTTTTCCAGCTAATAATCATAGAGTTGGAAGGGGCCATACAGGCCATCTAGTCCAACCCCCTGCTCAACTCAGGATCAGCCCAAAGCATCCAAGAAAAGTGTGTATCCAACCTTTGCTTGAAGACTGCCAGTGAGGGGGAGCTCACCACCTCCAAGGCCTATTCCACTGCTGAACTACTCTGACTGTGAATTTTTTTCCCTGCTATCTAGCCTATATCATTGTACTTGTAGTTTAAACTCATTACTGCATGTCCTCTCCTCTGCAGCCAACGGGAACAGCATCCTGCCCTCCTCCGAGTGACAACATTTCAAATACTTAAAGAGGGCTATCATGTCCCCTCTCAACCTCCTTTTCTCCAAGCTGAACATTCACAAGTCCCTCAACCTATCTTCATAGGGCTTGGTCACTTAGCCCTAGATCATCCTCGTCTCTCTCCTCTGTACCCTTTCAATTTTATCTACGTCCTTCTTGAAATGAGGCCTCCAGAACTGCACACAGTACTCCAAGTGTGGTCTGACCAGTGCCGTATACAATGGGATTATGACATCTTGTGATTTTGATGTGATGCCCCTGTTGATACTGCCCAAAACGGCATTTGCCATTTTTACTGCTGCATCACACTGCCTGCTCACGTTTAGCTTACAATCCACAAGTACCCCAAGGTCTCGTTCACACACAGTGTTACCTAGAAGTGTATGCCCCATCCAGTAGGCATGTTTTTCATTTTTCTGACCTAGATGCAGAACTTTACACTTATCTTTATTAAATTGCATCTTGTTCTCATTTGTCCATTTTTCCATTGTGTTCAGATCTCGTTGAACTCTGTCTCTATCTTCTGGAGTACTTGCCAGTCCTCCCAATTAATGACTAAGTAATGACTAAAGCCTGAAAATGTGTAAATTGTATGTTGATATTAAAATATGTATTTTCCTCCGCACACATGTGCTATTACAATGATGTATGTCATACTTTATATACAGAAACAAAATAGGCAGCTACAACACATACTTACTGCATCTTACTATCTAAAGCCAATCAGTAGAAAAAATGAAATAATATCCATATAAACATTTGTTAAGCCTGTCATTAGTACCTAAGGTCAGAAACCTTCACTATTAAATGGAATATTTTGTGAAATAAATTAAAACATTATGATGGAGGCGTAGGGCTGAAGTTAAGCAACTGTAGTGATGAGGTCACTGGCTACAAATTTTCTAAACTGTGTTCATATATATGAAAAATAATTCTCTTAAGAGTTTTCATTCAGTCTTCTAATGAAATAAAAGCAAATACCTTTCCAGAATTTAATAATGAAGTTTTCTGACCTTAGGCACTAATGACAGACTTACCAAATTTTTATGGATACTGTTCCATCACTACTGATTGGTTGTAGACAGTAAGATGCAGTATTAATTAATTTTGTTCCTGTATATAAAATATGACATACAGAACTGCAGTACTACATGTAGGTGGAGGGAAAATATTGTTTAAATGTCTCTAGTAAACAAATTTAGGATTGTAGCCTCAGCCACATAACTGTCATGAAGCTGAAGTGATCTGGATGTATAAGGCCACATGGAAGCAAATGCTAAATATTTTCCTCAGGTTTTAGCAACCAAGTTAATCATTAACTCTTAACAATAGCACAATCAAATGTAAATAGGAGTTACTTTCCTGTGTTTACACAGTAACATATTGTTTAGTAGAAGTTTTCAAGTGAATATTAATTGACAGTTCCACAATGTTAGGTATCAACCAACAATACAGAAATAACTACTGAAGAAAGAAAAAAACTTGGACTTTATAAACACCTTAATATGAGTAGTGGCAGAAACGGCAATCTCTTAGACCCCCGGTCTGCAACCTTTTTCAGGTTGCGGACCGCTGCCAAGGGGTGGGGGGAGGGCGACCCGGGCCCCCGCACATACGCGGCACCCCCAAGCAAACGCGCATGCATGGACCTGCCGTACATGCGTGTTTGCACCCGATGGGGCTGCAAATGCGCACATGCGGCAGTTTAGTGCACATGCGCGAGGCCAATGCGCGTGCACATTTGCGCTCCCGTCGTGGGTGCAAATGTGCATGTGTGGTGACTCTGTGCATGTGCACATGCGTGAAACTGCCACACGTGTGCGTTTGCGGCCCCGTTGGGCGCACATGCTCGTTTGCGCCGCCAGCGTGCCGGTGGCCGCGCTTCCCTCTCTCCCCTCCTCCCGCAGCAAGAAGCTTGCCAGGCCACAAGCTAACTGGCCATTTCGGCAGCCGATTTGCTTGCGGCCTGGCAAGCTTCTTGCTGTGGGGGGGCGGGAAGAGGGAGCCGCTGCCCAGCGCCGAAGCTCTTGCGGCCTGACACCGGGCCGTGGACCGGGGGTTGGGGACCACTATCTTAGACCCTGTCTGAATTATTTGCCTTGATTTAAATGTAGGTCTGTTGTCTACTAAGTTTAAGCATCGATTTGTATCACTGGAATTGACTGTCTGGTATCCTCAGCATACATTGGTAAGACTAAGAAAGTCAAATATGATTCCAGATTGACTTGCTCAAAGTATTAATCTTTTAGGTGGCATACAGAACATATGAACTACATTACATATTTTGCTCAATACAGCTGATAACAATGAAATGACTTAAGGTTAAACAAAGGGTACCCAGACTGCAGCTCTGAAGACTACAGTCAGGATATAACTCCCCACCTCAGACTAATTATGCATGTCCAACAGGCCCTTGACTTTCATTTCTTAAACAACAGTTGAAGAGTCAGGTTTAAATCTCCATGGAAACTTCCTGAGTGACCTTGTCAGTCATACATGCAGCCTAGCCTACTCCATAGGGTTGTTGTGAAGATAAAATGGAGGAGAGGATAACAATAGGAGCCACCTTGGGCTCCCATTATGGAAAAAGATGGGGTATAAGCAAATTAGTAAACAGCAACCAATTCAGGAAAAGCTTTTGAAATGAAAAGTGTTGTCAAAAGTAGTTTGCAGTGTGGCTTCGAAATTTGCTTTTTGAAAAACTAAGTATCAACTGGGGCACTTCCAAGCCCTTACTCACTCTTAAGGCAGCTTTTTGGATACCTGTCTTCGTGCAGCTGTCCCATTCCAAGGATCCACTCTGAAACCTGTATTATACATTTCTATACAGTTCTGCACTCCCTTTTTTTGCATACTCCCACAACAGTCCAATATGGTGCTAGGCTGTGGTAAGCATGAGTCACCCGATAAGCTTCAGAGCTAAGTGGATATTTGAACGTGTGCAACACCAACATTCAAGTCAAACATCTTAGTTGCACTGATGTAAGAAAATCTTCTTTGCCCTACAACTGTTTAAAAAAGGACAGAACAACACACAGTCCACTAGATCAGGGGTAGTCAACCTGTGGTCCTCCAGATGTCCATGGACTACAATTCCCATGAGCCCCTGCCCCTGGTATTCTTGGGGTCTGTTCCCTAACTTGGAAAGGGAATGTGGAAAGGAAATGCAAAGCACAGGGGAATAAATATCAAAGGAAAAATAAAATACAAGCATAATCAAATAAAATGCATATTAAAACAGATACCCAATATTTGTTTTAAAGTGACAAAGACCTTTGCAATGGTTGGCAACATATTTATCCATAGCTATCTGTAATAAGCTGTACTACCCTTTCACTACCATTTTTCTTCCAGAACAAGAGACTGCAATACGACTGATGCGCAGGGCTCTATTCCACAAATGCTTACCTGACAAACAAAACCTGCCATAAGAACCCTGCTGGGTTTTGCTGCAACACGGCTACCCCCCCCCCATCACTGCAGTTCCCAGTACTGATGCCCTGCCCTGCAGAAGACCAACCAGTTCTAGAGTCTATTTACTGAGGCTGAAAACAGCCGTTTCCGCGGTCCACCTCAACACGGTTGCCTCCGCTTCAGCTGCGCTGTACAGGCGTGCCCTGAGGTGCGTGTGTGAAGAACCGCGAAAAGGCCAGTGCACTGACCAGGCTGGAACTGCCTCCTGGTCTCCCCCGCATTTCCTTTAAACAGGCTACTTCGCGGCAACCCCCACCCAACAGCTGTGAAATATCAGTGTCAACATAACCGCTGGTCTAACACCCAGCTACTGCAGCACCCGGGGAGACTCCCAGGAACTGTGAAACACGCCCCAAACACAGACACGGCGTGCGTGTGGGGAAACAGGCCCTCCCGCACCGACCCCCTTGCCTCCACAGGTGCAATTGGGATAACGGGCGAGAGATCAGAAATGGAAGGAGGTGCGGAGGGGTTGCTCCTCCGGTTTGAGAGCATCAGAATGTGCTGGATCCGCCGAGACGGTGCCGCTTTAGAAAGGGCTCCCCTTCCAAGCAGCTTCTCGGGACCATCATTACCCAGGATATAAACAAGTTGGACACATTGCTCTGCTGAGTAGACTTCCTCCGTGTTGCAACTGCTTCTCCCCTACTCACCGTCTGAAGGAGCAAGTACAGACGAAATGCCCCACTAATTCGGACGGCGGCGCCTCAGTTGCTCCCGCTGCGGCGACGTGTACCGAACAGAGGCGGGGCGGGGCGGAAGCCGGGGGCTAGCCGCGAGGGGGCAGGCCCGGGAGAGGAGAATGGAACGCCCCGTTGCTGTGGCGACCAGGCCCGGGAAAGTGCGGCATTTTTTTGCCTTTCAAGGTGGGCCAATACCACCGAGGAGCGTGTGGACGTTTGGAAAAGCAACAGAATATGGACAAGACACACGCGTCCTTTCCCAAAGTGTTCCAGCCCCAACGCTTTGGTGATGATTTTTGGCTGATGATCTGCTCGGAGACAGACACAAATATAAAGTTTCCCCGCCTGCCTCAAGGATGGTATATTCCAGAGGCTTGGGTGTATATGGACGTATCTCTAGTTCCATCTGCTGGTCGGAGCAGAGTGAAGAGAAAGGAGAGCAATGGCTCTGCAGAAGTCCCAGGGGACAAACCGCTGCTGTAAAACAGAACGGTTATCCTGAATAATGAAAGTGCCATCAAATCGCTTCTGACTAATGGCGACCCTATGAATTAATGACCTCCAAAACGCCTTATCATTGATAGTGACTCTTGTCTTCTAATCTGATTCAAGTAGCATAGTTTAGCCATTTTACTTTCTAGGGTGAATTCCTTTGGTCTAGAACCCACTTTTTGGCAGTCCACAGTATCGGTAAAACTCTCCCCAATCTACTTTCTTCCAGTTAGCTTTCTTCATTGTCCCACATTTATCTATTCTTAATGAAATGTGAGAACCTCTTGTGGTGCAGAATGATAAGGCAGCAGACATGCAGTCTGAAAGTTCTGCCCATGAGGCTGGGAGTTCAATCCCAGCAGCTGGCTCAAGATTGATTCAGCCTTCCATCCTTCCAAGGTCGGTAAAATGAGTACCCAGCTTGCTGGGGGGGGGGGAGTAATGACTGGGGAAGGCACTGGCAAACCACCCTGTATTGAGTCTGCCATGAAAACGCTAGAGGGCATCACCCCAAGGGTCAGACATGACCCAGTGCTTGCACAGGGGATACCTTTACCTTTACCTAATGAATTTTGATGTGAGCCAGATCACACTTTGTTCAGTCCCTGACCCCAGCTGTGATCCATCCTGAAGCTTGTGAATAATTTATTAAATAAAATGTGTATGGTATGTTATCTATGCTCTAGGCATGCATAAACAAAAAAGAGAGATTGCTGTCCTGAAGGACACACAATCTAAACACTGATGACCACAGAGATACAATAGTGCCTCTGCAGAGGCATTATCCAGAATGCATTCCCATCATTTCTCAGCAACCATAGCCTTCAGAGGAAAGTTTGGAACAAGTTTTCAGAAAGTAACTGGGATACCATAAAGAGGTGCAACACTAAGCATGTTTATCCAGAATTCATCTTGCTGCATTTTTTAGACTTGCTTCCTATTAGTTGTGTGAAAGACTGGAGCCTTATATAGCCCACTTATTTAGGTAGTGTGCTGTGGGTGAAGCAGCCACATGAAGCAGCCAAAGCTCTGCCTCAGCTCCACTGAAATTCTTCCCTCTGTATGTTTTGCTTCCATTACTGATTGGCACTCAAATCCTAGTTGCTATATTTCTATATAATGGGTAAATCAATTGTAAACTACCTTGAATCACAAGGAATTTTTTTTCATAAATAAATTCTGTATGACAGCTTCACGAAATGGTAGTTATCTGTCTGGCTTAATTCACATTTTACTACAGCTCCCACTTTTCCATAGTTTATTTCTGTGGAATGTCCATTGTGCCTGCATGTCAGAACTAGGGTTGCCAGGTCCTTTCTGACTACCAGTAGGGGATAGGGGGTAAGATAGCCAGTTCCAGGTTTGGAAGCTTCCAGACCTTTGGGCATGGAGCTGTGGAGGACAGAGAGCCCAGTCACTAGTAAATGATCCCAGATATATATACCCAGTCACACTGTGCCTTTGAGAAGTTCACAGCATGAGTGAACTTAACAGTAGTCAATGCAAACATTTTTCAAGTCCTGATTACCAACTCCAAATTGATGGTGGAAGCTTTATGCATGAGAAAGGGCTGTAGTTCAATGGATGAGCATCTGGTTTTGATTACAGAAGATCCCACCTCTTTGAAGATCCCACCTCTCAGCCACAGTAGCTTGAGTGCAAGGCTCCTTTCTTGGAGGGGCTTTTTGCTTTCCCTCTGCTTCTGAGAGAGAGTGGGCCTCTTCTTCCTGCTGATCGCCACTCTTTTCTCTGGCAGCTAATGTGGTATATGGTTAAAAGCAGTGGCTTCTAATCTGGCAAGCTGGGTTTGATTCCCTGCTCCTCCATAGGCAGCCAGCTGAGTGACCTTGGGCTCATCACAGCCCTGACTGGGCTGTTTTGACTGAGCAGGCCTGTCAGAAGCTCTGTCCGCCCCCCGCCCCCCCACCTCACAGGGTGTCTGTTGTGGAGAGAGAAAGGGAAGGCAATTGTAAGCCACTTTGAGACTCCTTCAGACAGTGAAAAGTGGGGTATAAAAACCAATGCTGCTTGTTCTTCCTTCTTCATCATATTGCAAGTATGTTGTGAACAGAGAATGGCAGAAGTGTTGGGGGTTTGCGCCTCTCTGGAAATGGGTGTGGCACACCTGGCACTCTGCCCCACAGGGGTCACTGAGGAGGGTACAGAAATATTTCCAAACTGTGGGCTTCTCCACACCCTATAAATCCTCTCTCAGTGCTGCCTTTTCAAAGAGTGTCAAGCAGCAACTGTTTGTGCCTCTGAGCAGTGCTAACAGCTTTTTTTTTTACCTCTGTAGAGAGCCCAGGAACAGACAAAATGAGTTAAAAGAGTGGTCAGACCTCTTCCCAAATCCACCCTGACCCAGGAGGACTTTCCCTCAGAGGTGAGGAAGGGGGGCAGAGGGAAAGTCAGGCAGTAAGTTCCTGAATGCAGAAAAAATATTTATTCACATCAAGGAAATCCAAAAGCACTTCATTGTATGCTACTTATACACAGGGGCACCTCTATCCAAACCTAGGAAAGCTTTATAGGCAGCTAATGCAATTTAAATAGGAGAATCCCAACAGACAGTCAATGAGATATTGCCTCTCCCTGCCCCATTGCTGGTATCGTACTCTTTTGAGTCTCAGGCTCTGTGTGGTTTCTGTCTTCTGTTACAGGAATATGGTTGGTAATCAGCAAGATCTAGATGGGTGATACTACAGTTTTTTTGTGAAAACTCCTCCTTTCTCTCTGATCAGAAGGGTGCAGTGGGCCAATACTGGGGACCTAATTGGGCCGAATCCAGGGGCAATTCCAATATCTTGGCCAGAGGTTTCTAGAACAATTGCCAAGACACCATGTTGGAAGAGCTGAGATTGGAGATGCATACACAATGTCCTTTTGTATTCCCTGCAAACAGGAAAAAGTACCTGCTTTTATTGCCTGCATTTGCAGCAGACAATGGAACAGTCATATGCTTGTGGTCATTTGTCTCTGAATGACCTTCAGTTGGACACAATCGCACTCAGATATGCTCACCCACACATTTATGATTTCAGCCTTGCATTCCATAAAATGAAGATCAACTACTAATAAGAAACACATAAATTAAATTATACTGGATGCAGGCTAACATTGCATGTCAACTAAAAGACAGCATAAATTCAAGTGAGGATAGTTTTTGAAAAGTATAAATTCCAGTAAACCATAAATACAAAACTCTTTCTAGTTTCTTACAACTGTACTATGATGTTATATAGAAGTAAGGAAAGCCTACTCCCCAACAGCATTGAATCTTAGGAAAATAACCCCAGTGGAAGATATCTGTGATTGTCAGACTCAGTCATATAATTTATTTTCAGGGATATCTGCAAGATATGTTCAGCTGTATTAGCATATGTTGCTATAACTGGAAGCTGGTTTCAAATAGATTTCCCATTTTATTAAATAACCACAGCTAAAACTTAAAATCTAGAGATAAGGAACATGGCAGACCACAACCCAGTGAGCTTTAGGGCAGAATAGGGATTTGATCTCTACTTGAATCTTTCACAACCATGGTTCTCACACAGAGAAGTTCATCGAGGTTGAACCATTTTTTTCACTAATAAACTGGCCATGAGGGCAGCCCATCAGCATTGGAGGGCATAGGTGCTAAGCAAACTGGAGTCTTTGCTCCTTCATCTGGAGATTTGCAGTCCTGACCCAGCAAGGGTAATAAGCATTGAGTAGAATACCATCAGTTGTTCTTGTCTCCTCCAACAGCCTTGCATAAATTCTAGACAAAACTGTCGCTCCAGTTTTTGACACTCCATAAGGAGCATTTGGCCATCCCTCCTGCTCATGTAGTCCCTTTTTGGTATCATCCACAAATTTATCTGTGAGTTCCACAAGCTCCTCTTCTGTGATAATATCATTGCAAATGTTTTGCTGTTGGCATCTTTCTGGAGCTGTGGATGGATCAGATCATAATTCTATACCTCATGGAAGACATCCCCTAGGCCTGCAGGAAAAGACTAGTTATGCCCATCCAATTCAGTTTATAGATGTGATAGTGACCACTTTGGATTGCTTTAGGTA
This sequence comes from Paroedura picta, assembly GCF_049243985.1. NCBI lineage: Eukaryota > Metazoa > Chordata > Lepidosauria > Squamata > Gekkonidae > Paroedura > Paroedura picta. The sequence continues at coordinate 59,714,589 of NC_135374.1, read as the reverse complement.
CAGCTCCTGACCAGTCTAAGGTACAAATAATTACTGATATATTCAAATTTCACAAGCTTAATGGTCTCTGCTTTTTTGTGTAAGTTTTGGGCAATGGCCATTTCCCCTAAACCTAGAATCTTTTTGTACTCATTATTTGTGAATCAACTTTCTGTAACGTGTGTGTGAAGGAATACTTGCCTGAGCATGGGCAGAATGCCTTTTACTCACTAGCGAACACCCACTGTCAAACTCCCATCCTCATCTTCCACCCCACTCTCCCCAAAATTTGGATTTGGGCTGAGGGATTGAAAAGGTATAATTTTCTGGAAGGTTTAAACCCCTTAGCCTCTCCTTGCTGAAGACGAAGTACTTTAGAAGGCCAAAGGGTTGGGGGATATAATAAGAAAAATATTGTCTTTAGGAAAAGATGAGGATGTGTTTCCTACATCTACTTCTTTTCTTCATTTCTGTCATGGCCTGTCTCATGATGTAATCATGATCTCATGAGTCCCTTGTACAAACAACAGATACCATCTCTCAAATCTAGCCCCCCTATAAGATCTCTGTGTCCATAGCTCTGTTAGCCATGTAGTTAGAGAAGCCTGATTTTATGCATTTCAACAACAACTTGAATGAGTAATGCTTGTTGTTGGGAAAGCTTATGTCACACTCACAATAAATGTAAAATCAGAGTCCAGTGGCTACTTTAAGACCAACAAAGATTTATTTAGTGAATAAATCTTTGGTGGTCTTAAAGGTGCCACTGGACTCCAATTTTGTTTTGTTGTGCTGCCTCAGACCAACACGGCTACCCACTTGAATATCACAATAAATGTGTTAAGAGATAAAGCTACAGAGATCGGACTCAGAACTGCCAGTGCTAGAGGATACTGTTCTCCTTTCTCTTGCACAGGAAAAATGTCTGTGACTATGTGCAGCATCTGTGCATGAGGAGGGAATCCTATTTGGACTGAGATGTGATTGAGGCCAGGAGTCAGGCTGGTGGGGACTGCTGCAGGAAGGGCTAGTCTAATTATTGGGCTGTACACTGAAGATGCTGTGGGAGTGTGAGATGCTGGTGGGAGTGGCTGGAGACCAAGAGACCCAGGTAAGACTGTACTGGAAAAGCACTAGGGAGCATTGTTAACAGCCCAGGAAGGTTAACTGTGACCAACAGTGGCATAACTGGACATCCCCAATAAAGACGTCTGAAGCAAAGTGGGCTTGAGTGTCTTTGTTTAACCCATGGAGCTGCAATTCCACACACCCCCCCCCATTTACTCTGGGCCTCCTTGCTACATTTCACCACACCTTCAAGGCTTTGGTCACAATAGCCTATATTTGTGCTGATGCAACTAAAGAGTTCCTAGCAGGAACAGTGATCAAGTTGCTCTTTGGGTATAACTATTGAGGTGCCTTGTTCTCAACCTTAAGTTTTGCCAGGCAAGCCCCTTAGGGTTAACACTGGTGAAATCACATGTCAGTTAGAACAAAAATTCTCTTCCAGTTGCCTCATCCTTTTCTGCTTTTCTTGGTTGGCATTTAGCTCCTGAGGTAACAGCTAAGACTTGTGCCACAACAGTTAAAGTGCTGACAGAATCAGGATATCAGATATTTTCTTTCAGCCTCACCCACATTGCAGTTATCACAAGAAGTGTAAACCAGAGAATGAGAAAATGGGAGATTAACAATGGTACTTATAAAATATTTTTTTTAAGTCTGATATAACCCTAATTTATCATACCTGATCAAAATGGATCCCAGTAACATAATTTTTAAATAATGTCAACTAACAAAGTGGAATACCTGTACAAACAATGAATATAACTCAGTTAATGGCAGCAACAGTAAGCAACACACACAAAAAGAATTCATGGATCACAGAATTGTTAAACTGGAATGTACGGTCCTGCTCTAGGAATATTTTATGGCATGTGGAATGAAGCAAATTGAGCTCAGTAGCTACATGAGGTGAACAAAAGAGAGTCATTGCCTCCTGGTGGCAAAGTTTGTTACTACTAAGAGTGTAGGACTTACCTTTTAGCTTTATTATTAATGGTAATAATAATAATAATAACACCTTGCAAATATTTCTAATCTCATAGAAGTTTCAGCGATTTTATGAAACTAGAAGGGAAGCCTGGTGTGTTGAGGAATGTACCAGGTACAAGGTAGGGGCTTTGGTGGGCACAAAGAGGCTTTTCTCAGTGCCCCGTGGCAGTGGGGGACTCAAGGAGCCAGGCAGTGCCTCTCCCCTTCAGGAGAGGCCTGGTAGCACTTCCCTGGAATGCAGAGAGCATTCTCTCTGTGCTCAATGGGGGCAGGGACTTACGGGGGCAGCACATCTCCCAATCGTGAACGTGTCTGCCTGGCTCCCTGGCCCTAGTGCAGTCCCTGTGGGATGCAGAGAGGCCTCTCTCTGCACCTCGTGAGGGTGGGGGACTTCTCCTGGCATGCCAAACGTTTAGAAGGATCCTGGCGGGTGCGGCTCACTCTGGGGTCGTTTGAATGTTCAGCACGTTATGAGAAGTACCAGTCACTCTTTTAATATATATATATATATATATATAGATGGGGTGGGATCATAATCTTTTTGCAAGGGAAAGGAAATGCAGGAATTATTTCAAAAGGCACAAACAGACACAAGATCATATAGTGGAAATGATACACTTGATTTCCTCAAATAAAAATAATTTGTGTATGGCACTCACCTACTTACTAGAGGTAACCATATGAGTACATGTAAAATTGCTTACGATCACATAACTCAGTAAATCACTATCACTAAACATTATAAAGTTGAAATTGCGTGCAGCCAACTTATTTCCTACCTGATTGGTCCTAGGAGTGTGCTGCCAATAGGGAGATACCACTCTGCTAGTGAGGGCCAATCAGCTCAAACTGCACTCTGCCAATTAGGGCCAAGCAGTGCAAATTACACTCTGTCAATGAGGTACAATCAGTTGAAATTGCAATCTGCCAATGAGGGACAATCAGTTCAAATTGCACTCAGACAACTCAATCCATACCTGAATGGGCCTCTCTGGGAGTGTGCAGCCCAGGGAAGGAAGGGAAGCCAGCTGCTTCCTTTGCCTCTTGTGTTGGTCTCAGGTTTCAGCTCTCTGCTGGAAGGAAGCACAGATGAGCTACAAGGGAGGCAGAGGTAATTTTAAAATTTTTAGTATTTTAAAAACAGAATGCCAAGGGACAGACAAAATGCAATGAATGTCTTAACTGAATCCATTGAGTCAAAGATTCCTTTAGGCAATCCAAGGGCATCAGCAGAAGAATCAGGTCACAGCTTGTGTCCACAACCCAAGACTCTCAGCCTCAAGTTAATACAGGCTGTCAGCAACCTCTGAGTCCTCACTCTGTCATTACTCACAGTTACTCTGCAGTCAGTAACTGTCTTGCTGACATAGTCTGGTGCCTTTTAGACTTGGGCTCTCGTCCAGCACATAGCTAGTATTGCTTAATTGGCTCAGGCCCTCACTGACAGATTGCAATTTGAATTGATTGGCCTTGATTGGCAGAGTGGAATTTGAACTGATTGGCCCTCAATGGCAGAATGCCTACTCCCTATTGATGGCATAGTCTCAGGGAGGACCAATCAGGTAGTGAGTGTCTGCATACAACTTCAACTTTACAATGCTATTGGAGGGTCTATCCAATGCTACGGCTAATGCTATTGGAGGGTCTATCACACGTAAACAGTCTTTTGATAGGTATTATAGGAGTGTTAACAAAAGAAGGTTGCTTTTGAATGACTCTCTAAATAAGGAATTCACCTACATAGGTGGGGCAGAGGAAGTTCCAGTTGACGTATGTAAGAGACAGTAGTATGCTTTTGGAAAGACACAAAGCATGTAGTACCTAAGTAGAGTTAGATAAAACTGGGATGCTGCCTTGAAAGTTTTTCTGATTTAATCTCTGTTGGGTCTTCTTCCTAAGCTAGGAATCCTGTTTTCCTCAGTCATACTTTGCTTGTATGTTTGTAAATATAGCAAATATAGGAAGATGCCATAGATCTCCAGGATTTTCTCATATAAAAGAAGCTTAAATAGGTAATACTGACCCTAAACATGTTCATGGAAGTGGAGAGAACGTACCAATCTTAACACAGCCGGCGCCGCGGACTAAATAAAGCCGTAAGGGCTGTGTAGGAGGAGTTAGGGCGGGTTTGGTCCGGGATGAGGAAGGGTGCCGATTGGCCCCTTCCTCTGGACAGACCATCGGCCGAGCCAATCCCCACCCCACTCACAAGGAAGCAACTGCGAGCCGCACGAAGCGCGGCTCGCAGTTGCTTCCTTGCCGGCGGCCTGATGCGACGGAGGCGCGAAGCGCGTCTGCCGGGGGCTCCCTACCCAGCGGCTTCACGCAGCGAGAGGTGCAAAGCGCTTCTCGCCGCTTCAAGCCGCAGCACAACTGAGCCCCCTGCTTCGGAATACACGCAGCCAACATCAAGAAAATGGCCGCCAGCCAGAAGACGCCGCAACTGGTAAGCCACCTTTTACTCCAGCTTCCTAGCGCCCATTGTATTTAGGATACAATGGGCTTTTTTGCTAGTATGACATATAAATCAATACAAGTTCCCCTGAGCACATGCATACTAGATTTTTTTTTCACTACTCAGTAAACTATATTGAGGACTCCCTACTAATCAGCAGTTGGGAAAGACTTGTCAGATCAATTATGTACTGCTTTATCTTTGAAATTAATCCCAGCATTGTTGATGAGCACATTCAAGCCTCCATACTTCTTCAGGAAGTCACACAGGATTCAGATACTCTGTAAGTCATTGATGTCCAGCATAGCTTTCTCTCTGATCGTGTTCTAACATCACTAAAAGTATCTAAGTAATTAAACTTTATTGAATTTCAAAAAGAGATAATCTATACATAACAATGCTTTCAGCTCACCACTCTATTCATACCTTTTACATCTACATCTTGTATATCCTTTTAGGCTAAATTTTACATTTATCCTTATCCATGGTTCCTCTATATATTTGTGAAACAGCCTGGGGGGTGGAACGTGTCCGGCTGTCCAAGTTGGAATAGGGCCAATCAGGGTGCAGCCAACTGGACCCTGATTAGCCCTGCCCCTGCAGCTCCCGCTCTACCTCCTTGAACTCTAGCCTCTTTGCTCTCAGACGCACCTCAGTGCCTGGAGCCAGCAGCCCAGGGCAAAGTGTTGTGGAGGGCCTGCTAATGAGGGCCTCTTGGCTTGCTAAGCAGGGCCTGCTGATGAGGGCCTGCTGGCTGTCTGCTACGGGAGCTCTGTCCCGGGTCTGCTAATGAGCTGGCCAGCCCCCGCCCTACTTGATCTGGCTGCAAGGGGGACCCTTGCAAGGCCCATTCTTAGGAACGGGCTTTGAAGCTCGTGTTTTATATAAAACGGGAGATCTAGCAGCTCTGCCTAATTCCTCTTTTTAATGCGACTTGTGCAGACAGAAGCCCAATGACAACAAGAACCCATGTTGTGGGAGAGAAATAGAAAGACTTCTGCTATCTAAACAGATGTTCCTGAAAGACCTTTAAAAATATTTACTGTGATTTTTTCCAAGCTCAATTTGGTGCTACCTTTTGAGAACTGACATTCTGAGAGTCTCTGCACACTATTTGGATGGGAAGGTGCACTTTTTACAGCTCCTGCCAACATCAGGAACCATTTTCCTAGCCCCCCACCCCTGTACATACTACAGAAGGGCTTTCTCTGGATTTTTAAAAAAATAGTAATTAACATATTGCTATGGTACTTGGTTTTAGTAACGTCAATTACCAATCCTAAATTTTAGCAATAGGTCAATTAGCATTTTTAAAACAAAGTTTTAAGCTCTAACTTTTAAAAAAAACTTAAGGTCATAGATTTCACTATAGCTGCAAATGACTGTGCATTTAACTGTGATCATTGCTGTGATGAAGTAGCCATGTTTACGTTGCCCGAGTCTTTGTAATCTATAAGTTTAGAGGTGACCATTTGTAGAACTTGTTTACTGCTTGACAAAATCTTCACTCTTGGCATAGTTACTGTCTTTCCCCTCTGGCTAAACATCCTAATAACAATTTCATTACCATATTTCTCATTGTATCTCAAGGTAGATTACGTTGTGTAGTTAATGCAATCAATAAGATGACACATCTAATGAGAATATTCCATTTTGATTGTGGCTGTCACTTTGGCAGTTCCTGAGGTGGGAAAAGAGAGGGTTCTATTCGGTGGCCCTTAGAAAGCAGTTTAAGGTTGTTTTATTTACAAGGGCATTGAGTGGGACATGAGAGCTGCAGCATTGGATTTTTTGGTGGTGTACATTTGCATATGGCTTGAATTGAAGCAACAGTTTTAATAGATCAAATTGCACATTGCCTTAAACCCAAAATAAAAAAGATAGGACATAGTAAATAAATCAAAACTTAATTTTAAATATGAGTTTTTTAAAATACAGGGCTCCTTTTTTCATTCTATGAAAACAGTTCCTCCAGCTATAGTTTACCAAAGTACATGTCATATAACATTACACTGAACCTGTTTTTATGCAACATATAGCACTTTGACCTTATTATGCACAACTGCTTCAGTCTGAGCCCATTCAAATCAATGGCTTTAAAGTGGAGTGACTCTGCAAAAGATTACACTGTTAATCTTTACTCACAAAAGCAAGTGGCAGGTTACAAAGTAACAGTCAATAAACAGTTTAAAATGATTTTATTTCTAATTGAACTTTGTCTTCCTTATATAAAATGAAAACAACAGATGAGACAGCTTTCCCAATGCCAGTTCATTTTTACGTAATTAGGAGCAAAAATGCTGACTCACAATGAGTAAGGTAATATCTAACACTCCTTTCACTGGGATTATTTTGAATTACCTTTCCCTGTGGGAGGGAAGAGTTGCTTCTACAACATTTGTGCATTTCACAAGCTTGGTTTGTTGTACTTTACTCCTCCTCTTTAACACTGTGCTGCATTCTTAGTATCTTGAAAGGAAGACTATGGTTTTTACCAGAATGCTATGGAAAGGGGGCTATCTTACTTATACCAGGTACAGATCTTAAGTTCAGTATTAAAAATATACCTTTTGTATATTATCATTTCCACAGGGATTATTTTACATTCAGGGTCATCTCCCTTTTAGATAATTATGCTATTTTTTTCAACATTTGTGGTTTAGCAAACAAAATATTACTGTGCAACATATGTGCAAATAACTGTTATATGGCCATAACTTTTAATAGAATGATTTAATGTAGTAAAGATGGGTCCGTCCTTTCTAGCTTGAATCCAATATATGTTGACTTCCTTCTGATGCTATGCTATTATGTTTATTTTCCCGAAATAATACATTTTGCCTCACCCCAGTACAGAAGCTTGAATCTGGGTCTGAACAGTCTTTCTCTATTCAGTAAGGCTAGTTCCCCCCCCCCCAAAAAAAACAGGCAACAAGATATTATTAAATTATATTTTATTTTGCAATTTCACATTCATTAAGAAAAAGCTAAGTTTCATTTTCAAGTAAGTTTTGAATTAATACATTAAAGAAAACAATATTGATAGAGAACAGTGGTATAAACAAATCTTCTAGCTCTTGGTTTGGCACAGTGACATTAAGAAAAAATTAGTGCAACTGAAGATATTTACTAAGATTCTGGATGCTGTGACCAAAAGATTGCTACGCAAAGCAGAACAGGAGGCTGCGTAAGTGTTTTAAAAAAGGCCATACATGAAGTTCTACACATTATAGGATAATTGTATGTGGGTCTATCTCTTCCTTCACTGCAGCCTGGTGTATTTAAGCTACAGATGCCTGTGGCTGCAGTTGGAATGCTCTCTCTGGATTCAGCCAGGATTCTAAGCCCTCCAACATGCATACGTAGAAGTAATGAAGGCACAGTTACCACACCTGTACTTTCTTCTCTTGAACAAATTGGCCATGAGGTTTATCAGCACCAGAAGGTAACAGGGCTAAATAAACTGGAGTCTCAGCTCCCTCATCAGGTGTTTTGGGAGCATTGGGACCAGCCATGTCAGTCCTGACCCACCCAGGGCAACAGGCATTCAGCAGAATACCATCAGCTTTTCTTGTCTGATTCAGCAACCGTGCTTGAATTCTGGACAACACTGTCACTCCAATTTTGGACACCCCATAAGCAGTATTTGGCCACCCCTCCTTTTCATGCACTCCCTTCTTGGTGTCCTTCACAAATTTCTCCATGAGTTGCACAAGCTCCTCTTCTGTAATTGTGTCACTGCGAAACTTCTGCTGCAAGGCTTGGCTGCACCCAGCAAGCGCTCGGACACTTACCATACTGGATACATTAACAACCCTGCCTATTAAGAAAGAAAAACAGAACAGGAAGAGAGTTTACGGCTATACACTACTAGTTACAAACCCCTAAATCCTGTTGAAGTGAAACTCTAAGTGAGGTTTTGTTCAGGGTTAACCCAAGAACTTGGTTTCCTCAGGAAACATAGCTAACTTCTTCATGTTCTCTGGGTGATTACAAAATTAATATTTTTGTACTGAAAAATGACTTCTGATACTGGGCTATATATTTTTCCTGTTGTCTACTTTTGTTATCATTGAATCTCCTTCATTCAAAGAGAGTTCATGTGTGAAATGACTGGGAGCTGCTAGGCAGAGACGCCTACTACAGAGCAGCCACTTGAACTAAATTATCTTTTGAGTTGCCTTTGCCACTTGAATCTTTAATAAAAGTGGAATTAGAACTTTCTCTAGCATTTAGAAAGGGAGGCAATACTAAATGCTATTCTCTGTCATCAATATGCTCCCTCATGGTCCCTATGCTACTCAGGAGCAGATATTTACAAACCAGTAAGTGTTCTGCAGACTGCGAGCAAATAGGGCTTAACTACTGAGCTTTTGCAGAGTATCAGGATCAGTGGGTTTTTTATTAATAAAAGGGGACTATATGTACAAAAATGATAAAAGTATACAATACAAGACTGTTATAAAAATAATAAACACATCCTAAAATACTGTTGTTGACATTTTTTATATTGCTTTAGATCAGATAGAATCTAGGTTTTCTATCTCTTCATTGTTAGAGATCAGTGTTAATAATAATTAAAACTTCAATACTAAATAATTGGAAGCTTGCATAAGGATTTTGGTTAGAATTCCAACGCCAAACAGATTTACTTGGAGATAAATTCCATTAATTTCAATGCTTCCATGTCATGTTGCCACTTCGTTATGTTCCCTTGAAACCAGTAGGGTTATCTAAGAAAGAGGCATGGCTAATATCAGAAAAACAAGTATACTTTGTTCTGTAGTATATGAGAATTATCCTAAAAGGGTCTAGCTGGGCTGCAGACTTAATAACACTTGAATAAAATGGGACTTGCCTCTGAGGACTGCTTCCTAAGAAATGGAAGTTCTTGAAAAAGGTAAAGGTATCCCCTGTGCAAGCACTGGGTCATGTCTGACCCTTGGGGGGACGCCCTCTAGCGTTTTCATGGCAGACTCAGGACGGGGTGGTTTGCCAGGGCCTTCCCCTGTCATTACCGTTTACCCCCCAGCAAGCTGGGTATTCATTTTACCGACCTCAAAAGGATGGAAGGCTGAGTCAACCTTGAGCCGGCTGCTGGGATTGAACTCCCAGCCCCATGGGCAGAGCTTCAGACTGCATGTCTGTGGCCTTACCACTCTGCGCCACAATAAGCTCTTGGAAGTTCTTTACTGTTAAACTAAGAACATGAGACTTCATAGACTTCTTCAGGTTTCATCTACTGGCTGCTTAGAGTTGTTGGCTGCATCCCATGTGACAAAGGAAAGGATTTACTTCTTTGGTCACAGCATGGTGATTTTCCTCCTACTGTGGTGCACTTACCATTAGGCTTCAGTAGTGGCAGCAACTCTGCACAGACATCCTTCAATGCAAAAAAGTTTGTTTTCATTGTGACTTCTGCTTGTGTAGCAAATGGAGTTGTATCTGCAACTGGTTTTCAGATGGAAAGAAACAAAAGGATCAAACTGTAAAGAATGGGCGGTATAAAACTCCAAATAAATAAATAAATAAATAAATAAATAAACCTGAGTAACTGAACAAGTTGTAGCCCATCTCTGCTTCTTCTACACTTAAAGTTATTTTGGATATCAGTCATGAAGTATTCTTTACCAGAAAGATGTACTTTGTCATAACTATTAGTCATTCCTAAAAAATGCCATAAAATGTGAAATTTTTTAGCAAAACCTTATAGTGCAATCCTAAACATTCTTCAGTGTCCACTGACACCAATAGACTTTGAAGAATGTAAACCTTCCATTCATCTGACTTCGAAGGGTGTCTTATTGCACTGTTAAGCTGCTCAAAATGTAGCATTAAAGAACATCACAGGTATAGTTTATACAGTCCTTGTATCAAACAAGAACTACAGCTCTGGGGAATGGAACACTAAGCACCCAACAGATTCAGGTGGGAAGCCATAGAATCATAGAGTTGGGAGGGGCCATATAGGCCATCTAATCCAACCCTCTGCTCAACGCAGGATCAGCCTAAAGCATCCAAGAAAAGTGTGTATCCAACCTTTGCTTGAAGGCTGCCAGTGAGGGGGAGCTCACCACCTCCTTAGGCAGCCTATTCCACTGCTGAACTACTCTGACTGTGAAAATTTTTTTCCTGATATCTAGCCTATATCGTTGTACTTGAAGTTTAAACCCATTACTGCGTGTCCTCTCCTCTGCAGCCAACAGAAACAGCTTCCTGTCCTCCTCCAATTGACAACGTTTCAAATACTTAAAGAGGGCTATCATGTCCCCTCTCAACCTCCTTTTCTCCAGGCTGAACATTCCCAAGTCCCTCAACCTATCTTCATAGGGCTTGGTCCCTTGGCCCCAGATCATCCTCGTCGCTCTCCTCTGTACCCTTTCAATTTTAACTACGTCCTTCTTGAAGAGAGGCCTCCAGAACTGCACACAGTACTCCAGGTGTGGTCTGGCCAGCTTATACCCAGAATGAAACTTTGTTGGTCTAAAGGTGCCACTGGACACAGACTAAGTATCCGAGGCAGCTGTTTCAGTCAGCATTTTACCTTTGAATGCAATCCCTGCATTGTTGATGAGCACATTCAAGCCTCCGTACTTCTCCTTCAGGAAGTCCCGCAGGCTTCGGATACTCTGCGAGTCATTGACGTCCAGCTGGTGGAAAAGTGGTTTTAACCCCTCTGCTTGCAGCTCTGCCACTGCCGACTTGCCCCGGTCCACGTCCCGGGCTGTCAGGTACACATCTCCCGGGAACCGCTTGCACAGAGACCGCACAATCGCAAACCCAATGCCTTTGTTGGATCCGGTCACCACGGCTACCGGAGTGCTGGACATTTTCCTTTCCAAAGGGCTTCCAAAGCAGCTTGCTGGAAAGAAAATATTAGAAGGCGGTTTATAGTTGTTAGGTTCCAAAAAGCAACTCGCTACCTGCGATTAACAACCATTAAGACGTCTAAAAGCAACGAACCACTCGCAGCCAGCGTGCTGGAAAAGAAAAACTGTACTGCAGAAATAGGAAAGCTCACAAGCACCTAACCTGTCTAATTGTCGCTCCTGCTGTAACTCCTACAGCCTCTTACAGAGCCGTTGTTTGTACGTTTCAGCACAGAGGCGGCGTCAGTGCAGGGCAGGAATGCCTACCCAATGGGCAACCTGCCTCATTCAAACGCCCCTCTTGCTCGCCGGACAACTGGCTGAGCCGACCCAGCGCCCGCCGCTTCCTCTTCCTGCGGGTCTGGGGAGGAGCGTGTCCTGGGCATGGCTCTGGCGGGCGGCGATGGAGTCGGAAGGAGGAAGAATGTTGGCTGCTTAAGGGCGCGACCTCTGGCTGGGCAGAGCTTAGGTAGCCTCTGTGTACTCACAAATATGCTCCGCCGGTTTCTGTGCCATTCATTTCCCGGCAAAGCTAGGCAGAGTTGCTTGCAAATGCAGTTTTAACTGAGGAGTGAACGTGCCTAAGGTCTGATGATGCGTGTTTAGGATCGCAGCCGAAGTCTGTAAAAGATCGGGAGTAGTAACTGAGGACATACATTTTATATAAGCAACTTGAGGTTTTTCCCCTCTCCCCTCCTAGCTAACACGATAACAGCAATCAGCTCACTGAAAGTCGGGGAGGGATTACTTGTATACATTAAAAAGAGAACTCTGAGACAAATATCAAAGAGAAGATTGTGGTAACAATGGAAATGGCATGTTTTTCTGAATGCATATAATAGCTGTTCATGTAATTTCCTTTGTGTAACTTAATTGAGCAAATTCATATATGTATTTGAATACATTTTAAAGATGGATTGCCACTGATTTATGTAACATTTTAAAATAATTGTAAAGAATTCACACAGCCTGTGGGAAAGGGGGGAATAGAAATCTAATCTAATAAATAAAAAATAAAATCCTCCTTGCTATCACATGTAGTTCTCCAGATACATCCAGAATTTGGGAATACAGTGGGCCCTTTCAAATGAAAGCATGCTCTTATACATGTGTTAATGTTTTAAACTAGCATTGGATGATACTCAGCTAGTTCTCCTGTAATGTTTAGGAAAGGATGATTAAATTACTATTTTTATTTATAATAGTAAGAATAATTTCTATACTGCCCCCTCAGCATTGCTGGCTTGGGGTGGTTTACGGCATTTAAAATACATCATAGCCACATTAAAAATAATAATTACAATTAAAACAGTTAAAATTATTCAGAATACGAATTAGCCATGGGTCCTAGTTTCTGCAGCCTCTCTTCCATTCAGGAGGTGGGTTAATTTTAGTGAGGGCCCATTCAATTATGTCATTAACAGTTGTTCATTGGCCCTAACCAAAAGGCTGGCAAAGAATTCTGTCTTGCGGGCCCTTCAGAACTGAGAAAGTTCCTGCAGGGCTGGCAGCTGTTCTGGGAGCTTGTTCCACAGGACCAGGGGGCAGGACTGAGAAGGCTCTGGTCGAGACCAGACTTCTGTAGGGTTGGGGAAAGTTCTGCAGTCATGTTTGCAGTTGCTAGTGTAATCAGGATTAGTTACACCCCACTGTAACTGGCTCACAAGTCCTTGCTCACCCATCTTTCAATACGTTCTCTTACAAAGACCCCTGAACAAGCTTAGCAAACATGGGATAAGAGGATGGGTACTCTTATGAATTAAAAATTGTTCAAATGACAGGAAGCAAAGAGTAGGAGTAAGGGAGCCGTTTTTACAATGGGGGCAAGTAAGCACTGAATCCCACAGGATTGGAATTGAAGCTGGTGTTATTTAATTTATTCATAAATGGTCTGGAACTGGGGATGAGCAGTACAGGGGCCAAGTCTGCAGATGACACAAAACATCAGGAGGCCTCCATCTCTCTGTTGTTCTTGTGGAGTAACTAGATGGTCTCTGCGTAAGATTGGATGGGAATGGCGTAGATTAGGTGCTGTGTGGAATCCAACCTGGATTTCCCAGATCCTGGCCTGGCACTCTAAGCATTGCAACAATAGAGGAGAAAAACAACGGGTTTCTTTTGTACCCTGCTGTTGTTTCAAAGTGGCTTACAATCACATAGCCTTTCTTTCCCCACAACAGACACTCTGTGAGGCAGGTGAGACAGAGAGAGCTCTGAACTGTGACTGGCCCAAGGTCACCTAGTTGGCTGCATATGGAGGAGTGGGGAATCAAACCCGGTTCTCCAGTTGGCTGCTGCTCCTAACCACTATACCAAATTGGCCTCACAACACTGTTCCTTTTCTTTTCAACATGTTTGTAAACATTTAGTGACTCCGGAAACTGAAAGAACTATTATAGGAAACACACTTCTTTCTCCATGTGCTATGTATAGATTCTGAAGACATTTGATGAATATGAAGAAATGCAGAGGTCGTACATCCCGAAAGAGGAGAAGAAATCACTCTAGATGTTTTTCACAATCTGGTGGTAATGTGGTTTTTTTTAAAGTTCAAAGCAGCAACATTTTTAGTGGTTAGTCTAGACATTTTGATTAATTTCTTTTAGTGAAATAAGCTCTATAAATATTAATATATGTACATATTATATAGTGAAGAGCCTCTTTTGGCGCAGAGTGGTAAGCAGCAGAAATGCTGTCTGAAGCAATGTCTATGAGTTTGGGAGTTCAATCCCAGCAGCTGGCTCAAGGTTGACTCGGCCTTCCATTCTTTCGAGGTCGGTAAATGAGTACCCAGCTTGCTGGGGGTTAAAACGGTAATGACTGGGGAAGGCACTGACAAGGCCACCCTGTATTGAGTCTGCTATGAAAACGCTGGAGGGCGTCACCCCAAGGGTCAGACATGGCTCGGTGCTTGCACAGGGGATACCTTTACCTTATATTATATAGTAGTATGCATTGATGTTAGAAATATTTAACTATCATATGCATGTTTGAATGTCACTCAAATATTTGGATTCATTCCTTTATTTAAATATTTACTGATTGTGGTATACACTCTGCTGTAGTTTTGTTAGTGGTACTGGTTTTTCAAAACAGCAGTAAAGAAAAAGTTACCCAGAGTAATTATTTATTTGTTCACTACTTTGTTTAGTTAATCTTAGTCACAAATGTGAATACATATGTCTTAAGAAATGGCTGAAAGAAAGAGGCTATGAAGACAGTATATTGAGGCCAGCACAATTTTCAGGTAATTTTTTGATTGCTTCTAATAGTGTGTTTTACTAACAGAAGGTTAAATATAGTAATACTTCTGCTTCACCTGAGTATGTAGTCATATTAATAGACCAGGTAGAGTATTTCCAGGAGCAGGTAATTTCATACATTTATCCCCTCCTCCCAGTTGGGTATCCATGAATTTGAATACAGTGGACATGGAAGGGTGTGACTCTGTTCTCTCTGCATTCTGTGTTATTTTAATGAGGCAATGAGATGGTCATTCTGCCTTATTTTGGACAGGCTGGAGAACTTTAGGATACGGTCCAATAAAAGTTATGCACATTTTCCCTCATTGAAATGGGAAGATTTAAAATGTTTTATTTTAGCTAGATTGTGCCCTGGGAGATGCATAAGATGTTTAACCCCTAAGATACTCTACGCCAGTTCAAACTACTGGAGCCCCAGGTGATTTGTAGTAGTGAGCTGGTTTGGGGGAGAGCAGCCTTCTTGAGGACTTCTGGCATAGATCTCTGCTCTGTGTGAACACAGCTGCTCTGTTTTTGGTTGCTGCAATCATGCAAATTGTGGGAACAGCTTGTATAGCCACTTGGAGATGTTGACCACCAATAAAAGATGCATTTATGTGAGGTCTACCTGGCTGTGTGCCTGATAGTGATGCCCCAGCCCTCATTAGAGCCTTATGTTGTGCTTGTCATGTGTAAACTGGTCCTTCATTCCAGTGGTTGCCACTCCATGAATAACAAACAGGGCATCTTGCCACTAGAATGAGTTTGCTTACCAGGAGGATTGGTAGCCAACATATACCTGATTATTTTTGTCAGGACAAAAGTCCAGCATGGGATATAAAAGTTACAGGCACTTCTAGGATAAAATCTCTCCTGGACAAATTAATGAAATTTATAATTTAAAATATAAACTTGCTAAGGAAGATTCCCCCAAAATTGTGAAAAAAAATGTTGCTTCATCAGCCTTTGGAAATTCTTTGAGTGTGGTAACAAGTTTGTAGGTAGAAGTAATCCAGTGGATTTCATATACTCAAACTGCTGCAAACCTCTTGCATGAGGCAGAGCAGCTTTTAGGAACCTAGCTACTGTCAGTGAACAAACAACTACAACAAGCCTACAGTCTGGGTTGCTCTCTGGAAATTTTATTATGAAGTCTATTGAACTAAGTGGGAAAGACTTGTGTTTTCAAACACAGGCTGTAAAATTGTGGGCAACCTAAGAAAAGCACAACAGCAGAGAATGTTCATGCCTAAGGAAGACAGTGTAAGGATGCCATCAATTTTATACTTTTCTAGGGGCCAAGCCCATTGCATTTAGGAATACAATAGGTGCTAGATTAGGGGGGTGGAGTGGAAGAACTCTGTGGATGGCCTCCCTTCCCCCGGATTTGGAAAGGCTGCAGGCAGCTGTAAGGGAACTCACCAGCAGGGGCAGTTCTCACGCGGCAGGGATCTGTAGCTTCCAAGCCTCAGAGGGAAGTGAAAGGAGGAGGGGGTGGGGGATGGAAGGCGATTGGCTGGCCACTGGACAGACAGGCAAGCTGGTTGGAGGAGGAGGCACTCAGGCGGGACAGCTGCCCTGAGTGGGTGTTAAGCACTGAGTAGCACTTAAGCCATGAGATATGCTACTCCTCCAAGGCCTTACCAGAACTATATAGTGGAACAGATAAGGTACTTCTACTTGGGAGTTGAGGATGGAGGATAATGTTTCTTTTCTTTGAGTCTGAATTCAAAATCTCCTGTTGCAATTTTCTGAGGAAGATGGTAGTGAATTTCACTGCAACTGTCCTTGTTTTGTGTGTGTTCTAGAAACAGGAAGAGGATTGATGGCCACAAAAACCCTTCAGGTTTGTATTCCTGCGACCGAGTCAAGGCAGACATTATGGATCAGAATCACAGTGTGTGCATGCCAGTGGGGACCTGCAAAGAATATGTTGTGGTGTATCCTCCAGGTCCTAACAAGAGTGCTTTTGGTTAGGTTCCTGGAACAAGACTGTAAGTAGAATATTCCCATTCAGGGATTGCAGGGGAAAAGTTTAAGAGGGGGTGAAGGTAAAAAGCATAGGTCTCTTTCTCACCCACTAGAAACCTCCTCTATCCTCTGTTATAGTGTAACTAGTATTGAGTCTGCCATGAAAACGCTAGAGGGCGTCGCCCCAAGGGTCAGACATGACCCAGTGCTTGCACAGGGGATACCTTAACATTTACCTAGGGGCAAAGCCTGTTGTACATAGGAATACAACAGGCGCTAGTACATATGCCTACACTGTGTCTTTCCTGGGTGCTGACCCTCCCCCTGCTCAATTCCCTGCTGGATCTTCCAGTGTGTTGGAAGTGATTAAACAGTAGGAGACTCTACCCTCAAGAGCCCAGTTTGATCCTCCATTCCTCCTCCAGTTGGAGCCAGGTGGGTTGCTAACCTCTAGGTGAGGGTCTTGGAGATCTCCAGGAATAACAACTTATTTCCAGGAACCAGTTCTTCTGGAGAAAACAGCTAGGAGGGGAGAGGGAGAGGGAGAGCAGAGGCTGGGTCCCATGGGGCTGATGGGCAGCCTTTATTTCTTCTCCCAGTCGCCTACCTGGACTCTTGGGGCCCCACCTCCAAACTTCAAGAAACATTCCTAACCAAGAGGTCACCAACCTCCAGGTGTGGCCTGGAAACCTCTTGGAATTGGAGTTCATATGTAGACCATAGAGATCAGCTTCCCAAGGGTAAATGGTTGTTTTGGGGGGGCAATTTTGCTATGTCAGTTCATCTTCGGACAAAAGAGATTAGTCCCCCTGGGAAAAAGGGGGGGGGGCAACCTGTGTGGGAAGCCTTAAATGTTTTTTCTCTACCACAACCCTATCCAAAGTAGCCCTGTGTACTGTGACTACCCCATGTGTATTAGGGCAGAGGGGCATTTCTGGCCTAATTCATACAAGAAGAGAAATGACGCAGGACTGGGAGGAATTGGTTGCTATGTAATCTTCCCCTAAGAAGAGTCTCCAGTTTGATTTTTCCCTTCACATATCTGAGGAGATGGCTCTGGAAAGCTCATCTGTAACCACTATGCCATAAATCCCAAAGGTCAGTCCTCTCCCACACTCAACGAACATTCCAAACCACATGTTCTTGACACCCATATCTCCACACCCACGCCCTCATTTGCCACCATGCCACCACAACCTCCCACACAACACAAACATTCAACCCCATGCCCTTACAGACTGGACAACTCCTCCCCTTCCTCTTCCCATTGCCAAGCTCTAGTGCCCATTGTATTCTTGGATACAATGGGCTATGCCCCTAGTCAGCAATAATCCAACAGTGGTTTAAATTAACTTAATATCAGTGATTTTGATCAACAATAACAACAGGAACAACAACTTAGATAAACCTCCAGAGAGGTCAGACTGGTGTAGGCCACAAAGGAGGTGTCTGACGGGGAGACTTGTAGATGTTATTGGATCGGTCAGACTCAGGGGAATGCCTGGTGGAGGATCTCCCTTTTGCAGGCCCTGTGGAATTGTGGGAGTTCAGGCAGGGCCCTGATCTCTTCAGGGAGCTCGTTTCACCAAGACAGAAAAAACTCTGCCCCTTGTTGAGGACCGACATACTTCTTTGGGGTCAGGGATCACCAACCAATTTGCAGTGGCAGAGAGTAGTGCACTTTTGGAGATATAGGGAGAGAGATGGTCTCTCAGGTATAGGCCGATTGTGCAGCGGTGCCACTGCTCCATGCCACCACTGGTGCATTGCCGTGGAGCAGCATGCTCTGCTGTCCCATGTTTCCCATGGGAGACACATTTCAGCGGTGCACCTGGTCTGCTGCTGAAATGTGTTCAGGGAATGCAGCTGCAGCAGAAAGGTTCTGCAGGGGGGGAAAGCTGGGGGTTTGCAGGAAGGTGAGATTGTGTGAGAACGCAATTTCACCTTCCTTCAAAACACAGAAAAAAACTCAGTCTGCCCTGTGGCACCTCAAAGGGCCACAAAGCTGACTGGGGCATTTTTTCTTCCATCCTGGCCTCTGTAGGACTCTTCCCATCCACACGGGCCTCTGCTGGACTAGACCCTGTTAGCCCCTGCAGTGAAAAGAGAATGCGGATTCTTCCATGTTACCTTCATGTGGAGCAACTGAAAGCCTGATCCGCAGCAAGCCTGGGAGGGCACTGGTCCAGCAGTTAGTCATGTGGAAGCGGAGATTAGTCCCACTTCCATAAGAATGCGCTCGTGACTTTTTCTGCCTATGCAGTATTGGCCACAGTTATCTAAATCACAGGTCAAAGAAATTGCTCCGAAGGTCTCAGTAAGTGGCTGAGTTTATTCAAACAAGTGGTCCTTTGTGTTTGTGTGCCCCAAATTCTGAAGGGTGTTTAGACAAGAACCAGCTCCTTGAGTTGAATCTGGAATGCACAGGTGACCAGCCAAATGTCAGAAAGGTGTGTTCTTTATAAAACAACCCTTACATAGGGCATGTTACAGCCTGGAGGTTTTAGGAACATTCTATCACTATTTATTTAAAACATTTCTGTGCCAACTTTCAACTCAAATAGGGATCCAAAGACGAAGAAAATCAAACATTAAAAGAGCATTTAAAATAAGCTATATATAAAATATTTAAACAAGAAATCCTATAGACACATAAATACATACCAGCACAGCCAGGGATAAGGACTAATAACAATTATGGGGGTATGTAAAGCAGGTGCAGTAATATAATTTAGATGTAACCAGAGCATGCAGCACAGTGGCCATATCTTTCCTGACCAGACAAGACTGCAGTTGGATTACCAGCCCAAGCTGGTGAAAGGCACCCTTGGCCACCACTGCCTCCTGTTTAGGCAACAGGAAATCCAGGCCCAGCAGCATCCCCAAGCTACAGGCCTGCTTGTTTAGGGGAGTGCGACACCATCCAGGTGATATCCTAATTCTTGGGTCAAACCTTTCCCTTATTGATAGCTACTGTGTTTGTTCAAGATTAAGTACTGACTGTATTGGTTGTTTCTTAAAGGAGAAATAATGTTCTAATGAAATTGCAGGAGATAAGAAGGTAACCACATTAGCTTGGTCTTCTTCCAAGAGCAAGGCTGGCACCAAGAACACTCCTAATGATTTAACTTGATTTGATAATGAGTTTCACCCAGTTAGAAATGGGCATATCAATCTCTTCTGCAGCAGTCTCTCCAACAAACACCTTGTCTGTAATCAACTGTTATCTGTGCAAGAATAGTTCTGGATTGTTACCTATCTGAATGCAAAATATATTTGGAAGTGTATTCACTCTGTTTTAAAATCTTACAGGCAGGACAGTTGATCATTGCATTGCCTGAAAGATGCTTGCTCACCACTGATACAGTGCTTAACAGCTATCTCGGAGAATACATTATAAAGTAATTATCTGCCTCTTGCTAAAACCTTGCATTTGTTGAGTTTTGTGTTTGGATCTCACTCTGCGTGTGATTCCCATTGAAAGAGGAGAAAATAGGGTGCAGAGACTGTTAAATTCAAAATCTGTTTCAAAAATATAGAATATTGGTCTGCATATTTGCCAATTTTTTAATAGATAAAAATAGAAGCAGAAGAAGGAAGCAGTTCAGAAAAAGCTATGTTTCCTTAATCCCAATAGGGATTAAGGTACTTGTACAATTAAGTGTTTGAAAAAGACATTAATTCTAATGAGATTTTAAACATACTTACTTGCTTTGGAGCAAGCTGTTAGTCTTTTGTCTAGATAACAGTGAATCTGCACTCTGAAGCATTGACTTCTAAGCCCATTGACTCCAGTGAATTTAGAAGAGTGTAACTCTGCTTTGGATGTCAATTCAAAGCAAGAGCAGTTTGGGATAGTTAGCAGAGACTACAGTAGTGTACACATTTTAAAACTATGTATGTAGTGTGTGGGAACATACTTCTGGTTCTGAGGTTTTCTTTTGCCTTTTTACTAGATGGCGGCCTCCTGTTTCTCCTCTGACTGCGCTGTGTACATATCTAATAGCAGAAAAATGGTTTCACAAGAAGTCTCTGTGGCATCCTTACCTGGATCTTCTACCTGAAACATACATGTGTCCTGTGTATTTGGGGCACGAGGCAGTGAACCTACTTCCTGAGCCTTTGAGAAGAAAGGCCCATGAGCAAAAAAGTCTGGTGCAAGAGCTGTATAACTCATCCAAGAGTTTTTTTTCCTCCCTGCAGCCTCTGTTTCCTGATCAAGTGGAGTCTGTGTTTAACTACAGTGCCTTCCAGTGGGCTTGGTGCACCATAAATACAAGAACAGTATATATGAAGCATTCACAGAAGGAATGCTTTTCTAGAGAGCCAGATAACTATGCATTAGCTCCATACTTAGACCTACTAAATCACAGCCCATCTATCCAGGTAGTGAATTTAAAAGTTGATCAGTTGTAGAGTTGGAATGGCTATCATGAGATCGGCACATTGTAACTTTAGTGTGTACAACTAACAAATCCGCTAAAGATTACTGTGTATCATTTAAAAAAATAGATTCTCTTGTTTTAAAATTTGTTCAAACTCTTCTTTTAGTTCTGACTGGAACACCCAGGTAAATTGACTTCTGATATTCTGAAGTACTTTGTATTTCGCCTTGTGGTAGATACTCACTTATTTGGCCTTTGTTTGATTTGTAATACTTACATTTAATATGAAAATGGCTTCTTAGGAATTTACATTGTTGTGTGGGTTGTATGCAGCCTTCTGATTTACAGTGATTCCCAAACATCCTGTCATTAACAGCCTTTATGTTGTTAGTACCAATTTAAAATGAAGAATTGTGCCCAGTAATCTGGAATAGTGGCCAGAATCAGCGGAGCTATCAGGAGTTAATGGTGTGAGGAAAAAAATAATTTGAATATGCTACTTAGGCTACTGGCTGTATGTATTAAGAAGGACAACTTTAATTCATTTAGTTGGGCAACATGAGCATACCGTTGATCATTGGATTTAGCACAAGAAAACTCTGGGTCTTAGGGTATGGTGGAGTACCTTACTGAAACAGCATACGAGGAGGGCAGGTCTCTGCCTGGAGGGGGAAAGCCTCTTGAGAACTATGTCTGCCCCTTGAGTTCCATGAAGGAAGTAAGCCAGGATATAGAAACATAATAAAACATCATTTCAGAAGTAGATATAAAATTTTAGGGACCTAGTATTTTCTTTGCAGGAATTTCACTTAACATTGTATCTCTTTCCACCTCGCCTCAGGTGAATGCTGCATTTAATGAAAAGACACGGTGCTACGAAATAAAGACCCTTTCACGCTGTGCAAAATACAAAGAAGTATTTATTAACTATGGCCCTCATGATGATCAGCGCCTGTTTCTTGAATATGGTTTCATTGCCACCAGTAATCCACACAACAGCGTGCATGTTGGCACAGGTAAGGCTGTGATTAGGTATTGAAGGGTAACAAAGGAACTGGGGCTTAGAACAGTGATGGTCATTGCTCACTGGGCTTTAAGTTCTGTTGGTTCTGTAGCGTGTCAAGTAGCCTTGCAGTGTACTAGCTTGGCTTTAGGTGAGCTCGTGTGATCATAAATCATAGTCTTGGGCAGGCATCTTTTAACAGTGAATAGAGCATTGCTCTGTGAAGCAAAATGCGGCAGACAACAGAAATAGTTCTTGACTATTTGTTTAAAAGAAGCAGTCAGAGACAGGGGCGCATGGCAAAGACTTTCCTATAGAGTCACCGAGGGTCGGACGTGACTGAACGGATAACATCATCATTTGTTTAAAATGTTTGCAACCTTTGCAGCTTAAGCCCGCTTAAATTCTAATTTAAACCATACATAGTACTGTGACTAGCCCAAGAGCACCCAGCTGATTTTATGTGGAGGAGTGGGGAAACAGACCCACTTCTCCAGATTAGAAGTCACCGCTTTTAACCACTATACCAAGCTGGCTCTCCACATTAGGTTACAGCTGCTATGTGGTAAAGCCCATAGGAAGTACTGCATTTGTCAAAGGGCCATCTATGGTCAACACAATCCAGACTACAACTTTGCCATGGGCAGAAAGCAGGGAAAAACTTATATCAGTAAGTTTTAAATTAACTTTAAAACCTGCCAGACTCATTCTCATCATGCCACTGAGAATAATAGAGGACCATACCAAAATACTTTAAATACATTACTCTTTATTTTAACTGTTATTCACTGCAAAACATCTTTTCCCCTCAGATATGCTTCTTAAACATCTCATTCCAGAGGATAAGCAGAGACACATGAAGGTGTCAATTTTGCAAGAGCACAAACTTTTAGAGTAAGTACATACACACACACAAAATTTAGGGTTTTTAAAAAATATTTTTTTCAGTGATGTGTTTTACTTTGGCTTGGAGCTGTAGACATTTCGGTGGATAGAAGGGATTTCTATACTTACAGTATGTCTTTTTTGCTTCTGGACTCTTGCTGCGGACCAAAATCCACCCCACCAATGCTAGTCTTAGGAGATGGAACCGCAGAAACAGCATGGAAGGAGGAATCAGCAAAAATTACCTTTTTCCCCTCTGCCATGAACATCTTCTGGTGGATCCAAGTCTGTACTGTTATAATATTACTAGAAAATAAGCCCGCTGTACTCCAAATACAGCGGGTGCTAGTAGGGCTGCGGAGTTTGGTGGGGCGGGTCTCCGGCTTCGCAGGGCGAGGCCCCGGACCCGAGGGTGGGTGTGGGGCGGCCTGTGAGGCTTCGGCGCCTCGTCCTGGCCCCCCTGACCCTGGGCCGCGGCTTACCTTTTTGTGTTGTGCGCCGAGAGAGTAAATGGCGGCGGGCTGGAGGCATGGAGACAGTTGACGGCAGGTGTTGAGGAGCGGGCGGCTGGGGGCGCTTCCGCCAGTGCTTCCCAAAGTTCGTCGGTCGGCCGCCATTGGCAGTGTGGACCGGCGGGCAACGTGTTGCTGTCGCGGGTGGCTGGGGCGGTGGCACCACGGCCACTGCTCCTGGCAGTGTGGGGCTGCAGGCGAGGGGTCCTGTATGCGGGCAGGGCGGGTGCCGCCTCCATGTCTGGTGGCTCTGGATGTCCGCACGGGCTGCTCCCACCTGTAGGGTTCCACGGCGAGGCGTCCTGCTGTCGGTGGCGGCTGGTGGTGGCGCCGGTAGTGTGGCCGCCACCGCTGGACCATCCTGGGCGGGCGGCCAGGTGGCGACCTGCCCTCTTCCAACCAAGGTAGGTAATGGTGGGCGGTCGGCCGGCTGTGGGAGAACTCGGAGGGAGGTGGATTGGGAGGTGCTTTGCGCCTCCCGATTCGGCAGTCCGGCGGCAAGGGGCCTATCAGCACCCTTCCTCATCCCGGACAGGGCCCGACCTCGGGGCCCTTACTGCTTTATCCGCTCTGCTAGGAGCGGTTAAAGATTTATTATAAAAAACTAGATTTAAAGCCCATTGTTATTGACAATAAAATGGGCGCTAGAGGCCGTAGAACCCCCCCTGACCCCCAAAAGCTTCTGCGTAGCCGTGGACGGGGTCCATGGGGCCGCAGAAGCCTTTATCCTCCTCCCCCCCAGCGGACGATGGAAGGCTGAAGCAGGGCCGGGGCTGGATCTGGGGGAAGCGGCCTACCTGTCTCTGGCGGTGTCGGGTCATCAGTGTCCGGGAGCTACGGGGGCGCTTGTTCCAGGCGGGCCTGAGGCGGGCGACCATGTGGCGTGTCGCGGGAGTGGCGGCCCAGCTGCGGCGGTGGCCGCGGCGTCGGAGCTGCGGTGCGGACAGCACCATCGCAGCGGGTGAGTTACAGGCGCGGCGCGGGCGGCCCAGCAGTAGCGGCGGTCTAGGCAGCATTGGAGGCACAGGGTAGACATTGCAGCCGTGGCACAGGCGGGGCAGCAGCAGCGTCTCCGGTGGCATTCCAGGAATTAGTGAGCTTCTTTGAGGACAAAATCTTGTTGCTCTGCTGGGACCCTCCTGCCATAATTGATACAGAATATGAACTGGGGATAATGTTTGATGGCCCTCTTTAACCAAAGTGGACAACTGCTGGGATCAATGAGAGCGGCCACTGGCTCCTGGACTGTGTGTCATGGTTGCTCCAATTGTGAGATCGAGGATAGGGGCCCCCCTGAGGGAGATTATTAACCTCTCCCTAACATTGGGCGAGTTCCCTAAAAGGCTAAAGATGGCAGTGGTTCGTCTCCTCCTGAAAAAACTATTGCTGGATTTGTGGAACTCTACCAGCTACCGTCTGGTTTTGCATCTTGAGTTCTTGGGAAACGTGGTTGAGAAGGCTGCCACAGACCAGCTCCTGGCATTTTTGGAGGAAACTTCAGCCCTGGACCCATACCAGTCTCGAGGGGGAGGGAGGGTGGATTAAAGAGCTCCAGAGCAGGTATGTGTCCCACATACTTGTGAGAGCCAGGGAGTCACTACTTTTATCTTCAACTGTTCCTAACTGAATCTCTCAACAGAATTCTATTCGAACAGCATGTCATGCAAAGCTTCTCAGACTCCATTAGCCATCAACCCTTTACAGTCAGTCACAGATGTGTTTTCTGCTTAACAATTTCTTCTATGCCACTATTGCTTATGTCAATTGATAGAATAAAGCAGCTATTTTTTCTTGTTCTTGTGTACTATTTGAAATTAACAATTTGCATCTTTTAGTGATTTGCTTTTTTCCATTTCTAGCAATCTGACATTTGAGTGGGATGGGCCCTCTTGGAGACTTCTTATAGCACTGAGGCTCTTGTGTCTTGAAGTTCACCAGTTGTAAGTTCTGCAAATATTTGCTGAAAATGCCTGCTAATGAAAGTATAACAGTTTATTGGCTGTTTTAAAAAAAAAATTTAGCCTTACATCACATTCAGAAGTATGATACTTTTATTCAAAACATTTTGGTTGTAGTTCTTCATGGAAGAAAGTATTGCTTGGTGATAATATTTCAGAGACGAATGAAAAGAAGAGTTTGGACCTTGCAACAAAAATATGTTTATTGCTGATAGAGGAGACTCAGCAGGCCCTTCAGAAGGTATGGTTAGCATTTTAGCACAAGGGCTGAGAATGGGTAACAGTATATTGAATGTCACATATAAATATTTAATCTAACTCTAAATTTAAGATTTTAGGATAGAGCTATTAAAATCTCTCCAAAATTTGACTGCCTGCCCCCCATATACTATACATAATACAATATAGTTTGGTGTGAAGCAAAACTGGATCCCAAAGTTGGTGTATACAATGAACAAAGAAATGACAGCATCCTCTAGTTTCACACACATCCTGTTCCCTTTATGAAAAGGTATTGATAAACAATTCTGTTTTGAATGTATTGAGGAAATATTAACTTATTTATTTGCATCATTTACCCTACCTTTCTCCCCAATGGGGACCAAAAGCAGTTTGTTACTATCCTGTCTTCAGTTTGATCTTCATATCAATCCTCCAAGGTAGATTAGGCTGAGAGTGTGTGACAGGCGGAAGATCACCCAGCATTAACAGTGGCAAAGGGGATTTGAATCGGCATTTCCCAGATCAGCTCTGACACTGTGGATCAGTACCACTGTTCTGGTCCTTAAGCACTACATGAAGTTTCTCTACTCTTCCCCATTTTACCTCAGCTTTTAGAAGGGACATTCAAGTAGATGAGGGCTCTTTATGTTGGAAGCTGAGGTTAGCATTTTGGTCACATGTTAGTACTGTAAAGCAGATGACATTGTACATCCTTATCCATTGTGTCTCTATATATTTGTTAAACGCCCCTGTGGGAGGAGCGGGTCCGGGGTGTCTGAGTATGAATCCGGGCCAATCAGGGTGCGGCCTGATTGGGCCAGCCCCTATGCTTGCTGCCCTTCTTAGCAGCCTGTGGCCGCAGATGAGCCTGGCTGCTGGGGAGTGCACATCTCTGCCGTCCCACCACTCCACCCGCAGGCCGATGGCAGTCAGGATGCAGCGGCAGACCCACTGGAGAACCTCCCGCAGCCCAGCAGAATGCCCAGGACATCACCAAGCTGGAGGGTACGCTGCCTCTCCTGACTCCCACCAAAAACACCACCCTCCCTTCCCAGCCCCGCCACCAGAGGCTCCCCGCCAGCTTCAGTGCCCTCTCCCCATGCTGCCGCCTGAGCTTGTGCCACTCCCCCCCCCCCCCCCCCCCCGTGCTGTGTTTGCTCAGACAGCTGCCAAGGTCTGATGAGGTTTAAAGTAGGACCTTGAGACAGTCAAGGGGCCTTCAGTTTGCTGTCTGGTTCAAGCTCAGCACATAGGTCCTGACAGAGTGACAAGATTTGCTTCTCAAAAAAGCTTGCAAAAGCTTTGCAGCTAAGGTCCCGTTTAACAGTTTCAAATGATCCCTTTAAGGATGTTGAAAATTGAATTGTTTTGAATAATTGAGGCAGGCATGAGCTAGCAGCCACAAAGTATTCCTTCTCTGTGGCCTTTACTGCCGTCTCATGATCATTCATAAGTGTCTTATGTTTTTGAGGGCTTGTCATGAGTTTTCCACACTCACTCAAGCCATCTCAGTTCCTGTTTCCGTTTGCGCAGTTCCAATATATACCATTTAGCTGGCTTGGGACAGGAGCTGAGAGGGCTTTGGGAAGCAATTTTGTCAGTGGCATTGGAAATACAGCAGTGCCAGTCTTTCTGATCTGCACTTTCTTATTTCGCAAGAATTATTCTTCCACTCTTCATGGGAAAGGGGACAGAGCTTTGCATGGTTTCTAGCAAATTACCAAAAGGCTGCTTTCACTTATGAAGGCTTATGAAATTTCTCCAGACACTACCTAATCACTTTCTAAGTTAGCTGTTCAGTCACACAAAGACTTGACATTTCATCTTATGAGGCAAAAAAAAGGAATGATGAGATGTTAAATTCAGCATACAATTTCAAATTCAACACTTGTGGAGTTGAGATGCTTGTAATATCCTCAGTGGCTATTGCAAATGGTGGTGGTAATCCAAGTTGTGTTGATCCTGCATATGTGTACCTGCGTGTGTCAGAATCCAGATACAATCACTTAACATAGGGTATTTAACCCTTGTATATGCATATATGCATTTAGCTGTAAATGTAACCCAGTGACAGTTCAGAACTACACAAAACTCAGAAAAGAAGCTCATATGAAGAAGTAGTTGATCAGTCGTGGATTACAGGTCAGAAGTATTGTTCTTTGATAAAACAAAGTAATATGAAATATATATACCTTCAAAACCTCTAGGTGATGTAATTTTTGCATTTACTCATGTTTTAAACACAGTGGTCAAAATGCTGGCTTTTATTTGCACAGATTTTACAGTAAGTCTGGATTTATGTGTAACTAATGCAATGGCTGGTAGAATTTATTCATATTCTTTTATTTTCCAGGTTTCTCTTTTTAAAAGGGATTATGTGCACCTTGTAAACCAGCTAACTCTAGTAGAGGCATTACATATGGAAGATCTAAAAATTTTAATGCTGTCAGCTGAGAATCTTTAACACTGCACAATGATTTGATCTTGGAACAGAATAGCATGTTGGAATTTATTTGGAGCGCAAAAGGTGACTCTTTTTCTTAAGCAGAGGCCACAGATGGATTTTATCTCTTGAATCTCTGAGATCTGAATGGAATTGAAACTTCCTGACCTATTGCACTGAAGGAGGAGCTTCAGTGTCAGACAAGGCCCCCTTTAATGCAAAATATGGCTATAGCTATTATAAATGACAATTACAGAGCAAGAAAGTTTGAAGGATCCATGACTGAAGAACTGATTGAGGAGTTCAAATGAAGCAAGCCAGAAACCGTTGATCAATACTGATTCTGTAGCTAAGTTCTTATCCTGACTTGGTTGGGCCTAGGTTAGCCTAGTAACAGGAGTTAAGCAGGGTCAGTCCTGGTCAGTATTTGGATGGGAAGAGTACCAAGGAATACCAGGGTCATGACACACAGGCAGAGTGGGGGCATCCATTTGCTGGTAAACTGAAATAGCTGGTATCCATTTCAGCAGTTGGTTTTGTTTCTCCCCAACTTGGTGAGGGAGGAAGTGAAATAATCCATTTAAATGTTTACAGCCATTTAAATCTAACAGCTGATGGGATGACCGCCCTACTTAGCTGCTATGTTGAAATGGTCTGAACCCCCAAACTGAACTGGACAAAAGGCCAGGAAATGTTCAGGGGAGGCACCTTCCTTTCGGTTTGGGTGGACATGAACCAACTAAATTCATGAGGAATTTTGAGTTGTGAACTGATTTGTGTTCATCCCTTCTTTCGATGGGTTAAATATGGAAGTAAAAATAACTATGTGTCCTAAAGGGCTTACCCCACAATAACTGTAGTGACCCCACTTGCTTCCAGACCTTAATGTTAGAGAAGGTATTGTACTTCTACTCCAAATCCCTGACCATCCTGTAACTGAAGAAACCTTCCTTGTTTTCCTTTCTTCTTCTGTGTGGTTTAAGTCAATGGAGGTGAAGGAAACCAGTTTCAGACTTTTCTGGTCAAGACAGGTATTCCCCAAGACCATTTATGCACTGGAGGTTTCATGCCGGGCTACAGGCTGGAGTTTTAGTCATAGCAGGTTGCCTCATCTCTTCCTGCACGCACACGGGGGAGCATTTGGCCTGGTGCACCTCATCTGCCCCCAATTTGTGTTGCTGCACGGGAGCTGGGGCAGTGAAGTTCCCAGTGCATAAACGGTCCAAGTGGAGCCAACAGACTGGTGGCAGCTATGAACAGTGGCCATTCTCTAGAAGGCTTTTAAGATGAATTTTCTGAAATGTGCATGCTGTAATGAAGTAGGAAGAATATTCTGTTTTCATCACATTCTTACCATTTTCTAAAGGGGGAGGAAATTCTAAATCATGGGTGTGTTGTCTGTGTGAAAAGCTAGGCATCATTCAGAGTGTGGTCCCACACTGTGATCACTGGTGCCTCATGAAAAGTATTTAGCAAGTTGACTATCTCTGCTCATCTTGTTTCTAACCTGCTTTATGCCAATAAAGGTATTGTGTGTGTATTTAGCATGTTCCATCTACCTCGTAAAGTTTTCCTCATGGGCATGAGGCCTAGAAACATTAAACCATTCAGCAGTCTCGCAGACATCATTGGCACAATTGCTGCGCCTAGGGAAAATTTTCTTAGTCTTTAAAGTTTGTCATTTGAACTGCTAATATCTTGCAAACAAGCCCAAAATATATTAAGGCAGTTGTACTAACATCCTAGGAACATGACTTCAGTGACTACTCTTGTCAATTTTACTTCTATAATTTGTTCACCTGCAGAGTTCATTCAGTATTGACCCAAACATTCAAAAGCATGATTGTCTTCCATCTGCCTATATATTTCTAACAAGCAGTAGTTTAAGGTTTAAGATACTAAGCTCTGATCCTCATGCAGTGCTGTCCTGATGCTGCCTATTTCTACAGAAGAAGTACTAGCGTACTGCTGGTATATTTTCCACTTATGCTGTTGTTGAAATTTGCTGCCTAGGGTATTCAGCAACATGGTTTAAAATTGTTCTGCTAACCTTCCTGCCATGAAATCCAATGTTAGACTTTTTAGCATTTGCCACATACAACTAGAAGCACGTTACAAGGTTAATCCCCCCCAACATTCAGATTTTGCTATCAAGTTTGTTTTTAAAAGACCAGAAGAGTCATCTGTTATTCAGTGTTGTATAAAATGTACACTGTTACTCAGTGTATATGTTAAATCATATACCCAGCAATATGGAAAAGGGTAATGACTGTGTGAGGTGTGATACAGTTACAGGAAAGGGAGTACATGATTCCTACATAGATGTTACACCAGGGGAGATTGCTGTCATTTATTTGTCTTTGCTTATTACTCGTAAAGTACTGATGTGTGTGGGGGGAGAATGAGATGATCTCAGAAGCTCCCTTGATATCATTTTACAGCTATCATTAGAATGGTTTTTAGTTTCCCAGCTTCAGCTATAAAATGTGAGGCTCATTCATCATGGGTTAGTGCTTTTAGACCTGTCTATTCAGGAGAAGATAAGATAGTATCAACTTTCAAACTGTGTTAATTAAAGCTTTTAAGTACATTATGAATGAAATGTCAAAAGATGACACTCACTAAGGAGAAAGATCTATAAGTGATGTCTTCAAGGATTCACCGCGCCTTAGAAGTGAAATGCCCCTTAGAAATATGAAGCCGGGTGGAAGAAAGGGACTCCTTTACAGCATGAATTATATGAAGCAATTTCCAGCACTGGGTGCATCTGTGGGTGTAGACAGAGATGATAAACTGGAGAATGGAAGAAAATGTATTGCAGAAAATGCATTGCAGCAAAATAAAACATGTCTAGCTTGGTTAATTGCAAACTAAATGCAGGCTGAGCTTGTTAAAAGGTCTGTAAACATACATGTTTCATAGACATTAGGGGAAATTTTTGCTTTCGTAGTAGTAGCACACGCCAATTCCTATCATTTTATGGTTGAAATGTGTATTCAAAAGTATATAGTTTGAAATATATATAATTTGATAAAAACAAAAGCAACCACAATAATCTGCAGCAACTTTGATTGGAATAACATCATGAAGTCAGTGGTTTACAGTGTTGGTACAGTGGGAATCATTTTGTCTCAGTTCTGATTGTGACTTGCTCTTCCCTCACCTGACCTCCATGACAATTTGGACAGGCACACGTGCTTCTCAGCTTAATTGTCTGCACTCACTTCATTAAAATCTAATAAATAATAATAAAAATACTCTCATGCAAACACAATATTCTATTTGGGTTAAAATTTTTCTGTGTTCTGAATATATTTTGCACACTCCTTTTTTACAACAGATTTCTTTTTGTATAATCCTGGAGGAGCATTGATAAATTGTTTTTGTATTTCTTTTTCCACATATGTAATCTCATTTCTTTTCTTTACATGTTATTACTCTTCCCCCCACCTCTTTTTCCTAAGACAGTATGCCAAGTATCTGCCAGGGTTGTTTGCATGACTAAAATGCCTGTTTCATTTCTAATGTGTCTAATGGGGGCCAGCTTCGTGTAGTGCAGGGGTATTCAAACACTGGCAGGGGCTCATGGGAATTGTAGTCCATGGACATCTGGAGGGCCGCAGTTTGACTACCCCTGGTGTAGTGGTTAGGAGTGCAGACTTCTTATCTTGGCAAGCTGGGTTTGATTCCCCACTCCTCCTCCACAAGCAGCCAGTTGGGTGACCTTGGGCTTGCCACAGCACTGATAAAGCTGTTCTGAGCAGTAATATCAGGGTTCTTTCAGCCTCACCCACCTCACAGGGTGTCTGTTGTGGGGAGAGGAAAGGGAAGGCAATTGGAAACCACTTTGCTTCTGGTAGGCCCATTATGCACAGAGTGGAAAGTCGAATGGTGGCGGGGTCGAATGGTGGCGGCTAAAATCGCCAATTATGCACGCCACAGGCGGCAACCGGGCACAGAGTCAATGCATGCCGCCGAAAAAGCCTTGTTAGCGAGATGCGGAAGAAAGTGGAGCTTCCCGGGACCAGGGCACAACCAGAAGCGGCTCTGGAGTATCCACGTGCATAATCGGATACTCTGGGTTTTGCCGCCGTTGTGTTCCGTCCCATGCGTAATTGGTTTGCTTCGCTTCTTCCTCCTCCTCGTTCTCCATGCCACCGTTTCAGCGGCCGTGCATAATAGGTTGTAGAGAAAAGCGGCATATAAGAACCAACTCTTCTAATTGTTTTTTAATTGCCTGATCTGCCCTAGTGTGTCTCTATTGGAGTTTTGTGTGTGTGTATTCCTGCTCCAATCATTGGATTCTTCCTACTGATTTTGGTTTGTTATGATTTTTCTATTTTGTTCTTGGTGGCAACTGCTAATAAGATTCCTGTAATAAAAGCTTTGCTTGCTTCCCAAATTGTAGCTGAGGACATTCCTACTGTATTGTTTATTTGTATAAATTCTTTTGGGTCTTTTTTGCACTTGCTTATGGCATAATCTTATAGTAAAAGAGCATCATTTAGTCTCCATCCTCCTCTTAGGTTCCTGTTCCTTTGCCAAACAAATTCTATAGGATTGTGATCTGAAAATACCTCCAGATGAATCTTTGCTTTGTCTAGATTTATTGTTTGACTTTTTGATATACAGCACATATCTATTCTTGAGTATGTTTGATGACTATCAGAAAATAACATAAAATCCCTACCATTTGGGTACTTGATCCTCCAGGCATCTTCTAATTTCAGCATCTCCAAATATTGGAATATATTTTTCAATAATTTCCCACATTTATAAATCCAATATCCTTCTTTGTAGCTAGTACTGCATTCATGTTTCCAAAAGCCATTCTATCCATCTTGAAATTCTAGCATTTTTGGCAAAGATTCTCAAAAAAATTAACTTTAGCATTGTTGGCGCATATATATTTATATAATTTTTTTATTCAGAAAGGTGAAAAATACTACATATCACATATTACAGAACTATTACTTGTAAAGAGAGAAAAAACGAATTGTAAAGCAGACATTTAGCAATACGGATCTTGTTCTTTTATCACCCTAATGTCATATAGCACATATTACATTTTAGCTTACGTTTTCCCCACATCTTACACATACCATCTTAGAACTGATTATTTCTTTATGTCTTAATTTTTACCAGTTAATATACTCTAATATTGAACTCAATTTTCTTCTCACTCAATTTCAGTGTTTTTATTATGTATCAAATATGTGAGCTTTGTCATTGTCCCATATCCCATCAGTTTATTTAACTAGTCCATATTATCTGGCAAGGATTCTTTTTTCCATCTTGATGAATAGACGATCCTAGCAGCTGTTACCATGTATTTAACAGTTTTAACTTTTAATTTAACAGTGCAAATTTAACTTTCATTGTCTTTGAAATTTAGCTTTCAATATCATGAATCATAATACAATATTTCTTTGCTTTTTGACAAATAGTTTGTACTTCTTCTATGTGAGTTTCTTGTAGGCATAAAATATCTCTGTTTTGCTTTTTTTAAATTTATATTATATATTATAATCAGACTTATATTCCACCCTATCTCCATAGACTCAGGGTGGATCACAGCACAGCACAGATGCTGTATAAAATGTATAAAATTTCAGAATGCATAAATAAAAAATTAGGTTTATTTAAGCTGGTTGAAAGTATACATTTTGTAGGAGAGTTCTGTCCATTAATATTTACTGGCACTCTTTTTAATTTATCTGTTTTGTCCCGGTGTTGATGCCATAATCATTCTTCTTTTGAGCTCTTAGGTGAAGTTCGTTTTGGATTGCTTGAAGATTTCCCTTAAGTTCCTCTGTATAGATCCTCCACTAGCAATTCAGGGTGAATCTTTAAAAATGAGCCAGAAAAGTAAAGATGTATAAATCAAGGGGAAAGAAAAAAAAGTGTGTGGAGGGGTCAACCCGCTTATTCTTTGCTGGCTTTGATGTTATCCATGGTGGATTGGGCCACCTTCAGCATGCAAACCCTAGTCCCTCCTGCCCACTCAAAGATGTTCATCTCATTCTCTCTCTAGGATAACCACTGCCACAACTGACCTTTATATAGACTTGCCTGCTGAGAGGGTCAGAACCCCCAGCTTCTCTTTTTAAGTCTGAGGCCTTGCCTCTGTGTTACCCACTGCCCAGGACCTGGCCACCACAAGGACAATTTATGGTGGAGTGCACCCCTGGAGGAATAGCTGTGTGTCAATTGACAGGTCTGTACCCTTTCCCTGGGGTTCACCTTGACAATAGCATTGCCAAGGTGGTGGAGGTCTGTGTGGTACAGAGAACCCCTACCAACACCCAAAGTTATAAAGTATTTATTTAAAGAAAATGCTTCCAAGCATACTTTTAGTATAGCAGCAGACTGATCAAGAGATTCCAAAAGAAACTGGGTAAAGTGCAAGTCCTTTTGTCCTTCTCACTAAACATGGACTACCAGATGTTAAAATACAGGACAGACTCCTTAAGCTTAATTAGTTACCACTTACAGTACCTTAAGAACTTCTTCAGCTCTCCAGGTGGCCGCATGGTCAATGGCTGCCCAGCACAAAAGAGACTTCTTTCTTTGTTCCTCTGACTTCTATCACTTCTCTTTTACCTGCGAACTGGTCAGCTGGGTCAAATAGCCACTTTCTGGATACCTTCCAGAAATCCCTTCCTGGAGATTATCCATGGAGATTATCTAGTTTAATTCCACCAAACCATTATCCCTGATTGTTGAAAGGTTAACCACTCCATTGCATCTGGCTAGACATATTGGCATTTGTATGATGAATGATTGACTATCTTCCTCCCTCCTTGCCCAGTTTCAGCCCAGAGAAGGGAAAACAGTTAAAATTTAAAGCTTCCATAGGAAAAAATGCATTTTTTCACACTATCAGAACCCAAGTGGAACCTGAATAAATCACCCACCCCCCTCATGGACTTACCTGTCAGTTGGATCTCCTCCATGGAGGAAAGGTAAGGAATAAAGAATAAATTCTCTCTATCCTGGTGTAATACGTCTAAAGTGAGATAAGACTGGAGCCTTTTAAAAGGCCCCTGTTCAGGTCACTATTTCCTTGGAAGTCTCCCAAACACAACAATCTAGAAACAAATGGTTTTGGGTGTTGGCCAAATGGGAATTCTAGAGTATTGTGTGTTTGCATGTGTCTGTAAGAAAAAATAAGCAAGTGAATACAGACAGTTAAGCTTAAAAGCATGCATTCCTGTCCAGACCTTCATGGAGGTCAGGTTTGTAGAGAGCAAGACACAATCAGAACTGAGATTAAATGATTCCAGGCAAATATTCCTTTTAATAACAGCCAGCAACTCGTCGGCCAATTAGATGAAGATCCAAAGTTGAGACATGGAAGTTAGGATGTGACCTGAAAGCAGAGCAAACCTAATCCTCTAGAGACATCTGTCGTGTCACCTACACAGGACTGTGGTAATTTGACTGTCTTCATAGTTCTGACAGACTGAGGAGGATACTTGTTGAAGGCATTCTGGTATCTACCATTATTATTAAGATAGAATTTGAGATGGGGAGGCTGGACCGCCTACCACCCTATATCCCCCGCAGGGCTTTATGCTTGGCGGGGGAGAATCTCCTGATCGCTCCTGGCCCTAGAGAAGCGCGCCCGGCCTCGACCAGGGCCAGGGCCTTTTCAGTCCTGGCCCCTACCTGGTGGAATGAGCTCCTGGGTGAGCTGCGGGCCTTGCGGGATTTACCAGCTTTCCATAGGGTCTGCAAGATGGAGCTCTTCCGCCAGGTTTTTGGTTGAGGCCGGGGTCAGCGAATGAGTGCCAGCATTCCCCCCCCCCGGACCTAGTAAGTCAGATCTCATCCCCACCCTCCCTACCGCTCTGATAGCAGGGGGTAGGAATAATGAGAGCTTCCGCCATGTTGGGATTGTTTTTAAAGTCTTTTAATGGGTATTTTAATGGGGATAAGACTATTGTGACCCGCCACGAGCCTACGGGGAGTGGCAGGAAATAAATCTAATAATAATGGTGATGATAATAATAATATAAAGAAATACATATAAACTTGTGTGTTGTCTCTGTATTATTTCTCTTTAGATGTATGAAGTCTCAGGGCCATTCTGCACATCTAAAAAATAGCGCCATGCCAGTGAAATTGCGTGATGCTATAAAAAATCGCACCCCCTGCCATTTCTTACCTTCTTGCTCTCCTGCTTTTTTCTGCTGCTTTTTAAAAAAGCCTTTTCTGCTGCTTTTGGCACTCCACATGGCTGCATGAAATGGTGGAGGAGAGGGACGCACTATACATGCATCTCTCCCTCCACCTGTCAATCATGCCAGGCAGCCAATCACCTTTTCTCCTGTTTAAAAGGGACCACGATGCAAGTGATTTTTTAAAAAGTGAAACTTCTCTGTTGGTATGCCTATGCATCTAATCAGAGATGCACAGTGCTTATTTTAATGACACCCCCCACAGCCTTGAAGCCTAAGTAAAGTAATTTTTTCATGAATTTTTTGGGGGTCTGAGAGGCATGCTTTGTGTGTCAAATGGTGGGGGAAAATTTCTTTTTGCTCTGCCTAAATGAAGCAACATGTATTCATTGCTCCAGGCAGTTTGCTACAAAAAAAAGCCCCATTCCTGGGAGAAGGGATAGGGAGGCAGGTGCGAGATCTGGCACTGGAGACAGTGATTGCACTGCTTTGGTTACGCACATTTAGTTTGCTTGTGGTTTCTTGTTGCTTTCCTCTCGCTTGTGCTACATAGTTGGGGGAATCCAGTTTTGTGGATTTTCCAACTAGCACTTTAAAATGGCGGGTGTATCTGCTGGTTTGCTGCTGGGACACTAGATGCTGACAATGTCATTTGAAAGCCCCTCCCCCCCAAAAAAACCTGCGAAAGGTAAGCCTCGTACTTTATTTCCCGAGTGCAGAATGGCCCTCAATAATGAACCAAGAATTTGGCCATGCTATCTGCCACAGTTCCACCTCTGAATTAATGGACACAATTCTGTCATCAAAAACCACAAAATTGAAAAACCTGTAGGAGAGCACTTCAACCTTCCAGAGCATTCAATAACAGACCTGAAAGTAGCTGTTATATTGCAAAGGAACTTCAAGAACAGGCCAGAAAGGGAGATTGCAGAAATGCAAGTTATTACAACACTCAATACAACATACCCAGGACTCAATAGGGACAAAGGTTTTTTATCTCACTATTCATGCTAACCTTCAACTTGTGTATCCATATTCCTCACAACTTATTTTATTTGTGATACTGTGATAATGTGACTGTAAAGTAATGGTAATGTTATGGTATGTTGAGTTTACTCCCTGGCTTTGGGATAAGATAATTACCGGCAATTACCTTGTAAGAATGTTTCACACTGGTATGGGAACAGATGGGGCAAACAACATATGGTAATCTGATAGCCTTTGATCACTTTCCCAGACAGTGTTATTTCTCCCATGTTTGTGTGAATAACAACTGAATTTCAAGGGAATTGATTGGCTGTTTTGGCAAAGAATTATCATTGGCTGTATTTGGATATGTGGCACAGTTTACTAATGTAACAGAATTAATTTTTGCTATATATTCCCACAGTCGTGTAAGGAGTTCTTAGTCTGACGAAGAGTGCTTGCACTCAAAAGCTCATGCCCTGAA
This sequence comes from Paroedura picta, assembly GCF_049243985.1. Taxonomy (NCBI): domain Eukaryota; kingdom Metazoa; phylum Chordata; class Lepidosauria; order Squamata; family Gekkonidae; genus Paroedura; species Paroedura picta. The sequence goes on along the minus strand of NC_135374.1, from coordinate 59,676,977 downwards.
TAAATCTTTGTTGGTCTTAAAGGTGCTACTGGACTCTGATTCTATAGTTCCACCTCTGGTGATTAAACATAACTTACAGGGTTTGTGAAGATAAAAGATTTGAGCAGTTCATGCTGCAGTAGAAATTACTGGTAATCATGCAGACATACTCATAACCAAGCTTTCAGTAGTATATCCCCATGCTCCAATAAGCAGATTCCAAAAGCTGCTTTACATGTGCGATTAAAATCCAGTTCTCATTCAACTGTGAGAAACTAGAGCTAATAAAGTGTTGCAAAACAACATGGGTTAGATCCTGTCTAAATTCTTTGCCTCTTCCGCTCCAGCTGCAGCCTGAAATGCCCCCTAATGTTACTCGTATGGGATGGAAGAAGCCAGACTGCTTGGAGCAGAATGAGGGGAACTAGAAGGGTTACCATAATGGGGAAAATGGGCAAAAACTGCCTTCCCCTTCAGGTGTGGATTCTTTCCATGGCATCTAACCCCTTGACATTCACTTTGCTTTGCTGCTAAAATGACTAATCTGCTTACCCCAGCCCTAATGTGAAAGATAATTTATCATAATAATTTGTTCATTAATTTATTAGAGACCATTGCTGTTTCCACATTAGTACACTAGAGGGTGGGTTTGTACTACTGAGATGTCTCTGCACAATTTTCGGAGTGTTTTTAAATGGTAGAAAATAGACCATTCAAAAACTGATTTCAATTATAATGCTGTTTTAATGTTTCCAAGAGATGTCATCTGGTTTATGAAGTATGTCTTACCAACAAATGTTTTAGGGAGCAGAGAAAGAAAGAGGAAAGTGAACGGAGGCTGGTAGAGCAGGTAGGTTTGTAGCCTGCAGTTTGGCCATTTTGACCAATCAGTGGGATACCAATCTGGCTAATACTCTTGGTTGTGGAAAGTTTTAGAGCCAATAAACACAACAGGCTGACTGAACCTAGTGGGCAACGTTGTTTAAAACTTACAGTTGTATAGATTGAATGTTGCACATCCTTGGCGTTAATGGGAATATAATTTGATTCATTTATTCCATTCTTTTGATGGTTATGAATTTCCTTGATCTGATCTATTCCTGTAGAAAAATTCCAGTTGTTTCAGCCTCTCTTGGAAGGTCTTCCACATATAAGGTATTCCAAATTCTAAATTGTTAAACAGAAATGTTATGAGTAGAATATAGCAAGTGCTGATATAAATTTGAGGTTATGAATACGATAGCAAGTAAAGCAAATGTTTATTTTGCCAAGGAGCCTTAATTCTGCTTACTTTAACTATTGTCATTTAGAATATTGCATATCTTACCATCAGCAGCCCCCTTTCAATATTTCATTTCAATGCTTCATTTTATATGCTTAAATAAATTAGAGAGTTTAAAATGTGTGCTGGTCTGATGTATTTTATAATGCTAAAGGCTGCATCTTGGGGTAGAGTATCTAGAAGCTGCTGGGGGGAAAAAGCATCTATACATCTATCACCTACAGCAAAATGGTCAGAAATCATTTTCTCCATTAGAACGCTGATATTGTGAAGAGTGATGTTGAACAGGGATGCTGCATTAGCTTCTGTTCCTTTGTGGAAAATGAAAAGGATAGATATGTTTAAGGAGGCAGGAAAATGAGTTTTGTCTTACTGTCAAACAAAGTTTGCCCTGGCTCTCAACTTCACATGGCATTTGTCATGAACAGGAAGCCTTTACCTTACCTTGTGAATGTGTAACTTGTAGTCATCTCTTAAGAAGAAGAAGAAAAAAAGGAGTCCTTTCATCATGTTCAGTTTTCTTCACTGTTTTATTTCACTTAAAACATCACTCAGGACCAAGTGGTATTTGTCAGTAGTAATTGGCAAAGGCTGCAGGGAGTTTTCAAGGCTGTCTGGGTGGAAAATCTCAAAGCAGTTGTCTATGTTGAAAGAAAATATTACATTTGATCTCCCCCCCTCACCCCTCCAATCTCACAGACGTGATGTATGTCTGCATTCCATAGCTTGAAGAGTCCTTGTTTTTAAATGTCAGGAAGTAGCATTTCTTTAGTGATGTGCAGTATAGTCTGGGAAGGGAGCACATTCTGCAGACCACAGTGTGCATAGTTATTTTCTGAATACTTTCACAAAGGTTCTATGTCAGCCTCATTTGCTAGTTGGCAAGGCATTGCATTTAGTATGGCAATAACATCCCTTGCCTTTCATTTGTGTGTTTTTATGCACGCATAGATTTCTTCTTGGGTGTTTCCTTTTGAGTAATGACTCTCACAGCAAGGTCTTGGCTCAATTAATCACCTTTCCTTTAATTCAGTTGTACAGATTGTATATAGCTTCATCTCCTTCATCTGTGTGCTGCTGACTCAAGGTATTGACAAAAGGTAGATTGCCAAATCATACAGCCTTATTCCTGACATTTGCATAGAATCAATTTTTTTCCTTCCGTTTTGATAACATGCATGTGGCCTTAGGTTCTTTGGCAGTCTTAAAAAATGAGTAAAACTCTAACTGATCTATTCTATAACTTCCAAAGGCTTGTTTATTTGCCAGTGTGGTGCAGCAGTTAAACTGTTGGATTAGGAGTGGGGCAACTCAGGTTCAAATCTCATTGTTTGGAAGCCTACTTGGATATTCTTGGGCCAGTGACTCCCTAGCCTACCTCTAGGGTTGCCAACAACCTGGGGAAAATGTCCTATTCCTTTAACTGAGGTTCAGAGTATGAAAAAGGGCAAGTGAAGCTTTAGGTAGCATGGAGATAAGTCATATTATATCACCTGGTAAATCCTCTATTAAAGGGACAGATGTTTGTGAAAATAAAATGGAGAAAGGAAGGAATATTTATGCTTCTCAGAACTCCTTGGAGAAAAAGTGGGATACAAATTCACCAAATAAATAAACACTTTACCTTTGTCACTGCAGACCAGCGCTAATGTAAGAAAACATGCTAGATAAAATATCTGTAGAAAACTAGGATGTCATGGAGAAGCTATACCGAAGGTAACCTTATTTTTCCTAAGAGTAGTATGATATAATGATACTGGTGGAACATAGTGCGGACAATCTTAGAAATGTGTAATTTGTTTAGAAGTACACTAATAGTTTAGCTGGGTGCACAAAATGGTGTGTGCTGCTTTCTCCCTCTAGGGAGGAAAAAAACCCTTCAACTCTTAACCCAAATTCTTCTCCAGATTTCATACTTTATAGACTTAATCTTGCCATACTTATTCCATCATACAATCATATTTCCCTTGAAAAACCTTTTCCTGTAGAAGCAGCATGGAATAAGAAGACAGGGAAGTCCTATTTTGACAGCTTCACTCTGGTGGCTGTAGCTGGAATGCAAATTGGTATAAGCATGATCTTCTCCAACTGGTGGCAAATTAATAAAGCAAGGTGCCAATCTGGAGAAGAAATTCATAATAGTGCTTTTCTTCAGTTGACCAGCATGGCCATTCCTCTGGAATTTGCCAGGAAGCCAGTCACTTCCCAATATACAGATTTCAGTTGGGGAAGAAGGCAACAATGGCACCAGCTCTGAAGTTCTGATTTGAACTCATCCTGTGACATTCATAGAGTTATGGACTACAGCCCTCAGAATATCTCAGCCTTCATATCTCTTCATTTACTGAGTATATTCCCAAGAGTGTGTTTTGTTTTCAGACAGCATGTGTAGAGAAGACTTTGACCCCCTGTGGTTTAGGGTTGGATCCTAGGAAGAAAAACTGCCGCATTGTTCACATCTGTGATTTCTCCCCTCCAGAAATTGGTGCATGAAGTTATGGGACCGTTACATGGACAAAACTCATGCAGGCCAAGGATACAATAAGAAGTGGGAATTGTGTGTGTGTGTGGGGAGGGGGGGGGGGAGAGGCAGCACTATGGCTCTAATGTAGTTTCTTGTTACTGCAGAAGTATCACTCATGCAAGAAGAAAGAAGATTGACTTTATTCTGTACCCCCCTTGCCCCACACTGCATGGTTATTTTTTGTTCACACAGGTTCTATAGCCTCCAGCACTAGCACTTTGGAAGACTCAGGAAAGGTACTAGGGGGAAAGAATGGGGTCATGGGCATCCTTGTGCTTACATTTCAAAGGGCCTGTACTACAGTCTATAATTTTCCTGTCCATCAATGATCTTATTTGTGATGCGTTCTTAGGACCACAAAACGCAAATAACATGGTGAATGCTGATGCTGTTAAGAATTGCTTCATGGATTGACATTGAGGTTCTTGATTTTAACTGGAATATAGATTATATGTGATTTTTACATGTATATTAACTCTAATTTTTTATACCTAGAAATTCTAGGAATAGGTGTCAGCACTTCTTATAATTTCATAATTGATTACTAGTGTGTGTTAATCATTGGGAATATTGTTTTTATCATTAACAATTTACAGAGTAAGCCAGTAAGGGTTGTTTTGAGTCCAATTTCCATTGTTAATCATCCTAACATAATGTAGGCAAATCTCTACTGAATTCAGGTTCAATGTGCAAAAAAAGAGAGATGCTTGCTGGAAATTGTAGCTTGTCCTTCGTTTAAAAAATGGTTCAGATAATTTATCATATATTTAAAAGAATTATTTCAATTGTGCATTAGCCCAAAGTGGCATAAAGAGTTGAATGGTGAAATCTTAGTTCTCCAATAATAAGAGATCCATCATCCATCCTCAAGTGTAGTTGTTGAGGATAGTTGAAAGGAGAGTGTAGACAGCTGTTGCCAAGTACTAGTCAAAGACTAGTCAACAGGGTTTGTGTACCATAGCTTTCAAGCAAGGGCAGTATATTAGTGCAGTAGAAACTTTGAATTTTGGCATCCGTACCCTTTCAAAATTCTTACCTTGCCCCCTTGCTGATTGTGTGTGTATGTGTGCAGAATTGGAAGTCTGGTCCAAATGTGGAAATGATTAGTTACTATATTATGGCTTACTCCTGCTGCAATATTACATGGCCCACAGTTTAAAACTCTGTCATTTGCTTTCATCCAGTGCTCACTTTTGGAAGGGGGTCACACAAGATATGTTGGTGTTTGCTTATCTTTGAGCTTGTTTGAAGACCAAACCACAGTCGTACTGGGATAACACAAGTGAGGTTAGATAGTGTAACCCAGGGAACACTTCTCATGGCTTACCACAAAAACCTCAGTGGAGATATACTGGAAAGTGGATTGAAACCGCTCTCTTATACTCTTTGAGGGCTGAAGCCACAGTCAACACAGGTGACCTATTAATGTGTTCATAAGGATGTGTACACTTTCATTCAAACAACTGAATCCTGCTTTGCTTTTGATGCCCCCCCCCCCGACATGGCTGTGCTAGAAAAGGATGAATATACAGAGTGCAATTAAGAAATGCATATTAATAATTCCCATTGATGAATAGATGCAAAATTTTGAAAGAATGAATTTTCTATCTAGTTTGTGCTGACAAAATAAATATTTGGATGGGGCTAAGGGACCCTAGCTTCATATGGGGACTACTATTAAGATCCCCAAATCCCCTACACCACAAGAATCTTTTGAAGCCTGTTGTGCTGAATATACTCATGTTAGCCATTGCTTAGGTTAAATGGAAAACTTTTAAAAACACACTAACTGCTGCAATGTCTGTTTAGGTGCTTGGAGAGTTATTCTTACTCAGTGTTGAAAGAAGCAAAAGATTTTTTACAAGCCAGGTTGTGCCTTCACATGGTGAAAACTGCTGTTCACCACATCTCAGTGAGCCCCTAAGTTTCCACTTCACTCTGCCATTGTCCATTCTGGCTTGCCATGTGATTCCAACAACATGCTCTTCAGCTGAGAGTAACCATCCAAAGTAGCAGGTGAATAGTGTGCATAACAAATGAGATCCAGACCCACCATTCCTACAGATGTCCAGACAGAGACTGTTTTGATTCTAGGGTTGCCAATCTCCAGGTAACACCTGGAGATCTCCTACTATTACAGTTGATCTCCAGATTATCAAGATCAATTCCCCTGGAGAAAATGGCTACTTTGGAAGGTAGACTCCATGGCATTATACCCTAATAAAGTCTTACCCCTCTCCAAACCCAACCCCCTCAGGCTCTACCCCCCCCCCCCCAGATCCCCAGGTGTTTCTCAACCCAGAACTGACAACCCTGTTTGCTTTTGATGGGGAAAAAAGCCTGAAAAAATTCACCTTGGAAAATTTTAACAAGAAGTTTATATAAACTTTAAAGTGAATAAAGACTCCAGCCCAAGGAGCCCACCCACCACTTGTGCCACTGGTTTAATCTGTGAGCTGGATTGCATCATCACAAACATCTGATCCACAGGAATAATTCTTTCTTTCTCCCTCACTATATTTAGTACATATGGTTTCAGCATCAATATAATTCCTTCATATGTCTTCTGGCAATTGCCCTGTTGCTGAATGTTTTGAAATCCACACCTTTTCCCAAGAACAACTTTCTGGTTAGTTATTTCAGACTTATAACTAAGATACAGAGCCCCTTCCAAAGCAAACAAGCCCTGCCCTGTTGTGTCATGAGAACTGGATAACATTTCTTGCAGGCTCAAACTACAGGTTATATAGAGTTCTGTGATATTTCCTCCCCCTTTTATATCCAAATCAGCCGAGGTCAGGCTGTGTGAGAGCACAAAGGTGGGTGAAGACAAGCAACTTAACTGTTTCTTTGTCAGTTATTTCCTAGGACAAAATCACTGCTTCAAGTTTCTTTTTCATCCTTGTGGAGCAGAGGTCAAGTGGTGGTGCTGGTAGCACAGGGATCCTGTATCGTTTCCTCCTCCAAATGAAAAAGTAGCTTGGTGAGGATGAGTTTTGAGCTGTAGAAGAACAGGAAGGAAAAAAGGTTAAGCAGTCTCTCTGTCCTCTCTTCTATCCAAGGCTGCTTTGAGTTTACTTTAAAAAAAGAGGAGGAAAGAATCACAGAATTCCATTGAAAGTGTAGCTCTGAGTCTGAAGCAGAAGAATGTACTTGGAGGACAGGGTACATAAACAAGGAAATGGGCAGGCTACAAGAGACAGGACTGTGCTGTGTCTCTGTTTTTATCCAAAAACTGTCATTGTAAGTGAAGCTTTGTTTGACCTGGACCATATGATGGTTAGCTGTATATAGGGAATCTTGCTGACTGACTTACAAAAATTGATAATACCACTCAGGAAGCATATGTTGCAGGACATTAAGGACTCCAATACTACATGCTGTAAATCTCTGCATGTAACATATAAGGTGTTTGTAGATACCTTTGCTTAAAAACTCAGAGTACCTTTATTGGCATAAAATTGCAAAGCATAAAATGAAAATTTCAAACAGATTCAGATCTAAAATCTATCGTAAAAGATTTTCATTTAAAATTGCCAGTAAAAACTTTGCTACTTTTATAATAGTTGCTGTGTCCCTCACATTTAGTATCATTTTAATCCAGTGTTTCTCATTAACACAGCTGAATTTCAATTTCTTCAGATAATTAGCTAACGGGTGATGAAATACTTCAAACTTAGGACACACCAGAAGTATATGGTACAACGTGTCAGGGACACTACATCCATGTAAACAGTATCTCTCCTGAGGAGGGATCTTCAAAAATCTACCTTGGGTGATATTTGAGGGAAAGATGTTTAAAAACTCATAATGTAGCAATGCACAGAACTGACAATGGGTGATTTTCTTATATTGTCAGTGCTAAATCTGCCCATTCTGTTGGGGACTATCCATATGAAAATTATTTAGCACTGTTAAATTATGAGTCTTCAGCAGTTATCTAGAATCAGAATGCAGCACTTGATACAGTGCTATATTTTCTTTAAAAACCTGGCAGTGCCTGACCCCCTGTGAAGAAACCATTAGCTTGGAAGCAAATCGCCTTCAACAGAAGTCTCATTACCTGCATTTTGTCCGTTTATTTTTAGATTAATTACTTCCTGTTCTTGGTGGTACTCATAAATAGCTGGTTTATTATCATCTTTTCTGGATAATGCTGAAGTACTGCTTTGTTAGTATCTAGCAAGCCCAAATCACTAGTGATAAGTATTTTATTCGTGGTGCCAGTGTAAAGAATGATCAGCCTGAAAAAATCAGGAGGTACTCAAGTCCTTTGGAAGAAAAAGGATGAAACTTAAAGGGACAATAGCCCTCAATAGCACTTTGTTTCTCCAGATGGGGCTGCAGTTAGAAGCATGAAAAACAGGCCTACAAACACATGGAACAACTACACCAAAAATATGGGATTGCAATGAGTTGACTAAATCATTATCAATTTTTAAAAAAAGAGTGTTCAAACTATGGCAATTGCACACTACACAGCTAGTCACTTCAAAAAGTGATGAAGACTAGAATGTTAAGATTCTATTATGTACCATTCATACTGTTATGGATACAGAAAGCTAGACAATGAAATATAAATGAAGATTTTCAGTTCTATGTCTGAAACCGGAGCAAATCATGTTCTGATGCATAGATGCAAAATATAACGTGGCCACCAAAGGAGCATGAGAACTAACCACAACTAGCATTGTCTGTTTGGATCAGTTTAAATGTTTGTATAAGTCATTTAAAAAAATCTTCCAGACCACACTACATTGCTCTAGGTTTCCAAAGGAAAACTATGACAAGCCACATAAAAGAGCTTAAACGGACAAAGTTCATTAACATCACTCAAATATATGATATGATTGAGGACAGGAGAAAACAATTAGGCTTATTTTCACAGGCGGGGTCTGAGATACAGTATCTCAGCAACACAAGCAAGTAACACAAAAGATAGAAGAGTTGTACACCCATTTTGTAAACTCAGCACAGGTGGTGAAGAAAGAATACCTGTGCAAATATCAACAGTCACTTATGGAACTTCCATTGTATTCAAGTTTGCTGTAGGAGGTTCCCATGAGTTTGAACATCTATTGGCTCTCGGCAGGCAAACAAACTGACTGAAAACACCACAAAAAGGTTTTCCAATGATTATTGTGCACTTGTTAGCATTAACAATAGCATTAGATATTTTTATTGCTGAATTCTGTATCAGATGTGTCAGAGCATTAACTCCAGATTTCCCCTCAAGATTAACATTGCTCATAATTATGCATCATTAATCTGTTCTGAAGACTTTACTTTCTGAAAGTGTTAGAAATCAGTTTATCCATATCAGGATGCAAAACTGAGAGAATCAACCTCTGTAGCAGTGTGGTTTAGGAAATACGATTGAAAATCTTTCCTCAGTCAAAGTCTCCTATATCATCTCTGGCAAGTTGTATGAATGGCCCACTTGGTGAATATGCACTAACTATATTTCTGTGAGACTATAGGACATTTCTGAGAGACTATAATCTCTTTGCTGGCAAACTGGATTGAGTCTGAACATTTTTTAAAAAATCAACATAAAGTCATGCAGCATCTCAGAATCTAACAGATTTAATGAAACTGTAGTTTTCATCAGCTAAAGCCCATTTCATCCAATGCTTGAAATTAATTGGCCAGTCAGAAGATACAGTAGATGAGAACATGTTACGTGATAAAGGGTTGCATCTAGGGTTGTGCAGGGAGGTCCCGATTCGGACCGTTTTGGATCTGAATCGGCCGATTCGGACTGGTCCAAATCGATTCGGGGCCAATGCAAGTCAATGGAGGCCATTGACTTGCATTGGAAAGGCTCCCGAATCGATTCGGAGCTGTCATAATCGATTCAGGGCCAATGCAAGTCAACGGAGGCTTGACTTGCATTGGAAGCCTCCCAAATCATTTTGGACGATTCGGGGCCAATGTAAGTCAATGGCTCCATTGACTTGCATTGGAAATCCTTCTCCTGCCTTCCCTGGGGGCTGGGGGGGGAGAGGTGTAAGTTGCACCCCTGAAACTTCTTGGAGAGCTCAGGGAGGGTCTTCCCTGAGTCCCCTGAAAGATTCAAGAAGATTGGACCAAGGGGTCCAATCCTAGGGGTTCCCAAAGAGGGTGCCCCTATCAGCTCCATTGGTTACAATGGAGTGTCAGATTCTTTAGGCTGAACATGTTTCCCCATAGACTTCTATGGGGAATGTTCTTTGGGAGCCCCCAGGATGGGATCCTCTGGTGCAATTGTCCTGAAACTTGCAGGGGACTGAGGGAAGACCCCCCCCCCCCAGAGCTCCCCTGCAAGTTTCAAGATGATTGGACCAAGGGGTCCCATCCTATGGGTGTGAGAAAAAAATGATTTCAGAACAAGGAAATTGCCAATTTACCTGCTGGAGTTCCAGCGCGTGCTGACGTCTCTGATAAGGCAGTGCTGCGGCACGCCCATCAGGACCTGCTTTCTCTCCAGCCTTGATACATCGTACAAGCTGTGAGAGAAATGCGCCACAATCTTCCGGCACTTCTCGATGAGATGCCAGAAGTCAATGGCTTCAGCGGATGAACCGGTTCCCTTGGAGCCAATCCCAAGAGCATCCTTATCCACGAGGTGGAGAAGGTGGGCCGCACAGGAGATGTGCTTCAGGCCCATGCCCTTGACCAACTTGGTCATGTTGAGGGCACCATCTGTCACCAAGAAGCCCTTGGTGACCCCCGTCACACTGCCTACCCACCCATCTACCATTCTACGAATGGTGCCCTTGATGTTGTCTGCCGTGTGCCACACATCGAAGGGCTCGATGTGCAGCAAGGCATGGCGATAGCCTGCCTGGAAGCCTGCACCCTGCCTAACAGGCTCAACCCCACCCAGCACCTCCCGTACATCCCACCAATGCGCAGTCAGCGAGATGTATGCATCCTGTGCATGACATGACGCCCATATGTCCGACGTGAAGTGTACGGTCTCTGAAGCTCGGGACATCTCTACCTTCACGCAGCACCTGGCTGCCCTATAAAGAGAGGGCAACACTGTCCTGCTAATCCTGGTACGACTAGGAGGCGTGTACCAGGTGGATATGCGATGGCATAGTCGGTGGAAGTACATGTCGTCGGCCAGACGAAAGGGGTATCCATCCACGACCATGAGTGCAGCTAGGTCATGGTTCATGGCCCTACACCCTGCCTCAACCCCCCCCCCTTTTGGCATGCCACTGCCAGCCCGGGCAAGCATCTCCACCATGGTCGCTTGCCTCCCTCTAACTCCACCCGCCCCCTGAGAAGAACTCTTAGGGAGAGCTCTGGAGGTGGAGGTCCCAGGTAGACTCTCCAGCTCCGTGCTGGTATGGAGTTTTCCTGTTCTCTCTGTTTTTTTTTTGTGTGTGTTAAACTTAAGGAACCTGTCTGGGCCTAGCTAAGTTTAACTGGCCCTACCTAACCTACAGCAGGGAAAAATTAGGAAAAAAAAACCTTTTTACAATTTTAAAGTGTTTTAAGCTACCTGAGTGTTACTAGCTAGAAGGAAGGCTGGAGCAGATTTGTGCACCAAACCCCCACCTGATCTGCTAAGAAGAACCCCTAAACCTGTTGGCCTCTAAATCAATTCCTGTCTCTACCAGGAAAACTGGCCTTCAATAAGGCATAGCCCCTGCTGGTTTAAAGTCTTTTTAAACTATTAAGAAAGTACTATTTTAACCTAAAACCCAAATCACTGTTCTCTTATAAAAACCCTATCTGGTTACTTAGGAAAGAAACTATTCTAAAAAATTATTTGCACTTTATAATTTTTCCTAACACTATGGATTTTACTGCCTATTTAAAGGGTCACTAATTGGGCACCCCCAGAAGAACACAGCAATTCCCTCCAGGAAGGAAACAATCTATGAAACACCAACCAGCTGCCAGCCACCCAGGGCACTCCCCCAAAGGTGGCAACTGAGGAAAAGTGGCCCTGCAAGGCCCAAACTGCCAAACCAATCCTAACCTAGGCCAACCAAACAGCTTCTACAAACAAACAACCAGCAGCCACCCAGGGCACTCCCCCAAAGGTGGCTACCAAGAAAAATTGCCCCGCAGGGCCCTAACCAAACAAGCTAACTCTACCTAGGCTAACCAAAGAAACAGCTTCAACAAACAAGCAGCAGCCACCCAGGGCACTCCCCCAAAGGTGGCCGGCAATCTAGAAAAACTGTCTATTTCTCAAACCTTCAAAGATAATGATGATAGGCTAGGTAGAAAAGGACCTATCTGGACAAGATCCAACTGTCAGTTGCCACCTCAGGCAGAAACTTGGCTGTGATCTTTGATGTGTTCCTATTTATGGAGGCACAGGGCTCAAGAGTAGTAGTAGTAGAAGTTGATTCTTATATGCTGCTTTTCTCTACCCGAAGGAGGCTAAAATGACACTCTCATTTTAAATAAACAATGGGCCTGGATATATTTTTTTTGTTTCATTACAGAAGTAAAGTCACAGAAGACTCCACTGATTCTTAAACTCTTATTACAGAGAACAACTTAGACCAAAATAGCTAATAGACAATGACAGGAAGGTTGTACAGCAGTCTGCTTCAGAGACCTTGTCTTATACAAACGGGGGAAAGATGAGGCTTCCTAGCAGCATATTGGGACCTTGAATATTCACAGTTTGCTTTTAAAAATGCAATGATTAGGATTTTCTGCACAAATACTAGTAATAGTAATTTGCATAAGTAACAGAGTTGCAATTCACACTATTCCCTTTTATACTGGCACATTTGTTACAAAAGAAATATACTGTGACACATACTAAATGGTGATCTAGTCTCACATTTCCCCCTGGGAAACGAATTTGCAGACACTGCAGGTGTGATCTTCATCCCTGCATTGTTCAGATATTCACCTACCATATTTACTCAGCAAAATGCACCTCAGTATGCTTTTGCTTTTTCCATGTTAAGGTTGCATCCGCACACCACTGGATATTTTGCTATTGTTTCTCACTATTTTCAATTGAATGCTGTCTGTAAATTATTATAGAGCAACAATAGCTTGGATCCTGACATGGGTGGATGCAACAATAGATGTGGCCAAGAAGCTTTCATAGTCTAAGCACTCACAATGATTAAATGTAAATGAAAGAATGTATGAAAGAGGAACAACCAGAATGTCATGGCCCCGTCTCCACAGGGTGCCTCTGCACCACTGACTGAGCTCATTCTGCCAGCTCCCTCGGAGGAAGAAGTGGAGGAGCTGGAGCAAAGCAGCAGGGTGCTGCTTAGAGAGGCAAGTCCCGATAGGGAGCCACAACCAGGTCCCAGCCGGACAAGCACCATGCCTTCTACGCCAGCATTACCTCAGCCTGCAGCAACACCCCTGAACAGGCCAGACTCATCTCCAGAGCGCAGGAGGGAATGCAGGAGGACAACATTGGCAACACGCAGGCAAAGTGCTCGGCTTAGACTACAGCAACAGGCTAGGTTGGGCTCAGGTGGGGCTCATTCATCGGAGGAAGGCTGAGTGCCAGGTGCAGCCACTTGGTGTGACAGCTCAGCTTGTTCTTAAGCACAGCAGAAGTGCTTCTCAGTGTGGATGCAACCTTGTGTATGTGTCCACCCATTGCTTTGACTGGCTTCCTGCTCCCTGGCGCAGCTCTGCTCCACAGATTCCCGGCTTGACCTTGGTAAAGATAAATGACAACTCTTTTGGTTCTCCTTTGGACTTCGTCAGCTAACCATTCCTGATAAGACCCAGACTGGACTTTTGACTACTCTCTGGTACATGCTTTGAACTTGCTTGGCTCGGTAACCATGCTTGCCCTTGCACTAACTCTGCGTGTGCCCGGCTAGGGCAGCACACAGAAGTTAATAACTGATGTCTCTTTTTGCATTAAAAATTATTGCACTGATTTTTAGGAGTATTAGGCAAAAGACTGGTGTTTCAGCTTGACATCATTGCATAATAAACCTTGTCCAGTTTTAAAATTAAAATGGAAATCTGCTTATCTGTTATAAATATTTGCATAACAATACAAAAAGGTGTGTGGTAATGATGGTACAAAATCCGATTAATCATATAGCTTAGGAAATATAGTTAGCACATAATATGAACAACCATCTACTTATGAAAGAAGCCCAGTTGGTCACTCACATGAGGTAGCAAGATTTGTTTTCATTTGGTGCACACTGTTAGGAAATATATTGTTGTAACACTATGCTGGAACTTACTCTCCGAAACTAAGTATATTTTTGTTTCTGTGTTGTAAATCTTACATTTTATGTTCTTTGGAGGTCCTGCATTCTTTAAGAGGGACAAAGTGGAATAAAATGTTCAAATTGTCCTTTGAAAAGATATATGAATCATCTAGAAAATCTCCTGAGATTACAGGTAGATAAAGACCACTGTCTTAAGTGCTGGTATTTTTGTTTTATTTTTGTTTCTTTACACATATTAAAATAGAAATCATGTTGATACACATAGCTTAATGAATCAAAGTCAAAAACTAGAGGTGATATGGTGATACTGTCTGGGATATTTTTGTTCTGTGAAAGCCTCCTAATCACACTTCAATCAATATTTATTTAAAAAGAAGAATGCATTTAATCCTTGGCTGTTTCAGTCTAGGTAGGTTTCAGTATTACCTTGCATCAATGTATACATTCCATTAAGACACATCAGTCTGGTATCACATGGCTGGAATGATGTTTTCTGTACCGGAGATAATGTATAACGTTGGAGTGCTTTTTGATCTTATTAAATGCATATAATACAGATAAGTCCTGTACATTACATTGTTAAAGGAGAAGGTTGCTGCTTTTCTAATCTCTGCAGGTAATCTATTTCCCAAGAATCATCCTCCATGTTTTTATATGTGGTGTATTTTATATATGTGGTGTATAAATATAGCTGAGTATATAAATGAACTCCAGAATACAGATTTTAAAATTCATACAGTGGGTCTGTGTACAGATAGTAGACAGGGGATTTTTCTGGAGAATTTCTTTTAAAAGCTGGGAGGTGGGGTTTACATTGTCCCCCCCCCCAGACAGCCCCCAAGAGACTAGCAACTGATGTCCTGTGAAATTTCATAGAATCATAGAACCATAGAGTTGGACGGGGCCATGCAGGCCATCTAGTCCAACCCCTGCTCAATGCAGGATCAGCCCAAAGCATCCAAGAAAAGTGTGTATCCAACCTTTGCTTGAAGACTGCCCGTGAGGGGGAGCTCACTACCTCCTTAGGCAGCTTATTCCATGAGGTCTTAGTTAATAACCAAGCAATGGAGCCTAGCCTCAGAAACTCTAGTGTGCATTGTGCAGGGGGTTGAACTAGATGACCTTGGAGGTTCCTCCCAACTCTATGATTCTGTTTCTATGATGCTATGATTCTATTCTATGAGAGTTGCAATACTAATGAGGAGAAGTGAGAAAGGAGTGGAAAATGGGAGGGGTGTCAAGAAAGGGATGGTAGGAGAGAAAATGGAAGATGGGTGTGGGAGAGAGAAGACTGGAAAGGGAGAGTGGAAAAAAGGGAGAAAGAAAAAGGTCGGAAGAGGGGTCAGTATGAGGGAGGTAGGATTTGTCCCAAGTCTATATATTTATCACTTTATCAGATTTGGAAGTGGATCATGTAGATATGTAGAATGTAGATATGAAAATTCACACCACAGGGACATGGACAGATGGGGGGGAAGGGAGAGCCAATTTCTAAAAGCTTATGAAATCTGTCTGTCTCTGTCTCTCTTTATATATATACACGTGTGTGTGTGAAAAATGTCTCTCTGGGATCTTCTGAGACTCTTGTGGCCATTTTGGTGATAGCTAAGCAATCCACATATGATATGGTGATAGCTAAGCAATCCTCTTATGGCGCAGTGTGGTAAGGCAGCAGACATGCAGTCTGGAGTTCGATCCCAGCAGACGGCTCAAGGTTGACTCAGCCTTCCATCCTTCCAAGGTCGGTAAAATGACTACCCAGTTTGCTGGGGAGTAAACGGTAATGACTGGGAAAGGCACTGGCAAACCACCCCGTATCGAGTCTGCCATGAAAACACTAGAGGGCATCACCCCAAGGGTCAGACATGGCCTGGTACTTGCAAAGGGATACCTTTACCTTTAAGCAATCCACAACCTACATGCAAGTCTCAGAGGCAGCAAGGGAAAAGTAGGAGAGAGAGACTAAAAAGTTAAAATATGGAAAGCGGGGGGGAAGATAAAGCTCATGTGGGGAGAGCAAGAATGGTTCAAAGAAAAATCTGAAATGCGGGAGAGAAAAAGAAAAATGTGAGTGGATGGTTGGGCAAAGGCTGCAAGGGAAGTGAAAGAAAATGAAATGTAGGCTGGTGGGTAGGAGAAAAGAAAATGGGATAGGCTGAAGGCAGGACAGGGGAAATGGCAAAAAAAAGAAAGTGAAAAAATGAAATTCTCTTCCTTGTGAGTCCTCATTGGACTACAATATCTATTTGTGTATGCACAGAGAATAATAGAATCATAGAATCATAGAGTTGGAAGGAGCCATACAGGCCATCTAGTCCCTGCTCTATGCAGGATTAGCCCAAAGCATCCTAAAGCATCCAAGAAAAGTGTGTATCCAACATTTGCTTGAAGACTGCCAGTGAGGGGGAGCTCACCACCTCCTTAGGCAGCCTATTCCACTGCTGAACTACTCTGACTGTGAAAAACTTTTTCCTGATATCTAGCCTATATCGTTGTACTTGTAGCTTAAACCCATTACTGCGCGTCCTTTCCTCTGCAGCCAACGGAAACAGCATCCTGCCCTCCTCCAAGTAACAACCTTTCAAATACTTAAAGAGGGCTATCATGTCCCCTCTCAACCTCCTTTTCTCCAGGCTGAACATTCCCAAGTCCCTCAACCTATCCTCATAGGGCTTGGTCCCTTGGCCCCAGATCATCTTCGTCGCTCTCCTCTGTACCCTTTCAATTTTATCTACTTCCTTCTTGAAGTGAGGCCTCCAGAACTGCACACAGCATTCCAGGTGTGGTCTGACCAGTGCCGTATACAATGGGACTATGATATCTTGTGATTTTGATGTGATGCCCCTTTTGATACAGCCCAAAATGGTATTTGTATTTTTACCGCTGCATCACACTGCCTGCTCATATTTAGTTTACAATCCACAAGTACCCCAAGGTCTTGTTCACACACAGTATTACCTAGAAGTGTATCCCCCATCCAGTAGGCATGCTTTTCATTTTTCTGACCCAGATGCAGAACTTTACACTTATCTTTATTAAATTGCATCTTGTTCTCATTTGCCCATTTTCCATTGTGTTCAGATCTAGTTGAACTCTGTCTCTATCTTCCGGAGTATTTGCCAGTCCTCCCAATTTGGTATCATCTGCAAACTTGATGAGTAGTCCCTCCACCCCCTCATCTAGATCATTAATAAATATGTTAAAAAGTACCAGGCCGAGCACCGAGCCCTGAGGTACCCCGCTACTCACCTCTCTCCAGTCTGATGAAACACCATTGACAACAACTCTTTGAGTGCAGTTCTCTAACCAATTCCCTATCCCCCTAACTATCTGATTGCACTGTGCCTCTTGCCTGTTTTACATTTCCACAGTTATGATCCATGGCAACTGGTTTTATTGGCATTACCATCATGCAGATTATCTTTTGTAAGCAACATAAAGGTGATTTTTTCCATCTCTATGTGCTGCTGTTGGAAAACATTTTAGTATTTATGTTAATATATGACTATGATGATATGATAATCACTCAAGCCAAAATACCATGTTGGTGATCGATTTAACTTTTCATGTTTCAAACCTGCTCACCTTTATCTTTCAGTACTTTGGAGTGCTGCCGAATCTTCCTCCACCCTCTATTCAAAACAATTCTCCATGGTTTCTTGGAACCGTCTCACATTATGTATACATTACATTACGTAGCATTATGGACATGTCAACAACGAAGTATATTTTACCACCTTGGAAAAGCTTGGTTATCTACCTTCACATGTCATGTTTCATGTTAAGTTGTAAGACTCAGATACTGAGGGCCTAGGTGGTAAAAAACAAATGATCAAACCTCCTGCAAGTTATGACATGGGGAACTGTGACTACCAAACTGATTTTTCTTCTTTGGAAACCAGCATATTGTCCATCCAGGTTTTAGCTTCAGCTGGTGGATCTAATGTTTAGGTTAGCCTTCTGTGTGAATTTTCATCTGTGGACAGAGGGTATATATACGATCATTGTGTATTCCTGGTTGCTCATGCTAGAGCAATGGAAGTTCTATGAAAGCTGCAATTTGGAGCATAGTTGTTTATCTCTACAGTCTAGTTTGTTGTTGCAGAACAGGCTGCTCTCCAGGCCTTGAATGTCTCATGTAAACTTTTTAGCAGACAGAGCAATGACCAGGATAGAGATTCTATTAGTGTTTTATATGAGTTCTAGGGAAGACTTGATGGATATGGCACTGTTTTTCAGAGTGTTGTTGAATACTCAGTAATGCAAGTGTAATAAAAGAACATAATTCATAAACTCTGCTGGCATTGGATGGCACATTTCTTCTGCTATGTATCTACTATACTTAAGAGATATATTTTTGAGAATTACCTTCCTGAGGAATGAAGTGAGAAGCAGGTGCTGGGTGCTGCCTTTTCCTGGAGGCATCATGGTAAGGCATATATATGGTATATCAGCTCAACTTCTCCCTGGGCCAATGAAATACACTGTCTTGCACCTGCCTGAAAGTAACATTGCCTGCCCTTGGATTTTGATAATGTATTTGAAATGTTGAATGTAATGTATGATGGCCAAGTATGATTACTTTCCCTCCTAACTAGTGGTGTTACCAGCCTGCAAAAAAGAGAGAAATATTTAGAACTCAATCATCCATTCCTGGCATCTTTATTCCAGCTTACCTCCAAAGGATCTCAAAGTGGCATTTCACATTTTCCCCTCACAAACCATGAATAAAATGAGGTTGGGTTGAGATACAGTAACTCCAGACTTGACAGTGAGTTACATGGCTGAAGCAGGGACTGCAACCAACATACATCTCCCCAGTCCAAGTCCAGGTCTATCACTATAGCACACTGACTGTTAGTAAGAGCCAAAGGTACTCAGTAATGCAAGTGTAAAAGAACGTAATTCATAAACTCTTCTGTATTGGCATTGGATGGCACATTCAATCTGCTATGTTTCTACCATACTTAAGATATATATTTTTGAGAATTTCTTTCCTACAAATGAAGGGAAATTCCTTTGAAGTCCTATTGCTGCAGATAGAAGAGATGGTCAAGAAAATTTCAGAATCTATAGCACAAATCCTAAGCACAAATCCTTCAATCTATTCTCACCAATAATACACGTTAAAACAGTAGTCCCCAACCCCCGGTCCAGGGACCGGGACTGGTCCGTAGATCAGTTGGTACCGGGCCGGGGCTCCTCCTCGTCCTCCTCCCCGGCTGCTGTCTCGGGGGCTGCCCTGCCACTCTGCCACCGGCTCACCTTTGGTGCTCTCCGACGGCTGCCATGGCTGGGGCTCCTCCTCATTGTGGCACTGCGCAGCTGCTGCTGGCAGCGCCCCCCAGCAGGTGGCGGGAATTCAGAGGGGCCAGTGGGAAAGCAAGCGGAGCACGGGTTCAGGCGGCGGTGGTGACATCCCTCGGCAAAAGACTACCAGGCCTCACTAAAATTGTCAAGCGTTGACTGGTCCCCGGTGATAAAAAGGTTGGGGACTACTGCATTAAAATATTTGGAGAATGATTTCTCAAAACAAGACAATTACAAAATATTTTAACTGCATTTTTTCAACATTGTTTGATTAGTAAAACTGATTCTGTTCTGCAGCTGTAGAGAGGGGGGGTAAGGGGGGGTAAGAGGGGGGTAGATTTAGAGATAACATACATCAACCAAGTGTAACAATATAGTAGGATGTGCATTTAGGAGCATAGTGAGCAAATAGCTCTAAAAAAACAGGGGACCTATATATGATTACATAATTTTTCTTGCATAATTTTACAACTAAATAGAAAATTCCTGGGTGGTAAGGTAAAGGTGCAGGTGCAAGCACCGGGTCATGTCTGACCCTTGGTGTGATGGCCTCAAGCGTTTTCATGGCAGACGCAATACGGGGTGGTTTGCCAGTGCCTTCCCCAGTCATTACCGTTTACCCCCCAGCAAGCTGGGTACTCATTTTACCGACCTCAGAAGGATGGAAGGCTGAGTCAACCTTGAGCCGGCTGCTGGGATTGAACTCCCAGCCTCATGGGCAGAGCTTCAGATAGCATGTCGCTGCCTTACCACTCTGCACCACAAGAGGCTCCTGGGTGGTATGACCTCCCAAATACGTTCCAGAACTTAGAATCATAGAGTTGGAAGGGGCCATACAAGGTTAGGATTACGTTTGTACTCTGGATTTCCCCTGTAGTTTGGTACATACAGGCCATCTAGTCCAACCCCCTGCTCAATGCAGGATCAGCCCAAAGCATCCTAAAGCATCCAAGAAAAGTGTATCCAACCTTTGCTTGAAGACTGCCAGTGAGGGGGAGCTCACCACCTCCTTAGGCAGCCTATTCCATTGCTGAACTACTCTGACTCTGTATTTACCAAACTGCAGGGAAAATCCAGAGTACAAACGTAATCCTAACCTTAATATGTCCCCCCCGCCCTCGTATAAATCAATAAGCCTTTTTGTGATGGTTCCTTGAGCTCATACAGTACAACTGTCACAAATTTGTTTTGTCTTGTGTATTACATGAGTTGCTCACTAGATGTCATCAGTTATCTGTACTAAATGCAGTTTGCAGTTGTTGCTTATGCAGCAGAAAATAAGATCTGCCAAACATGATCCATAGGTTCAAATTGTGTAAATCTATGGTCCATTCCAGTTTGTGGTCAGCTATCAGTACTTGTGGTGGGAAAGGCAGTGGAAAATATTCCTACAAAATGTGTTTGTTTTTGTGTGGAGGTGGAACCAATTTCTGGACAGAGACTTCTGATGGGTTGCATTAGAGTGCAGCCCAAGTCCATTAAAGTAAGTGGACATGTTCCCATCAACTTCAATGGGATATGGATGTAGGAAACTGCTCAGAAGGACTGGAGGCCTTCCATTCCAGTACAGAGGAACATCTAACGTATACAGTAATATTATATTCAAAATACTAGCAGGATACCTACTGAAACAATTGGCACTGGAAATGAAGTAAATATAATCTCAGTGTCTAAAAGTACTGACTTTCTAGAATTCTAGTTCATTCTGTAAAACTGAAATCTTAAATGGGAAATGCTTTTGAAGAGTAACAAATGCATAGTATCACACAGGGCAAACACATAATAGACAATGGAAATGGCTTGTCTGTGTTTCTGTCAGTGTAATTTACCATTTTGATTTATTCATGGGATTGGGAAAGAGATATGCATGGCATGATTATGTGTAGCAGGGAAAATTAGGACATTTTGGGAAGACCATTTCTGCCTCATGTTTGCTGTAATTAAGCCCATAACCTGAATCAAAAAATGCCCTTGTGTGGGTTTTCAGTTCAAGTTACCACTTCCTTGTCTGTATGGCATACTGTTTCCAAGGAGCCCTCCCTTCTGAATCTTGAAAGCAGCTTTTCAGGTGGTGATAGGACTTCAGAAGAGTTAGGAAAGCTCCATTCCATTGCAGTTCTTTGAATTTAGTTCTCACTTGCTGGTAGAATTCAGGGCAGATTCACACGTGAATACAGTAGTGGAAGTGCTGCCTCCCAGTTGCTGAGAAGGAGCCTTGCATATAGCAGAGCCATGGTGGCAATGGCCAAAGATTCATTTTGTTTCCACATGAATATCACCTAATAGAAAAAGAAGTTCTTCGTATTGTGCTTTCCTATATAGTTCCCTCATAAGCTGTCTATGGAATCATGTGAGAATACATAGACCGTTTATGCACTGGGACCTTCACTGCCCCACTCCCCTGTCAGGAGCACAGAATGGGGGTGGATGAGGTGTACTGGGCCAAATGCTCCCCCATGTGGGTGCAGGAAGAGGTGGGGCAACCTGCCACAACTAAAACTCCAGCCTGCAGCCCTATATGAAACCTCCAGTGCATAAACGGTCATAATGACGAAGCAACTCTGTTTGATATAATATGAAGAAGATACTCTCATACTGTGGTGGGAAAAAAGGTAAACCAACACTCATATACAGCTGATTCTAATAACCCTTACCAATTCTTCTAAGGATCTAAACCAGCCTTTCTCAACTTTTTTCCATTGTGAAACTTTTAAAACATTATTCAAACTTTGAGAAACACCAGAAATGGTGTAATCACACAGAATGTGGTTGGGAAGCATAGCTGTGTATCCGCCTACTTGGGGCTTCTCCCCTTCCCACTCCCTCCAGGCCCATCATTGGCCATTTTGGGGGGGGGGAGTGCATCATGTCACCTGATAATTTTTATATATTTTTTTAAAATTTGTTAAACATTTAACTCCCACCTATTTGGGAAACTCTTTCAGAGCCATCAAGAAACCCCAGGGTTTCATGAAAGCCTGGTTGAGAAAGCCTGGTCTAAACAGATGTGAGGTTGGAAAATCAATGGAAGAATTTTCTGCAGGTTTAAAAATTATGAATAGCTTCTCCCCCTAGATTTAGGATCAGAGACTCTGTGAAGGGGATTAACATTATTCCATAAGCCATAGTATAACCTCAGCACCTCCCCCCAAGACCATTATTTGCCCTATAAGGAAAACAGGCATGGACCCATAGCTGTTTATTAATCTTTTAAAAAAATCCAAGGAAGACTTTGATGGCACATCTAAGAACAAGTTCTCCTAAAGCTACAATACTCTACATTGCTTCCTATCCAGAATTACAGTGGAAAGTGCTGTCAAGTCACAGATAATTTATGGCAACCAGGGTATTTAAGGCCAGGGACATTCAAAGAGAATTTACCATTGCCAACTTCAGTTTAGCAGCTCTGGGTTTCCTTGGTGGTCTCTCATCCAACTACTAACCAGCCAGGGTGGATCCTGCTTAGTGTCTGAAATATGAGATTGGGCTAGCCTAGGCTATCCAGATGAGGGCACGCAGAGTTATAAGGAAGGACATTGGAGAAAATGGCCCAAGGAGCTTCATTCATTGTATAAATACAATGAAGTACAAAATCATGGGTTTATATCCTTTAGATTGCCCTCCCCATGCACAAATTCTCTGTATATTTTTCTTAACACACCATCTTTGCAGGTGCAGATAAAATTTGAAAGCTCTCACTCCCCTTACTTCATATAATAGTATATTTTAAAATAAACTCATCTGGTTTTTTAAACACAAAGAGGATATGATTCCTCACATCACCTCCTTTATAAAAATACTCCTTAATTAGAAAAATTGTTTTTCTAGAATGGGTATAAAAATCCCAAAGAACTCTCCTATAATTTTTGTGAGTTATTCCACATTCAAAGGTATCCATTGATTCAATTACTATTTTAAATCTTAACCAAATATTTGGGTAATGATGTCATTGATGTCCTTGTACTCAAGTCCCTGGATAAATGATATTTCTCAGTTACTCTGTCACTTTGTATATTAAAATTCCACATTGCTGCCCCAAGGAAACTAGGAAGTCGAGGAGGTATGTGTGAATGGGGAACTGGACATTCCAACATGCTCCCAATGATGTCATCAGGAATGTGATGACATTTCCAACCTTTGGAATGTGACTCGTAAGAAAAATGGCTATTTTTGAATGTTTTAGATTTTCACAACACAGATGCCAAATCAACCCCAAGAAGTTTGATCACTATCAGTCATCAGTGACCAAGGCATCTCAGCCACCACAGGGTAATGATGTCATAAACATATGGCTGTGCTTGGCATTCACCGGCCATGTTTCTGCATGGTGGTTGCCTGTTGTTTTTGTGGCTGTCAACCAAGAAATGCTTATTAGTAAAAATGTGTGTAATGCATTTCTGCAAAAAGAAGAGGAAGAGTTGTTTTTTATACCCTGCTTTTCATTGCCCAAAGGATACTCAAAGGAGCTTACAATCACCTTCCTGTCCTCTCCCCACACCAGATAGCCAGTGAGGTAGGCGAGGCTGAGAACAGCATTGTCAGGGCTGTGACAAGCCCAAAGTCACCCAGGTGGCTACATATGGAGGAGTGGGGAATCAAACCCAGCTTGCTAGATGAGAAGCTGACGCTCTTAACCGCTACACCACGCTGGCTCTCTGTAGGTTTCTGCTAATCACAAATGCCTATTTACTACAGTCTGCACCACTTTCTGAGTTGCCACTCTTATGCCCATTCCTCATGGCACCACAAAGCTGACCGGGGCATTCTTTGCACCCTCTGGGCCACCGTAGGGCAGGGAGGAGCTGGTTTGGAAGGCCCTGTTGGTCCCTGCAGCAGCGAAGGGAATGTGGATTCTCCTGCATTCTCTTAGCCTGGGACAACATGATGCAGCCGCTGAGCAGGTCCGTAATAATAATTCAAATTTTGAATTCAAAACAGAAAAATAAGTCTTGTGGCAGCAGAGTGGCATAGTGGGTAGAATGACGGACTAGTGCTTGAGAAAACTGGCTCTGAATCCCTTTTGTGCTGTGGAAGTTCTCCAGGAAACCTTGGGCACAGGCATCACAGTCTCTCAGCCAAATCTCACAGTGTGATGTTGTTGTTGTGAGGATAAAATGAAGGAGAGGATCACAGTGTGATAGGCTGCTTTGGGGTTCTCATAGGGAGAAAAGCTGGATCTAAATACAAATATTTAAAATTAAGATAAGTTCTTTAAAGACTAGCAGGTTTTATTTTAAGAACAAAAATTGAACTCAGTAGAATCTTAACACCAACATGTTCCAGGATGTAAGCTTTCATGAGTCAAAGTTCACTTGGATTTATTAGTGATGCTGAAACAGCGGCTTGCTCAGCTGACAGTCATCTAGGAGGTCACAAATGGAGCTGGTTTTTTTGGCTGATCTGTTCAGCTGTTCATGAACAATTCAGACCTATCCATTGGGTTGTTCCTCACATATTCAAGCAGTACAGTGTCACTGGTAGAGTTTCACACGTGTTCATTCTTATACCGGATGGGATTACTATACCTTGCCTGACCTCTGGTTGATTCATATTGTCAGAAGCCAATCTTTTACATATGCCCTGAGCAAATCTGTCAGTCAGAGATGATAAATACTGCATTAAAAATAAGTCTTACAGTTTTGTATTTAAATCCATGTTATTGAAGTTATGTTATGCATGTATGCCCTTGACCTGGATAGCCCAGGCAAGCCTGAACCCATTAGATCTCAGAAGCTAATCAGTGCTGACCCTGGCCAGTATTTGGATGGGAGATCTCCAAGGATTTGGATGGTAGTTCCTCCAAGGTAGCGATCCACAACCTGTGGGCCGCAGACCACATGTGGTCCTTCGACTAATTGGAGGTGGGCCCCGAAGGATGCCTTCTCCCCCCCCCCCCCCGGCCCTTTACAACACACTTAGGGTGTCATTGTCTCCCATCACTCCCAGATGGGACTATCTTGTTGCAGAGAAACAAGCTCAGGGTTCCCATTGATTTGTCATTGTCATGAGTTAAAATTTCCATGAAAATAAAATGTTCCTTATGTTCATTGTTGTGGCGTGTCTGTATCTTATTTTGAAGGGATGTTTAAACATTACCATAGCGTTCAGAGAGCGTTAGGGCAGTGGTTGAGAGTAGAGGAGTAAACTACCCACCCACCGGGCCTCAGTAAAAGGTGTTGAGTGGTCCCCGGTGATAAAAAGGTTGGGGACCACTGGTCCAAGGAACTGTAGGAGTAATGATGTGGAAGAAGGCAATGGAAAGTCATCTCTGAACATCTCTTGTCAGGCTGCCAGACAATCCTTAGATCTCCTGGCTACACTACACATGTCATATGATAAATAATAATTTGCATGTATGTATCTTTTCACACCCATGTCACTGACAGAATTAAACACTGCATATCAATGATCAAATGCAATTAGGTAAAATACTTGTCAGTCAACTATTAAATTCTCCCAAATACCAACTAGCAATACAGTTGCTGCCAAGTGTCAAATTAAAACCCAAATATCACAGGAACACCTAAAGCCTTTAAAAACAAGTATTTAAAATAAATGTTCCAAATATTCAGGTATTCAAAGGGTGATTCTGATGTTCAATTTTCAATGGAGAATTTTTGAGAAGTATGTTTTGTCAGCAAATTCATTACAGCGGTGTTACACGTTGGCCTGCTGAACTGGAAAGAGGCAAATGAGTGCTGATCTTAAGATACAGAGGACTATTAAAAGTGATAATTCAGCAACTTCCAGTTTGTGGAGATAAGTGGATGTGTAGTGGCATGCTGAAGTGTACCAGAGGGTGGTGTGAATCAGGTCTGGAGGGAATCTGGAGGCAAGGTGTGTGTGAGAGTGTCTGTGAGAGTGCATGTGTATGTTTAATTTAGAGAAGGAACAGGATGGGATGAGAAAGAAAATCTTCATTTTACAACTAAATGCTGCATGTTAGTGCAGAGTGTAGAAAAGCTTTGCAGATGAAAATGTGTCAAGTCTCCACACAGTTAACAACATGTCACTTTGTGAGAGAATTTTCATAATTAATGAACTGGTTCAATTTGCTCTGCCGTTTGACTTTGATTAATACATTTTTGAGTGTTCCCACTGGGACTCTGTCCAGTTTGTTTAGTAAGCTCTTATTGTATATCCAGTTCATGCATATGGATCAGAGTGTTGGCACCAAATACCTGCAATATGCCATGAATGCATAGCCATCCTGACTCCATTTACAAAGGAAAGAGAAATATATCTTACATACCAAGTCTTTTATGAGTCATTAAAAACAAAGAAAAGGGGAATTTTACACTTTACTATGAAAAGGTTAGATGGCTGCAGAGTATCACTTTATGCAAGCCTGGACATTAAAATGGCATAATAATCTAGGTTTTGATTTCATGCTGCCCTAAAGTGGCACTTTCTTTAGCATTAAACAGAGACCTGTGGAACATTTATAATTTAGTAGTGGGAGAAATATTATCCAGTGTTCTAAACTACCTGCCCTTGAACTGGCTAGCTTTAGGAAAAAGGAACATTTTCCAGTGGAATAGTTTGAGGTTCCTTCCTTTATAGGTCAACAGGACTGCATGAACATAAGATATATATAGAAAAAGTACTGCATAATAAAAAATTCTGTGTTGCAGGAAATACCAAGCAATCTTGATAAGTTAAAAAGGGGCAGCTAAAGCCCAAGCATAATTTCTCTGGGGCTGTGCAGCCTTGTAACATGCACACAAATAAGCATACACATAGATCCCATATCATCTAGTGAGACATGAAATAAAGTGTTATGTGTAAATCTGAATGGGGCTTTTCGCACGCCTTCAAAATCGCACAATGGTTGCCAATTGAAAACGCTATTGATTTGCCGTTATGCACAACGTCGTTGACAATCTGCCACACACCTGAAACCGATCCGCAAAAAGCACTTCCTTGTAGCGCTTTCAGGGAAATCCCCAAAAGTGGATTCACCCTCCGGAAAGCGATACACTCCTGCAACCAATCTGCAACACTAGCGAAAAAGACCTGTGCGTTAACATTGTTGCGGTTTCTACAAAGTCCCTCCCCCTGGCTCTCTCCTCTGATCTTCCGGCGAAGCGATCACCATTTTTTTTTCTCCGAGCGAGCGGGGATAAACGCACCAGCAAGCCTCTTTCTGTTTAGAGGCTTCCCCGGCTTCAGTCCCTCCCCAGAGTCACTAAGCACAAACAACACTTTGGACACAAACAACAGAGAAGCCCGTTTGCTGATGTATTTTCCCTTTATTTTTTAAACTGTTTTCGGCCGAAAATCGGGCCCGTGAGAGGGGGGGGGATTTTTTTTTTCACTCGGAGGGAGCGTGGCAACGATCAAACGACAGCTCAAACACACCGGGCAGCTGGATGGGTCTCTCCGTTGCAACGAATCAACACAGATTCGTTGCAATGGGTGTTTTTTTTTTTTTTTAAACTTTCTTAAAGGGAAAGGGGCTGTTTGGGAGCATGCTAACGGCTGTCCATTGGCTGCTTGACGGCCAGGGGCGGGACGAGCTTGGCAATAGCGCTTCCTTTCTAGCGATTTTTGCCGAGACTGGAAGCCTGTGGGAAACGCTACAAAACGCAACTGGATTCCACTACAAAGGCAGGTATGCATAACGACGAATTCCACTATTTTAAATGGCGATTTTTCATTCAGCAACCAATTTGCTGCAAAGATCCCGGTGCGGAAAGCCCCTAAGAATACTGTATTTCTGTTTCCTAGGAAAGATTCAATGTGTGGTATATGCTAAGTAGACACAAAGGTAGGTATATTCGCAGGTCCTGCTCATATCAGCACCATTTTCCTTTCCTCAGCTCCCTTATAACCATTTCCTCCAACAACCAAAGACTTTTTCAGGCTTAAAAAATTACAATTGATATATTGCTATAATATTATAACCATCTACCTACTAATTCCTCTGTCTTCCCAGTTTAATACAGACCCAGCTTGGTGTAGTGGTTAGGAGTGCGGACATCTAATCTGGCGAGCTGGGTTTGAATCCGCGCCCCCTCTAATGCAGCCAGCCTGGGTGATCTTGGGCTTGCTACAGCCCTGATAAAACTGCTCTGACCGAGCAGTGATATCAGGGCTCTCTCAGCTTCACCTACCCCACAGGGTGTCTGTTGTGTGGAGAGGAAAGGGAAGGTGACTGTAAGCCACTTTGAGCCTCCTTCGGGTACAGAAAAGTGACATAAGAACCAACTCTTCTTCTTTTTCTTCTTCTTAATTAAAAAAAATCCCGATAGGTCTTTTTGTTGTAGCTATATTTCAGTTAATGGAAGGAGCTGGAGACTTAAAAAAAAGAAAGCTAGGAATTCAGAGAATCTGATAGATGTCATTAAAATGTTATATCATTGCATCTTTTTTTTTAAAAGCATGATAAACAATGCATACTTTAAAGCATTTTCCTGTGAGGAAGTCCTATTGAATAGCCCTGGGCTGGATTGTCAGTAGGCCTGGTTAGGATGGATGTTGATAACTTGCATATTTTATTCTGAAGTGTTACAGTCAACAGTGGAATATCCAAAATCTCAAAGGAAGATATATGTAAACTTCCCTGTCTGCTAGTTATAGTTTGGGAAGGGTACCTTCATAGCAGCAAATGCAGAGCTGAAACTTGAGAGTCAGTTCTTGGTTCTAAAGGCTGTTGATATTGTTCTTTTCAGTGTACACAGTGCTGTACAATTCCTATAGCATTTGATTATCATAACAATTATGATTTAGGGGCTACCTAGAGTTGGCCACTTGGTCATTACTACCATCACTTTCATGGCTGAATCTCTGTCTAAAGGATGTGATTTTAGGATGAAGGTTAAGTTTTTAACTGCAAAGGGGTATAATATAAAATTCAAGTTTCATTCTTATATTGACATTTCATGTATACTTTTACATTGTAACTTGCTCAATGCCTTAGGAGTGAGGAGAGCTAGACCATGGTTCTAACTGGATTCCTGAGTGCTTGGTGGGGGGAGGGGGAACCTAACTGGTGATTCCTTGAAGGAACTGTAAAATATTCCAGCTTCCAGGAAAGGTGCAGCTGGGGAGGAATTTGGAAATGGGTGTAGACTGCCAGTCTCCTAGTTTTGCACCTTTGCTGATCAAACAGTCACTTCTGTGAGAACCAAGGGCCATTCCGCACCCAGAAAATGTAGTGAAAGAGTTACCTTTTCAGACACTTTTAAAAAATGTTTTACATGACATGGTCCGCATCCAGCGTTCCAGCAGCAAACCGGCAGCTACATCCTCCATTTTAAAGTGGTAGTTCGGGAATTGCATAAAGTGGATTCCTCTATGTTGTGCGAATGGAAGGAGAGCAACCAGCAACCACTAGCAAAATAGCTGTGCATAACCAAAGTGGCCAGAAGTAGTGTGATCTCTGTCTCCAGCACCCATCTTCGTGCCTGCCTCCCTTTCCCTTCTCCCTGTAATTGGTCTTTTTTTTTTTTTTTTTTGGTAGCAAGCTGCCTGGAGCAATGAATACACATTGCTTCACCCAGGCAGAGAAAAAAAATTCCACCCACCAGTTGGCACACAAAGCATGCCTCTCAACCCCCCCTCCCAAATGGGGAAAATAATTACTTTTGTTGATCTTCAAGTCTCATAATTCCAAAACAAGGTGGTATTAAAATATGCACTATGCACCTATGATTAGATGCATAGGCATAGGAACGGAAATTTTACTTAAAAAAAAAAAGAGATTGCTTGCATCACTTTTGTTTTAAGACTGGGAGAAAGAAGAAGAAGAGTTGGTTCTTATATGCCGCTTTTCTCTACCCGAAGGAGGCTCAAAGTAGCTTACAGTCTCCTTCCCTTTCCTCTCCCCACAACAGACACCCTGTGAGATGGGTGTGGCTGAGAGAGCCCTGATATCACTGCTCAGTCAGAACAGTTTTATCAGTGCCGTGGCAAGCCCAAGATCACCCAGCTGGCTGCATGTGGGGGAGTGCAGAATCGAACCTGGCATGCCAGATTAGAAGTCCGCACTCCTAACCACTACACCGAACTGGCTCTCACCAAAGGTGATAGGCTGGCAGCCATGATTGACAGGTGGGGGGAGACCCATGGGTATAGAGAGTCCCTCTCCTCCGCCATTTTAATCAGCTGTGCATAGTACCAGGAAGTTTGAGATAGCGGGAGAAGAAAGTGAGAGCGTGAGTAAGTGAGAAATGGCAGGGGGCATGATTTTTAATAGCGTTAAGCAATTGAGCTGGCTTAGTATTATGTTCTTAGATGTGCAGAATGGCCCCAAGTTTCCTGCATCTGGTTTGGGGGTGTGGGCCCAAATGAATAAAACCCGTTCCTTCCTTTGTATCTTGTCTTTGCCAATAACCCTGAGCTCCATGAGCATCTCCACAAGTTGGGTGAATGAGTATCAATGGGGCACATGAAGTTCAGTGTTGGTAAGTGTAAATTGATGCATATTGGGACAAAAAAGAAAGCCCAACTTCAAGTATAGTTAATTGGATCTGAACTTGCTTTGACTAAGAGGGGAAAAGATCTTGGTTTAATGAAAGTGAAAAAGTTCTTAGCTCAATGAAAGTGTCAACCCACTTTGCTGCAACAGTGAAAAAAGGCAGTAGGAATGGAATTGAAAATAAAGCTGCTGGTATTATAATGCCCCTGTATATATCAATGGTGTGGCCTCATTTGGAGTTCTGTGTACAGTTCTGGTCACTATATCTCAAAAAGGGCATTGTACAGAAGTATGTTGGAAAAAGTACAGAAGAGGGCAACCAGGATTGATTAGAGGGCTGGAGCAGCTTTCCTGTGAGGACAGGCTGAAGGGCACACACATGATAGATAGATAATTTTATAAAAATTATGCATGGATTAGAGACAGTAGACAAGTATAACTTTTTCTTTCTCTTCCAAATACTGGAACTCAGAGATGGCCAATGAAGCTTATGAGCAGTAGATTTAATACAGAAAATGACTTAAATGTGGAATTCACTGCCAGAGGATGTAGTGATGGCCACAGGCATAGATAACTTTATATGGGGATTAGATAGAGTTATGGAGATGTCTATCAGTGGCTACTAGTGACTAAAGGGAATATCCCCATTCAGAGGCAGTAAACCTCTTAACAGTGTTGGGATGCAACATCAGGGAAAAGCCTCAGCCTCCATGCCTTATTGCTGGACCTCTGAAGAAACTGGTTGGCCAATGAATAAAATAGGGTGCTGAACTAGTTGGACCTCTGGTCTGATACTTTCAGGGTTCTTCTTATGTTCTTATTAGAGTAAGTTATGTGTACATAAAAAAAGAAGGAATGATGTGCTTTCTTTTTTCTACCCGGCAATAAAACTATATTTGTAGTAGCCTTGTAGATAGCCAAAACTGGATGAAGATGGAAGAATATCATTCTTAAGTATTCTGAATTTTCAGGGTGATTTCAATGCATAAATAGAGTGGGTGTCAGTGGAATGTTTGCTGGCATTTGCTTGCATTCTTTGGCATTAAGCATGATGGCCAAGTATTTTGTAGCCTCTGGTGCCTGGAATAGCTATTGATTTTGCCTTTCTAAAAATAAGCAGTATGCAGCAACACTTTTTGCCAATTTGTACTTGTCTGTGTTTAGACTACAGCTAAGGTAGCAAATGCCTCTTAGAATAGTGATGCTATGTGAGGTGATACTTGAAACCCAATGGAAGGCCTAAAACCAAAGAACCAGGTACAGCTGAAATGGTGCTGCTGGATTAGTCAAAGTATGACACAATTTTACTTTACTGTTAGATTTCAGCTCCACTTTTGAAATGCTCTTGATGGCAGACACAAAGCAAAAATGCATTTCAAAGGAGAGCCATGAGCGGCAACAGCTGAGCCATCTGGGGAGTGCAAAGTGCTGCTTGAGGAAAGGTAGGAAGTGCATCCAATATCTCTGGGTACACCTGGCAGTGCTCTTGCAATGCATATGAACTGTCGAAGAACTGATTGGATGATATCTGTTTTCTGAGATTCTGGAAAGAGTGCAAGAGACAAAGAGGATGTGGATAATAAATTCAGTTAAGGACAGTGGGGGAAGATGGCGAAGCAGCTCCTACTAAATTTATTGAAATGTTTCCAGCTGAATTCACTGGAAGCTGTCTGGACAGGTTCTAAAATAAACCACTAGAGCTGTCCTGTTACATTTTTCTTGTTTTCACAGAGGTGGTTGGTGCCAGCCATCTTATAGTTTTATTGATCACTGTTAGGTCATCTTGAAAAGGAAATCAAGAGTTTGCACATCTCTCACCTTGTTCTTGGGAGATATGGTTGATTACTTTTTGTGGTACAGATTTTTTTTTGGCAAATAGTGGGAGACATAGGTAGGCAGGTGAAGAGGTTAATATTTAATGTTAGTTATTAATTTTAGAATTTTAAAACCTAACTTAAAATTTAATTTCATTTTGTACTTTAAACCTTTCTGTAAGCCTCCCTGAGCCCCTAGGGAAGAACAGGATATAAATTGATAAATAAATAATATAAATAAAAAATAAGATGGTGAGGAGCTGTGAACTTAAGTAATGATGTTCTCAGACTAGTTCTATACACATAAATCCTCGGAACATTGACAAAATGAGTGGGGAGGGAGAATAGGCATGAGAGGGCTGCCCCATCCCTGGCTCATGAGGACAGTGCCTATAAGCAGAAGTAGTACCATTGTGTATGCTCTTTCCCTGTAACAATGGTGCCCCTGATCATGGAGAGGGAGTGTGTGTATGGCCCCTTCCTCTGTGCATAGGCAAGCTGGTGATCACATGGAGGAAGTGGTCAGGGCCAGCATTTTTATGCCGCTTACCCTCTGTTCAGTTGGTGCGTGGAAGCTTATCTGTAAAGGGCTAGTGTTAACAAAGATATAAAATATCAGTTTCACTCATATCACGAGTATTCATAAACAAATTATTATAAGTCTTTTACCATCTGCATTTGGTGCATATTATCTAAGATCTTTTGTGCTGATCAGTAGTTTGAACCCCCACTAGGGAAAAAAGTGTGGTATAAGTAAAGTAAGTAAGTAAATAAATAATACATCAGATGGGTCTGGTAACTGCAAGAAGTGTTTCCCCCAGTTATGTTCTTTGCTCTTTGGAATAATCTATCTGAAGAATTCTCCTTTGGAATTCTCTAATGAGAGCCAGCAAGCATCTTTTCCATCAGAAGAGGCACTTGCTGTCTCCTTCCTCACATGATATCTCTTCAAGGTGCAGGAAGACTTTCCCCATTGGGAGAGACGCTCTTCCCACTGGGAGAGCCGCTTGCTGACTCCTCCCCTTCATGATGCCCCATCAGGCTGCAGGGAGTCTGACAGGGCATGGGGGAGGGATTTGTGGAGGCTGCATAACAACTGATCGTGACAGTTGTGTGGCTATCATGATCAACTGTTACAGGGTCCACTGGTCCATTGAAATACCTCCCCCCTTCTCAGGCAAAGCTTTTTCTGGATTCATAGTCACTCTAATGGCGTTAGAGTATCTCTGCACTGTACCGTGGAAATTCTCTGCGATTGCACCCTTTGTCGAAGAGACAAATTTCAGGTAGGTAGGAGAAAGCAGCTTTCTTTTGTCAGAGTGTACATGGGGCACATGAACTGACCTTCTGGCCTTTCCTAAACACTTCTGGCCTTTCCTGAGATCTTCCAGGAGAGGGTGACGAGCCCCCTCCTTTATAAAAAATGGTGAGTATGTGAGCAAATGGAATTCAGTCCTGAATCCTTTAGATATTTCCTCGGTTTGTGCTCAGTTTGTTTCTTAAAAACCCTGTTGATGACCCATATTGGAACATGGAAATCTGTTTCAAAGAGTGGACTGTAGTGAAGAGTTTGTGTGTATGTAGAATTAGCTCTGCTTGCCATTCATTCATTCATTCATTCATATTTATTTATTGTGCACTAGTTTTATGCAACAACAGAGAGATGTTTCAATAGTTCTGTCTTGCACTGAGAGATGCCTTTGTCTTCACTGATCTGCCTCACATATGCCTGTGTATATTTTGTTTCTATCCAGTTTGATACAGACTGGGTGAGAGTTTTGCACTGGCAGCCAAGGAAATAAATCTGATAATGGAACAAAACACACAACAATGAAGGTTGAGAGAAAAGGTTTCCCAATCAAAGCAGCAAACGTTTGTGTGTTTGCTGAATGTAAAGTGAATTTGTTACTTTTCTATATTTGCATATACTGTATATGTATTAAATGCAGAACTAATTTTCTGCAGAGCTTTTAAAGGCTGATACTGAGACAGAAGACAGAGAGCTTTTAGTGCAGTCACATTTGACTCATGTCAGGTATAATAAAATAAAGTAAATCTCCTGTGTGCACTGTATTTTCCCTTTGTTATAAGCTTAAAATAGAGGGGAAAGGCCTTTTGCTGTCCTTGACTAGTGTCAGATGCAATCAACATAATTAATGTACAAGAACAAATCAATCAAATTACATAAGTGCTGTTTCACTTTTGTTTTAGCCCATTTTAAATTCTCATGTATCATAGGCAAAAAGTCTACCAGCCATAATGGCCCAGTTATAACCAGTGGATGTTTCTCAGTCCACAGATAAAACTGAGGAATGATTTAACACAACTTCAATATTAATAGCAATGGAAATATCCTGTACAGCTGACCTAAGCCTTGTTCCAGAAGCGAAGTTATGTAGGCAAGTCCCAAATTACTAATTCCTCAACTCTGAAAAACGTATAAGGTAATGTCTCTGAACTGCAAAATCTATCACTGTATAAGTTGACTTTTCTATCATAGTTTCTGGTGCCCACTGAACAGTTCTACTGGAGCAATATACATCCTTGATTGTCTTCAAAATGTTGCACTGGCCTGGATTCTTTTATTCCAAAATCCTGTATCAATGGTAATATCCACTTCAGTTGCTTGCATGCTTCTGTTAGACCGTTTATGCACTGGGCACTGCCCCAGATCCTGTGCAGGAGCACAAATCGGGTCCGGATGAGGCACACCAGACAAAATGCTCCTCCATGTCGGTGCAGGAATAGGTGAGGCAACCTGCCACAACTAAAACTCTAGCCTGCAGCCCAGCATGAAACCTCCAGTGCATAAACGGTCTCAGTGATACAAATTCTGCTTTTTGTGAAGAATAAGGTCTTTTGCTTTCTACTGATCTAGCTGACTGCACCATCTCCATACAAAAATGAATCCCCACTGGCTGATTTCCTGTCCTTGGTATCTTCTGCCCAGTCTGCATCCATGTATCCTATAGTTTATGGATGATTGTTTGTTGGCAATGTGAGTTTTAAATGTATAGTGCCTTGAAGATACCTGGCAAGCCTTTTTATCTAGTCACATTTAAGTCACTTTTACTTGGTGACTCTATTTTTGGCATAGTATGCCCAGAGCCACTTTGATATCAGGTGCTTATATCAACATGCTTATACACAATAGTCTTTCTATTGCTTCTCTGTACTGCACTGTACTATACCATACTGTACTGTTTTTTGATAAAAGTTCTTCATTCTCTTGTTTTAGATAGTTCATCTCTATAGGAGTGTTGACCTCCATCTCGGAAGGGTTGAGTTTCAGGCAACTATGCTCTAACCATCCAGTCATGGCTACCAAACATCTGGTGAACATATCCGAGTGGGGGGGAGTCCAGGTGGCCATCCATTAGAAGATAGAGCTGTGTGTCATCTGGATATTGATGACAATCCAGCCAATAACTCCAGACCAGATGGGCCAGGGGGTACATAAAGATGTAAAACAAAATGGGGGAGAGAGCCGCACTCTAAGGAACTCTGCAAGGGAGTTGATAGGGCTGCGGCAATTCTTCCTCCACTGCCACTTTGTCCCTGGTTTCGGAGAAAGGAGCACAGCCACTGTAAGGCTGTCCCCCATATCCCCACCCCAGTAAGATGGGTGGCAAGCAACTCGTGATCAACCACATCAAACGCAGCCAACTGGTCTAACATCACAAGGATGGCTGTTAAATGGGGCTGTTCAAATTTCTTCCTTTTTGTCTGTATTGAAAGGGCACTCCTCTGCTTGGAAGTATTACAGACCTTTTAAAAGTGTCCTTGTTTTCTGTATGAGTGGCAAATCATCTTCCTTTTTGTGCTTATATTTAAAGCTACTTCTTTAATATTTGTTCCAGCTTTATTATTGTAAACTATTTATGCCTATATGGCTCTTCAAGTTAGCTAATTACTTCAGTTAGAGAAAGTTTGCCTTTTGCTTCAATTTGAGATACAGTATTTTCATGTTTTTGGAAAACTTATTAAAATTAACACAACTAGATCCGTTTCTAGGATTTCTTTCTCAGCACTTCTAAGGTGTTCAGACAAAGCACTTCATCTAATTGGTCAGACAAGTTACCTTTCTCTGGGCTTTTAATGCTAAAGAGTCTCTTTTGCAAGTAGAGTTAGCTTTTCAAGTACAAATTAACATGCAGCTGTTTTAATTCTGACCAGACTGCTTTTGCTATCCGCATTTGAATCACCCTCAACATATCTCGTGTCAGTGAAACTTTTAATCAGGGCTCCTCTTGCCTTCTTGCTATCAGAATCTCAGGTCCTTTGTCTTGCCTGCTGGTCTTCTCCTGGTTGTGGGTCTCTAATGACATGCCACAGTCTCATCTCTAGCAAATAGATAGGTAGTAGCTGTCAGTAAGCCTATCCAATAAGTAGTTATGCTGGATGTTGCAGGTAACTACCATCTACTGTTTCTTCTTTTCCCATCAAACTAGCTATTTCTTATTTTGCAGCCTGAATGCTCATGCTGGGCCCAGAACTTTTAGGCACAGTTTAAAATATTCTTAATTCGTTCAGTCTGTTGTCTTCATTTGTTTAGTCTGTTGTGGAGACAAGCATGGAGAAAATATGCTCAAAGGGACAGGTAGTGTCCAACTGAACCAATCAGGATGCAAGAGATTATTTGAAAAATATCAGGAAATTGCAGTTCAAATGAGACTAAATACCAATCTCCTCCAATGTCCCCTGTAGAACATTATTAATATGCTTTTGAATCTTGCAAATTCCACCACTCAATAACCAGTTTATTGTAAACTCAATAGACATCTCCAGCAACCTGTACCCCATCTGAAACTGGCCTCATAAGAGCTTTCATGGAAGGAGAAACAAGAAATAAAACACAAACAAGCCTGGATTTTCTGTGGCTTTTTTTTTTTAAGAAAAGGGTCAAGTTTCTTCATAAAATGGTTTGGTTTGTGCAAAAAACTGATAAAGGAAGATGAGGCAAGCTATAAATCATTATTCAAAACTTTACATATTCCCCTTCCCACCTAGACTCTTGGAAGCAATGCAAGATTAGATTCCTTAGCCGTTAGGATTATCAACTGAAGATATAACTAATGAAAAGCAATCACAAGACTGTTTAATGCTACATAAAAGAAAGAGTATAATGTGAACAGAACTGAAGTGCATTGCAATTCAGTTATTCCCTGTTTCTAAGGACTCCTGGGAAGCAGAGTATTAAATAGAGATCTCCTGAGCAGCAGAGGAAATTCCCACTTTGCTAGTTGTGGTTAAGAAGCATCAGACTATAAGGGGCCAAAATGGATATTAACAGTGGGTCAAATATGTAACAAAGGATCTAAGTTGTAAGAGGGAGGACTCTAAGAATCTCTCTCTCTTCCTAGAACTACTGGTGGGTTTATAAAGATGGTTAGATTTGTTTTGATAGCAGTAGATTTATGACAATATCAGTGGATGGTTCATATCTAATGTGTACTGGACTTCAGCTAATTTATTTATAGTTCACTTTTTACATGGCTCCCTTCCCAATGGTGGGCTCAGAGTAGTTTACAACAGTTACACAACATTTAAAATTGTAAAAAAAAACATAATAAAATTCAATAAAATTCCATAACCATCATTTTTAGCTGATGATTTTCTGTTATCATGGTGGTAAAATATCCTATGTGGGGGGAAAATCTTACATGTGGAGAGGAGAGGAGGGAAGCCAATAGTATTTCTGAGATGGCTTGGCCTTAACTATAGGCCTGAAGGAAGAGTGCTGTTTTAAGGCCCTGCAGAACTTTGACAGCTCCATCAGGGCCTGGATGTCCACTGGCAGCTCATTCCACCAGTTAGGTCAAGGCCAGCCAGATCTTTCTGTGGCCAGGGATCACCAGTAAGTTGGAATTTGCTGAATAGAATGTTCTTTGAGGAACATTTTGGGAGAGGCGGTCCGAGTAGAATTTTAAACAAACTCAGGCCATTCTTTATTATTATTATACAAAAACACATCTAATAAAGAAAAATTGAATATATACCAAAAACATACAAAGTTGTGATCTTGATTAGCAAGATAGCATAATTTAAACATTGTTGGTTTCCAAATTAACTCTGTGGTACATCATTCCCATTTCTTAATGCCATCTGTCTAATCAATTGATAGATCTCTACATTTTTGGTGCCCTTTAATGAACTGTCAGAGCCATAGTCTGTTTCCAATACCTCACAATTACAGTTCTAGTGGATATAATAAGATATAAAAGAATAAAGTATAGGTTATTTGGAATCTTTGAACGGAAGAAGAGTCTCGATTATTAAAGAGAGATCAAATCCAATGCCAGCTTTCATTATACCAAGACAGAATTGCCAACTTTAGCTTCAATACAAGTGGACTATGGATGATAAAAATCAATTCTAGGTGAGGTTAAGGACCAACATCAGGTAAAGTCTTATAGATTTCTGCTAATTTGTACTGAGATGTAGCAGTCTGCTAGCTGGTAGGATAATAGGCTATCAGGGTGTCCTCTGAAGTGGAGACGAATCCAGAACTTTAGGGCATTTAGCCAGATGTGAGTAGTTAGTCGAGAAAGGCCAGTTTCAAGGTATAAAATTGAGTTGGTCGTGCATCTGGGTGCACCAAATAGTCAGCAGAGAAAAGATGACTGAAGCGATTCAATATTGGAAACACAATTAGGACCCCAGATAGGGATGCTGTAGCACAACAGTTTGTTGGAATATAATCTGTCGGCTTCTGGGATGTTTTGGCCACTGTTTGTATAGAAAAAGAGCTCCAACCTTGCACATGAAGGAGTTAGCAGTTTGTTTCAAGTGGTAAGTCCAATTGAGGGATTGTTGGAAGACTATCACTAGGTATTTGAATGATCACACCTGTTTGATTGCATGTCCATTTATTTTCCAGCTAGTCACTTCCCTAGATCTGCCAAAGACTTAGATTTTAGATTTTTCATAATCTATAGTTACAGCATTGGCTCTGCAGTAGGAGACAAAAGCGTCCACATATAGTAAAAGAGGGACTCTCTGGTCTGTGCTCATTGGGGCATGGCTGTTTATTACAGACAGCTCTAAGTTCAGATCTGCAAAGTATAGGTTGAAGAGGTGCAGTGCTAGAACGCAACCTTGCTTCACATTTTTGTTGGGGGAGCAGTGGCTGGTGTTGTCCTCCCCCCTATCTGTGTTCCCAGTTAGAGGTTGGGACATTTACCCATCAATAGTGTGATATGATTGTATATAACTGAATAGCTCCTATTTATTTGTTGTTCTGTTTATTTATTGTTCATATACTGGCATGGCGGAGAACACTTGAAACTACACTTCCTACTGTTTGAGAAAAATCCTGCTGTTGAACAGAGAAACCTGCTGCCTGGATTAGACATGAATGGGTAGATTCATACACAAGCATTCCCTTATTGCAATGGTCGGTTGTGGCCACTTGCCTGTTTGGGTTGCTAGAAATAGGGATACTTCTCCTATCTGTCTGCAATTTGGTATAGAATGAGGTTACAATCCCTGAGGATTTCATCTCCACTGTAAAATATATATATAACTTGGTATGGGTTTTTCACTGAAACTGATAAACATGAAAAAATATAGAATATGTGTAACAATAATAGAAAAGAAAAAGTTTAAAATTTCCTTGCAATTAACAAAAAAACAATTATTTGTTTGATACATGCTTATGATTATTTTTGTCAGAACCCGGCTAAGAATGCTTGACCTCATTTAGTTCAAGGAGTTTGAACACATTAAAATTTGTTTTTAGATTGAATTATGTCCCTACCTGTCGTACACAACAGGGAATATCAGCTGTTTTCGCCTTTCCCCACCAGGAAGACAATCCGTTTCCACTGAATAAACATACACACTGATGATTTATTTGGCAAGTGTATTTGCCATCTTTCCTTTCTCTAAAAGGATCCTATAAAACTTGTACAAATTCACTGGAAAATATGCCCCTGATTCATCTATTTTATGTTTTTTTTAAGGAACACTGAACTTACTTACTCTGGTGGAAATTTCAACAAAGTCAATTTAGTGTAGAATATGGGTAAATGAGCTCATGGGGCCTTATTATCTTTAGCTGTTTTTCCATCTAGGGTTTGTAGCATTAAAAAAAAAACATCAACACTGGATCTTTCCAAACATCTGATTCTCAGCTGGGTGAAAATCTAATCAGCCTAACTATTTCCTTTCCCATCTGCCTCACTTTCTGATTAGTCAGGTTTTGCAGCTTCAACATCCTTTTCATCATGGCTTTAGATGACTGTGTTTCTTTTCTCTTTTTTAGTGCTCTAGTTAAATTCCTTTTTCATCAGCATGGAAAATGCCATGCTGTTGGTTTAAAATAGCTTATGTTGTAGCACAGATCTGTTGGAGCAAACATTTCATTTGGCCTTTTAGAAGCTCATTAGCTGTACATTTCTGGCATTTAAGCAGAGCCTGAGATTTAGATGAAGTACTGCTCTTGTGCTTTGGACATCTTTGCTAGAACTGATAGTAGTTACATACACAATATAAAGCTAGAAATGTTCTTGAATATATAAATGTAAAATGTATATTATTCTGGTTTTTTTCTTTACCTAAAGTAGAGGACAGGAAGGCCTGGAAGATCATTGTCCATGGGGTCGCGATGGGGCGGACATGACTAACAACAACAAAAGTATATTTTACTTTTATTTCAGCCACCCTTCCAGAAATTCAGGAGAGTTCATGTAGTCTGTCCTTTTATCTTCACAACACCATGTGAGGTTGGTTAGACTGAGGGGCAGAGCTGCCTGCCTGTTAAATATAGTAACACAATAAATTATTTTTTCCCTTTCTCATTGCTTCTGCTCCCTGCAATTTCCAACTGGAAGCTGAAGGGAGAAGCCAAGAGAACTTTTTGACTCCTCCCAAACAGCATCATCCCCAGTGCCACTTTTAACCTTCATTTCTTTCCCCTGGGTGAACACCTGGGCATGGAGAGGAAGCTCCTCTGTCCCCTTCCCACCAGCCTCCCCTTTTCCAACTTTTTAAAAATGAAGAAGCCTTAATATATCTATTTTATCACTATTTTATTTAGTATACTTTTATCTTACTTTGCTTAACAATGGGGACCCGAAGTAGTTTATCAGAAATACATATGTATAGAAATCAGACAAAAGAAAAGAAGTAAACAAGGCATCCTGGGTTGATACCCACGTGGTGGATTCATTTGGCCAAAACCATGCACTGTAATCCATGAGATTAAAGCCTTTACACTCTTAGGCTCATGCCTGCCCAGGCTATAAATACCCACAGCAGAAGAGAGAACAAAACACTCAGGCTAGGTGTTTTAAGCTAGAGTACATCTTCCCTCAAGGCCCCCTTCACCACCCACTGTATTCTATCATATTAGCTGAATCTGTACTATCTAGTTTCAAACAAATTATTACTGGAAATAATCATTGTTGCCCTTTCACTTGGGGGATTCTGTTATACCTTTGAAATTTGAACCTACCCCTTCACTCCAATCATCTCTGGAGACCCTGCTTCGGTTGTCCTCACCATCTGAAGCCAGATGCATGGCAACCTGAGAAAAGGCCTTCTCTGTCCTGGCACCAAAGTTTCAGGTTTTTCTGCCAGGGAGATTTGTCTATCTATCTTCTCTTGGTGTCTTCTGCCAGTGGGTAAAGACATTTTTATTTCATTTGGCATAGTCCCAATAAACAGTTACTGATCTTTCTTTCTTGTTTTGATGTTGTATGTTTATGTGTTTTTATTGAGTAATTTTATAGTTTTAAGTTTTTTTAATTTTTCAAATGTTTTCATGTTTTGGGGATCCTAATTGGGTGAAAAGGCTGTGGGAAAACATTTTAATGACTACATAATTAAATAGGCAAAGTTTTCCAAAGATCCCTCATCGGGCCACAAACTTACTTTCATATTATTGCCATTCACCCATTTACAGATCTTCACAATTTTCTTTGATTCTTACCATCCTAAGTAGTTGGTGTCAACTGTAGTTGGTGTCAACTGTAAACCTGGTCAGCAAAGTGACCCAGTTGCCCTCAATTCCAGATCATTTATGAACAAACTAGCTTCAAAGCCCGTTCCTAAGAACGGGCCTTGAAAAGGGTCCCCTGCCCGGCCCCATGGCCAGGCAGCTTAAGGTGGCTTTGGGACACAGCTCGCAGCTGGATCAAGTGGGGTGGGTGAGGGCTGGTCAGCTCATTAGCAGGGCTGTGACAGAGCTCCTTAGCAGGAAGTCAGGAGGCAGGG
Source organism: Paroedura picta (assembly GCF_049243985.1). NCBI lineage: Eukaryota > Metazoa > Chordata > Lepidosauria > Squamata > Gekkonidae > Paroedura > Paroedura picta. Next base: position 59,634,244 of record NC_135374.1, on the reverse strand, counting down.
AGGCCCTCGTTAGCAGGGCCTCCACCACGACCCTTTGCCCAGGGCCTTCTCCCCTTACCTGCTGCTGGCTTCAGACTCTGAGGTGCATCTGAGAGCAAAGAGTCCAGGGACGGAGGGCGGGAGCTGCAGGGGCAGGGCCCCTGACTGGCCCTTTTCCAACTTGCACAGTCAGACATGTTCCACCCCCCCAGGCTGTTTCACAAATATATAGAGGTACCATGGATAAGGATTAAATACTAATCTCTGTGGAATTCCATTGCTTGCTTCCCTCCATTGCAAGAACTGTCCATTACTCTCTGTTTATATTGTTTAATAATTTTCTAATTTCTGTCCTTTTAACTCATGATCTATTGGTAAGAGATTTTGTCAAATGCTTTATGAAAGTTCCAATTTTACCTAAATTTTATTTAATATCTACTGGATTAGCCTTGTCGATGTGTTTGCTCATTTTCTCAAAGAATTGCAACAGATTGAAGAAATGGAAATCAAGCCAATTCTTCCTTTGCAGGACCTTTTATGTCCTTTTATGTGTTTAATAAGCCCATTCTTAATAACAGTTTCCACTAATTTACTAGAAACAGATGTCTGGGCAACTGACATGTCATTTCCTGGTTCTCTGGTGGCTGCCTTCCTAAAAACCTGAAAATACATTTTCTATTTTTCAGTTCTTTAGGAGGATAATCTTACTAACAAGTAGCACACATTTTAAAGGCATGGTCCTGTTTTTACATGCTCATATCCACACATATGTTGAATGCATAGGATTTATGAAATGGCGTATGCACACATATTTGCATAAACCCTGTCCCTACTATTCTTCCGTGCCTCATCACATACAGCAGTGGTCCCCAACCTTTTTATTACTGGTTGACAATTTTACTGAGGCCCGGGGGGAGGTAGTCTTTTGCTGAGGGATGTCGCCGCCATCGCCTGAGCCCCTGCTCCACTTGCTTTCCTGCCAGTGCCCCTGCCTTCCCACCGCCCACTGGGGGGCGCTGCCAGCAGCAGTTGCCAGCCTTGCTGAGGGGGAGACCCAGCCATAGTGGCTGCTGGAGAGCACCAAAGGTGAGCCAGCAGCAGAGTGGCAGGGCAGCCCCTGAGATAGAAGCCGGGGAGGAGGACAAGAAGGAGCTGCGGCCCGGTACCGACTGATCCATGGACCGGTCCCGGTCTTCGGACCGGGGGTTGGGGACCACTGACATACAGGGTTACCAAAATGTCGAGTGGCTTCAGGGGCAGAGAGACCAAGTGTGGAAAATGCATGCATGAACTAGCTATAGGGCTGTAATATCTTGTTATGAAAACAGGGAAGATCAACAAATATAATAGCACATAAATTACAAGTTATTCAGTTGAGACCTTTCCTTCCCTCCCCACAGTCAGGGATAGATAGTAGCTGGCCCTGGTGTCTGTAATGGAGACCAGCTGGAAGCATATTCTGGCAGAATCAAGTCTAACAGACAGAAAGATATATCCAGAGTTCAAAAGTCTATTTCAGGGTCAATTTCCCTGGCAGGAAATAAGATGGTGGAGGAGGAAAGTGATCAGAATTTTGATAAAAGTTGAAGACACCTATGGAGCAAAAATATAAAACCTTTCCACTTATAAATGGCATTTTATTGGCACACGACATTCTATTCAGCTGAAATATAAGGACTAGGCACCTTTCTGAGAAGAACTTAAAATAAAGCCTTCTCTTGGCAACCACAGCTTGCTTGTAAATATAGAAGCATACTTCAGAGAAACTTTCTCCTCAGCCCAAGGATTCTGAGCACACAGGCCCTGTGGCTGTGTTCTTTTCCTGGCAAAATATAAATAGTCAAAAAGGTTATGAATGATACTTTTGACTTCGTCTGTTTTTCATTACAACTCATTTCTGATTTCCAAAGGAGACTTTTGAAAACACTTCTATGTAATGGAAAAAGATACTTCAAAGACACTGAGTAAGCTTGGAAATGACTTAAATACAAATTCTGATTAGTAAAGTGGATATGGTTGTTTCTCAACCTTGTAGGCCGGTTAGGTGGCATCCAAAGGACACAGAAAAGGCACAGATAGAGCATCCAGAGACCTTTCATTAGGCAGTGTTTCTAAATTTAAAAATGCATTCATTTTTAAAAATTCACACCACATCATCACAACTCCACAGTTATAGTTACTGTATAATATAACAAACATTGTGTATTCTCAAACAGAGGCAGTCCTACAAACACATGGACCAGACGTTACGCCTGTTCTAATCTGCAATTGTTGTTGCTGTTAGGCGCAAAGACGTGTCCAACCCATCGCGACCCCATGGACAATGATCCTCCAGGCCTTCCTCTCCTCTACCATTTCTCGGAGTCCATTTAAGCTCACGCCGACTGCTTCAGTGACTCCATCCAGCCACCTCATTCTCTGTCGTCCCCTTCTTTTGCGATCAATCGCTCCCAGCATTAGGCTCTTCTTCAATGAGTCCTTCCTTCTCATGAAGTGGCCAAAATATTTGAGTTTCATCTTCAGGATTTGGCCTTCTTAAGAGCAGTCAGGGCTGATCTCCTCTAGGACTGACCGGTTTGTTTGCCTTGCAGTCCATGGGACTCGCAAGAATCTTCTCCAGCACCAGAGTTCAAAAGTCTCAATTCTTTGACGCTCACCCTTCCTTATGGTTCAACTTTCACAGCCATACATTGCAACTGGGAAGACCATAGCCTTGACTAAATGCACTTTTGTTGGCAGGGTGATGCCTCTGCTTTTTAGGATGTTGTTTGCCATAGCTTTCTTCCCCAGGAGCAAGCGTCTTTTAATTTCTTTGCTGCAGTCCCCAACTGCAGTGATCTTGGAACTCAGGAAATCTGTCACTATCTCCATTTTTTCCCCATCTATTTGCCAGGAACTGAGAGAGCCAGATGCCATGATCTTTGTTTTCTTGATGCTGAGTTTCAAGCCAACTTTTGCACTCTTCTCCTTCACCCGCATCAAGAAGCTCTTTCGTTCCGCTTCTGCAAAAATCCCTCCTCTAGAAGAGATGTCCAATACTGAAGACCATTGCTGTGGTTCAATATAATAAACACTATCCCTCTGCTTAATCTGCAATAGGCCATAACATAATCAATAGGCCATAACATAATCATAACCAACTCCTGAGCATGTGAAGGGTGGGCGCTACTCAAACAAGAGCTATTGCATGCTCAATCAATGACTATTCCAGAAATACGAAAACACTGCAGGAGCTCTAAGAAGCCTATTTGGATGAACAGAGAACTTCAAGAGGAACTAAGAAAGAAAAGGAAAATGTTCAGGAAATGGAGGAAAGGACAGAGCTCTAAAGAAGAGTACCTACAGGTTACTAGGCACTGTAGATCAATCATCAGAAAGGCCAAAGCTGAGAGTGAGCTAAGATTGGCCAGGGAAGCCCATTGTAACAAGAAAAGATTTTTCAGTTACGTGAGGAGCAAACGTAAAGTAAAAGAGGCAATAGGCCCGCTGTTGGGTGCGGATGGACAAACTCTAACGAAAGATGCAGAGAAAGCAGAAAGGCTTAGTGCCTATTTTACATCTGTTTTTTCCCACAGGTCAAAGTGTTTAGGCACATCTAGAGATGGCTGTAGCCAAAGGATAGTGTCTGGGTGGCAGGTTAACATGGATAGAGAGGTTGTCGAGAGGCATTTAGCTGCACTGGATGAGTTCAAATCCCCTGGTCCAGATGAAATGCACCCGAGAGTACTCAAAGAACTTTCCAGAGAACTTGCACAGCCCTTGTCCATCATCTTCGGAACCTCTTTAAGGACTGGAGATGTCCCGGAGGACTGGAAAAGAGCAAACGTTATTCCGATCTTCAAAAAAGGGAGGAAGGATGACCCGGGAAACTACAGACCAGTGAGTCTGACCTCTGTTGTGGGGAAGATAATGGAGCAGATATTAAAGGGAGTGATCTGCAAACATCTGGAGGACAATTTGGTGATCCAAGGAAGTCAGCATGGATTTGTCTCCAACAGGTCCTGCCAGACCAACCTAGTTTCCTTTTTTGACCAAGTAACAGGTTTGCTGGATCGGGGAAATTTGGTTGATGTCATTTACTTGGATTTTAGTAAAGCTTTTGACAAGGTTCCCCATGATGTTCTGATGGATAAGTTGAAGGACTGCAATCTGGATTTTCAGATCGTTAGGTGGATAGGGAATTGGTTAGAGAACCGCACTCAAAGAGTTGTTGTCAATGGTGTTTCATCAGACTGGAGAGAGGTGAGTAGCGAGGTACCTCAGGGTTCGGTGCTCGGCCTGGTACTTTTTAACATATTTATTAATGATCTAGATGAGGGGGTGGAGGGACTACTCATCAAGTTTGCAGATGACACCAAATTGGGAGGACTGGCAAATACTCCGGAAGATAGAGACAGAGTTCAACGAGATCTGAACACAATGGAAAAATGGGCAAATGAGAACAAGATGCAATTTAATAAAGATAAGTGTAAAGTTCTGCATCTGGGTCAGAAAAATGAAAAGCATGCTTACTGGATGGGGGATACGCTTCTAGGTAGCACTGTGTGTGAACGAGACCTTGGGGTACTTGTGGATTGTAAACTAAACATGAGCAGGCAGTGTGATGCAGTGGTAAAAAAGGCAAATAACATTTTGGGCTGTATCAATAGAGGCATCACATCAAAATCACAAGATGTCATAGTCCCATTGTATACGGCACTGGTCAGACCACACCTGGAGTACTGTGTGCAGTTCTGGAGGCCTCACTTCAAGAAGGACATCGATAAAATTGAAAGGGTACAGAGGAGAGTGACGAAGATGATCTGGGGCCAAGGGACCAAGCCCTATGAAGATAGGTTGAGGGACTTGGGAATGTTCAGCCTGGAGAAAAGGAGGTTGAGAGGGGACATGATAGCCCTCTTTAAGTATTTGAAAGGTTGTCACTTGGAGGAGGGCAGGATGCTGTTTCTGCTGGCTGCAGAGGAGAGGACACGCAGTAATGGGTTTAAACTTCAAGTACAACGATATAAGCTAGATATCAGGAAAAAGTTTTTCACAGTCAGAGTAGTTCAGCAGTGGAATAGGCTGCCTAAGGAGGTGGTGAGCGCCCCCTCACTGGAAGTCTTCAAGCAAAGGTTGGATACACACTTTTCTTGGATGCTTTAGGATGCTTAGGGCTAATCCTGCGTTGAGCAGGGGGTTGGACTAGATGGCCTGTGTGGCCCCTTCCAACTCTATGATTCTATGATTCATTATCTTCCTCCGTTTAACAGTCACTTCTTTTCATACATTGAAGTCAATGGACTTAAAGAGGCAAACTCTGTTTTCCACACAACAAATACTAAGACAGCTGTGCTGGCATGCGATAATGAGCAGTCAGCATGTCCTCAAGTGCAAGCAATTTTGAAGGTGCTTAGGACAAGTGAAAACAAGCAAGCTTTCTGTGTGTACTATGTGCTGTCAAGTTGCTTCCACTTTATGGCAAACCTGTGAATGAATGAACTCCAAATGTCCTATCATTAACAACCTTGTGCAAGCCTTGCAAACTGAAGGGCATGGCTTTGTTTATTGGGTGAATCCATCCATTTGGGACTTCCTCTTTTCCTGCTGCCTTTAACTTTTCCTAGTGTTATTGTCTTTAGTGAGCTTTATCTTCTCATAATATGTCCAAAGTACAATAGCCTCAGTTAAGTAATTTTATCTTCTAGTGATAATTCAAGTTTTATTTGTTCTAGAACCCATTTATCGGTCTTTTAGGTGGTCCATGGAAATGAATCATTTTTTGCTTTCTTTACTGTCCAACTCCTGAGTCCTTACAGAGTGATGAGACTATGAATTACCTTGATTTTGGACTCCAGTGGCACTTAAAGATCTTTTCTAGTTTCTTCTTGCCTGTCCTTCTAAGTCTCAGTCTCCGGATTTCTTGGTTGCAGTTTCCCTTTTGGTTGATGACTAAGATGAAGAATAAAAATTGTTAAGAATTTCACATGCTATATACTTCCAGTTCATTACACTATCACAATCCCTTTAGTTTAGCTGGGTAGTGTATCAAGCAGCCCTCCCCTAGAACAGATGTCCCATACTGAAGACAATTGCTTTGGTTCAATATAATAAGCACTACCCCTCTTCTTAACTATGTTTTACATTTGGAACTTTCATTCTTCCCAATGATAGGTGAACACAGAAATGACCATAAAACTACTGAGCAGGTAACTACAACTAGAGAAGAGCAGTGTTATCATTTCCACGTATCCACCCATGATGTTATATGTAAGCCGACCTGAGCCATATGGAAGGGCGGCATAACAATCTAATAAATAAAAAAATAAATTTTACATTTTACATTTGCAGAATGTAATAGATAGATAAATACAATTTTGATAATGCATCTTGGAAGACTGGTTACACGTTAATTTGAAACTAACTGGGCCATGGTTATTTATGAAAACATATATACCTATATGGACGCTTTGGATTCTTAATCAGTAATACTTGTATGCTATCAAGTTGCTACCAGCCCGTGCCAACTCATGCCAACTCCACCATCATAAGGTGTTCAAAGCAAGAGATGAACAGAGGTGGTTTGGCATTGCCTTCCTCTACATAGTAACCCCAGTCATCCGTGGTGAACCCCTGTCTAAGAATTAACCCTGGCTGATTCTGCTTCACTTCCAGGCCCTTATGAGATCAAGGTAATCAGGGCTATTCAGGCTGCTTGGCATTTCTAGAGCTTTCCTTTTGAAGGCAAAGTTGGCAGGTGTTCCAGAGTTTTCTCTGTGGCAATGCCACAATTGTGAGGTGCTTTCTTTTAGGATGCTTATCTCATGTAATTTTGCTTTCCTTCTACAAGATTGTGAAGATTTGCCTCCTTTGGCAAATGGTTAGAGGTCACTCTTCTTATAGTAAGTTTATTGGCATTAGCTTTGTTTTATAAATTTATAACTTCCCTTCCATGAACAGGTAAGAATGTGAACACTAGGACTATATGAATGAAAATGTACAAAGGCGAGGTTGTGAAATCTGGGTTGTAATGTGAACAGAAGACAAAGTAACTTTCACAATCAAGGCCAAAGCTAATGAAAGTGATTATTCAAAACTGCACTGATAGACACCACCGGTTAGAGCCTTTTTTTTTTTTTTTTAATAAAAAGGGCATTTTCAAGTAAACCACAACAAAAGCTTCAAAAGGAAAGGTCAGATTTGTGAAGTGCTATTTATTTTCAGTGAAACTTCATCCTCCACTTACTACTGATCTAACCATCAGTGGAATCAATTGCTACTTGTCAGACTGAAACGCAACCCAAGACAATGAAAGGATGACATGACCTCAGGGTTAGGGAAGGAAATGATGAATAAACCATTCTCCTGTTTTAAAGGGTTAATGCTCTGGCTCTTCTGCTTTCCCCCTTTTTACAGAGAAACCCGAAGTGATCAATCAATATCCAGGGCTTCTTGTATTTTCTCTCCATTTCATTATGCAGTGATCAGTGAGGCTATAATATTATTGAGACTGTGTAAAAACACTTTTCCTGTTTGTAACAAGATAGAGAAATTCTATATGTTCTGCATTTGCCATAATTAATGATGCTAATCAGAAACTTTCCTAGTATTGCTAAAAAAATTATGTCATGCTATGCTATGCTATGTATAAAGCCTACATTAACATTGAAGCTCCTTTATAGTATAACGATGTAGCGAACAGAGTGGTGGATTAGAATCTGGGAGATCCGGGTTCAAATGCCTTATTCTTGGATCAGTGACACACCGTCATTATTTATTTATCTATTTATTTACTTATATTTTGATTTATATCCTGCCTCTCCCAGCAAGCTGGTTCATGGCGGGTCACACTAAACCCCCTGATAAAATATACAATATTGTCCCATTAAAAGGTAAATGTAAAGGTATCCCCTGTGCAAGCACCGAGTCATGTCTGACCCTTGGGGTGACGCCCTCTAGCGTTTTCATGGCAGACTCAATACGGGGTGGTTTGCCAGTGCCTTCCCCAGTCATTACCAGTTACCATTTACCCCCCAGCAAGCTGGGTACTCATTTTACCGACCTCGGAAGGATGGAAGGCTGAGTCAATCTTGAGCCGGCTGCTGGGATTGAACTCCCAGCCTCATGGGCAAAGCTTTCAGATGGCTGCCTTACCACTCTGCGCCACAAGAGGCTCTAAGAGGTCCCATTAAAACACCCATTTAAAAAACCCTATGGTGGCAACAATTCAAATCCTATAGTGCTAGCTAGCATCCAGTTGCAGGGGGACCCCAAGCATCTTCCTTCTTCTCTATCAGGAGAGTATCAGATATTCCTGGGCTGGCCTCAACCATAGACTCTGTCATACAGGCCCTGCAGAACATCGAAAGTTCCCAATCTACCCTAACCAATCTTACTTTGTTTTTCTTCATTGTAGTAAATAAAAGGTGTGGCATAGATGAAGTAAATAATTTTATTTATTTAGTAATATAATTTATACCTTACTTTTCTTCCTAGTGGGACCCATCGTGGTGGTCCCTTCTACTCCATTTTATCATTACAACTAGTCTATGAGTTGGGTTAAGCTGAATAGGTAATTCTCTCTTCCAGGGCAGAGTGGAAATGCAAACATGGATCTCCCAGATCCTAGTCCAACACTCCAACCATCATATTGCAATTTGTACACTGCAGGTATTCAGGTAAAGTGAAAGGATTTTATGAACCAAAATCTGACCAGAGTCATGCTCATTCATCAATGTTGGAAATGCTTTGAACCTGAGCTCAGCTAGTTCTCATATCTGAATGCAGGCAGAGGCTATCAGATTTGATAGCTATTTTAGTTCCTCATTGTCTGGTTTCACTTTTCTGGTTAGCAAGAAGTAGATGGTGTTTGGGAACAGAAAGAAGAGAGAGGCAGGCCAAACTGAAGTAATAGGAGCATAGGTTGTTACTTATAGGCCGATTATGTACATGCGGAAAAGGACAGAGCAGTGTCAATATGGACCCAGGGTTAATCCCTGTGTCTACATGACATAGATGCCAGGCTGCCCTCCTGGGTCTGGCACAGATCGGGCCCCAGAAACCACATGCTAAGGTTTTCAAAGCGAAGTTGGTGGGGCCTTCCAGGCCCAGCTCCTCCCTGCCTTACGGGGGCCCTGGTTGGCCTTGCAGCACCTTGCCACACCATGGGGCAGACCAGGGCATTTTTTTTTTTTGGCAGGAAGTTGGAATTGTGTTCCACGCAATCCCACTTTCCTGAAAAATAACCATCCTGTGGCAGAACCATTCTGCCACCACTGTTTCTCCTGGGGGGATATTTCGGTGCCAGATCAGATCCAGCAACTAATCTATGAGAACATGTACTCCACAGCAAGGCCTCTTGTGGCGCAGAGTGGTAAGGCAGCCGTCTGAAAGCTTTGCCCATAAGGCTGGGAGTTCAATCCCAGCAGCCGGCTCAAGGTTGACTCAGCCTTCCATCCTTCCGAGGTCGGTAAAATGAGTACCCAGCTTGCTGGGGGGTAAACGGTAATGACTGGGGAAGGCACTGGCAAACCACCCCGTATTGAGTCTGCCATGAAAACGCTAGAGGGCGTCACCCCAAGGGTCAGACATGACTCGGTGCTTGCACAGGGGATACCTTTACCTTTATCTTTTTTACTCCACAGCAACACACTGGCAGCAACCTGGCATAGCCGCCATGCACAATGGGCCATGGCTTTTTTTTGTTTAGAAGTAGCACATCACCCTGATTTAACACAGAGTAAACTTCCTACTAGCCATGTACAATGTTAACAACTTGCTTGTATCTGTTGGGTGTGGTACCCACTTTCTTGGTGATAAAGGTGGGATTTAAGATGTGGTGGGGGTTGTGTTGAATAGAGGTAGATAACCAGGTTTCTTCCACATTCCTTCCCTTCCCCAATAAGCAATAGTAAGTATGCCTGCCTTATGTATAGATATTGGGAAATATATTTATTTAATCATTTAATGTACTTGTGTCGGTAGACCTCCTGAAGACTGAGCGTGAGGTCTGAGGCAGGATTGTAATAGTGAGAACTTGATTGGCCAGCATGTGATTGGATTTCACCTCCGAGATCCAGTCAGTTCAGAGTGAAACTGACCTATTGCGTGTGCTGTCAGGAAGATCTTTTGTTTTGTAATTGTATATAAATTGAGGTTATTGTTGGCATTCTCTCAGTTCAGTTTCAGTTCTACTGCTTCTTGTACCATCATACTGGGGTCACAATAAAGAGCCAAGGGTCTCTGAACCCATGGATCTAATAGTACTTATAAGTTATAATCTTCACACTGAAGTACCCCAGGTGCTATTAGCTGGGGGAAATGACAGGAAACCCTTTACGTATAAAAAGATAAGGGACGGGGCTACTTCTAAACAAAACCTTCACATCTGCATCAGGATTTTCCAGGAAATAACAAAAAACACATTCAGCCATGAACTGGGAAGGAAAAACAGCCCTGGAAAAGAAGAAGAAGAAGAGATGGTTCTTATATGCCGCTTTTTTCTACCCGAAGGAGGCTCAAAGCGGCTTACAGTCGCCTTCCCTTTCCTCTCCCCACAACAGACACCCTGTGGGGTGGGTGAGGCTGAGAGAGCCCTGATATCACTGCTCGGTCAGAACAGTTTTCTCAGTGCTGTGGCGAGCCCAAGGTCACCCAGCTGGCTGCATGTGGGAAAGCACAGATTCAAACCCGGCTCACTAGATTAGAAGTCCACACTCCTAACCACTACACCAAGCTGGCTCTCTTCTCATGAGCAGAAGGCTCCACCTCATCCCCAGGACTCCCAACGAAAGTGAGAGAAGCAGCAAGAAGGCCCATCCCTCCAATGGGGGCAAAAAAGCTTTGCTGCTGGTCTACCTTTTTTGTGCAACTCAAGGACGGCTAGCTTGCAGCTACAGTGGTTCCTGTCCAACTGCTTTGTGCAGCATGAGAGCTGCTGGCTTCCATGAGGCAGCTCCTGTTCTTTCACATGAAATGATATTTAGACATAAATTAGGCTACATAGCCTTGATGGCTGGTAATGAAATGCCAGAAAGGAATTAAGCCTGTGTGCATGGAGATAGCATGACAGAGGATTTTACATATCATTTTTTATTATGCTCTCTCCAAATGTTAGGGAAGAAATATTGTCTTCCATTGATTCAGAACTTCTTCCTGAACCAAAAGCAAAGGACTATTATATTTATATTTGCTCCAGACATAATGTGAATTCATAATTGTGAAACTGTCAAAATCATGCCTCATGTTTGCCATGTTGCTGGTCTCACTGCCCTGCTAGCTGGAGGTTCCCATACCTCCTTGAATGTTGTGTCTTTGAAATGCAACTGCTTTCTTCCTGTGTCAACAGCTAAGTGTGAAAGGCCAGGCTCCAGCCTGTTGCTAGGCTTACTGTCACCCCTGGTCTTGAACAGCACTCATCCATCATGTTTGCACCTAAAACTGTTTGAGGCTGGGAGGGGCTGGGAGCTTCAGGCTGATAAGTGGAACCTTTTTCCAGGGTTCCTTAGTTTTGGCAAAGGCCCCATGCTGAATTAATCACTTCTCTTCAATAAACCACTTAAATAAAGGCCTATTTTGCACACAATAGATAATGCACTTTCAATGCACTTTAGAAGTAGATTTTCCTGTTCTGCACAGGACAATCCAGCTGTCAAAGCACAGTGAAAGTGCATTATCCTATGTGTGCAGAATGGGCCGAAGTCTGATTATTGAGAGTTTCTCAGAGAAACCAGCTTCAGCTCACAGACAATCGCTCAAGCCCTAGTTTGCCTGTACAAATGCTAGTTTCATTTCCTTCTACCTATGGTAGGGAAGTGGGCCTTACTACAGAACATACCAAGATTAAGCCAAGTTGTCTGTATCCAGACATTACAAAAGCAACAGTTCATATTTAGGATGCTTTGGACTGATCCTGCGTTGAGCAGGGGTTTGGACTAGATGGCCTGTATGGCCCCTTCCAACTCTATGATTCTATGATTCTATATCATGATTAATAAACTCCAGGTCCTGGTTTATGGACTCTAACTAACCATAGGTAGTGGAGAAACCTGTAACCAGACAATCACATTAATAATACTTTACTTAAGCCTGCCCCCTTTTTTTGCAATGTTGCTTTGTTTATTCTGGCTGCTATAAAATATATGGGGAAGTTTGTCAAAGTCAGTATTAATATACTGCTGACATGTACACAGAATAACAGTATTTTATTATCTTTATGTATCATTTATAGTTATAGATTTGCAAGAATGAGCATTATCCCCTAGGGCTAAGTCTGTAAAATTTACTGATTGCCGATATCTGTTATAGCTAAGCCTGTTGCTCAGACCACTCTATAGCAAAAGCCTGAATAGGAAGATGGATCAATCATTTTTTTGATATTTTTGATGGTAGTCTGTACTAAACTAGTTGGACATAATTTGCCTGAGCTATTAGTACCATAGTTCTAAGAGAAATAATAAAATAACAGATTCATAGAATTGGAAGGGACCTCCTGGGTCATCTAGTCTGACCCCCTACACAATGCAGGACACTCACAACCCTATCACTCATCCACTATAATCTACCACCCCCTTGAACATTCACAGAATCAGCCTCTTTGTCAGATGGCTACCCAGCGTCTGTTTAAAAATCACTACCTCCTGAGGAAGCCTGTTCCACTGAGAAACCGCTCTGTCAGGAATTAATTTCATCCCATTGGTTCTGGTCCATCCCTCTGGGGCAAGAGAGAACAACTTGCTCCATCCCCTACATGGCAGCCTTTTAAATACTTGAAGATGGTTATCTGATCCCCTCTCAGTTGTCTCCTCTCCAGGCTAAACAGACCAAGCTCCCCCAACCTTTCCTTATACGTCTTGGTCTCCAAACCCCTCACCATCTTTGTTGCCCTCCTCTGGACACTGCTATGTGAGAACAGTCCTAAGAAAATTTATTATTTATTTATCATACTTCTATACCGCCCTCCCCGGAGGCTCAGGGCGGTTTACATTATAACAGAGAACAATACATAAAACAGTCTGTAAAATATGTATAACTGATAACTAATAATTATAACCAAATAACAACACAGTATAACAGTAAACAATAAAGTAATACAAACAGGTCCAGGGCTTATTGATGGGATTCTGAGGGGGGGGAGCGGGGTCCCTTGGTCGCTGTTAATTACATCTAGTCTCGGCCAAATGCCTGGTGGAGGAGCTCCTTTTTGCAGGCCCTGCGGAAATTGTGACTAGCCCAAGGTCACCCAGCTGGCTGTATGTGGAAGAGCAGGGGATGAAACCTGGCTTTCCAGATTAAAGTCCACCACTCTTAAACCACTACACTACACTGGCTCTCAGGTTTATTTTACATATTTACTTCATTTATGCTTTGCTTTCCTTCCTATGGGGACTGAAAGCAGCTTAAACAGCTCAGCTGCCCTCCATTTTTATCCTCACAACAGCCCTGCAAGATAGATTAGGCTGAAAGTGGGTGATTGTCCCAATGTCACCCAACAAGCTTCTACGGTAGAGTCAGCATTCAGTCCTGGGTCTCCCAAATGCTAGCTCTCAAGACATGACACTATGCTGGATCTATGTTTATGACCAGGGAAGTTTTTGACTAGGAAAATTCCAGAGGGCCCATTTCAGTGTCACAAAGACCAAAGTCTTAAAGCCAGTTTGCAGATTACACTTCAAGTATACATCAGAGAAGCTTTACCTGCACACCTAAAATCAAGTGCCTCGAGTATCATATTTGAAACGGGGAATTTCAGCTTTAATGTGTTAATTCTACAAAGCTCATTCTTGCTAGTTTCCTATGACAAGGGCTCAACTGTGTATTATTATTGTTATTGTTATTATTATGAAATTCATTATAGTTAAACATGAGAAGGGGCTGCTGAAAAGAAGGTATGTCCTGCAGAAAATCAGAGAAAGAGAAAGAACTACTGGTTGGTTGCCATTAGCAGGCACTAATGGGAGTCATGGTGATAACGGTGGTAACCAGATAGCATGCAGAGTGGATTTTAGTGCTAAGCACTGCATTGGCTCATGCTCGATGTATAATTACTGCACTTGGAATGGTCCCTGCTCTGTAAATTTTTAATCAGCTTATAGTTTTTCATAGGATGTTTCACTCCTTTTTTGCTTATGTCCTTTGCAGCCTGAGACTTTGTCTCATGTAGTGTTGTTCCCTATGACATTCATTTCCAAATATTTACATGGACTTTCTGAGGAAGACCATAGAAAGGATGGTAAATCGCAGTCTTGTTTGCCTGTAGTATTACAGGTCAGATTAAGTTGTTCCCCGTGGCCTCTTTGTGCCAGCTGTAGCATTTTTTTATTCCATGAAATTTACAGTGGATAAACTGGTGCAAGAGTAATCACCAACAGCAGAGCAGTCTATATTGGAGCTCTCCTGAAAGGTCAGATAACAACCATCCTTTTAGAAGGGCAGAGTCAAACTGTTCTTATTTTCTCACTTGTTAACATAGACCCATTTGTTAGTCTTACTACTGAGCTTGTTTTAGTGTTCAGATTGGTTGTGGAAGAGGCAATTGCCTTTATATATTTCAAGATTTATGTAATGATCTTTGGTAAAGCAGGAGTACTGCAGCCATGTTCCATTTTGCCAGGTGGTCATGCAAGGGAGGGAACATGGTCAGTCCAGCCACAGCATCCCCATATCCCCATAGCTCAGCACATGCAACCATGATGGATCAATCAAAGCCCCTCCTGCAAACTGTTTGGTTCTCAGTGGGATGTGGGAGCACCAAGCCTTTTGCCAGGCGGTGGGGCACACAGGAACATGAGACACAAAGAGCAGCAACCCTGCTGTCCACACCAATAATATGGAGCTGGTTGGGGAAGGAGAGAGAGAGAGAGAGAGAGAGAGAGAGAGATGTTACCCTAGCAAGAGGCCCCATAACAGACGGCAGTTTTCAAGAAGCTACTTCCACATGCCTGGCACATATCTGGCACTGTGCAGAATGCTGTACACAGGAACCAGATTGACAGCTGCTTGATACAGGACTCCGTCTTGTCTCCGATTGCTAGAACAGGATGGAAAATTCCTTTTCCCTCCATTTTCTCTATGCCAGACTTAAGTCTAAATGGCCAGTTATGTGGAGCACAATAGGACTAGTGCTCCTCCCAGGGCTGGATTTACATGAAAAGAGGCCCTAGGCTAATCCACTTATGTGGCCCTATCACCTCCCATTTTTAAGCTTGTAAATTACATGAGAGATAATAAAATACATCAGTACTGTGATATACATCAATATGTTAAATGAAGCATGTTGTGATTGGTACTAACCTTTATAAAAAATGTGGAATATAGGCCCCTCTTGATCTTGAGGCCCTAGGCTGAAGCCTAGTTAGCCTATAGGAAAATCCAGCCCTGGCTCCTCCCATCTTGTTGTTGTTGTTAGGTGCGAAGTCGTGTCCGACCCATCGCGACCCCATGGACAATGATCCTCCAGGCCCTCCTGTCCTCCACCATTCCCTGGAGTCCATTTAAGTTTGCATCCTCCCATCTACACCCATTAAATTGTCAAGAGAAGGGAGTGGCTCCCCCAGAACTAATAAGACTTTCTTTTGTTCACTTCAAACTGTCTCTATATAAGCATCTCTCCTGCTTAATGTCTCCTATTGTACTTCTCCTCAGACTCTTTCCTTATTAAACCATACAGGGCCATTATGACACATTCTTCAGTTTAGGTATGCTACACACCTAGCCAAGGTATTATTCAATTAGGCTTACATGACACAACCCCATACCTCCCACTTGAGCACCATCATATGCCAGCGCATCTATCAGGTTTGTCCAAAACTCAACCAATCACCGATCACTTATATATCATCATACCTCCCTGTGGGCAGTCACTGGGCCAGTCTGGGAATTTCAAAACCTTTATCTGTGAGAACCTGAGCTCTGCTCTCTCTGTGTGTATGTTGACCCCTCCACACCTGGTGTCACTTTCTATACCGATGTTGTCAACCTCTGCTTTCTTGAACCCAAGACAGGTGCAGTATTTCCCTATTTAGCTATTTCCCATACAAAACCCATTTTGGAACCGAATTTGGCCTGCTTATTTCAGGGTTTTTCCCAGGTAAAGAACCCTGTAAAAATTGGTAGAAATATTTTGCATTACCCAGTCTCTTGCGATATTCATAATTCCCCATAATTTCCTTTTTGGGTTACAGAGACAGTAGGAATTACACAGGGACAGCACACTCAAGACCACACAGAGAGAGCTCTGAGGCAGTATATCTAGACTCCAGAGCACAGCTGAAATTTTGTTCTGTCATTAATAAATAAGGATGGGAACTACTCCAAGTGTAGTTCTCTCCACTAAAGTGCAAGGCTTTGTACTGTAAATGTGCAAAACATGGACTAGAGAGATAGGGCTTCATCTCTCTAAGCTATAGATGTCCTGGCTCGAGTCTTTTGGGGGCTGTAATTGGCTGCTCCAAAGGGATGTCACTGACTGCTGACTTAGTCCTTTGGATTCTCCCCCGTTTACATCCGTCCATATGGATTGATCTAAGCTATGGCAGGGTTTTCAATAGGGTTACCAGGTGCTAGAGGTAGCAAACTAAGTCCTCCTCCTTCCACAAAACACCATGATGCCTCTGAATGGTGACCTGGTGTAAATTACTGGTGTAGATTACTGTAGATTACTACACCAGTGCCGTTCCAACATGGCCACTGATATATCTCCACTTATACCGGCATATGTTCAGAATTTTCCATCTGCTATATTAACCAAATATCCCAATAGCTGTTAGTAGTTTTGTGTTTTGTGGTTTGGTGTCATCAAGATGTGAGGTTTGAATTGTGGGATGTTTATTCGTAAACTTGGTATTCTAAAAGTTTCACTAGGTTTACATCACGAGTGGACTGTGAAGGTTCAGATCTAGACATGGGACAACATAGTGTAAAAAAAAATCATCAGGATTGATTCTCTTTGTTTCCATTTCAATTATATGGATTCCCCTCACCTTGGAATATGTTATTGAATGACTCTGTCTTACATATTGAAAAAATCATTTCTCTATCTTTGGATAGAACTATTTTGCAGATTGAAAGAAGCACCTATTTGTCTCCAAATAAACATCTGAGTCACATTGATATGAGTAATGGATATTATAAAGAAAAGATTGTCTGTCCTGATTTCTTTCTTTCTTTCTTTCTTTCTTTCTTTCTTTCTTTCTTTCTTTCTTTCTTTCTTTCTTTCTTTCTTTCTTTCTTTCTTTCTTTCTTTCTTTCTTTCTTTCTTTCTTTCTTTCTTTCTTTCTTTCTTTCTTTCTTTCTTTCTTTCCACTGTTATTCCTGTGCTCTTACAAAAATCATCCAACTAACACTAATAGAACTGTAGACACTACCTAGGAATAATAAGCAAGGACAAAGTTGCCCTCTATAATATCAGGACAGATTGTGGGAAGGGGAGGGGGTTTGGTAGTTCTAGGGTCCCATGGGGGGAAGTCCCCAGATAGACCCCTGTGGAGTGATCTGAGGTATCCCTCCAGGGGGAATATTAGCATTTTTGTATTTTTTGTATTTTTTTTGTATTTCTGTATACCTGTATTAGTTAGGTGGGTGGGTAGGGTGGGGACGTGTAGGTAGTAGGAGTTAGTGCAAATATTAGGATAGGGCTAAGGTGGGAAAGGATATGGTTGATTCTGTCTGTTTTTTTGGGGGGGATGGAGGTAATCCTGGAGGAGGAGTCTATATTATGTAAAGGATTCCAAGGATCATGGGCCAAGGGAAATATAGTAGGGTAGAGAGATTGGACAAGAGAAGGACTGGGAGTGATAGGCCCATGGTCAGGGGGATCTAACAGCCATTGAAACATCAGGTCTGGGTCCACTCACTGTCTTTCTAATCTCTGTCCCACCTCCAGGTAGGAGGTGGTGGAGGCTAGGGAGGAGCCATGTCAATTAACAATAAATCCTCCACCCTGTGAGATTATTTCACAGGACAGGGGGCAGACCTGGCATATGTAATGGAGACCTGGGTGAGAGAGGGTGAGACAATCACCCTTAAAGATTTGGCCCCACCCAGGTTTGCAGTCCTCCACCAGTCCCAGCTCCATGGTAGGGGAGGGGGATGACAAATCTTCTCCAATGATCAAAGTGGATTGTGCCAGAGTGGAGTGGGGGTCATCAGAGAGCTTGGCTATCTGGGTGGTTTACTGTCTGCCCAATGCACCTCCAGATAGCTAGCTGAACCTCTTGGAGGTAGTAATATCCTGGGCTCTGTAGTACCCCAGGCTTAATAGTCCTGGGAGATTTCAATGTCCATGCTGATTTGCCATCCCCCAGGGTTCGGACCTTGTGTTGACCATGGGGGCACTGGGGTTCTCCCAATTTGTTAATGGACCCATCCATCAGGCCAGCCACACATTTGATTTGGTCTTTGGTACTGGGGTAGAGGTGGATCTGATAGCAGTAAATCCTGTTCCATGGTCAGAAAACTATGCCCTGAAGGCCTGGCTCAGGATACCACCCCATGTGGACAGTGGGCAAAATTTAGGCCACCGATGGAGACTTATGGATCCTATTGGATTTCTGAATCCTCTGTGGGACCTGATGCCCCCCGGCGACTTTCTGGTGACATTAATGGAGGATTGGCAGTCCTGTTTAAACACTGCTATAGGTGAAATCACTTCCAGGCACCCTCTCCACCCTCGCCTCAAACTGGCTCCCTGGTATACTAGGGAGCTAAGGGAGAGGAAGAGGAAAGTCTCATGATTAAGTGGCAAAAACATCTTATCGCACACTTATGAGGGTGTATGAAATGGCAGTTAGGGAGGTTAAACATGAGTTTTATGCTGCCTTTGTTGTATCCGTGAACGTTCGCCTGGCCCAATTATTTAGGGCAGTTTGATTTTTGATTGCCCTCGAGGAGGGGCGCAAGATAGTCCTCTGTTGGCACTTGGCTGTGAGGCATTAGCGAGCTTTTTCACCAATCTTTTTTTTTGTTATAGAGGGCTTAGAGCCCTGAGGATAATGAGTTTTATATGGGTTTTTATAATGTGGGCTGGCGTGAGTCTTCGGAAAGCAGCAGAATATAAGTCTAATAATAAATAAATAAAAATAAATAATAAGCAGGGGGTATAAATGCTCATAGCAGTGGGCTCAATAGCTGGTTTCAGTGATTTCTTCCCCATGACATCATCATGCTATTTTGAAACTAAAATCGGGGTCACTCTGAACACTCTGTGGTCAATTGTGATTATAAAAATAAGAATATCATTTATCGATATCATTTTTGGGGTGTTTTGTGACCAGCTAATTAATGATAGTTTTATGAAGTCATTCTCCTCTAGGATTTGGTGTAAACTCTGGGTAAAACACTGAATCCGAGAGTGGCATGACATCACTTCTTTGTTCACCTGGGAAATGACAGTGTTGAGTGATGTCATGCCCACGTCCCCCTCCTAGTCTTCCTCTGGGTGACCAGGACTGTCTGGCAACCCTAAGCATTACTTAGGGTTATCAATCTCAAGGTGAGGCCTGGAATTCTCCTGGAATTGCATCTGATCTCCTGACTACAGAGATAATTTCCCCAGTAGGAAATGGCTGCTTTCAAGTATGTATTCTATGGCATCACATCCCCACCTTTCCTCCAAGCCCCTCCTTCCTGGGGCACTTCTTCAAATCTCCAGAAACTTTTAAAGCCAGTCTTGGCAGCCTAAGCTTGCCTCTTTTGACCTAGCAAAGTTCTTTGAAATGGAGGGCAGCTTTACCATTAATGGAACAGAACTTTTTACTCCAGCCATATATAATTACAGATGATTCGCAGGAAATATTTTTCATAATACAATGCAAGAAATAGCCAATAAAATCACGTTAGACAATACATCTATTGTAAGTAAAGTGAATTTGTCTAGCAAAGCCTGCCTAGAGCTGTTGCTCTGTTCCCCCCCTCACTATATCCACTACAGATGGCTCAGATATTTCCTCCTGTGTATTCAGAATTTGATGACTGAGCAGGATAGGATGGAGGTTATGAGATCATGAGTGATGAGGAGAGTGAATTGGGGAAAAATATTTATGCTGTCTGAAAAGAAATGAATATGAGATAATCCACTGAAACTGATAGGATACTTAAGACCGTTTATGCACTGGGAACTTCACTGCCCCACCCCCCTGTCAGGAGCACAAATCGGGGGTGGATGAGGCACACCAGGCCAAATGCTCCCCCAGGTGGGTGCAGGAAGAGGTGGGGCAACCTGCCATGACTAAAACTCCAGCTTGCAGCCCGGCATGAAACCTCCAGTGCATAAACAGACTAAGCGAAACAAAAAGAAGTAATTCTTCACACAAAGCATAATTATCCCATACAGTTTATTGCCACATTTATTGTTGTAATAGTTAGGAATGTGAGGAGCTGCCTCTTAGGAGCATTTGCTATAACTAGTTTAAAGTACTCTGCTTCTAGAAAAATTTGTAGAAAATTGTTTCAGGTATCTCTTTTAGAAATGCTTTGCAAAATCACTGAAGTTTTGTATGTTGTAGCATAACTGAGGTAGAGCAGAGATTTATTAGTGATTTTTTTCCCATGCAGTCCAGCCAGTCCAATTGCAAATGATTGCTACAGTGTAAAGAAAGTACAGTATCCAATGAGGCATGTTTTAGGGATGTTTGAATGCCCACCAGTTTGGCTCAGTTTCCATTCACCAATAATTGGGGAGTCTGCAGTCTGTGTGAGAGCATTCACAGGAAATTGCACATACTGGGAGCTGAGTCTCAGAGGATGAGGGATCAGTGGGAATTTGGCTTCTGATTTCCTGCTGGGTTAATTTTATTCAGTACCCAGAAATGCTAATCATCTTGGATACTTTTGTTGCTGTCCGGACTTGCTGAGACCCAGCCAATGTAGCATGTGAAGGGGAGGGTTTATTTCTCTTCTCTTTTCCCACCACAAACTGTGGGTGTGGCTGTGAAAGGAAAAGAAGAGAAATGAGCTCTGTCTGTGTCCTTTCCATTTTACAATGCAGAGATGGAAATCATTGCTTCTGTCTCCATCCAGACTGGAAGGAAAGTAAAAGGAGTTCTTCCTCATCTTCTTTTTGCATGGGGCTGCCAAGGCCCCAGTCAGGGCAGGAGATCCCCTGCTCACATTGCCTGCCACTATTCTGAGCAGCAATGGGAGAAAAATTAACCCCCCCCCCCCACGATGCTGCCTGTGATGTCACATCTTTTCTAATAAAAGGCTGTAAGTGACAAAGAGTAACTCTAGTATTTTCTGTAAACTAAATGGTAAAATCATAGAGTTTCTCGCCATTAGCTATAGGAATCACCAGAAAATCTAGTTTTTACCATAGAGGTTCTGAAGATTCCTGGAAAGTGCTTACTGGATATGATATGCTGCCACAGGATATCCATATCCCTGCCTAAAGTTGCCCTGCCAGTTTCCTGGCACTGCTTGGCAAACCTACTTCTGCAACTTCACAATGTAACTGCGTTACTGAATGGGTAGGGGTAAAAACCTCTTGCCTAGATGTTATCATCTCCCTCTACATCACTATCTAGCTTAGTGAGCTTCTTTTTTTCCTTTTCCTATTCCCAAATTTGATTTTTTATTTTTAGCTGAGCTATCAATTCCATAACTGTCTTTCCTCTTTGGGCGATTTTTTGTAGTATCTTGTTTTAATATGGGACATACAGGTAGACCACCTTAGATACACTTGAATCCCAAATTATGTCCAGTAGCATTTCTGCTTTCTGTTAGTGACAGATCTTTGAACCACCTGAATTTAAAACTTACCTGCAATCTTCTAATCTCATATTTGTAGTGAAATTATGATGAAAAAAATAGTCAGGTATTCAGTCAGTTAATTAGTAAATAAACATTCAGCTAATTAATCCATTTCAGTTCAAAATTGACAATTAATTGACTAGTATTAGATAATAGGAGTAATAGAAAGCCATCAGGACTTCCAGTTAAGTAACTGTAATCAGCTTAGGTGTCAGAGTTAAATAAGTGCCTCAATTAATGTTTTAATATCAGGCTACTTTTAATAAGAATTTGTTGCTATTTAACCAATTAAGAAACTCAATTTCACTAGGTGTTACCACCCCCTGGTGACCCAAGTTTCCATTAATATATTTAAATTAAGGCTAGAAGATTATAAATGAAGCATTTAGCTTTGTCTTTTCGGCCAGATCGTCGGATGTCATTTAGCTAGCATATTCTCCCTTCTCTTACCTCATCCTCCATATTTTTATTAAGCTTCCTGGGCCACCTCTTCTTCTTGACTTCTTGAAATGCTGTCCGTAGTTTATCTTGACAACCACTGAACTTATTTAAATATTTTTAGCTG
Source organism: Paroedura picta (assembly GCF_049243985.1). Taxonomy (NCBI): domain Eukaryota; kingdom Metazoa; phylum Chordata; class Lepidosauria; order Squamata; family Gekkonidae; genus Paroedura; species Paroedura picta. The sequence continues at coordinate 59,611,977 of NC_135374.1, read as the reverse complement.
CTTCTCATGGCAGCTGCTTACAGGCTCTATGATTATTTGTTTTCCCTTGGTCATCTTCTCATTCCCAGACCAGGAGCCACATGAGACTTCTTTGGGAAAATTCAAGAGACTGTTGAGAATAAGTTAAAGTAAAAGTGTGTGGGTATATTTCTAAAGAGAAGAAAAGTGGACAGAGAAGACAAAATCAAAAGAAAGCTGAAAAAGGAGCCTCAGAAATACTTGCCAGGCTTCTCACCTGATCCCTTTTGCTGGCAGAGACTCGCTGTTCGATGCTTGCTGCCCCCAGTCCACTGAGCCTCGCTGTGCATTCCGGCCAGTAAGTTTGCTTTGGGAGATAGTTCATGAGGAAGTTGAGCTGGGTTTCAATATTGGGTGGGAGTGTGATGAGTGGAAGCAAAGCAATGAAGGAAAAAAGAAAAGAATTAAAAGCTCTGTCGGGAAGGTGGGGTCGGGGCCCAATGCCAGGCGTCTGAAATGTTCCAAAGGATTCTGGTGAATCCTTCTTGTTCGAGTTTGAACCCCCCATATCAGTGGGTACTGGGGGATACTTTAGGGGGTGGTTTGCTTACCACCCGGCTGTCTACACTACCTGAAAGCCTGGGTTTGTCTTGCCTGTTCGTGGAGAATGCGGTACATGCTCCTGCTTCTCCTCCATCTTCCCGGAAGTCCCAATTCAAACATATCCTTGATTGGCTTGCAGGGTTAGGTATGAACGTTGAACAGGTATGCAGAGAATTTCACAGCCCCCCATGTGTGAATGCCGCCTGAGTGTCTATGTAGCCTCTGCCTGGCCACTGCTAGAACATGGGATATAGAGTTAGATAGTTATATAGGCTATCACACCAATTTGCATCCATCTATACTACCATTTTAGAAATTCTACAATACCAAATCCTATAAACAAATGCTGGGAGGAATGGGATAAAATCCACAAATCAAACTGGCAAAGGTTGGATACACCTTTGGATACAAGCAAAGGTTGGATACAAGCAAAGGTGGGATACACACTTTTCTTAGATGCTTTAGGATGCTTTGGGCTGATCCTGCGTTGAGCAGGGGGTTGGACTAGATGGCCTATATGGCCCCGTCCAACTCTATGATTCTATGATTCTAAGTAGATTCTACTTATGATCATTTCTGGTGTCATACTCTGCCACTGTGGGATGGAATTAGGGGCAATGCCTCAGCAATGAGGAGGAGGGTAGTATTCCTTCACCCTGGTTCCTCGTCTTACTGACCTTTGCCTGCCTCTGACTTTGAGGACACTGCCTGATCTCCTCCTTCCTTGGCTGTCTCCATTCAGATTTCATAAAGGAGTACTGTGGGCAAGACTTCCAAGGGCTTCTACCAATGCATCCCTTGCCCCCTTAGTGACTGCCCCCCTCAGCTAGTTGGCTGTTGTCTCTTCCCCATTCCAGCTTGCCGTTTCTTCTTCAAGTCTTTAAAAGCTTCTCCTAGCGCCCTCCCCTCCTATTCCTCAGGGCTAAGGACCATCCCAGATTTTTCCAGGGTAGATCCAGCCTGTTAGGCTTTCTACCTAGGGAATGCCCAGAGGCTGCCCTTCAATTTTCCTGTTGTTGCCCAGCTGCTCCCTGCTGGTTCTGCTTAGCTCTCTCTCCCCTGCTAGCAAAGGGTGGTCCCCCGAGGCTGCCCCTAACTGGGCAGGGCCAGCCAGAGCAGAGCAGAACAGGAGGCTGGCTGGCTGGCCTTGCTGCGGAAGGCTTGCTGGGTTCCTTCTAAGGAGGTAAGTGCAGGGGTGGAAAGGGACCCATCCCCAGACACCTGGGTTTTATGCAAGATTAAAAGAATTACTTTAAATACATTCCCCTTCACTTGGCTTTTTTCTTTTCTGGCACTACAATGAAAATTATAAGACATGGCTAAGCTGGGCTTTGGAGCAATAATAAGGGGTAAGAATCTTTCTCCAGGGAATGGAGCTGGAGCCCTAGAGGGGGATTACTTTATTTCTTGATTCCCGATAGCCAAAGTACTTCCTGCCTGACACTGCTGCAGGATTCAGTTATGCATTAGCTTCATTGCAATGGGCATTTTTAACGGATGTTCCTACTATATTAAAACCCATGTTTCAAACAATAAATGGTTTTCATTTATTCAGGTGAACCACATCTTGTGAGCCAGATTCTCAGTCTGTAAGTGAGCACTTTCAGCAGTACAAAGCACCTTTTCATCTTGTGCCAACACTGTAATTCCAATAATTTATGTTTAATTTTTAATACGGTTATCATAAGTGATTGTGTGGCCTATTTGCAGTATTCATCTCTCTATCATGTGGTTTTGGAGAAGAATTGGGGTGCACATGTGTATGCTGGGAGAAATGCAGGGGTATTATTAGCTTCCTTTTTTGGTAAGTCCTCATTATGTGAACAACGTCCCGAGGATGTCTTTGTGGACCCTTTGTAGATTTTTGTGGCAAGATAAATCTTATGGGTGAGAATTATATGATAGAGTATTAATACAGTTTTTAATGCCATCACAAAATAGGAACAATCACTCCTTTTGGAGGAACTCAAAAGGCTGAAGAAGGGAATACCCCTTCTGTCCCTCCTCAGCTGTCAAGAATCAAGGGAGGTGCCATGGCTGAGCTTGATAAGCCTAAATTCTCATTTGGCATCTTCTCTAAAAAGGATCTTGGATAGCAGGGCTGGGAATGGCTGAGGCCCCCTTGGAGAGCTGCCGCCGCCAAGAGGAGACATTATTAGGTTAAATAGATCAACAGTCCAATTCAATATAAGATAGTTTCATATATTCTAATTGTAATAATTTCGTTATAATTTAGAAATTAAGAATCAGCTTGGTGTTGTGGTTCAAAGTGGCAACCTCTAAACTGGGTTTTATTCTTCACATCTCCACAAGAAGTCAGCTGTGTGACCTTGGGCCAGTCACACTTCTCTCAGAGCTCTCTCAGCCTTACTTACCTCATTAGCAGTTCTGGGGAGATGAAGGGAAGGTGATTATAAGCTGCTTTGAGGCTCCTTTGGGCAGTAAAACATGAGGTACAATACCCAGCTATTCTTCTGTATTGCAACTGTTGTCCACAACACTTATTTATTTGTTAAATTTATAGCCTGCCTTTCTCCTAGGACTCAAGGTGGGTTACATATAAAAATAAAACTCAACCCTAAAAACCCAACCCTAAAAAACAGCATTAGTCCAAGTACTGAGATGGCAAAATTCCTCCTACCTCCTGCAGTCATCTAACAAGGGTGTGCTAGATATTATAGTGGAGCCTGAGGGGGTCCCATTGATCTTTTTAACCCAGCCTCAACCCCAGACCTGGTGGAACAGCTCCATTTTACAGGCCCTGTCGAACGTTGCCAGCTTTGTCAGGGCTCGCCAGATTAGAAGTCCACACTCCTAACCACTACACCAAACTGGCAGCTGCACATTTCTTTTTTTAGTTGATAATAATAAGTAAAAATATATTTTATAGAACATTTTTCCTAAATGCTTCTTTTAACATCCTTAACATGCCCGCGGCGCCGCGGGCGCCTCGGACTAAATATTTCGGTAAGAGCTTGGTGGGAGGAGTTAGGGCGGGGTTTGTCCGTGATGAGGAAGGGGCCTGATTGGCCCCTTCCTCTGGATAGACCATCGGCCGGGCCAATCGGCAGGCTCTTTGCGCCTGCCGATTGGCCCAACCGATTCCCGCCCTTCTGGCAGAGCGCGGCTCGCAGTTGCTCCCTTGACGGCGGCCTGACGTGGCGAGAAGTGCGAAGCCGACTGCCGGGGGCTCCCTGACGTAGCGCCCGCTGTATTCACATTATAGCGGGCTTGATCACTAGTCTTTTAATATTTTTATGATTTTTTACAGCCTAGCAAGCCCTAATGTTATATTATTTTACCGTATAATTTCATTTTAAAATACTTGACCACTGAGGAAGACCCTTAGCGGTTGAAATGTGTCTAGTCCAGGGTTAGTCAAACTGTGACCCTCCAGATGTCCATGGACTACAATTCCCGCGAGTTCCTGCCAGCATTCACTGGCTTTGGCTCATGGGAATTGTAGTCCATCGACATCTGGAGGGCCGCAGTTTGACTACCCCTGGTTTAGTCTTTATTCTCCATATGTTCTAAGAATTATTGTTGATTGCATTACATAGTATATAACAGATTGTATCAATGCTTTATATTTTATTATGTTTACCTAATTATAATATTTTTTATTTTAAACAACACCCCCCCCCCTTTATTTTTTTGCAGCCTTTAGGTTCCTAACTTGTCATGTCGGGTTTTTGTTTCCCTTTTTGGTTATTTCTTATATGATGTCAAACTAGAGAGTCTCTTCTGTTTTAAAAAAAAAAGTGTGTGTGAGGGGGCATTTTTGCAGAACAGTTCCACTGTCCAGCTCAACATATCCAAGTAGAGGGTTTTTTTGCAAGCCTTGCTCAGTCAGTACATGTGCACAGTGACAATCAGTACCAGTGCAATGTACCAGTCTCCAGCAACATCAACTCTCTGCCCTTTTTTCCCTCCCTCAATTGAAAACAATGGAGGACAGGGGAAACTTCTGTGGGAATTCTGTACATGTACTGCTTCTTCTGGCCTTGGAAAAAATCACCTCCCCCGCTTTCAATTTCTACTGCAGAGGTTCTCTGGTTAGGTATCAGTCCTTTTTTTTTTTTTACTGCTTGCCCCCACAATTTGAAACAATGGAAAATGATCCATTGGAAGACTTTTGAGGAGAGATACTAGAAGCCATGCTGAAATCTTAGTGCTTCTACCTGAAAAAACAGCCCCCTCAGGCCCACGGATACTCCCAGATAGATTCCCCATTGAGTAGAATGGCCCCATAGAATATAATTGAGCTGAAAAAATAGCGATTTCGGGGGGGGGGGGTGAATCCAAACACCACACAGGTACTGGGATTCAGTTTTTTTCAGGAATACCAATTGGGGGAGGGGGGGTTCCAATATGTCCAAATTCAAAGACTCCTGATTTTGTGTGTGCAGATTCCTAGTTAACTACTCGGAGACAAGCACTAGAAAACTACCTCTGAATGTCTCTTGTCTTTAAATCCTCATGAGGTCACCATAAGTAAATTATGGCTTGACAACAAAAGAAGAAAAATAAAGGAAAAAAACAAAATGGAGCCCTTGGCCCAGTCCTTTATCCCAGTTCCATGAGGCCACTTTGTCCACTCAAAAGACCTTCCTATGCTGTGATTTAGGTGACTGAGGTTTGTTGCTCCACTAAGGCCAGACTTGCTTGACAACATGAGATAGTTTTCACTAGTGACTTTTGAAGCAAGCAGAAGCAGACAGAATGGCTACATTACAATCAACTCTTTTCCTTGGTGGTCACAATTACTCAATAACTTCCCAAATTGTTCATGTTGTAGACTGTTAAAGTAAATTGTGCCTGACAGATCAAATCAGTTCAGATAGATTTTCTCTTTTTCCTTTTAGACGACCTGCATTAAGTCACACCCAGAGGGCTGATCTTTAAATCCATAGCATTATGTCACAGCTCAGGTTGTATAGATCTGACAGGCTTTCACTTGATTTCAGTCATCTAATGCCATTAGGAACTTGACATCTTCTACTGAGTCACATGGTCATATTTGATGTGCTCATTGCACATACGTAGAGCATCTCTGTCCTTCTGAAATAATACTGGGTTGAGTCAGTGTTCACGCCTATCAGTTGATTTCTTTGAATTCACTTACTGTACACTCAATGACTAGAACAATTGTTGGGAGTCTGGAATGGACTGCCCCTCGTTTTAGCCCCTTGGCAACCCATGTTGGATGGGCTTTATGTAAAGCTGCTTTGGTATACTCCAGTAAAGTGTGAGAGTGCTAAAATGGAGCTAGTAATGTGAAAACAATTCTAGAAAGACATTTTCAGAAAGAATTTTTTTGATGAGGGTTTTATTTTCTTCCAGAAATATTTATACAGTGAAGTGATTTCTGCCAATTTTAGATTTAAAAGTACTTAACCATATGTACACATTTGAACTGAAAGAACAAAAGCAAAGATGCTAGGCACAAAGGTTGCTGAATCAAATGCCCCAATGCTAAACAAACCAGGATGAGAATCATTAAATCAATTCTGGCTTTAATTTTATTTTTCTAACCAAAGGGGGGAAAAGGGTCATGAATTCTTATCAGGATTCCTAAAAGACAGCTTGGCATTGGTTTTGGCTTCTTAAAATTAAAATTATATTGATTTTATGTTTTATTAAATTAATGTTTCTGCTTGAGTCTGCTTTAGGGAAAGAAAAATGTTTTTAGGGTAGCTTTGGCTTTTGTCTTTTGCTTGGACTCAAACTCAGAATGCATTTCTGCATCTTCCAAATTAACTGGACAAAGGGATAACTGAAAGGGCACTGTTTTTAAAGTCTGTGATCAGCAGAACTGAAGTTAATGTTCCCTCTAGTTGACAAACAAACAAAACTCTACTACTGTCAGATTGGATTTGAGTTATTCAATATTGTTTATGCACTGGGGAAATTATTCTTTGTCTGCTGTCTATATAATGGCGTACTGCCAATAGAACATAAGAATGAATGGCTCTCAATACAGTCAACTTGCTGGCCAAAGAGAAATCCAATTGGACCATGAAGAGAACCAATCAAACATCCTTTGGAAGAAGAATGGTTTGGGCATTTGTGTGCCTGTTTGTATGCCCTTTATTTCCAGCTCAACTTTTCTCCATCCTGTTTTGTATTGTGCTATGCAGCCAGTTATTTCCCTCTGCCATCTTGTGAACCAGTGATGATGGCATGTATCCTACCAGTCCACTAAGCAAATTGTGGAGATTATTCAGTCTTAGTAACCTCTCTTTAACAGCAGCTTTTCCTGCACCAGAAGAGTACAAAAAAGGAAGGTGCAGGTGGTGGCATCAGTGCACCAACAGTGCACCAAAGCCGTGTGTGTGTGTGTGGCAATGGTACACTGGGCATGGACATTAACCAACTGATGAATTAAAGTTCGTCATGTATTTTGGCCAGTTCATGGTCTGTGAAGTGCTCTCTAACATCACAAACTTCTAGCATAGTTTGCTTTGTGAGCAGAGACAGAGTGGTGCTAATCAATTAAAATGTTTACAAAACTCTAAAGAAACAGTGGGGGTGGAATTCTCCACTCTTGGAAACACCCATAGGAACCTTCCAAAGCTTAACAGTCTCTGCTGGCTGCCAATAGCAGAGCTTCCATCGTGGTCTATGGCCTCAGAAGGCTGTATATTGAACTCTGCCCCCTTCTGCCCCTTTGTAGGCTGGTGAAGTCAAGGAGTTAGGAGAGCTAATTCATAACTCTGCTTTTTGTTTGCTTGACCTGCTGTCTGCTGCTGGGGTTTGGGATTAAGGTGCAATGGTGGACTCTGGGCTCTGACTTTCAGCACAGGGGCTTAGCTATTGTGTCCTCCCACCACCTCTCCTCCTAGTGATCTGCTCTGCTGTCTGCTGTGGGGATTTGGGAGTTTTCTGGAACCAGGGAGGTGGAGGAATCAGTATAGTTGATGGTGAAAGAGTATCTTTCAAAGTCCCCTGAGTCTGTCTTGGCCAGTCCCCTTGAATACTGTCCAGGAATCGTCTCTCCTATCCTCCCACCAATGTTCAGAGAGAGCAGGTATTCTCCCACCTAAGATACCTTCTGAGCCCCCACTGCTCCTGCCTGAACCGAGCCAGGGTAGATGAGTTGGCCTTCCTGAAAGACAACCTCCCTCTGATGGTCCACCTTACCTGGGACCTGCTGGAGTAAGATTCAGGTCTCTCTGTGTCATCCCTCCCCATTTCTCCTCCTCTCTGTGTTATTTGGCATGCGGCCCGTAAGTTGCACCCTTTGCGCTTAGGTAGGAGGATGACCATCTCTGCTAGGTGGGGTTAGATTTGTCTCACAGCCAATGCAAAAATGTCTATCTCATAAGGAAACTCCTACCTCATGATCCAACCCACCTCTACCTAATAGCACAGCACCGACCTCATGGAATAACATCCACCTCAGCAAATATCACCTCCACAAACATCTGCCTGCACAAGCAAACCTCAGTTTTACTATCCCTTTCAACTGTATTTGTACATTCAACAATCACAACAGCTCTCTTATCTGTATAAAGGTAAATGTAAAGGTATCCCCTGTGCAAGCACCGAGTCATGTCTGACCCTTGGGGTGACGCCCTCTAGCGTTTTCATGGCAGACTCAATACGGGGTGGTTTGCCAGTGCCTTCCCCAGTCATTACCGTTTACCCCCCAGCAAGCTGGGTACTCATTTTACCGACCTCAGAAGGATGGAAGGCTGAGTCAACCTTGAGCCGGCTGCTGGGATTGAACTCCCAGCCTTATGGGCAAAGCTTTCAGACGGCTGCCTTACCACTCTGCGCCACAAGAGGCTCTCTTATCTGTATAGTGTTCTGCTAATGGAGAAGAACCAGCTAGACATTTCACTTAGGGGTAGGCTGTGAAAGATAGATATTTGTGTTTGAACCTAAAGGGAGCCTGGGAGCATTCTGGGCATGCTTCTTTCATTGTAGTGTCTGTCTGCCCCCCTCCAAGTTTACATGGCACCAGTATAGGGAGCTCCTCTCTAAACTCTGGGGATGCCCAGCCTGCAATTCCGTCTCTCATAAATGGTCTTTTTAGATTTGAGGGGTGACCCTGGCAGGTTCACATTCTTTCCATTTATCCACAGAGTAGAATGCATGGTCATGCTACAGACCCTGCTACAGGTGCAGAATCAATTAAGACACCCCTGTCAGTGGGTATGTTCAGCACCTGACTGATTCAGCTCTAGCTAGTAGATACCTTAGTTGAATCCATTATACCCTCTCTGCTGCCATGGATTACTTCAATAATAGTAAACTTTGGGGAGCCTCCACCACAAGATTAGGGGAGCTCATCTGTTCATCTTCATTCAGATACTAGCTGCATGTTTCAGCCTTGGGTGGGGATGGCTGTGTCTTGGGGGTTGGGTGTCAGGGATGGACTCAGGGCTTTTGACTCACTATGTCAACTTACTTCTCTAGGATTTGGAGCTACCATATCTACTTCCTTGTCAGGGCTTAGATCCACCATGCCCCAGGCCTTTGATCTGCCATGTTTCCTGGCTCAGGGCTTTGAGCAATCATATCTAATTCCTTCTCAGGGTTTTCAAGTGGAGCAGCATGTCTAATTCCTTTTCAGGGCTTCCAGATACCATGTCAGCATATGTTGTTACACACTGGTTTGTGTTTGGGTGTCACGCACCACATACAGAATAGAACCACATTTTCCTAGTTCATGTCCATCCCTAATGGCGGAAAAGACTTATTGTGTTTCAGTTAAAGTTCCTAATATATTTTGCACACTGCTTTGTGTGAGGATCTAAAATAATACACAAAATATTTTTTACAAATAAATATATGATTACAGAGAATCAAAAACTGAAGACAGACAATTCAGTGCACATTGAGCATAGCAAAACTATTTTAAGGAGCAATACAATGTTCTAAAATGTTTTAAAATTAAATATGTTTTTAATACATTTATTTAGATCTTTGCCAAAGAAGCATGTGGAATGCTTAGGGATCTTTGAGTGAAACACAACAAAATATTTTCCCTCACTCTACTTTGACTCTGTACCAGAAAAGCTGTGTGTGTGTGTTTCTACATTACACAATAGAAAGAAAGACATTGTAAATAACTCCTTTTGCTTGTGCTCCTGTTCCACAATTTCTTCTGTTCATATGTTTGGGCCAAGGCAAAGAAGGCAGCAGCAAATTCTCTCCTGCTCCATATGACATTGTGAACATAAAGAGAACTCTGTGTAGTGTGAATAGTGGAGAGAGGTTACATGGATATGGATGTGTATATTTTCTGAAGCAAAAGCAGCCTCGTGGCTGAAGCTGGGTGTCCTGAATGAATAATTGTCTGAGTGGCAGGAGTGTTGAGCTTGGAATGTTTTCAGCACTCAGGGGACCTGGGTGTGTGGGTACTCAAACACTTTCTGGGACTGCTGTTGTTGTGGCCAAGTCAGGCGAGGTTAGTGAATGGGTTGTGTGCTAGCAGAGGAGGCTTTTGGAAATTTTGTCACGCTTCTGATGATGTCACTGGGAACATGAAGGGATTCCAGAACTCGGTTTGAAAGTGTTTAAATGTTTTTTTGAACCCCCTCGACTGAGTTCATCCACTGCCAGGGATCACTGAGCCATTCACCACACCTTATTGGTACAGTTGGGCCAACATTTCTGATCCATTCATTCTTCGTTGCAGAATCTGAGCAAGGGTGGAGGTAGCAGCATATTAAAATTTTATATGCAACACTATCCACTGGATGTGTGTTTCACCTAGGCCCATTATGCACGGCCGCCGAAACGGCGATTTCGGGTCACATGGAAAACGCGGAGGGGGAAGACGCGACGCATACCGGTTATACACGGGGCGGGGCGCGACGGTGGCAAAACCCAGAGTAACCGATTATGCACGCGCCGATCCGGGCGCCGCTTCTGGTTGCGCCCCGCTCACCCGGAAGCTGCGCTTTCTTCCGCGTTTCACTGACGCGGCTTTTTCGGCGGCATGCACCGAAGCTGCAGCCGGTTGCAGCCGGCTCCGTGCGTTATCCGTGATTTTAGTCGCCGCCATTCCACCCCGAATGTGCGCTAAAACCCCCGTGCATAATGGGTCCTAAAGATGAATCATCCCAAAATCTAGACATTGTGAGATTACTAGATGAGTGCACACTCCATGGGAGAGTGATATGCAGAATGGAAAAGCATCTTTTCTCAGTTACTAATTCTATGAATGCCTGATCACAGGTCACTCACTCTCTTGTTCCTTTTGTCTCTGCAGAGATGAGAAACACTGTGCCTGTTATGGCTTTGGCTCTACATGTGTGAACCACTCCCCTTGAAAAGCACATGCATGCTAGAGCAAAAAGGCTGTGCAACTACATAATTCACTCTACCAGTGATACCTTTCGCTAAAAGCCTATGATGGCATCTGCTACATCCTTTCTTCTGCTGGTGGTGGAACATAGGATTTTCACAACGTTTACACAATGTTACACAATGTTAAGTCTCAGCTGAAGCCATTTTAGCTAAACCATAGGATTGAATTGCCTGTCACTATTAAGCCCCATTGATTTGCATGGGCTGTACAGCTGTTTTATTTATAAAAGTACATTACTTGATTTCACTATTGATCACTGTTAACTTAAGGACTGGCATCTGAATATGAGAACCACTTTCACTGGTAAGCATCCTATTCATGATATAAGAGTCAGCATGGTGAGTTCGTTCAGAGGTCTGGACTAGGAGCTGGGGGATCCAGGTTCAAGGCTCCATTCTTCCATCATACATCCTCATCCTAATCTACCTCACAGGGTTCTTGTGAATATAAAATGGAGGTAAGAAAAGCAATACACACCACTTTCAGTCTCCATTTTGTAGAAAGGCATGATATAACTGAAGTTATTAAATATCAACACTTTCCTATTATGTGATGGCCCATTCATATATGCAAGTTATCAATGAACATGATGGCATTCAAAGGATGAGCATGCAAGAACAGACCTTAGCTATAACTAACATTTGCTATATTATTCTTAGTTTGTATTGCAGGACTTCAGCATTTTTTCAGCTATGGATATCTCATCCAACAAATTGGATATAAAGGCAAGGCACAAAAACACAATGTACAGTTGGAGATCTTCACCACTAAGATTAATATTATTTTAGAATAGCAGCCATATATTGAACAAGACCAATGTGTTCCTTTTCTCCTAATATGGTAATTTATTATTTATATTTAATAATAATATGCAAAGTGAAATGTTGCTAGGTAGAACTGAGCAGTCATAGACCAATGGAAATGTTTAAGTACTTGCACTTGGACCACTGTCTTTACAAATAACTCTTTCTCCTAACAACAACCAATACTTTCATATATGATTACAAACCAGCTCCATCTTCTCCTTAGCTGAGACTCTTTGGAATCATAACTATTGATCTTTTTAATAGAAGTCAAGAAAAATGAAATTACTGTGGCTTCTTGTGGCAAAACTATGATAAATGGGAACTTAGAAAATTATTGGGAAAATCTTTTCTGATGTGGATTATTTTAATCACGAAAAATGATGGTCTTTTAAATAAAATGTGTCTTTTCATTATGCACATTTTCAACAGAGCCAAAAAGGATGTCTCTGCTGTTTACAATAGACATTTGATCAGGTGCATGCTCAGCAGCTGGCTACCTAAAAGAGACGTGAGGGGGCAGTTGGAAATGTATGTTATTTGCATGTTGCACATATAGTTTGCATAAAAATGGACACTTGAATGCATGAATCTTTTATATCCATATATAATGCCAGGGCATACAAATTAGTTGTGAGAAGTAACACTTCACAATATGGCCAATCTGATGGGCATCCCAGTATATTGTTGCTATTTGCATTGGCTTTGGATCCCACCCTCTAAATTTCTCCACATTGATTTTTTAAATTTGTTTTATCATTTTGTACTGGGCTCAGATTCTAATTCCCTCTTCAGGATCATATCTTAGGTCTGGTTTGCACAAAGTTATTCAGCCTTGGTGTCTATAGCATCTAGTAATGACTTGCATGTGTAAATGAATCATTCCAGGTCAAAGGAGGTAGAACATTCACTTTACTACTAAGGCTGTTAGGTGCGAGGTAATGCAGGTAGTCTCCCACTGTTGTGCTCAGTGGGAGTTTGGCAGTTGAAAGGAAATGGAGGAGGAGTTACTCCATCCAGCCACCTCATTCTCTGTCATCCCTTTTTTCTTTTGCCCTCGATCACTCCCAGCATTAGGCTCTTATCCAGGGAGTCCTTCCTTCTCATGAGGTGGCCAAAGTATTTGAGTTTCATCTTCAGGATCTGGTCTTCTAAGGAGCAGTCAGGGCTGATCTCCTCTAGGACTGACCGGTTTGTTCACCTTACAGTCCAAGGGACTCGCAAGAGTCTTCTCCAGCACCAGAGTTCAAAAACCTCAATTCTTTGACGCTTGGCTTTCCTTATGGTCCAATTTTCACAGCCATACATTGCAACTGGGAATATCATAGCCTTGACTAAACACACTTTTGTTGGCAGGGTGATATCTCTGCTTTTTAGGATGCTGTCTAGATTTGCCATAGCTTTCCTCCCCAGGAGCAAGCGTCTTTTGATTTCTTTGCTGCAGTCCCCATCTGCAGTGATCTTGAAGCCCAGGAAAATAAAATCTGTCACTATCTCCATTTCTTCCCCATCTATTTGCCAGAAATTGAGAGGGCCGGATGCCATGATCGTTTTCTTGATGTTGAGTTTCAAGCCAACTTTTACACTCTCCTCCTTCACCCGCATCAACAGGCTCTTTAGTTCCTCTTTCCTTCCTGCCATTAGAGTGGTATCATCTGCATATCTGAGGTTGTTGATATTTCTCCCTGCTATCTTGATCCCAATTTGTGACTCCTCTAATCCCGCCTTTCTCATGATGTGCTCCGCATACAAGTTAAATAGGCAAGGCGACAGTATACAGCCTTGCTGAACTCTTTTCTCAATTTTGAACCAATCAGTGATTCCATGTTCAGTTATCACTGTTGCTTCTTGACCTGCATATAAATTTCTCAAGAGACAAATAAGATGCTCTGGTATTCCCATCTCTTTAAGAACTTGCCACAATTTGTTGTGCTCGACACAATCAAAGGCTTTAGCATAGTCAATGAAGCAGAAGTAGATGTTCTTCTGGAACTCCCATCTTTCTCCATGATCCAGCGTATGTTGGCAATTTGATCTCTAGTTCCTCCGCCTCTTCGAAATCCTGCCTGTACTTCTGGAAGTTCTCGGTCCACATATTGCTGGAGCCTAGCTTGTAGGATTTTGAGCATAACTTTGTTAGCATGAGAAATGAGTTCAATGGTGCGGTATTTGGTGGCCCTATTTGCTACACACCATTTAATCTACCATGCTTTTCACTGGACTCTCATCTGTACTCAGTGATTTGAGTCATAGAGTTAGAAGGAATCTTGGAAGTCCAGCCCCATGCTCAGTGGAGTAATATACAACTCCAGCAGCCCTAACAGATAGCTATCTAGCCTCTTCTTGAAGACCTACAAGAAAGGAGAGTCCATATGTATGTGAACCCAGACCCAAGCAGATATGGCACAACTCTTAAGTCCATTGTATGTATCCTGACTTTTTAGCAACTCTGGAACTTGTAAAAAAAAGTTGGACAGTATTACTACAATTTTTTGTACCTGCTTCCCAAATTACTCAATGCCTCCTGATCTTACTGTATTCAAAGTCCAAATTCCTGTTACTAAAGCCTAGACTTTATGGTGTATACCATATGCTACTGAAAAGGAATGCCTGCTGCTATTGTTGGCCAACAATTAGATATTCATGTTTCTACATGGAAGTATGATCATTGGCAGCAAATTCTCAAGCAGAAATGGCTTTCACTTAAGAATTTGATAACTGTTAATTCTTCATACCGTTCAGTACTGCCAGTGCACACTGTACTTTTTTATGAGAGAAATTCATATGGTTAAACTCAATATGAACTCAAAGAATTAGCGTATAATGCTTACTAGCAAAAATGAGCTGCAAATGCCAGTGAAAATTTAATAATTGTGCCTAATAAAATAAGGTAGCTTTTGAAATCTTTCTTGATATATTTCTGAAATAACTATCAATCTTGTTATTAAAACCAAGGCATGCTGAGGACAGGAGTAAAAAGCTTTCTATTATTAATTTTCAAAGGTTCAGCTGCCTGTAAAAAGTCATGGAAAGTAGCATTAGGGGAAAATGTTATCAATATAAAATTAACTTGTTTGAACTCATTTTCTGCCTGTACATTCCATACATGCCACATGGAACGATTCTTTGTTTCCAGGCTAAGAGGACAACCCAGTGATTTACCGTGCAGAGAAAAAGGGCATAGCACTTGAAAACATGCTCTACTTACTCCTTGCCAAAACAGAGCTCTTCCGCCAGGCTTTTGGTTGGGGCCAGTGATAGAACGACATCAAATCACCTTCTCCCACAATAGAAAATCTCCACTGAAAACATCAGTTATGTTTCCATGCCAGTAACAATAAGGATTGTACTGATGACACGGCTGAATGAACCTTAGACAATGCAATTTTTAAAAGGATTTTAATGTTTTCATGTTAATGTTAACTATTTACATCAGTGGTCCTCAACCTTTTTAACACCGGGGACCACTCAACTCCAGGGACCACTCACCGGGGACCACTCAACGCCTTTTACTGAGGTCCGGTGGGGGGGGGGTAGTTTACTCCTCTACTCTCAACCACTGCCCTAGCGCTCTCTGATCGCTATGGTAATGTTTAAACATCCCTTCAAAATAAGATACAGACACGCCACAACAATGAAGTGTGTTGTAAAGGGCTGGGGGGATGAAGTATAGGGCTGGGGGGTGGGGGAGAAGGCATCCTTCGGGGCCCACCTCCAATTAGTCGAAGGACCACATATAGTCCGCAGCCCACAGGTTGGGGATCTCTAATTTACATGAATGTCCTTATCATTGATGTATACTTCCTTGAGCCTGCATAGGAGGACAGCAAACAAATGAATGAGTGAATGAATGAATGAATGAATGACCAGTGGGGCTTCATAGCCTCTTTTCTTATTGCAATTTTGTACCACCCAGAAGGAAAATTACAGTACTATCACTGATGCTCTCAGTCATTTGCACTCTGATGTTAATGGAAAGAGTGATAGCAGACTTCAAGCCAACAATCCTTTGCAGAAAATGGAAAAACTGGAATTTGTGTTTACCCTGCATTTTGGAGCTCATTCTCACTTCAATACTTTGGAGGCAGCTCCATATACATCTTATCTCCTGTCTTACAGTGCAAGATAAATAGGGCAGAGTCTGCACTTACTTTCTTTATTCCATTGTCAATCCTGTTGAATTCAGATCGCTTCCTCTCCCCCCCTCCTCCCCATTGAAACAGGAAAGTCTTCTGCACGTGGATAGGGAGGTTCAGAAGGTGTGTGTGGGGTGAGCCAAGCCTCTTTCTTTTCTTGGAGGGGAGGGGAAGAGGATCGAAAAAGGCAGAGGAGGGAGGAAAAATCCAGGACCGACAGAAGTTGAAAGAAATTAGGGGCTTCTCCTTTAAGACAAGCGTGTCACATGACCAGGTGTAGTCTATCAGAGGTTCTCTACCACGGAGTTTTCTTTCCCAAATGGATATTGAGGATTTTCAGCACTCTGAGATATCGCACAATAAAGGTAGGGTCACTCTGGATCAATCCTTCTTGCTGCAGAAGGAAAATTTAAATCGCCCAAAATCCAAACGGAAATCGCATTCTGTGTAGAGGGTAGGGACTGAATCGATCTGGGGTTGGAATAAAAGCTCCGTGCAGTTTACACCCAGGTAATTTTGGAGCCACATTAAATTTTCTCCTGTTGGCCTGCATTGGCCCATCATCTATGGAGCAATAAACTGCCTGCTCTGCAGAACAAGCTTTAGGGAAAGTTATGGTTTCTGACTCCCAGAATTTTTGCTGGTTGACTGGCTGAGGCTGACTTCTGCTGTAGCTGCTGCTGGAGGTTCTTTCTGTAGTGGATGCAGAAGATATTGTCATGAGGAGTTTCCTGTGGAAACTATAGTTTGGGGAAATTGTAATGACCAGGGTGCCCCCACCTCCAGCAGGGCTAGCAGGACATTTATTTATTTATTTAGATTTTTATACCACCCTTCCATACGGGTCTGGGGGTTTACGTAGAATGTCACAGGGTAATTACATGGAACATTGTAACGAATATAGCAAATATAAATCATAATGTAACATGTAAAACAGAACAATGTTTTAATAGGAACAGTAACACTGACAAGATGTTGGGTAGGTTGGATTGTTTGGTCATGGAAGGGGGTGTCTGAGGGGGGACCAGCAGATGTTTTGGGGTCGTCAGCCTCAAGCAAATGCCTGGTGGAGGAGCTCCCTTTTGCAGGCCCTGTGGAATTGTGAGAGTTCAGGCAGGGCCCTGATTTCTTCAGGGAGCTTGTTCTACCAGGTGGCCAGGACCAAGAAGGCTCTGGCTCTTGTTGAGGTCCGACATGCTTCTCTGAGGCCAGGGATCACCAGCCAGTTGGAGGTGGCAGAGCATAGGGCTCTTTTGGGGATATAGGCAGAGAGACAGTCTTTCAGATACATTGGGCCCAGACCACATATGGCCTTGAAGGTAAGTACCAAAACCTTAAGCCTAATCCAGAATTCAAATGGGAGCCAGATGAGTTGTTGGAGTACAGGCTGGATGTGGGATCTCAATGATGTATTAATGAGAATCCTGGTCACGGCATTCTGCACCAGTTGTAGTTTCTGGATCAAGAATAAGGTAGGCCTGCATAGAGCGAGTTGCAGAAGTCTAGTCTAGAGGTGACCATGGCATGGATCATTGTGGCTAGGTGTTCTGGGGCCAAGTAGGGCAACAGTAGCTTGGCTTGGTGGAGGTGTAAAATGCCAGCCACACTGACTTTGCGACCTGGGCTTCCATTGTCAGTGTGGCATCTTAGAGCTACCCAGTTCAGTTTCTAGTTGTGGTTTGGGATGCACCTCATATGGTGCGTTGGTTCTTGGCATGTAGATGAATCAAATTTTATGTTGGGTTTTGGTGGGACTGATTTTGAGTGAGTTGATTGGATTGGTTTGGGGTGTATGATTGTGTTGCAAAATCTTATTTAGGGTTTTGGGATGGATAGGGGATTGTTCCATTAAACTGATTAGTTCGATACTTTGGGATACTTTGGGGTTATGAGAATATCTGAATTGACTGGGGTAGGGGGAGTTATTGTACGGTTTGATTTAATTGATTTAAGGGGTGTTTGGGTGGGTAGGGGCTATTTCAATTTGATTTATTATGTGGTTTGGAATTCATTGATTAGATTTGAATTGAGGGGGCAACTGTCTCTAATGGGGTGGATTTGCCAATTTAGAGCTGTGCATTATGGCAGCATGTATAAGAAAGCCTACCACAGTGTAAAAAAATATTATATACCTTGGCTGGAAGCCCCCCAGATTTTGAGGCCCTGGGCTTCAGCCTACTTATCCTATTGGTAAATCTGGCCCTGCTTACTTTTCATTAACTAATGACCAATCTAGAAGAAGACATGAAGAGATCCCACACCCCTGTTGGCTTGCTAACTAAAGAATCCTACTGGATCAGATCAATACTCTGTCTCACACTGTGGTCAACCAGTTCCCCTGGAAGAATGTTGTTTCCTGGCTCTGGGATTCAGTGGATTAATGCCTCTGAATGTGGAGGTTGCCTCAGTCACCATAGTTAGTAGCCTTTGATAGACTTATCCTTAGCAAATGTTTTATCTCAGTTTTAAAAACAATGTGCTGTAAGGCTAAGATAAGTTGTACAGAGTCATAGTCATAAATACTTTGTTCTTCAAACCAGGGAGGGATCCAGAGAAAGACCTCCAGTCAGCTATTATTTCTGCTACTCCCAGGTCAGATAAAAAGGAGAAAGAAGTAGCAACACAGCATGGTTCATGATCCCTTGGCAGAACCAGAATGGAGTGGAGAGCTTGTAGGGAGTTGGGAGGAGTGATCCAGACCGCGTTCTTGATTATCTCATTGGGATTGCAATGGGGTCTAAACTGGAAATTAATCTTAGTATAAAGCAATGTGTATTCCTTTTTGGAGATTAGCTTGATTTGCAAGCCATTTCTGAATTGGTTGAGGGGTATTTGAAGAAGTAGTGTTGGTTGTCATACCCCACTTTTCACAACCTGAAGGAGCCTCAAAGCCCCTTATATCACCCTGGCCATAGTTCCACTGGAAATTTTATCTGAACAGGTCCTGAAAGAGGAGAATGCTCTCTGGCTTTGTTGTTACCCAAATGGGTAGTCTCCTAAAGTTAATTTGGGGAATTTAGCTAAAGAAGACAAATCAAGAGGGGATAACTCAGGATTTCTACCAATGTTTACAGGGATTGTTCCGTTAGAGAAACTCAGAATAACCAGTCAGATATTAAACTAGAACACTTTTTATTAAGGGGAATTAAAGGGATACAGCAAATACATGGAAGCACTGATAAACACAGGCACAAGGCTGGATAGGAAAAATAAGAGAAGAAAAGGGAGAGAGTATTTGTGGGGAAGGCAATATTACTAGTCATGACATGGAGAGGTTTTTGGATCCAGCAGCAAAACAACAAGCATTTTATGGAAGAAGAGAAACCTACACATAAGTAGGGGTGTATCTTTGATGCCTAGAACACACACAGAAGACTGGATCAAGATGCCCATATTTTATAAAGCAAAATACTACCCCAGGCTATGCTGACATGTTTCTTCAAAAACGATTTAATGGCGCATTTGGAGAGACACTGATGAGTTCCCAGGAGACCGACAATGCCTATGATTGCCTTGCCTGGGATGAGCTATAGGTGTAAAATGGTTGTTGATGACCCTCCAATTACTTGACTGAGAAAACTACTAGGTTTGATAAAAGTGTTAAGTATTTCTGAATTAAAGTGGGCAGATTTGGGGAAGTGAGATTTGGAAATTGATGAGATTAGTAGCTGGTTCCTGGGAAACCTCTTGTCCTAAATTACACCTCCTGGAGAAGGTTGTTAGTGGGTCAATTGCTCTTTCTCGCATGTTCTCAACTGTCCAGATTTGTTATAGAGGCTGGCATCCATGTAGTGTCCTGTTTGGGACAGTGTATTTACACTGATGAACTAGCTGACACATCTATTTTAGGGTCATTTTAGCCAGGCAGTGTATCTCAAATAAAATTTACCATGATATTAAAGGGAAGTCATATATGGGTGTCTATTTATAAACTGCCCCTCAGTGAGAGGAGGGTTCAGCCTGCTAACATTGTCTTCAGTGGAGTAGAACAGGAATTCAAACATGTTAAATATCTATTATACCAAACTTTCCTGTTCTGAATATGGCCTTTAGCAGGTCTTTCAGTTTTGATTGGTCTACTTGGGATGTTCCTAGCCATCTTGAAAGAGAATTAATGCTTAATGCTCAAAATTAGAATGGGCAACAGTAAGAAAAACTGCCTTGAGCCAAGCTAACACTCCGCTTATACTAAGGAAGGTGTTGGTGGCGACTCCAGATAAAAAAAGAGGACTTGATTTTGGCCACATGAGTGGAATTTTATTATAAAACTTGTCCATGAACAAAACTAGTAATATGATAACATTATTCTGCCTTCTACAGGGGAGCAAGTTTGAATCTTCAAATATTTAAGATGGCAATCTTGTATGTGTTAAGTGGCATCAAGTTGCAGCTGGCTTATGGCAAACCCTGTAGGGTTTCAAGGAAAGAAGCATTCAGAGGTGGTTTCCTATTGCCTTCTTCTGCAGAGCTACTCTGTTAATCCCTTGGTAGTCTCCCACCCAAATACTAACCACAGCTGACCCTACTTAGCTTCCAATATCTGTTGAGATTGGGCTAGGCTAGGCCATCCAGGTCAGGTGGGGTTATGGTAATCCTGCTATTTCTAATACAAATCTGGTGGGTTCAGTGTGCATGCAGCAAGCGTTTCCTGAAAAATACAACTCATGACTACCAGAGCTTGATACACTCCTAGAGGAACTCCTCAAAAGTCCCCCAGAGTGATCACTCGGCTGTTCTGCAGCGATTGAGCTTTGAGAACATGCATATAAACATCAGTTCCTTGTGAGTGTGCTTTGCCCTTCATTTGTAGACTTTAGCTGTGGGACATGCTTTGCCCCTTCTGTCTCAGTCATGACCTTTATTTGCCTACAGGGAGGAGGAGGATGATGACATCCCCCCTCCCCCGGGGAAAAAAAAACATTAACTGCATAAACTTTCCTGTCTCTTGCTCATCATAATCGTCATCGGCCTTGTCAGACATCAAGTGTGCTGTTGTGCTGTTACCACACATTTGTTCTGTTTGGGCCTATACCTTTGGCAGTCACATCCTGTTGATTCTAAACTGCTGAGAGCTACTCTTTGTACTGCTGCTGTGTGACCATTAACTATGCCTGACAAAAAGAAAGCTTTCTCGTGTAGTGCTAAGGAAATCCTTGCTCAAGATAAACAGCATTCCCTGCCTTTACTACCCCTCCCCTTGCATGCTTCATGCCAAAAAGTTCTAAATAGACCCTCTGTAGTTATATTTTCCCTCTTTTATTACTTCACTTTGGAGTTCACTGAACACTTGGGAGCCAAAATGTTGAGCTAAGCTGAAGCAGCTGAAAGGCTCCAAAGCTTGCCATAGGTAGATATTTCTTAATATATTTCAGATTGATAGCTACTAATGCTACCTGTCCAACATTGAATCTACTAGGAATGCGCCTGGATTTTGTTTCTGCTAAAGGCCTATTCACATAATAGATAATAGTGCTAAGTTGTAAATGAAATTGCTCTCTTCCAGGCTGGTATTTCAACCCTCAGGCAAGATCTCGAGGCTGACTTGAATACAAAGTTGGGGTGTATGAAGTCTTTTCTTCTGGGGGTATAATGTCACCTTGATTAATGCATATTTTTCTCTCTAGTCTTTACCATCCCACAATATTCTTGGATTTCCGCGAATTCAAGTATGCTAGCTTTTTGGCCTCAGACTCACTTCAGTTTTGACCCGATATAATTTTATCCCTCGGACATAATCTGATACAATGGAGATGGCTCTTGATGTTCAAGACTTGTGTCCTTTTATATTGCAAGGAGAGGGAGATAAGGAATGTCTGACCAATTCACATCTATGATTTTTCTCTCTGTGTGTGAATTCAGTACTTTTACTAACATTCTAATTATTCCATTGATGAAAGTAATGGGCTTCAGTAACAACATAATCTTTTTCCTCCATAGCAATACCATTTTTAGTCAGCCTACTGCTAACTTTCTCTTTCCTAAGGTTCACAGTTGAGCATGTGCTGCTACTGGATCAGCTTTTGTCACGCAGCCACAAATAGTATACCTCTCTATCTTCCTTTTTTATTTACACTTTCCATTCTATGCATTTACTTAGAAAAACAAGGAGTCCATATAACTGAAAGAAGTGTGCTATATATTCTACAGAATAATTTCTATTGTTGCCGCCATCCATTGTATAGTTTTGTCAGCAAGATGGTAGTTCTGCCACTTGTATGGGGATTGTATTTTATGCTTTTGATGTAAACTGCCACAACCCAGCTGGCCGGAGAGTGGTGGTTTATAAGTCTATTAAATGAATGAATGAATACTTCTTTACTCAGTGAGTGTTTAAAATTTGGAGTTTGCTGCCAGAGGATGATGGTGAAGAAGAGCAGCTTCCCACTATTACACTGGGTGAGCTTGGGCCCATCACAGTTTTATCAAAGCAGCTCCCCACAACAGACACCCTGTGAGGGAGGTGAGGTGAGAGAGCTCTGATAAAACTGTGATGGGCCCGAGCTCACCCAGTGTAATAGTGGGAAATGAAACCTTGTTCTCCAGATTAGAGGCTGCTGTTCTCAAATCACCACACCAAACTGGCTCTCAGTAGTGATGTAGTGATGGTGACAAGCATAACCAGCTTTAAAAGAGGAGTAGACAGATTTATGGAGGATAGGCAGGGTTGCCAGATCCAGACTGGGAAACATCTGGTTATGCAGGGGTGAAACCTAGGAGGACAGGGACCTTAGTGAGGTTCAGTGTCATGGAGTCCACCCTCCAAAGCATCCATTTTCTCCAGGGGAACTGATCATTGTAGCCTGGAGATGGGGTATCCACAGGTCCTATCTGCAGGCTACTAGGTAGGGTAACTAAAGCAAACCTCCATGTTCAGAGGCATTCACCCTCTGAATCCCAGTGCCAGGAGGCAACATCAGGGGAAACCCTGGCCTCTGTGCCCTGTTGTTGGACATCTAGACAATTAATTGGCCACTGTGGGAGAGAAGATGCTGTTCTTATGAGCATTCTTTCTTAGTTACAGCCCCTGTGGATAGAGGGGAAAATATAACTAAAGTACTAAGTTGAATTAAATCAAACTATCCTTCTATAGGAATGTATAAGTCTACTTCAACTATTGGAGGTTCAAGAAAAACTGCAATTATAGGAAATGTGACTTTTCTGTGCTAAGGATAGTCATTTGAAGATCAGTTGGATACAGAAAAAAGTTATGCATTTGCTTTTGCCCTTCCTTTTAAATGTGTGTGCAAGGAACATGTACATCTTCCCTGTGTGGAAATACAAGAGCTTCAGTTGTGCTTAGAATTCACTCATCTCACTATGAGGAAATAATGATTCAACCCTTTGAATGGAATCACAAGTCATACATGTACCCACTGTTTTCCCTATGCAACTTTTGAAGTGGGCCTGAATTGGGAATTATTATTTCTGCAGTTGTATCATTAACAGAGCTGATAATGAATTTCAGGAATGATATAACTTTATTTTACAACTACTATGACCATGACCATGACTATGACTATTACTTTGTTTGATTTGCAGCAGAGAAATTATCCTATAATGCTGTCATCATATTGCAATATCGAAAGCAGTGAAGAGCTTGTACTCCTTTATTCATAACTGGGTGATGAGCTTAAATTCAAGAATGAACAGTAAATGCCTAGAGTAAAAAGAAAAAGGATTTTTATTATTATTTCACAGTTTCCATTTGTGTAAACACTGAGACATGCTGAATTAATTTGTCAGACGAACATGTGAAGCCAGAAAGTACAACTGGCTTATAGTGGTAGAAGCATTAATTACCAGCAGTTACAAAGAGGTATTTAAACACTGAAACATGCTGGCAAAATACAAATGACTTATGTTCCTTCCATATCCTTAAAATAGCTTTTATAAACTTTCAACTTCCTCTGATGGTGAGTTCAGTATTAATCACCTTTATGACATCTTATATGTAGACCGCTGGCTCTCATCAACTACTTTCCTGAGGAAATTGGCCAAATCTAGGCCCTCTGAGAGGGAGGCTTGGAAGAACGAATCGCAACAACTTTGCTGTTCAGACAAATCTCTTTTCCAGTGCCCTTCAAGCCTTTTTTCATAGGCAGGGAAGACCGCCACACAGGAAACAATAATAGTTTAATCTCTTGAAAAATTTCCTTCCTGTACTGTAGCACCATTTCAGACAGGTAGTCAAAGCATGCCAAAGAAAATTAGCAACAGTCAATGCCAAGAGCAGGCTGTTACATGAACCTATTAGACTTGCCTTCCTCTCCTCTGCAAATGGAGCACAAGAGACTACTCATCTCTTCTACTGAAAAAGCTATCACATACCGTCTGCCACATATTACTAGCATTGAAAATGATAATGGGAAGAGACTCTCCAAGCCACAGTCAGTAAGCTTTCACTCAGATAATTGTAGGCTTTACTGTCTACCTCTTTCTTCTCTATTGGGTACTGTGGGCAACATTTGGCAATCCACCTGATTGCATTGCACAATGCTTGTGAAACTTAAGTCTTACTTATATGTGATCTACAAACAACAATTTGAGCCAGTCTTTGCATTGAACTCAGATGAGGGCTCCTGGACCATCATCCTTTCCTCACCAGGGCTGTAATTGTACTAAGTCCCCTACACAGCTGAAGTTGGCACATGTCAAGACAACCTGGATCAATGACAATGTCTAATTTTGCAGAAGTCTCCCTTTCTCTTCTCCTCGTACAAATTTTCTTCCTTTCCACTCCTCTTTCTCCCTTGTACCTTTTCCCCACTCTACACAGTGATATTATTTCAAAGATTTCATATACATTATGTGCCCTAATCCAGACACCATTTTTAATTATTTTTGTCCCATTAACTTTACTGGAACTTAAGTGCAAATTTCTTTCTCTCTAGACTGAGATCAATGGTATGTAGATGGGAATCATATTCCTTCACCAGAAGAGCCACTCAAGTTGTAAGAAGATCTCTTAAATTTGAGAAAGGCTTAAACATTTGTCAAGTAGAGTTGTAGGATACCAGGTCTTATGATATGCACATACAAAGAAGGCAGGGAGGCTAGAAACTACAAAGCATACTAACTGCTAGACCAGTGGAGAAGCCAACTCTGGAAGCATGGTAAACAAAACATTTTATTTAGGCTTTAGTGGAAATTATACAATATTATGGTTAAAAGCTGGGAGGCCAGGATTCATATTATGGTTAAAAGCTGGGAGGCCAGGATTCATATACTCAGACATATTATGCATGCTGGCTGCTGCCAGTTTCCTGCAGCAGGGCACTGCTTCCCATGTATGAACAGGGGAAGATTTCTCCCCCTGGACATGGTCCGCCCCAGAGTTCTGCATATGCACACACAGCCTAGATGGAAAGGTTCCACTGTGCTTTCCAGTAGTGGCAGTTGTTTTTTTTTGGGGGGGGGGTAAACTTCCACAAAGGTGGGATTGTGAAGTGCTGCAGAGCTGAATGGGGTGTTTCCTGTCTCTGCTGGGCCACCGGAGGCGGGGAGGAGCCAGTCCTGTAAGGCCTGACTCTTCCTTGGGTGCATGGTGCTAGCCCAGCCTGACTACTGATGGTCTCCGCAGTGAAAAAGGGAAGGTGTAAACTATCCACATTCCCTTAACATGGGGCACTGGAAGCCCTAATCAAAACCAGGCCCTAGAGGGGGCCGGGCCAATGGTGATTAACCCTGCTGCCATGCTAGTGTTGACCCAGCATTTCCCCCCATGCATACTTGGTCTTGAGGCAGTCAATTTCTCTCAGCCTGATACCATATACTACCATACACTATCAATTGAATGAATTGAAAGAACCATATATGCCACCCTGAGCTCCTTAGAGCAGTGGTTCTCAATCTGGGGGTCGCGACCCCTTTGGGGGGTCGAACAACCCTTTCACAGGGGTTGCGGCAGAGCAAGCAGCTTGGCATCCACACAACAGCTTTGCAGGGTAGATTGAGATAGAGCGTTCGTCTGTCTGGAGCAGTGGAAATCAGTGAGATCAGCATGGTGGGACAAGAGGAAGAGCTGAACTGAGAAACCCCCAGGGAAAAAAAAGCAATTTATATACAATCATGAACAATGGAGTTTCATGCAATTGGTCAGTTTTGTTTTAATTTTTATGAAAGTACAGTTGCATAATTTTATGGTTGGGGGTCACCACAACATGAGGAAGTGTATTAAAGGGTCACGGGTTTAGGAAGTTTGAGAACCACTGCCTTAGAGGGATGCTACTGTGAAATGTATAAATCATTACATAAAATACCCAGGTCAATAAAACAAAAGTCTCATTCTCAAAACTCTGGCAGAAGAAGGTTTTGTCTGCCTTCTAAAGGAGGTATCTATATACATCTCTTTGACTGATTATGCACGGGTTGGAATGTCCGTGATGACAGTGTCAGGGCTTCGGGAAAAATCCCTGATTATGCATGACGTTGCTGCCATCCAAGGCCAGCACAACAGACACCCTGTGGGGTGGGTAAGGCTGAGAGAACGCTGATATCATTGCCCAGTCAGGACAATTTTATCAGTGCTGTGGCGAGCCCAAGGTGAGGGAGTGCAGAATCGAACCTGACATGCCAGATTAGAAGTCCACACTCCTAACCACTACACCAAACTGACTCAAATTGGTGTACTGCCACTCTCATCATGGTGGGAGAGCAGCATGCTGCTCCCCACCATCATGCAGTGGGGGTCCCATGCCCCTGCTGTGGCAGCAGAGCACTCCAGCACTTCTGCCCCCCCCCCCCGTTGCATGCGCAGGGCCATTGCCTTGGTGCAGCCAGCATTTGTTGGTGGAGCCCCTCCCCCGTGCATACATGGGAAACAGTGGGGCTTTTTGCCCCACTGCAATGGAAGGGCAGCAGCCCACCATAGATGCCACCATGCATAATGGATCTTTGGGAAATTTGTGCCACAGTATTGGCAATCAGTGATTCAAGGACTAGTGGATATAAAAGAGGGTACATTGATTAGGGCCTCATTGGCAGAGTATATAAGATTTCAGATTGTTTAGCTTTTTAGAGTCAAATCTGACACAATTTGAATTGGCTTGGGTACATATTGGTAGCTAATAGAGGTTGTAAAATTGCTGTAATTTTTCCAATTGCTATAATATTATACAAGTCCAAAGTGGGGCAGTAGGGCTTCATTTTAATTGGAGTTTCTGGGCAGGCTTCATGGGAAGCTGTTTTGTCAATCCCTTGCCATTAATATAATCTCTCCCTTGCTTGGTCTGATTTTATTCATTTTACTAGTTCATTACTGATTCTGAGCATATTACAAAATACATTAACATGTTGCACGTTTTACCTGTCTCTACTTTACTACATTTGCAGCTTGCAGAGAGTGGGGACATCTGCAACAGGCCTATATTATATTAAATGTTTTGTAGCAGAAGATAGGAAAGGGGAGAAGAGACTGCTACTGATCCCAGTAGCAATCATTTTTACTCTGAACTCCTAGTTCCAGTATCTGGAAAGAAACAAACAAAAACCATTTCAAAATTCTGGCTTGATCACCCACCTGGGTGCTATAACTGGCATGCTATTTTGTAATATTAAGCATATTTACACTCCATATTTCTTTTCGTTCAGAGCTTGGGTTGTGCTACAGAAGGGAATCTGCTTACAAAATAAAGTCCGCACAAGGCTTGTTGCTTTAGAAAAGAAGTCCTTTTTGTGCAAGAACTCCATACTGGATCGAAGCAGTGTTTCCCAAACTGGACTGACTTACTACAGGGTCTCTGGCCAGATAAACAAGGGATCTTTTGCTGGTGTATTATGGAGGTTTTATTCCTATATAATATTCACAAGAAAAAGCTCTATGATACACTGATCTTGAGCCATGGATAGTTGTTAATCATTTATCGCTCAATAAACAAAAACAGCAATTTACTGCTAGAGTTCTTTTGGATCCCTGTCAGAAAATAGGCAAACATGATGAAATGTAATGCCCTAAATGAAATATTTATCCACTAACACTCAGACTCACTAGAGATAGATCACAATTGCAAACCATGAATACAGCTATACAAATAAGACTCAGACTAAAACCATGTTCTCCCGCCCAATAAACACATGGACAAACCTGAGAAGAAAGAGAGGATGAGGAGAAGAGACAAGGGGTGGGAGGGAAGGAGGTTCTGGAGGGTGATACTACCTAATCCAAAATGTGTGAGGAGCTGATAATTACAGGGAACCCTGTGGCAGAAATCCATTCAGGGGAGAGAGGAGCCTGCAGATCAGTTGCCGGGGTATCCAGATAGTTGAGGGAACAGACATCTTTCACTGACCTGAGCTGATTCTTTTATGGGGGAAAATTCTGTAGCTCATCTTCCATAGCATAACTCCTTGTTCCCAAGATTGGGACTGGATAAAATGAGTAAAAATTGGAATTTGATTGCGTAATCTGGAGGTAATTGCTATCAAAATTCAATGGGAAGCTTAGGAAATGTCTCTTGTCATTTCAAGGTGTAGCAATTGATTGTTTTTTTTAAGGATATTAACAAAGAACCAGGGATCTGAAATGAAGAATGTAATCTTGATTACACATCCTCAGTGAATAATATTTTGAGCTCTTTTTGATCAATAGCTGGATTGGAGGTGCTATTTTCCCCATCAGCTGCTTTTGATGAAGCATCCTTTAAAGCAGGGGATGTGGTTGTACACCTTGGAGTTAGGGCGGGGGAAGTATATAAATGCTTTAGTGACATTCAGCTTCTGTGATTGGATGTACTCTGGACAGGGCAGGCCAGATGTGCTCTCTGAAAACTTATCCCAGGGATCCCCATTGCACTTAGTATTCAAATGTCTAAGAGGAGACTGAAGATCAAATTGGAGTGTTTCAACTGAGGAGGCCTTATAATTATCCAGGGAAAGTTTCTTGCTATCTAATTGAGATAGGATGGAGAGAGACTGAAGAGATCATGTCTTACCCTCATTGTAGTTAGGGGGAGAAAAAGAGAAATAGTTAGCAGGAAGGAAGGAAGCCCTCAGGATGGCATTCTGAGTAAACAGAAGGACAGCAACAGAACAGACAGGGAAAGGAAATAACTGATCTAGACTTGCTGGCTGCCCCCCTTTGAAAGCTACTGTGCTCTGTACAAAGGAACATTGCATAGTGTTCCACTTCTGATAATTCTGAGATCTCTGGAATATCAGAGAAAATGAAATATAAAGTTCACCTTTGCTGTTAACAAGTTTTGACCTTTGTTCACATTTGTTGGAGAAAGTAGTTTATAGTACCAATTAGCATGCATTATTAACTCCTGCATTAATAATTCATTTACCAGAGGCCTAGAGGCATCAGTCTTTGCCAGCCAAAAGTATTGAGGGGAAACAAAGAAAACAACAGAAGTCTAATTGGAATGGTTTATTGAGGATGTTTACAAGACAATGTGATTCTCTCACCATTGGACAATCTTGATTTCCTCTTTGACACCATGCAGAATGCAAAGAATCAGCTATTTATTTCTTGTAGTTTTTGAGCAGAATTTTCTTACTTTCTGAAGAGAGGAGGCCATAAAGCATAGCCGTATCTGTATACTAAATACCGTTAATTACATGGCTCAAACATTACTGTGTGTTGCCTGATTCAGCAGTAAGGTTACACTGAAAGTACCTTAAATGAGCTGGAGAAGGTGGTACAATTTATATTCCTTGTTTCAAAACTCACTGTGATAATCCTACTCCCCACAATAAAGAGAGCCTATTTGTTCTGTATTTGGGTTGTTATGTATCAGTTACCTTAAAATGAATGTTAAAAATTGCACTAGGAGCCAAATTGCTGTTGGGAAAGTCCTCTGATCTTGATGATGCCCTGTTTACTTCTTTGGGCACCTGCCTGGGGTACTGGTGCAACCTCCACTTAGGCCCATATTGCTTCTATGTGCTTGTGTGTGTGACTGTGAGTGAGTTGCCATGGATACAGACTCCAGTCCTGTGGCACAGCTGTCCACTGAAGGCATGTTCCCTCAGCTTGATGGTGACCCCATGCACAAAGCAGCGCCAAAAGTCTTGCTGGCTCATCAAGGACCTAGTCCCAGTAGAAGCTGCTGATGAAATTCTTGCAATGCAAGTTGGTCTTGTGGGATGAGAGGAAAGGGGTGAGGCTTCTTGGCTTACAGCCAAGGGCCAGAGAGGAAGTGATCAAAGCTGCTCCTCTCCCTCAGGCGAGAGAGAGAGAGAGAGAGAGAGAGAGAGAGAGAGAGAGAGAGAGCACAAAGGGAAGAAGGCAGGAGCATCATGATCACAGAAGGATACAAGGCCTTTGTGAGAT
Source organism: Paroedura picta (assembly GCF_049243985.1). Lineage (NCBI taxonomy): Eukaryota > Metazoa > Chordata > Lepidosauria > Squamata > Gekkonidae > Paroedura > Paroedura picta. The sequence continues at coordinate 59,581,881 of NC_135374.1, read as the reverse complement.
CAACTCCACCTCTCCAGTGCAGGATGAAGCCCTAGATGTTGCCTTTAGCTCCTTACCTCTTCCCAAGATGCCGCTGAGCGGTCTCAAGCTGTATGTCTGTGGCTGACTTTCTCTTTGGTGGGTCAGCAGAGCACAAATTCTCATATATTACAGTCTGAATGCAAAGTATTGATTGTATTGTATTGAACTGATTGACATATATCTTAACACATTGGTGCTTAGACCATAGATAACCTTTAATTTTGAGCAACAGCCTTATGAGGAAAGACTAAGGGGTTCAGCCTGGAAAAGATGAGGTTGAGAGGGGATAAGATTGCTGCCTTTAAGTATTTGAAAGAGTGCAATGGGGGTATTGCTTTGAACAGATTGCTTTGAACTCGATTCTTCCTCCCCCCTCCCCCCCATTGAAACAGGAAAGTCTTCTGCACGTGGTTAAGGTCGTTCAGAAGGTGGGGGGGGGGAGGAGCCAGGCAGGGAGCCTCTTTATTTTCTTGGATTGGGGGGGGGGAGAGGATCGAAAAAGGCAGAAGAGGGAGGAAAAATCCAGGACCGACAGGAGAACAATTAGGGGCTTCTCCTTTAAGGCAAGCGTGTCACATGACCAGGTGTAGCTTATCAGAGGTTCTCTACCATGGAGCTTTTTTCCCCAAATGGATATTCAGGCTTAAAAGCAGTCTGAGATAGTGCACAATAAAGGTAGGGTCACTCCGGATCAATCCTTCTTGCTGCAGAAGGAAAATTAAAATCGGCCAAATTCCAAATGGAAATCGCATTCTGTGTAGAGGGCAGGGACTGAATCGATCTGGGGTTGGAATAAAAGCTCCGTGCAGTTTACACCCAGGTCAGTGATACCATCTGAATACTGCAGATGGGAAGAACTGGGCAGCTTGACTGAGGCAAGCTAGTGAATTCATGGCTATGGCAAGATACGAACAGGGGACAAAGCGATCAGGGGTTGGAATAAAAGCTCCGTGCAGTTTACACCCAGGTCAGTGATACCATCTGAATACTGCAGATGGGAAGAATTGGGCAGCTTGACTGAGGCCAGCTAGTGAATTCATGGCTATGGCAAGATACGAACAGGGGACAAAGCCTATATTTTTAACCCACCTTACGGCAACAATTGGCATTGCCCAGTTTTACTTGCTGTTTACTTTGTAGGGTTGTGGCTATGACTCTTGGAACTAACTGCAGAAGTTAATCAGGAGTCTGACATTGGACTTTTGAAGTGAAAATAAACTTCACAAAATGATTCTTCTTTTCCTGAAAGTTCATTGTTTTGGAGCACAGAAATCTTCTGAAGATTGACAGTTGTCCCAAATTCATTTAATACTTAAATCAGAGCTGGTGACCGGCCAGTTTGACTTGGCACAGCTTAGCACGTGTGCACTTCATAAGAACTGAAACAAATCTTGTTCTTTCTTTGGCATCAGAAGCAAACTCTCACTACATTTGTTCTAGAAAGTCTAAATCACAGCTAATTAATAAGGCTAACTGACTTTGTAGCTTGCATCTAATAAATATACTAGATGAATGAGGATTTTTAGCCTTATATAAGAACATGCCCAAAGTTTGCAAATACACTAGACTGAAGAATTTAATGCGTAGAACCTTTTAAATTTAAAGTCTGCTTAATCTATTCTTTCCACCTATGGATTTAAATGGAATTACTAATTGAAATCTCTGTTTCCTCTCTTTGTAATTAAGATTCACTCCTGAAGCCCACTTTGAATTTTTAGTCATACATCTAGTAATCTCTTAGGAATGTGGTAATTGTTATTAGTCCACAGAGCATACATAGCTATACATTTTCATATTAATTTCTTCCTTTATTACATTTTAATCCCAGTATGTCTTCAAAGAACTCAGGATAGTGTACATGGTTTTATCAGTGCTGTCTTCACAACAGCCTTATAAGTAGTTTAGCATGAGAGAGAGTTACTTGACCAAAGCCAACCAGTTGTCTTCATTGCTGAGTGGGGATTTGATTCGGGATCCCCTCAATCCCTTCAGTCCAATCATTGCACAGAGTAGTTTATTTCAACAGAGGCACAATTCAAACAAACATTTCATTGTGTGTTTGGATTAATTTTTCCCACTGAAATAGATTCCCACAAGGGGTTTGGGATCAGGGTGACAGTACATTTTAAGGTATCCAGAAGCCAATGTGGCTCACTGTGTACAACTGGACTTGAGGCAGTCTTGATTGATACATTATTGGAGCACAGTGGGAAGAGGTACTCTGCAACAAGTGGTAATATCTACCGTCATGGACCATCAATATTATTGGTTTTACCTTTTGCCAGCATCACTTGCATCCTCGAGAGGGGTGAGTCTTGTGTAGGAAGGAGCACTGTATTTCCCAGACCAGTTAGTATATATTTTAGAGAGTGGAATGGGGCTGAATCCAGTGGATTGGATACCATGTTACTCCAGTCTTAATAACGAATTTACACACCTAGTGTGTAGTAAATATACTTTCGTAGGCCCATGTTCCCTGTCAATGTTGTTAGGTGCGAAGTCGTGTCTAACCCATCGCGACCCCATGGACAATGATCCTCCAGGCCTTCCTGTCCTCTACCATTCCCCAGAGTCCATTTAAGTTTGCACCGACTGCTTCAGTGACTCCATCCAGCCACCTCATTCTCTGTCGTCCCCTTCTTCTTTTGCCTTCGATCGCTCCCAGCATTAGGCTCTTCTCCAGGGAGTCCTTCCTTCTCATAAGGTCGCCAAAGTATTTGAGTTTCATCTTCAGGATCTGGCCTTCTAAGGAGCAGTCAGGGCTGATCTCCTCTAGGACTGACCGGTTTGTTCGCCTTGCAGTCCAAGGGACTCGCAAGAGTCTTCTCCAGCACCAGAGTTCAAAAGCCTCAATTCTTTGACGCTCGGCCTTCCTTATGGTCCAACTTTCGCAGCCACACATTGCAACTGGGAATACCATAGCCTTGACTAAACGCACTTTTGTTGTTCCCTGTCAATAGCACTGCCATTTTGTGGAACTGTCCAGCGCAGGCCCAGTGCTGAAAATGGATTTATTTCATCCACATTCTATTCTCAAATATAACTACAGATGGAAAGAGGAAGTGATTCAATCTGTAGAATTGTCAGAACTGTCAAAACCGCCCTGAGCCACAAGGGGAGGGTGGAATATAAATATAACAAATAAAAACTACAAAAATGTGATTTTAAAAAAAGTGTCTTAATTCCAATTTCCATACAAAATTTCTTCTTTGCATTCCTTTTTAAAACATGTATTACTGTTGAAACATGTACACAACTAGAGTTTTCTTTCTCCCCAGGGCAACAAGGAAGAGGACTTGAGGATCCCCGGCATGGCATGCAGTGTCATTGCAGGTGGAACCTGAAAAGGCTGGCCGGATGCTATGCTCTATTTCAAGAGGACTGGAGCAGCAAAATGGGCTGTGTGTTGGACTTGCCACAGCCACAAGTCTCCCTGTTGTAAACATATGCAAGTCTCCCAGTGGAAAAGTTAAACAGAGAAATGTCCAACCTTAGTAAGGGAGAAAAAGTGGCATGCTGAGCTCAGCCATGGATGTGTTGTTATGACAGAGTCTCCAAAAGCAGCCGCATGAGGGGGTCGGGCTTCACCACAACCCTCCCTTGCAGCACATGATGATACCATCCAAGTTGCATTCACCTGTTCAGTGTTAAAGTACTTATGGATTGCTAGTGACCCATCCAAAGCAACACCTGCAGCTGCTGCTCAAGGCTCTGATTCTGCAAGGAATGAGTTAAAGGTTCGCATGGCAAGCTGATTCATATACAGTGGAATGGCTTCTAGAACCCTCTCCATCCACAGACATGCCCTGTCCTCTGGTGGTGGTGGTGGGGGGAGAAAAGGCAAATGACAGAGCAGTCCCCTCTCCATGATCTCCTAGGAAACTTTCTTGGGGCCTTTTCCTATGGCATGTCAAGGACCATGGTGCTATGTGGTAGTAGCTTGTGCCACCCCTCTACTAACTCAGTGTTGGACTTGAGTGCAGGAGGTACTGTTGCTGTACCCAGCCCAAAGCAAGGGGAATATGGAAGTTGGGATCCTTGTCCTTGCTTACCTGCCAGTGCGTGGTTGCCCCTAAGTCTCCAAAGGTGGAGTACTTGCTAAGGTTCTGAAAAGGGAGTGGTCATGTACTTTGCTATCCTCCTTGGGTGCCACCCTGTCATGCTAACTGCTGTCTTGATACTTTTCCCACCACCAAAGTGCTTCACAGTTTGCTCAAAGTCTACACGGCAAGTAGCTCTGAGATGGAGTCCCATGCTGAGCACTCTGACTACTGAGTTGTAAGATGTTTTGGCAGTGATTGGGTGCTGGGGAGGGAGATTGGGCATCCCAGGGGTGATTTGCCAAGCCTGTAGTTGTCAGCCAGAGCTCTTCCAACCAATGTTGGGGGAATGACTTGAATCTGCAGTTCAATTGTTGCCTATGGGCTATGCCATGTTTTTTGTTGGCATAAGTTTCCACCTTTGGCAGGAGACTTCCCAGGCTCAAAGGGCTCAGGAACCCAATTAACTCTGGCCATGCCCCCAAAACAAGTACAAAAGAAACAACAAACAATGGTGCAGGGGTTTAAATCTCTGTTGTGCAAATGGGTGGCCGCTGTGAGTCACCGCAGTCCATTTCTGGTGCTGGAGAGCAATGGAGCAGAGCTGAGGGCCTGTGCCATTGTAACTGGTGCTGACACTGACGTATCTTGGATGTATGCCAATGCAAGGTCAGTTGGCTCCTTGAGTGCTTTCAGACACACACACTCTGGATTGTGCTGTAAGTTATGGAAGGGAAGCAAACAATGCAAAATGGTGCCCCAGATGTCTTCTAACCTTTATCCAGAGGACCCACTAAGGGTAAGTAGAGTACAAACTCTCATAAACACCAGGTATCTCTCCTTCCCCTCCCTTTATAAGAAAAAAATATATTAGCTTAACACCCATTACACAAGTATTAGCAAAGGCTTAATTTAGACATCATGCAAAGCCATGGTTTAATGAAATGACTTATCATGAATATTATCACCCAGATATGTATCTTTTCAAAGCTACAGTTCTTAGGGTATATTGAACCAAGACTGGCACCTGCTCATTAAGGGAAATGGAAACAACTGAACACATCCTTTCTTACTATCCTTTGTATTTCACAGCCTGCAGCAAGCTTATCCAGCCACTTCTAGACAGAAAGCCACACTAAACAGAAGCAGATTGGTCCAATTACTAGAGGATGAAAAGCCTCATGTTTCATTCCCGATAGAGAAATTCTGCACCCATGTGATTCAAGCCCGCCAGAACGATAAAACACAACCACTATCACCACATCCTTTTAGCTAATTTAATTGAGCAGTTTTAATTTTTATAGTGTTGGTTTTAAAGTTTTATCTGCATTCTGCTCTGTGACTGTATAAATATATTTGTACTTGAACCAAGACTGAAATCATCATTTGAAGTAGAAGTGACATTGGGAAAATGAGTGTTTCAGTTCTGAATCAAAATGCAAGAAAGGGAAGGTACATGGTTTTGGACATGTTGGTGTGATAACTTGAAGATTCATTAGCTGCCATTTAAATTTTTATCAAGGTTGGACTGGATGTCTGATTTTTTTTTTTTTGCACAGATAATTGCAGATTTTTCCAAGTAGACTTTGGTTTACCAAAGTATTAGGGAACCTAGTCCAGCCTCTCTTCTGAAGACTTGAATTTCAAGCAAATTGGATGAAGGGGATCTGGAAATAATCCCAGATTGCAGAGTACATTGCATGTCCAGACAGCCTCCTCCTAAGGAGGACTCTAGAGGGGAAGGGGACCGGCAGCAATAGGTGGTAAAGAAAGAAAGGGTAGAGATGATAACTTCTGATGAGTCTCAGCCTCTCCTTCTGATTCATACAGGCTGCATCCTCTTGCTGCATCCCTGAAGGACTGCTGGGATGTACAGGCAATGGAGAATCAGCTCCCAGATCAGGGACATCCTATAGTCCCTCTAGTGGTGATCTGGGGCAGGGTGATCTGGGGCAGGGAGACACAAAAACCTTCTGCCTCTTACTTTTCTCCCTAAATTTCCAAGGGCCCCTCCCACCCAGTGAACCTGCCTGATTCATCCTACCATTGTTACCCCAAATCACAAAATTAATCTGCAAAAGGTGGGAAATGGGCAGCCCTCTACTGAATGCAACTAGAAAAGCCAACAAAACAAGGAAAGAACAACAATGAAACACAAGAAACAAACTTCAGAAAAACACACACAAAGAAGTAAATGCAGAAGATCAAAACGACTCAGGGATTGATCCACACAGGACCAAAAGCAACAAAATAACATCTCAAACAAATTCCCCCCACAACCAAAAGTCACCCATAACAATGTTCCCTTGGAAGAAAATGGCAAAGGATACATAATAGTAATAAATTAATAATCAAAATAAATCAAACTAATCTTTTCTTGACAGGTAGCTTCGTCGCGAGTCTTCCACCACACTCGCTCCAGTCGTCTCACATCCCTTTTCTTCTCCTGGAGCGCCCCGGTATACCAGGGAGCCCGTTTGAGTTGAGGGCAGAGAGAACGTTTAGGGGCGATCTCATCTATAGCAGCCATCCATAGCAGCCGTCTATAGCAGCCACCAAGGCTGCTAGTGAGTTGCCAGGAGGCATCGGGTCCCGCAGAGCATTCCGGAATCCGACTGGATCCATAAGTCTCCGCGGGCGGGCTAGAATGCGGCCGCCACCCAACTAGGGGGGGGGGTGGTATCCTGAGCCGGGCCCGCAGGGCATAGTGGTCTGATCACGGCACAGCTAGAGTTGTATCCAGATCCACCTCTATCCCAGCGCCGAAAATCAAGTCGAGTGTGTGGCTGGCATGATGGGTGGGCCCAGCAACAGTCCCAGTGTCCCCATGGATGACACAGGTCCCCACCATGGACTGAAGGGGGTGTGTCCGCGTGGACATTGAAGTCGCCCAGGATCAAAAGCCTGGGGTACTGCAATGCCCAGGCGGCCACCACCTCCAGCAGTTGGGGCAGGACATCTGGTGGCACGTTGGGTGGACGGTATACCAACCAGATATCCACACTCTCGACCGAGTCCCATCCAATACTGACACACTCCACCCCACTGATTTCCGGCGCCAGGAGAGCCCTGTAGGTGAGGACCTCCCGGACCACAATAGCTACTCCCCTCCCCTCTTATGGGTCCAAGATTGGTGAAGGACCAAGTAGCCTGGTGGGGCCAGTTCTTTCAAGGCCGCTGACTCGCCTTTCCTCACTCAGATCTCAGTCACGCAAGCAAGGTCCACCTTCGACTACGTGATGAAATGCTGCAGGGTTGAGGCCTTGTTCTTAATCAACCTTTCATTGCACAAGACCAATGTTGGACCCTTTACCCTAGCCTCCACCCTCACATTCCTGGTGATGGGACGGAGGTTAGAAGGGGATCGAGCACGTCTGCACGGCCGGGTCCTATATGGGACACCAGTGCTCCCACCCCTTCTCTTGTCCAACCTCCTCCCCCAGCCAGTGATCGTTGAATCCCGGCCCCGGTGCAAGCCCCCCCCTTGACTGGGCCTCCCTCTCCATAATCCTGCTCCCCAGAGAGGACAACCAACTAACCTCCTGTGCTAATTTCTTCTCCCCCCACTTAGTTGCACTAACCCACCCTAGCCCACCTTACCCTAATATACTATTACCACCCAGCCCCCCTCCCCCACCCTGGTCTACACTAGCAGCTGGTGAGGCAAGGGCCGCACTATAGGGGTGAGATCCCACCTATAAGGGATTCTCTCTAGCCCTGAACCATTAACAAGTACCCTTTGGTTACGATCTGTCAACCAGTCGATCCACCGAACAGAATAAGGATCCTTACCACATTTTACCAACTTGTCAACAAGAATATCATGTGGAACCTTATCAAACGCTTTACAGAAATCCAGGTAAACTATGTCCACAGCATTCTCTTGATCCAGCAAAGTTTCTCGAAAAAAGAGATAAAGTTGGTCTAAAAAGATTGTTCTTGTGAAACTCATGCTGACTTGTTACATTTAAAGAAACTAGGTGTTTGTGGACTGCCCCAACAGTGATCCTAGGATACCATTCCCATCTCCCCTGTTATACTTTTTTTTCCCACATTGAGCACCATTTCCTAAATGACTCTTTTTTATTCCTCAAATCATTTGACAGCTGTTTATGGAGCCACCTTGGCTTCCTTAGGTTTCAGAGCAATACATGTACTGAATAGTTAGGGGCTTTCTGCACAAGGACCAATTTTGCTGAATGTTTGCAGTATGCAGAAAAGCTATATTTAATAGTGAAATTTCATCATTCCACATACCTTTAATTCTAGTGGAATATTGAAGTCCCAGTAGCGTTGTATTCATTCCCCGCATGTTTCTGGTCTCGCTGGAATTGTAACAAAGGAAGCAATATTTTTCCACGCTTCTTCCCACCCCTGGCCGTCAATCAAACAGAACAGCCAATTAGCTGTTGTGTTTGTGCTCCTGAAAAGTCCCTTCCCTTTTAAAAACTGTTTTTTAAAAAGCCGAAAACACCAGTAGCAATGAATATGTGTTCATTCGTAACAACAAATATGTGTTCACTCATTGTCTCAGAAAGACCTTTTTTGCTGGCGTAGGAGCTGGCACTTAATTGTTTACATGCTCTTCAAGTAACCCCCCCCCCCATGGGCGCAATTTGTGGCCGAAATTACGGGCAGTGTCGAACAGGGGGCTGTATTGTGCTTGGGAACTGTAAAGACACTTGCAGTAGGGAGCTTTGTTTCACTATTAAGCACTTCTGTGGATGGACTTTAGCCAGAGAAGCCTCACTCGTTCATTGCTTTCCCTGGTCTAAGGGGAAAAAATGGTGATCACTTCTCCGGAAGTTCGGGAGCGAGAGCGGGGGAGGGATATTCTTTCTACCACTACATTGAGAACGCACATGTCTTTCACTGATGTATTGCAGCTTGTGCTCAGAAGTGTAGTGGTTTTTTCAGGGGGAATCCACTTTTCCCGATTTCCTGAAAAGCATTACAATGAAGCGATTTTTGCGGGAGTGTTGCAGGAGTGTTGCAGATTGTGTACGACGTCATGCGGAATGTTGAATTAATAGCATTTACCAAAGGTAAGACTTCTGCTACATTTAAGTCGTGTGGAATGGCTCTTAGTGTTATCTTAAATGAAGGAAAGACCCACCCAATATAACCAGGGGAGGAGGTACAATATAAGTTTACTGATGAGGCAGGTGCCGCAATAGTCAACCAGTTTGGCAGTCTGCTTCATGGCCAGGATATTTCAACTTGGACCAGTGATCAAGTCTGAGGAGAAAATTTCATGAGCCTAAGCCCCAGGAACTTCCAGTTTGTAAACAGAACATAAATTTTTATTTTATGTAAAAAGCCCATTTGAGAACCACTAGAGCATCAAAATGATCACAGAAAGAGTAAGAAAATAAATAAAGGGGGTATAATTTATGTATGCCAATGGTTTGGAGCTATTGTAATCTTTTGTTAAAGTTTCACCTCCATCTTTTTGAAATAATGTATAAACACTGCCCACTTCTTTTTCTAGGCACTGGTTTAGAAAGGCACTTAAAGGACAAGGTGAACACTAAATGAATGACATAATTTCAAGATGGTGAACAATATCATCTTTAACTAATGCTAGCTTCATTTTTAAGTCTCATGAGATCATAAAATATAGAATACCAAATACTACTTCTGTGGTATTGAGCCCCAAACCCACATATAACGGCCTAGTATATCTTCATTAACAAGAAACATTTCTATTGATTTTATTTGGCTATGATTCATATTACACATAACAAATATGTATGGTCACCTAAATGAATTATTGCAATTCAATTTGGAATGATTGCATACGGTTATTGTATTATCTCTCGGATGCCCTAATCTCTGGGTGTCAAAACTGTTTTTATTTAATGAAATAACATGGAAAGTTTAATCGGAGTAGGTTAACCCCTATGGATCTCAAGGTCAGGTGCATCCCATCTCTTGCAAATAGGAATTTTTAAAACTTTGAAAAAAAATGTTAAGAAAAGCAAGACAGGGATTGCTTAAGACTACTATGAATGGGTTTGTTCTTAGCATTGCTTAATATTAACAAATCAAGAGATCTTTATCAAATTATATACCACACCTCTCTGCAAGCAGGCTTCAGATGGTTTACAACATGTTAAAATTCCAGTTAAAATACAATAAAACCCCTATAATGCTTCACTTTCCTGCCACCCAGACATATCCTGGCTGTAATATTGATGGTGGCTATTCAATGGTGGGAAATTTCTGGAGAAGGAAGGAAGGTGTCCCATTTGATTTTATTTGCTTGTTCTGGCCTCATCAGTGAACCTGGTAGAACAGCACCATTTTATAGGCCTTGTAGAACTTTGATAGTTCTGTCAGGGCCCAGATCTCAGCAAGCAGCTGATATTCTATCAGGCTGGAGCCAAGGTCTTGTTACTTTTAAACTAGGCTTGACTCCTAGCTGAAGAGTAACAGAGCATTTGCAATTATTTGCTTACATTTTGTGGACAAGGCACAGATCTAGACTCAGGGCACTTAACTTGTAGGGCATGTAGGGTTGCATCCTGGGGAGGTTTGCTCTGATGCCTGTAGCTCTGGGTCTATTCTACATATTCCAGAACCCCCACATGACATTGCTCCAAAATACACTTTTCTGAGGATACCTTGTTTGGTTGTCTATAACTTGGACTTCCCAACTTCAATCTTCACCAATCTTCACTCATCTATCTGTGGACAGGTAGATGAGAATTAGTGGGAGACACCCAACGATTTTGGAGCTTCTAGGATCCTGGGCAGCTGCCCCCCACATCCCAAATTTCCCAATCAGTTTAATTCAGAAAAGTGACTGGGTTTGGATTTGGGTTCAGGACATGCCTCAACCCTGAACTGGAACTGGGTTTTCCTGGTTTGTGCTCATCCATACAATTGACTATATACTCATGCAAAAATTTCATTTCTCACAAGTCTTCGTGGCTGTTCCTCCTCTAGGGTTTCTTCTGCTATAGCCCAAATGTAGATTTTCTTAGTTGTCATTACGCTGTTTTGGAATAGCTTCTTGGAAGTGGTGACTCAAGCTTCTATTTTTCCATGTTCAGGAGGTGCCCTTTGGTTTGGACAGAATTGGGATTGGTAGTATGATTACTATTGTGATTTTACACAGATTTTTTTTTTGGCTGACTGAATAAATTATTGTGTTGGAAGTTTATTAACTTTCACATTAGTTATTAATTTTTAATGACTTGTTTAATGGAATATTATTACTTGCCTTTGGTCCCAGTAGTGCTGGAAATAAGGTGGGCTTAGAAATGTTTGCAAAAATATGAATACATATACATTTTTATCCTACCATTCGTCTAAGGTGTTCAGCACAGCATACATGGCCTTCCAGCATTCTATTTTATGCTCAGATTACGCTGAGGAAGAATGACTGGCTGAAGGTATCTACTGTCTGACAGGAATATTACAGCAAAGCACTGATGCATTTTTCTTTGTTTTGGGATATATACCATAAACTAGCAAAAAAGCCTATTGCAAGCAGGAATTCAATGGGCGCTAGGACCCAAGGGACACCGGGAGGTGCAGATCTCTCTCTGTGTGTGTGTCTCTCTCGCTCTCACTGCGTGTCTCCATGCGCCTCACAACAGGAGGCATAGCAGGTAATGAGGGCTGGTGTGCAGTTTGGGGCAGCTCTCTCTGTTTGACTCTCCCTCCGTCCATCGCAGCAGGGGCGGCTCTCTCTGTGTCTCTGTCAGCAGCTTGGGCATCTCTCTGTGTCTCTTTCCCTTTCTCAGCATGGGCAACTCTCTCTGTGTCTCTCTCTCCGTGGCAGCAGGAGCCATAGCAGGTAATGAGGGCTCATGCTTAGGAAGAAAGCAGGGCTGGTCAGCAGCTTGGTCAGCAGCAGGAGCGAGAGGAGCGAATGAGGGCTCATGTTCTGTCTCTCTCTGTCTCTGGCACGTCTGAGAGCAAAGTGGCTAGCATCCAGGGAGGGAGGGAGGGAGCTGTTCCAACTTGGACAGCTAGACACGTTCCACCCCCCAGGCTGTTTCATATAGAGGAACCATGGATAAGGATTTGACAGTGATACAATACAATACATATGAGGATCTCATGATATACACATTTCTAACAACTTCAGTACTTGTATTTCTTTATTTCATTTATAAGCCCAGAACACTGCTTGCTCTTTTTCCCAGTAGAATTGCTAACTTACCCATAACAAAATTTTTCAAAGAGAAAAGCCTATATGAGGAGAGAATGATATTGTATTCTTCATTCCCACCAACCCCCATCTGATGACCCTTTCCTCTTCTGTATAGAATCATAGAGTCAGAGCCTCTTTTGCCCCTGGATCTCCTGCGGTGGATGGCTTTTCTCTCCCACCCATCCTATGTTTAAGGTTGTTAAGGTTATTTGCGGTTCAGGGTTTACGGTTGTTTATAATTATATCTTGTGCTGAGTTTAGTACTAAGGGTACTAAAAGAACTTGCAGATGTCATTTCTGAACCTCTGTCCATTATTTTTGACACTTCTTGGAGAACAGGTGGGGTGCCAGACGATTGGAGGAGGGCAAATGTTGTCCCCATCTTCAAGAAAGGGAAAAAGGAGAATCATTATCGACCCGTCAGCTTGACATCTGTAGCTGGCAAAATTTTGGAACAAATAATCACTCAGTACTTGAGCAGCTGGAACTGAGAGCTGTGATTTCTAAGACTCAGCATAGGTTTAGCAAGAACAAGTCAGACCAATCTTATCTTTTTTCAAGAAAGTGAATACCTTGCTGGATTAGGGGAATGCTGTGGACATAGTTTATCTGGATTTCAGTAAAGCTTTTGATAAGGTTCCACATGACATTCTTGTTCACAAGTTGGTAAAATGCGGTATGGATCCTAATTCTGTCAGGTGGATCAATAACTGGTTGACAAATCGTACCCAGAGGGTACTTGTTAATGGTTCAGCATCTTCTTGGAAAAGAGGGACAAGTGGAGTACCCCAAGGATCTGTCCTGGGGCCTGTGTTGTTCGACATATTTATAAATGATTTGGATGAGGGATTAGAGGGGATACTTATTCAATTTTCAGATGACACTAAACTGGGAGGGGTAGCAAACACAACTAAAGACAGCAACATAATACAGGATGATCTTGATAGGCTTGAGAAGTGGGCTAAACTGAATAAAATGAAGTTCAATAGGGAGAAATGTAAAGTTCTGCATTTAGGTAGGAAAAACCAAATACACCAATATAGGATGGGGGAGACTTGTCTTGGCAGTAGCATGTGCAAAAAGGATCTAGGAGTCTTAGTAGACCATACATTGGTCAGCAGTGTGACGTGGTGGCTGAAAAGGCAAATGGGATTTTGGGCTGCATCAAACGGAGTATCATGTCCAGATCACAGGAGGTGATGGTCCCGCTTTACTCTGCTCTGGTTCAGCCTTACTTGGAGTACTGTGTTCAGTTTTGGGCACCCCAGTTGAAGATTCCCACCCCCTCCAGGCCCATCATTGGCCATTTTGGGAATGATGTGGTGGGGTTGACCCTTGGGGTGACGCCCTCTAGCATTTTCATGTCAGACTCAATATGGGGTGGTTTGCCAGTGCCTTCCTCAGTTATTACCATTTACCCCCAGCAAGCTGGGTACTCATTTTATCGACCTCGGTAGGATGAAAGACTGAGTCAACTTTGAGCCGGCTGCTGGGATTGAACTCCCAGCTTCAGGGGCAGACAGCTTCATACAGCATTTCTGCTGCCTTACCACTCTGCGTTACAAGATGCTCTTACACACACACACACACACACACACAGAGAGAGAGAGAGAGAGAGAGAGAGATGATTGGGTGATATGACTATGTATGGTTATTTTGACCCCCCTCCCAAAATGGCCAATGATGGGCCTGGAGGGAGTGGAAAGGAGAGGAGCCCCAGTCATAAAGATCCTTGCTGGCTGAGGCTTATCACACATGGTAGTGACTAGAGTCCAGAAAGAAGAAGAAGAAGAAGAAGAGTTGGTTCTTATATGCCGCTTTTCCCTACCCGAAGGAGGCTCAAAGCGGCTTACAGTCGCCTTCCCATTCCTCTCCCCACAACAGACACCCTGTGGGGTGGGTGAGGCTGAGAGAGCCCTGATATCGCTGCTCAGTCAGAACAGTTTTATCAGTGCCGTGGCGAGCCCAAGGTCACCCAGCTGGTTGCATGTGGGGGAGTGCAGAATCGAACCCGGCATGCCAGATTAGAAGTCCGCACTCCTAACCACTACACCAAACTGGCTCTCATTAGCCAGTTTAGTGGAAAGTTTAGTGGAAAGTTAAGTGCTCTCATTAGCTGGGCTATATCTGGCTTTGAGGGGGCAGGGATGATGTCACATCCAGTAGGAGCATCTGAGTGTTGTTACATCTGGTGACATGTAATTTCCAGGGGTGTAGCATGGAGGGATGGCCTGTTGACATTACGTCCATCATGTCAAAGCCTGAAGAATGTTTCATGGGTTTCTCCATGTAAAATGTTTGAGAAAGACTGGGTTAGTCTAACAAATTAGTGAACTTAACAGAATGAAGTCAACTAATCAATGCTGGGACTGTTCCCAGATTTCAGGAGCTGTGAATGTAATAATTCTTCAATAGAGCTAGAACCTAGTTAGAAGAGGAGCTGTTAGTATTACAAAATGTTGGAGCAGCAAGGATCAACCTCTGAGCATTCTTATAGAATCTACCAGTGGGGGGTGGGGGGTGGAGAGAACAACAAAAAAAGCAAGGACAGAAGCTCAGCAGATCAGAAATAGAATCAAGTCCCAAGGATCTCTCCAGTAGAAACTGAAGGTGGGGCCCATTTTTCACTAACCCTGTTGAACCAGGGCAATGTGCCCTGAGACCCAAACCGTTGTACAATGGCATATGTAGATGTGGTGGCTCCAAGCCCTGATATGGATGAAATGTGGTGACTCCAAGTAAGTAGATGTAAAAGCACTGAGAAATAGTTAGCTCTGGTGGCTGCCCTGAGAAGTAAATAGATGTGTTGGGTTCAAACTCAGAATAGATGTGATGGCTCCAAGCATGCAATGATGTATATAGATGTGGTGATTCCAAGCCTTAAGAAGGATGTACACATGATAGCTTCAAGCCCTGAGAAGGAAATAGATATGGGGGGTCAGAGCCCTGAGCCAGAAGTAGACATGGTGGCTCAAAAGCCCTAAGTCCATCCCAACATCCTAACTGCAAAGTGTGCAATTACATATTCATATGTGCTGGCTTCAAGGCCTGAGACACAACCTCCATAGCATGCAATAATGTATGTAGATGTGGTGGTTCCAAGCCCTGAGAAAGATGTACACATGATAGCTTCAAGCCCTGAGAAGGAAATAGATGTGGTGGCCTCAAAGTATTAAGACAAGAAGAGTTGGCTCTTATATGCCACTTTTCTCTACCAGAAGGAGTCTCAAAGTGGCTTATAATCACCTTCCCTATCCTCTCCCAACAACAGACACCCTGTAAGGTAGGTGAAACTGAGAGAGTACTGATATTACTTTATTATTATTTTTATTATTATCATTTAATTTATATCTCGAGGTGGGTCACATAAAACCAATCCCCTAAAACCAGTACAATAAGAACAATAAAACATGGCACCCTACAAAACCCAATCCTTAACAAATTAAGACAGGCAAGAATGGCGGCAAGGTTCATTGTAAACTAACCCAGTCTCCACAGCCCCGCTAAAAAGGGGAAGGGGGGGACTGATGATACACGCAACCGCCACATTTGTGAGTGGGGGCAGATCTTCCTTGCTGCCTGGCCTCAACCAAAAGCCTGGCGGAAGAGTTCCACCTTGCAGGCCCTGTGGAATGTTGGAAGTTCCCGCAGGGCCCGCAGCTCTGCCAGGAGCTCATTCCATAAGGTCAAGGCTAGGATCAAAAAGGCCCTGGCCCTGGTCAAGGCCAGGTAAGCTTCCTTGGGACCAGGAATGACCAATAGGTCAGCCCCTGCAGAGCATAGAGCCCTGCGGGGGGGGGTATAGCGTGACAGGCGGTCCCTCATATATGCTGGGCCCAGACCACGGATGGCCTTGAAGGTCAGAACCAAAACCTTGAACCTGATCCGGAATATAACCGGTAACCAGTGCAGCTGCCTCAGCACTGGCTGGATATGGGCCCTCCAAGGTGTAGCTGTGAGGACCCTAGCAGCCGCATTTTGGACCAGTTGCAGTTTCTGGGTCAAGCCGAAAGGCAGGCCAGTGTAGAGCAAGTTACAGAAATCTAATCTGGAGGTGACCGTCATATGGATCACTGTGGCCAAGTGTTCGGAGGACAAATAGGACAGATAGTAGCCGAGCCTGGCAAAGGTGGAAAAATGCCTGACCAGTTACCTGCTTGACCTGTGCCTCGAGTGTTAATGAGGCATCAATGGTCACTCCCACCCATTCAGGATTTCTGGCCTGAGACGTGATCTTAAGTTGCGTCCTGGCCAGAGAGGGTAAGTGTGCTTCCTGGTCTGCTCTCCTACGGCCCAACCACAGGACCTCCTATCTTGGAGGGGTTGAGTTTCAGGCGGCTCTGCTTGAGCCATCCGGCCACGGCTTCCAAACATCTGGCAAATGGTTCCGGGGGAGAGTCTGGGCGGCCATCCATGAGGAGAAAGAGGTGGGTGTCATCAGCATGTTGATGGCAGCCCAGCCTATAACTCCGCACCAGTTGAGCCAGAGGGCACCTAATGATGTTAAATAATGTGAGGGAGAGCACCGAGCCCTGTGGGACCCCACAAGGGAGCCAGTAAGGGCCCGATAGTTCTTCCCCCATTGCTACCCTCTGTGTCCGGTTTTGGAGGAAGGAGTGTACCCAGTGCAAGGCTGTACCCCTTATCCCCATACTGGCGAGGCGGCTTGCTAGCAGCTCATGATTGACCACATCAAACGCGGCCAACGGGTCTAAAAGAATTAGCACAGCAGAGCCACCTCAGTCAAGCTGGCAACGGAGGTCATTCAACAAGTAGACCAACATCATCTCAACCCCGTGGCCAGGACAGAAGCCAGACTGGTATGGAGCGAGCACTGAAGTATCTTCCAGGAACACTAGGAGCTGGTCCACCGCAGCCCTTTTCACTACCTTTCCCAGGAATGCTAAGTGCGGTAGCTTGCGGGGTCATGCGGGTCCAGAGATGGTTTCTTGAGGAGAGGGCATACCACCGCTTCCCTCAACGCCTAAGGGAACTCCCCCGATTGGAGAGAGCAGTTGATGATATCCCTGAGCTGGTCACCTATCCGTCTACCACTCCCCTTAAGGAGCCAAGACGGACAGGGGTTGAGGGGGCAAGTGGTCGCCCTCATCCTCGCTAGCAACCCATCCATTTTGGGTATAGAGAGCCGCCTGAAGCCATCAAACGTCACCTCCATAGGCGGCCAACAGGTCTCCAGTTTATTAACTGTATTTAACCATAGCAGGAAGGAAGTGGCGGAGTGACAAGACTTTCTGCAACACAAGACTATCCGCAACATAGCTCGCAAATGCCTCACAGCTAATAGCCAATTTCCTACTATTTTGGTGCCCTTCCTCCAGGGTGGTGAGAGATCAAACTACCCTGAATAAACGATCCATGAGTCTCCTCGGGAGGGCAAAAATACGTCCCCACCCAACTGGGGAGGGGGTGGAGTCTTGATCCGAGCCTGCAGGGCGTATCCAGAAGCCAAGGCCGTATCAAGAACCACCTCTATCCCAGCCCCAAAGATCAGGTCGAGGGTGTGGCTGGCCTGATGGGGGGCCCAGCAACAAGTTGCAAGAGCCCCAGCATCACCATGGATGACACTAAGTCCGAGCCAAGTACTGCTCAGTCAGAACAATTTATCAGTGCTGTGGTGAGCCCAGAGTCACCTAGCTGACTGCATGTGCGGGAGTGGAGAAGCAAACCCAGCTCGCCACATTAGAAGTTGGTGCTCCTAACTACTGCAACAAGGGAAATAGACTTGGTGGTCAAAGCCCTGAGATGGGAGGTCGTTTGAATTCTGAATCCACCCCTAACACCCAAACTCAAACGCATGTAATGATGCATATAGATGATATGGCTAGAAGACCCGAGATGTGGGTCAAAATGTGATGGGTCAAAGCCCTGAGACAGAAGTAGACATGGTGTATCAAAGCCCTGACAAATAAGTAAATGTTGTAAGAAGAAAGAAGATTGCTAAGCTCAAAAGTCCTGAGAAGGAAGTATGTGTGGTGGGTCAAAGGCCTGAGACAGCAATCGACATGCTGGTTCAGTATCCCTGAGAAGGAAACTGATGTGGTGACTTGAATGTTCTGACTCCACCCCTGACACCCAACCCCTCAAACATATGCATGTATACATGGTGGCTCCAAGTCCTGAGTCCACGCCTGACATCCCATCCATTGCACTGAATATTTCTACTCTGTGGATAAGTGGAAATATATGTGAAGACGGCAAGTCTACTCCTCAAGTATAAAAAGGTTAGGAGAGTCTGAAAAGCAGACTAGACACACACAGGCAAGGCTTCCAATAGTACCCACTAGGTAGGGTGAAAAATATCGCTTCATGATGGTGGAACCTCCTTGGACATCACTTGATGTGCCACAAAACTCATGATGGCAAAACTCATGATGAACTTTAGTTCGTGCTCATGCCTAGTTTTGACTTTCTACTTGCAATTCTATGGGTTAAGAACTTCCCAAATGGAAAAGGTGGATGTCCCCCCCGCCCTGCAAGTCTACATGAAAGAATTTCTTTGGGAGGATAAATTGACCAATTACTAAACACATTGCATATGCTGTGCTTTAGGATGAAGATTCAAAAATCTGACAAGCCCAACATCTCAAAATGGGAATATGATGGGATTCTAATTATTCAGCAGTTAGAAGAGCTGATAAATGAAACTGTCCATCTCCAAAATATGCATAGAATCCAACATGCAAACATCCTGCATTTCAAATCAATAGGGCTTAATATTTCACCAGCAGCCTTATATTTGAAAATCAATGCTGTCATGTTTGGTAATGCTTTTCTACAGAGCAGAAGGGTCGGAAACAAAGATACCTTCTGAGAGTGAATGAAATCTCAGCAGTTTAAAAAGTTACAAATACAGTTTTTGAGCAGAAGATTTTCTACATTATATCAAGATATTTTGAACTGGAATTGGAAGTGACTGTGCTGGTTGGTGTTGATACTTTTATTTAGCACTTTAATTATTTACTTCATCTAACGTTTAGCTTAGTTCTAAACATCTTGACCAGAGTGATGTAAATAACTCACAATTTTTAGAAAACATAATATTTTAATTTTAGGTTAATAGCTTTAAATATATATATATACTGAATGTGTATTGATGGGGATATTGTTGACCCATTATGCACGGGGCAAAATGCCCACGCTGGCAGCGTCAGTGCTTTGGGGAAAATTCCTGATAATGCTTGCTGCTGCCCAGGGCTACCCTGATAATGCTTGCTGCTGCCCACGTTATGCAAATGCGGGAACTTCTGCAGCTTCCTGGATACACTGGGTGAAAGCAGGGGCTGAGGTGGGCCGGAGCTGTGCATAATGGACAGCGCCGGGCCTTTTGGCCTGCCCGGCCCCTACAGGGACACCGCATGCCCCTGCAGGCTCCGTGGAGTCAAGGGCACCCCCCTGCCCTGCCATAGCATATGTAGGGGGCCCAGCCCCCCAACTCCCCCGGCCCCTCCTCACCTCTCCCCCTGGCCACTGTCGCTTACCATGGCTGGCAGCGTCCCGGGCCTCCTGGCTCTGGCACAACGTGCATGTGCACGCTTTGCGCTGTGGCAGCCCTGCACGCCCTGCTCTCGTGCGTTCATGGGGAACGGCGGGGCATCCTGCCCTGCCGCAACAGTACGGGGGCAGCACAGAGTAGTGGCAGTGCAGAGTAGCTGCTGCTGTGCATAATGGGCCATTGGGAGCCACTTTAAGCATTCCATGGCTTGAAAGGCAGTTAATAAATAAATAAATACAATAATGAATAATAAATTATTAGGCTGGAGTATCCAAATCCATGATCACTATGCACTCTTAGTGCCACAAGGAAGGTTTTCAAAATTAAATTTATATAGATACTTTTGAGCTCTTACAGAGTCTGTGAAACACAATTAATCACAGGAAAATGTTTAGTAATGCTGCTTGTTTCTCAGTAACTCAAGAGACTACTGTAAATATAATAGTAACAAAAAGTAAAACCTATGTAAAAGGTTAAGGTAAAGGTATCCCCTGTGCAAGCACAGGGTCATGTCTGACCCTTGGGGTGACACCCTCCAGCATTTTCTTGGCAGACTCAATACGGGGTGGTTTGCCAGTGCCTTCCCCAGTCATTACCGTTTACCCCCCAGCAAGCTGGGTACTCATTTTACCGACCTCGGAAGGATGGAAGGCTGAGTCAACCTTGAGCCGGCTGCTGGGACTGAACTTCCAGCCTCATGGGCAGAGCTTTCAGAATGCATTTCTGCTGCATTACCACTCCATGCCACAAGAGGCACATACATCTAAAGGTTAAATATCCACAATAAAAAGAGTGCAATCTAGCGAATATTAGATGTGTCTAACAAAACCGTAGTTAAATTCTTAAATCCCTGTGATTTCGACAGAATTAAAGCATACTCAGAATTCTGTTTTAATCTTGGTTTTCTTCATCACAAATTCCCCTGCCCCTTCTATCACTGTGCCTGGAATAATCAAATGGTGTGTGGATTCATATACAAATTAGCCTGCTAAACTGTTTTGATTCCATTTTAAATCAACAGATGTTGTGACAGTATTTAGTAAGATAAACTACTGACTGGGACAGGTTTTTGTGGTATAGAGGATGGGGGAAAATGATACCATATTAATCTTCATTTAGAAATATGCAACACAGTACAAGTACCGGTGGGCATTTCTCCTATTGATCTAGGCATTTCTTTTTCCACAGCGGTTACTGACCATGTCCTTTGTTGCTAACCCCAGTCATTTGTGGCTAGAAAATGAAGACACCCAAGTGTGCCATTGTCAGACCCAATCCCCTGCTAGACTGTGTCTGAGGAATCTTTGAGAAAGCTACGGCTGCAAAACTCTGACGCCTGGCTCCAATATCAGCAGGCTTGAAGACGACAACATGAATCCTTGTGATCCCCAAATTACACTTGATTGATAGGAGGTTACTAATAAAATGTCATATCTTATTGATGGGAAAGGACCACAGTGCCAGTGATAAAGCGAGATTGGTCAATTCTGACAAACATGCATCATAGTCTTATTATTGACAGTGGGATAGAGTATTGATTGAGCTGTCAAGCTGATCATATTACACAATTATGAGATTAGATTTACATTTTTAATTCTTTTAGAAGAAATTGGTCTGAGGCAATTACAGGAGAGAAAATTATGAAGATGGATCCAGCTTCCAAAAGAAAAGGGAATCTAGAGGCTTTTAGGAAGATGCAGTCATTGTCAGAGAAAAGTTTCACTAATTACAGCTATGACAAGGAAACAATGAAAATTGGGGGGGGGGGGGGGAGCCAATAAACCTTAGAAGATTGGTCCAGCAGAAACTATGAGCTTGTCCACATGGATATTTTTGGGTGGTGAGGTAGAATCATAGAATCATAGAGTTGGAAGGGGCCATACAGGCCATTTAGTCCAACCCCCTGCTCAACGCAGGATCAGCCCTAAGCATCCTAAAGCATCCAAGAAAAGTGTGTATCCAACCTTTGCTTGAAGGCTGCCAGTGAGGGAGAACTCCTTAGGCAGCCTATTCCACTGCTGAACTACTCTGACTGTGAAAATATTTTTCCTGATATCTAGCCTATATCGTTGTACTTGAAGTTTAAACACATTACTGCATGTCCTCTCCTCTGCAGCCAACAGAAACAGCATCCTGCCCTCCTCCAAGTGACATATTCAAATACTTAAAGAGGGCTATCATGTCCCCTCTCAACCTCCTTTTCTCCAGGCTGAACATTCCCAAGTCCCTCAATCTATCTTCATAGGGCTTGGTCCCTTAGCCCCAGATCATCTTTGTCGTTCTCCTCTGTACCCTTTCAATTTTATCTACGTTCTTCTTGAAGTGAGGCCTCCAGAACTGTACACAGTACTCCAGGTGTGGTCTGACCAGTGCTGTATACAATGGGACTATGACATCTTGTGATTTTGATGTGATGCCCCTGTTGATACAGCCCAAAATGGCATCCGCCTTTTTTACCGCTGCATCACACTGCCTGCTCATGTTTAGTTTACAATCCACAAGTAACCCAAGGTCTCGTTCACACACAGTGTTACCTAGAAGCGTATCCCCCATCCAGTAGGCATGTTTTTCATTTTTCTGACCCAGATGCAGAACTTTACACTTATCTTTATTAAATTGCATCTTGTTCTCATTTGCCCATTTTCCCATCGTTGAACTCTGTCTCTGTCTTCCGGAGTATTTGCCAGTCCTCCCAATTTGGTGTTATCTGCAAACTTGATGAGTAGTCCCCCCACCCCCTCATCCAGATCATTAATAAATATGTTAAAAAGTACCGGGCTGAGCACCGAGCCCTGAGGTACCCCGCTACTCACCTCTCTTCAGTCTGATGAAACACCATTGACAACAACTCTTTGAGTGCGGTTCTCTAACCAATTACCTATCCACCTACCTATCTGAAAATTGAGATTGCAGTCCTTCAACCTATCCATCAGAACATCATGGGGAACCTTGTCAAAAGCTTTACTAAAATCCAAGTAAATGACATCAACCGAACTTCCACGATCCAGCAAACCTGTTACTTGGTCAAAAAAGGAAACCAGGTTCATCTGACAGGACCTGTTGGAGACAAATCCATGCTGACTTCCTTGGATCACCAAATTGTCCTCCAGATGTTTGCAGATCGCTCCCTTTAATATCTGCTCCATTATCATCCCCACAACAGAGGTCAGACTCACTGGTCTGTAGTTTCCCGGGTCATCCTTCCTCCCTTTTTTGAAGATCGGAATAACGTTTGCTCTCTTCCAGTCCTCCGGGACATCTCCAGTCCTTAAAGAGGTCCCGAAGATGATGGACAAGGGCTGTGCAAGTTCTCTGGAAAGTTCTTTGAGCACTCTTGGGTGCATTTCATCCAGTCCAGGGGATTTGAACTCATCCAGTGCAGCTAAATGCCTCTCAACAACCTCTCTATCCATGTTAACCTGCCACCCAGACACTATCCTTTGCCTACTGCCATCTCTAGATGTGCCTAAACACTTTGACCTGTGGGGAAAAAACAGATGTAAAATAGGCACTAAGCCTTTCTGCTTTCTCTGCATCTTCCGTTAGAGTTTGTCCATCCACACCCAACAGTGGGCCTATTGCCTCCTTTACTTTACGTTTGCTCCTCACATAACTGAAAAATCTTTTCTTGTTACAATGGGCTTCCCTGGCCAATCTTAGCTCACTCTCAGCTTTGGCCTTTCTGATGATTGATCTACAGTGCCTAGTAACCTGTAGGTACTCTTCTTTAGAGCTCTGTCCTTCCCTCCATTTCCTGAACATTTTCCTTTTCTTTCTTAGTTCCTCTTGAAGTTCTCTGTTCATCCAAATAGGCTTCTTAGAGCTCCTGCAGTGTTTTCGTATTTCTGGAATAGTCATTGATTGAGCATGCAATAGCTCTTGTTTGAGTAGCGCCCACCCTTCACATGCTCCCTTCCCTTCCAGCATTCTCGTCCATGGTATGACACTCATCATATCTCTGAGTTTATTAAAGTTTGCCCTATGAAAATCCAACATCTGCATCTGGCTACAAGCTTCCTTGCCTCCCCATCTCAAAAGGAATTCTATGAGGACATGGTCACTTCCCCCTAGGGTCCCCACCTCCTTCACCTCATCCACCAACTCTTGCCTGTTGGTCAGTATTAAGTCCAGTATGGCTGAACCTCTTGTGGGTTCATCTACCATTTGATAAATGAAATTGTCAGCCAGGCAGGTCAGAAAGCTGCATGACTGAGGATGCTTCGCAGAGTTTGTTTCCCAGCACACATCTGGGAAATTGAAGTCACCCATGATGACAAGGTCCTGCCGCTGGGTTCTAGCTCTTTGATTTAAAGCAGCTGATCCTTGCACATAATTCACAGTACTGAATATCTGTGGCTTTTAGGGCATACTGGAAGCTCAGCATTAAGTGCACATGGGGAAAGGATGTGTGTGATGTCTTTTCTCTTGGATCCAGCTTTGGGTTCTTTATCTTTGCTTAAGCAACAGTACTTAAGCTTTCTTTCCCTAGAGAAAACCTTCTCTGGAGCCAATTTGGTGGCTTCTAATCTGGAGAGCTGGGTTTGATTTCCCATTCCTCCACATGCAACCAGCTAAGTGACTTTGGGACAGTCACAGTCCTAATAGAGCCATTCTCACAGAGCACTCTTGTGAGGGCTCTTTCAGCACCACCTATCTCACAGAGTGTCTGTTGTAGAGAGAGGAAGCCACTTTGAGACTCCTTTGTGTAGTGAAAAATGGAGTATAAAAACCAACACTACTTCTACATCAGCTTTTCTGCTGAAGTTTCTCTGATAGAGTGACATAGGAGTTATGCCCAACTTACAGGAGGGATCAGCCAGTTCACTTGACCCTTTGTGCAGTCCCACACGCCCTATAACACACTCCAAACTTCCTTTCAGTTGCACATCATAGAAGGAAGAAAATAGTAATTGACAAACTTGTCCAGGCAGTTGCTATTACTCATTTAATCATTGGGAAATTTTCCAATGAATTCCAAGGGCTGATTTCCACAAGAAGTTCACACCTGATTTAGGTATTCTTGCCCATTTCCATGTGTGCTGATCCTGCTCTGTATCAGGACCAAGCCACCTGAACAGAAAAAAGTTTCAGTGTGCTGTTACCCTAAACTGGGGGAGCTATTTGACCAGATTTTCAAAACTCTTGGAATTTGTGGTGGTTCTGAAGTCTGGCCAGATGGAACCTGGAATCTGAAGGGCAGGGGCACTGAGACAGAGATTTGCGTGGGTTCTGTCACAATCATAGAATCATAGGGGCTTTTTGCACGCCTTCAAAATCGCACAATGGTTGCCAATTGGAAACACTATTGATTTGCCATAACGCACGACGTCGTAGACAATCTGCCACACACCTGAAACCAATCTGCAAAAAGCGCTTCCTTGTAGTGCTTTCAGGGGAATCCCAAAAAGTGGATTCACCCTCCGGAAAGCGCTACACTCTTGCAATCAATCTGCAACACTAGCGAAAAAGACCTGTGCGTTAACATTGTTGCGGTTTCTTCAAAGTCCCTCCTCCTGAGCCTGTCCTCCAAACTTCCGGCGAAGCGATCGCCATTTTTTTTTCTCCGAGCGAGCGGGGATAAACGCACCAGCGAGCCTCTTTCTGTTTAGAGGCTTCCCTGGCTTCAGTCCTTCACCTTTAGTCACTAAGCACAAACCACATAAAAGCCCGTTTGCTGAAATAAAGTCCCTTTATTTTTTACACATTAATTCAGCCGAAAATCGGGCCCATGAGAGGGGGGGGGGATTTTTTTTTTATCACTCGAGGCAGCGTGGCAACGATCATACGATCAAACGACAGCTCACATTAGGCAGCTGGATGGGTCTCTCCGTTGCAACGAATCTACACAGATTCGTTACAATGGGTCTGTTTTTTTTTTAAAAACCCTTTCTTAAAGGGAAAGGGGCTGTTTGGGAGCATGCTAACGGCTGCCCATTGGCTGCTTGACGGCCAGGGGCGGGACGAGCTTGGCAATAGCGCTTCCTTTTCTGCCGAGACCGGAAGCTGTGGGAAACGCTACAAAACGCAACTGGATTCCACTACAAAGGCAGGTATGCATAACGACGAATTCCACTATTTTAAATGGCGATTTTTCATTCAGTGACCAATTTGCAACAAAGATCCCGGTGCGTAAAGCCCCATAGAGTTGGAAGGGGCCATACAGGCCATCTAGTCCAACCCCCTGCTCAACACAGGATCAGCCCAAAGAATCCTAAAGCATCCAAGAAAAGTGTGTATCCAACCTTTGCTTGAAGACTGCCAGTGAGGGGGAGCTCACCACCTCCTTAGGCAGCCTATTCCACTGCTGAACTACTCTGACTGTGAAATTTTTTTCCTGATATCTAGCCTATATCGTTGTAGTTTAAACCCATTACTGCGTGTCCTTTCCTCTGCAGCCATCAGAAACAGCATCCTGCCCTCCTCCAAGTGGCAACCTTTCAAATACTTAAAGAGGGCTATCATGTCCCCTCTCAACCTCCTTTTCTCCAGGCTGAACATTCCCAAGTCCCTCAACCTATCTTCATAGGGCTTGGTCCTTTGGCCCCAGATCATCTTTGTCGCTTTCAATTTTATCTACATCCTTCTTGAAGCGAGGCCTCCAGAACTGCACACAGTACTCCAGGTGTGGTCTGACCAGTGCCATATACAATGGGACTATGACATCTTGCGATTTTGATGTGATGCCCCTGTTGATACAGCCCAAAATGGCATTCGCCTTTTTTACCGCTGCATCTCACTGCCTGCTCATGTTTAGTTTACAATCCACAAGTACCCCAAGGTCTCGGTCACACACAGTGTTACCTAGAAGCGTACCCCCCATCCAGTAGGCATGCTTTTCATTTTTCTGACCCAGATGCAGAACTTTACACTTATCTTTATTAAATTGCATCTTGTTCTCATTTGCCCATTTTTCCATTGTGTTCAGATCTTGTTGAACTCTGTCTCTATCTTCCGGAGTATTTGCCAGTCCTCCCAATTTGGTGTCATCTGCAAACTTGATGAGTAGTCCCTCCACCCCCTCATCTAGATCATTAATAAATATGTTTAAAAGTACCGGGCCGAGCTCTGAGGTACCCCACTACTCACCTCCCTCCAGTCTGATGAGACACCATTGACAAACGACTCTTTGAGTGCGGTTCTCTAACCAATTCCCTATCCACCTAACTATCTGAAAATGCAGATTGCAGTCCTTCAATTTATCCATCAGAACATCATGGGGAACCTTATCAAAAGCTTTACTAAAAGTGCACATGTGCTATGCTGGGGCAACCGAGCACGCCCCGCTCCCTTGCATACACGGGAAACGGCGGGGCATTGAGCCCCACCGCAATGGCATGGCGGCAGCGTGGGGTAGCCGTGCATAAAAGGCCTATGAGAGACAACCCATATTGTCCCCATATTGAGCACGCATGCAGAAGTGAAGTTGTGCTTCTGGGACACCTTCTGCCCACAAAAGTATATTTTCTAGCAAAAATATAAAAGTGTGAAAACTTTTTGAAGGCCCCTCATATGTTTTTTAAATATTTCAAATGTTTAAATTTAAACACTTAAGCATTTGAAACAGTTAAAAAGAATTTAAAATACACATATACATATATTTTAAACAAATAAATGTTGACCCTTTGGAGACCCTGAGTTGAGTGGAAAGGCAGCATATAAACATTTTAAACAAATGAACAATCTCTTTAAAAGCTGATGTGTGAACTGAAATACTTTCATGAGCCATTTTCTCGACTTGTATATTTGCAAATAAACACACAGTACAAAAATATCATAAGACTCTGGTACTGTATTCTCACAAGAAAACTGATCCTGCAACTCTGACTGAAATCTAATATTTTCCAACTCGAAGAAGAGGAGAGCTTTAAAAACTGAGTCCTAACAACTGCCAACAAGTGAGTGTTTCTGCTATTTTTCAAAGTCTTTAAAACTTTGAAGAGAGAGGCTTTCTTTCCAGTTTTTGCTTAAACACTCAAAAATAGGTTTCTGAGTTTCACTGACGCTTAAGGTTTAAAAGGCAGGAACATAGAACTAAGTTCCCAGAATCCTTCTTTATACACACATTATGGATCACTCCTCTTCACTAGAAGCTATTTTCATTTTTGGCTTGAATGGGGATCTTCTGGATCCATCCATTCTCTTAGCCTCCTCAACCTGTACATAAGCAGTGCTTAACTTTGTCTCTTTCAGCTGTCTTTCCATAACTGACTCTCTCAACATAATTCCATTTGAACACTATGTTTAGGCATTAACCCTTTAGTCTGTCACACCCTTCATGCTACTTATTAGGTCAACTGCATTACAGTTTTGTAGTTTTTAATTTAAGCAGTTGTGTGAATTCAAAGTTACCTCAGTTTTATTATCTGTTGACTAGCAGGTGGCGACTTTCTCCAGTAACTACGCGAACCCAGATTTTGGCAACAACTTGGCCGCAGCCGTTTATTAAACAGGACCCCTCCCCACGGAGGGTTGGCCCGAATGCCGGTAAGGGAGCCTAACCTTGTCAGCCATCCGGCTGACCAACCAATCCACGGCGCTCCAGCTCCACGCCTCACTCTCAGCCGGGAGGATGGGATGCCTTCCGCCGCGGGATCCCTGGGAAGTGGCCCTGGCGGACCCAACGGGCGTCCGCCTCCATTGGGTCCCCTCCCGCTTGGCCCCGGGCCCCTGGCCCCCCAGCCGGGTAGGCTGCGCCCGGTTAATGGCCGGTCTCATTAATAAGACCCCCTACTCCGGGGAGTCCCGTGCGCAGACGGGCTCCCCACCAACAGGCTCCCTACCTGGCATAAACCGGCTGCGATGAAAAGGAACTACAACAACTCAGGGAGGGATGGGAGGGCAGCTGTCCGGGCTGCATCGTTTGCCGAAAAGGGAAGGGCTGCCCTGCTCCAGGCCTTTTATAGGCCAGCAGCCCTGCCCCTTGTCGGCGCGCAGCGGCGCGCCAATGACCCGGCTGGGTCCACGCCGCTCCCAGGCGCCCCCGCCGCATCAACGGCGGGCGCGTTTACTCGCGGCCGCTTTTTCACCTCATACATCCCCCACCTGGTTCCACCTGACCTTCTCTCCTCCAAGTAAAATAAAACATTTTGTTTATTTTGAATGTTCAAAAGCCTTTCATGTGCCATTTCAAAAGGAGAATATTAAAAGGCAATTTTGTCTCTTCCTTCAGGTCTGTCTGTCTGTCTGTCTGTCATAAAGCAACTGGGTGGGACACCCTTAGACAAAAAAAGAAGAAAATAGATAAAAGGGTGCTCAACAAGAAAGAAGAAAGTCCTGTGCGTGAGCAAAAGAAGAAGGCAAGATTGCCGTAAAGTACTTGAAAACTCTATACATAGCAAGGGGAAAAAACTTGTAAAAGTTTTCTCCATTGTATGGATTCATAAAAGAGAGGGGAGGGGCACACCCTTTGACCACCACTTTATTTTGCAAAGCTAAAGTGATAGTATAGTCTGTGTTTCACTAAGTCAGTATTGACCCATCAACATATTCTTTATTGGGGTATAAAAGAGCCAATGAAAATAAAAAGGTCTTCAGTGAGTGATCAGAGAGACCATCAAAGACAGCAAGAGGCCCCTGTGGGAATATGAAAAGGCTATCGAAGCATATGGGGGACATCCATCAACAGAATAATGTTTCCTGTATTAGACTTGCACCTCAGGGAAAGAAAATGGTGGGAGGGAGGTCCAAGGTTTAAATGAATTCTGTGCCAATGCTCCTGCTCTTTGGCCTCTCCAAATGTGCAAAACTGAGGGGGGAAAGATCAAATTTTCAAATACAAATATGCTTTCTGCTGTTTTAGTGATAACTATTCCAGATATGTTCTTCATAGTCAAAAGTTCCTGCAAAAAAGATACTACATTAATCTTTGGCTTAGTAGGCTGATTTTGATCTTGCCTCTTCTCTATGTCTTCTGATGCCACCATTTCTTGTGGTTAATAAATCAAAGGAAGCAAACAGGAAGAGTTGGAACAAAGTCAGAGGCAGGAGCTGACATGTAACATTAACAGGGTTTCCATGTAAGTGCAGTTTTAAAATATAGCTGAGTGTGCTTATCCCTCTTAAGATTACACTGCCAGAGATCTTCACATACTTGCAATTGCATTTCAGACAAGGTGATCTGAGGGAGAGCAGCTGATGCCAAACAACTGGGCCAAAACTGAGGATATTTACATTCAGGGACTGGACCTGTGAAAGCAACACAAATCTTTCTACAATTCTAAAAAAACACCCCAGGTTTGCAGAAAAATATGAAATATGAAGAAAATTATACTCAGGGTTAAAAAAACCGCCGCAAATGATAAAAGGACTCCCTCAGTGACTGTTGCTAAGCAATTACAATAGGCTTGTTTTATTCCTGCAGCGAATCCCAGTGTTACCTAGGGCAGTGGTCCCCAACCTTTCTGAGGTTGGGGACCGGCAGGGCATTGGGGGCCACGCCTGCGAGCCGCGCCCGCACATCGGGCCATGCCCCCGCATCGGGCCGCGCCCCGCGAGCCGCGCCCGCACATCGGGCTGCGCCCGCACGGGCGCAGCCCGGCCCCGATTCCCTCTCCCCGCCCTCCCGCAGTAAGAAGCTTCCCGGGCCGCAAGCTTCCGGCCTGGGAAGTTTTTTACTGCGGGGGGGGGGGGGCGGGGGGAGGGGGCCGCGGCCCAGCGCCATGGCCTTCGCGGGCTGGCACCGGACCGCAGCCCGCAGGTTGGGGACCACTGACCTAGGGGAACTCCTGCTGTTCTGATGAGGGCAGAAAGTGATCCTAGAATCATAGAATAGAATCATAGAATCATAGAATCATAGAGTTGGAAGGGGCCATACAGGCCATCTAGTCCAACCCCCTGCTCAACACAGGATCAGCCCAAAGAATCCTAAAGCATCCAAGAAAAGTGTGTATCCAACCTTTGCTTGAAGACTGCCAGGGAGGGAGTGTATCCCCCATCCAGTAGGCATGCTTTTCATTTTTCTGGCCCAGATGCAGTACTTTACACTTATCTTTATTAAATTGCATCTTGTTCCCATTTGCCCATTTTTCCATTGTGTTTAGATCTCGTTGAACTCTGTCTCTATCTTCCAGAGTATTTGCCAGTCCTCCCAATTTGGTGTCATCTGCAAACTTGATGAGTAGTCCCCCCACCCCCTCATCTAGATCATTAATAAATATGTTAAAAAGTACCGGGCCGAGCACCGAGCCCTGAGGTACCCCGCTACTCACCTCTCTCCAGTCTGATGAAACACCATTGACAACAACTCTTTGAGTGCAGTTCTCTAACCAATTTCCTATCCACCTAACTATCTGAAAATGCAGATTGCAGTCCTTCAATTTATCCATCAGAACATCATGGGGAACCTTATCAAAAGCTTTACTAAAATCCAAGTAAACGACATCAACCAAATTTCCACGATCCAGCAAACCTGTTATTTGGTCAAAAAAGGGAACCAGGTTTATCTGACAGGCCCTGTTGGAGACAAATCCATGCTGACTTCCTTGGATCACCAAATTGTCCTCCAGATGTTTGCAGATCGTTCCCTTTAATATCTGCTCCATTATCTTCCCCACAACAGAGGTCAGACTCACTGGTCTGTAGTTTCCCGGGTCATCCTTCCTCCCTTTTTTGAAAATCGGAATAACATTTGCTCTTTTCCAGTCTTCCGGGACCTCTCCAGTCCTTAAAGAGGTCCCGAAGATGATGGACAAGGGTTCTACAAGTTCTTCGGAGAGTTCTTTGAGCACTCCCGGGTGTATTTCATCTGGCCCAGGGGAATAGAACTCATGCAGTGCAGCTAAATGCCTCTCGACAACCTCTCTATCCATGTCAACCTGCCACCCAGACACTATCCTTTGGCTACTGCTATCTCTAGATGTGCCTAAACCCTTTTACCTGTGGGGAAAAACAGATGTAAAATAGGCGCTAAGCCTTTCTGCTTTCTTTGCATCTTCCATTAGAGTTTGTCCATCTGCACCCAACAGCGGGCCTATTGCCTCCTTTACTTTACGTTTGCTCCTCACATAATTGAAAAATCTTTTCTTGTTACAATGGGCTTCCCTGGCCAATCTTAGCTCACTTTCAGCTTTGGCCTTTCAACCTTCTCTGAGTGCTTGAGTACATTTTTCAACCTTCTCTGAGTGCTTGAGTACATTTTGCAATTCTAAAATTTGGAAAAACCATAGGTCAGCTAAGTTAAACAAATTCAGCCAATCCCCCCATGAGGTGAGCCAGACACTTGTGTCTAGCTTGGCCAAGACCTAAACAAGGCAATGCAATGGCAGCAGCTGGGCCAAGCCCTGCACAAGGTGAGGCAGACAGGTGCCCAGTCTGGCTGAGCCTCTTGCAAGGCAGGGCAGATGGCACCTGTCAAGTCATGCAAGCCAAGGCAAGCTGAACCCAATCCAATGCAAGTAGCAGCACCTCGCTGAGCCTTATAGGAAGTAAGGCAGATGATGGTGCCTAGTCAAGCCCTGCCCTATGGTGATGGCCACAACTTTTCTAGTTAGAGATTGCCAGGGTAGGGAAGAGCAGAACACTGAAGATTGGG
The DNA here is from genome assembly GCF_049243985.1 of Paroedura picta. Lineage (NCBI taxonomy): Eukaryota > Metazoa > Chordata > Lepidosauria > Squamata > Gekkonidae > Paroedura > Paroedura picta. Next base: position 59,549,611 of record NC_135374.1, on the reverse strand, counting down.
AGGAGATAAAAGTAGGTAAATTTTATTTATTTATTATTGGATTTTTTTTACCACCTTACTCCCATTGGGGCTTGGTTGGCTGACCAAAAGGAGAGAAGAAAGCAGGAAAGGGGAAGGGGCAATAGGGACTTTCAAGGAGGGAAAGAGGAAACAGTGGAGAAGAAGGAAAAAAGATTTATCCACAAATCCTTATGGGTTCCCACTTGTGTTACCTGTTTCACAAGGTGAAGTACATCCACAGTTTCTTTTTCATTTCTGCTTTTGTACAATATACTGTTGAATACCAACTTTCAAAAGCTGCCCAAACCTTTTTTGATGAGAGCAGTCCCTCTTAATCTTTGTTGGGAATTAATTTGCTGGCAATTATTGTGTCTTTATTGTACACTTAGAGTCTCATTCATTTACACTCCAGGAAGGAAGATGACATTTTATTACTTTTTAATATAAATTATGTATGATTCAGGCCATGAGACATGCATTTCCTGCTTTCTTGACTATGATGCTTGGCTAAAGTTCAAGTAATGTATGTGTCTGTGTATTTAGAATTAGAAGTATGACAACACAAGTACTTAAACTAATTAAGTTTTACAGCTAGTATGATTCCCATAATGACTTGAAGTATGTTTGGACATGTCTAATCTGCAGTAAAAAGCAAAACTATCTGTTTTGTCATCTGATAAATCCAAATTAAGACAACAGCATTTTTTAGATTCTGTCGTGTGGGTATCTGGGAATGATTATCCACATTGGAGCTTATTGCAACCACTAGTTTATCACCCAAAGATGCACCAGCCCCTAACTTGTCAAATTTTCATTTCCCCCTTGTGTTGCTTCTTGTTTATGCAGCCAATATTTGCAAAAAACAGAACAGGAATAATTGTAGGTAAGCACCTTGCTTAACTTCTTGAAACAACACCAAATGATCTGCTTATGTACCAGCTTTTGGCTTTAAGTAGCAATTTGGACCTGTACTTCCAGATCAACATGTTAATGGAAGCTGCTATTGCTTGTCATTTCCAGTAGCAACCTTCAGGGAACAAGTTATTTTTAAAGGCACTGATGAAAGGATATACTTCAAGCATAAAGTGTGGTACTTCTAGATATCAATAATCCCTATACACCTATTACTGTGTTCCACTGGACCAACTTTAATTGGTATAGGAACTAGCAATTTTAAAGTTAAGAGCTGCTATGGCTAACAGAGCTATGTGTAAGGAAGACCCTACTTGAACTTACAGTAGGAGGCCTTAAAAATCTACTTACTCCTGGGGATAGTCATTAGAGCAGTAATTCCTATCTGTGGATAGTACTATCTGAAGAAAATGTTCTTCCTCTGTGGGTAAAGACATATTTTGGGGTGATTTTCACCATTCTGTCATGGAGGCAGGAGATCCAAAGTTCTTTCTGATTCTACTAGGTGGAAGACAATTTAGCATGTAACTGTTGTACATGAATTATTATATTAGACTGCTCTAAGACTGGGAGAGCTCCAAATGAATCCAGAACGTTGCTATCAATTGCATTTAATAACAGTACTGGCACCAAACAGTCACCTGATGGAAGAGAGTTGTTTTACAGGGTGCAGTGCTCTCTGGGGGACATATTTAGAAAGGTAGTCCCTCAAATATGCCTGGCCTTGATTTCATAGGATCATGAATGTTAATACCAACATCTTGAACCTGATCCAGAATTTCACCAGGAATCAATGCAGCTGCTGGAGGACAGGTCTAATGTGGACCCCCCATGGGGTCTCCATATGGACTTGTGAAGCTGCATCAGGTCCAAGGGTTGCCTTGCTTAGACTGAGTTGCAGTGATCTAACTTGGACGTAACAATTGCATGGATCACTGTCTCTAGGTCTCCTGGGGCCTGATAGGGTACTAGGAGCTTCATCTGACATAGATGGTCAAATGCCTAGCGAGCTGTAGGTGGCTCAGCTGGAGCCATCCCACCACAGACTACAAAGGCATCTGGCCAATAAATCTGGGGAGGTGTCCAGCCAGTTGCCTATAAACAATCTTATACCCCGAGACCAGCTGTCCAAGAGAATGCATGTAGATGTTAAATAATATCAAGGAAAGAATCAAGGCCTGTGGCACTCCACAAGAGAGTGGACTATGGCACAATTTTTTCTTCCCTGATAGTTTGTCAGGAGATAAGTCAATCAACAGGTTTCTTTCCTATTTACCCTTGATCGAGTGGGGGTGGGAGAGAACAAATCTTTAAGCCTATGTGGTTGAGTTTGTTTGGGGTAAGGGATAGTACATTAAAAGACTTCAGAAGAATGATACCATGTGAACACAGCCAGTCAACTGTTGAAGGTTTTCACAGCCGGAGCCAACTGGCTGTTGTGGGTAATCTGTGTTGTGTTGCTATGTACTAAAAGTCAGGTTTCCCAAAATTAGTCACGGCAATTTTGTCCAGTCCAAAGTCAGGCTGCTAGGAACCAATCAAGGTAGTGTAGGCAATTCAGCATCTGCTGTACTTGTTGAACCTCTTGGGGGACTTTATAGCTACACCTACAGCATCTCTTAGGAGACTTTATAGCCACATGGCAGTTTTTCATAAAAAGTCCTGCAAAGTCTCATCTTCGCTATCAGCAAGCATTGAGCTAGGAGGCATGTAATTTTCAGCATTCTTCTGCATTGCTCTAAACATGCAGGTGATTTCAAAGGACTGGGAACAGCCAACTGATTTTCACCTGGAGATTGGAAGTGATTCTGCACCTGCTCTTGACTGTAAGTCCTGGCATGCCTGCATATCATTTTTATGATGGTTGGCTTCTATTGACTCTGGGCTGGCAACACAGGGCCTCTCCTCCTTTGAGTAGTCTTAACCATCGCTAAGATCTAGCTGACCCGAAACATAGATGCTGTCTAATCTGCTCTTCTTCTCCAGTTTATGATATTGCTTCTAAAAGAATATTCAAAACAACCCAAAATGAGGTGAGAACAGGCCTTTCCCTTGTGTTCCAAAGCAGCAATCCAGGCTCAACAGAATCCATCCGATCCCTTGATGGTGTGAAATTCAAAGTCTTTTCATAGCCCTTTTCCTAAAATTTCTGACTCCTCCCTGCAAAAAGGATGGCAAATTTGAAATATAGGGTGACCATTTTGATTCAGCTGTGATAATCCTAATTTATTCCATCCAACAGTTGTAAGAAGGGATGCCAGCCTCCAGGTTAAATCTGGGGATTTTTCAGAAATATAACTCATCTCCAGTCTACAGAGATCTGTTTTGTTAGAAAAAATGGCTGCTTTAGAGGGTGGATTGTATGGCATTATACCTCACTGTGGTACCTGTTCTACCCAGGCACCATCCCCCAATCTCCAGGAATTTCCCAACTTGGATGTGGCATCCCTACCTCTCCATCCCTCGCTGGTGGCCAGGGGAGACCTGGCCATCCTTCTTGTAAGGATTATGCAAGAAAATGCATGGTAAGTTCTTTGTGCACCTTAAAGAACTATATGAGAGTGAAGTATTATTTTTATTAGAAGTTGCACAGAATGTGATAAAGAGTTCAGTGAGTCACATCACCTTAAAGATTAAATAATTTATTGCGCCATATTTAGTCGGTCCTTTGCAATGTGTTGCTAGCCCTTTTCACAATTTCAGTTAAACATAAAAGGAGGATAGAGGGCAGCAGGTATGATCTTATTTCCCTTTCCTTTAATCAGTAATGGAATGCCATAGAAATACTATGCAACATAAAAACTCAGTCACTCCTATATCAGGAGAAATCAGTCAAAATCACTTATCTAGTACTTTATAAGGCATTTATAGAGAAGAGCTAGTATGATTTTGGAGCTAATAAGATTTGGTGTGAAATAAATGGCTACTGTTACTTTTATTTGAAGCATCAGGAACATGGATTTTAGCTGAATTTGTCATCCATGTTGGTCAGCATCATTCATTTTACTTTGAGAAACTAGTCTCAATGTTTGTCATGATATCCTGCACTTAACATAATGTGAAATGGTTTTAGTAAAAAGAGTCTTGTAGGTTGTGCTGATGTAGCCAAAGTATTTGCTTTATTGATTTTCTATTGCTGAGCCCCCCCATTCTGTCCTAAAATAGAGAAAAGAGATTAATATAACTCTCTTTTAATAATATTAAATTTCCAAAAATCAATATTTTTGGTCATATTACACTATAGGTTACTTTCATACCAGTTGCTATATGAGAAAATACAATCAATAACAGTGCATGTATCAACAAAGGCATTGTGAAATAATAGTATAATGGATCAGTATATTATTAATAATTTTAAAAACAGTTTTAAGTGTAAAAATAATTCAATATTTAAATGTTGGTATGTAAATTATAATTCTAAGATATATCTCTTTAATATTGCAAGAAAAAAACAGCATTTGATTGAGTGGTGCATTCTTTTCATAGAAGAACTTTCTCATTTCATGGAATTCTTTTTCTTTGTAAAATGTGACCTTCAATTAACAAATGTTTGCTCCCTGAAAGGGAAGTGTCCACTGGATCCAGCTCAATGATTATCAAGTGTCATAGAATTCTTTCTGTGCCACAGTTCCTATGCGAAAAGTAGTGCGAAGAAATGCATTTTTTCTTTGGAGGTTTAAAATGAGCAAAACCTTCACTCTGAATTGTCCCTCCCCCCCCTTGGGTTGAGAACAGGCAGGGAGGAGGAAGTCAGTCAATGGCTTTCCAGGCTCACCTCAGCTATCTGTTATGAAATGATAATAAGTATGGCTAGAGAGAATAGAATGAACCACTCCCTCTCCAAGCAAAGAACAGAGATTTGGAAGAATTAAATACAAGAGAGGTTTCAGGAAGGAAATTTCTGGGAATGTCAGGAAATGCCTCTCTGATCGGGCCTGGTGATAAAACTTAGGGGAGCACGGAGGAAGATCTCTTTTGTGTTGATTCCATCAGAGCAGACAGAACTCGTAACTGAGGTCTGGAGAAGGCAGCCACTAGCCATGTAGTGGCCAGGGAAACCAATGAAAGCTTGAAGGTAATGGACATCTGGTAGAGATATGTAATTTCTTAAGCTAAGAAGTGTGTCCTATATTCTAAGATCTAATATGGTATGGCAGAGACAGAGGAACTGAATTTTAGCTATTTCTTTTGGATCCTTACGCAATCTGATGTGCTAAAAGTATGCTTATAAACACTTTCTTTTTAATAAATACTTATAACTTTTGATGCTGATAGTGGCTGTACCAGGGAACATGCCGTTTCAAAATACATTTTTGTCCTAATATATCTAACAATTTAAGGGTTAGAATCTGAGTACATTATGCATTGGACAATATCTCAGCTCATATTTTTATTGTTGAAAACAGAAACGTAGCCACAAATACAGCAGATACACAGGAGATACCTTGACATAAATAATATGGAATACTTTAAATATATATTGGCCCTAAAATGTTTATAATTAAAAATGGCTTTCTCTAAAGATCTATACAGACTGCCAGGATGTAGTTTAAAAAGGAAAGCCTCAAACAAGTGTATTTGTTGAAGTCTCCCAATATGCACATTTATTTAATAAAACTGATGGATTAATTGCTTGAAAGTAAGATGTTTATTGATTTTAAGTGTTTAATCAGTTCAAAAATTTATAAAATAATAATATAAATTTTATAAATTTTATAAAATAATAAAATCTAACTTGAGGGAATTTTGGTTTCAGAACATTCCTGCTTTGTTGTCTAGGCTGTTATAGAACAATTTGCAGTGTTACAGAAGTGAACTTTTATTCCTGTCTAGTACAGAAATGCACTGCTTCCCCAAATGAACAATTAACGTTTGAGGAAAGTCTGAAAAATGTCTATTCTTTTGACCTTTCTAAGGTTTGTCATTTAGTTGACATACCCATTACCTCAAAAATCAAATGTGTTTGTCTAAACATTATTTCGATGTTTCATTTGGGCACCAAAGGTCAGACAGCTGACCACTAACTCGCTGACAGTGATCAATTCAGTCTCTGATCTTGTCACTTTCACTGTTTATTCCACTATCCATCTCCTCTTTGCCAGCTACTCCAGCCACTTTCTGCTGTTGAAGCGCTTTTAAACTTAACAATAATCCAATTTAGAATTGATCAATGGGAATGTATAGTTGGTAAGCAAAATGACAAAGTCTGCAAATAGCCACCAACCACAAATCTGGTGCTGTTTTCCATAGGATTGAGTACAAACTTGAAACATGTAAACAGTCCTCATACATGCTATTTGGGCACATAGGTTAACTGGTCCAACTGTCAAAATACTTGGTGATCAATAATTATGCTTCCTTAGTGATCTTTATAACAACTCCTTATCTACAAGTTTCCATGAATTAAAAAAAATATTGTGGATCCTAATTTCTTACCCTACCAGCATGAGGTTTATTGGTCAATCACTACAATTTTGACACTAGACAACCTTGTATAAACATTTATTTTGTTTACGAAACTAAGATTTTATACAAGGATTATTCCATCCAAATAAAGAACATATAAATTAATTATTTGGTTTCAAGTTATGGTAAGAGAAACAGAGGTCATACCAAGGCAAATTGTAGAAGCAAATGATGCAAAAGGAAAATAATATTTTTGTCTCCCCAAGAGTAGACCCAAATTTAATGCCTTGTCACCCCCTTCCTGCCCCTCCCTGATCAATTTGCTCTTCTTTTAAGTGTAATGTTAATTGTGTTGTGACATGAATGAAATTATATTATAGCAATAGTATAATTTGGGGACACAATTGGCAATGAGGTTTCATGTAGCCTTTTCCATGCAATTAGTTATCCTTTCATTTAATTTGTGTATGTGTGTGTGTGTGGGGGGGAGTTGATTCTATGTGTTGTTTCTTTATTCCTTCCCCTTCCTCCATAGCTCCTAGTGTGTTTTTTTATATTGTTATGATGTCATATAATAGCAGAAAAGCCCATTGTATCCTTGAATACAACAGGGTGGGGGGAGGTGCTGGGAGGGCAGTCTATTCCCCCAGAAAAGGCCCCCCGAGGCAAGTGGAGGCCTTGGAGGACCTTTTGGGGGCAAAAGGCCTGCTGAGGCTGGAGGAGGCCTTGGCAGGCCTTTTTGGGGCAGGGGGAGGTGCTAGCAGACAGTCCATTCCTCCTCCCACTGTCCTGGCAGCTCTATTGAGGCTGGGGCTAGAACTGCTTGGGGCAATGGGAGCACTGGCCAGGACTCCCCCCCCCACCAGTCCACAGTCTCAGGCCCTCCACCCTCCCTCACATCTCCTTCTTACCAGGCTGGAACTTCTTCCAAATGGAAGAAGGTGTAGGGGGAGGCAACCAGGGATGAGGCATTCTACCAGAGTGGCCATTCATTGGATGGATGACCAATCAGGAATGGGACAGCCGATATGATTGGTGGTTAGGCGGTGAGTCCCAGCTCCTCCCAGCACCCCTTACATGCTTTATTAATGGTTACAGATTGCATATGCAGAAAAGGAGCTTCTATTGTTGACAAAGTTTATGAGGACACATGTAGCATGCTTCATAATTATTGAATAACACTGTTATGAATTGGTGTATCCATTTTGATGACTGCCACCCATTTTCTTAGTTGGTGACTAAGGAGGAACAGGGGATCTTTGAAATGGTAGCAATCATGATACATCCAACTTTTTAAACAATGTTATGATGTTAGAACATTACTGTATATGTGCAATAAAGGAGGTTCTATGGCTGTACAGTCTCTTTTCAAGAGAAGTACAAAACACATGGGGAGGGTAAGATCTGAATTCAAGAAAAATTCCCACCAAATAAATGCCCTTTTGTGGAAGGAATGCCACAAAATTGGGGATTCAACTCATTGGGAAACAGCAGCAACTCTGCGGTGTTGAAAATGTCATAATAACTAGAAATATGCCAGTCATAAAACAACTATCTTGACTGTTATCTTTTATCTTATCTAATACCATATAATTTTGAAATTCTGAAGCGGGAATAAGTGAAATAGATTTTAAAAACTTAAAGGTAGGAATTAAAATGTTCTCACTCTATTTTCCTGTGACCTCTTTGCATAGGCTTAACACAATAACCTCCACATCAGCACCGATGCTTGAGTGAGTGTCTTAGCTTCAACCAGATCAAGATGTAGTTTAGTCTGCCCTTTGAGGCTTTGATGTTTTAATGCTCCTAGGAAATGTTTCTCTTTGATGTCAAAATCTCAAAAGATGCCCAGGAAGGTTAGCACTAGACATTCTAGAGGAAGAGAGAATAAATGTGAATCTGTTATAGTATTTCGTTATAATTTGTTATGTTCAATTTTGGAACCACTATTATGTTACTGTCACTAGATTGCTCTGTATATGCATGATGTTTTATGTAAATCACCCTGAGCCTTATGGGAGTGTGGTATAGAAATTAAATAAATAAATAATAGATAAATAAATTGAAATAGAGAATAGCAGAGCTTTATTTACTTATTTAAAGTATTACATTAAAAAACAAATCTTGCCAGTGCTTAAACCTGCCTAAAATGTACATGCTTTGATTAAGAAATTCTCATTCCAAAAGTGAAGGAGGGTTAAGGCAGCTGAGTTGTGAAGGAAGCTCACTGTTCACATGCTAAATAGCTACTAGATATATTTATTACTTCATTACATACTGCTATTATTCCCAGTACCTTTTTGGTCTCTGATTAATCCTTGGCTCTAATGAAGCCTTGAAATACTACTACATTAAGTGCTCATCAGCTGTGTATTGGCACTTACTCCTAAAAAGGCTTAATTGTTATGAGATATGTGGTAGAGATCTCCAAACAACTTTCCTCTTAAATTAGGTTTAAAACCTGAGAGTATCTTGGCAGATTTCAGTGAAGCAGGGGGGATGGAAGCTTAAGTGAGCTGCAACTTATTGTATACCAGATAGACTCCTCTTGAAGGAGCCATTAAGACATGATCTTTATTGCCTCCATCACAGCATTAAGAATCAAATCAAGTAATAGACTGCACAACATGTATTAGTTCCTCATACCTTGATGGAACTAGACAAAACTAGATGAAATTCTCAGATTCTGTGCTGTGATTCCAGTGGCCAGACCTTCACTATTAATCCTACAGCAATCAATGAAAAACCACCCTTGTATTTTAGTTGATTTAGGATTATGCTGTGCTGTGATTCATAATCCACTGGTCTATTTGTGCTTAAGCTATGAAGAAAAAACCCCAAGGATAATCCATATATCTACAGTTTATTCCATGGTATGTTTAAATGTTTGTCCCTGTCATGATCCTTGGCCTAAAACTCAAGGACTAGCCCATTTGTCTGTGGGTGAATCTGAACAATGGGAGCAGTCACAGTAATTTATTTATTTATTTATTTATTTATTTATTTATTTATTTATGTATTTATTTATTTATTTATAGTTGGATTTATATACCGCCGTTCGCAAAAAGGTCTCACGGCGGTTCACAATAAAATAGAAAATCAAAGTAAAATCACATAAAATCACATTATTACAATAAAAGATAGCATTCTATTCTATAACTTTCCCTGCTTGTTCAGAGAGGGGTCGGGTGTTAATCCTGTAAGAGAGAGAGAAGAGAAAGACTGGCCAATAGATTAGGGATCTTGGATGGAACCCGGGCTCTGCCCTGGCCTCAACCATATGCCTGGCGGAAGAGCTCTGTCTTACAGGCCCTGTTGGAAGATGGTAATTCCGACAGGGCCCTTAGCTCCTCCGGGAGCTCATTCCACCAGGTTGGGGCCAGGACCGGAAAGGCCCTGGCCCTGGTTGAGGCCAGGCGAACGTCCTGGGGGTCTGGGACAGTCAGTAGATTCATACCCACAGAGCAGAGAGCCCTGCGGGGGGCATAAGCAACCAAATGGTCCCGCAGGTAAGTAGGACTGAAGCCGCGTATGGCCTTAAAGGTTAATACCAACACCTTAAACTTGACCCGGAAACAGACTGGTAACCAATGAAGATGACGGAGTACCGGCTGAATATGGGCCCTCCAAGGTGTCCTAGTGAGGACCCTAGCCGCCGCATTTTGTACCAGCTGTAACTTCTGGATCAGAGTCAAGGGTAGGCCTGCGTAGAGCGAGTTATAGTAGTCTAATCTGGAAGTGACCGTTGCATGGATCACAGTGGCTAGGTGTTCCGAGGACAGTTAGGGCGCTAGTAGCCGGGCCTGGCGAAGATGAAAAAAAGCCATCTGGGCTACTTTCGTGACTTGAGCCTCCATAGACAGGGAGGCATCAAAAGTCACTCCCAAGTTCCTGACCACTGGTGTAGATGTTAATTGAACACCATTCAGGCATGGGAGGCGCACTTCCTGATCCTGCCCTCTTCTGCCCAGCCACAGGACCTCTGTCTTGGAGGGGTTGAGTTTCAGGCGACTGTGCCTGAGCCATCCAGCCACTGCTTCCAAACAACTGGCGAATGTATCTGGGGGGGAATCTGGCCGCCTGCCCATTAGGAGATAGAGCTGGGTGTCATCCGCATATTGGTGGCACCCTAGCCCATAACCCTGAACCAACTTGGCCAGAGGGCGCATGTAGATGTTGAACAACGTGGGGGAGAGTACTGCCCCCTGCGGAACCCCACAGGGGAGTTCGCAGGGATCCGATAGTTCATCCCCCACTGCCACCCTCTGCGTCCGGTTCCGGAAGAAGGAAGCCAGCCATTGCAGCGCAGTCCCCCTAATTCTGGTCCCAGCAAGGTGGTGAACCAATAGCTTGTGGTCGACCACATCAAATGCAGCCGACAGATCTAGTAACACGAGAATCGCGGACCCACCTCGATCCAGCTGGCATTGGATATCATCCATCAGAGCGACCACCCCATGGCCAGGATGGAAACCAGACTGGTATGGGTCGAGGGCCGAATGATGGGACCATGCAGTTTAATTGTTTGCACTAGATTATTCAGTGGCTGATAATACTGTGGAGCATGCCATTTTATTGTGGCATCTGGAGGCAGAAGTAGGGATTGCCATGTGATTTGGACTGGTTAAAATGTTTTATATGGGCAGAACAGAGAGGATTGCTGCAGGAAATCCCTTGTGTGGTTACACAAGGCTCAGTCTTGTTCCCCATGACAGTCCATCTCTATGAAAAGTCCCCATGACAGTCCATCTCTATGTAAAGCCCTTAGGAGAAATCATTCATGGTTATGGAATAGGCAGTCATCAATATGCTGATGACAACGCTCAACTCTGCATTTCTTTATCCAAATCATCCAGTGATGTTGTAGAGGTCCTGAATTGGTTCTTACTGCCTTGGTAAAGGCAATACACAGAGAACAATCTTGAGAAGTAAGAGATGATGCTGGTTGGGAATGCTAAGGTCTTCAAAGACATCATGCTCCCTAATGTTGATGGGGTCTAGCAGACATATGCTGACTCAGCTAAGAGACTACGCATTATACTGGGTCTGGTATTATTACTAGACCACCAAGTAAATGCAGCTGCAAAAATTGCATGAAATCGTCCAGCTTTTGGAGATGCCCCCAGACTTGACTGCTGATCCAGCCTCAAGGATCTCTGCTATGGTTAAAGGTAAAGGTATCCCCTGTGCAAGCACCAGGTCATGTCTGACCCTTGGGGTGACGCCCTCTAGCGTTTTCTGCTATGGTTACACTGAGACTATTGTTATGCACTCTACAAAGGTCTGCCCTTAAAGTCAACTTGGAAATTGTTGTTGGTACAGGATGCCATAGCCTGATTTCTATTGGGAACTAGGCATGTCATCTTCATTCTGCAATCACTGCATTGGCTGTTGATTGGTTACTGGAATCAGTTCAAAGTACTGCTTATCAACCTCAAAGCCCTTAATGAACTCACATTTCTGTAGGGTCATGTCCAGGGGTGGTAGACTCTCCCCCACACTCACCTGCTCCAAAAGAGATGCTTGCAGGGATCAGACTTGGAATCATAGAGTTGGAAGGGGCATAGACCATCTAGTCCAACCCCCTGCTCAATGCAGGATTAGCCTAAAGCATCCAGGATAAGTATCTGTCCAGCCACTGCTTGAAGACTGTCAGTGAGGGGGAGCTCACCACCTCTTTAAACAGTCAATTCCACTGATGAACTACTCTATGAAATCCCCCCCCATGTCTAGCTGATATTGTTCTCCACATAGTTTAAATCCAAAACATATTCTTTGCTGCCAACAGGAACCTTTCCCTGCATTCCTCTAAGTCAGCGGTTCTCAACCTAGGGGGTGGGACACTTTTTGGGGTTGAAAGACCTTTCACAGGGGTTGCAGGTCAGCAGCCTCAGGCATCAGGTGGCAATGGAGCTCCTGCAGCTGTGCACCCAGCCTCTCCAGGTGTGCCCACTTACTGCACAGTGCGTCCCGCTCCAGTGCTGCCTCCCTGTGAGCCTGGCTCAGCTCGGCCACCTCCTCTGCAGGCTGCTGTTCCTGCCTGTGCTGCTAGTTCCTGTGCCTGGCACCTGTTCTCCTTCTCCAGCGCCTGCACCCACCCCACATAGGTGCTCAGGTGGCAGTTCAGCTCCCACAGCTCACCCTCCTCATCCCGCAGCTCACCCTGCAGGGCTGTGCCTCCACCCGCTTGCCTCGCTGAGTGTGCTTGCCCCGGCAACTGGTGTGCCCCCTCTGCTGGGCAGGGAGCGGGTGGCCCAAGGAGGCAGCTCTGCTCTCAAACCCGCTTGTGTTGCCTCCGTCAAATCATGGGTTTTCTTGGCTTCTTCCCCACCCTTCTCTCCAAGGGGAACCCAAAGTGGTCCACATCCCTTTACTGATGTCTCCAAATCAATTTTCTCTGAGGGAGGGTACCTGCACACAAAATCTCATGCCTTGAATAAATCTTTGTTGGTCTTACAGATGTCCCTGGACTCAATTTTTGTAGTTCCAAAGATAGCAATCAGGACCCCTCTCAACCTCTTCTTCTCCAGACTGAAAATTCCCAAGTCTTTCAGCCTTTCCTCATAGGGATTGGTCCTCAGTCCCTGTATCATTCTTGTTGCTCTCCTCTGAAACCTCTCAATTTTGTCCACACCCTTTTTGCAGTGAGACCTCCAGAACTGCATACAGTACTGGTTGGATCTGACCAATGTGGTATACAGTTGGCCTATGACATCTTGTGATTTTGATGTGATGCCTCTGTTGATACAGCCCAAGACTGCATTTGCCTTCTTTACCGCCACATCACACTGTCTGCTCATATTTAGCTTACAGTGTACAAGTACCCCAAGATTACGTTCACACACACTGCTACCCAGAACACTACACTTCTCCTTATTGAATTGCATCTTGTTCTCATTTGCCCACTCTTCCAGCATGTTCAGATCTCATTGAACTCTATCTTGCTACTCCTCCCAATTTGATATCACCTGCAAAATTAATGAGTCCCCCTACTCCCTCATCCAGATCATTGATAAAAATGTTGAAAAATACCAGACCTAGTACCAAGCACTGTGGCACTTCACTGCTCACCTCCCTCCACTGTGATAAAATACCATTGACAATCACTCTTTGGGTGCCATTTACCAAATTATTTGGAAGAAGAATGAGGTGGAAATGGGAAAGGTGATTGTCAGTAGTGCTATCATCACTAGAATAAGGTGACCAGATTTTAACATTGGTAAAGCGGGACACCATTGACCGGGGGGGTTCTTGATTAAAAATTTGGTCTATATGGAGCAACAAAAAGTTTCATAGAACACAAAAATAGTATTGTAATATATATTTTTAATTGCAACATAAGTACAATTTGCCAGGTACCCCCAGATGTCCCTCCAAAAGTGGGACAGTCTGGTCACCTTACACTAGAAGTGGTCAGAGTATTGCTGGTGACATCATTACACCACAAATGAGGTCCTCCCCCAACAAATCGCCTACTGGTTACCAACCTCATCCTGACAACCCTAGATAGCAGACTATTGAAATTGGGCTGCAGGAAAGGGAAACAATTGTTAAAAATCTGCAAAGTTAAAGTTGTTTACTTCAAGATCTCCTAGCACTATGCACTGTTCATTAGTAACTACCTAAAATCATTTACACATCCATCTATCCAATTCAATGGACATTATAAAGATTATAACTCTGCTCAGCAGTATGGTTTTCCTCTGATAGCTCGTTCAATACTTTTATAGAATTTAATTAAACCATATCAGCTTCCTGACAGAAAATTGATGTTCCTTTAATTATTTCAAGACAAGTGAATGCTTAAACATTTTTCCTACACCTTCAGAAGCTGAAGAATGCATTCAGAATGAATTTTATATTAAAAGTATATTCAGTTCTTTGTGGATGCCATTATAAAATTTGCATTGAAAAGCTTTGAATAATAATCATTGAATATTGTTGAGTTAGCAGCAGAAAAGGGTAATTTCCCCCTCCCCCTTTTCAATTAACTTTCTGTAGCTCTCCCTTCCACTGTCTTGTTTCTAGGTCCTGGTTTTTTACTTGTATTGCTGCTGGTTCTATGATTATATTTTTATTACTATGTTTTGCTTCATACTGACTTTCTACCTCCTTTCAGCTTCCCTTCAGTTGTAAGGTCTGGGCATAACTATCTTGAATAAATAGATTGGAATAGATCGACAGAGAGAACACCAGCCTTCCTGCCACTGGATAAAAGTGGGTTTTGGGTGTCCCCTGCCATTCGCTTCTTCAGGCTTGAGACTCTCAGTCATAGGAAAGCTTCCTCCCTGGCCAGGTTCCAAGCATTACCCTCTGCTATGCTGGACAATTGGTACAAAAATATTCTGCTTGAAGAAAGGGTGTGTTCTTGTGGATCAGGGGAAATTGAATCCACACTGTGTACCTACTCAGCTGCCCCTTCTATCAAGCTGTCCATCCCAAGACTATTTAGTGTATTATTAACAATTTCCCAGGACATCCAGATTCCGAATATGTCAAACAGCTACTCTGTGACGAAGGACCTCAGCATACGCTTTTAACTGCAAGATTCTGTGCTATTGTTTGCAAAATATGTCAGCAGTGGGTGGCCTAACATTTTATTTTAATAATTCTTGTTGTTTAATTTATAACTGCAGATTGCCCATGTGTATATCTGCTTTGTACGTTTTAACTTTGCTGGTCTAAGACCGTATTAATAAATGCTGACAATGATTGGAGTAATGTTCAATGGTTTGTGCTACACATGTGTTGGGTCTAATGTTGTGAACTGGTTGCACTGCTCATGCACAGAGACCCAATAAGGAGTTTCTTTGAGGAAACAAGGACGTGGCATATGCACAGGGCCACCTTGTAATGCATCACCTAAAATATTGATTTAATGCATTTTTTTGATAAATATACAACTGTGAAAATAAAGGATAAATTGATCTCTGTGCTAATAATTAATTGCATTCAAGGTGAAAGGGTGTTTCTTTCTACCTCCGGTCCTGCTTAAGTACCCAGTCACTTAATTGTCACTTGGGCTTTGGATCACCATTATAAATTCACAAAATAGTGACAGCTTTGCAACAAAGTACTCTTTTGATTTATGAATGTAAATATGAAATAGAAGCTCTTTATTAATTCTTCTTATGACTCACTATGCAACAGTATACACTAGGCTCAGTTTTAAAAATTATTCTTAAAATAAATGATCAAAACTTCTTTAAAAGTTTCCATTGCTGTTTTGATTGCAATGACTTTATTGTCAAGGGCACATTCATATCATGATACATACATTCATAGTGTGTTTGAAATGTAAATTTAGGTAAAGACCTCAGCAAAGTTATTGACATCAATCATGAAAATGATCTATCATCTGAAGGAAACCACATAGAGGACGGAATCAGAACAGAACTTCAGAATTTAGTTTCCAAAGAAATATAGCAAGGCAAAACATTACTTGGTATTTAGGACTGCCAACAACCTGGTGAAAAAGTGTCCTGCCCTTTAACAGCTTGGTGTAGTGGTTAAGAACAATCTGGTGATCTGGGTTTAATTCCCTGCTCATCTGCATGCAACCAACTGGGGTGATCTTGGGCTAGTCACAGTCTTTTTAGTGCTGTTCTCATGGAGCAGTCCTGTCAGAGCTCTCCAAGCCCCACTTACCTCACAAGATATCTATTCATAGAATCATAGAATCATAGAGTTGGAAGGGGCCATACAGGCCATCTAGTCCAACCCCCTGCTCTAAGCAGGATCAGCCCTAAGCATCCTAAAGCTTCCAAGAAAAGTGTGTATCCAACCTTTGCTTGAAGACTGCCAGTGAGGGGGAGCTCACCACCTCCTTAGGCAGCCTATTCCACTGCTGAACTACTCTGACTGTGAAATTTTTCCCCTGATATCAAGCCTATATCATTGTACTTGTAGTTTAAATCCATTAAGAGCGTGTCCTCTCCTCTGCAGCCAACGGAAACAGCATCCTGCCCTCCTCCAAGTGACAACCTTTCAAATACTTAGGAAAATACTAGAGGAAAGGGAAGGCGATTGTAAGCTGCATTGAGATGCCTTTGGGTAGTGAAAAGTGGGTTACATAAACCAACTTTTCTTCTTGAGATGTTATTTACCAAGTGATGTTATTTACCTCTATCCTATGTATAGTATCTCCTGTCAATTTCCACATATGAAACCTTTATTGAAGCCGCAGGGCTTTTTTTGTTTTGGTTGTAACCACCTCTTAAAACCTGGTAACCACCTGGTAATAATCTCTTAAAACCAATCTGGAAAGCCTTTCTCTCCAGATTGATATATATGATCCAGATGCAGTTAATCTATAACTGGAGAAAATAACTCTGGGCATGACCAGAGACAGTATTTCAGTTATTATATCAAATGTGGCTGAGCACATTATTACTTTACTTGTTTCATATGGCATGTGGGACTAAGAGAATCCAGAATCCTACCCAGGTCTATTCAGTGGATCTTACCCTCAGTAGTGGGGGGGGGGGGAGAGTGAATGAGTCAGTGGGGCAAAAGCCAGGTACCACTACCCTCTATGGCAAGTTACTTATGAGTTCCCCACTTCTAGGTATCTATATCCTAGACAAGATCCAGAATTCTCAGTTTGTGAACTAAATTGACATGCCATTCTGCAAAGTTCAGAGTAAATTTTGCAGAAATTTTGAGTAAAGAGTTGCATATTCAAAATAAGATGTCTATTATGTTGTACTGTTTTCATGATAGTTATAGTGTAAACAGACCTGAGCTGCAAGGAAGGGTGGTATATTAATACAATACAATATAATAAATAAAAATGACTTACAGCCTCCCTGAAGAAGGAAATTTGAAATACTATGTTAATTTACTTATTTATATAAATACTAGAATTAAAGCCCATTGTAGCTGTAAATACAATGGGCGCTAATGGGGGGAGGGGGGTAGCCAGACGGTCTCCAAAGAATGCAAAAACATATAAACAGGTTTTCCAAATGTGCACACTATACTGGAATGAGGCAATGGTTTATCTATCCAATGATTATATATTCATGGTTTCCATTTAAAGATCACTGGCACATGCTGAAGGAAAACAAACAGAGAACATGAAGATAATAGGTAACCACAATTTCATCCCTTTTTATTGGAACTAATCAAACTGTAAAAGGTAAACGTATCCCCTGTGCAAGCACCGGGTCATGTCTGACCCTTGGGGTGACGTCCTCTAGCGTTTTCATGGCAGACTCAATACAGGGTGGTTTGCCAGTGCCTTCCCAGTCATTACCATTTTACCCCCCAGCAGCAAGCTAGGTACTCATTTTACCGACCTCGGAAGGATGGAAGTATGCTGACAGTCATGCCTATCTTCTTATAGCTGTCAAGTTGGTCCAGTGGTGCTGTCCCTGCCACTCTGGTGAGTCCTTGGAGCTGGATGGGGTCTTGTCCTGGAGTTTTATGTAGACTGGCAAATAGGGCTCAGTATCAGCCTGGCTGGACCTGGGCTGCTCGTCATCAGGGCAAATGGCCTACACCCAATCCTCCAGTTGATCTTCGATGACCTGGTCTCCAGGCAGTGCCGTGAGAGTGCTTGGCCTGGGCAACACACCAGGATTGGCCATGACTTCTGGAGTGCCCCCTGGGGGCTCAGCCAGAGGTGCAACAGATACAGGAATGACAGGCCCAGCTTGGCCAACATAGTCCAACAACTGGCTCCACACAACATCTCCATAGTTTCCCCCTTGGTAGAGGCTCCAAGGAGAAAGGAAGGAGAGAAAACTGAAGACAGGTTGGCAGTTTGGTAGGAAGGAAAGAAGGAAGCAGGAAAGGGGCTATGTTGATTTTCAGGAAAGGAAAAAAAGGAATAATGAGGGGGGGGGGAATGAGATGTTACCTGTATGTCCTTATAGATCCCCCACTTGCATAAATACAATTTTGACAGCCAACCAAGAACAGCAACAGAAATTCAGTATTGAGAGACTGAATTTGAAATATATAGTACTGAAATACTGTTTATTATTTATTGTATTGTTTTATCTCATCTGTTGTTGTTGTTGTTAAGTGCGAAGACATGTCTGACCCATCGTGACCCCATGGACAATGATCCTCCAGGCCTTCCTGTCCTGTACCATTCCCTGGAGTCCATTTAAATTTGCACCGACTGCTTCAGTGACTCCATCCAGCCACCTCATTCTCTGTCGTCCCCTACTTCTTTTGCCCTCAATCGCTCCCAACATTAGGCTCTGTCCCACCCCTGAGTGCTTCCTTCTCCAACCAACTTGCCTGTCTGTCCAGCGGCCAGCCAATCACCTTCTGTCCCCCACCCCTGACCACTCCCTTCTCCTTCCACTTCCCTCCAAAGCTACCAATCTCTGCTGCATGAGAGCTGCTCCTGCCAGTGAGTTGCCTTTCCAGGGTCCTCCCGCCTGCTGCCTTTCCAGGTCCTGGGGGGAGGGAGAGGCCATCCACAGAGTTCTTCCACCACCCCCATCTATCTCCTGTTGTATTCCTGAATGCAACGGGCTTTGTCCCTAGTTTACTTAATAACCTGCCTTTTTCCTTGCTATGATAAATATGAACATGAACTTTTAAATTCCACACTTCAGTGGGAAAGTTGGCCTTGGGTGTCCTATAATCAGGCTGATCCATGATTAACATTGACTGCATGTACTGGGATTCTGGTTTGCAGGAAGAAAACAAACAGCAATGTTCCTAGGTAGATGGATGTTATGGTAAATTTGAATCTGACTCGAGGCTTCCCAAACCAGGAAGGTTTTAATTGGATTCAAGAGTGTGAAGAGAGGATGTGTATGGGGGGATGTGCACATAAAGAACATGTGCTTGTGAGCATTGTGGACAAATAGGTTTGTTGTGTGACATCTGAATGCAGCTGTTAGGACATTTACAGTGGTAATGCAGAATGACATTCTCCTAAATCCATTATTTTAAAAGGGTGTCACTCTGCTTAGGGTGGCACTCTTAATGTACCTTAAGAGAAGGTAAATTGCTTTATTCAATAGCTCAGAATTTCCTTGCTTTTATTCACCTTTTTGTGTATTGCTTCTGTGGTTTAATTTCCTGTAGGTTTTCAATAACAATGAATCAAGCAAAGGCCTTAAACTTTAGTTCATTTCGAGTTGACAGCTACCTGATCTTGACATATTTTAAATTGGCATGTTAACTTCCTCTGAATTTATTGCCTACTTTTAAAGCATTTCTTTGGAACAAACTAATCTTGAGGAGTTTTCATTTTAGAATGTTTTCCCCTAATGACATTTTGCAATGTATTATCACAGGCATTCAGGAGTGTAAAATTTGTTGGTTTAGAGACCAGTCCTAAGCCCTACTCAGAATCCTACCCAGTGGTACTCAGTTATCAGGGCACAAGTGTCTGATCCCACTCAAATCCAAATGTTAGAACCAAGCTCCAAACACTGTGAAGGAGATGCTTCCCTCATGGGCCCTTCTTGCCAGTGGAAAAGGCTCAGGAGTGGGTCCATTTGCTCCTTCTTCTGGTTCTATATGTCCACTGTCAGGGCATGTGGAGTGAGAGGAAAGGGCAAACAGACATCATGGATCTGTTTCCATTGGCAGAAATGGCTCTTGAGGGAAGCCTGAAGCCCTTCTTTCCCCCTAACTATATTTAGAGCAGAGTGGAGTGACAAGGATATTTTAAAAGGTTTTTACAACTTAGTGCTTAGTCTAAATTCTGATTATGGATTGGATCGAACATCTGTGTCCTGAAATGTGTTAAACATAATGTATATTTTTAGTCACTTATTCAAAATTTGTCTCAGGGTATGACTATGAGCAGCTGTCCTGAGACATCACTGCCCACCAGTTTTCCTCTAACCCTTAAATGCAAAAACAATGTTTTATAAAATGCATCAGTCACTCACAAAAGACAGCTGATTGTGGCTGCAGGGGAACTCCATGCTGACAGAGGACTTTGGGGGCCAGATGTGTGGGTGAAAGTAAGCCCTATGAAGTTTCAGCTGATTGCTTAAAAAATCCCATACCTCCATTTGCAAGAAAGTTTCTTTATTGAAAAGTACAACAATGCTGACTGAGAGCTTTACTAAGACTAACATTTGGTGTCTGCTGCCCTGCTTCAACCTTCAAGTTCCTACTGCTCCCCCCACCAGTCCATTTGGGAAGGAGGATTCTGGGATGCCATCCTTCAGTTAGCAGGAGAGACACAACCACCCTTCAAGGCCACCACCAGAAATAGCAGTGCCATAGCCACCAAGCAGCATTCCACATGTCTAACTCTAAGTTCAGGCCATGTTGGTGTTCTGTTATCTTTGTGTTTGTTACATATATTATTAATCACAACTGGCAGTTGTTAGACATGGGGATGGATACATATGGGGGGCTCCCCCATAAAAGGGGATCCATAAGAGTCAGGGTCATGCCTGCACCACTTGCACATCTGGCTGAAACTCCAGAGGGCCTTCTGGAAGCTCTGGCCAACCCAGGTGCACCACCCAGGCCAAGCACTCTCCCAACACTGCTTGGAGATCCTGCCATCAAAGATCAGGGTGCTCCTGATCTCCTGTATGATGAGCAGCCTGGCCCCAGCCGGGGAGAAAAGGCTGCCCACAAGCACGTGGAGCCCTATATAGTGCCACACACTCGCTCCTCCCTGCTCCCTTTTCTGATGTGGCATGTCTGTGCCACGCATGCCCAGCTCGACTCCCAGCACTCTTGCTCAGAGTGCAATCCTGCTCCGCCCTGCCCTGCCGCTTCTTCAATGGCAGCTATGGTGAATCACGAGCCGCTCTTTGTTCCGTGTAAATAACATAACAAACCATTATTTCATTATATGTACTGCCTTTCTAAGTGACTGTCAATTGTCTCTTTAACTTAGCTCTTATAAAATGATGTATGAGTTGAGGAGCATGATTTTTCACAATGAATGGAGAAGCATTCTCTGTTTTCATATAGAATATTCACAACATGAACTGTGCATTTTCTGCCTGTATTTCTTCTATTGGCCTTTTGGTGTCATTCTTAGATTAGTATGAAAAGTGCAGGGCCACAATCATTTTCTTGATTTTTTTTCTTATGAAACAGTATAGGCTTGTGAGCAAGAAATGTATCTCAACTGAATTTCTTCTTAAAGAAAAATAGGCTAATATGACAGCTATTGATTAGCGTTAGAATTGAAGTTTCCTTATAATTATTACATTTGAATCACTTTTATTGGAGTCAATTTTATTTGTCTATTGTGTTCAAGACCTGGGGTCAGCTTGTATACAGCCTGACTTATGTTACCTAAATGACAAACCTAATTCAGTTGCCAAAGTTTGGAATATGAACCTTGATATACAAATGTGGGGGTAATCTTTGTGTGACATAAGGGAAGGGGCTAAGTTTATGTGGAAAACCCCTCTGACATATTTCACTGGTTAAACTAACATTTATTTTGCTATTCTCAGAAATCCTTGTAATATTTCACCCGAGCAGGAAACTCTGAAGTTACTCCAGAATATCTTTAATGGGTCCTCCTCTTCTGGGAAGAATACAGGGAAGAAGTATTTTGAATCTCTGGATGGGTTTAGATATATAACATCTTGCATTTTCTTATGGGCAGTAAATAGTGTTTACAATATTATTATAGACATCCTTATCCATGTTTCCTTTATACAATTTGTGAAACAGCCTGGGAGTTGGACCTGTCTGGCTGTCCAAGTTGGAATGCCCCTACAGCTCCCGCCCTCCTTCCCTGGACCCTAGCCGCTTTCTTCTCAGACACGCCAGAGACAGAGAGAGACACAGAGAGCCCTGCCAGATCAAACACGAGCCCTCATTCCCTCCTATCGCTCCTGCTGCGAGGGAGGCAGAGAGAGACACAGAGAGAGCTGCCCCTGCTGCGATGGAGGGAGAAAGAGACAGACAGAGAGAGCTGCCCCAAACTGCACGCCTTCCCTCCTAAGAATGAGCCCTAATTACCTGCTACATTTCCTTCTGCGAGGCACACCTAGACGTGCAGCTAGAGGGAGAGGGAGAGGGAGAGACACAGAGAGAGATCAGCACCTTCTGGTGTCTCCTGGGTCCTAGCGCCCATTGCATTTTTGCTTGCAATGGGCTTTCTTGTTATAAAATAACAAACTGTCATTCTCTAATTTAACAAAATTTGAGTCCAATAACACCTTTAAGACTAACAAAGATTTATTCAAGGCATGAGCTTTCGAGTGCATGCACTCTTCCTCAGACTAAAGTTTTAGATTTAGATGCTTTAAGATTTTCCTTAAGGATTCTTAGACCATCACCTAGAAGTGATAGTTCTGATTGCTGTACAATGTGACATCACTTCTGGGTTACACATTGGGAAATTCCTAGAGCATCATAGAAGTTGTGATCGTACATCCCTGAAATTCTACCCCTCCAAGGGTACCCTCCGTACCCCCTCAAATTTCCGGGCATTTGCTAGTGCAGAGCTAATGACAATAGTGTGTATGAAGCTATGAATATTTAATGTAGATTTTAAAGGCTAACACTTAAACATACACTTTAGGAGATAGACAAATAGTACTAAAACACAGAGAGGGAAAAACTGAAAACAATGCTAGTAGGGATACAGATTGAGGCTGCAGTCCTCTATACTGTTCTGTGGATTCAAGTTTTGTTATTTTTGTAATTATTGTTGTTTTTCAGATGCTGAGCTGTTATGAAGTGCAAGAGTTTGAGAAAATGGAAATGAAATGACACGTCCCTTTGGAAATTGAATGGCATTCTAAATCAGCCCACAGATTCATACCTTTACTGAGACATGTTTTGCTTATTTAGTGCCTGTGGATGTATCCCCATCAGTTTAATGCTGTTGATAGGTTGAAGTGAATAATTGGTGTTTCAGGAACCACAAATCTGATGCTCTCAAAGAAGGAATTAAACATGCCTGCCAACAATTTTCTGATAAATTATGTCCCGCACCAACAAAAACCCAACATAGAATTCAGATTTTCCTCTTCTTAAAATGAATTAACTAATTCTGTTTCTGATTTTCCGTATTTTGAGTAGGATGTTTGAATGAGTCTTCACAGAGGAGAAAGGGGTGATTTTCACTGATCCCCCCCTCCCACAGCAGCTTTCCAATTTCTATTATTCTGTTACTGGGGAGGGTCATCATTCCCTGAAAGCAGTGTTTCTGGGAGCATTTTTGGGAGGAGAGCCAAGAACATTATGCTCTGTGGGTGAAAGTTCTACTACTAGTGGTATATTTTGGCAGAATCCAAGTCATTGTCATAAAGATTGGTGGTTTGCCTGCAAAAATGCATAGTGGTCTGTTGATTATCCCATCAAAACCTTTCACTTCCCATCTATTAGCTGAATTGATTATATGTTCCCTAGGTTGAAGATGTTTGGGGGCAAAGCCATTGTTATTACTTAATAATGAATGAATGGATGGGCAGGTTGGTCATCCAAAAGCCAATTGATAAAGCAAATTACAAACAAAAGTTAACTTTTAGTGTGGCATATTAGAAGGGAAAAGTATGATGTTGCAAAGAATATATAGCAATACTGTTGGAATTGCAATCAGTAAGTAATTTGGTGAAGTCAGCCTTGAAGTTGATAATAGTTGATAAACTATTTAAGCAGCTGTGCTCACTACTGACACCTAAGGGTCACTCTGGAGTTGCAGTGGAAAAATCCCAAACCTAGCTGGGATTCCCTTTTTTAAGCTGAGTTCCTGTCCACTTCCTCTTCCATCAGGAAGAACAGCTAAGTGTACTTTTACTGCAGCAAGCAAGCAGCCATTAAGGCTCTCTGCTCTCTCCATCTGCTGATGTATGGCCATGTAGTCTGCTTGCAGCCTAACCATAGAGAAGACTTTCTTAACAGGGGTTATAGACCTGGAGGAAGTGGAAAGGGGAGGGACCCCAGTTATAAAAATCTTTGCTGGTTGGGCCTCATTGCATGTGGTAGTGACAGGAGTCCAGAGAGGTAAATACTCTCATTTTAACTTAACTGCATGGTTGGGGTCGTGGTGGCTCAAACACCCAATGTCAGCCTGGTACACTGGCCTGACTGTGGAAAAGGTAAATGTGCTGCTTTTGTAACTACTCTTTAAGCTTTTGAATTCTGCTTCAGTAAGGAGACTAAAGTGGTTGATTATGATATATATTTGTAAATAATCTTTCCTAGTGATTTATTTTAAATCTCAAGAGTATTGTGAGTCTGGATCTGTGCCTCATCCACAAATAACTGCACACTTTCAAAATGCTCTGTTACTCTGCAGCTGTATTTCTCTGAAGGGACCTAGGAAACTAAGGCAAGTCCAAAAGTCCCAACAGTGCTTGCTGGCTAAATTAGCGGTCTCAGACTATTTGCAGTGGGAACATTTGGCCTTTTAAACTTTTGAGGTGCTGGATTTAAAGACAGTGTTAACAGAAGAGGCTCCAGAAAGGGATGCTAGAAGCAGGCAGCAATTTTTAAAGAGAGACTTGGAGGGTAGACTAATGCTACTAAATGCATTGCCTAAACGTGAATTTATAATGTTTAAAGATTGCTCCAGCTTATGAGAAATATGGACCAGGATGGAAAGGTGTTTTGGCACTCAATCTCATGTAACAATACTTTTGCTGCTAATGAAGCTGTTCACAGTGAAGCTTTCTGAGGATGGAAGCATGAAGGAGCATTTGAAAGAGCTGATAGACAGTGTTTCTACTTTGAAGAGTACTGGGCAAGTTTTTAGTGATAAAGTTATTATCTCTACCATACTGTTATCTTTGCCAAATAGTTATCAAGCTCATGTCACAGCTTTGGAAACTGCAAGATTGTAGTTTGGAATTGATGCTGACTTTCTAGAATGATAGAATCATAGAGTTGGAAAGGGCCATACAGGCCATCTAGTCCAATCCCCTGCTCAACACAGGATCAGCCCTAAGCATCCTAAAGCATCCAAGAAAAGTGTGTATCCAACCTTTGCTTGAAGACTGCCAGTGAGGGGGAGCTCACCACCTCCTTAGGCAGCCTATTCCACTGCTGAACTACTCTGAAATTTTTTTTCCTGATATCTAGCCTATATCGTTGTACTTGTAGTTTAAACTCATTACTGCGTGTCCTTTCCTCTGCAGCCAACAGAAACAGCATCCTGCCCTCCTCCAAGTGGCAACTTTTCAAATACTTAAAGAGGGCTATCATGTCCCCTCTCAACCTCCTTTTCTCCAGGCTGAACATTCCCAAGTCCCTCAACCTATCTTCATAGGGCTTGGTCCCTTGGCCCCAGATCATCCTCGTCGCTCTCCTCTGTACCCTTTCAATTTTATCTACGTCCTTCTTAAAGTGAGGCCTCCAGAACTGCACACAGTACTCCAGGTGTGGTCTGACCAGTGCTGTATACCAGTGGTCCCCAACATTTCTGAGGCTGCGGACCGGCAGTGTAGCGGGCTGCGCCTGCGCAGGCCGCGCCCACGCACCGCACATGCGTGAATGCGTTGTGTGCGGCCGAAATCACGCATGCGCTGCACTTTCGCGCATGGCCCTGATTCCCTCTCCCTGCCCTCCTGCAGTAAGAAGCTTCCCGGGCCACAAGCTTGCGGCCTGGGAAGTTTTTTACGGGGTGGGGTGAGGGAGCCGCGGCCCGGCACTGGGCCGCGGCCCGCAGATTGGGGACCACTGCTGTATACAATGGGACTATGACATCTTGTGATTTTGATGTGATGCCCCTGTTGATACAGCCCAAAATGGCATTCACCTTTTTTACCGCTGCATCACACTGCCTGCTCATGTTTAGTTTACAATCCACAAGTACCCCAAGGTCTCGTTCACACACAGTGTTACCTAGAAGCGTATCCCCCATCTAGTAGGCATGCTTTTCATTTTTCTGACCCAGATGCAGAACTTTACACTTATGTTTATTAAATTGCATCTTGTTCTCATTTGCCCATTTTTCCATTGTGTTCAGATCTCGTTGAACTCTGTCTCTATCTTCCAGAGTATTTGCCAGTCCTCCCAATTTGGTGTCATCTGCAAACCTGATGAATAGTCCCTTCACCCCCTCATCTAGATCATTAATAAATATGTTAAAAAGTACCGGGCCGAGCACCGAGCCCTGAGATACCCCGCTACTCACCTCTCTCCAGTCTGATGAAACACCATTGACAACAACTCTTTGAGTGCGGTTCTCTAACGAATTCCCTATCCACCTAACTATCTGAAAATCCAGATTGCAGTCCTTCAACTTATCCATCAGAACATCATGGGCAACCTTGTCAAAAGCTTTACTAAAATCCAAGTAAACGACATCAACCGAATTTCCACGATCCACGACTTTCTTGCATGATGAGCAGTTAAAAAGTAAATTTGCCTTGGAAAGTAGAGTTATGTCTGCATCTACTCTAGTATTGAAGCAAAGGAGACATGATTCCCCCAGCTGGGAGTCATCTGCATATTAGTGGCAACCCAGCCCAAGCCTCCACACCAGCTGAGCAAGAGGGCACATGAAGATGTTAAATAGAATAGGAGAGAGGACTTTTCCATGTGGGACCCCACATGTGAGCTGATGGTGCTTGTACTACCCTCTGTCCGTGACCCTGGAGGAAGGAGATCAGCCATTTGAGGACTGTCCTGCATATCCTGGTGTCGGCAAGGCGGTGACCTGGGAGCTCATGAACGTTGCAGACAAGTCTAATAGTACAAGCAGCACTGACCTGCCTCGGTCCAGTTGGCGGAGGAGGTTATCTGTCAGGGTGGCTAGTGCTGTTTCCACCCCATGGCCAGGCTAGAAACCTGACTGGAATAGGTCAAGGGCTGAATTTCCTCCAGGAATGTTGATATTTGGTCAGCATCAGCACTTTCAACCAACTTCCCCAGAAATGCTAGATGCGATACAGGGCAGTAGTTGTCAGACTTCTGCGGGTCCAAGGATGGTTTTTTGAGCAATGAGCATACCTCAGCCTCTTTTAAACCCTCCAAGAATTCTCCTGTTTAATGGGAGTGGTTGATTATTTCCTCAAGAGGCCCCCAATTCTTATGTCTGTTGTTTTTAAGAACTATGATGCACGTGGGTCTAGTAGGCAAGTGGTTGGCCTCGTTGCTGTTAGCATCCCATCCATTTCAGCTCATGAGAATCGTCTGAAGTGTTCTCTTCAAGGATGGCCAAGGGGCCTCTAGTTCACTTTCTGTATCCAAAGTTGGAGGGAGGTTGCAGTGGAGATTCAAGATTTTATCTTCAAAATGACTCACAAATGCCTCACAGCTAATATCCAATTGGCTACTGTTTTGGCATCCTTCATCGAAGGCGGGGAAGGATTGTACTACCCTGAATAATTGTGCTGGGTGTGAGTGCACAGATGCAATGCATGTCGAGTAAAAGTTGTGTTTCACTGACTGCCATCTCATAGGCTTTCATCTGCATTCTATAAGATGTTCTTGATTCTTCGTTGCAAATCTTCCTCCAAACTCGCTCTAGTCATCTCAGTTCCCATTTCTTCCTGCTGAGCTCCTTAGTATACCTGGGGGCTGCTTGAGGCGGGGGCGAAGAGGACATCTGGGAGCTATCTCATCGATGGCCGCCAGCATTCTGTCATTCCAGTCACTGGCAAAGAAGGCAAAGAACCAACTATGCTGTGGAATCCTTTTATTTCTTAAAAGATTATCATTGATCAGTCTTGGTGGACAACCATATCTGAAGAATCATTTGTGCCCCACTGCCAATCTCCCTTTGCAGAGTATAGTCTCAGAAAGGCATAGACTGAGTTGTTCCTAGTCTTTCTATCCATCCATGATTTCTAGACTGCCCCTCCTTGCAAGTGGACTCAGAGTGGTTTACAGCATAAGTTTATTAAAACCACTTTTATTAAAACACTAGTAAAATAGCCCATTGTATAAAGGAGACAATGGGCGCTAGCAGACGGGGGCAGGCGTGGGGCGGAAGGCTACCTGTTAGAGGAGGCTGCCAGTGGCTCCTGACGGGTGCTCCTTAGTGGCTCGGCGGCGCTTGGCGGGGTTGTTTTTCTCTTTCGGTGGCTCCTCGGAGGGGTGTGTCTTTCTGTGCCGATGAGGACGGGAGGGCCCGGCAGCCGCGGTGTGCGCACGCGCGCTTTTCAGGGGTTGTTGTTTTTTTTCTTTCTGTCGGTGGCTCCTGGGACCTGTGTCTTTCTGTGCCGGCCGGCAGCCGCGCTGTGCGCACGCGCGCTTGTAGGGTTTTTTTTTTTTTGTCGGTGGCTCCTGGGAGCTGTGTCTCTCTGTGCTGATGAGGGCAGGGAGGGCCCGGCAGGCGCGCTGTGCGCACGCGCGCTTGTCGATTTTTTTTTTTTTTTTGTCGGTGGCTCCTGGGAGCTGTGTCTCTCTGTGCTGATGAGGGCAGGGAGGGCCCGGTTTTTTTTTTTTCCGGTGGCTCCTCGTCGGCGCTTGTAGGATGTTTTCTGCCCCCCCTTTTGGTTGCTCCTCAGAGGTCTGAGGTCATGGAGCCCTCGGCAGCCGCGCGGAGCGCGGCTGCCAGGGGTTCCCAGGCTGGCGGCTTGACGCGGTGAGAGGCGCTTTGCGCCTCTCGCTGCGTCAAGCCGCCGGCCAGGGAGGCCCGGCAGCCGCGCGGAGCGCGGCTGCCGGGGCTCCCTTGAGGGCAGCAAAGAAGCAACTGCGAGCCGCGCTGCGCGCGGCTCGCAGTTGCTCGGGGCTGGGAATCAGAGGGACCAATCGGCAGGCGCTTTGCGCCTGCCGATTGGTCCCTCCGATTGTCTGTCCAGAGGAAGGGTCCAATCCGGACCCTTCCTCATCCCGGACACATCCCGCCTCACAACACCTTACGGTTTTATTTAGTCCATGGCGCCCGCGGCGCCACGGGCGGTGTTAAGATGATTGAACTCAGTAAACATTTTTGGGACTTTGCCAGCAATTTTTCGGTTGTTCTCAATGGTGAGATCATTCCTGGAGTGAAGAGGAAGACCAGTAGGGAGGTGGACATGAAGAAGAAAGGAATCTCAGTGATACTGATAAGAGATCTATATCACCCGAGGATCTATGGCAGGGGTAGTCAAACTACGGCCCTCCAGATGTCCATTGACTAGAATTCCCAGGAGCCCCTGCCAACGAATGCTGGCAGGGGCTCCTGGGAATTGTAGTCCATGGACATCTGGAGGGCCGCAGTTTGACTACCCCTGATCTATGGTAATTGACCTGTTGAGGTCAAAGTTTTCATAGGCCTTGCTCAGATATGGAATCAGACTTGCCATGGTAGATGAATTAGTGACCTGAGACAAAATTGACCTGAGTGACCTGAGACAAAGCATTGCTGATTAATTAATTTAATTTAGGTTAATACTTTAATTTATTTAATGTCAGAGTTGGAGAGGACCATCAGAATCATGTAGGGCAGCCCCCTGCCAAATCAGCAACTACAGCAATAAAGGCCCCCGAAACTGATGATGATGATATTAGGCATTCAGTTGTGTGTGACTCTTGGTGTTCTATGGGTCAACTGTTACCACATTTTTCAATTTTGCACTGCTTCTTTTAGTTGTATATTGCTTTGACCAGTGTCCATTTTGATCATATCCAATCAACACTTAAAAACATCCAGCAATGAAGAAGCCAGTGTTGAACATACCTCACAAGCAGGAAATTATTCCTCAAATTTAGACAAAACCTTTTTTATATCCATTAGTCCAAGTCTTGTCATCCGACATGACTAAATACATATCTACTTTGCCTTCTGCATGGCATACCTTGGAAGGTGGCAACTGAATCAGCTCACAAGTGTCTCTTTCCCCATGAAGTCCTGCTTCTGGGGTGTCTTGATCCTGGATTGTGCAGTTTCTCCTTAGAGAATAAACTGGTGGTGTTGCTATTACACCAGTGTCTGGCCACCTCTAGCACAATGGACCTTAGAATTGTGCAATAAGTTGTCAATAGCCTTATAAAAATTAAGCCTTAAATCAAAACATTTTTATTATTTGTTAAAAAATGACCCTTTCCTATGGTAAATTGTTACCCAATATTGTCTTCTCATTGCGTGTAATACTACAGAAATTTCCTTCAATTTCTTCCATCTATATTATACTACTTTTATCTTTATTTTACTTATTTATACATTTAATCCAATATACTGGAAAAAGGACTGGGATTTCAGTCTCTTCCCTACAACCTAGCAGTATCCAGAAACCTTATTCCGTTTAGACTTGAAACAAAAGACATGGAAATGCTTCTGGGTCAATTCTAGTCTTTCAAAGTGCAAATTTTGGTTTGAGGTTTGTTTTGAGGTTGGGAGTCACTTTGGGGCTTTTAGAACTGGTTATACCCATTCTGTAGAGATGGTTTTGTTTTCCAGAATCAAACCACCTATTTAAAGAAGAAATGGTCAAGCTAGTACATAATAAATACTGATGTATCCTCCAAACCACAAGCTACTGAAAAGCTGCCATGCTGTATTCTGATAGGGAATAATGAGGAGAAAATCCACATCATGGGTTATTTCAATATTTACCAGCTATATTTACCAATATCAGCCCCTTCAGGTTATTAAGATGCGCCTGGTGTACCAAATGCACACTTGCCATGATCTAGCAATCCCCAGTCATCTTGGTTGTCTTCTTCTGTACCTTTTCCACCTCTGCCATGTCCTTTTTGAGACAGAATTACACACAGTATTTCAAATAAGGCCACATAGTTTGCTATTTTCACTGCTGCAATACACTGGATTGACACTTCTATAGATCAATTTCCCTCCCAGCCTCAGCCTTGAAGCACGAAGCTGGGATTTTGTTCCACTGTGCATCACTTTACACTTACCAACACTGAACTTCATCTGCCACAATGATCCCAATATCTAATGTGTGGAGATGCGCCTGGAGTTCCTCAAAGTTTTCACTATCTTGATTTTTTTTTTTTTTGCCATCTGCAAACCTGGCCACTGCACTGTTCATCCTGGTTCCAGATTGTCATATCCGATCTCCTGCTGGAGCCGGGACAGTTGAATTAGAAGTTTATTGAACTCCACACCCCCTCCCTTGGTGAGATTCCAGGCATTTCTTTGAACCTTCTCTTGCCTCTTTGGCCAGGTTTTATTGCTCTGGGAAGCTTTCTCTCCACTACTGTGATAACTGTCTCATCAACCCGTGTCCTTGGCATGTTTGGGGGATGCTGGAAATTTACTGTTGGGAACAACAGTACAGGCAGACCAGATGTTTCCAACTATTCGTGCCTTTTTAGATCAATAGTCTTTTCCTACGTGAACCCCTCTCCTGCCTCAATTACCCCTATAAATAGCCCTATAAGGGCGACCCATCCCTGTCTCTGTCAATGCATCCCCTGCGCCTACCATACTGTACTTTGCATCATCTTATGGAACCTTTCAAGAGCCTCTTGTGGCGCAGAGTGGTAAGGCAGCAGACATGCAGTCTGAAAGCTCTGCCCATGAGGCTGGGAGTTCAATCCCAGCAGCCGGCTCAAAGTTGACTCAGCCTTCCATCCTTCTGAGGTCGGTAAAATGAGTACCCAGCTTGCTGGGGGGTAAATGGTGATGACTGGGGAAGGCACTGGCAAACCACCCGGTATTGAGTCTGCCATGAAAACGCTAGAGGGTGTCACCCAAAGGCTCAGATATGACCCGGTGCTTGCACAGGGGATACCTTTACCTTTACCTTTATGGAACCTTTCAATAAAGACTAGCTTCTTAGCACCACCTGTGTCCGGAGCAGTTCTATTCTAAAGTGTTGCTTCTGATCGAGCGGAATCAGCCATGGTTTGTGACGCAGATCATTTATGAACAAATTAAATAGTACTGGGCTCAATATTTATCATTGTAGAAAACCACTGCTCTCTTCCTTCCATTGTAAAAATTGTCCATTTATTCTTTGTTTTGTGTTATTTAACCAATTTTTGATCCACAAGAGGATCCATCCTCTAATCCATCTTCTTACTTTGTTTAGCTTATTCACATGAGGAACCCTGAGTCAAGGCATATAATGCCTTTTGGGTCACCGTTATCTACATGTTTATTGACTTTCTCAAAGAACTCCAAAAGGTTTGTGAGGCAGAGCTTTCCTTTGTAGAAGCTGCGTTGATTTTCCCTCAGCAGCCTTTGTTCATCTATGTGCCTAATCATTCTCTTGATTACAGTTTCTACTGATTTGCCTGGGACAGATGTTAGGGTAGATGGCTGATAATTTCCTGGTTTCCCTCTGTACCCCCTTTTTTTAAAAAATGGTGTAACATTTGCTACTCTCCAGGCTTCTGGAACCCTGCTGAATTGAATGATTAGTTACATCTACGGGTTAGTTCCCCCTTCAAGGATCGCTGCCTTGTTGTGGCAAGGGGGCTTGCGTAGCTCAGTGAAGCTATGAGCTATGCCGTGCAGGGCCACCCAAGACGGACAGGTCATAGCTGAGAGCTCTGACAAAAGGTGATCCACTGGAGAAGGAAATGGCAAACCACTCCAGTATCTTTGCCATGAAAACTCTATGGACAGTTCCAATAGGCATAACGATATGACGCTGGAAGATGAGCCCCTCAGGTCGGAAGGTGTCCAATATGCTACTGGGGATGAGCAGACGGCTAGTACGAGTAGCGCCAGAATGAATGAAGCGGCTGGGCCAAAGCCGAAAGGGCGCTCAGTTGTGGAAGTAACTGGTGGCGAAAAGACAGTCCGATGCTGTAAAGATTTTTATTCCATAGGAACCTGGAACGTCAGATCCATGAATCAAGGCAAGCTGGACGTGGTTAAACAAGAAATGAGAAGACTGAACATCGACATTTTAGGAATCAGTGAACTAAAATGGACAGGAATGGGTGAATTTAATTCAGATGACCATCAGGTATACTACTGTGGACAAGAATCTCGCAGAAGAAATGGAGTAGCCTTCATAATCAATAAGAGAGTAGGAAAAGCAGTCTTGGGATACAATCCCCAAAATGACAGAATGATCTCAGTTCGAATCCAAGGCAAACCATTCAACATCACAGTGATCCAGGTCTACGCCCCAACCACTGCTGCTGAAGAGGATGAAGTTGATCAGTTCTATGAAGCCCTACAACACCTTATAGAAGCAACGCCAAAAAATGATGTGCTTATCATCATGGGGGATTGGAATGCTAAAGTAGGAAGCCAAAAGATAACTGGGATAACAGGCAAGTTTGGCCTTGGAGTACAAAATGAAGCAGGGCACAGGCTGGTAGAATTTTGTCAAGAGAATACAATGGTCATAGCAAACACTCTTTTCCAACAACCCAAGAGACGACTCTACACATGGACATCACCAGACGGTCAACACAGAAATCAGATTGACTATGTACTCTGCAGCCAAAGATGGAAAAGTTCTATACAGGCAATAAAAACAAGACCAGGAGCTGATTGTGGTTCAGATCATGAGCTTCTTGTTGCAAAATTTAGGCTTAAATTGAAGAAAGTAGGGAAAAGCACTAGGCCACTCAGGTACGAACTAAATCATATCCCCGACGAATATACAGTAGAGGTGACAAATAGATTTAAGGAATTAGATCTGATAGACAGAGTGCCTGAAGAACTATGGACGGAGGTTCGCGACATTGTACAAGAGGTAGCAACTAAAACCATCCCAAAGAAAAAGAAATGCAAGAAATCAAAATGGCTGTCTGAGGAAGCTTTACAAATAGCTAAGGAGAGAAGGGAAGTGAAAGGCAAGGGAGAAAGAGAAAGATACACCCAATTGAATGCAGAATTCCAGAGAAAAGCTAGAAGAGATAAGAATGCCTTCTTAAATGAACAGTGCAAACAAATAGAAGAAAACAATAGAATGGGGAGGACCAGAGATCTTTTCAAGAAAATTGGAGATATGAAGAGAACGTTTCATGCAAAGATGGGTATGATAAGGGACCAAAATGGTAGGGACCTCACAGAAGCAGAAGAGATTAAGCAAAGGTGGCAAAATTATACAGAAGAACTATACAAGAGCGAGCTTAACATCCCTGATGACCACAGTGGGGTAGTTACTGACCTGGAGCCAGACATCCTGGAATGTGAAGTCAAATGGGCCTTAGGAAGTCTGAGCAACAATAAAGCTAGTGGTGGTGACAGCATTCCAGTTGAACTATTCAAAATCTTAAAGGACGATGCAGTAAAAGTGCTACACTCAATATGCCAGCAAATTTGGAAAACTCAGCAATGGCCACAGGATTGGAAAAGGTCAGTTTACATTCCAATCCCAAAGAAGGGCAATGCCAAAGAATGTTCAAACTACCGCACCATTGCACTCATTTCTCATGCTAGCAAAGTTATGCTCAAAATCCTACAAGCTAGGCTCCAGCAATATGTGGACCGAGAACTTCCAGAAGTACAGGCAGGATTTCGAAGAGGTAGAGGAACTAGAGATCAAATTGCCAACATACGCTGGATCATGGAAAAAGCTAGGGAGTTCCAGAAGAACATCTACTTCTGCTTCATTGACTATGCTAAAGCCTTTGATTGTGTGGAGCACAACAAATTGTGGCAAGTTCTTAAAGAGATGGGAATACCAGAGCATCTTATTTGTCTCTTGAGAAATTTATATGCAGGTCAAGAAGCAACAGTGAGAACTGAACATGGAATCACGGATTGGTTCAAAATTGAGAAAGGAGTTCGGCAAGGCTGTATACTGTCGCCTTGCCTATTTAACTTGTATGCGGAGCACATCATGAGAAAGGCGGGATTAGAGGAGTCACAAATTGGGATCAAGATTGCAGGGAGAAATATCAACCACCTCAGATATGCAGATGATACCACTCTAATGGCAGAAAGTGAAGAGGAACTAAAGAGCCTGTTGATGCGGGTGAAGAAGGAGAGTGCAAAAGTTGGCTTGAAACTCAACATCAAGAAAACAAAGATCATGGCAGCCGGCCCTCTCAATTCCTGGCAAATAGATGGGGAAGAAATGGAGATAGTGACAGATTTTATTTTCCTCGGCTCCAAGATCACTGCAGATGGGGACTGCAGCAAAGAAATTAAAAGACGCTTGCTCCTAGGGAGGAAAGCTATGGCAAATCTAGACAGCATCCTAAAAAGCAGAGACATCACCCTACCAACAAAAGTGCGTTTAGTCAAGGCTATGGTATTCCCAGTTGCAATGTATGGCTGCGAAAGTTGGACCATAAGGAAGGCCGAGCGTCAAAGAATTGAGGCTTTTGAACTCTGGTGCTGGAGAAGACTCTTGCGAGTCCCTTGGACTGCAAGGCGAACAAACCGGTCAGTCCTAGAGGAGATCAGCCCTGACTGCTCTTTAGAAGGCCAGATCCTGAAGATGAAACTCAAATACTTTGGCCACCTCATGAGAAGGAAGGACTCCCTGGAGAAGAGCCTAATGCTGGGAGTGATCGAGGGCAAAAGAAGAAGGGGACGACAGAGAATGAGGTGGATCGATGGAGTCACTGAAGCAGTAGGTGCAAACTTAAAAGGACTCCAGGGAATGGTAGAGGACAGGAAGGCCTGGAGGATCATTGTCCATGGGGTCGCGATGGGTCGGACACGACTTCGCACATAACAACAACAACAACGGGTTAGTAAATCAACAATCTCTTATTTGAGTTCTCAAAGAACTCTTGGATGCCACCAAGTTGTGGAGACTAAGCAGTTTTTAATTTTTACAATAGGCCTAGAACTTAATCTCTCCCCAACCTCCAGATGGGGCTCAGAGACCTCCCAGAAGTAGAAGTGATCTCCAGTGTACATAGATCAGTTCTGGATGGTATGGTATTATATCAATCCCCCTCCCCTCCCCAAACCCTGCCCTCTCCAGGATCCACCCTCAAATATCCAGGAATTTCCCAACCTGGATTTAGCAACTCTATTATACATAGTTCCCAAACTTTGATGAAACAAATTGGTGCCAATATTAACTTTGGCTTTATCACTCAACTGGTGTGGGCAACGAGTACTGAATGTATTCTTCCATACTTCCTTTTTCACTCTTTGGGAGAAACAGAGGAGAGTTGTCTCTCATCTTATCTGAAAATGTGTTTTTCCCCTGTATATTTGTAGTCTACTGTTTTACGTGCATATTTCTGGACCAGGGTCAATGTATTTACTCTCTCATCAACTCTAAGGATATAATCACTAAATTTGCAATGAGTATGCATATGATCCCAAAGACTTTTGTACAAAACAAGAATGAAACAATAGAGGAATTTTTCATGTAATGATGACAAGATCATTCTTTTCTGTCATTATTATTTTTTTCTTGGAGTCCTACAAATGTATACTCAAATAATAGTTCTCAACTTTATTCTTTTAGGCTTGATCAGTGAAGTCAATCATCTGATTTTATTTTCATTTTCATAGTTTGACAGACTTCAAATATGGCTTTGGAAAAAAATAGACCCAGGTTTACCATAGCAGTTGAAGTATGTTTCTCCGTAAGACTTTCTTTGCTCTTCTTTTCTATAACATTAGGCTTTTAGAGT
Organism: Paroedura picta; assembly: GCF_049243985.1. NCBI lineage: Eukaryota > Metazoa > Chordata > Lepidosauria > Squamata > Gekkonidae > Paroedura > Paroedura picta. The sequence goes on along the minus strand of NC_135374.1, from coordinate 59,512,972 downwards.
CAATAACCCATTAGTAATCAAGGGATGTATCATTTATTAATTATGCACCATATTAATATTTAATTCTTTGGGTTGCCACACATATTTCTAAATCCACTTTTTAATTACATTTGAAAAAATAAATCTTCAGTGCAACCATTATAAAAGTATTTTTTCTGCACATTAAAGTTTCAATTGCTTTGTTTGTGAACTGTTGTAATGCTCCAGGACTTGGTAAAGTGGCCATCACAACTCCATTCAGGCTCTTTGCTCAATTGGAAGCTAATTGAATATTAGCACAAAGGTGTGTTAGGATGGGCTTCCAGTATTATCAGGCATGGTTAGGAATTAAATCTGGAAACATGATGTCCACTTCCTGTGGTTACCTGCTTTGAAAGTAAATGGTGACTTACTGTGAACAATCATTTCATTTGCTTCTCAAATGTGGTATGATTTCTGTCATTACACTGTAATAACAGCAGGGCCGAATTTACATGAAAAGAGGCCCTAGGCTATTCCACTTATGTGGCCCTTTCACCTCCCATTTTTAAGTTTGTAAATTACATGAGAGATAATAAAATATATCATTACTGTGATATATATCAATATGTTAAATGAAACATGTTGTGATTGGTACTAACCTTTATAAAAAATGTGGAATATAGGCTCCTCTTGATCTTGAGGCCCTAGGCTGAAGCCTAGCTAGCCTATATGAAAATCTGGCCCTGTACAACAGTGTGGGATATTTCTTGAGAACATGCTTGTTAGTAAGTAACTAATATATTTATTGCCCACTCTTCCCTGTGCAGCTCAGGACAGCTAACAACAATCCAAAGTTATATATACAAATTAAAAATTATATGTATACTAGTAAAAAAGCCCATTGTATCCTAAATACAATGGGCGCTAGGAGGCAGTGGGAGAGTAAAAGATGGCTTACCCGTCTGGCTGGCGGCCATTTCCTGGATAGACGCGGGCGGGCAGGGAGCCCCCGGCAGCCGTGCTTTGCGCGGCTGCCGGGGGCTCCCTGGGCAGTGGCCTGACGCGTCGGAGGCGGCGGCTTGATGGTGGAGGCGGCGGCTTGAGCGGCGGCTTGAGTGGCGGCGGAGGTGGCAGCTTGATGGCGGCGGCGGCGGCTCGAGCGGCGGCTCGAGCGGCGGCTCGAGCGGCGGCGGAGGCGGCGGCGGAGGCGGCGGCTTGAGGGCGGCGGCTTGATCGGCGGCGGCGGCTTTACGGCGAAGGCGGCGGCTTGATGCGGCGAGAGGCGCTTTGCACCTCTCACCGCGTCAAGCCGCCGGGCAGGGAGCCCCCGGCAGCCGCGCTTCGCGCGACTGCCGGGGGCTCCCTGGCCGCCGGCCTGATGTGTCGGAGGCGCAAAGCGCCTCCGTCGCGTCAGGCCACCGGCAAGGAAGCAACTGCGAGCCGCGCTTCGCTTCCTTGTGAGTGGGGTGGAAATCGGCCGAGCTATCACAGTTACTACCCAGTTGATTCCTTTGACCATCACACAACAGTACTGAATACGGCATTTTCAAATACAATTGTTATTAGAGGGTACATCCATCTAAGTTCACTGAAGTCAATATACTCTGTTTAGGATTGCATTGTTAGAGCAGCAATGATCACAGTAGCTGTGGGAAAACCATTATATTTCCAGTAAAAAAATGATACAAAGGAAAATGCCTTGCTCGTATTCTCTATGAATGGAGGATTCTTCCATAAATAATAGCTTAGGGGTGCTAGAAACTGTATCCCCCAAGCTGTTGTCTTCAATTAAATCAGTTTGAGAGGATGTAATTCTTCCACTTATGGCTATGGTACCAGGCTCCTAGGGAAAATGTGCAACATATAATATCTCTGAAAAGGTGACAATACTGTCTGAGACAATAAGGTCTCAGGTGGCTTAATAAATGTTAATCAGATTCTAATAAGTGCTATGTTCTATTTTAAAGGTCTGCTGATCATATAATAAACTATGCATTTTATAAGTAATAACTGTACATTTACAGTGTAATTTGAAGCCCAGTTGCATATTTCAGCCCATTGGCTTCATAGGATTTAGAAGGTGTAACTGCTTAAGACAACACTCTGTTGACCTATAAGAATAAGCAAATGGAACTTCATTGAAAGCTACATGGAAATATTTCCTTTGTGACTGTAAGCTTCTCTAAATTGCTTCTGTCTGATGTCTAGGGATGATGGTTGGTATATCTGAAACATGAAAAGATATCAATACTTCTGCATATGATTAAGATGAAAGCTGATCTGTCCATTAAGCAATGCAATAACAGATTCTCAGACTTTTCAGAAGAAATTAAAGGTACAAAGCATGCAAAAGAAGATGGTCTGTTACAAAACAGCCCTAATCAATGGTGAGAATAATTCTTATAAATTATTCAGATTTTTTATAAATTACTCAACATTTAAAAAATTAACAGTATGTGGCACTGTAAATTGGAATGTGTACCTCACCTTAGAAGGCCTCACAGGCTATTGCAATGCATTGTGTAGCTTTTGTGTGCATATGACAGCAAGAAAAGTCCCTGGATGAATTGTGAGCTATAAATCACTTCATGGCCTCTCATTGGATAAACCTTGAGCCCTGGTTCCTTGTTGTTATTCTCCTTTCACCACACATTAATTTTTAATTACAACCATTTCAAAATAAAGTCATAATGTGAGTCATAAATCACCAACTGTGGCGATAAACCACTTTGGTTGATATTAGCTACATACAGATAATACTTCCACCATTAGCATTGACTATTTGAGCTTTCACCGCACAGCATTTCCTCTCTTGCTTCCATTTTAAATTGAAGCAGTGTGGAAAAGAAAGGCTGGCTCTTAAAAGTTGCGACTTGCTTTCCTGTTCTCTTAATTGAAAGCTTGAATTCAAACACTAAACAAAGTTCACACCACTATGACAAGTGTAGTGTATTTTATTCTGCTTCATTATACCTGAAGAGACTCACTGTATTTTAAAAATTTGTATGTGAAAGGAAAACATATGCCACACTTTGAATTCCTTCCTTATTTCTCCATCTTATGAAGGGAGACAGTTAATGGAGATTATCTTTGCCACTCTGCATATCCAAGGATTATGAGGGAAGCTGCAACAGTGGAATTTGTATACAACTGGCCAGGAGTTCCCCCAGAATTACAAATTATCTCCAAACTACTTAAATCTTCTTGGCAGAAAATGGCAGCTCCAGAGGTGGCCTCTCTGGCATCACATCACTTCTAAGCTTCCTCCCTTCCCAACCATCAACCTTCGCTTTACTACCAAACTTCCAGGAATGTCCCAACCTAGTCTCCAGTTCAGATGCACAATTGCTACTCTGAATGAAGTTGCCCACAGGTGAGCTACTTCTGAACAAGTTACATAGGTGTGGTTGATCTATGATGTCAGAAAGGTCAAGATAATTGGTCTCAGTAATGAAAATCATAGAATCATAGAGTTGGAAGGGACCTCATTGGTCATCTAGTCCAACCCCCTGCACTATGCAGGACACTCACATCCCTATCACTCATCTACTGTAACCTCCCACCTCTTTGCCTTCACAGAATCAGCCTCTCATACTTAAAATGCTAAGTATGTAACATTTTAAATGCAGAACATGAAAATAACAAAATAAAAACAATTTGTGCACTGAAAACATTAACCAACTTAAAAAAATGTCAATTTGGGAGTATTGATTGAAATGCTAGTGAGTGCATATTGACATTGCAACACACCCACACGTCTCATCATAATCTGAATCAACATAAATAACTACATTCCTGTCAATTCCTTTCAACCCTAAACTTTTATGACTGCTATAAGTACTTAATACAAAGCAGGAAAGAATTATATGGATCAAGCTCACGCACTGCTAGAATAGCCTGGTAGACCATAAACTTTGTGTACATTCTTAAGATAACAATTTTGATCACAAATGAGGATATTTTCTATTAAATTAACATGTTTTAGCACAACAAGCAATAAACTTCTTAACGTTGTGCTCCAGTGAATTAAATACCGGAAAAGCATTGGACAAAAGTCAAAGTTGTGCTGACACATTTATTTCTCAGTAAATGAAGACTGTTTAGTTTTAATGCATTTGTGGTTAGCGATAGTTTGAAAAGATCAATGTAAATTCATTTCCAGGTAGTAAATAACACTTTAATGAGACTTCTGACAGTTTGCTTTCACACCTTAAAGTTCCTTACCTTTAAAAATGCCCAAAGGTGAACCCATTTTTTCTGGCATTCAGTGATACACAAATAATACTATGTAGTGTTTTATAGGTTCTGTTTGATGTATAGGTGATTGATGGTCATGCCTTCAAGTTTAACAACTGCAGTACTTAATCATGCATCCAGGGCACACAGTGTTACTGTTCTTCACCTTTTGAAGTTTAAACCAGATTCATTTAAAACAAATTAAATATAGTCCTGTCACTGCATTTCATAAGGCACACTGTAGAAAATATATGGCAGCCATGTATAAAACTGTGATATTATTCTAACAACAATAACAAAAATCTGTAAAAAAGGAAATGCAATGTATATGTTAGTGTTTAAATGAGTACTGTCTCCATTTGATACAAAAACTTCCTTGATTTCTCTGTGAAGAAATGGGGCACAATCCATGAGGAATATTCCCCATGAGATCCTTAGCAATTCCTTATGATCTGAATAGGGCTTGGGTTAGAGAACCTACTGGAGGACTCTAATCAAAATACTGGAAACTCCAGTTTTCTAGTTGCTCATGTCATATAGTGGGTGTGTACCTGTTTCCTTCAGAGTTTGGTTTAGAAGAAGAAAAGTTGGTTCTTATATGCCACTTTTCCCTACCCGAAGGAGGCTCAAAGCGGCTTACAGTCGCCTTCCCATTCCTCTCCCTGTGGGGTGGGGGAGGCTGAGAGAGCGCTGATATCACTGCCCGGTCAGAACAGTTTTATCAGTGCCGTGGCGAGCTCAAGGTCACCCAGCTGGTTGCATGTGGGGGAGCACAGAATCGAACCTGGCATGCCAGATTAGAAGTCTGCACTCCTAACCACTACACCAAACTGGCTCTCTAAAGCTTCAAAGATGCACCTAGCAGGTCCGTGCTGGAAACAGAACAGCCCTTGTCTAATTCTAGCTGAGGTATAGTTATATTTAGGCCATCTAATGATTATAGTCTTTGCAGCTATGCCATATGTGGCCTGAGTTGCTGAATCCTACTTATCTGCGGGACTGCTTATCTGCTTATACTCCCCCACAGGGCACTTTGCTCTGCAAGTATGAATCTGCTGGTTGTCCCAGGCCCTCAAAATATTTACCTGGCCTTAAGCAGGGCCTCTTGTGGTGCAGAGTGGTAAGGCAGCTGACATGCAGTCTGAAGCTCTGCCCATGAGGCTGGGAGTTCGATCCCAGCAGCCAGCTCAAGGTCGACCCAGCCTTCCATCCTTCCGAGGTCGGTAAAATGAGTACCCAGCTTGCTGGGAGTAAACGGTAATAACTGGGGAAGGCACTGGCAAACCACCCCGTATTGAGTCTGTCATGAAAACGCTAGAGGGCGTCACCCTAAGGGTCAGACATGACCCGGTGCTTGCACAGGGGATACCTTTACCTTTAAGCAGGGACAGGGCTTTTTTGGCCCATGCCCCAAAATGGTGGAATGAGCTACTGGAAGAACTTAGGGCCTTGTTGGAGCTTTCAGCATTCCACAGGGCCTGTAAGACAGCACTCTTCTGCCAGGCATATGGTTGAGGCCAGGGTAGGGTCTCGGTGTTACCAACGGGGCATCCCTCAATGCTTGTCTTGGATCAGGACCCTCGGTTCCAGTGAGAGAGCTCATCTGACCCATGTACTGAACGGTGTGTGTATGTGTGTGAGATTGGAACTCTGATAGTATTGACATTTGATTAATCTGTTAAGGCTTGTTTAAGGGGGTTTATAATGCATTTTATTGTTTTATTGTGAACCACTGCAAGACAGTATTGAGAGCGGCGGTATATAAGTAAATAAATAAATGGTGCTGGTATCTAGCCCTATTTTTTATATATATATATAATTTTATTATTTATTATTATATAAAGCATTTACAGAAAAGTAAAAGAGAAAAAAAAAGCGACCAGCTGATATGGTTTGCCAACCTCTTTTAACATACATATTCAATTCCCATCACATATTAATCCTAATCTAGAAGTTTTTACCATCTTTCTTAGCGAAATGATTGTTTATACATATGAGAGTGTAATCTGTTATAAGAATATATTCTATTATTATCTTAAGTGATATAAAGTCGGTCCCCTTCATATATTGGCCCTGACCTAAGAGTTACTACTGCTGTCTTGTTAATACATATGAAGTATAGTTTGCCATCCTCTTTTAGCATACATATTAGCATACATATTCAGTTCCCATCACATATTGATCCTGATCTAGAAATTATTACCATCTTTCTTAGCAGAGTAATTGTTGATACATATGAGAGTATAATCTATTATAAGAATATATTCTATTATTGTCTTAGGTAATATAAAATCAGTTCCCTTCATATATTGGCCCTGACCTAAAAGTTACTGCTGCTGTCTTTCCCACAGGAAACCAGGAGAATGCTCCACTATTCATCACATCCTTCAGGTGGTCGCAGAAAATGAAATTGTATTTTTTTCCATAGTTTCACCTGATGATTCCTATACAGAGTATTTCTGGTGGCCCTTCTGTCAGGGGCAAAGAAGTCTCTTGCTTGATTCTTGCTTGCAGTCGCCTTTAAGTAGGCTCTGTATACTTTGTCAATCCGGATCTCTTCCTCTGGTCGCACAGAGATATCTCCTGATAGCTTCCTGCGTGCTGTTGCCTTTGAATAGACTCTATTTATTTTGTTGGTCCAAATCACTTCCTGCTCTAAATGGACTTCCAGGTTTTTGGTGCTTTCCTTCCTTAAATCTGTTTTCCCAAGTTCTCCCAAGCTGCTTTTGATTTTTACGTCCCTAGCTCTCTCCCCCTCCTGTTGATTAACTTCCAGACATTGAATTCTCGTTTGAAGTATTGCTTGCTGAGCTGTGTTCTCATCAGCTGCCTTTTCCAAACCATCGGCTCTGTCCAAAAGCCCTTTCCTGGTCTTTGGGATTTCCTTTTCCACCTTGTTGACTGCTTTCAGTATCTTTGAGATCCCTTCACACAACAAATGGAAAAGCTGTGCCTTAGTTAATTTTTCCATAGTTCTAGGCAGTCACAAATTATTAACAGAAAGTCTCGTGAGGTCTCGCGGGAGCTCAAGGGATCCAAAATTATCAGTTTGTCAATCTCCGTATAAAGTCAGCGTCCCCCACTGAACTCTCTCCAACAAATCTTTAAAGTCTCTCTTTTCTTTAAGCTCTCTCTTTGTTTGATTAGTGAGTATAATTAGCTGGGAGCCTCCCACTAGACGAAAGAATTCACTTGTAAATTGGTTGGGGGGGGGGAAGAGCTTGTGGGGAAAGAAAAGGAAAAGCCAGAAAACTCACAGTCTTTACTGTTGTAGACTTCGGCTCCTGTCAGTCTGGTAAAAGATGATCTGGGAAGAATGTAGGGTCAGCTGGTCGTTTCAGGCTTAGAAAGTTATTTACGACAAGGGCGCCATCATGACCTTGAGCACATGCCGCGGCGATCCGGAGAACTCAGTCTCCACGGATCTGTAGGACCCTCAGGATGCCGTTCCCGGTTCCTGGGGCGACCGGCGAGCAAGATTTGCGTATCTGCTCAGGTCTGTCAGGTGCGGTTGCTCCTGACCCTCAGCGTGGCTTAAGAGCCGGGCAGAAGCCCAGCTAGTACGGCGCCATCTTCAGTCGTTCGTATCTAGCCCTATTTGTCTTCAGTCAGCCATGCATTCAATTAATTTACAGTTGAACTCAGCCAGCCATAGAGGTCCTTCTTCAGCTGCACAGCTCAATGACAGGGAAGGGTAGAAAGGTGGCCATGAAGCAAAAGTGTGCTCTTTGTTCATGTTTCTGCAGAAACATTAATTAATTAACTCCCACCCATTCAGGAAACCCTTTTAGCACCATCAAGAAACCCCAGGGTTTCATGAAACCCTGGTTGAGAAGGCCACTATATTCCACTAGTCCTGAAGTGGTTCTTTGCAGTAATCTGTGTTTCTTATGTAGATGTTGTATGCCATATTGTATTAACCATGCAAACAATACCCATTTATACAGTGAACAAAGTGCACATGATAATTCACCTGGAATATGCAAGAAAAGTTGATTCTATTTTTTTCTAAATCAGCCTATAAATTACACAATTTATATTTATACACTTATGTCAAAATATTTTGCTTCTTGTTCATTAGTTTTGGGAGCTGCCAGATATGTCAGCTATGACAGTCACTTGGCCACACGATTTCCAAATGGCATGGAATCACAGAGTTGGAAGGGACCTCCAGGGTCATCTAGTTCAACCCCTGCATAATGCAGGAACTCACAACTAAAATACTGTTTATACCAATACTTATACTAATAATTAGTACTGCTTATGCCCACCAGGCTTGGATTGGCATGGTAATGATGCCCACATCAGTTATATATGGAAGAAGAAGAGTTGGTTCTTATATGCTGCTTTTTTCTACCCTAAGGAGTCTCAAAGCGGCTTCCTTTTCCTCTCCCCACAACAGACACCAGGGTGTAAACTGCACGGAGCTTTTATTCCAACCCCAGATCGATTCAGTCCCTGCCCTCTACACAGAATGCGATTTCCATTTGGATTTGGGGCGATTTAAATTTTCCTTCTGCAGCAAGAAGGATTGATCCAGAGTGACCCTACCTTTATTGTGGGATATCTCAAACTGCTGCTAATCCTGAATATATTCAGAAAATCGCATTGTTTTGAATCTGGGCTCTCCTCCATGGTAGAGGACCCGTGATTGGCTATAGGTGGTCATGTGACAAGCCTGCCTCAAAGGAGAAGCTCCTAATTTCTCTCAACTTCTGTCGGCCCTGGATTTTTTTTTGTGCCTTCTTTGTCCCCCCCCCCTTCAAGAAAAGAAAGGATTTTTTCCTCCCTCCTCTGACTTCTTGGATCCTCTCCCCCCCCCTTCAAGAAAACAAAGAAAGAGTCTCCATTTGCCCCCCCCCCTCTTCTGAGCCTCCCTAACCACGTGCAGAAGACTTTCCTGTTTCAATGGGGAGGGGGAAAGAGGAAGACCCGAGTTCAAAGCGATCTGAATTCTGGATTGACAATGGAATAAAGAAAGTAAGTGCAGACTCTGCCCAGGTGAGGCTGAGAGAGCCCTGATATCACTGCTTGATCAGAACAGCTTTATCAGTGCCCTGGCGAGCCCAAGGTAACCAGCTGGCTGCATGTGGGGGGACTGCAGAATCGAACCTTGCTCGCCAGATCAGAAGTCTGCAGTCCTAACTGCTACACCAGACTGGCAGCCCACCAATGGCAATGTTGGCATACTTCGCTGATGTCCAAAGAATAATGATGATGATGTAATCTCTTCTACATGAAACTCAAGTCAGGTAATAAAGGAATCACAGCACCTTTTATTGGAGGGAGCAGTGCACAGTGTCCACTAGGAACTCTATAAGTGCCCCTCTGTGGTTGATCCATCCATATAAATACATAACTTTTTAACAGGAAGACACGCCAGAAGGGAACATGGACAGTCAGACCATGTGACATCCTTCAGATGTCACTTGACATAGGACACCCTCACAGAAAGGCCCAGGGAAGAAAGCAAGTCCCAAGTGCGAAGAATATCCTGAAGGGCAGCTCTCTGTCCAAATCTCCTGGTGATGCAGTAGAGGTTTTGAATTGTTGCCTGACCTCTGTGGTTAAATGGATGAGAGAGAAGAAACAGAATCCGAATCCTGATAAGATGAGATGAGTAATGCTAGTTGGTAAGGCTGAACCCTCAAGGACATGGTATTTCCCAGTTTTGATGTAGTTCAGCTGAAACTTTCAGATTTGATTAATAGCATAAGGGATATACTGCATCCAGGATTACTGCTGGAGAAGCAAGTTAATGCAGTTGCAAAAAATGTTTTCTTCCAGCATGTAAAGCCTGAAAGATGACCTCCTGCTTTTACTCAGCTAATCTAGCCACCTGAATCCATGCCACAGTAATCAGCTCGATTATTGTTATGCAGTCTAACTGAGACTCAGGAACTAGATAGAATATGCATATTGCACCCATTCTACAGTTTCTCCATAAGATGTCCATTAGTTATTGCATTCAACTCAAAGCAATGGCTATCACATACAAATCTCTGCATGACTTTGGATCCTCATATCTTCAGCAGCACCTCTCCTCCTTTATTGTGCTATGACAGCCCAGCTCATATTTTCAGGTTCAGTAGATGCCACCCCGCAAACTGGCAGATGAATAACTGTTCATAGATGTGCTTTCTCTGTTGTGACCCACCTTGTAGAATGATATGCCATGGTTTATCACGTATCACCAATGATGAAATAAAAGGTTTGCCCCCCAGTGCTTGGGAAAGAGAAATGTCATTATCCAGTAAACAGCAAACCTTTCGGGAACTTAAGTACCCAGCCAGTGAGATCAAGGAACAGATTAACAAAGCCAGAAGGATATCAAGAGAAAACCTGTTAGAAGACAGACTCAAAAGAGAAAACAACAGAACACCACTAGTGGTTACATATAGCTCTCAGCTCAAGACAGTACAACGCATCATCAGTGACTTACAACCCCTACTGAATAATGATATTTCTCTTTCCCAAGCACTGGGGGGGGTAAACCTTTTCTTTCACACAGAAAGCCCCCCAATCTCAAACAACTCCTCACCCACAACAATGCAACATCTCATGTGAACATGGACAATGATACTAGAGCTTGCAACAAACCCAGATGCCAACTTTACAGCCATATACATTCCAGTGCCACAATTACTGGACCTAACAACATCACCTATACCATCAAAGGCTTATATACCTGCTCATCTTCCAACTTAGTATATGCCATCAAGTGCCAACAATGCCCCTATGTTCTCTACATAAGGAAAACAGGTCAAACCCCAATTTGACAATTAGTAGTGGCCACCTCATGGGAAGGAAGGACTCCCTGGAGAAGAGCCTAATGCTGGGAGCAATTGAGGGCAAAAGAAGAAGGGGACGACAGAGAATGAAATGGCTGGATGGAGTCACTGAAGCAGTAGGTGCAAACTTAAATGGACTCCGGGGAATGGTAGAGGACAGGAAGGCCTGGAGGATCATTGTCCATGGGGTCGCGATGGGTCGGACACGACTTCGCACCTAACAACAAGTGGCAGCTAAGAATTACAGTTGAGAATGTAGTGAGAAAAGTGATGAAGAATTAAGCAGAAGGAGGGGATCAAGGAAGTTTCTGAATCAGGGAAAAGGGACAAGTAGGCTTTTCCTGAGAGAAATACCTCCTAGTAAAGGGGGGGGTCATTCCCATTAAATGGTTAATAAAGGAGAATTAGAACATGTAAATGTTCTTGTCTTCACATACTTGAGTATTTTTGAAATGGAGAAGCTTACAGTGATTTGTTTAAGCAGTGATTGCCAAGAGATCTCTCTCCACAGTTTTAAAGACCTGTTTGTATAACAAAACAGGTACTTATCATGGTAAAGGTTCTCACAGGTGCTTAGCTGTTTAATTCATGCATTGATCAAAAAGTCTGACTATAGACGTTAGAAGGCAATGAAAGAAGAGGCATGTAGTAGTGAGCATTCACCCACAGGTCACTGGTGTCAGTACCTCAAACTGATGACAGCAGTTCATTATTCATGTCTTGTTGCCGAATTCCTACAAGGCTTCTGATCAGAGCAGTGTTAACATCAGAGTTGTTGAACATTGCATGTTCACATATTGAACACAAAGTTCACAACATCCCTGTGCTCTGAATTCATCTTTGGACACCCTATTCTATGTGTCCTGTTGTCAGAACTCATATCACAGGGGCTGTTCTGGGATAGTAGTATACATTCTTCCCACAAAGAATTCTACTGGCTTATTCTCTCTTTTAAACAACAAATGAAAATGGTCTTATGTAAGCTTTAAAAAGCATTTTAATGTTTTCCTCCTCATTGCTACATTATCTTTTGTCTGTTATGTTTGAACTGTTTTTATTATTCACATTTGTTGTTGTTAGGTGCGAAGTCATGTCCGACCCATCGCGACCCCATGGACAATGATCCTCCAGGCCTTCCTGTCCTCTACCATTCCCCGGAGTCCATTTAAGTTTGCACCTACTGCTTCAGTAACTCCATCCAGCCACCTCATTCTCTGTCATCCCCTTCTTCTTTTGCCCTCAATCGCTCCCAGCATTAGGCCCTTCTCCAGGGAGTCCTTCCTTCTCATGAGGTGGCCAAAGTATTTGAGTTTCATCTTCAGGATCTGGCCTTCTAAGGAGCAGTCAGGGCTGATCTCCTCTAGGACTGACCGGTTTGTTCGCCTTGCAGTCCAAGGGACTCGCAAGAGTCTTCTCCAGCACCAGAGTTCAAAAGCCTCAATTCTTTGACGCTCGGCCTTCCTTATGGTCCAACTTTCGCAGCCATACATTGCAACTGGGAATACCATAGCCTTGACTAAACGCACTTTTGTTGGCAGGGTGATGTCTCTGCTTTTTAGGATGCTGTCTAGATTTGCCATAGCTTTCCTCCCCAGGAGCAAGCGTCTTTTAATTTCTTTGCTGCAGTCCCTATCTGCAGTGATCTTAGAGCCTAGGAAAATAAAATCTGTCACTATCTCCATTTCTTCCCCATCTGTTTGCCAGGAATTGAGAGGGCCGGATGCCATGATCTTTGTTTTCTTGATGTTGAGTTTCAAGCCAACGTTTGTACTCTCCTCCTTCACCCGCATCAACAGGCTCTTTAGTTCCTCTACACTTTCTGTCATTAGAGTGGTATCATCTGCATATCAGAGGTTGTTGATATTTCTCCCTGCAATCTTGATCCCAATTTGTGACTCCTCTAATCCTGCTTTTCTCATGATGTGCTGCGCATACAAGTTAAATAGGCAAGGCGACAGTATACAGCCTTGCCAAACTCCTTTCTCAATTTTGAACCAATCAGTGATTTCAAGTTCAGTTCTCACTGTTGCTTCTTGACCTGCATATAAATTTCTCAAGAGACAAATAAGATGCTGTGGTATTCCCATCTCTTTAAGAACTTGCCACAATTTGTTGTGCTCCACACAATCAAAGGCTTTAGCATAGTCAATGAAGCAGAAGTAGATGTTCTTCTGGAACTCCCTAGCTTTCTCCATGATCCAGTGTATGTTGGCAATTTGATCTCTAGTTCCTCTGCCTCTTCAAAATCCTGCCTGTACTTCTGGAAGTTCTCGATCCACATATTGCTGGAGCCTAGCTTGTAGGATTTTGAGCATAACTTTGCTAGCATGAGAAATGAGTGCAATGGTGTGGTAGTTTGAACATTCTTTGGCATTGCCCTTCTTTGGGATTGGAATGTAAACTGACCTTTTCCAATCCTGTGGCCATTGTTGAGTTTTGCAAATTTGCTGGCATATTGAGTGTAGTACTTGTACTGCATCATCTTTTAAGATTTTGAATAGTTCAACTGGAATGCTGTCACCACCACCTGCTTTATTGTTGCTCAGACTTCCTAAGGCCCATTTGACCTCACATCCCAGGATTTCTGGTTCCAGGTCAGTAACTACCCCATTGTGGTAATCAGGGATGTTAAGCTCGCTCTTCTATAGTTCTTCTGTATAATTTTGCCACCTTTTAAAAATCTCTTCTGCTTCTGTGAGGTCCCTACCATTTTGGTCCCTTATCATACCCATCTTTGCATTATTCACATTAGGTGCTTATTCATGGAAATCTGTGGCAGATATTATTCCCTGTGCTCCCTCCCTTGTTGCTCATTGCACTGCTAGAGAAGCAATGTAGGAAAGGTGTTGTCTGGAGATGACAGTCACAGATATTCTGTTGTTTGCCTTAGCTACAATTTTCCAAGGCAGGCCAGATGCTACAAGGCACCTTCATGTTTCCCACAGCAACTTCTGTGGTTAAAAACTTGATCCCCAAATGTGTGAATAACATATATAAACACAACTGCAATTTAAAACTTTACACTGGTGTCTACCTATAGAATACACAAAGCCCCCTTTAAAAAGTTCAGACTCTAATCCTCCAATCTAAAGCCACCAAACTGATGCCTTTTTCACATGCTATTGTATGAAGGCTGCAACAGAGAAAGCTCAAAAATGGGTTGCAACTGTCTGCTAGGGTTGCTGTGATGCTGTGTTATATAAACATGTGATGGATTGTGAAGGGTTAATGTCTCACAGACCCAGATAGCCATTGAATGACAGACTGCTCAAACAAATTTCATAGCATCAGCTGAGAAGAGTTGAAAACTGTTGAAGAGAATTCAGTTTAACACTGATGACTGGGAAGGTTGGCTGGAGGAGTGGGAGGATCATTGAATATCCTCATTTGGGCCAGAAAAAAAGACAGATCTTTAAGTATAGAGAAGTAATTCCCTGCCCAGTTAAAAAGGGAGATAGCTTTAAAGAGTGTTTGAGCAGACACTGAAAGTAAATCCTTTCTATTCAAAAGTTAAATGACCTTATGAAAAAGCTTAATACTCTTACTTTCTGGAAACATATGAACTGGAATGTGTGAAATTAGGAATTTACATCAGAATTATTATTGATTTACTTCAGACACTTCACCTGACCTTTCCCCCCTCTAATTTGAATAACATAGTTTATTTTTGAACTTTCAAAAGCCTCTTGTGTGCTATTTTCAGAAGTATAAGGAGGTGGTCTTGTCTCTTCCTTCAAGTCCCTGGGCTAAGACAGCATAAATATATAATAACATGACTGGATGGGATACCCATAATCCTTCAAATATGAAAAAAATAAAAAAGAGGCTGCTCAGCCAGAAAGGAAGAAAATACCAAGGGAAAATGCTGCATGTGAGGAATGGAAGTGGGCAAAATCACCATAGTTGCCAACCTCCAGGTGGGACTGTACAAATCTAGAATTAGAACTTCAAGCAACAGAGATCAGTTCCCTTGAAGAAAATAGCTGCTTTGGAGGGTGAACTATGGAATTTTACCTCATTGAGGTCCTGCCCCTTACCAAATCCCTTCTTCTGTAGGCTTTATAGAAGAAGCATACCTCTTTCACAACCCAGAACTGGCAACCCTATTGTCTGTTTCTTTGTACAATAAGAAACCATTGCTGTGGTGAATAGAATTGCTGCATGAGTCCATACAGTATTATAACAAACAAGCAAAATAACTTGTAATTTAAAATGGAACTGGTGCTAGCCTTCACTCTCCTGGCCCTGGGAAGTCCTGCCGAGGCCTGGAGAGGCCATGGTGGGCCTTCTCAGGGCAGGAGGGGGGGATGCTGATGCAGGTTTCAGCCTTCCCCCACCCATGCTGACAAGGCCAGGGCTTGCCTCCCTTCCCTTCCAGGCCCCAGTCCTGACTGTGGTCCCAGCCCTCTCCCCTCCTCTCAGCTCGTGCTCACTGGCTGCCTTACCTCTCACAGTCAATTGTGTGGAGTGGGCTGGCAGTGGAGGGGGATGTGGCCAGGACAGGACAGCCTACCTGATTGTCTGTTTGTTAGACAGACAGCCAATCAGGTATGCGATGGGTTCTAACTCCTCCCACCATTCCTATCCAGCTTTATTGATGGTACAGATGGCCTGGGGCTGAGAAGCATTTTGCCTCATGCTATTTCCTTGATGGGTAGTCACCAGTGTCTGAAATAAACCCTGATATGACAAAAAGGCAAAAGATGAGGTATCTGTCTTTTCCTGGTACTGAGGGGCATTTTCAATTGGGGAAATAATATGAAGAAAGTTAAACACCTCTTCTCCAGTAGCATGGCTACAATCCATATTGTTACCGACTGCTTTTTAAAGCTAAACTACACATCTTTGCATTCAAAGACTACATACCTTTGGCCCTTTGATATCAGAATGAAGACAACAATAATTGTGTTGTGTTTAATTTCTTTATATATATTTAAATTAAATTTATATATATGGACTTTTTTCTATTGGGAAAGGCTTTTAAAAGGGGTATTTAGCTGTTTCTGTTCTGGGACAAATGAGGTAGCATTTCTTTACAATTGTCAGAAGCAACAACTAGCTAAGCAGCAACCACATTCAGCAACCACAAGATGCATTCAGGGAATTGGTGTTGTCAGGGTCTGATATTAGTTCTCAATGGGATAACTAAAATAATTAATACAGGATAATGAAGATGCTAATGAAATTAGGTTTACTATTAATACACAGCAAGCATACATAATGAATTCACAGTTTCATTCTATTTCAAACATGAGCCTCTTTTGACTGGATTCAGTACTTCAGGTCAGTATAAGCGCTTACAAAGAAGACGATGAACCTGGGCCAGCATCTTGGCTTCAGCCATCACACTCACAGTGTTCTATTAGTGGGGAAATCCTGCACAGGTATTCTGGCCTAGAGCCAAAGCAGCACAAATCAGTGTCAGAAATGGACGGTCCCCAGTTTTCTTCTCCCCTGCAGTTTGCTGAGTCTCCATTTGTCGCCAAAGAGTGAGGCGATGCAGTGGTGGAGGAAACTGGATAAAACTGCCATATTTTTTTACTTCGACGGACAAAACCTCACATTCAGAATATAAACAACTGACTTGTAAAAACATAAAGCTACAGGTTAAAGGGTAAAGGAATAAGAATTTTCTTTCCTACAGAATATATGAACATAATAATTACTAGTTTGATTACAAGGCAGATTACAAAATGTAAAACAATGCAATCAGACATCCTAACCCTGTGGGCGGTGGGAAGTCAGAGGCGCCAGCGAGAAAGCAAGCGGAACAGGGGCTCAGGTGGCGGTGGCAGCGTCCCTCGGCAAAAGACTACCCACCCGGGCTTCAGTAAAATTGTCAAGCGTTGACCGGTTCCCGGTGATAAAAAGGTTGGGGACCACTGGTTTAGGTGACATTGTCATGGTGGAGTTTATTATTATTTATTTATTTATTTGAATCATAGAATACTAGAGTTGGAAGGGACCTCCTGGGTCATCTAGTTCAACCCCCCTCACAACCCTATTGCTCATCCACTGTAATCTGCCACTCCCTTGAACTTTCACATAATTAGTCTCTCCGTCAGATGGCTCTCCAGCCCCTGTTTAAAAATCTCCAAAGATGGAGAACCCACCACTTCCCGAGGAAGCCTGTGCCACTGAGAAACCACTCTAACTGTCAGGAACTTCTTCCAGATGTTTAGACGGAATTTCTTTGAATTAATTTCATCCCATTGGTTCTAGTCCATCCCTCCCGGGCAAGAGAGAACAACTCTGCTCCATCCTCTACCTTTTAAATACTTGAAGATGGTTATCAGATCCCCTCTCAGTCATCTCCACTCCAGGTTAAACGGATCAAGCTCCCCTAACCCTTCCTCATACATCTTGATCGCCAAACCCCTCACCATATTTATTTCCCTCCTCTGGACATGCTCCAGTATGTCTACATCTCTCTTCAGCTGTGGTGCCAAAACACAGGGGCTTTTTGCACGCCTTCAAAATAGCACAATGGTTGCCAATTGAAAACGCTACTGATTTGCTGTTATGCACAACGTCGTCGACAATCTGCCACACACCTGAAACCAATCTGCAAAAAGCGCTTCCTTGTAGCGCTTTCAGGGAAATCCCCAAAAGTGGATTCACCCTCCGGAAAGCGATACACTCCTGCAACCAATCTGCAACACTAGCGAAAAAGACCTGTGCGTTAACATTGTTGCGGTTTCTACAAAGTCTCTCCCCCTGGCTCTCTTCTCTGATCTTCCGGCTAAGCGATCGCCATTTTTTTTCTCCGAGCGAGCGGGGATAAACGCACCAGCGAGCCTCTTTCAGTTTAGAGGCTTCCCTGGCTTCAGTCCCTCCCCTTCAGTCACTAAGCACAAAGAACAGAGAAGCCCATTTGCTGATGTATTGTCCCTTTATTTTTTACACATTCATTCAGCCGAAAATCGGGCCCGTGAGAGGGGGGGGAGGGGGGATTTTTTTTTTTTCACTCAGAAGGAGCGTGGCAACGATCAAACAACAGCTCAAACACACCAGGCAGCTGGATGGGTCTCTCCGTTGCAACGAATTAACACAGATTCATTGCAATGGGTCTGTTTTTTTTTTTTTAAAAACCTTTCTTAAAGGGAAAGGGGCTGTTTGGGAGCATGCTAACGGCTGCCCATTGGCTGCTTGACAGCCAGGGGCGGGACGAGCTCGGCAATAGCGCTTCCTTTCTAGCGATTTCTGCCGAGACCGGAAGCCTGTGGGAAACGCTACAAAACGCAACTGGATTCCACTACAAAGGCAGGTATGCATAACGACGAATTCCACTATTTTAAATGGCGATTTTTCATTCAGTGACCAATTTGCTACAAAGATCCCGGTGCGTAAAGCCCCACAGTACTCCAAGTGAGGCCGAACAGAGCAGAGTAAAGTGGTACCATCACCTCCCATAATCTGGACACAATACTCGGTTTAATACAGCCCCAAATCTCATTTGCCTTTTAGCCGCTGAGTCACACTGCTGACTTATGTTCAATGTGTGGTCTACTAAGACTCCTAGATTCTTTTTGTACATACTGCTGCCAAGACAAGTCTCCCCAATCCTATATTGGTGTATATGATTTCTACCTAAATGTAGAACATTACATTTGTCCCTGTTGAATTTCCTTTTATTCACTTTAGCCCACTTTTCAAGCCTATTAAAATTATCCTGTATTCTGATTCTGTCTTCTGTTGTGTTTGCTACCCCTCCCAGTTGCAATCTGCAAATTTAATAAGTACCCCTCTAATCCCTTATCGAAATCATTTATAAATATGTTGAACAACACAGGCCATAGGACAGATCCTTGTCAGTCTTCTCTAAGAGTATGCTGAACCATTAACTAGTACCCTCTGGGTATGATTTGTCAACCAGTTATTGATCCATCTGACCGAATTAGGATTCACACTGCATTTTACCAACTTATCAACAAAAATATAATGTGGAACCTTATCAAAAGCTTTATTGAAATCCAGATAAACAATGTCCACAGCATTCTCCTGATCCAGCAAGGTAGTCACTTTCTCTCTGTTCACAGCTCTCTGTTCCAGCTGCTCAAGGACTGACTGTTTGATGATTTGTTCCAAAATTTGCTAGCTACAGATGTCAAGCTGATGGGTCAGTAGTTACCCGGATCCTCCTTATTTGCATTTCCCCCCCTCCGTTATTGGAAATTGTCTCATGGTGAGTTACAGTAATAAATACTTCACATTAAAGGTAAAACAATATAAAAACCCACAATGACTGGTGGCAAGCTAAAATCCCGATGTCCTACCCCAGCCTCCCACACAACATCTCAGGGGTCTGGGTGCCTGCTGTGTGGATGTAGCTAGATATGGATGGGCCTCTAGATCTTCCTTGCCCTGGCCTCAGTCTGGTGGATGAGCTCCATCTTGCAGCCCCTGTAGAATGTAAAAAAATTCCTGCAGGGCCCTAAGTTGTTCTGGGAGCTCGTTTTACAAGATCGGGGCCAGGACCAGAGAGGCCTTGGCTCTGGTCTAGGTGAAATAAACCTCCCTTGGGCCAGGAACCACCAACAAGTTAGTACCCACAGAGCACAAGGCCCTGTAGAGGGGGGGCATAAGGCAATAGGTGGTCCCTCAGATATGTGGGTCCCAGACTGCAAAGGGCCTTGAAGGTTAAAACCAAAACCATGAACTTGATCCAGTATGCAACTGGCAACCAGTGCAACTGCCTTAGCACTGGCTGGATATGGGCTCACTTTATTTTAATTATATATGTTGGCTTTCAGAAATGAAATAATTACATCTCAAAAACAAAGTATCAGAACTTACACACAGGGCTGATCTGCTTAATTTGAATTCTGCACATCCTATCCCTGTTTAATAGACTTTCTTGAAAGAAAAATCCTTTTATAACACTTACCTTTGAAGACCTAGTTGCTATTTGCTTCCCCAACAAACTTTCTCATAAGACACGTATGTTTGCTATACTTTGGTTTTCCATCCATATAAACTAGATTAAGAGGTTGCATTTAACAGGGAAAGGGAAAGCATTGGCATACCTTGATAATGGGTACCAAATAAGTGCAGAAGTGGTCTAATACTGCTAGATTAGATTTTGAGATTAGAATGCATGGTTCTGTTGGTCTATTTTAGTAAAATACCATAAAAACAGTATGATGAAAATAGATAGATTGATTCTTATAATAAATATGATCTGGATGCTAAGACCCACTTCAATTAATGTCAGGTACTCAAGAAGAAAAGGAGATGAAACAAAAAAATCTCAGCACTGAACGCAAATGTGGCAAAGAAAGCAGAGAGACATGGAAAGTCCATGAAATTTTAATATGTTGGCCATTAGAGTACACCATTTATTTCTAATACCAATATAACAAGGATGTCTAAGTACAGTAGCATGTGATGATTTGCTCATCATAATGGTTCTGTCATAAATCTCTTTGATCATGATTAGTGAAACACTGTCTGTGCCTTCCCTGATAGTTCTGAGGCAAATTATTGGAATAGCAGATTGGGTATTTGGATAGTGAGGTGTGATTTTTGAAAATCATTTTCCCCTTAGAGAAGAGCCGCCTAACTAGCAACCAACCACACTAGCAACAATAAAAACTACTGCAATATAATGGTGTATGTCATTGCTTAACAAAAATAGACACAAAACAATCATGTGGAAAGGTCATGGAAATCATCAGTTTTGGGAATATGGTATAAGGAACATGACTTAAATCTTCCAGTAAAAGCAAGTCTTGGAAAATATTTGAACCAGGCACACAAAATGATCTTCATTTGCAGTTTCTTAGCAAGAGGCACAGTGCCAGACAGTGCTTGATTTACAAATGCAGGGCATAACCTTTCCTAATTGGAGAACTGTTCCAAAACATAACATGCATAGTCATTTCAAGGAACTTACCTACAAATGGAAAAGATAACTTCCTAAAGTCTAATTAAATAAAAGCTACACTTGGAGTTCTTGATTGTTAGATATGAACCCCACAGAATGCCACTGTGGCTCCTGATGAAAAGAGAAGGGGCAGGACCTGCATTTCATCTCCTCAGAGTAATGAAAGAGCAGTAAGGTGGAAGTTTAGAAAAAGAAAAACCTAAGTAATCAAACACAGGTAACAACAATGCTTCCTTTTAGTTCTGCAATGGCTGTGTCACAATTTTTGATTCAGAACAGCATGCAGAAATATGTGTTTAAAAATCTGTTTCTTAAGAATGGGAAAGAATTTTAAGAGCTCAGATGAAATACACACATGAAGATATCTTATATGGCATCAGACCACAGGTCCATCAAGGGCTGCGTCCACACATTTGCAATCTTTAAACTGCTCCTGCGGAGTGGAAGGAATAAAGGAGTAAGGGAAAGTGGGGAGAAGTTAAGGCGGGCCCTGTCCGGGATAAAAACTAGACTCCTGATTCGCTCCTCCGAATGGCACTCGAGGGCCAAGTGGCCAATTGGCTACTTGGCCCATCCTCCAAGGAGCGCTCCGGGGAGTCCATCGGGAGACCTCGTGGAGGTCCTGCTGCAAGTCTCAGCCGGCCAGGTGGGTGGGGGGGCGGGCCTGGCCTTCTCCCGGCCCCGGGAAGAGCCCGCAAGTCTCGGCCGGGTGGGTGGGGGGGCGGTTCTGGCCTTCTCCCGGCCCTGGGAACAGCCTCGCCGCGTATGCGACGCGGCGATGTTCTTCCCGGGGCCGGGAGAAGCACGTAAGTCTTGGCCAGGGGGCTGGGGGCAGGGCCGGAGGCAGCCTCGGTGCGCCAAGGCTGCTGCCGGGGCCGGCACAAGCCTCCGAATCACTGCTGGGGGGAGGCGGTGCGCTCCAGCCTTCTGCCGGCCCCAGCAGCTGCCTCGCCAGGGGCCGGGGCTGGGGCTGGTAGAAGGCTCCGTGATGCTGGCGGGGGGGAGGGGGGGCTCCAGCCTTCTGCTGGCCCCGGGAGCGGCCTCGCCATGACGAGACCGCTCCTGGGGCCGGCAGAAGCCTTTGCGTCACTGCTGGGGGATGGGGGTGGGCGCCAGCCTTCTGCCGGCACCGTGAGCGGCCTCGCTGGGCCGAAGCCACTCCTGGGGCCAGCAGAAGCCTCCAGGATGCTGCCAGGGGGGGCCACCGCAAGCTTCCTGCCCGCACCGGGAGCGCACTCGCCGTAGCCAGCCTGCTCCCAGGGACGGCAGAAGCCTCCGGGTCACTGCCGGGGGGTGGGGGTGGCTCCTGCCCTTCTGCCGGGGCCAGCAGAAGGCTCTGAGATACTGCTGGAGGGGTGGGGGTCATCGCCAGCCTTCTGCCGGCCCCAGGAGCAGCCTCGCCACCTCACAGATGCGTCGACCCTGTGCCTGGGTCGCCAAAATGCCCCCCAGCACGGCCAGGTGGCTTCGCCACCCCATCCCCTGGGAAGCCTTCACCCTGCGGGGGTCCTAGCGCCCATTTTATTCCTTATTAAAATGGGCTTTAATTCTAGTAGAGCAATAATTTTCAAGTGAATTTTTGTATGTTGATAAATTGTGAATGACTGCTATAGTTCAATGACAGCACACTATCCAGTCAGGTGTGGATGCTGCCAAGTGGGCTTTGTCTGCAGGCATCTCATGTAGAGGTGTTACACATCACCTGCTACTTGCACTTTAACTAGAGATGCTGGGAATTGAACCGAGGACTTCCTGTAGGTAAAGCAACTTCCTTTTGCTTCTGTAGGACTGTAGGACCAATTGCCTTCCAGGAATGAGATGTAATAGGCTAATGTGGCAGAGTGGCTAGTGAATAAGGTTGCCTAGTACCACTCCCCCCCCCCACCACACTCTTCTTGGTAAAATGAGGAACATGATGAGTCTGGCTATATAGCATCAGCTGATATGTCTGGTCAAGTTCACCCTGAGTGCTAATTTGTTGTGCTGACCTACGGACAGATTCCAGGCAGAGGAATAAAAGATGCAATTTTTATGGAATAGCCGGCTTACTCAGCTAATAAAGTACAGGTAAGGAACCACAATTCACTGGCATGATAGACAGCCTGCCTTAGCTTGTTCAACAGTGGCTCCCCACAAGCAGCAAGGATCAGTGCTTATCGTTATGAGGTTTGTGTCAGTCCTTTTTCTATTTTTCTTTCTGATAGACTATGCTGTTTTAATGTTTTAATTTATGCGGGGGGTATTTTTTATTGTAACCCACTGCAAGATGATTTAGAGAGCGGTGGGTAAGAAATCTAATCAATAAAATAAATATAAATATAAATAAATTGGATTTATGAAATCTGAGTTACAGTTCCCTGAAATTACCCATAAAGCACTTTCCTGGAGGTACCGTCTCTGTATATCCATTTTTGTGGAGATTGAGGGCTGAAGTGGGAACGTTGTACTTTGTAATTGCTTATGTAACACCATGATGTCATAGAATTGGAAGGGGTCGTACAGACCTCCTAGTCCTACCCCCTGCTTAATGCAGGATCAGCCGAAAGCATCCATAATAAGTATCCATCCAGACACTGCTTAAAGACCTCCAGTGAGGGGGACCTCACCACCTCCTTAGGCACCACTTCACTTTCACATTTTTTGATTTGCAGTAAAGGGGAAAGAAAAAATGGGGTGGGGATGGAGTTGGATCCTACAGATCTATTACATCAACTCTGGATGTTTTCTCCAGCACAAGGAGACCTCTACCAGTGCAATGAATTAGTACAACAAATCTGCAGAATTCAACCTGTGGTGCTGAATAGACTGGATGAATGATACCAGTATGCAGGTGTGAGAAATGGTGAATATTCTGTAAAATACCAGCTTGGCAGGGGGTAATTATGGGGACTTCACAAGTACTATTTTTAATAGCACTTGTGTTTAGTTTACCTTTATTGTTGGTTGAGATGCAATGGGAAGTTAAAAAAAATCCCATAACACATATGAACAAAAGATTAATGGATTGTGTTAAAGCAAAGAGAGAGAATAACATTTGTAAATGACCTACACAGTTTCTTTCAGCTCTTCTTAATTTTTTTCTAGAGAATAGTATGAGTCTTTCACACCTTCTTTAGGACCTGCTGTTCTGTAATTGCTTTTAACCTTTAAGTCTCTCAGGCTTACAAACATATTTGTTATAGTACTCATGAATATTTCATTAAGGCTTTTGAGGTTTCTAGTGTTACTGATATCCTTTAATTTTCTTTTCTAAATTATTTACATATCTCAGATCCAGCAGTCTTAGGGACATTGCACTTGCAAAGGAGGTCTGAACAACCTGTCCTCTGTTTGTAAGTTGATTCTAGGTCACATGTAAAAAAACAAAACCAAACCAGAAACTAGGCACAGCCATTTCTAAAAGTTCATGATCTTTGATTTTACAAGCTGTTTGTGCAATTACTATAACTAACAATATGACAGATATACCTAGAGTGATCACATGGTCACAAGATCCACAAATTCAATGGACTTGGACTCTGAAGATGGCTATCCCATTTCTCCAATTCAGTGTTTTTGCGATTAGGATCTCAGGAGAACTTCGAAGTTTGACAGGAACATCTAAACCTTCTAATTCTTATATCCATAATAACACGTATTCTACTAATGACTGATTTCATTAATCCCATTCATTTGGGTGGTATTTGAGAGCAGTTCACTTTATAGTAACAGATTCTGAGTAGTCACTTTGACCTTCCAGAGCAGTTTTTAAGCAAGTCAGAGTCCATTGGATTTAAAAACATATATGAACACTGTCATGATTCTGTTTCATAGATACTTTATTCTTGTATGTTTGGCCTCACCAATTCCTTTTGAATAAGAAGGCATCCATATATCATTTCCACTGGAAATTTTACAGGGCCCCCATAAGCAGAGCTATACCCTTCTACACGTGTACACCTCAAAGGATTTAAAAGAGTATAACTCTCTTGCTCAAATATTTCTATTTGCAAGTTTAGGCATACAACCTTTTTCAAGACAGTCTAAACAGAAATCCCCCTCTGGTTTGGTGTGTGGAATATAGTGAGTCTGTTATGCCTGCACTTACCACATGGTTAGACTTGATGGCTTAGGGTTTCCCAGGGATGTTACCGATTGTTTGGTCGATTTAATCGTTTTACTTTTTAATTGTTTTAATTGTTATTATATCTATTAATGTTGCAAACCACCCTGAGATGGCAGGCCAATAGGGATGGTCTAGAAATCTGATAATAAATTTTAAAATTAAAAAAATAAAATGGCAACATATCTCAGTTTCTGCTCAGTTGGCAATTTTTCCTACAACCAATAACACACAGTATATCTTGAAATATCATCACTGAAAGGTAATATATAAGTAGATGCTGGTTTGAAAGATCCACATAAATCAGTGTGAAGTAGCTTAAATAGCTGCTTGGAGCATCTCTGACTTCGTTTGGGAATAGAAGGCTGAGTTGCCTTTCCCTTTATACAACTTATACACTATTGATTATCATTGGTGCACTTGCTTAGATTGGTACCTATAACTAAATCCTTTATTTCTGTCCACATGTCTACTATTTTCATTGACACTGACCCCATAGTGACCATGTTCTTCCACACTCATTACATATTTCTGCAACAAAAGGTGAGAAAACCTGGTACATACATTGCTATTGCATTCTGTCAATATTCAGTTGCTTTTCAATTGTGACATTATATCAATTTTCAATATAAAGGTGTTCAATTGCTGCTTAAAAATGAAAAAAAGGCCACGGTGGCTTGGGGAAGAAGTAGAAAGCTGTTACTGAGGGTCTTGGGGTGGGAAAGTGTGGAGAAACCTGCCATAGGCCCATTATGCACGGCCGCCAAAACGGCGATTTTGGGTCACATGGAAAACACAGAGGGGGAAGACGCCAAGCAAACCAGTTATGCACGGGACGGGGCGCGATGGTGGCAAAACCCGGAGCGGCGGGTGTCGAGGCGTTGATGTGGAGCCAAGGGGAAGCGAGGTGAGTGTGCCTCTGTGTTGGCGAGCGTCGGAGGCGGAGGCCAGGAAGGGTGGAAGCAGCCTGCGCAGGCGCAGCCCTGCCGGGTTTGTCAGGTATGGAGGGGGAGGAAGCATGTTTCCCCTTCCCCTTAGTTTACTCCCAGTTCGCCTCTCCCCTTCTTTGCTGCCCCGGTTCCTCTGCCCCATAGGTTTCCCCTTTATATTGTTTCCCCTACTTTAAGCTTTGTATTGTATATTTGTGCTTTGTTCAGTCACACTGTTTTATAAAGTTTTTGTATTTTCTTAGAGACCTCGCCTTCATTCTCGTTTGTGGTTGGGGTTGCATTTGGGAATGGGTGGGAGGTGGGTGGCCAGTCTCTCTGCCGTCCTTAGCTGCGGTGATCCCCTCGCCCCCCTTCCACTGTGAGCTCTCCGGCCGCCTTTCAGTACGTGTTCCCTTGGGTTCCCCCTGGCCTGCGCCGCCGTTCGTTCCAGCAGCCGCTTGAGCGGTCGCGCTGCCTCCGACCCTCTGTCCTCCCCGATTATGCATGTGGTCAATTCGGCGCCTCCTCCGGTTGCGCCCTGATCGCCCGGGAAGCTGCGCTTTCTTCCACGTTCCGCTAACATGGCTTTTTCGGCGGTGTGCACCGATTCTGCGGCCGGTTGCAGCCAACTCCGTGCATTATCAGTGATTTTAGTTGCCACCATTCCACCCCGAACGCGCACTAAAACCCCCATGCATAATGGGTCATATGGAAGCTCTTTTGCTGCTGCTCTATTTTGGCAGCCAGCACAACAAGCATGTCCCCATTATCTGTTCAGTTTACCTACTTTTATGGCAACTGTTATGATCTGTTTTATATTTTTTCTCTCTATGCTTTACCATCACCAGTTGTTGTTTTCAGTTTGAATATACGTATCTTATTTTGTTATTTTAATAAAAATATTGGGAGTGTGGATTGTGAGGATTATAGAATGTGAGGATTATAAACATTTACATTTTAAAAGCAGCATACCTAAATGGTTACTCTAGTATGCCATAAAGGTCAACAGACAGTAGATGTCAAAAGGAAGTGGTCACTTTTGAATCTCTAGCTTCACTATTTTACAAGGCTGGTTGGCAACAGCTCAAAGTAATTTGTTTTAGCACAACAAACCTCTTGGACAAGTTGTCCTAAAGTAACCGGGCCAGACAAAGACAAACTCTTTTCACATGCAGCAACTTCTTAAGCACTGTGAGCTCCCTCTGTTTGGCGTTACTGATCCGTTAGTCTAAACATGGTACAAGGCAGTTTGATGGGAATCGCTTCCAGTAAGAGAGGATGTTTCCTCAGCAGTTTTCAAGTTGGCTCTGACTCAGGCATTCTCAGGAGACCCTATTTAACTGATCATTAGGGAGACAGCAAAAAGGCATTGAGGAATTTCATAACAAAGATGAGTATCCTATAAAAGACCTCCAGAGAATCTTCCTGGCCATGGACTCTCGGCTTGCTTGAAAGATTTTATTAATGCTGTTGAAAAAGTAGTACTGTAATCCATCCATTATTTGTGCATAATTTTAAAGGTGCTGTATTGTATTTGTTCCAACGATATGATGAACTGCTCTGCTTGTAAAATGTTGCATTCAAACAAACCATAATGAAATGCTTAAAGACGATTAACTCTCTTTATTGGAACACATTAATCGATGCAAAAAGAGTTACAGTTGCTAAATGCTTGAAAGTCAGAAATATTTTAATTATTCTAGGCAATTTTTTTCTCCTGGCTTAATATGCAAATTGACAGTTTAAATAGCCTGGAAGTTGGACACTTTCTTCATAAAAGCCACCGCATTCCAAGTTCCTGATGGCATTGTATCATTAACCCTGTTCAAGCTTTTCTTCATTCAATCAGTACCTTTTAACAAAAATCTAATTAATTCCAACATATGGTAGGTTGGTTTTGCATGAGAACTGGGCAGAGATACTTCTGCATCATATTCCAGATACATCTCTGTATCATACACCTTCACTACAGAAACATTCAACAAAAATTAATATCCCTATCAAAAGGTTTAGGGCAGTCTTCAACAGACTCCTCCCTTCCCAAATCATTTATTTCAATGGAGAAACATTTTTTTTAATGATAGAGTTGGAAGGGACGTCATGGACCATCTAGTCCAACCCCCTGTACTATGCAGGACACTCACATCCTAATCGCTCATCTACTGTAACCTGCCACCCCTTTGCCTTCAAAGGATCAGCCTCTCCGTCAGATGGCTATCTAGCCTCTGTTTAAAAATTTCCAAAGATGGAAAACCCACCACCTCCCGAGGAAGCTTGTTCCACTGAGAGACTGCTCTAACTATCAGGAACTTCTTCCAAATGTTTAGATGGAATTTCTGTTGAATTAATTTCTTCCCATTGGTTCTGGTCTGTCCCTCTGGGGCAAGAGAGAACAATTCTGCTCCATCCTCCATATGGCACCCTTTTAAATACTTGAAGATGGTTATCAGATCCCTCTCAGTCGTCTTCTCTCTAGGCTAAACAGCCCAAGCTTCCCCAACCGTTATTCATATGTCTTGGTCTCCAAACCCCTCATGTAGCTCTTCTTAGGATTGCACCATGAATTGGAAACAAAATACTACTAACTTATTTAAAAACAGATACAGAACAGTATCACTTATGTAATATCACTATAGCTATTACTTAATTGCTTACTTCAGTATTAACAATCATGATGCAGAAAGGTTTATGTTTATGAGTGAAATCCATTATAAAATGCAATTAAATGGCCTAAGGCCAAGGTGTAAAGCCTATCAGCACTCCCATAAACTATGTAATCCCCCCCAAACTTTTTATTGGTTTGTTTTGATACTGTAAATTATAGTGTGTCATAAAACTAGTTAGTCACTTAAACAAACGAAGACTGTGCACCCTAAAATATTTATTTATTTTAAATGGCTGGATTGTAATAATCAAAACCCCAGTCAGTCAGTCAGTCAGTGAAGATGCCCTAGACTATCCAGTGGACTTGCTAGCATATGGGCAGTGTTGGCCTTGTTGAAGCTAGTAAAGGGGAGACTCAGTGCTGGGGGAGCCTACTCCTCCATATGCAGCCAGCTGGGCGACCTTGGGCTCGTCACAGCCTGGATAGAGCTGTTCTCACAGAGTAGTTCTGTCAGAGCTCTCTTATCCCCACCTACCTCACAGGGCGTTGTTGTGGGGAGAGGAAGGGAAGGCAATTTGAGACTTCATTGTGTAGTGAAAAGCAGGGTATAATCCCCACACTCACCAATTCAGTACACAGCTATTAGGAGGTATGATACCATGGTAAGCTGCAACTCTGTCATGGTGAGTGATGGTAACTTCTTCTGGGCTCATGAGTTAACTGTGGTATGCCTCATGGGTTACATTATAAACTGAAGATGATATTTGTAATAACCAAAATTCTGTTTTTTAGATTATGATAGGTTCACAACCCCTAGGTAGATAGATGTACATCAAAGAACTGCTAGGTAAGAAAGCTACATTTTCAGGTTTTCAAAATGTTACTGGAAAAAACTTGGGTTGTTTCAGATAGCTCTCTGAGACCATTTCCACACTGGAAACGTTGCTGCCTTAGCAGGAGCAGAAATCCAGGGCGGATGAGGTACATCAGACCCTTTCCACACTGAAGGCTTTGTGCCAGGCTGCAGGCTGGAGTTTGAGTGGAGGCAGGTTGCCCTGCCTTTTCCTGCTCCCGCACAAGGGAGAATTTGGCCTGGAGCACTTTGTCTGCCTTGGATTTGCGCTCCCAAATGGAAGCTGGGGAAGCGAAGTTCCCGGTGTGGAAACAGTCTCAGAGGGGATTCATATTAACCACAGAGAAGAGTTCAGTTAACTCTGTAGAGGTTATTCAGCATCATGTCCCAAAACATATAGTAAAGGATTTTGTATGAACTAGGTCAAAAACTTTGCTGGGGAGAATTAGTAATTTCTACACTTGGATTAAATAATCATTTTGGCATCATTCATTTGTTCAGAAAGCTGTTTCGCTCCCAAATCTCATCTGCATCAACATTTTGTATTTTATGTTACACAGAAGGAGTACAAAACAAAGCTAACCACACAGACCACGGCTTAGTGTATGTCAAGCCGCTGTATGAATATAATTGTTAAAGTAAATATGAGGCACTGCTAAATAAGTGAGATATAATTAAGGCCACTGCTGTTCCTTGGGTGCCCTCTGTTTGCGTAAATATGCTTCAGCTTGGTTTTGTGGCAAACCTCAAGTATTTGACTGCAGCCTTGGGGCCATTGTCAGATACAATATGATATCATTCATTTTGCTCCTTGGCATTTTTTCCTTTCAGTGCTGCAATACAGCACATACAATGGCTTATGATAAAAAAGAAGGTGAGAGCCACAAAGCTACAAAGCTGTAGAAAAATATTAAATCCCCTCACCCATTCTATCACGACTTTGGTTGTGAGGCACTTGAAAGAACTTTACTAGGCTGTCTTCCCAAGCAGTTAGCCAGAGCATTCATATGGTTTCAAATAGCTTCAACAAGCTAAGTTCTCAATTTAAAACTGGCCCAGTATTCATTGCTCAGTAGACTTGATTGCTTTAAGTTGTTGACCCTAAATGCAGTTTAAACTAAGGTGATCAGATTTTAACATTGGTAAAGCGGGACACCACTGGCAGGGGGGGGGGTTCTCGATTTAAAATTAGGTCTATATGGAGCAACAAAAAGTTTCATAGAACACACAGAACACAAAAATAGTATTGTAATATATATTTTTTTATTTCAACATAAGTACAGTTTGCCAGGTGCTCCCAGATGTCCCTCCAAAAGTGGGACAATCTAGACACCTTAGTTTAAACTGGGACTTCATAAACATATTTAAATCCAGAATTTGTGTATGAATGATCTGAGTTTTTTGATCATGATTATTTTCCCTGAATTATTTTATGTGAAAGTTTTCACTCAGAGTATCAAGTAATGGCCTCCTCTATCTCAGCAACAAGACACCAATTGAGGGAAATACATTATGGATTTGGCTGTGTTTATTAGCATGAATAGGCCTGTCACTGATAAATTTGATTGCATCATTAGGGATTTAACAGAAGGGCTTAGCTATTGTTAGTTAGTGGAATGGAATTCATCTCCAGTCTTTGGAACATGAAACATCTCCAGTTTTGGAAGACATTAGAGGGATGCCAAGAACAGTGCAGCAAACATGCCAGAGAGGTGACAGCCTTGTATGACAGCAGTAGTCACTTGTGAGCTGAGCCTCAAATGTCCTTGCCTTGCCACTCTCTAAGATTAAGAGCTGTAAAACAGGTTTGGAGCTGTTCAGTATTGCTGTGTGGGGTGGAGTTCTATAGCCTTTTGCCTTAAAGGAACTTTTGCATAGTGGGTGGAATCAATTCTCCACCAGGGTTGTAGAAAGGTGTGTCAGGTAATTAATTTTGCAAAAAAGGGAATTGGACTTATAGGTTACCCCTCTTTTACAACGTCTCAGCATGGGGGGGGGTGATCCATATCCATTAAGGCTGAGTGAAAATGCACATGTGCAAAAATAAGGTCATGAGCATGGAATTAAAAAAATGGCAAATGGTAATCAGTGGCTGCCTCATAGGGATAGGCCCAAACTGAAAAAAATGCAGTTCATTCATTCATGGTGTGCCCAGTTTGTGAGCCATGACCCATCCTGGCTTTTTAGCCTCAAACAAACTGGTTCAATTCATGAGGTCTCCCCCCAGCATCCTAGAGAAACCAAACTCACAGGAGTTCCCCAGCTGACTCTACTTTAATTGTCCTCTAAATTAGATGAGCAGTGGAGTTACAGGGATTTGAGTTACATCCTCCCATAAAGGTGCCCCCAGGAAAGTTCTTTCTGGGGAAATTACTAGTTCAGGAGTGCCTTGGGCAAGGCATGCACACTCATTCTAATCTAATTCATAGGATTCTTGTGAGGATAAAATGAAGCAGAAGAGAATGATATAAGCTGCCCTAGGTACTTGATGCCTACACATCAATGAAGTAGTAGTAGTAGTAGTAGTAGTAAATGTAGCTGAAGATGGCAGGAACAGTAGGTTGGTTGGTTAGTAGGAATGAGAGAGGGAAGCAAAGAAAGCAATGGATATGGGTGGTTGCCAGATGAAGAGAAAGAAGAACTCATATGAGGAAGGCTACAGGGGAAAATGAGGTACCCTATGCAAGCGCTTATGCATCCACATTGCAATTGGACTTGGTCAAGTGGCTGACACCATGTAACTGGGCCTGGCCCAGTGGTGGCACTGTGCAACTGGGGTCAACTTAGTAACCTCACAACCATACAATTGTTTTTTGAGAAATAACTATAATGTGCATCATCTGTAAGGTAGTTTTATCAATGTATCAGTATATGCTGACTGATGTTTCAATTAATAATATTGTTGTATTCATTGACCATAATTTTTACCATTGAAATAAGATTAATTTATTGTTACTTTATATATTTCCATATGCTGTAGATTTAACCTGTATAGGTTTACTCTGAAATTGTTCCCACTGTGTTTATTGGAGGCTTATTCTCAAATAAGTGTACACAAGATTGCTCCCTTAAACAGATTGTTTTGCTGATACTGAATTGAACCCTGAACTCTCCCCCCCATAAGCCTTTAAAATGAATTTACCCTGCACGTATAAGATAAGTGAGAGTGAGAGAATTCCTGAACTGGAGTGCTTAAGCTGCAAGAGTGAACAAGGAACTGCAGATGTTCTGTCAGGGTGTGGTGGTTGGTTTAGAACATAGAGTCCACTCAAGTATTCCTGTCAGTGCCTGGCTCTACTGCCAGTTTCTAAAGCATTGTTCCTCTCCGCCCACATATGTGGAACACACACACAGCAACAGCAAGATTTCCCAGAATGAAGCTGGCAAGGAATATACACCACATTTAGTTTTCACTTTTAAGCTGGAGCTTTAGCAGTTTTTAAAACTGAGATACTGTTTGTACAAACCTTCAGATATGTTGACATTGGAGGCAAAGTTTAAAGAAGGTAGTCAGTGAGAAGGTAGACATCTTAATAATTTGGTTCTCATCTCTGGATAAGTAGCTATCGAAGCTTTTCAATAAGACTGGGTTGACAATTTGCTTTTCACTTTCCCTTTTCCATACAGCAAACAAGACTGCATTAATTTTTTTTTAATTTAGATTTTTATACTGCCCTTCCCTACGGCTCTGGGCGGTTTACAGAAAACATTTCAGAACATTTACATGAAACAGATCAGTATCAATATAACAAATTAACAACAATGCTCTAATCCATGTATTACTAAAGCATAAATTACAGCAACATTGAATGCTCCAGTACACATAAAAAGAGTTAGGCGGATATTTTGAGTTGGATGGCCATGTCAGATAAAATCTATTTAAATAAAACCAATCAATTATTTTTTTCAAAAAGAGGAAGTCAACAAAGCAGGCAGGCAACAGTGGAGCAAAACCATCATGTTCTTATGGTATACATTTAGAACACTGAAACCACTGTACTGTGAAAACCCTTGAAAATGCAACCACTAAAATGTATCAGTTCTCTGTGGTTAGACCTCAGGTACCACCAGCTTTACCCACTGCATGGTAGTACCTCAGTGACTGTCACACAGTGCATGCAATCATTTAAAAACGGGCAAGCCTGATTAGACGAACCACAAGCTAGAAAAAGACAAGCTGCCTTAGAAAATTAACATGGGAACATAGTTTACCCTCTGTGTTATACAAACTCCATAATCATGTCTGTGAGTAGGGTGATATTTTAAATAGATAAGGTATATGCCAGTTGTAGACTCCATGAGCTCTAATGAGAGCAGCTCTGTTGGCTAAAGTATTTTAATGAAAAGTTCAGTTTATTTCTGTAAAGAGTTTACTAATTTAACTACCTAAAATCAGCAGTATATACCAATACCTTCAAACCACACTTCAATGATGTAATAAGCTCTGGAATTATACTGAAGGCTCAAGACGGGTGACCTAAGTATTGTCTGGGCTGATGTATATATACATGCACAGAAATTGTGAAACTTCAAACTCCTTTGGTTTCTAATGTTTTGCCTGAAGAGGGCCCTCCCACACATTTCTGTCGATTTTAATGGCAAGTTTATCTATACTTGACCCACCAAGAAATTTCCCTGAGAAGGCTCAGTGAGTAACTAACCAAATACACTTTGGGGAGATTTATTTACTGTACAAAATAGCACATCATGGGGCCTCCTGCCTCACCTCTTGGGTTCCTCACCCCCCCCATTTTCTTAGGCTAGTCATACGTTCCTGCAGGTCAGAAAAAAGATAGCTGGGATGGGTGGGGTGGGGTTTGGGTTTTTAGTTTTAATTTTTAGGATGTTTTTAAATTTGTCTTTTAATTTATGTTATAAACTGCTTGTGGAGAAGGGGGTGTCTATAAATAAAATAGTAAACAAACAAATAAATAAATAAGGTTATACTGGTGAGACAAGATCTTGATGGATAGATTTTTTGTGACTAGTACACCAAATCTTGCTGTGGTAACATCTGTAAACCGCCCGTGGCGCCGCGGGTGCCATGGACTAAATAAAACAGTAAGGGGTTCTGGGGCGGGATGAGTCCGGGATGAGGAAGGGTCCAGATTGGACCCTTCCTCATGACAGACAATCGGAGGGACCAATCGGCAGGTGCGAAGCACCTGCCGATTGGTCCCTCCGATTCCCAGCCCCAGGAACTGCGAGCCGCGCGCAGCATGGCTCGCAGTTGCTCCCAGCCTGATGTGGTGAGAGGCACGAAGCGCCTCTCGCCGCGTCAGGCTGCCGCCTGAGGGAGCCCCCGGCAGTCGCGCGGAGCGCGGCTGCCGGGGGCTCCCTGCCCGGCGGCCTGATGTGGTGAGAGGCGCGAAGCACCTCTCGCCCCGTCAGGCCGCCGCCGCAGCAACCCCAGGACTCCTGCAAGCCGCCAAAAAAGAACCGCCGCCCGGGAAGTGCGATGGCCGAAGACAAACAGCAGAGATGCGTTGGGGAAGGCGCTGCCCAACAGGCGCCTCTCTGGGGCCGTGTCTCCTCCGTGATGCCTGGCCTCCTCGCCCACGGTCCTCGCCCTGCGGGTCCTTCCCGCAGCCAGACCCACGAGCCCCAAAAGCGTCAGCGGCGGTGTCCCGGAAGGCAGCCAACGGCCGAACAAAGGCCGTGGGACAGGCCCCCAGCGACGGAGTCCGAGCTGCCTTCCCGCAGCCGGACCCACGAGCCCCAGCAGCAGCAGCAGCAACGTCCCCCGAGCCAGCCAACAGTCGCAAACAAGCCTCGGGGAGGGGGCTGGCCAGCAGCCGCCTCTCCGCCCCACGTCTCCTCCGTGCTGCCCGGCCTCCTCGGCCACGCCCCCGCCATTAACAGCCAGGACCAGCGCGAAGCCGGTGAGTGGACCTGGGGTTCTGACTCGCCTTGGGAGGGAGGACCGCGGCGCCGCTTTTCGGGGGGGGGGTTCTGAGAGAGGGGGTGGGTGGGTGGGTGGGAGCATGTCCCTTACCCTTCCCCCTTCTCCCCTTTCAAAGCCCGCCCAAAGACTGCAGGTAGTCCCCCCCCCCAAACCCACTCTCACTGCTAGCGCCCATTGCATTTCGAACTGCAATGGGCTTGATTACTAGTTAGTTTCATAATACAATTATTAAGAGTTGCCCCTGTGTGTTTAGAATAGAACAAGTGAGGAACTCACGAGGACTTGATGGGGGGGGCAATTTCATCTTCCCATGTACCCCCTTCCTTACATCAGTTCTTTTTTCTCTTCTCCTGGGAGTCCCCACACCCTTTCCTCTTTTCCTGCTTCTTTCTCTCTTTCCCACTCACCAACCAACCAATCTATCTGCTCCTACCACACTTAATTGTATAATTTATTTACTTCATGTTAACCTCACCTTTATAATCAGCTGCTTAAATCACCCCCGTCATCCATTTTATCATCAACCATTTATCAACAACCAAGATTAGTTTGGGAAAGTATGACTTGCTTAAGGTCACTCACTTAGCTTCTATGGAATAGCGTGGATTTGAAACCCAAATCATAAGACTCCTATCCCACATTGGTTCTAAAATCTTCCTCCTTTTCTTCCCATGGCAGCCTCTCCCTAGGCCAAGAATGGCCAAGTTTCAGAAGTATAGTTGCTCAGATGTGTGGTGGGCAGTCATTCCCATCCAAGTTGTGCAAGTTGTATAGAAACTGCCAATGGGCCCAGGAGAGTTATGTGGCATCATTATGTGTCTAGCCAACTCCACTCTTGGGTGAGTTGTGCAAACTGCATGTGAGTAAGTTGCTTAGTGGTTGCTGCTGGACCCTTGCCACAAAGACTGTTTATGCACTGGAGGTTTCATGCTGAGCTGCAGGCTGGAGTTTTAGTCGTGGCAGGTTGCCTCACCTCTTCCTGCACCAACAAGGGGGAGCATTTGGCTTGGTGCACTTCATCCACCCCCGATTTGTGCTCCTGAATGGGAGCTGGGGCAGTGAAGTTCCCAGTGCATAAACGGTCAAAGAGTCTTCCCTTAATGACAGGAGGATTTCTAAAATCCCAAACAAATAAATACCAGAAAACTAGATCCATGATTCTTAAAGGTCCTCCTCATTAGAGAAGAGCACAAACTGCTCAAAAACTAAAGTATAAATAAAAAATAAGCAGAGGTCACAGAGGTAGGATATTTACATATGTACTAGTCATGTTTAGGTACTACCACTGCATTATTGTATTCTCAGACGTTTCCTTTGTCTTGTTTGTATAGCACAAACTTAAATTTGTCATGGTCAAATTTGGTCAAAAAGTCAAATTTGTGGGAGTTCTTCCACCAAGAATGCTCATGAGGTTTTTAGTGTGGTTTGTGGCAGCTTGTTGCGAATGGCTACATTTTGCAGACAAATTCATGCCAATCAATTAAACTGTTAAAAAAATCCAAGGCAACAGTGGGGGGTGGAATTCTCCACCTTTGGGAACACCAATAGGAGCCTTCCAAAGCTTAAAAGACTCTGCGGGCTGCCAATAACAGAGGTTCCATTATGGTCCATATGCTTAAATGGCTGTCTATTGAGCTCTCATCCCTCCCCTTCCTCACAAAATTTTCTGATAGCAGAGACCCTTCAAAAGATCCTGGATATTCTCAAGTCTCTCTCTCTAATAGTCACTTTAGACACCTAAGAAACCTTATTTAAGACCCTGTCAGAAGTTTGCAAAGAACAGCAAAAATAGTTCTGTTTCTTTTTTTATATATATATATAATTTTATTATTTATCTTAACACCGCCCGTGGCGCCACGGGCGCCACGGACTAAATAAAACGGTAAGGTGTTCTGAGGCGGGATGTGTCCGTGATGAGGAAGGGTCCGGATTGGACCCTTCCTCTGGACAGACAATCGGAGGGATCAATCGGATCAATCGGATTTGTGTTCAGGCTTATCAGTCTTCCTCATATATACGCTTTACTCGCATCCCAGACCGTGGATAATGGAATCTCTTTGGTGCAGTTAAGCTCGAAGAATTATTTTAAGTCAGCTTTGCACAGATTCAGATTCTCTTTGTCTTCTAAGATATATTCATTAATTCTCCATCTTCACATACCAGCTCTGCAAAAGGAAAATTCTGCCCATATTGGGTTGTGATCTGCAAAGGTATTAGGGAGTATTTCCATATTTGCCACTTTTGGTAATAACGATTTTGAACACCAGCATTGGTCTATTCTGGAGTATGAGGAGTGTCGAGAAGAATAGAAGGTGTACTGTTTGCTTTTGGGATCGAGTTCTCTCCAAAGATCTATTAGTGAATTGAGGTGAATGTTGCGTTTGGCCGATTTCGGAAAATATGCTCCCTGTCGGTTATGTGATTTGTCCAGCGAGGCGTTCATTACTGCATTAAAGTCTCCGATTATAATCCACTGTTCGGTAGTAGTTTCTGTGTGCTTCTGAAAAAAGTCTTCAAAGAACTTGTCCTTTGCATTGTTGGGAGCATATATGTTTGTCAATGTGTATTTCTGACCATCTGGTAACTGTATTTCAAGTGTTAAAAAGCAGCCATCATTATCTTGGATTTTCTGCTCAACCTTAATGTTGGGGTTTGTGATATATCACCCCTCTTTTTTTCACTGTGGCAGAAGCTGCAAATTCTCTTCCTTGTTTCCTTGTTGAAAATAAATTTAGATTTTTTCTTCACACATGTGTTTCCTGTATACAGTAGATGTCTGCTCTCAATTTTTTCAGTTGATTGAAGAATTTGGTGCATTTAGCCGGTGAATTCAGGCCATTAGCGTTTACGGATAGCACCTTTAGCTTCTCCATTCTTTCGTGTTGGTGTGCTTGCTCCTTGTGCTCCTTGTGGAGGGGTGGCTTGTGTTCCCGTTGCTTGTGTTAGATGGGATGATCTATCGTCACAGAGTTGAACTAATCGGCATGTAGTTTCCGCTCTTGTTGGGGAAGTCTTGGGTGATCCTGCCTCTGAGGTGCCTTGAGATAAGTTGTGCGCAAGCTCTTGAGCCTGTTGGAGTGTTCGAATAGTTTTTCTTCCCGATGGTAATATCACTTCCAGGGCAAATGGAATTCTCCAGAAGTATCTTATCTCTTTGGCAATTAGGATCTGTCGCAAAAAGTGAAATTGTGCTCTTTTCCGTAGTGTGTCCGCTGGCAAATCTTGAAAGATTTGTGTTTCTTGGTCTGCCAATTTCAGCGGCGTCTCCCGATGCTTTTGGAGCAAGTTATTTCTTACTACTTTACTATCGAAACTTACAAGGATATCTCTTGGTTGTTTCTTGTGTGCGGCTGCCTTTGAGTACACTCTATATACTTTGTCAATCCGGATCTTTTCCTCCTCTAAATAATCTTCCAAGCTTTCAGTAATTTCCTTCCTCAGGTCTGTTTTCCCAAATTTTTCTGGCACGCCTTTAATTTTTATGTTCCTGGCTTTGGATTCTACTTCCAGGACTTCGAACTTGTCTTCTGCCACTCTCTCCCGCTCCTGCTGATTATCTTCCACACGATGGATTCTCGTTTGGTGTGTTGCCAGCTGATTTATGTTTTTGTCAACTACTTTTTCCAGACCATCAATTCTGTCTGAAAGCTCTTTGTTGATGTCTTGAACCTCCTTTTCAACCTTTTAAACTGCTTCCAGTGTCTCTGAATTACCCTTACATAATAGGCGGTACATCTGTGCATTAGTTAAGTTTTCGATGTCACCTTCCTTCTCTTCTGCTTCTGTTCCCCCGATCTATTTCTTTTTTTCCCCCCACTTCTGCCTCCTTCCTTGCTTCAGCCATCTTTTTTTCCCGCTTCCAAAAATTGGTTATAGTAGCTTCTGATTTAGGAGATCTGGTTTGCTTTGGGCGAGGTCTTAATCTGTCTGTCATCAAAGATTTTGTTTTGCTCAAAAGCCCACAGTGTAGTTTGACTTTATGACCGCTTTCACAATGTCAGTATAGTAAACAGAGTTTTAAATACAGAGTTATAGATTAATATATATTGCTATTATTTCAACTTTGAGGACTTGCTTTAACACATTGCTATAATCATTAGATCAATACTCTAACAGAATAACAGCCTAAGCATTCATACACTCTGTTAACCTTTTATCTGTGAGACCTACTAATCTTTTCTACCAATGTGATGGGCTTAGTTTGTTGATTTCTTCAAACTTCTGGTTGGTGGGACCGACTCCCTCTTTGGACCCTGCAGGCAACAGAACAAAACAACAAAAAAGCATAGGAGAGAATGGGGGAGGGGATAAGGGGGGTAGAAAGATATGTCCTTCCAGAATCAACTGTAGCTCCAAAAATAGATTAATCCACCAGGCGTATGACAACTTGAAAAAGAGTGTTAAATTTTTTTTATATTAAAAAATCTATTATAAAAATAACAGCCACAAACAAACAGGAACTTCGTCTAAAAAAGAAAGTGACAAAAGTGGCGAGGGGGGCAGGACTGTGAAAATACAAGTAGAAATGTGTACAGAGGGGGAAAAATTATTTTTATTATTATTATTTTTATTTTTGGAATATCCCCCCAAAAAGTTCAATGCCCCACAGATTAATTCCTAGGATATTATACTGAAAAGGGTGATGAGAGGTATGTGTCAAAAAAAAAAAAAAGAGAGAGAGAGAAAAAAATGTGAGGGCATAAAAGAGACAGAAAGCAACCAGGAAAAAAAGCAGAGTCAGAAAGTTATAATCCACTCAGGCAGGTGCAGGTTAGACGTCTAAGATGGGTCCTTCCTCCATTGCAGTATTCATTAACTCTGCTGCATAGTTCTGTTTCTTGTTCTTGCCTGGCCCTGAGGCTGGACATATATAAGGTTTCTTTGTCCAATTATCCTTTTGATAAACTGTATCATAAACTGGTCCAGTAAATCACATTATCAAAGAACACAGCTTTTTCCTTAGATTGTTTTCCAGGAGATATTGATTTAAAGTTGTTTGAAAGACTTTCTAGTTTTAGAGATAATTGTATTGTTTTAACTTTTTAGTTCTTTCATATTCCTGCATTTACTTTAGCCAATCAGAGATCAGGGGTCCCATCCTAGGGGCACTCAAAGAGAGAATTGTGGGACCCTCTTTGGGAGCAGGACCCCCTGGTGCAATCTTCCTGAAACTTGCAGGGATCTCAGGGAAAACCCTCCCTGAGCTCCCCTGCAAGTTTCAAGAAGATTGGACCATGGGGTCCCATCCTAGGGGCTCCCAAAGAGGCTGACACCATTCCCCATAGACTTTAAAGTTGAGAAAAAAATAATTTCACCAGGAATTTAACCAGGAAATTGGCAATTAACCTGCTGAAATTAATTTTTTTCCATCTTTAAAGTCTATGGGGAATGGTGTCAGCCTCTTTGGGAGCCATCCCCTTGGTACAATCTTCTTGAAACTTGCAGGGGAGCTCAGGGAGGGTCTTCCCTGAGTCCCCTGCAAGTTTCAGGAAGATTGTGCCAGGGGGTCCCAACCTAGGGGCTCCCAAAGTACATTCCCCATAGATTCCCCTATGGGAATCAAGTTAAAACCAGAGACTGCCGAATCTCCATTCTATCCAATGGAGCAGATAAGGGGTACCCTATTTGGGAGCCCCTAGGATTGGACCCCTTGGTCCAATCTTCTTGAAACTTACAGGGGAGTCAGAGAAGACTTACACCTCCTCCCCCCAGCCCCTGGGAAAGGCGGGGGAAGGATTTCCAATACAAGTCAATGGTGCTATTGACTTGCATTGGTTCCGATTAGCAGGCCAGGAAGAGACTCTCTCTCCTAGGTCTGGCATGCAGATGCCACCCTCCAGGCAGGAGATGATGAGAATAGGGGGGAAAGGTACACTGCATGCCAGAGCACTAATCCCGGGAGAGCCTCAGAAAGCAAATGGAGGAGCTCAAGATAATCTGGGTGCTCCATCCACACTGTAGACTCATCACTGGCTCTCCCATCCAGCTCTCCCCTTACAAATACAGAACTAGAGGTTTCTCAAAGCAGCTTCCACTCACCTTTTCCTTCCTCCACTCAGGTCACCACCTTCAACCACCACAAATTCAACTGCTCTACGCAGGCCACATCCTGAGAGAGCCCTGACAGAGCTGTTCTGGGAGAACAGCCCTGGCAGCAAAAAGACAAATTGCCCCCTCAGCTGTCCACACACAACACAGTGAACACAGTGAACACTGGTGAGGAATCAAACAACCTGCCACAGGCCACTGCCTTCAACCAATACAACTTTAGCTGCTCTTCTCAGGCCACATCCTGAGAGAGCCCTGACAGAGCTGCTCTGGGAGAACAGCCCTGGCAGCAAACACTAGGAACAGGAAACAAAGAACCACCACACAAGGCACTACCCCAAAGGTGGTACCTGGCAAAAACAGGCCAAAAGAAAACAAATACAATGAAATAACACCCCCCAAAAAAACAGCAGCAAACACCCCAAAACAGAACAACAGAACAGTAACTTTAAAAACAGTAACTTTTAAAACTGTAACTTTAAAACAAAAATAGAACAAAACAGAACAACTACAACAAAATATCCCCCCCCAAACAAAGGCCCCCCACCCACAGAAACCCTTAGGCACCCAACTGTTTTTAAAAGAGGAAGGACACAGTTAGAAGAGGGAGAAGGGGGGGGGAATAGAAAAATAGAAAAGAGGACAGGAAAAAAAACCCCTAAATCAAACCCTTGATGTCTTCTCCAGCGATGATCCTCAGGCAGAAGTGCAGCAGGGCAGCAGGCATCAAGGGTGGGAGGCAGGCAGCAGACCTATGAGTCACTGCAGCTCTCTACCACAGCAGCCAGCCAGAGTTCACCAGAGTGAGCTCAGCAGGCAGAGTCCCTGGCTTAAGTAGCCTCATGGGCAGAGGCTACACAAAGCCAGGGATCTAAAAATTAAAAAGCTGCTGTGAGTGGTCAACGTGGTTCAGCTACAGGCATTCTGATTGGCTGCTCATTCCCTCCCCTGCAGGCGCCATTTTAGACACCAAAAAAAAAAAAAAAAACCAAAAGCAGCCAGGAGGCTGCAGCAGCCAGGAGGCTGCAGCAGCCAGGAGGCTGCAGCAGCCAGGAGGCTGCAGCAGCCAGGAGGCTGCAGCAGCCAGGAGGCTGCAGCAGCCAGGAGGCTGCAGCAGCCAGGAGGCTGCAGCAGCCAGGAGGCTGCAGCAGCCAGGAGGCTGCAGCAGCCAGGAGGCTGCAGCAGCCAGGAGGCTGCAGCAGCCAGGAGGCTGCAGCAGCCAGGAGGCTGCTAACGGTGACTGAATATTCGGCCGAATCTCATCGATTCAGCCATTTAAAAATGGCGGACAGTCTGTTTTGGACCATTTTAGGCTTGGAAACATCTGGATCAGCCCCGATTCGGCCGATTTGGGCATTTCCGAGCCAAAACCGCACATCCCTAGTCTTGACCTTAGTCAGGTTTATGCACATCTAGGTAGTGTGAGATTCCAGAAGATGAATCTACACCAATCTGGCAACCTTACCTCCTCTCTGCAATGTTTTCTTGACCTATAATAGGTCAGGGGGTGCTAGGTAGCTGTGGGGGCATTACACACTTTTGGGGCCTCCCTTTCAGACTTCAAGGAATATGTTCAGACCAGGGACAGCCAACCTCCAGGTGGGGCCTGGAATTGCTGCTCATCTCCAGACTATACAGACCAGCTCTGCAGGAAAAAATGGCTACTTTGGAGGGGTGACTGTGTAGCATTGTATCCCACTGAGGATTAGAGATGCCAGCCTCCAGGTGGGGTCCGAGAATCCCCTGGAAGTACAGCTCATCTCTAGGCAGTTAGGCTGATGGGAAAGCTCTCTCCCCTCACATGCATCCCTTCAAAAGGAATGCACGTGGCCCCAGAATCCACTTGGTTGCTTGGCTGGTGATTTCTGCCCTTCTGAAGCCTGAGACCACTTATGTCTTTGCGTTCATAGGAGTTTTTATTTACCAGGCCAAGCTTGAAAAAAGTAATTTCATTTCCCATATCTCTCCAGCCATTTACTATGTTTACTATTTACAGTTTCAGGCTGTAAATATTCTTTATTTAGATCTTCCTGAACTTTCCAGGCTCACAGGATTGATATTGGTCTGTCTGTCTTTCTGCACCCTAAAATACAAACAGTTGCTGGCCAAAGCCCATAGCCCAGGAGGGAAACGTGCAACCACTCCACCCTAACCACAGTCTGTGAGCCTCTACCATCCTCTCTAGATCACTGCTTATCTCTAGGTTATAATGATCAGCTCTGCAGGCAGAAATGGCTACTTTGGAGGCCAGACTCTGAGGCATTGTACGATTCTAATGCCCTCCTCCAAACCTCCAGGAATATCTCCTACCCAGGGGTAGTCAACCTCCAGGTGGGGTCTGGAGAGCTCCTGGAATTACAGCTCATCTGCAGAGTATATAAATCAGCTGCCCAGGCAGAAAGGGCTCCTATGGAGTTTGGACACGATTGAGGAGAAGAAACATTTAAGGTCTCCCACACAGGTTGTTGTGGAGTAGAAACCCTTGAGGCCTACTGCACAGAGTTGTTGTGCATATGAAACAGGAGACAAAAGAACCTCTGCAACAGCTTCCAGTTTCACCTGCACAACAACCCTGTGTGGTAGGTCTCAAATCTGCAGAGAGTTGTTTGGCTGTTCCTTCCCTCCAGCAGCATGGCCGGCCACAGAGGTATTTTAAGGGAGAAGGGGCTTTTCTGGGGCCTCCCTGTCAGCCGACTGTTTGGCAGGAGGGGAAAGCACCCCCCCCCCTCAAAAGGAAGGCACTCAAGCTCCCCTGCGTAGCTCTCAGAAACACCTCCCTCCCCTCAGTCAGGGGCTGTTAAAGGCTCCTTCGCAGCAGGCCTGAAGGGGGGGGGAGGGGAGCACTCTGCAGCCTCCTGCCAGCTCTGTCAGGGTTCTGAGGCAATTTGCAGTTGGACATGACAGTTAGGACAGCCTTTGGGCAAAAAGGGCTGGCGCAGCCTGTCCAAGCCTGTGTTCTCATCCCCCTTGGCGCCCTACTGACCTCTTCTCTCTACAGTGGTTAGGAGCAGACTGGCAGTGATGTCTCCAGATTGCTCCTGGGTGGGCGGGCCCTGTCAGAACTTTGGCCTAATGATTGGGCCTCCTGACTGGCTAAAACTCTGGCCTGTCTTGGTTTTATGAATACAGTCACCATGCTGTGTGAATAGTGGTGATACCTGTACTTATTATGCACATGCTGACAGTCTGTGCAAATGTTGTTAGGTGCAAAGTTGTGT
Organism: Paroedura picta; assembly: GCF_049243985.1. Classification (NCBI taxonomy): domain Eukaryota; kingdom Metazoa; phylum Chordata; class Lepidosauria; order Squamata; family Gekkonidae; genus Paroedura; species Paroedura picta. Next base: position 59,468,438 of record NC_135374.1, on the reverse strand, counting down.
CCGACCCATCGCAACCCCATGGACAATGATCCTCCAGGCCTTCCTGTCCTCTACCATTCCTCGAAGTCCATTTAAGTTTGCACCAACTGCTTCAGTGACTCCATCCAGCCACCTCATTCTCTGTCGTCCCCTTCTTCTTTTGCCCTCAATCGCTCCCAGCATTAGGCTCTTCTCCAGGGAGTCTTTCCTTCTCATGAGGTTGCCAAAGTATTTGAGTTTCATCTTCAGGATCTGACCTTCTCAGGAGCAGTTAGGGCTGATCTCCTCTAGGACTGACCAGTTTGTTCACCTTGCAGTCCAAGGGACTTGCAAGAGTCTTCTCCAGCACTAGAGTTCAAAAGCCTCAATTCTTTGATGCTCGGCCTTCCTTATGGTCCTACTTTCACAGCCATACATTGCATAAGGCTATTTATGTTAATTTATAATGTGTGTACAAATCCTATTATTCAGACTGGGTGGTGGAAGAAAGTGCCATTAAGTCGCAGCTGACTTATGGTGATCCCCTGGGGTTTTCAGGGCAAGAGTTATTCAGAAATGGTTTGCCCTTACTTGCCTCTGTGTCATGACCCTGGCTTTCTTTGGAGGTCTCCCATCTAAATACTAGGCAGGGTGGACCCTGCTTAGCTTTCAAGATCTGATGATATTGGGCCTGGGCATTATTCAGATAATTTCCCTCATACTATATGTCCTATGCTATGTTTTAATTGTGTAGAAATTATGTGTTTATTTTGTTTAATTGTTTTTATATTGTTATATATTATTTTATTTATATTATCTTAAAACTAGTTTTAAGGTTTGGAGGACCCTAAGCTAAGTGGAAGGACAGCACAAAATATTTTACATAAATAATTTTGCGTGTTTGTAATGCTTACAAATAATTGCTGAACGATGCATTACTGATTTCTATTTTTAAAAATTCAATATTTGTTTTCACAGGCATTGTAAGAAGCGTGAACAAAACAGACAATTATTTAGTGAGTATACAGTACAAAATTCCTATATACTTTCTACATACAGCATTTTAAAAATTAAAACTCATGAAGCTTTGATAATCCCAGACCTGAAACGTTAATCCTGAAATGGTGCACCCTGACTGCACTGATAAACACGGGTAAGGGGGAAATTGCTTATCAATTTTTAATAATATGTTCTTGCAAAGATGGAAAAAGGACAAAGTATTCATTTATCTGTTCTTATTTCAGTACATTCCAGGCAGAGAAATATTGTGAAGAACTTAGAAACTGCTACCACTTTTAAAAGTCTAATGATACATCCCACTCAACAATAATTATTGATGTCTCAGTGTATCATCCAATTACTCTGTATACTTACGTTTGCTTCATTTCTTCATCTTAAAGTGATTTTTCAGTCAGCTGAAAAATGAGGCCTCAGGGGAATGGAGGGTAAAGAAGACTAGAGCACACCAGGAAATAACATTAATCTCCTCAGTGTTTTAAGTTCTCTTTATTTTCTCAGCCCTTATTGGGGCTATGTTGACTTCATTTTTTCTCCTGACATTTTTGTGCACTTTTACTTGCTCGTTGGCATCAAAGGAGGAGGAACAGTTATGGGTTGTCTGGGGTTTCTCTAATGGCATTTTATTTTTACAAGGCAACCACCCTGAACTTCTATGGATAGGGCAAGTTATATGGCAAATAGCAGGCAGATACTGTGTCAAAGGCAAAAGACCTTATCATCATGATCTAGCTACTGTGAAGAACATTCCCAAATTAAGCACTTGATTAAACATCTTCCTCTGAACCACATGAGACTTAGAATTGCTTAACTTTGGCTGAGCTGTGCCCTTTTTCTATGGTGAAAAAAGCCATTTATCCTGATCCAAAATACTGCACAATCCAATAGATCAATTCTCACGTATCATATACTGCTGTTATTAAAATGGATACTAGGAATATACCAACTTCCTAACAGAGAAACCAGGCTGTTGGATTTGAGGGATTTTGTGTTGCCTTCAGTAGGATATTCCATGAGCAGATCACTGAAGTGGGTCCTTTATATGGATTTATTTCTTTAATTATGTATGTGGAAATGATCAGAATAGTGTCATATTTGTGATTGGTGCAAGAAAGGATGAATAGCAAAAACATTCTGGTGATCAATGAAGATGATCTGTAAATTATTTGGGATTTTTATGAAAATGAAGCTCCATGGGAAACCAAATATGTATAAACTATATGGGGGAGCAATATCTGTACTCCAGCTATTTTCGGCTGGAGAATATTTGGTGCTGATCTAATTCATAGTTCCTTAATTTACTCTTAGAACTGTGAAACCCACCCTACCTACAAGAAATAATAAGTCTAATATTATATGCATATGATAACAAGTCATGGAATCAAGGAAAGGTAAATTTAGTCCTTGATCTGTCAAGGGTTATTAAAACTCATTTCTACTTCTAATTTTCCCCAGTAGCCAATTAAATAAATAGTTCAGCAAGTTTAGAAGTTTACACCAATTACCTAATTATATTAACAGACTTTTGGTGAATAAAACTTAAGTGTTATATAGGGGCATTATATAGGGGTAGGGGTATAGGGGAGGTGTTACATAGGGGTAGAGTTAGGTTTTGGAGGGCAGTTTGGGAGGCTGGGAGTGTTTTTTAAGTGTTGTACTGGTTTTTATTGTTTTAATCTATGTTGTCATTCACCTCCGGCTGGTCTAGGAGTAGAGACATAAATAAATAAATAAGCGATCCTATGTACTATACAGTCAAATCTTGTTTTGGAGGGGCTTTTTTGCTATCAAGTTGCAGTTGATTTATGGCAATCCTATGGGCTTTTCAAGGCAAGAGGTATTCAGAGGTGGTTTGCCTTTGGTTTCCTCTGCACAGCAATTGTAGACTTTCTTTGTTTTCTTCCATCCAGATATCAACAGTTACCCCTGCTTAGGTTCAGAGATCTGATGAGATCAGGGTAGCCTGGGCTATCTGGATCAGGAATTCTTATTCAGATTTTGAACTGGACTAGTCATTTATGGTGTTTAAGGCTGTAGTCATAAGAACATTTTCCTGGGAATATGCTCCTTTGGATTTGCTTCTGAATCAATTTGCTTTGCACTGCTTCCTAAGTCTCTTAGTTACTGTAGACTCTTGTTATATGTGAAGAAAAAGAGTTGGTTCTTATATGCCGCTTTTCCCTACCCGAAGGAGGCTCAAGGGGGCTTACAGTCACCTTCCCATTCCTCTCCCCACAACAGACACCCTGTGGGGTGGGTGAGGCTGAGAGAGCCCTGATATCACTGCTCAGTCAGAACAGTTTTATCAGTGCCGTGGCGAGCCCAAGGCCACCCATCTGGCTGCATGTGGGGGAGTGCAGAATCAGACCCAGCTTTCCAGATTAGAAATCTGCACTCCTAACCACTACACCAAACTGGCTCTCACTGGTATATAGGTGCAAGGAAGTTCGTCTCTCTTTAGGATTTTCAGTGAAATTTTCATAGTATGTACACATAGTCCCATAAATTAATGTTATAGATTATTCAAGGTTATGTGCATATTACATATATAATGGGATTAATCCATAGCAAAATAATAGTCAGCAACGGAGGTTAGTACTCTCAGTCATATCATGAATAATATGGTACTATGTGAAACCACTAGCAATTTTCTGTATCCCTTGGCTTAAAAAATATATGATTGATGGTAATGCATTACTATGACATGTGGCAAGCATACTTTCAATTCATGAGGCCGGATAACTAATATACAATAAAGATGCTTTATTTATGAGTTATTAAAATATTTTATAGCTCTGCCTCAGTGTAATCCCCTTTGTGGAACAGTAGCAAGATCAATGCAAATTAAAGGGAGAGAAATATTGACAGAGAGAAGTACTGAATGTATTTAAAATAATATTTTAAAAAATTATTTGCAGACCATCATTTAGCCCATGTTCAGATTGAGTCTGTTGTTTTAAAATCTCTCTCTTTACTTATGAATTTGAGGCAAAGTGCAGTATAACAAACAGTGGCAGGTTTTAATGAAGAGATGTATAAGGTCTCTGAAGTATTTGAAGGAACCTTTGCTGCTTGTGGTTTTGTATATGGTTATGGTAAATAACCATCACACTGATTTTTGTGGTCTGGCTTGTCCTTTGAGCATTATAGTTGGAGACTTACTTAACCCTGACCCAGACCTACATATAGTCTGAAATGAAAATCAGAAGAGATGTCATGGCACAATTGTGAGGGTATGAGTAGCAAGCTAGAAGCCATAAAAGGAAACGCATGATGACGTGATACGGTGAAATGCCTGTTCTGCTGATTCAAGTGAATTGTTCATACAATATTATAGGCGTGTGGCTTTGACAGGCCTTAAGGCTTAGGAAACCTTGTTAGATGTTAGGTTTGTCACTAGGAGTTTTCCTTTTCCCCATGGCTGATTTCTACAGTTTCTCTCAGTAAATGAGCCCAAAAGGGAGACAGTATGACAAGGTTGAGGCCCCGAACACAGTTAGTTGTACCTCACAAGGGGATAGCCAACTTTGCATCTTGACAGAAGGCATTCAACCTGAACTGAAGCTGCAAGCAAGATTGAGTGTCCCTATCTACTTATGTAGCTCAAAAGCCGTGCACTAGACCTAAGGGACTTTTCATGGGGAAAAATATTAATTTTCTGTGCAGTACTCAAAAGTAGCTAAGAAGAAATTCATCCCAGAAAATAAAAAGGTAGAGTAAGACAGAAAGGAAGGGGGACAGGCAGAGTAGGAGACCTGGATATGTATATCAGATTTTTCCCCAAATTAATGAGTAATTTAGAATAATTTCTATATTAATTTATGTGCACTGAAGCATTAAGGGAGAACAAACTGTGGATTTCTGTTTCCTTTGTCTTGTCATGGAATGCACATCTAGATTTTCATCTAAATAAATATGAAAGCTGTCACATGAACTATGGTGCATATATAGAAGGACCCCCTCCCCTCATAATATATTTTATTGAGGATTTTTCTTCCAGGGTTATCACCAAAACTGCACTAAAAAGATTAATAATTTGGAAAAGTAATAACTTGGGAAAATTATTGGTTTATTGGATATACACAGCATGTCTGGAAATTAATCTTAACTTCTGACTGAATCTGAAACAAATCGAACCCATAGGCTTGCTATGGCATAATAGCATTTAATCCTCCTCTGACCATATGTACCCAAACAAAGCTTGCCAGGGACTATCAAGAGGAATTCTTTAAAACTGTTTATTGTCTTGCAGTATGGAAGAATTTTATGGAATGACATGGAAGATTCTAATGGAATGACACTGTTCCATAGAAGTGGCAGGTTGCTAAGATTTGGCCATTTTTCTTAAGAGTTCTCCTGTTTGTCTAGTTTTCAGTCCCCCCTTTCCTCTCTGCATTCTTTCTAATTTTCAAATTAGTAGCCGTGTTTCTAATTTTCAGTCTCACTCTTTCCAGTCTGTCAGGAGTCTTAATAACCGCTTTCCCCACATCCACCAATTTTGTGTTATTTCTTCAGCCTTTCTCTTTTTATTCATTCTCACCCCCATACTTTCATTATCCCATCCATCTGCTTTTTCACTTAATGACCATTTCCTAATAATTCAGACTAAAGCCCTGAGAGCTGGAGTTTTTTTAAAATACCCAAGCAGCCTACAAACACCTCTTCCTTCATCTTCCCACAACAGGCACCCTGTGACATAGGTGGGACTGAAAGAGTTCTAACAGAACTGCTCTATGAGAACAGCCCTAATAGAACTGTGCTAGCCCAAGGTTACCCATCTGGCTACAGGTAAAGGAGGAGTGGAGAATCAAACCCTGCTCACCAGATTAGTATCCACTGCTCTTAACCACTATACCATGCTGGCTCTCCCAGGATCACCACGCTGGCTCTCTCTGCTCATAGGCATGTTCATCCCCATGCCTGTCCCCAAGTCTGCTCAGGTGATGCTTCCAGATCAAGAGACTTATGGTCAGCTGTCTTGTTTCAGCTGCATACCCACAAGGTATTGCCCTAGCTGGATGTCTTTTGTTTTACAGCATCTTCCTTGCTGCACAGTTCCTATCTGTAGTTAAAAGGGCAGCCAAAAACCCAGGTGCATGGAGATCTTGAACACACACTGCAACAGGGCTTCACATTAGGGTAATCTTACACATATTCATGGCATCATCTGGAGAACCAGGAGAAAGGTCATTCCCATGGTTTCTAGCCTAAACATTGTGATAAGCATGTTTGCCAGTATCCTGGGATTCTATGGGAAATATAGTGGAAGTTTAGTAATAGGCACCATGATCTCCAATCTATTTTATTCTTTGGATCAGGTTGACATGCTTCTCTTGAGAAACCTGAAGAATTTGAATGCTAACAGTAATGGCCTTTTGAGTAACTGTGTATAATGAACAGCATTATTGGTAAATATTTACACATCAGTGCTGTTCTCTTATGTAATGAAGATGACAACTGTTGAACTCTAAAAGCAGGTTGCCACATATCCAGCACATACATCCAGCAGATCATTCTGGGTTAGAAGATGTATTAATGGGGACTATCTTTTGAATTTAAAAATGTAGCTTTCTATGCACCTTATTTATATTCACAATTCAAAATAATTAAGTATATATACTAGACACACCTTTATCAACCTTTGACTAATGCATTACCATTGAGAATCCCCTGGAACATTCTTCAGGTTTTGAGAAACCCACAAGATATGTCAGCAGGCCACACCTTCCTGCCACACCCTTGGAAGGCATGTCACCTGAAGTGAAATCATCCAGACACTCCCTCCAGATATGACATCACCAGGTCACTCTCACAGCACATGAAGTGACAACACAGAAATATTATCAGATGATTTGTGAACAGAATCAACAGAATCATACCTGCACTCTGGAGACTGGCTACCAGTTTGCTCTTCTTCACCAACGGGAGCCTGCAGATATAGGGCCAGGGCAGGACTATGCTGCTCCAGTGCCCGCACCCCTCCTGTGTCAGGAACAAGGTTGGAGTAGGCCTATGCCACTCTGTCCCCCCCTACAGTTAAGTTAAAATGAGAGTACTTACTTTTATGGACTTTAGTCGCCACCATGTGTGATGGTCCTCGGTCAGCAAGGATTTATATGGATGGGGCCCCTCCCCTCCCCACCCCTTCCAGGCCCATCACTGACCATTTGTTTTGAAGGGAGCAGGTTGACATGACCATATATGGTCATATCACTCAATTAAATAAAATTAAATGTATAAAAATGAATTAACTCTCACCCAATTGGTGAAATCCTTTTGGGGCTGTGTGAAATCTCAGGGTTTCATGAAATCCTGGTTGAGAAAGCCTGCACTAGTTCAAATGATATCAGAAATTGTAATCCTTGTTAGACTCATGGTGGATCTTATGGTTGAAGAACCACAGACATTGGAATTGTTGCAGCTCTTTATTGGTGCCAGAATACAATACAAGAAGTACCTAGAGTCCACTGAACTCCCCCCCCCTCGAAAAGCCCAGCTTATACACATATAAGACAAAGGGATTGGTTGTGGTCTTGTGCCATTGGCCAGACCCCATTGATTGGTTCAAACTGATTGGATCCTGCAGCAGGGATCCATGGAGCATGATGATTACAACCTGTCAGTGACTGATCATTAGCCTGGCCACATACACAACAGTCCTAATAAACTGTCACTGTTTCACTTTATCTCCTTTTCCCTCCTTTAACATTTGCAGGCAACATTTAAGAGGTAGTTCTTCAAACATCACCTTATTCTTACCTCAGAAAGAAACAAATGGCAGATTATCCTTGATGGTTTGAGGACTGGCATTGTTAGTAAGTATTTCAATGTAGCATTTTCTTTATTTACAGCGATCTTGTGAAATTGAAGTGGCAAATTGATTGAACAATGTGCTAAGCATGCAGTGTATTAAAATGAATTTCATGTTAGCTGTTTGGAGCAGCCACTTTGATTTGCATCTCAGTGCTTTCCTGGGGTTGTGCCAGTGGTGCCTTCTTGTCTGATTTCACAGCACTGTAATTGAATGTTAATGGCATGATCCTATTTTCAAACAACACCAGTATGAGGCCCATATACATTTTGAAGCCTTTTAGCTTGAAATCTGAGAGCACTAAACAATTTATTTACAAAGACACAGAAACAGCTTAACATACTTATGGACTTCAGTACAAGGACAACATACAAAAGCTCTTTAATGAAGTCAGTTAAAACTGTAGTTATTTAATCAGATCTTCTCTCTTTAGACTGCTGTTTTAGCTACCTATGTGGGTATAAAATTATTGCTTTTTACATATTATAAATTGTAAGATGAGGATCAGAGAGGTTTTATTTTAATCACAGGGGGTTACAATGTAATTTAATGTAATATTTGAATTTTCATTGACAGATTTTTAATTTTTTTTTAAAAAAACCATCTTACCACTGGGAGGCTAACATTCTTCCTTGTGTTTCTTGAAGGAAGGTCAGGGTACAGATAAAAACAAACCTGGTGTCTTTTCACAGCCAGTAATGTTAAGAAATATCACTCTTCATAGATGATGTTTAACAATTTGGGAAAACTCTCCAAAGTCATATTGTTTCTGTGGTGGAACAGTCCTAGGTGTAGTCTGCATGGGGCTTTTTACCCAGTCCCAGTTTGAAGGAATCGCTCCCATCTACACTGAATTAGATTTCTAGTTTGATTTTGGGCACTTTAAATTTTCTCTCTGCAACATGCATGATTGATCCAGAGTGACCCTACCTTTCTCCCACAATATCCAGAAGATATTTGAAAACCCGGCATCAGGAATTTTTGCTTTTTTCGAATTAACTCACTGCCCAGTGCCTCACAGCAAAGAAGTCTTCCCTGATTGGCCAGGGCATAAGTTCAAAGTTTTCCTGGTTCCCAGTTGCAAGGCTTGTCTTAAACTGACTGCACTCCAGAAGCCCTAACTTCTCTCAGCAAAGATTTTCTCTTGGTTTTTTCCTCCGTCCTCTGCTGTCTCCATTCCTCTCTCCTGCCCCCCCCCCGTTCAAGAAAAGAAAGAGGCTTTTGCTGCTCTTGGCTCCCCCCTCCCATTCTGAGCTTCCCCAATCAAGTACAGAACACTTTCTGTTTCAGTTGGGGAGTGTAGAGGAGGACCCAAGTTCAAATTCCATCTGAATTCAGCAGGATCCACAATGGAAAAAACAAAGTGCAGAATCAGCCCTGGTCAACTCTGCAAGCCCTGTTCCACCCTGCCCACCTGGATTTTCCCAATACCTGGAGAGGCTTTTCCCTACTCAATTCAATCACTGCAATTCATCTGACCTTTGTAAGAATTGCCCACTGGGAGGGTCAAGACTCCCAGCTTCTGTTCCATGTCCTGAGACCTTGCTTCTGTGTTTCCCACTGCCATAGGGACTGCTTACCACCTTTTCATAGAATCATGGAATCATAGAGTTGGAAGGGACTTCCTGGATCATCTAGTCCAACCCCCTGCACTACACAGGATACTCACAACCCTATCGGTCATCCACTGTAACCTGCCACCCCCTTGAACCTTCACAGAATCAGCCTCTCTGTCAGATGGCTATCCAGCCTCTGTTCATTGGCAGTCTTCAAGCAAAGGTTGGATACACACTTTTCTTGGATGCTTTAGGATGCTTAGGGCTGATCCTGCGTTGAGCAGGGGGTTGGACTAGATGGCCTGTATGGCCCCTTCCAACTCTATGATTCTATGATTCTAATAATTTCCAAAGATGGAGAACCCACCATCTCCTGAGGAAGCCTGTTTCACTGAGAAACCGATCTGTCAGGAACTTCTTATGGAGGTTCAGATGGAATTTCTTTGAATTAATTTAATCCCATTGGTTCTCGTCTGTCCCTCTGGAACAAGAGAGAACAACTGTGCTTCATCCTCTATATGGCTGCCTTTTAAATACTTGAAGATGATTGTCAGATCCCCTCTCAGGCTTCTCCTCTCCAGGCTAAACCGATCAAGCTCCCCCAACCTTTCCTCATATGCCTTGGTCTCGAAAGCCCTCACCATCATTGTTGCTCTCCTCTGGACATGCTCCAGTTTGTCCACATCCCTGCATGATCAGGAGAAGGCTGCTGGATCACCCGCTCCTACTCCCTCTTTCCCAGTTCATTTCCCACTTCCAGAATAGGAAAACAGGGTTGTTTTTGCCTGCCTGAGTTGTTAGAAGGCTAAGCAGGTAACTGAAGTCTAAAATGACATTCTGTGTAAATGGCTTGCTTTAAAACAAGGTGCTCAGACCCTTGTATGTTCAGGAGAAGGCAGCTCCATCACCCCCCTTCTTTCTCACCTCTACAAAACAGAACTGGGTTGTGTTTTGCCTGCCTGATCCCCAAAAGTCTGTGGATTTTATTACACCTTTGACAGTGTAGGTTTGTGGCCATGCTGCAATGCAGACTGCACCATTAAAAAAAATTAGTCAGAACATGAAATGGAGAGGCGAAAGGACAGGACAAAGCTGCTGAGACTATTGTGTGTTCCCCCCTCGATATGGTCTTAGCCCTGTATGCTAATCGATGGGACACTCAATTTAAGGTGAGAAATCCAGTCTTGACCTGGCTACTGGACAGCCTTGGGATGCAAGTGACATCATGTGGAGGGGGCTCTAAAAGCCGCCAACATTCAAAGGCTGTCCAGGAACATATTCCTCATGCAGAAATGGTCTGACTTGATCAAATTACATGATGGTTGCAATTTCAACAGGATTGGGAAGTCTGAGGCCCAAACCAGTGACCATTGACACTGATCTTGGTAACTCCCAGACTTGGAAATGAATTCTAAATAATGATGGTACAGTGATAGGGAACAATGATACGTGGGATCTGGATGCAGAGAAAACAAGGGTTGCCAGCCTTCTGGTAGGGGCTGAAGTTGTTCCTGGATTACAACTGATCTCCAGTCTGCCAAGATCAGTTCTACTGAAGAAATGGTGGGCTTGGAAGATGTATTTATTTATTTAAAACATTTTAGTTGTCATATTTCCTCAACGTGGCACACGTTAAAAACATTTGAACAATTAACAACAATAGAATATAAAATAATTTAATAACACATAAACAAATAGTGCCGGAACCAGGAAGAAGAATGATATTTTTGGTATTGACCTGCTGGTGAAAGACACTGATGCCTGGAATGAATGGGTGGGTTCATATGCGAGAGGGCTATCTTTATGATATCTTGCCATTTTACCCTGCTGAAGTTCCTCCCTTCCCCAAAACTCCTTCTGCAGGCTCTGCCCCCAAGTCTCCAGGAATTTCTCAACACAGAGTTGGTAACTCGAATTGGAAATCTAACTTTGCATGTTAGTAGCCAAGAATTCAGATTTGAAGCACATGCTGACCAAATTGATGCTCATGCAGGTCTTCCCAAAAGCCATGTATTCAAGTAGAATTTTTGGATGGTACTATTGAACTCATCTCTCAAGTTTTGGCAGAGTTAGCTGTTTTTCACCAAGAAAAAGAGTTGGTTCTTATATGCCATTTTTCTCTACCCGAAGGAGTCTCAAAGTGGCTTACAAATCACCTTCCCTTTCCTCTCCCCACAACAGACACCCTGTGAGGTAGGTGAGGCTGAGAGAGCCCTGATATTACTGCCCGGTCAGAACAGCTTTATCAGTGCCGTGTCGAGCCCAAGGTCACCCAGCTGGTTGCATGTGGGGGAGCACATAATCAAACCTGGCTTGCTAGATTAGAAGTCCACAGTCCTCATCACTACACCAAGCTGGCTCTCAAGAACTACTCTGTAAATGAAGCTCAATTAAATAGCTCCTGCTTTGGAAATACCTGGAGATTGAGGAGGTGGTGGCGACTCAGGTTTTGGGGAAGGGAGTTTAAATGGAGTTTAATGTCATAGCACCCACCTACAAAAGTGGCCATTTTCTTCAGGTGAATCAGTTGTAATAGTGGGAGATCTCCATCCCCCTTAGAATAAATTATTTATTTATGCAGGTTATACAACTAGATAGGAAGGGACTTTTTATGTACCTCACTATTGCCACTGTTTCTCAGGGAGTTGAATCCAGAGCTGATGCTCTGACTTTGCAGCATCCCTTTTGTAAAAGAGTATTTATTTCAGGGATTCTCCCCCCACCCCCACCCCCATTCAGATCTGCTCCTCCCCACGCTTTCTTTGAAAAGGGGTTGTGCAGCAAGGCCATCATGTACTTCATAATATTTCCTATTAAAGGCAATATTAGGTGTGTAATGTTAAAATGTTTTAAATGTACTTAAAGGTAAAGGTAAAGGTATCCCCTGTGCAAGCACCGAGTCATGTCTGACCCTTGGGGTGACGCCCTCCAGCGTTTTCATGGCAGACTCAATACGGGGTGGTTTGCCAGTGCCTTCCCCAGTCATGACCGTTTACCCCCCAGCAAGCTGGGTACTCATTTTACCGACCTCGGAAGGATGGAAGGCTGAGTCAACCTTGAGCCGGCTGCTGGGATTGAACTCCCAGCCTCATGGGCAAAGCTTTCAGACGGCTGCCTTACCACTCTGCGCCACAAGAGGCTCTAAAATGTACTTAACTAATTTTAAATTTTATTATTGTATATTTGGAGAATTTTTAACATTTAACAACAGTATTTTACTGATAACATTGTAATTCACCCAGGGTTATTTTGAGAAAGGGTAGAATAAAAGTTGAAACATAAAAGCTGAAACAAAAAAATCAGCCACTTTTTTTGCACATATGCAATAATGCTATAGTATCATAATGTTGTTTAAAAAAGGTTGGATTTCAAAGGACCCCCCTCACTCTTCTTTAGTTACCAACTAAGAAGATGGCTGGCTATTAACAAACTGGATACACCAATACATAACACTGTTAATCAATAATTATGGAACATGCTAAACAGATTGCCATGCATGGAACCACCTATTTTTTGCAATGAAGTATCATCAAGTTATAACATCATAACATCCTTAAAATAAGGCTGACAATTGTTGAACTGAATAACCAATACATAATACTATCAATTCAATAATTAATGTGTTGTCATGTACAGAACCTCCTTTTTGTATAAACAGTAACATTATAACATCACAATATTGTTATATGTTATAACATCATATGTTATTTTTATACCGCTCTGAGCCGCAATGGAGGGCAGTATATAAATATAATTTAAAAAATTAATAATTTTAAAATATATTGCAGGCCTACCCTTGTCTTTGACCCAGAAATTATAGCTGGTACAAAATGCAGCTGGTACAAAATAGAGACCCCATATCCAGCCAGTGCTGTGACAGCTGCATTGGTTATCAGTTGTATTCCAGATCAAGTTTCTGACCTTCAAGGCCAATGTATCTGAGGGACCATCCCCTGTGGGGCTCCTTGCTCTGCAAATTCGAATAGGTTGGTGATCTACGTAAGGTACACCTGGCTTTTTGGCCAGGGCCTTTTCAGTCTTGGTCCCTACCAGGTGGAATGAGCTTCTGGAAGAGCTAAGGGCCCTGTTGGAGTTATCATAGTTCCTCAGGGCCTGTAAAATGGAGTTCCTTCACCAGGCATTTGACTGAGTCCAGGGCAAGGAAGATTTACTTGGTCCCTCCTCAGCACCTACTCTTAGGCACAGGGCTGGAAGGGCTCCATTAAGTTAGTTGTGGGGTATTGTTTAGCTGAGAGAGGGTTATTGGGTGTTGGGTTTTATTGCATTTTGTTTTTATTGTCGCAAACTGCTGCAAGATGGCTGGAAAGAAAGAAAGAAAGAAAGAAAGAAAGAAAGAAGAAAGAAAGAAAGAAAGAAAGAAAGAAAGAAAGAAAGAAAGAAAGAAGAAAGAAAGAAAGAAAGAAAGAAAGAAAGAAAGAAAGAAAGAAAGAAAGAAAGAAAGAAAGAAAGAAAGAAAGATGAAAACACACTGGGAGTTACAGGGGAAGAGAAGGGGGGAATGAAGAAACAACACAAGTGAATGGCACCAAAACCTACCCACTCCCCCACAAAAAAATTAGAGGAATGGAACTTCATGGATGAATAATTCCATGAAGAGGGCTACATGGGAAGATGGGTTATCAAACTGTCCACTAACTTTTCATGCCTCTTATATCAATTTGTATACTAAGAAGCATACAAGGGGAAGATTAACCCTGAAAGGATTAAAGGGTAAAAGTATCCAGGAATGACCATTTTAATTTCCTCCTAACCACAATCCCAAGGCTTGGGCTACAGATAATAACATCATTCTTGCCAAGCCACAGAGGAAGCAAAAAACTTTACAGCCTTTACCAGTGCCCTTCCTAGGGTCAATAGTGCAAAAGAATAATTTTCAGTTGTCTATAGCACTTCCATCATTGATCAACAGGTTCAACAGCTTACAGATATTCATTTATCCAATGCTTATGTGCCCTCTCTATGTAGAAAGGAGTGTTTATGAAGCTTTCAAATGGATTTCTGCTTAGCTTAATGGTCCTTCCATGTACTATAGCTATTAAACCATGAAGGCTATTGACCATATGTTATGCATACTTGGAGACTTAAAGTGACATAAAAATACAATTGTTGAAGTATACCAATTATATAGTCTGATATTTACAAGGCCAGTTTAAAAAGGCATCACTTATTTAGTGGAAAATTACTTTACAGTGAAAGAGCATTGATGCTTCTTTTTGTCTGGATTTATGAAATAATATGGAAATATATGTCTCGAGTAAGAATAGCCTGATACATGATTGGTTGTGAGGGTTGGTTGTGAAGAAATTGAAGCTGTGGAATAGGGAAAATAGATGGGATAAGAGTAAAGCTGGTTTTAGATGCATTTTCACCCTTCCTTAATATTAGGTTCACCATATGAGGTATGTTCCTGGATCCATCCCTATATCTGAATAAGCAAGTAGCAGCAATAGTCAGGAATTCACTCACAGTAAGGGGTGGTATATAAATCAAATGTATAAAATAAATAAATAAATGATACCCTTTCCTGGAAAAGAGGATCACTATGGGGATTTCTGCACATTGAAAAAAAATAGTGTTATGCCAGCAAAATGGCGTAGCACTAAAAATTATAGCTCCTCCAGCCATTCCTTGCCTTCTAGCTCTCTTGCTTTCATCTGCTGCCTTCTCATGCTTCATACACTCTGCAAGCGCTGCTTGAAATGGCGGAAGAGAGCAATGTGCTTCACACGCAACTCTCTTCTGCCTGTCAATCAAGTCAGGCAGCCAATTCCCTTTCACTATTTTTTTTTTAAGTAAAACTTCTCCATTGAAATGCCTGTGCATCTAATCATAGATGCACATTGCTTTTTATAATGCCGCCCCTTATGGAATCACGAGTCTGGAATCTTCAAAAAATTAATCAAATTCCTTCTTTGGGGGGGGGGACTTTAGAGAGGCCTGCTTTGTGTGACAACTTTGGGGAAATATTATCTTTGGCTTTGCCTGCATGATTCAATGCCTGCATGATTCAAACTGCTTGAGGTAGTTTGCTCTAAACAAAAAATAATAACCTGATCCTGGAAGAAGGAAGAAGGAGGTGGTGCGAGGGCAGGATATTGGCACTTCATACTTTTAGAAACATAGAATAATAGAGTTGGAAGGGACCTTATGGGTCATCTAGTCCAACCCCTGCACTATGCAAGATATTCACAACCCTATTGCTCATCCACTGTAACCTGCCACCCCCTTAAGCCTTCACATAATCATCCTCTTCTTTAGCTTGTGGCCTCCTGGTTGCTCTCCTGTAGTTCATGCTTTTTAGTTTGGGGAACTTTATGTGATTTCCCAAATAACACATTAAAATGGTGGATATTGCATGAGGTTGTTGCCCAAATTGCTGGGGAATCATGAATATAACAAGAGGGCGATTAATGCAGGATCTTTTCTACCAATTTTTATGGGGTCCGTTCCCTGGAAGAAACCCTTTTTAAATGAAGAAGACAATTAAGCTTACACTCAGGGGATTTATTTGGGGAAATATCAGGGTACATTCAAAGCACACACATAAGTAAAAACATACATACACTAAGTTCTACAGGGGGACAAGTTCAAGATACTGCACCTTTCTTGGATCCAAGCAGTCAAGACACAAGGTTGATGACATCAGAGGGTGGACAGGATGCCAGGTGTGGAGGGATCAGCACAACAGACACTTGGGATGTGTGCAAGGCTTGATATAATGTTTGAAATTCCCGGGTCAGCCCCAGTGACTGCCCACTAGGAAGTCCGTGATTGATTATTGGTCTCTGATATTTGGAGTATCTGATAGGTGTGTTTGAACTCTGAGGTCACTAGAGTGGGAGGTATGGAGTAATCTCATCAAGTGGAACAATACCTTGGCTAGGTGTAATGTGCCGCTATTGGCGCTGTCTTGTTTCATCAGCAAGGACTGGGGGAGTCCAACGGGAAACATTTGGGGGTAAGAGATGCTGCTAGGCAGAAACTGCACTAGACAAAAGAGGCAAAAGAAGTTTCAGTTAGTTCCTGGGGAATACCTTTCTTATTGATATTCTAATGGTCTTTAGCAGGGAGGAGGTGATTTCCATAATGTGCACATTTAGCTCAGTCAGTTAAGCAAGCAGGAAGTAGAAGATAAGATTCTAGTCCAGTTCAGACCACATGGAAATGTAGCCTGGCTTTTCTAGGCAAGAGTAAGAAATCTAGTGAAGCCAGACCTGGCCTGGCTTCCTAGGTTTCTTGAGGGGCCCTACTGACTCCATAGTCATTCTCTGCCAGGCTGGTTTCTGCATATACCAGCCTGCTCAGAGTCCAGTCATGGGCTTCTGTGAATGAAGGTGTCTCTGTGAGTGGCACCCTTCCATTATGGGCTACCTTTAGGGTAACAAAGTTTGCTTGATGGACATGGAAGTCTGGCGACATCGTGCAAAACGCCAAAAATATGGTGTCTTCATAAGGTAAGTATTTCACTATCTTTATCAGGAGCGGAATTGACGTTATTATTACATTAATGTCCTCTGGATTAGACTTCTGTAATTTACTATACACTTTGAACAGTGTCTAGAAATAGCAGCATGAAAAAATAGAGCTCCAAGTGCTGAAGTGACAGAGAACCAGTAAGTGAATGGTTAAATTCTTCACTGAGTGACAGATTGCTCCAAAACTCTGATTGGCCAGAAATATCTGCAAGAAAAGTGCTATTAGAGCTGTATTTCTCTGAGAGCAAGCATGGTGTAGTGGTTAGGTGGCCTCTAATCTGGAACACCAGGTTTGATTCTCCAGTCCTTCACATGCAGCCAGCTGGGTGACCTTGGGCTAGACAAGTCCTGCTAGAGCTGTTCTGAATAAGCAATCCTGTCAGAGCTTTGTCAGCCCCACCTAATTCACAGGGTGTCTATTGTGGGAAGAGGAAGAGAAGGTGCTTGTAAGCCGTTTTGAGAATCCTTTAGGTAGTGAAAAGTGGGTATAAAAACCAACTCTGGGGGGCTTTACGCACCGGGATCTTTGTTGCAAATTGGTCACTGAATGAAAAATCACCATTTAAAATAGTGGAATTCGTCGTTATGCATACCTGCCTTTGTAGTGGTATCCAGTTGCGTTTTGTAGCGTTTCCCACAGGCTTCCGGTCTCGGCAGAAATCGCTAGAAAGGAAGCGCTATTGCCGAGCTCATCCCACCCCTGGCCGTCAAGCAGCCAATGGGCAGCCGTTAGCATGCTCCCAAACAGCCCCTTTCCCTTTAAGAAAGGTTTAAAAAAAAAAAAACACACCCATTGTAACGAATCTGTGTAGATTCGTTGCAACGGAGAGACCCATCCAGCTGCCTAATGTGTTTGAGCTGTCGTTTGATCGTATGATCGTTGCCACGCTGCCTTGAGTGAAAAGAAAAAAATCCCCCCTCCCCCCCTCTCACGGGCCCGATTTTCGGCTGAATGACTGTGTTAAATGTGTGTGCTTAGTGACTGAAGGGGAGGGACTGAAGCCGGGGAAGCCTCTGTTTGAGCTGTCATTTGATCGTGGCCACGCTGCCTCGGAGTGGAAAAAAAAATCCCCCCCTCCCCCCCCTCTCACGGGCCGATTTTCGGCTGAATGACTGTGTTAAATGTGTGTGCTTAGTGACTGAAGGGGAGGGACTGAAGCCAGGGAAGCCTCTAAACTGAAAGAGGCTCGCTGGTGCGTTTATCCCTGCTCGCTTGGAGAAAAAAAAATGGCGATCGCTTTGCCGGAAGTTTGGAGGACAGGCTCAGGAGGAGGGACTTTGAAGAAACCGCAACAATGTTAACGCACAGGTCTTTATCGCTAGTGTTACAGATTGTTTGCAAGAGTGTAGCGCTTTCCGGAGGGTGAATCCACTTTTTGGGATTCCCCTGAAAGCGCTACAACGAAGCGCTTTTTGGTGATCGGTTTCAGGAGTGTTGCAGATTGTCTACGACGTCGTGCGTTAAGACAAATCAATAGCGTTTCCAATTAGCAACCATTGTGCGATTTTGAAGCCGTGCAAAAAGCCCCTTATTCTAGGGAGAATTAGTTCAGAGTCTGACAGAACAGGGGTTACTGAGAAACAACTACTATGAGGAGAAGTTAGGGAGAAAAAACAATCTTGACTGAAAAAAACTGAAAGCCGATCTACACAGCTGAAAGAACTGGTTGGCCACTAGAGACAGAATGTCGTGTGAGACAGAATGCTGGTCTAGATGGACTATTGTTCTGATCCAGCAGAACTCTTCTTGTGTTCTTATATTTAGTCAATGGATCCTGGACAGAAGTTTCAGACTGGTAGAATTTACAGTGTTTATGTGAACTGGGTTAGTAGCTGGATTCTAGCAGGGATTTCAGGCAAGAAGAAGAGAAAATCCTTGCCTTCCCCATTAAGGGAGATCCCAACAGTGGAGCTGGGGATGAGAGGTCTGAAACCATACAAAAGATATATCCCTTTAACCAAAGGTTACTCATAGTAGCAGGAGAATGTATACATCCCTCACCCTCCTCAGAATCTCTGGCTGGGTGGCAGATGGGGTGGCAGCAGGACTTGACTCACATCATCTGTGATCACCAGTTAATGCTCAAATGTTTCTGAAAGCTGCAGAGAAATAAAGTTGTGATATGCCTTGTTCTCTGCTTTTCTCTCTCATATCTGGCTTAGGGCTGCCAGCTCTGAGTGGAGGAATACCTGGAGATTTTGGGGATGAAACCTGGGGAAGGAGAGGTATGAGGAGGGGAAGAACCTCAGGTAAATAAACTGTCATAGAGTCTACCCCCCAAAGCAGCCATTTTTGTAAGGGGAACTGACCTCTGTCATCTGTAGAACAATTTTTATAGCAGGATAGCTCCAGGTCATCACCTGGAGGTTGGCAACCCAGGACTCCATTGTTGCTGTGGACACAAAAAGCTACAGTATTAGTGGACAGTGATCACTCTTAATTAATCAGAAAGACACACAAAACTACAAAATGCTCCTTCATTAGCCCAACAACTTTTGATACAGGAGAAGTGTATACCAGTGTATAATTATTATTATTATTATTATTTATTTGATTTGTATGACCGCCGCTCTCGGAAACCGGCTCGCGGCGGTTCACAACATTTTAATACAATACAATATATTAATCATTAAAATTCCCCATTAAAACCCCATTAAAACAATGACTAAGTCACAATGATGGCGATTAAAACTATTCCCGTACAGGCCCACTGGATGAGCAGAAAGGAACGGAGGATAATTGGGCATAGGATGGAACACTCTGGGGAACTTGTACTGTACTTGTACTGTACTTGTACTGTACCTGTACTGAACTTGTACTGTACCTGTACTGGCAGACATTGTTCCATGTGGTTCCCCTGTGATTCTTTTGAGGTACTCATCTGTGCCTTTAGGTGTACTGGGAGAGGAATCCATTAAAAAATCAATATCATAATTAGGAAACAGTATATTGGATTAATAATGTCAACGAAAAAGCAATATGTGTAACTACAAGGCTATGTTCTTCATGATCCATATTTTTCACCAATGACTTCCTGACTACAGTAAAAACAAAACAAAAAACCTTTATGCACATACTAAAATTTCATTTATATTTCTGTCTCAAAGCAACCAATGAACACAAAAGCTATCATCTCTGGAATATTTGAAAGGACTTGGTTATCTTTAAAGATGAGAAGAGTCATCTAGGCTCATTCTGCATGGTGGTGGCTACTCCGGGCAATGCAGTGCTGTGGAGCTTTATGCTCCACAACTTTATGCCCTGCTGAAATGTGTCCCCCCAGGAAACACAGTGATGGCAGATGGGTTCCATCATGGGGTGGTAGTGTTTTGGTTTGTTTTGCAGGAATGTTGGATTGCGTGGAATGCAATCCTGCCTTCCTGCAAAATAAAAGAAATACCCCAGTCTTCCCCATGGCACAGCGAACCACCACAAAGCTGGCTAGGGAGTTTTGGCCCCCTCTGGGCCACTGTAGGATGGGGAAGAACCAGGCCTGGAAGGCCTGGCTCATCCCCTTCCACATGGGCCTGCCATAAGACAGGCCCCGCTGGCCCCCATAGTGGGCTAAGGGAACAAAGATTCTCCCACAAATGAGGACCTGATCCATACCAAGCCAAGGACGGGGCCTCCCCAGCGTTTGCATCATGTGGAAGCAGGGATTAGCCCCATTTTCACATGAGCTCCCTCTTGGCCTTTTCCGCCCATGCAGAATCAGCCTTAGAGGGGCAAACCCTCATTCACACAGAGTTATCGTGTTTGCAATTCAAACACTGTTTCATACCAATATATGGCAATATAGTAAATTGTGTGTCCGTGTGTATGTATGCTTCTTTCCTTTAGGCATGGAGTCCACAGGGTTAAAAACCCAAGATGTTAACTTTTTTTCCCTAGTATGAACAGAACATTGAGGAAAGTAAGGTATAAGTAAGAACTTTTTACATCCATTGAAGTTTTGAGTGGAGGTCTTATTCCTGCTACTGAGATCCTTCAGTTACAAATATACCTTTTCCAGTCTGTTCTAAACAGTTAGACTCCAATGATATTTCCAAATCTCCAGTTTGGTGTAGTGGTTAGGAGTGCGGACTTCTAATCTGGCATGCCAGGTTCAATTCTGCACTCCCCCACATGCAGCCAGCTGGGTGAACTTGGGCTTGCCACAGTGCTGATAAAACTGTTCTGATCGAGTAGGAGTATCAGGGCTCTCTCAGCCTCACCCACCTCATAGGGTGTCTGTTGTGGGGAGAGGAAAGGGAAGTTAACTGTAAGCCTCTTTGAGCCTCCTTTGGGTAGAGAACCAACTCTTCTTCTTCTTCTTCTTCTTCTTCTTCTTCTTCTTCTTCTTCTTCTTCTTCTTCTTATTCTTATTCTTATTCTTATTCTTATTCTTCTGTCAGCATTTCATCTTACAGAGAGGTGGAAGCTAGGTCTATTCTGCACACAATAGATAATGCAATTTCAATACACTTTTCCTATTCTGCACAGGAAAATCCAGCTTCCAAAGCACATTGAATGTGAATTATCCTATGTGTGCGGAATAGACCCTAGCCTGTCCATCACACTTTCTTTCACAGGGATAGGATTTTGAGAGGGCTTGCCACTGAAGGGGAAGGCAGGAAATTTGTGCTCCATAGATAGAAATGATTGCTCCATGGAAATGTTAATTCTGTGTTCTTGTGGTTTATTATTGAATTCATTAAAATAAAATACTGGTAGAAAGCCTATATGTTTGTCCTAAACATCATTTATTATCCATAAATCACCTTGCAAAGTACTTGGTACTGTGCAGGAATAAAATCCCTGCAGATTGAAAAACCTGAAGAAAAAACAAAGGGTAAGCAGGGGCAAGACTGCAGGAAAGTTCCTGGTTCCTTACCTCTCAGGAAGGCCTAAGATAGAGTTCATTAGGTAAAGGTGAGAGAAGTCCAATTCAAATAACCATCAGGAGTCACAACAGAGGAGGCTTGGATTCTTACTGTTTGGGTTCAAGCCTTGCTGATGTGAGATTTTCTGCCACAAAAAGAACACTGAATTCTAATGGTTTCTTTGCTTCATGAAAATCTGGAATGGATAATGAAAATTATTGAACATATCCTGGAAATTCCATTATAGGAATGGACAGTAGCAGGATCAGAACAATATAGGAACCTGCAAATTTTATCAAATCCCTGTGGGCAACCTGTGAGCACCCCATGGTGGCACTCGACACACAGAGTTCACAGGTCCCCAGAAGATGACAACAGACAAGAAAGTGGACAGAAGGTGACCACCAGCAAGAAAGTGCCTATCTTCATATCCACTCCTGCTGGAGGCAGAGCAGGAGGAGGGATAGGGGTTGCCAGGATGCTGGGGAGACTCTGACATGTTCCAAAACAGGCTCTTCATGTGCCCCTGAAACATGATGTCCTTCACAGCAAGAAGCCATATATGTTGCCAGCCCGTCCATCCATTGCTGCCCCCTAGAAAAGCATCCCACCACTCTGTGAATATATTAACTGACACAGGAGTGTGGCTTTATAAGGACCAGTGGTACAAGTTAAAATTGAGTCAGGCTAGGGCAGAGCTTCTGGATTTCAGCAAGAGCCTTCCAGTTCCTCCTACTTCATTGTGTAGCAAGGGAGGCTAGAAAGGAAAATAATAATGAGATTTTAAGTGGTATTATGAAATTCATGGCTTGGCAAACCTTCCCCATTAATTACCAATTCAGGAAAATCTACAAGTGCATCCACATTTTAAGTAGTCTTGTAGTTATTACATGGAACTCCTTACGGATACCCAAGCATTAATATTATATTTACCTTTAGCAATAATATTATATTTAGGAAGTTATAAAGTTCAAAAAACCAATGCAAAAAAGTTATTAGACATAAATATTGCTTTTAAAAAGTAGTAGATAGTGCAGTAAGAGCAGGATGAAGCATATGATAAACATGGGATTACTTGAAACACTTTGATTTCAGAGTCTTAAAATATCACTTGATTGTAAAATGCTCATTTCTTTCATCATGGGGAAAACAGACATATCTGTTTTTTAAAGCTAGACCCACATGTAATTTTTCTTTTGGCCATGCAGGAGAAGATGTTAATGTATTGGCCCTTTGATTCTAAATCACATCTCCCGTCTCCATAGTGCAATCTTCTAGAAACTCAAGGGACAAAACCCACTTACAGCTAGCTCTTCCGGGACCTCACGGCATATTCTTGCAAGTCTTTGCTTCTGCAAAAGGGCAGCTATTGCCCATAAAGGATAATTTTAGTACTTTATGCCTTCCTCTGATCCATTACTTCTTTCCCACTTTTTGACAGAGAAATCTTGATCTAAAGGAAGACCCCATTCAGTGCACAAAAAAGGCAGGGCCTCACGTAGTCCTGAATAAGAAGATGGTCATTGGCTATTTCTTAAATGTATATTGAGAATGCAATTATTTCTTGTTTACGTTTGCCAGTTGAATTTTTACATTCTTATAATTGATGAAAGCATCATCAAGAGATAACTTGCATGCATGGATAAACCTGTGCAGCTCCAGCCATGCCTACTGAACTTTCATATCACTTCATGTTGCCTGAAATGCAATAACTTTTCAGTGGATGCAGTTTGCAATTTATCTCTGAGCTGGCAAGTGGTTAGAGTGAGTGATGTACATGCATTTGTGAAGCAGTCCCTAGGGTACATTTTGGCTCAGCTCATTTGCCTGGCCTTAAGGGGATTCAGACCACTGATATTAGAACAGCTGCTATGAGTGCTAAGACTTAAGTAAAGATGCATCAGTAATGCGCAGTTGAGGCTCAATTATTATAGCTCCTACCAGCTTTGTAGTCAATAGCTCTTCTCCTTTCTGTCTTAGCTTTAGCCTCAGATTCCATGCATCCTACCAAGAAATACATGGGAGGTAACCATTTTTCAGTTTATTCTGGGTTATTCTGCTCCAAAGCAACAACTTTGAGTAATGAGAAAACAGTCAGAGGGTACAGAACTTGAAAGGAGCATTCATTTTTGCTGGCAATAAACAAATTCCCTGAATCTTACTGATTTTGAAATGTTTGTAATTGTATGTACAATTTTTGTTGATACGATATTATTTTTTTTAAAAGAGGCTTTTCAACATGGAGTTATTTATTTATTTTCCAGATTTTTATGCTGCTCTTCCCTGAGGGCTCATGGCAGCTCACAGTATAATCGATACAATAAAAATTTAAAACAATTAAATACTAAAATCTGGATTTTATTAAAACCTAAGAGCTTACCACCTTCTCTATAACAGTAGGTGGCATAAGGTGCTATGTTGATGTTGGCTGTTTGACACTGGAATGCTGTTATCAATTCATTTATTTTCAATTTATATTTAAACAGTCTTAACCGGAACAATATAAAACACAAAATAGAAAGAATACTGTTATCGATATAGGGAAACCAGTTGGTTCTGGCTCCATATTTTTTCCAGTTTATCCTTTTTTCCAGTTTATTCATGTATTTCTGTGCCTTTAGTTTTCACTTCTTTTTTTGTCCACCCCCCCTCCAAGTTTCCCATGTTTTTTGAGACCACTTTTATCCCATTGTATTTCTAGAAGTTGATTTTGATTTCGTTTTTTTCCAGTATGTCATTTCCCCCTCCTCGTTGTTTCACACCCCTTCAGCCCACTTTTCAATGATTACTCCCTCTCTCTTCTCCCCATGATGAGTGATTTTATTTATTTATTTATCTATTTATTTATTTATTTATTTATTTATTTATTTATTTACTTACTTACTTACTTACTTACTTACTTACTTACTTACTTACTTACTTACTTACTTACTTACTTACTTACTTATTTATTTATTTATTTATATACCGCCTTCCCTGGGGGCTCAGTAATAGGTTGCTCTGATGTCCACCAATAATGACACTGATGACTAGTGATTGGCATGAACCAGGAAAATAAGGTTTGCTTCATGGTGTGCCCTGTTCATGACTGTCATGAACTTTGAGCTGCCTATCATAAACGTTTAGAGCCAGCGTAGTGTACTGGTTAAGAATGGTGGCTTCTAATCTGGTGATCCAGGTTTGAGTCCTCATTCCCCCACATGTAGCCAGCTGGGTGACCTAGTCATAGCCCTGCTAATGCTCTTCTGACTGAGCAGTCCTGTCAGAGCTCTCTCAGCTCTACCTACCTCACAGGGTGCCTATGTTGAGGAGAGGAAGGTAACATCATTGTTATAGTCCCATTGTATACGGCACTGGTCAGACCACACCTGGAGTACTGTGTGCAGTTCTGGAGGCCTCACTTCAAGAAGGACGTAGATAAAATTGAAAGGGTACAGAGGAGAGCGACGAAGATGATCTGGGGCCAAGGGACCAAGCCCTATGAAGATAGGTTGAGGGACTTGGGAATGTTCAGCCTGGAGAAAAGGAGGTTGAGAGGGGACATGATAGCCCTCTTTAAGTACTTGAAATGTTGTCGTTTGTAGGAGGGCAGGATGCTGTTTCCGTTGGCTGCAGAGGAAAAGACACGCAGTAATGGGTTTAAACTACAAGTACTACGATATAGGCTAGATATCAGGAAAAAATTTTTCACAGTCAGAGTAGTTCAGCAGTGGAATAGGCTGCCTAAGGAAGTGGTGAGCTCCCCCTCACTGGCAGTCTTCAAGCAAAGGTTGGATACACACTTTTCTTGGATGCTTTAGGATGCTTAGGGCTGATCCTGCGTTGAGCAGGGGGTTGGACAAGATGGCCTGTATGGCCCCTTCCAACTCTATGATTCTATGATTGTAAGCCACTTTGAGACTCCTTTGGGCAGTGAAAACTGGGGTATAAAAAACAACTGTTCACTGGCTCACTTTGGCCCATTATGCACGGCCAACGAAATGGCAATTTTGCATCACATGGAAAACACGGAGGGGGAAGACGCGAAGCAAACCGGTTATGCACGGGACGGGGCGCGACGGTGGCAAAACCCGGAGCGGCGTGTGTCGAGGCGTCGATGCGGAGCCAAGGGGAAGCGAGGCGAGTGCGCTGCTGCGTTGGCGAGCATCGGAGGCGGAGGCCAGGAAGGGTGGAAGCAGCCTGCACAGGCGCAGCCCTGCCGGGTTTGTTGGGCACGGAGGGGGAGAGAGCATGTTTCCCCTTCCCCTTAGTTTACTCCCAGCTCGCCTCTCCCCTTCTTTGCTGCCCCGGTTCCTCTGCCCCATAGGTTTCCCCTTTATATTGTTTCCCCTACTTTAAGCTTTGTATTGTATATTTGTGCTTTGTTCATTCACACTGTTTTATAAAGTTTTTGTATTTTCTTAGAGACCTTGCCTCCGTTCTCGTTTGTGGTTGAGGTGTGTGTTTGGGAATGGATGGGAGGTGGGTGGCCGGCCTCTCTGCGGTCCTTAGCTGCGGCGATCCCCTCACCCCCCTCCACTGTGTGCTCTCCGGCCGCCTTTCCATCCGTGTTCCCTTGGGTTCCCCCCCCAGCCTGCGCCGCCGTTCGTTCCGGCAGCTGCTTGAGCGGTCGTGCCACCTCCGACCCTCCGGCCTCCCCGATTATGCACGCGGTCAATTCGGCGCCGTCTCTGGTTGCGCCCTGGTCGCCCAGGAAGCTGCGCTTTCTTCCGCGTTCCGCTAACGCGACTTTTTCGGCGGCGTGCACCGAATCTGCGGCCGGTTGCAGCCGACTCCGTGCGTTATCAGTGATTTTAGTCGCCTCCATTCTACCCCGAACGCGCGCTAAAACCCCCGTGCATAATGGGTCTTTGTGAGATTTGTGAAATGGTAAATGGAACTCTAGTATGCTAAAGACAACAAATTCACAAGGAGTCTTCAGCTGACTTTCCTTTACCTGTCCTCCAAATTTGGTGAGAATTGAATTTACAGGGTCTGAGTTACAGCCTCCAAAAGAAAGTGATGCCAAGAAATTGCTTTATGGGGAAATGATCTCCTTGGAGGGCAGCTAGAGGAGTCAGCTGGAGATCCCCTGAGAGCTTCCACAGGATCCATTTTATATACTCCTGAACCTCTTGAACCTGCACTTGCTAAAATTACCACTTTTGGCCCATTATGCACGGCCGCCGAAATGGTGATTTCGGGTCACATGGAAAACGCGACTCACACCGGTTATGCACGGAGCGGGGCGCGATGGTGGCAAAACTCTGAGTAACCGATTATGCACGCGGCGATCCAGGCGCCGCTTCTGGTTGCGCCCCGGTCACCCGGAAGCTGCGCTTTCTTCCGCGTTTCGGGAACGCGGCTTTTTTGGCGGCATGCGCCGAAGCTGCGGCCAGTTGCAGCCGGCACCGTGCGTTATCGGTGATTTTAGTTGCCGCCATTCCACCCCGAATGTGCGCTAAAACCCCCGTGCATAATGGGTCTTTGACAGGCACAGGTTTAGGAGGTTCATGAATGTGTAAAATGGCTTGCAATTTGGTCTTGTTGTGAGTAAGCTAGTTTCTCAAGGGATGTGAACTATAAACTCTTTGATGTTGTGTAACACTTTGCGTGAGCTAAGGTGCAGGCAGGATGTTGATCTGTCGTTATTATGGAGACTGGGAATTGGTGTTTCTCTGTGTTCCTGATCTTGAAATGCAGATTGGAATCCACACCAGCAAGAAGTGGTCACATGGTTCCAGTTCTGACAGCCAGCCTCTGGGTAGGTTAGAGTTATGATCTGGTTTTGCTGTTGGGGTAGCGCTGTCAGAGCAGTATGTTAGTTCTGTTTGCAAAATGCTTTCAAATTCATCAATCTTTTGTGTTTTCATCTATTTCTGTTATGCTTTCTATCAATAAAGATGCAAAGTGGTGCTTATTTGGAAATGCACACAGCTGGCCTGTTCTGTTGGCCCACCCCAGAAAGGTAAGCCGGGCAGAGAGCAGGGGGTATGGGAGGGAAGGAGAGGTTTGGGCCACAGGCTAGCCTCAGGGAGCCTCTGTGGCTGCCCACCCGAGATCTTGGGTGTGAGGGCATGAGGCAATGAATTTAACAAATGATTTTACTGAAGCAAAAAAATCCAATTGGATATACAATGAATAATTTAACAGACATTGCCAAATTAAACACAGATGATGTTTTTCAATATCAGCCAAAATATTATCAGTAAGTTGTTTGTGCTTTGCCCTACCTGTGTCTACTTAAAAAAAGGGTTGCTGTTTTACATTGTATACTTTTAAATTTCCTGATTCTTTAGGACCCATGAATACTATTGCAACTTCTTTGCCACCACTTTGTTTATTTTGTGTCTCCTCTGCATTTACGGAAAATTTCTTTGGGTAGACATATTGTCATGTGGTCTAATATTTCAGTTGCAAGCCAGGGAGATGCAATATTATATAGGTTCCTGCAATCACCATTATTTTTCAATGCACTAGTCATTATTCTTACATGCATAAATAAGGGGACAACAGTTCTCAGTAGCCCTGCATAGTTTGTGTTAGACACAAAGTAGATGAATAGCAAAAAAGAGGTTTGCATTGCTAATACTAACAGCAAATGAGCAGTAAGATAAATAGGTCTCCAATTCTTATCAAACAAAATGTAAATTAAGAAAATAGGAAGTCCAAAGTACAAACACCAATTATGTGCTGAACTGATGATAGGTTCATATTGTGCAGTTATTCTAACCTTTATATCTTTCACTACAATTTTTGCTGTGTTGCTAATGGAAAGAACAGTATTAAAACTATGCCAACATTCATGGCAATAAAGAATTGATATATCATCCTAAAGTTTTTATAGCCTTATGTGTATGTCCAGCCCCAGATTCACTTTGCAACCCTCCATGACCCCAAGAGCCTTGCCAGTAGGAAAAGAAGGGACAGCAGTAGCCACCATAGTATTGGCTGACCTAAACTTAACTGTGGCAGGCTCAGCAATCTGAAGAGCCCCGTACGGCAGGAGGGAATAACATAACATAAACATTATCTTTCAGCTGCCTTTTAGATAAAAATCACCATTGATCTTCATGTCTAAGTTCTTGCAAGATTGTTTTTAGACTTTGGCTAAAATTGTTGTGAACAACAATTATAGTTGTTTATATTCAGTACTGTTATTGGACTATAATTTCTTGTCAAAGACAAATCTTGTTTTTCCTTAGGTAATGATGTTATATTAGGCTCTTTCCACATTTATGACATCTTTCCTCCCTGTAAAATAGAGTTTAGCATATTTTGTAAGGGTTGTAAAATGTCATCCTCAAAACATTTATAAATACAAACACCACAATCCATCTGCAGCCTTTCCTCGTTTTATCCTTGTTATATCGCTTCCACAACTTTTCTTATTGTTATGGTTCCATTCATAATTTGTCTTAGGTCTTCTTTAATCTTAGGTAAATTTTGTTTTCTAAGGTATTCATCTATGTTTCTGATGACACATTGTCCTTCATAGAAGTTAAAATAATACTTACAAAATGTTTTTGAATAGCCACTTTATTAATTAATGCATCTCCAATTTATAATTTCAATATAATCTTCTTTTCTCTTTTTTTCTCAGTTTCTATGCCAGGGAGTTCCCTGGTTTAGCTGCAAATTCAAAATGTCTTTGTTTCGCATAATTCTATTTTATTTCTATTTTTCTTGTTAACATTTTATTGTTGCTGTACAATCCTGATTTGTTGAGATATATTTGTATTCCCTGGGAAATTATTTAATATATCTTCTTTTCTTTAATCTTCTTCAAAATATTTTGTAATTTCTCTTATCTCTTCCCCTTAAGTTCAAAATTATTTTGTATCAAATGATGTCTGATAAAGACTTTACTTGCATCCCAAGCTAGTCAGTGCCTTTATTTTAAAGTCAGTGCCTTTATTTTAATTGATTTTTAAAAATTCCTTAATTTTTCTTACAGTCCTCAACCACCTCTTCTTTTTTTGTTGCAACACCATCTAAATCAGGCTTTCTGAACCAGGATTTCATGAAATCCTGGGGTTTCTTGATGGACCTGGAAGGGTTTCCTGAACAGGTGGGAGATAATTACTGTATGCATTTTAAAAGTTGTTAAACATTTATTGTGATATGGCCATATATGGTCATGTCAACCTGCCCCCTCCCAAAATAGCTAATGATGGACTGGAGAGGGTGGGAAGGGGAGGCCCCAGGTGGGCATGTACACAGCTATGCTTTCCAACCATATTCTGTACCATTGTACTACTTCTGGGATTTCACAAAGCCTGAAGAATGTTTCAGGGGGTTCTCAGTGGTTAAAAAGTTGAGACAGGCTGATTTAAAGGTATTGGGTTTTCTTTTATAAGACAAATTCACAGGGTGGTAGTCTGAAAAAATGGGTAAAACCTCAACTTTGACGACTTTGGTGGCTAAATCTCTGGAAATCCAAATCATAACTGTTCTTGAAAAATACCTGTTTGAGAAAAATAAGTATTCTCTTGAACTATCATTTTTCTGTCCCATATATCAACCAACAACTTTCTCCCATTGCACTTTCATCACAGGTAACATAATTTTTAAAAAGCTGTATCCTTTCCCACTTTTAAAACTTTCTTTTATCTTCTCTGTGTTGTTTTCTGCACCAAATTCTCAGCTATTGAAATCCTTATAGCCTTTTCTTTGTAATCTCCAAAAGAGGTTAGCTCTTTATAAAGAGTTTAATCTTTGTTATAGGGGAAATTTCTCTTTGTGTATGGAATTAATTATTTCCTGAATTAATTATTTTCTGAAATAATTAATAGACTAGGCTTAATGTCCACATAAACTGCAACATAGTTGTGATCTCAAAGTCCTTCCAGGCTACCTGGTCACTCAACCCCCAAGCTAGCTGCAAAAGTGTTTCTTGTGGCTGAAACTACTTACTGATGGAATACTGCAATGGACTTCTATATTGAGATGAAACTATTGACAACTCTGAATTTTTGACAGAAATTGATATAAGGCAACATTTTAACTAGTGACTTGAACAAACCTGAAATTGAGTAAGTTTGAGCTCAGTGCAATGCAAGCCTTTTGTATAAAGACATTTACATTTTGTTATGCGTATGCTTTTTGCAATTTTGGGAGGGTTTCTTTTGTCTTTTCTTTTCACATTCTGCTATATACAGTCTGATCTCCTTTATAAGGAATTCACATTTACTTTTTAAAAATACAATTTCTGTTGTTTTGACTGGACTTAGAAAATATTTGAGGATTATTTTTCTAAGAATGTAAAAATAAGATCTTTCAGGAGGCTAGAATTTTCAGTGCCATTTGACTACTGAATTTTTTGTTAGGATACTGAGACAGATTATGGGTATAGAGGAGGATTTAGAAACAGCTCTGCTTGTCTCTTGTCCACCACCATGATCATTAATTTTCATAAATGATTAGATGAATTTATCTTGAGAATCTTTATGATAAAAAAAAATCAAGGTTCTTTTAGGCAAATTATTCCTCTTCTTTGAACAAGTTTTTGTCTACATAGCAATCAAACTCTGTAAAATTCAAAAGGGGCCCAAAAATCATTTTCTGAAATGGAAAATCAAAGCATAATGGCATTCATCCCTAGGCCTAGAGTTTAGGGGAATAGTTCTAAATAATCTCACACTTTTGGGTTCCTTAACAGTCTTCTCTAGCAATTGCAGTGAGTTGATTGTGAATAAAATTAAAAGAATCAACATATAAAAGGGGAGTTTATCATTTTCCCAATGGATGCCTTAAAAAAAAGGGAAACTGCAGATTCAGAGGGCCTCCAGGCTCATAACTATTCTGTGCACATGAGGGAATGGAATGGTTTTGGTTTTAGAATATGCTGGAGCCAACAGTAGACATAATATAGTGAAATAATATTCAGGCTTTGAGTCAGTTTTTCAGTAAGTGAAGGGAAATTACTGTCCCACAGTGAGTCTCTGTAATAAATTTGTCTGAAGGCCAGTCCTAAATGGGCTTAAGGTCGGACATGGTTCAATTTGTTACTTCTAAAGATGACGGGGATATTTAGCTTAAAGAAAATGTAGACAGCCAAAAAGATGCTCAGACTTAAATGCAGTGAATTTTATTACATCCTAGTGTTCTAGCTGTAGAGTCCTCCAAGTTTCATTATTTGGAGCCGTGGGTTACAAATTTATACATGTGTGCTCTATTGCAGAGGGGAGGAAAGCTATAACTAAACTGAAGTCACTCAAACTTGTGGCAGACTGTATGTGCCCGGTTCTCTGTACAAAATTCAGAAATTTAAAAAATGAAAAAACAATGGAGATTCCTAAAACTAAGACACATAATTAAGAATTCCAAAATATATGGAGAAATTTAGATGATGAAAGCTAAATAATGTTTAACCTGGAACCCTCAGTGAAAAGCTCCTTCCAAGCAATAAACATTACAACTAATATTCCAGTACTATTTTCAGAACAATAGCCCTTTGATCTTCCATAGTGATCACAATGACAGCGAAATAAAAGTATTAAAATCCAATATAATAAGACTGAACCAAAAGGACAAGTTTCACAAAACTGTTCACTTTGTGTAAAAGTTCTCCTCTTTAGTTCAGGTTTTTATATCACTTCATGAGATGAAACGGTGAGAAACTCTTTGCAAGTGAAAGGGAATATGCTTCTCAGGTGGAAGAATCTGGTCCTAGTTTGATTCTCTATGGTTGATATCCAGTCCTTTTAATTATTGTCCATATTTTGGCCCACTTATCATGCATTAGTATATACATCTAGAGAAAAACCTGGGTAATATTTGGGTAAAATTGTTTGCATGGTAGTGCAAGATGACAACATCGCAGTAGCCAAATGGCTTCTTCCTCCAATTTAGAGTGAGGACAATGCAGGGCTTAATTTATCTTCAGAGACATCAAGCCTGACTGGTAACAACGTGGTAATCTTTTCCCTAAATGATCCATGGTTGACTGGAATAATGCAAACAGAAGTTTCTTAGAAGCTGATTCTGAATCAGCTTAGACTAGAAGAACAATGGCTATGAACAAGCACAGAAATATGTGTGAAAAGTTGAAGGTAGGGTGGGTGTGGCAAACATACTTACACCTTCTACAGTGTTCAGTTTTGCAATAAGAAACAAACCAGCAGCACTTGGTAGTACCATCAGCCATAGAACAAGCCTTAATGCATAAGGCTTAGCCATCAGTTAGTTGATCCCTGGTTACAGGTAGGCTACCAGGTTGTTTTCCTAGGACACAGCACTTATCACCTACTAAGAAGTATTTAGCAAGTAATTATCACCTTAAGGATTCCAGTTCAACAGTGAATGCCAGCCCGAATCCCCCACCCTCACCTTTAGATATATTTGAAAGATAGTTGGTGTGAGAGACTGATGAATGGAAAAAATCATAGAATTCATAGAACATCTGATAGAATTAACAACCTAAGGTTGTAAAAATAATCATGCAGTTCTTTCCTTTAAATAGAGTTAAGAACTTGTCTGTTGGAATTAAAAATTTTTTAAAAAGCAAAAGGAGAAGAGTCTAAGATGAGAAACCAGGAAAGGATTTTTTTTTCCTTTTGGCTCCTAAGTTAATTGTAACAAATCCAGTTCTTTCAGCTTCTCCCTTGACATCTCCTTCTCCAGTTCCTCAGAGATCATATTACAGTTTCAGGGAAGTGCTGCTGCTGCTGGACCAGATTCTGACCTAAAAGTGGGACTATCAGTTTCTCCACTGTGAATGTATCATGAGTATGTTGGAATGGAAACTGCACATATTCTTTATTAACTCAGGTGTCTAGGCAAACATAAAAAGGGAAATTGTGGAACAAACCAAGCATCTGTTTTCAAATTTAACAAGGAAAATCTGGAACTCAGTAGATAGATAGTATAAGGGATCCAGTACGAAACCATGAAAACTACATATTTAAATTCCCACACCAGCAGATTTAAGTTGGAAGCAATGCACATTCCAAACCAGACAAATAATTAGACTACGGAGGTCTGTTTCATATGCTATTTTTGATCATACAGTGAATTGAGAGCTGCTATGTTAGCTGTCCTTGTTGCCACATGTTCTAGGAGAATCAAGGTTTCCAGTTCCTACATGCAAGAGAATCTGCATGACAGTCTACATGACAGTAGTTAATTCTGACAATGAGATACCTTTGCTGTCTGGATGAGCAACATTTGCATGAGCAGCAAGAAGATGTCACAGCCCATTCCCTTACTTTTCATGGGCCACCTCTACATGTAATTGTACTCTAATATTGGCAAGTAATAAAGTGAAAGCAAGTGATATGATTTGATGCCAATTCAAGCAATATCAAAAAGATTACCTCAAACTACATAAAAACAATACTGGGTGGCATAATAATTAAGGCTGGATCATACCTTTTTAAAAACTGGTACAGGAAGGAAGTAGAACAAATGCAACCAGTTCTCCTCACAGCAGCCCCAGTGCTTGTGGGCATGTAAGATGGGACACCATCCTTAATCAAAACAGGGACCAATGTGATGCATGGAATGGAATGCTGAGGGAGGCTTGCTTTGGTGTTCGGGACAGTCTATTTTATAAGATTAAAATGAGGACAAATGAGAAAAGATAAAATATTTAATTCACATAAAAGTTAGAATGACACAGTCTGATCAATAGCTCTGGATTCAGGTAAACTCTCACAGAAATTCATAGAATGGCCATGAGCAAGCCTCAGTCTTTTGACTTCAGTTCCATATCCCTATAATGGAAATTGTGGTAACCAAGATCTGTTTTTGGAGTGTGTATATTGGGGGGGGGGGGAATAAAGCATGATATTGATTTTAAGATACTTTTCATAATTGGAATAACTTCTACTGAAATTAGTAATAATGATTTCTAAATTGAGATTATTTCGTGTTCTATAGGGGACATTATGTGTGAAGCAGCACTTCAAGTTTGAAGAATCTCTTTTTGCTGCTATGCAAAGTCAACTGTATACGCCTTTCGTGGGAGGAAGAATAGTTTTGGTGATGTTTTCTTCTAGCTTTAACTAGAGCCTAAATTCTTTAGGTTGCCTTGCCTTGTCCAAAAGGCTTATCTTCAAACAGTGAACATACTGAACACAAAAGAAAAACAGAAATGTATGTTTGTGTCTAAAAGCAAGGCAACGATCCACCTCTCAACACAGTTAATCAAGACTGGAAAAAAGTCCATTGTGATTACTTGAAAACTTGGTCCAGTTTATCATTAAATCAGCAGTACAATTACTATTTATTAATTCCACTTTATTCTGAAGCTTACTATTTCACGCTTACCCAGTCTTTAGATTTCCTGACCCTAGGTGGGAGAATATTGCCATGTTATAGATCTCTCTACTATGTGACTACAAAGATGTCCCACTGTGGATATTTCAGTTTTAAAAGTGAGATGAGACCTGATAGTGATACCACATTAAACACATCTCCTATTGATCCTCTCTAACCTTGCAAAAGACTGCCTTGCATTAAGTACCTTTTATTTCACTGCTGCTGATGGGACCGCAGATGTTAACTACCAGGCTAAATATCCTCAAAGGTCAGCAGACAGGGCAATTGAGAGGTCACAAAGTCATAGTTTCCTGGCTAGAAAAACAAGAGTTGTATTTATTTCCCTGTTCTCTGTTATAGCCTGAGAACAATGTTGAGCATTGCTGCAGGTTTTCAGTAAAGTCGAAGACATTGGTATCACTTTTCTCTCCACTTTCCTTTTTAAATGTGTTTTAGTACTTGCCTGTTCACAAATTACTCCTGAAAGACAAAGGTTCTCTAAGAAATACTATGCACACAGACGTGTTCAACATTGTTTAGTATTTCTGCATTTCTGGTAAACTGTATCTTGCACTGCAACTTATTATCCCCTTTTATAAGTAGGTTTAGCACCAAGTGTTTGACTAAGAATCCACTATCCACCAGCCCTCACATGGTGCTATGCCATAATCTCTGTAAAAGTGCACAAGGGAGGAGTCAACTAGATTGTGCTGATGCAGCCATGCCCCTGATATCAGTACATGGGCTGCTGCTGCCCATACACAGAATACACCAAAGTAGGATGTGGGTTCTAGTTTGTATTCTCTTTTTGTATTCTCTTTGTATTCTCATCAACTTGTTGATAGCCAAAAATCAAATTTTGCTTTCTAGCCAGCATCTCATTTAGTTGGAAACAAACCCATGCTTCCTGTTTGCTGCATGGACACTTTTTTCTATTGAACTATCAGAGGTGAAGGTGCAATTGAGTATTCCTGGGTTGCTGCTTCAATGTCTGTATTTGTCTGGCAAAAAAATGATCTTCCCAGATCCCATTCTGGCCAAGACTTTTGGGGTTGGTTCTGTGGAGAGAGCTACAGATGGATATAATAAACCATGTTTCCTAACTTGTTTGTACATCTGGCACCAAAGAATTTGGCTGGGGGGGGGGGTGCAGAGCTCTCTGGGCATGACTCCTTTTCCAGAAGGGTTAAATTTGAGTATAGTAGCACCTTAGAGACCAATAAGAATTTGGTGTCATGACATTTTGAGTGACAAAGTTCCCAAAAGGCCAAACTAGACAACTTTGGGGCCAACCTGTGGCCACGAGTACCATTTTGGAAGGAAATCTAGCAATTTTGAAATTTCAATGTATGCTGGATTTTCCCCACACACACTTCCCCACTCTGAGGTAAATTAAATTTTCCCTTCAAAATAAAATGCTGTTCCCTCACAAACTGATCTGCCCTTGTAGCATGATTTCTTTGTTATAAAATAAAGCTGACTATGGCTGATTCTAAATGGTGAAATCCTTACTTCCACATGATGTTGCCAAACTGTCGCCCTTCTGGGGATCAGGCCCCCAAAGCCCCGGGCTAAGGAAATGCAGAATTTTTTCAGTTCCCTTAGCCCATGGCAGGGGCCAACAGGGCCTGTTCCGTGGCAGGCCCATGTGGAAAGGGAAGAGCCGAGCCTTCCTATGTCCTAACACATGAGGCTGGCTTCATGGTGCTTTGTTGCGCTGGGAGGCGGACCAGGACATTTGTTTTTATTTTGCAGTAAGGTGGGATTGTGTCCCTTCCTGCCAAATAACTGTCCAGCAGGCTTCCGCATGGTGGAATCATTCTGCCACTGCTGTGTCCTCCGTGGGGCACATTTTGGCACAGAGGTAATTCCATCACTGAAATGTGTCCCCCGTAGGGACACACAATGCTGTGGAGCATTGCAGCTCCACAGCAACGCATCAGCGGTGGCCCAATGTGGCTGCCACCATGCAAAATGAGCCCCTGAGAAACATCTGTTCATGGGTCATTTACTGTTAAGGATGAATTCTTTCTAGCAAATAAGGTTTTTGACATTCATTTACTTTGTTTGCAATGTCTATTTTCTGCAAAGTATGATCCACCTTGATGATTTGTTCTCAATTGAAAACGAACACTGTTTTGAGTAGTTTTATATTTGTACAGTGGTATCATTCAGCATCAAGTAGTTACTGTTGACACATGTTCACATGCACAGGCTTGCTTGGATTTCATATTCTCTATGGTCATCATGGGCAGGTTTATGTATCATTTAAAGCCAACAATGCTAACATACATGTGTTACATTTATGTCTATACAATCAACAGTGTTAGTCATCAAGTGACATGAAACTTGTTGAATTGAATTATAATTCTTAGGAACCAGGGTGTGGACAATGTAAAACCACAAATGTAAGTCAGCTATCTAAGAGAGTATAGGCTAATTTGGAGCTTTTATGCCTGGCAGTATCTATCAGTTAGTGGCCTTCAGTATGTTGGTCTATGCTCTGAATGCTCTGTCAGCTGCTTCGGGCAATTGGATGAAAAGTATAGTTGTGGCAAAGTACATATACGTACATATATGCACAGTGTTAACAGTCTGGCCCTCAATATTGAATCTGAAGGGTCAGAGTTAGATTTCTTGATTAGTACCATCATTGTCTCATGGTAATAAAATGGGTTAAAGAAGCTGTTTAACTAGAATCCTGGTGCCCCACTTGTAGATAAGACCCCAGTTGTAAAAGAAACCAGTTTTTTGGAGAACAGGTAAGAGTCATAAAGAGTTAGGCTTACTAGCATAGTAGAATCACCGCCCCTGGGTGGACTTAGAGCTCATTATTAGAGCTCATTTTAATGCACATACCCCAGTGCATTAAATTTATGGAAACTGTATGTTTGGGGTGTATAGGGGAAAAAGTGTGAGCCCAGCCCAGGACTGCCCTGGGGGGGACAGTTTAGATGGAATTTTCCTGATTGAACTGTATAAAAGATTGCTTTGGACCAGCAAGTTTTGAGTAAAGTCTTGGCTTTCACCAAAGAAGGCTAAGCTTTGCTCCTGTTTGCGCAAACATAAACCTACTTTCTTACTGAAGTCTGTGAGATTTATTTGGCCTAACAAATCATTCAGACAAAACAAATTCATGTGTGTAGCCATATTAGTTTGAAGCAATAGAGCAAAGCTGAGTTCAGTAGCACTTTAAGACTGCGTATAAACTGTCATGGGCATGTATACTTCAACAGATACGTAGGCAAAACAGGCAAGGCTACCACAGAGGTATTGAAAATAGAGAGATAAGCTATGTACTGCCCGCAGGGAAAGAAGTATAAAAAGGAATGTGTGCAAAGTCATTGTCATGCACTTTCAAATATCGGGGGGGGGGGGGGGGACGGACAATATTTTTCAGGAGTTTGAAGGTGTTGGTTGGATATTATGTACCATCAGTATCCCCTCTCCACCTGCTTGTAGTAGGAGGGGGAGGTTGATTAGCCTATCTTGCCAGGTTAGCTTGCTAACCGATAATGTTATATTGTAATTGTTGCTGAGGGTTTTTAATGGATTTTATTGGGGGTTTTAAAATGTTGTAACCCGCCACGAGCCGTAAGGGAGTGGCGGGCAATAAATTGAAAGATAATAATAATAATAATAATAATAATAATAATAATAATAATAATAATAATAATAATAATAATAATAATAATAATGTTACAACTGCAGTTTGAACTGAAGAGAGATTGAGCATTATTAGTCACAATTATTTTCTGTAAGGGATAATTTCTTCATTAAATCACATCTTAAGAAGCATCAGTTATGATGTCTAAAATGAATTTTTGAAATCTAATGTCAGTGAAGGGGCCTCTTGTGAAAGAAACAAAAGCCCTACAGGGAGGGGTGAATAAGAGAAGGAGAAGGGAGGGGAAGAATAAGAGAATCTTGCAGCATTAAACACCACTTTCTGTGGAAACAATTAGTGATGTAAGTGTATTCTTGAAAATGAACTACTTTAGAATGAGATTACTTACAAGCATCATCTCTGCTATAATACCCATAAAGAGTCCTGCAGTTCTGAGAAGTCCTCTTCAGAGACAATGCTTATTGGAATTCATAGACAATATTTCATGCTGTACTCTTTGAAATTAGCTAATGTTTGGGTCATGCATAGTCTTCAAATTGCCAAAATCTCCAGGGCTTTGCTGTAGGGAAACCTGATGTAGTATATAAAGTATTTAAACCGCAAAATATATTTGCAGCTGGCAACCAGTTGGAGTCCTTAAGGGGGCTTCAAAACTACCAATGTACACAAAGGTAGGAGGAATTTCTTCCATAAAGTATGGCAAGCCTCAAGATGTAATTTGTCCAAAGTATCATTGTTATATATTATGTAGAAATATATATTCCATTCCACCCAAGTCCCCATTGCTATGAATAGTTTAAAGGGATTAGATGTGCTAAGAAAATCAAAGCAGGCCAGTCAACAAAATGAAACATCTGCTGTGATACACATCCAGCTGGACAGTGTTGTGAAATGACAGGCTTACCAGGGCACTGAATAAACACAGCACTCCCTTTGGGCTACACCCATTGACATGAAGGGCTTTGGCTAACTCAGGTGATTTTTGGATTCTTCAGCTGTAACATTATTTCAACTGAATGCAAGTAAATCTGTGGAGCAGGACATGTTTGATTACAATATGCACCCATCTACCTCTCCAGAACTTCAGACATTTTCAGAAGCAAAATATCAATGGAATGAATTTCCCATTCTGTAATGCTGCTGCTGAAACTTACAGCTTTATAATCTGGCTTTAGCGGCTGTTTTAATTCAATTGCACCTATACTTTTCACCCATTTACTTATGCATCTTGACTCTTACTAGCCCTTCCTGGCAACTACTCCCTACCTATATGTAACATTTGAGGAAAACTGTTTCAGTGGATCTGATGAAGTGTGTATGCACATGAACGTTTATACTCAGAATGAAACTTTGTTGGTCTTAATTGTGCCACTGGACTCAAGCTTCAAAACCAGGACTTCTTGCATCTGTGATGAAGGTAAGAGCTATGGCTCTGTGGTAGGCCATATGCTTAGCATGCGGAAGGTCCCATTTTCAATGGAAGTATTTGCATTTCATGTATCAGCTGTAATGGGATATGCACAGTCAAGAGTATAAAACAAGAAGCTCCTGTGGAGGGCAGCAAACTGGGAAAGACTGTCAGAAAGGAATAGGGGTGTAGCCCTTTATTAGTTTAAAGGTAACTTTCTTGTTTGTCCCAGCAATACAATTCTCAGGCTTGCTTCCGACTTCTTCACACGTTCTTCTTCCAGTCTGTAATCTTCCCGAATAAACACTTCATTCTACCTAATTGACCTTGGCTCCCATAGCAGTTCTTTATGAAGAAAAGCTTGGCAAGTTGTTGGGGATGAACTTTCTGTGCCTGAGATCCTGGACAGTTATTGCTAGTCAGAATAGAGCAGTGAACTAGATAGACCAATGATCTGGCTTGATATAAGGCAGTTTCTCATGTTCAGTATTTGAATATTCAAATTATTCTGCTGGATTCTATGGGCAGTACCCATGTGAGAAACACCACATCTGCCTGAAGGGGTGAAAGTGGAACATTTATTTTCCTTGAAATTTTATATGTATATTAGCTTCAAAGCCTGTTCCTAAGAACAGGCCTTGAAAGGGTCCGCTCCCCGGCCCCCAGCCAGGCAGCTTGTGGCTTTGGGCTGCAGTTTGCAGCCTGATCAAGTGGGGTGGATGGGGGCTACCAAGCTTGTTAGCAGGCCCGGGACAGAGCTCCTTAGAAGGCAGCAGGTTGGGAGGCCCTCATTAGCAGGCCCATCCTAGCAGGCCGGAAGACCCTTGTTAGCAGGCCCTGCTTAGCAAGTCAAGAGGCCCTCATTAGCAGGCCCTCCACCACCACCTTTTTCCCAGGGCCTCTCCCCTTACCTGCTGCTGGCTCCAGGCACTAAGGTGCATCTGAGAGCAAAGAGGCTAGAGTCCAGGGACAAAGGGCCGAAGCTGCAGGGGCAGGGCCAATCAGTGTGCAGCTGGCTTCACCCTGATTGGCCCTATTCCAACTTGGACAGCCAGACACATTCCCCCCCCCTCCCCAGGCTGTTTCAGAAATATATAGAGGAACCATGGATAAGGATGATACAAATCTGTACTTACCATTCTGTTCCACTAACCTAGCTCCCAAATACTTTGAATTTTGCATTATATAATAGTGTTGTTCATAGATCTATTGTGAAAGAAAGAAAACTTTCCTTAAGGTCTGAAGCAGTAGAGTTCAAAATTATTATCTTTAGAAAATTCTTCCACATTGATTTGGCTGCCATCAAATCCTTGTACAGTAAAACTATGTATACTGCAGCAGGTTCTAGGGTGCATATTAGGACATTCTCTCAGTTTATAGACCAGGGGTGCAAATGGTTGGACTAGATGACCCATGGTAACCCTTCAACTCTATGTTTCTGTATCATGTAGCTGTATATTGCTCTGGGAGATCAGTGACAGAAGCAATCTATTTTACTGGCAGCTCATCCACCATTATCCATCACCTTGTGTAACAACCCAGGATAACTACTTAATAACCTCAGGATTCTGCAGATCAACATTGCAAAAACCAGATAAAACTAGTCTGGGTCTACAATTTTCAGAATCTGACATGACCAGTAGATTAGTAGGCACGGTTCGTCAATTCTACCCTCACACTGAGGACTTTCACTTTGCCTTCAAGCTATTTATGAGGACCATGTGATCTCCAGGAGCAGAATTTTGGGGAGTTCCAGGCTACAACTGGAGGAGAGATGAAGGAAATTCCCATTCTTCAAGTTTTAGGCCATTCATTGCTTGCTGAGTATAATATAAGTGATACTTATACTATCCAACTGTCTCCAAGTGATACTTATACTTCATTTAGTATGAATCACAAAGAATTTTGGAAGTGGGAAGGACAAATCATTCTTACATCCCTTCTTGACTTTGATGATACTTAGGAAAATAATAGTTTCTCAGTTTCTAATTTGTAGTAATAACTCACAACTGTTACTATAATGATCATAGGCATCTCAATTTCAAGTGAAACATTTGAATACTAGATTGGGTGTATACCCATATGATAAATATTCTATCAAGCAATTCTCTGCTCTTCTAAGGATTGTGCCAGTTAATATAATTAACAATATCAGTCAAAAGAAAATTTCAATAGTTATTTGCTGGAATTACTTTGCACACAACATAGATTAGAATGGGGAATGCTATACAAATGTTGAATATCTATTAGCCATCACATTAATTGGAATTATTAGAAGATCTCAATATAAAAGATTAGAAGATATCAACATAAAAGATTTCAGCCAGCAAAAATCTTTGCAAGTGGAAAGCACAACATATAACCTAGGATAAATGTTAAGGCCACCACTTGTATGGTCATGGGCAGTCAAATCTCAGTTCAGCTAAGGTTAAATTTAAGTCGATAAGAAAGACTGGAATGTGGATTGGCTTAATGTGATTATGGATTGCACTGCATTGCTATCTGCAAATATTACTTGGTAGAAGAGTATTTTAATATCACATTTGGCTCTGTCACTAAAAAAAATCACTGACACCCTGATCCTAAATAGATGGTGTCTAACATCTATGAAAGAAAATGCTTTGCATATATACCACGATTTTCTACCATGTAAATATTAGCATTCTTCTTTTAGAAAAGAACAAAGATTATTCTGCACAGGCATTTCTTTGAATGTGGAACAAACCACGAACATAACAATGTTGTGATTGCCATTTCACTAAAATTCCCATAATGTCCATGAGCCAAAGTTCCTTGTGTCCAACTCCACAGAGGCAAATGAAGCTCTCTGAAAATTAATGGGGATTTAAAAATGTAGTATCTTCCCAAACCTATCCAGGCCTATGAACCCTGAATCTATTACTTTCCAATAGGATACAGCACATATAAGCTGGCCCTATAGCTCATAGAGATCACTCTACAGAACTGCCTGCAATAGTCAGCTCCAGCATACTCTCCTGAATTCTCTATGTACTTTGTTGATGCTGGCTTCTCTGCACATATCCTTTTGTACATATGAAATTCTCATACAAGAATATAACAAGGACAGTCTAATAATTAAAGCAAACAGAGAGAAACAGACCTATCCACTGTCAATATGATAAATAAAGAAAAATGTCCTATTTTTGTTGTTTTCCTTGTTTCTTTATTCTTTAGGACTTCTGTCAAAACGGAATCCAGGTAATCTCCATTTTCAGTTCTTTCATCAGTGACAAGTCCTTATATGTTAATAGTATAATACTGGTCACAGGCTCACATAGGTATGGGGATACCAGTCTGTACTGACACGTTCCCCGGAACGGTGCATATGAAATTCTCACCTTTGTTGAAGTGAATGGGAGCAATTCTTATGAACATTACCAACCTTATGTGCAAGCAGCTGAAAACCACTTCTACATAGCAATGGTTCACAAATGAACTATGAGGTTTGTAAGCCTTGTTTCTACATGCCTCATTACATTGGAAGTTGGATTATTCAGGAAGTTGAAGCGATATGCTTTTTGTTCATGCAT
Source organism: Paroedura picta (assembly GCF_049243985.1). Lineage (NCBI taxonomy): Eukaryota > Metazoa > Chordata > Lepidosauria > Squamata > Gekkonidae > Paroedura > Paroedura picta. Next base: position 59,424,908 of record NC_135374.1, on the reverse strand, counting down.
GAATGTCAAGAAGTCTTGAAGATGCCACTGGACTCAAACTTTATTCTGTTGCTTCAGATAAACACCGCTACCTACCTGAATCTACTGACATGCAATCACACAATTAGAAAGGAAGTTCCTACTTTCATCAGCTTTGGACACTTCCTCAATAATGCCACATTCCTGAAATCTTTACTACCTGTGTGTCCCCACTAAACCAAGCATGATCACTTGAAAAGAGTTGCTTTCATGACATTTATATGCAATCAATATGCTGTATGTCACAGTTACCTCTGGTATTTATTGGAGCAAGCCTTAGACTTCCACTGAATTTGGATCTACCTTTTACTATAGAAGACAGGCTGAATTTACTCCTAGCCAAGTTTCCCTATCCACTGACCCTCCAGCCAAAGTGGAACCAGACAAGAATCACTTAAAAGCACTTTGTCAGACCTGTTGCCACAAATCTACCTACTTTGATGATGTGTTTTACCCTTAGGTGAGGAACAAAGTCTATCCGGTTAATATTCAGATCTGTCAGAGCTGAAATACCATAAAACTGTCCTCCGTTTAGTGGCTCCAGGTACATTATAAAAACTAAATGACTGTAAATTACCTCTTTGACTCATTTATGTTCCAAACTGGGCCATGCAGATGGCAAACATCCATCTGAATACTTTTAGTAGGGCTTTTAGAATGCCAGATTAATTTTTAAAAGGTCTCTGTTTGGCTAAATTCTTTTTCAAAACTTGAATGGCATAACACTTTCTTATAAAAATAAAAATAATTTGTGTTTAGTACTAAGTGTGTGGTATACAGCAATAATAATATTAATAACAAGAAGGGATAATTTTCAAGTGTCTAAACATGCAGCATTTGGGAGGGATAGACATGCTACTCTTCAGGAAAGAATACAGCTTTCGATTTTTTTAATGACAAACTGCCCCCCCCTTACTAATTTGCATTCAGCAAACTGCTCTGAAGAGTCAATTCAAGCAAGCACGTGCCTGCATACACACACACACACATATGCTTCATCTTCTAAGTACTTAACTTTTCAGAAGCAAGCTTGTAGCAATTAGTGCTTGTTGTGTGATGGAGTCTGCTGTGTTGACTGAGCCAATTAAGAGATCAATTAGTGCAGTACAGAGTGCTTAGAGAGGTAGTCTTGGTTGACATCAGTCAGGTGAGCAGTCCATATACAATAGAATACTGGGACAGCGAAAGAGCACTTAATGGCTGCAAATCTAACAAGTTATTCACACACTTAGCTCGCTTTCTGAATCTAAAAGGGAAAACTGCATTTACTGTATCATTTCTTAGAAAATTGTCAAAGTAGAGATTACTGTATTGCAAACTCATTTTTTGGCAAATTTTAAAGTTACACAACCTTATTAAAATTATTATAATAATAACTCAGCTTGTCTGATTCTCATCTAAGAAAGCATGACCTAAATAATGAGATACAATGCCAGTGATGGTCCATATTGATGAGCAATTTCTAGGAGGTTGTGTTCATGTAACTCTTCCTCCACCCCTTTCATGGAAAGAAGAAATGTGTGAGCAGATCTTCAGGAGGACTAGATGTTAGTGTAGGTGGTGCAGTTTATATTTTATTTCTTATATGTGGCTAGGACAAGACCAAGTCATGTGGAGGATTTTTGAATACATGAGAAAAGAGACTCAGGTGGTAGCCATATTGGTCTGAAGCAGCAGAACAAAGTTTGAGCCCAATGGTATCTTTAAGACCAACAACGTTTTATTCTGGTTATAAGTTTTTGTGTGCTTGTAGAATAAAACTGTGTTGGTCTTAAAGATACTATTGGACAATGTATGTTCATGGTAAGAGATGATTAGAGAAAAGAGGCAGAAGGAGAACCAGGTTGTGTACACATACAGAGAACTACATATAATTTGGTTTGTTTTAAGACTGAACTGAGGAGTTGTCAGAGGCTTCATGTAGAGCTAGTAATCCAAGGTGGCAGACTATGTCTTGGGAGGGAGGAATCTCTCAGGAGACACAGCAAAAAACTAGCCTTACGGATTGTAAAGTCTGTATTATCCCGTAGTATTTACATATGCCATTATAGTTAAATATGAGTGTAATTAAATTATGTATACAAACCTTTAGGTGACAGTAATTGCAGGAATAGCCACAGAGGGCTGGATCCTAGCTTGGAAATATAAGTGTATAATTAGAACACCCAGTACCCATTTCATCATGTCACTGTCAGGAATCAGGCTGAGCCCAGCCGGTGGAGTCCCAAGTGAAAGCGCATCAAGAATCCAACAGTCGGTTGCAAATTCTAAAGCAGAGCTTTATTTGGCAAAGTCCACAGTTAGCTAAGCATGCCAAGATCTTCCTAAGCAAAGATCTTGATAATAACAAAGTACATGCAGAACAGGTGGGGCAGATATAGGGTCCACCAAATAAAGGAGGGGTGCGCAAAGGGTTTGGCGGGAGAGCGGGTAGGAATGACAAAAGGGGTCCTGTTCCCAGGCTACCAGATGGCCAGGTGCCTTATCGGGAAGATGGCACATTGTTGAGACTTAGCTGTCTCCGCAAGGACACTTACAGTGAGATTGATAAAGTTGTTGGGGCTCCTCGCCCGCTGGGAAAGGAAGGGAGGAAACTTCTCAGAGGACAGGTTTATTGCTTTATGGCCTTGGGCTGCCCCGGCCGGAGGAAGCCTGAGAATGTGGGAATATGCAGGAGCAGTGGGGAACAGGATGGCATGAACCAGGGGGGGTCATGACACTCGCCTCCCCTTAAGGCCCCCCTCTCCCCTTCACTCAGGCGCCCGCGGCCACAGGAATAGGGACCGGTTTGTCGGGGAAGCGGGAGTGGAATCTGCGGAGGAGAAGTGGGGCGGCGACGTCCTCCGCATCCACCCATTCGTTGTCAGAGTCAGGGAACCCTTTCCAGGAGACCAAATACTGCAGTTGCTTGCGAAAGAAGCGGGAGTCGACTATGTCGGACAATTCGTAGTGCGTCTCCTCCCCCACCATGACGGGAGGGGGCGGACGGGACTGTGGGTGCCACTTGTCAGGCGGGGGAGCCTTTTTGACCAAGCTGACATGAAAAACTTGGTGAACTTTGCGGTAGGCTTTAGGAAGCTCCACCCGCACGGTGACCTCGTTCAACACCTGCACCACCTTAAAGGGGCCCACGAATTGGTAGCTCAATTTCTTGCACGGCCGTCTATTTTTGAGGTGTTTCGTAGAGATGTACACCTCGTCCCCCACCGCGTACGCGGGGGGGTTTTGGCGCTTGCGGTCAGCCCATCGCTTAAAGTCCGCTTTGGCTTTCTTCAGGGACTCTGTTACCTCCCCCCAGGCTTCCCGTACCCGGGCTGCCCATTCGTCCACCCCCGGCGGGGAGGCGACGGGGTCCCCTGGCGGCTTCATCAGAGTTGGGAAGGGGGGCGAGGCGTAGCCATGAACTACTTCAAAAGGTGGTTTCCCTGTGCTCGAGTGTGGGGCGTTGTTGTAGGCGTACTCCGCCAGGGGCAAAAGGGAAACCCAATCGTCCTGGTGATAATTTAGGAAGCAGCGAAGATACTGTTCCAGCACTTGGTTCACTCTCTCTGTCTGCCCGTTCGTGGCGGGGTGATACGCAGAGCTGAGCCCCCTAGACACCCCCGCCAGGGTCATCAGGGCCCCCCAGAACTTAGCAACGAACTGGGCCCCCCGGTCGTTGATTATCTTGCGGGGGAACCCGTGGAGGCGTACCACGTGGGTAACTAACAATTCGGCCAGGCGCTGCGCAGTGGGCAGCCCTGGGCAGGGGACGAAGTGGGCCTGCTTCGAGAATTGGTCCACTACTACCCAAATCACCGTCTTCCCCTGGCTGAGGGGCAAGTCCGTGATAAAATCCATGGAGATAATCTCCCAGGGGCGATCTGGGACTTCCAGAGGCTTTAGGAGACCCTGGGGCTTTCCCACCCCTCCTTTGTGCGCGAGGCACACCGGGCAGCCCGCGACGTATTTCCCCACGTCGCGGCGGGCCCCCGGCCACCAGAATTGGCGGCGGAGCAGCCCGCAAGTTTTCAAGAAGCCAAAGTACCCCGCAGCCTTGCTGTCGTGGCACAACTCCAGAATCATTCTGCGCATTGAGGCGGGGACGTACAGGCGGTCCCCCTTATACCAGACCCCCTCGTGGGCACGAAGCTGCGAATGGAGGTCGGCTAGTTGTGGGTCCGGCCCAAGGGCCGAGCGGAATTCCGACAGGGGTACCGGGGGAGGGGTCCCTGAGGGTTCCGGCGGGGGGCCCTGGGCCGGGCGTCCCGCTTTGGTCTGGCTGCGGGTTTGGGCCAGGAGACCCAATTGTTTGGGGGTGAAGACCGTGTCCACTCTTGAGGGGCGGTGCTCCCCCGGGAACATGCGGGAAAGGGCATCTGCCATGAAGTTCTTACGTCCAGGAATGTGGACAAGGGTAAAATCGAATCGGGAAAAGAAGTCCGCCCATCGAATTTGCTTCGCGTTGAGCGTGCGCCGCTTTCGCAGGGCCTCGAGGTTTTTGTGGTTGGTCCAGACCTCGAAAGGGATGGGGGATCCCTCCAGAAAGTGGCGCCAGGTGGACAGGGCGGTTTTGACTGCCGCCGCTTCCTTCTCCCAGATGGGCCAGTTTTGCTCGGTCGGGGAGAATTTGCGGGAGAGGTAGGCGCAAGGCCGGAGTCTCCCCCCTTCCCCCCTCTGCAGGAGGACCCCCCCGACAGCCTCGTTGGAGGCGTCTACTTGCACCACGAAGGGCTTGTCGATCTCGGGGTGGGCCAGGATGGGCTCGGAGGTGAACAAGTTTTTGAGGTGTTCAAATGCCTGCGTGCAGTCCTGGGTCCACGGTAGTGGTGCCCCCGGATGGCCATCCCTGGCGCCTTTCCCCTTAGTTTTCAGGAGGTCGGTGAGGGGCAGGGTCACCTTGGAGAACCCCGGGAGGAAGTCACGATAGAAATTGGCGAACCCGAGGAAGGATTGGAGCTGCCGGCGAGTTCGGTTGGTTTCCCAGTCTAGGACCGCTTGGACCTTTGTGGGGTCCATTCCAATTCCCTCCCCCGAAACCCGGTAACCCAAGAAATCAACCTGGGACTTGTGAAACTCACATTTCGGAAGCTTGGCGTACAGCTTGTGATCTGCAAGGCGGCGTAAGACCTCCCGCACGAGAGCCGTGTGCTCCTCCTCCCCCCGGGAGTAAATCAACACATCATCGAGGTAAACCACCCCCCCCCCCCGGTACAACAGATCATGCAGCACTTCATTGATTACATTCATGAACACGCCCGGAGAGCCGCTTAACCCGAACGGCATGACGAGGTACTCAAATTGTCCCAAAGGGGTGTTGAAAGCCGTCTTCCATTCGTCTCCTTTTGCGATGCGGACTCGGAAATAAGCATCCCGCAGGTCCAGTTTGGTGAAGATGCGCCCCTCTCCCAGGCGACTGAGCAAGTCCTTGATGAGGGGCAGGGGGTAGGCGTTCACCCGTGAGACAGTGTTGATTGCCCGGTAGTCAGTGCAGAGTCTGAGGGTGCCGTCCTTCTTCTTGGCAAACAAGACGGGGGCTGCCATGGAGGAAGTGGCGGGGTGGATGAAGCCTCGGGCCAGGTTCTTGTCCACAAAGGCACGTAGTTCCCAAAGCTCAGATGGGCTCATGTTGTAGAGCTTGGCCTTCGGAAGTTTAGCCCCCGGGACCAACTCGATGGCACAGTCCGTCGGGCGGTGTGGGGGGAGCTGGTTGCACTCCTCCTCCGAGAAGGCCTCCGCGAGGTCACGGTAGCAGGCAGGGATGCCTTCGTCCCGCTCTGGGTAGAGGCCCATCGCCCTCAGCCAGGGGTTGAGTGTGGCAGGGCTCTCGGACCATGGAACTACAGTCCCCGCGATGGCCACGGGTGGCGCCTCGGGCTGGTCGCGGTACCAGAAGTGTAGCTTGCAGTTTGGGTGGGAGAAGACGAGGCGCTTGTCGTCCCAGTCGATTTCGGGGCGGTGAAGGTCCATCCAGTCCATGCCGAGCAGGATGGAGAAGCCCGCGACAGGGGCGATTGTAAGTGAGATGCGTTCCCAGTGGGGGCCCAGGTTCAGGGCCAGGGCATTGGTGGCGTGGCGGATGGCCTCTCCCCCGACTGGGGCGCCGTCCACTTGTCGCATGATGATCGGTTTGGCCAGGTCCTCTTGCCGCGCGGCGAGGGCTTGCGCGATCCCGGGGGTCACCAAGGAGGTAGAGCATCCGGAGTCCACGCAGACCTGGACCTCCACCCGGGTGTCGGCCTCTTCATTGATTAGTACCGCCGGGAGGAGGATGGGGGGTAGGATTCATCTTGGGGGCGCCGGAGTGCCGACAGGGAGGGTCCGCCGAGGGGCGCCCGGCATGACGGACCGTCCTCGTTTCCCGAGCTGTCTGACTGGGAGGACTCGGGGCTGGTCTGGGAAGAGAGCTCCACCTCCGTCGAGGAGGTGACGGGGGCGAGGAGCGCCCTGGTTCCCCCTTGCTTACTCGACGGCTTGTCGGACGGGCGCTGGCGGTCGGACGGGCGCTTGTCGGACGGGCGCTGGCTCCTCTCTGGCTGAGGGGAGGCTTTGGCTTTTGCCAGGCATGTTGGGCAGACTGAGGCAAAATGTCCCCTCCCCCCGCACTCATGGCAGAGTCCCAGCTGCTTGCGCTTCTCCCGGTCGGGCGCCGGTGTGGCGGTAGGTTGGGAGGCGATCGGCTTGGGGACACTCGGGGTTTTGTCTGTTCGCGATGTACGTAGTAGACGGGCCGCCTCCTGGCGGCGCTGGTAGGCTCGGTAGTTCGCGAGGTTCGTCTCGATCACCCCTGCGGTGTCGATCCACTGTTGGAGGTGTCCGTCCTCGGGCAGCCCTCGGTTGAAGATCCCGTCGGCCACGGGGCGATCCAGGCCATCCAGGAAGGCGTTGATGATCTGGGTGTCGTTCATGGTGGTAATTCGGTCCGAAATGGCCCGAAAGTCAATGACATAGTCCATCAGGGGCCTCCCCCGCTGCTTCAGCTTGGCCAGTGCCTCCGTTGCCTTTCGTTCACGGAAAGGGTCCCTGAAAGCCGCGCGGAGGGCGGTCCTGAAGGATTCTAAGGAGGTAGCTGCTGCCGTCCCCCTCTCGTACTGGGTAATCCACCAGTCCATGGCCTTGCCCTCTAGGTTGCAGCCCAGCGTGCGTACTAAATCGGCCTCGTCCGTGAAAGAATCTCCCCACTCCGCCAAGAAGCCATCCACCATAATCAAAAAATAAGTGAGTCTCTCCGAAGAGCCATCGAACTTCACCTTGAATTTCCGGCCCCCCAAATGGTCGTGACGCCCTCCGCGGGCGGCTCCGTCGTCCGGCTGACGAGGGGGCGGCTGTGGGACCGGCGAGGGCGGCGGGGCGGCTGGCGGTTGAGGTTGGGGTTGGGGCGGTCGGGTGTCCACGGCAAGCGGGGCATAGGTCCCCCTCCGCGGGGCTGTCGGGCAAATCCACTCCCCCGCTGGGCGATCTCCCCGGGGCAGCGGAGCCGGGTCCGGGGGGGTAAGGGTCCGCGTCGGGGGTTCCCCCCATGGGCCCGATAGAAACGTACCGGGGTCCTGGCCCCCCGACCGGGAACGTAATGGTGAGGTTTCCCTCCTCAGGCGACGGGGTTCATGGCGAGGGGGTATCTCGGTGGAGACTGCGACCCGGTCGGGCCCCGGCCGGGGCTCGGGTTCTGTGTCGACATCGTCCTCCTCCAGCCAGGTCATCTTGCCGGCCGGGCGCGAGTAGGCCAGGTGTTTGGGGGGGGCAAACATGGAAAGCAAGCCCGTGGCCGTGGCCCCCCCCCAGGGATTCGAGAGTCCCTTACCCGAGCGAAGGGGTGCTGTGATGTTTGGGCTTGACAGCGGGGCCCACAGGGGGGCGCGTAGCAACTCGGGTAGCCGGGGCAGCTGGATCGCCTGGCAGGGATGCTGGTAGGGAGAGCCGGCCCTTCTTCCCCTTCTCGGAGGCGAGGGGGGCGCTCCAGGGTTCTCGGTGGGTTTCGGCTTGGTGCAGGGCCCGGCGAAGGGCTTCGATTTCTCGTCGTTGGTCCCCCACGCGTAGCATCAGGCCCTCGACTTCTTCGGCAGGGACAAGGTGCTGGGGCCCTTCTCGGGTGAAATCGACCCCCACCTGGCGCCCCATTTCGACCAGCCGGTCCGCATCTCCTGGGTCTTCGGGAGATTCCTCGTCCTCTTCCTCGAAAGAAGGTAGGGGCGAATTCCCCGTCGCACTCGCAGAATCCTTCGCGGGGCTCTGGCATGGCGGGGATCGGTGGTTCCCGGCGTCGGGGGGGGGCGTCGCTGGCCCCGGTGTCGAGGGGAGCGTCGCCGGCTCTGGTGTCGGGAGGGGTGGTCAAAGGTACTGTGGTGGCGCCGTCCTCCGCCCGTTCTTCGATGGGGACATGGATGATCAGGCGCTGACGGCCCCCGTCCGGGGACTGTTCCACGATGTCTAACCCTGAGTCCTCCGGGGCTGCCGCGGCCATGGGGAGCGAGGCGCACCAGCGGATGGATTAACAGGGGGAAGTGGTTATTATCAATTTGTCAGGAATCAGGCTGAGCCCAGCCGGTGGAGTCCCAAGTGAAAGCGCATCAAGAATCCAACAGTCGGTTGCAAATTCTAAAGCAGAGCTTTATTTGGCAAAGTCCACAGTTAGCTAAGCATGCCAAGATCTTCCTAAGCAAAGATCTTGATAATAACAAAGTACGTGCAGAACAGGTGGGGCAGATATAGGGTCCACCAAATAAAGGAGGGGTGCGCAAAGGGTTTGGCGGGAGAGCAGGTAGGAATGACAAAAGGGGTCCTGTTCCCAGGCTACCAGATGGCCAGGTGCCTTATCGGGAAGATGGCACATTGTTGAGACTTAGCTGTCTCCGCAAGGACACTTACAGTGAGATTGATACACTTGTTGGGGCTCCTCGCCCGCTGGGAAAGGAAGGGAGGAAACTTCTCAGAGGACAGGTTTATTGCTTTATGGCCTTGGGCTGCCCCGGCCGGAGGAAGCCTGAGAATGTGGGAATATGCAGGAGCAGTGGGGAACAGGATGGCATGAACCAGGGGGGGTCATGACAGTCACCCTTAAAAACTGATTAAGGAACAAGAGAAATAATCTAGAATCAGGGAAAACATCTAGAAACCATCATTTGGGATCCTGATTATAAAATGTGGTCATGTTAACAAAAAGATTTCAAGTTCATGCCAATAGGTGGCAGAGCAATCTGTTACTTTTCCACATTCAGGTTTCCACATTTTTTCATTCCAAGTATAGAAAAGCAAGCTGAAGCAAATTTTACACCAGCATATATTTAAGGGGTATATTTATCTGGCCTCAAATTCTACTTCCTTCTAAGTAAGCAAAGTTCATTGTTGTTCTTAGCTTTCATTATTTTCATATTGCAAAATAGTGGCTTATGAGGTTTAAAAAGGATGAAAGTGAGTTTAAGAAGCATATTCCAAAGTGATTTCTTTGTCTGTACATCTTTCTTAGTACATCTTAGTACATCTTTCTAAGTTCACACATATTTTTAAACTTTCCATTTATGGAAATAAGTTCAGTGACCTCCACAGTTTACATCCTCAGCTGCAACAAAGCCTAAGAATAATTGCAATGGTAAATATTCTTCCATTATCCTTGCTATTTCTTTTCTCTTTCCCTCCTTCACCTCTCCCTCTGTAGTTGCCTCTTTAGATTGTAAGCTCCTTGGGACAGGGTCTCGTTGTCCTTTTTTCTTTTTCTGTTAAAGCGCCGTGCTATGTAAATAATAAACAATCTTATTGTTATTTTGAGATATCAATAACAACTATTTACATTGCTTCTATTTTGGTTCTGACCTTCTTAGCCCTTAAGTTGCTCTTAAAGCAAAGAAAAATGAGATCAGTGCTACTATGTGTTTGTATCAAAGCTACCTCAAAAGTTACTTTTAGAAAACAAGTATACCTACATAAAAGATGACTTTAGAAACAATTAAACAAATTTTGAGTCCAGTGGCACCTTTAAGACCAACACAATTTGATTCAAGGCATGTACATGAAAGCTTATACCATGAATAAAACATTGTTGGTCTTAAAAATGCCACTGGACTCAAACGTTGTTCTGCTGCTTCAGACCAACACAGGTACCCATCTGAATCTATCTTTTTAGAAACAATTGACATGTAACATGTAGTGTGGAACAAGCCTTTAGAAATGACACTGGAGTGATACATCTTTTCTAAGAAATAGACATATAACTTCCAAAGTTCCATTTTCAGGCTTCTGAAATCAGAAGTGTTCACCCAAGTGTCTTTATAGCAATATAGAAAGTATGACTTTCCTGTATGCAAGATACCCATCTATATTATTTACTGCTTCAGGAACATGTGATGGCGTCAACATCTATGACAGCCAGTGCAGAAAATTGATTCTTTTTTGTTTAATAGCAATGTCCTATTTACTTTTCTCATCTGAGCAAGGTAGAAAAGTTGCAGTCAGATCTTGTGAATCTTGTAATGTCTTAGTTGCAAGCATAATGGGATGCTAATGAACTTTTAATATCCATTGATTCAGCCAGAACAATAAACACATGATTACATTTCAACCATTAAAATAAAATCTACAAGTCTTGCATACATTTGTCCTGAATGTGACCAATGCCTCTTTTGCTGCATAAGAAAACACAGTCACTGAAATAACAGTTGGAAGATAAGATCTTACACTATTATAGCAGCAATTTCTGTTGAACTCAGAGCAATGGTGACCACAAACTTACTGGTGGATGCTTTGCGGCCACAAGACAAGGTACCAAATATTCTTTTCCACAGCATTTCCCATGGCTTTGGGGCAGAGTTTGGTCTGCTTTCCTTGTGACTGGTTAATGGCTGACCACCAGGAATTGTCTCCTGACAGGGTAGGGCTTGGGGGTGGACTTGACAGCTGAAAGCTTGGGGCAGGGTCTTCTCCCTCCCTGTATCAAGCTTTGCCATGCAGTCCTCTCTGGACATAAGAGGGCTCTAGACATTTCCCTATGCTCTTTGTTGGACTACATGGTCAAGCAAATGCTCAACCGTTCAGGCTTCAGGTTTGGGACAAGTGGCACAGCCAAGGAGTTATTTGAAGAGTGGTTTACTTCACATCAGCATGATGGGAAGTGGGTGTTGAGTAAGTTACAAGTTTACCTTGCATGCATGTGGTATTAACTTGGCCTTTGGTTCCCTGGCAGCCTTCCCTGCCTTCCATAGCTCTCTTCATGGCTACCTCCCTCCCCTCGTGGATCACCTGGGTATTTGAGGCCACTCCCAGGTGGCAAGGGTTCCATGCAGATGCTTGTGCGTCATGTAGGACCACAGGCTTGCCATTCCTAGGTCCCCCAGTAAATGGGTTGGCAATAGGTTCCATCAACCAACTGGTGGGTTGTCCAATGTCTGGATCTATGCCATTTCAATGATCCTATGTGTTGTAATCAATAAAGCTATGACCTGTTTTACTTCACATACGTCTTCTCTGTGTGATTATGTTTTGTATTCCATTTCCTTTCTACCTCTCAGTGTGCTTACCTGCCCTTAGGACCATTAAGTTTCTTCTCAAGGAGAAGTGAATGTAGAGAGGGGTGTACTGAATAAATCCTCCTTTTGTTTTAAACCACCTTAGGTAGGTGGGTTGTGTGCAGTGAAAGCCAGGGAACATCTTCTATGCTTATCATAAAACTCACTTGGAGGCCTTGGACCAGTAATTTTTTCTCAGTTTAACCTACTTCACAAGGTTGTTTTAAGAAGTTGAGGTACATATTTACCACCTTGAGATCGTTGGAGAAAGAATAGGATACAAATGATCTGGAAAAAGTATTAACTCCTCTACTCCCCTTATATTAAAGTACATTAACTCAAGGTTATGCGGTGAGCATCATGGCCTGGCATGACTTTGAGCCCAGGTCATACTAGGGGATGTCCTAGATATTCAGATTATTTTCTATAGTGAGGTCTAGGCATGAGAAATACAGATTGTCCTCCAGGTGTAAAAGAGAGTGCCTGAATGAGGCTCCAACTCAAGTTAACTCCCAAGTCACTTTGCTGAGAACACACACCAAAATTTTGCAGCTAATACCTTTTAAAGTGCTGAAATACAAGCTGCTGTTGTGTGTGGATTTCTCACCAGTGCTGTCTGGAAAAAAGAGATATCATTTAATCTTATGTAATTCAAAACATGTTTCATCATGCAGAGATATACTCCACTGAGAGTTCAACCCTGGTTTACCTGTTGAGGGGGAGGACAGGTTCATTCTATTCACCTGTCTGAATCAGAGGCTCCGATGAAAGACATGTCTCATAGAATATTCAGGCACTAATTCTATCAAGACATGCCAGAAAATTTGACGGTGCGGCTCCATAAATGTACTAGCCAAGGATCTGTCTTCATTCTTTGAGGCTGAAACATTGAAATGAATGCACAACTGCAGTGTAGCAAACAATTGAAAATCTATAGCAATTATAAGGTCAACATGATCACCAAGAAACAGCACTAGGCAAGTCTGACTGCTACAGCTCCATCTACCCTGCCATTCCCTCCTTGTGGGCATGTTGCCAAGATTTAAGCATGGTTTGAGATGAAGCCAGACTAAATGCTTCATTAGCTTCCCCACCTTTACACAGGAAATAGATATTTGTGTATTAGTATTTAGTACTATGAACTCTCATAAATTAACTTGAGTTTGTACAACCTATTTTTAGTGACGTTTGCTTTATTTCATTTGCTCTAGCAGGGATATGGCAGATTTTTATATTTCTTTTCTCTCAGTTTTAGTGCCCATGCTGTCCTTTTTTCATTTAATATCAAAATTCTGTTCAATAAGTCTTTGCCAGCTTTTAAGAAAAAGTTTCTCATATGTTACAATATGTAACGGGCTGAGGGCTGATTCAGAGAAGCCTTTTTTATATGATCACCACAAGGTGAGTTTTCCTTGAGATAGCAAACAAATACACACTATAAGCACTGACAGGTATGCTGGAGGAGTCACTAAGAAATATGTGAATAGATCTCTAGAGCTTTTAAAATTGGTAAACAGCAACATGAATCAGGACCATGGAGGGGAAAAAAGCAAATATGAACTTGTGGGGGTTGCTAGAGGTTCTTAAGATTCAAAGCCGAAATTTAATTTCAGTTTGATGTATGTGGAAGAAACAAACTGCATTTGGATATCATGCCAAACTGGAATTAGACTGAAGGCATCCCAAGCTAGGTAGCCTTTTGTCATGCTAGGAGCATATGGAGGTGTGGGGAGAATAGTTGCCCAGAAAACAAACATTGTTCATGCCCATCAGAGGTTTGTTGAATTGTCTGAATGGGTGCCAGGTGGAGGGGGGGGGTTAAACCAGGACCCAGCCTGGGCCCAGGACAATCTTCCAGTCTGCACTGGAGGGTTAGCTGCTGTGGCCAGCATATAACAATACCTCATAGGATGCAGTTCCCTCCTGATATGGGATAGTCTGATTGGTTTCAACCAAGGAACCAATCACAAAGACTCAGGCTCTATAAAAACTTTGGGTTACAACCCACCCTCTCTTGAAACTGAGCTGGTCTACAGACTCAGGTGAACTGCTGGAAAAACTGGCAGCACCAGAGGGCATCACACCATATGGCATCACACCCTACTAAACTCCCTTTCCCCAGATTCCACTCTCCCCAAATATCCAGCTAAGTTTCCCAGTTTGGATCTGGCAACCCTACTCCGCAGTTTGGACAACTTGTCAGACATGTAAGAACCTGTCCCACAAACTGAGCTGTTGCTTTCTGGTCCTTACAGAATGGAGAGTTTGTTTGGAAATCTGACTCTTGCCTGATCTCAGCTCTGTTTCAAGCTTCTGGCCTTGTACCTTGACTTTTACTCTAGCTCCTGATAATGTGGTCTTTATATAGACACCTCCCAGACAATGGGAGGTAACCTCCCATACCAGGAGGCCTGCAGCCCTGCCACAGGCCAGTAGCTCTAATACTTAGCCTTCAGTCACACACCTAGAACTTTATGGTTTTGAGTCTTGTCTGCTGGTCACTTCCTAAAATAGGGTTGCTAGCTCCAGGTTGGGAATTACCTAGACATTTTAGTGGTGGAGGCTGAAGAGGTTGGGATTTAGGGGAGGGGAGGGGCTTCAATGGGGTATAATGTCACAGAGTTCTATTTTCAAAGTGGCCATTTTCTCCAGCTGAACCAATCTCTGTTGTAATCCCAGGATATCTCCAGCCATCACCAGGAGGTTGACAACTATAAATGAAATCTTGAAGCATATAGAGACTTGGCAACTTCACTTCTTTGCACATAACTGTAGACTATAGACACTTGTATGACTTGTCTATATACCGTTGAGTGCTAAATGGCCTAAGGATTTACTGCCATGAATGCAGTTTGAATCTCTCCTTTTTATTGGAAAAAATGACTTGTTGATAATCCCCAAAGAAGCACACAATTTATGATTAGAAAATAGAAACTTTTGAAAAGGATAATGAATAGTAGAGAAAGAATGGGGTGAAAGGATACTTTACCCTTCTAACCATTCTGCTTTTCCACCTCGGTTTCTCTCATTTAGTTATATTTCCCCTTGTAGTGTTTTTACTTATACACCCATAAGCCTGGATCCTCTTATGAGTGGGGTCTGAAGCAGAAGATACAGGATCAGAGAACAGTTTAATCCCTATGTCCACATGATGCCGTCACCAGGCCGCCATCCTCCTGAGCCTGGTGTGGAGCCCCGCACTAAGGGAATGTGGATTCTTCCATGTTCACTTTTGGGCCAATGGGTCCTATCCCGCAGCATGCCCATGTGGAAGGGAAGAGTCAGCCCAGATTCTCCCACCCTATGGAGGCCAGCAGGCAGCAAAAAAAATGCCCAGATCAGATTTGCGGCACTTCGGGTCACCATGGGGTAGACCAGGGCTTTAATTATTATTTTTTTGCATAAAGGTGGGATTGCATTCCCAAGCACTCCCACCTTCCTGCAAAATAAAACCACACTGCCCCCACTCTACATGGCAGAAACTTTCTGCCATGTCTGCATGAAATCATAGTCCATGCTTCAAAGTAGCCCTTCTCTCCAGGAATTAATATCTTCATTCTGAAATTTCAGTACATATCCAGGCCCCCACCTGAAATTTGGTAATCCTAAAAACAATTTACAGAGAACGATGAGATGTGAACAAAAGGATTCTTTACTTTCACATGTGAAATCTTGATAGGGGCATGACAAATTATTTTTATAGCCTTGGCACATCTGCCATTTAATGATCAACATAGCTGGTCATTATTGAATTGTGTTCATCATGAAGAAAAAAGAAATAAGGCCTACAGAAATCCAATTAGAGTGGTGCTCACTTAATTTGCAGATTAGCATTTTTGAAATGCCCATCCTCTGAGTGGAGACTGGGCCATAAAGTTATCCAATTATACAGAGCAATTAGAGAAGATCATCAAGACATTTCTGAGGTCTCATTAGTAAAAGTGTTGGTTGCTGCACAGACATCTTCCTAGGCCCTCATGCCTCCCACATGCTCTTTTGGGAGGGTTAGGAAATGATTCACTTCTGGGGGGGGGAGTAGTCTTTTCCAGTGGTTATTACTATAATATTTAAAAAGCAAAATTACAGGAGTAAACTCCCTGAAAGTTCATATAGACCGTTGTGAATACCAAATTTGGTATTTATAAACTAGTCAACAAATGCTACATTTTCAATTAGACAGAGGTTCTTGTTCAAAAAAACAAACCACCCTAGAAGCTGTCCCAAAATTGTTCAACAATCCCCCCTTTGCTTGTATAAAGAAATTAAATAAAAATCCCATTAAGCACAGTTGCAGAGATTTATTATTTATTATTTATTTGATTTCTTAACTGCCACTCCCAGACCAAACCAGCTCATGGTGGTTTAAAATAAAAAATTCCAGTAAAATACAAATAAAACAACAACAAACCCCAGGCAGCATCAGAGATGTGAGATATAACTAATATAACATTTTTATATTTGGGGTATAGCAATACTTAATACTGGAATATTGTTGAATTACTTAATTTTTACTTATTGTTCTAATGGTATCTGTAAACCACTCTGTGGGAGCGGTAAAAATAAAAGAGTAAGGGCATTGTGGGTGGAAAAAGGGGCGGGACGAGTCTGGGAGAAAAACTTGAGCTTTGCGGCTCCCGATTGGCCCCTCCAAATGTAAGTCTGAGGCCAAGGGGCCAATTGGGAACCACACAGGGCATGGCTCCCGATTGGCCCCTTGGCCTGGCCCAGGCATTCCCGGACTCGGAGGTGAGTGCACGGCCGGGTGAGGCTTCACTGTGCCGCACCGAGGCCGAGCCCTCAGGTGGGAGGGGGATGGGGGGAGAGCCTTCAGGGTGGCCAAAGGAGCTAGGCTGCTGCGTTGGAGATGTGACGGCCCGGCTCCTTTGCCCGCCCTGAAGCCGGGGAATCGGGTGAAAGGGGGGCGGGGGGACAGGCTGCTAGCGCCCACTGAATTTTGTGTACAGTGGGCTTAACTTCTAGTATGCTATAAATCAACGCGGAAGTAAATTACCATATTCAAAGAAATGGGAGATGGCAGGATCAGGCAGGGATTTTGCTTTACCTATTGAAAATAGTAGAAAAGAACCCTAGTCCCTTTCTCCTAATTCAGTGGTTCTCAAGCTTCCTAATGCCACAACCCTTTCAGTTCCTTGTTGTCGTGACTCCCAACCACAAAATTATGCAAGCATTCTTTCACAGAAATTAAACCAAAACTGACCAATGGCATGAAGATCCATTGTTCATGATGGTATATAAATTGGTTATAAATTGTATATAAATTGGTGGGCACCTTCAGGTGGAGCAGGCAACAGTTGTGGCACCCCCCCTCCACCAAGCTGCTCACGCTGCTGTGACCCCTTTGAAAGGGTTGTTTGACCCCGAAAGGGGGTCCAACCCCCAGGTTGAAAACCACTGGCCTAATTCATGTTCACTGATTACCTGAATTTTCTACAGATTTTCAGAAGACATGGATAGAGGGAGCATGACAAAAATGGCAAGCTGCCTCTACCTCTGGGAGTTCATTAGAAGATGCATGTGGATTATATATATGGGGAAGTGTTTCTATGTATAAACCTATACACACACAGGACTTGCATATCACTGTCCAATTGGAGTTGACAAGCTTCAGGTGGGGCCTGTACATCTCCTGGAATTACAATTGATCTCCAGGCTACAAATATCAGGTCCCTGGCAGAAAATAGCAGAAGCAAACCAGCAACCAATGTAGCTATCTCTGCAGAGGATGGACATGGGCCCTCCAAGATTATTGAGGACCCGTGCAGCCACATTCTTTTGCAGTTGAAATTTCCGGGTCATGGACAAGGCATAAAGCAAGTTACAGAAGTCTAACCTGGAAGTGACTGTTGAATGGATCACAGTGGCCAGGTGATCTGAGGACAGGTTGGGCACTAGTAGCCATGCCTGGCGCAAATGCTATCCGAGCTACCTTAGTGACCTGAGCCTCCATAGATAATGAGACATTGAAGATCACCCCCAAAATCCTGGCCAGAGGTGCAAATGTCAATTGCACCTCATCCAGCCGGGGGGGGGGGGTACGCATCCTTCAACCAGTATAGGACTTCCATTTTGGAGGGACTAAGCTCTGCCCGATCCATTCAGCTACTGCTTCCAAACAACTGGCAAATGTCTCGGGGGGGGGATATCTGGCCGGCCATCCATCAGGACAGTGGTCCCCAACCTTTTTATCACCGGGGACCGGTCAATGCTTGACAATTTTACTGAGGCCCGGGGGGGGGGGTAGTCTTTTGCCAAGGGATGTCACTGCCGCCTGAGCCCCTGCTCCACTTGCTTTCCCACTGACACCCCTGATTTCCCGTTGCCCGCTGGGGAGCACTGCCAGCATCAGCTGTGCAGTGCCACGCCGAGGGGGAGCCCCACCCATGGTGGCTGCTGGAGAGCACCAAAGGTGAACCAGCGGCAGAATGGCACGGCAGCCCCCGAGGCAGCAGCCAGGGAGGATGAGGAGGAGCTGTGGCCCAGTACCAACTGATCCATGGACTGGTACCAGTCCCCAGACCGGGGGTTGGGGACCAGTGCATCAGGAGATAGAGCTGGGTGTCATCTGCATACTGATGACATCCCAGTCTATAACTCTGGACCAACTGAGCAAGAGGGTGCATATAAATGTTGAAAAGGGTAGGGGAGAGTACCGTCCCCTGTGGCAACTTGCACAGTAGTGCAAAGGGATCAGATAGCTCAGTCCCCACCACAACCCTCTGCAACCTGTTCTCAAGAAAGAAGGCCAGCCACTTAAGAGCTGTTCCCCCTATCCCATCTCAGCAAGGTGGCGATCCAAGAGCTCATGATCAACCACATCAAATGCGGCCAATAGATATAACAACACAAGAATGGCTGATCCACCTCTGTCCATTTGGAGCCTAGGAAAGTACAAAAGGGGAATATAAGCATGTAGTTTTGCATGTAGTGAAATCCAGTGTGGTAGAGAACAGGCTTGTAGTGGTTAGGAGCACTGACTTTTAATCTGGCAAAACAGGTTTGATTCCCTGCTCCTGCCCCACATGCAACCAGCTGAGTGACCTTGGGCTCGCCACAGCACTGATAAAGCTGTTCTGGCCAAGCAGTAATATCAGGACTCTCTCAACCTCACCCATTTCACAGGGTGTCTGTTGTGGTGAGAGGAAAGGGAAGGAAATTGTAAGCTGCTTTGAGACTCCTTCAAGTAGAGAAAAACAGCATATAAAAACCAACTTCTTCTTCTTCTTCTTCTTCTTCTTCTTGGAAAAGGAACTTAGGCCAGAGAGGAGGTGGGTTGAAGCAGCTTTGGATGACTTCCTTTAGGGAGGCAAATGTATCTTTAGAAAAGATTATCTGCAGCACAGTTGGTAGTGAGATCCTTCTGTCTGTTTCTGTAATGCATGTGTCAGAGTTAGGGGTGGGGTATGACAAGTCTGGCTGTTTTGTAAGTTTAACAGACAGGGGAAATGGTGGAGTGATTCCAGACTGTAAACAAGCCATCCCATTGAAGCAATGCCTGGGATGAAAGGCATTCTTTAGGAGTTTAGTCTTGAGTGATTCTCTGAGATCAGATTTCTGGAATCTTACACAGTTGATGATGCAGGGGAAAAACAGATTTAGAAACATGACATGTACATTCTGAATCCAGACTACTATGTTACTTTTATCATCTTCTTATGATGAATGTTAGTATTAACGTAATTAGTGCTCACTTTTTCCACAGGAACCTATATTAAAAAAAATCAGAGCCATATGTCTCCTTTATTTGGCTATAGAGTCCATATCAATATTTGGCTATCCTTTTCGCATAACCAGTCTCATGGCTTGTTGCACTTCAATAAAGCACAGTGTTGATTTCTCATTGATACTATGAATCCACTTTGGGAGACCTTTATAGCAGAAGCCAAGTTCCCTTTTTCAATATGTACTATTGCTTTTACCTGTTGAATAGCTTCACGATATGCATAATATAGGAGCACCCCTACTTAGAAGTAAGTCCCATTTTATTCAGTGTAATTAACTCCCAATAAAGTGTTCTTAGAACTGCAGTCATGTGAATATAGATGGAACTATCAGAAAGCAGACCATTAATACATGAACTAGTGGTAATATGTTGTTATAACATTTATAATGCTACATTTGAAGAAGAACCCTAGGATCCGGTTGTTAAGCTTTCCAATTCAAACTGGTGCTTGATACATTGTATGCTAAAAAAACAAAATGATTGACAACTAAACAGGACTGTATGACCTGTGCAAATGATATGACCTGTGCAAGTTCATAATCCTTATCCATTGTTCCTCTTAATATTTGTGAAACAGCCCTTGGGGTGGAGAGTGTCTTGGTTGTCCAAGATGGAATAGGGCCAAAGCTGACTGCACCCTGATTGGCCCTCCCTCTCCAGCTCCCGCCCTCCTTCCCTGGACGCTAGCCACTTTGCTCTCAGATGCTTGAGAGAATCACACAGAGACACAGAGAGCCTTCCAAACCACAAACGACCCCTGATTACCTGCTATGGCTCCTGCTATGAGGGAGAGAGACAGACAGACAGAGACAAACTGCAAAAGAGCCCCAAATTGCAAATGACCCTTGCTTCCCTGCTACTAAGGAGCCCTGATTACCTCCTATGGCTCCTGCTGCAAAAGAGAGAGAGATTTGCACCTGCTGGTATCCCCTGGGTCCTAGCACCCATTGCATTCCTGGTTGCAATGGGCTTTCTTGCTAGTATTTAAATAATATTTAATTATTTTACACTTTAATTAGTTTCTTAATTAGTGCCTATTGGTTTCAGGGGGAAACACTGTATGCCAGTATATGCAAGCAAAACATTTGCTGCATGCTTAGGATGTACGCCCTGAAAGAGACCAGAGTCTGGACAAAGAGGAGGTGCTGTGTTTATATAGAATCAAATCAAAACTCTCTTTCCAGACCAGTTTGCCACCAGTGTAATTCATGTGAATACATGGAAATCTAAATATATCAGCACAATTCTCTTTGAGGGCCAGGTTGGTAAACATACCAGTCACTTACATGCTTGTTAGGTCACTGTCACCTCCTTCTCCCCTTCTCTGTAAGCTTTTGGAATTGTAAGCCAGGCACCATAATAATGTCCAGATCCAAATATTAATTTAGTAAAATATTTTACCCCATTTTTCTCTTCTGTAAGTCTCAAAGCTAGTTAAACAATTAAGTCCAGAAACTACGATTCACAACCCAGAAGCACAAAAAACCAGACTGTGTTTTCTACTGGCCCTAACTGAAAAAAGGGCCTTAGACATGACCCTTATTTCCCGAGGTTGAAGATCTTGTAGATCCACAGATATAGGTCAGGTCAGGGATGAGCAGCTGCTCTCCCTCAGCCCTAGCTACTTGTAAATATTGTTAATTTCCCAATGTTAATTATATAAAATAAAATAAATGAGTGGGGTATATTGGGTTCACGTGTTTATTAATAAATGTGTGGTTCTATAGCTTTGCATTCAGAACCGGCAAGCTTCGAGATGTGGGGTAAAACTTGACAAGCACTAAGGATCTCTGGCTGTTGATTCACATCTGCTTCTTCATGAGATCAGCTGTTCTGTGCCCAGGGAGAGTCCTTAGTCAGCCAGAAACCTTTGTCTCCCACTGGATCTCTTTTGTTGACTTTATAGAACCCGCAACAACTCTAGCCTAACTTGAGCTGCTGGCAGCTGTGACACAAGCAGGCACCAGTGTTCCAGAGGGAGAGAGAGACTCCAGGTACCAAACCTCAAATGCTAGACATTGTGCTGGTAGAGCAGATGCCATTTAAAGTATTTAAACAGCGAGGAGTAAATTTTCAAAAACTGGCAGTCTAGCAACTGGGAATCATCTAGGCATGTAATACAAGAACCTCTGTGCCCAGCCCTGACCCTACTGCCTTATTTTGGACAACTTTCACAAATGGGAAATGACCATCTGGTCATGGGATATGAGTAAAATTATGCATGACTAATGCAATACATGCATAGCTGCAATTTTCTTCTTTGTATGGCATAGTCTGAGAGGCTCTATTGCTGGTTGTTTCTGTAGAATGTTAGGCCCTGTGCTCCACATATTGTTCAGCTGAGGGCTGGCTACTTGTCCCTTAAATGTGTTCATGACACATAAGAAAAAGAGACACTCTTTGGTTTACAAAGGAATATTAAAGTACCAGTTTATTTCTGGCATCCTACAGACATAGTTAGACAGTCTCCATTGTTCTTTCCACTAGCATCATGAACCTGACACTGATGCCATCAACTCTTGGCTGGAGCTCTTGTCCCCCTCCACCCCAGAGGCTCAGCAGGAGGCCTCTCAAATGGAGGCTGTAACCAAAACTGTCAATCTGCTCGGCAGCGCAGGGAGGGACTTTGCAAGGAGGGACTATCCACCAGGCAGAACCCCCAGCAAAGGCACACACTAATAGCAACTTCATTGAGAAAGAGACACAAGCTATGTCTACCACATGTAAGGATGTAGAGCTGAGAGTGTGACAGCCAAAGGGGTAAAAAATAGTTTAGCTTGCCAGCTGCAGCAGGAGAAAAAGCCAGTGAATGTAGAGTTTCTAAATATCTTGCTTCTTATTTCTCTTTGTGATTTCTGGCTATGCCAGTCCTTTACTTGACAGGGAGATAGATAGATAGATAGATAGATAGATAGATAGATAGATAGATAGATAGATAGATAGATAGATAGAGAGATAGAGAGATAGAGAGATAGAGAGATAGAGAGATAGAGAGATAGATATATATATAGAGAGAGAGAGAGCACTGAGTTTCTGTGTTGAAACATCTTGGGTTCCTAAGACAAGTCACTTCTCCATATCCAGCCCCCAATTAGTGTTTTCTTACCATTCTCTCAAACTGCTAAATTTGATCCAGAAAGTTCACTCACGGATTTGTTTCAGCATAGGGAAATGATGAATTTCTCCCCTGTGAAATTCTACACAATAATTTTGAGTGGGAAAAGGGACCCCTCCCATAAATAAGCAAAGGCATAGCAAAAATAATCAAATACACTTTTAAAGGTATATCTGTTTCCTGGATCTAAAAGTCTAAATAATTTTTTAAAAGGTCATAATCACAGTTTGGATTTAGGTCAGATGAAAATGAATCTTGTGACTTATTTCCTTTCATACTGTAGTTGTGTACACTCAGCATATTGAGAAATATTTGTAGTAGGTCTAATCAGGATCCCAATTAAGTATAGGATCACTTTGCAAGTTATATAGTCCAAAAGTGATGTGTGTAGACACTTTTGTCTCCATTGACTCTTATTGGTTCTTTATTTCTTTATTATTTCACAAGTAAGATGTTCAAAGCAGGGAATGAGGGGCAGTTCAAAGGACAAGATCTGTATTGGTGAGCCAAGGACCTTTCACTCAGAAGTGGCTTTGATATCAGCAAATGCTGTTCCAGTTTGGACTGTGTTTAGTAAGGGGTTTGGTCTTCTGCTTGTCCTGTCTCAGCCTTGCCCTCCTCATTCCCTGTTACTCTGTCTGCTCTACTCCTCCTTCCATACTTCTAGTGGAGTTTGTCTTAGCCTCCTGATTCTTTGGGAGGCCGAGTCTGCATTTCGTGCTGAGACTCAGGACCTCCTCAGCAACACCGAGGGAGACTGGGTTTGATTCCAAGCTGCCAGAATGGCAAAGGGGAGAGAAGAACATTTCTTTTCTGAGGATGACGTCTTCGCAGCTATGGTAGTAGGAAACCAGCAGCTCTCTGGCCTGGTGGGCATGCTCTCTGGGGCCATCCCGCATCTTGTCAGAACAGGAAATGGTTGCCATGACGCCAAGTGCACCAACACAGCAGCTGTGGCTAAGGCAGCAGAGTGCCATTTACCCGATGAGGTTGGAGATGGCTGTGGCCATTTTACCTCTCAGAATCAGCACACTCCTTCTGGTGGAACTTCGGAGATGGTAGAATCGCAGGCTGGGTTGGAGACTGCCACAGATTAAGGCACAGTAAGGCCCAATGGGCATAATACTCTTTCTGACAAGTTATTAGTTGTAATTGATACATCTATCACCCTGGGGAGTAGACACAGGTGAAGGTGGAATATCTGGGGGTTATAATCAGCATCAAGACAGGAAACAGAAGCAACAGATGCTCTCCACTCTGCGTCCAATGAGCTTACTCTATGCCTTCCCACCAGTTCCAATCTTGCCCAAAGAAGAAGAGTTGGTTCTTATATGCTGCTTTGCTCTACCAGAAGGTGTCTCAAAGCAGCTTACAATTGCCTTCCCTTTCCTCTCCCCACAACAGACACCCTGTGAGGGAGGTGAGGCTAAGAGAGCCTTGATATTACTGCTCAGTCAGAACAGCTTTAGGAGTTTCTTGATATTTTTCAGATAATCTCGTGCAGTGTCCTGCTTCTTCCCTGTTTGTCTCCAGAATAGACAGAATGAATTTTGAACAACAGTTAGACAGTTAGGATTCTCTCTCCTCCATTTATATACAAAATTATATCTCTTCAATCCATTTTATTCTTTTAAGCAGCTTGCATATTCAAGCTCTGCCAACAACCACCGCCTCTCTCAAGGCATTAATTCTCTTTCATACCCAGTCAGTCAGACCACCCTCAGCAGATCCAGAAAGGGCAGCATCATACAAATAGGCTGTAGGCCTCAGTCCTGTTGTTGCAATAAGCTACATGCGAGGGATTGGTAGCTGTAGACTCCAGGTCCTGTTGTTACAATAAACTTTACACACACAAGAGGATATTGAATACTATATGCGATTTATTGATTTTTGTGCATGCCTGTTATAATTCCTTGATGTACACAAACAGAAAATGGCAGACGTATAATCAGTAACAACTTTTCAAAGAACTAAATTTCACTCCCCTGATGGAGAATGAAAGGAATTCACTCAAGTATAGTCATTTCTTTTTCATGCTTATTGTAATATGCCCTAACCCACAAATATAAGCAATGGGTAATAAATGTGCTTCATTAAAATGTGTGACTTTTAACCAGTAGGTAGCTAAAGTTTCAGCTGGGAAACCACAATCCAGTTGAGTATAGTAACATTGGCAGCAAGGGGAACAAAATCCTTCTCACAGTAATTATAGACCAAAAGGCCATCACTGCCAGATAAAAAGCCACAGTTTGTGGTGACAGTGCACAAAGGAAGGAAGACATGTTTACAAGCATGTTGTTCACGAAGGGAAGGTTGATACCTGCCCATGCTTTGTATTCTATATATCCATTTTGAATAACATGCATCCTTTTAGCAACCAACTCTTGGTTGCAGCATAGGCTCCAGAATTTACTGATCTCTTTTGCATTGTTTTCCAAGAAGAAGCTTAAACAGCCTATGCAATATGGAAGTAACCCCTTTACTTTAGCCACATGAGATTAAATTTACTCAATAAATCACAATATGACATGGCATACTGTATGATTATATCCCCCTACTGCTCCAAGAAGTGAGAAATTCTGGGGACAATACTACAAGGTCTACACTGGACTTGTCAATGGACTTGGAAGGATACAACTGTTAGGCGAGTTTTTAAATCTCTAGCAAAGCCCTCTCCCCCCTTCCTGAGTTCTACCTGGGAGAGAAAAAGATTCACTCAAGACTAGCAAGAGAACAAGCCAGCATACGGAACAAGATTCAAAGTTCTTATTTCATAGGCTAAAACAGACAAAAGATCAGGGTTTAGAATTAAAAAGAAAGCTCACCCATTCTGTCCTTATTCATAATTACCTTTTATCCTCCTTTCAGAGTTCATCTATATTCTTTCTAGGGAGATAAGAGAAAGAAGTGAAATAAGCCCTTTACATGTTTTTTCATAGGAAATTAAAATTCCAAAAAATAAAATTCCAAGACAGGGGGTGTTTAATGAAGGAGCTTACCTTCTAGTTCTCCTCATCCTCTAATGGTGAGGCCAGCCTTATTGCTGGATGTTATTTTGTTTTGTTTTGAGCCTCAACATTAAACCTGGTCCCACCAGCTGTGATCTCCACAGGATCATATTCCACCAGGCTTGGGCCAGGGAGGTGGCCCTCGGGAGGTGGTGGGTTTTCCATCTTTGGAGATTTTTAAACAGAGGCTGGATAGCCATTTGACAGAAAGGCTGATTCTGTGAAGATTCAAGGGGGTGGCAGGTTACAGTGGATGAGCAATAGGGATGTGAATGTCCTGCATAGTGCAGGGGTGGACTAGATGACCCAGTTGGTGCCTTCCAACTCTATTATTCTATGATTCTATGATTCTAGGGCTGGAAAGGTCCGGTCCCTGGTCAAGGCCAACTTCACTTCCTTGGGCTGGGGACCCTGAGCAGATGCTGATCCAAAGATCTTAATGTTCTTGGGGGATTGTAAGGGAAAAGACAATCTATACAACATGTCATAATATTACTAGAGTAGAGGTACTTGGTCTACCTAAACTTATTAATGTTAAGTTTATTTTAATATTTAAATGTTAACAAGTCAGCCTTTGTGAGTTACTGATTTTGAATTCTCATGCTTCATCCTGTAGAAGGCTTTTAGTGGTTTAAAAAGAAAGGGCAAGAAAAGGTCAAATGTACATAATTGTCCTCTACTCTTTGAAGCTGATTAACCTCGACCACAAAATAAACCACTGTAAAAAATGAATTAAGGTGAATGAATACCTTTGCATACATGGTTACCTAGAGGGCACCTTCTTGTCACACAACAGCCAATTGATTTCAACCACAATATTTAAATACTTGTCTTAGGGAATGTTGTTATTCTTAACCAAAGTGTTTTTTTAAAGAATTCAAGCAATCTTTCCCACAAGTGCATACACACAAGAAAATTTAATAGCGAATTGCTGCTGTCATGTGTCACTCAAATTGTCATTCATAACTGTATGACTTCTATGCTAGTCTAGTTTCTGAATTCTTACTCATATAGCATCATTTATTATCAGCAGCATTGCAGGTGGGGAAATGTTTTAATGTTTCTTATCAGATTGCGGAACATTTGCCATGCCCTCTTTTTTATTTACTTCAAGGAGTTTAAAGGAGGGTGAAAGAAGGCCTCACTCAGTTTTTCTTGTGCTATATTATGGCCTTGTAGTATGAGAATTTGAACTAGCAGAGGTGTATGACTCTATTTGACAAATATGAAGTAATAGACTCTGCATGCCTGGCATGGAGAAGTAAGTAACAGGGAAAAGGAAATGAAATTAAGGGGGGGAAACCATACATAAAAAGCAGGGACTGTTATAGTGCAATCCTAAAGAGACTTAGTTGTCTAAATCCAACATATTTGTTATAGATACATAGAAACATAGAAACAGAAACATAGAGTTGGAAGGGGCCATACAGGCCATCTAGTCCAACCCCCTGCTCAACGCAGGTTCAGCCCAAAGCATCCTAAAGCATCCAAGAAAAGTGTGTATCCAACCTTTGCTTGAAGACTGCCAGTGAGGGGGAGCTCACCACCTCCTTAGGCAGCCTATTCCACTGCTGAACTACTCTGACTGTGAAAATATTTTTCCTGATATCTAGCCTATATCGTTGTACTTGTAATTTAAACCCATTACTGCGCGTCCTTTCCTCTGCAGCCAACGGAAACAGCATCCTGCCCTCCTCCACGTGACAACCTTTCAAATACTTAAAGAGGGCTATCATGTCCCCTCTCAACCTCCTTTTCTCCAGGCTGAACATTCCCAGGTCCCTCAACCTATCTTCATAGGGCTTGGTCCCTTGGCCCCAGATCATCCTCGTTGCTCTCCTCTGTATCCTTTCAGTTTTATCTACATCCTTCTTGAAGTGAGGCCTCCAGAACTGCTCACAGTACTCCGTGTGGTCTGACCGGTGCCGTATACAATGGGACTATGACATCTTGTGATTTTGATGTGATGCCCCTGTTGATATAGCCCAAAATGGCATTCACCTTCTTTACTGCTGCATCACACTGGCTACTCATGTTTAGCTTACAATCCACAAGTACCCCAAGGTCTCATTCACACACAGTGTTACCTAAAAGTGTATCCCCATCCAGTAGGCAAGCTTTTCATTTTTCTGACCCAGATGTAGAACTTTATACTTATCTTTATTAAATTGCATCTTGTTCTCATTTGCCCATTTTTCCATTGTGTTCAGATCTCGTTGAACTATGTCTCTATCGTCTGGACTGGAGTATTGTCCAGCCCTCCCAATTTGGTGTCATCTGCAAACTTAATGAGTAGTCCCTCCACCCCCTCACCGAGCCCTGAGGTACCCTGCTACTCACCTCCCTCCAGTCTGATGAAACACCATTGACAACAACTCTTTGAGTGCGGTTCTCTAACCAATTCCCTATCCACCTAACTATCTGAAAGCCAATGGTGTTTCATCAGACTGGAGGGAGGTGAGTAGCAGGGTACCTCAGGGCTCAGTGTATTTTTCACAGTCAGAATAGTTCAGCAGTGGAATAGGCTGCCTAAGGAGGTGGTAAGCTCCCCCTCACTGGCAGTCTTCAAGCAAAGATTGGATACACACTTTTCTTGGATGCTTTAGGATAGCGATCCCCAATCTGTGGGCCGCGGCCCACATGTGGTCCTTCGACTAATTGGAGGTGGGCCCCGAAGGACACCTTCTCCCCCCCAGCCCTTTACTTCATCTCCCCCCCCCGGCCCTTTACAACACACTTCATTGTTGTGGCGTGTCTGTATCTTATTTTGAAGCGATGTTTAAACATTACCATCAGAACAGAGAGCGCTAGGGCAGTGGTTGAGAGTAGAGGAGTAAACTATCCCCCCCCCCCCCACGGGCCTCAGTAAAAGGCATTGAGTGGTCCCCGGTGAGTGGTTCCCGACGTTGAGTGGTCCCCGGTGATAAAAAGGTTGGGGACCACTGTTTAGAATGCTTAGGGCTGATCCTGCGTTGAGCAGCGGGTTGGACTAGATGGCCTGGATGGCCCCTTCCAACTCTATGATTCTATGATTCTATGAGACACGAAAAGGATAGAGGCTCTGGGGGCTTTCAGGAAAGGGAAAAAAGGAAATTTGGGGGCAAGGAAATTTGATGCCTCCCACAAGTTCTTATCTCACTCCATCCTTGAATGCTGCTTAATATGGGCCAGTCACCACTCATCATCATGTGGGATGTTCCATGAAACTATTTTCTGAGTGCTGCTTGTCTTCCATATGAGCAGCCCAAATATATAATATAGCTCATAATGTGGAGGTAGTTGACCTATGCCAATAGGATATGATGATGAGTTTGGCCTAGCTAGACTGATTGCAGTCAATGAGGTTATTCCAAAATTTAATCATAGTACTAGGCAGGCACAAATGATAAATTACATACATATAAATTCTAAGTAGATCTGGGAGAGATTTCTCACCCACTCCTTCTTAAAAGAAATAGAAATTAGTGCAGACTGATAAGTATAATCTTCAAATCATAGATGCAGCATTTCTCATTTCTCACGTTTTGATCTTTTATTGTGACTGCATATACATTCATGCAACATTTAAAATATATGGCTCATTGCATATCTGATTTGTCTAAAAACCTACAATATCTTTGCCCAGATGAGAAAAATAATATCGAGGGAGCTTTTGCAGATGTCAACTGAGCTAGATGAAGCAATCCTGGTAGGCAGCTCTGGAAACAGTAACAAAGTGAGTATCTGCACATAACTTGGTAATAATATCATCACTGTCTAGACAACTAAACAATTAGTATCCAGACATACCAAATCCTTCTTATGTTCTTAAGTCTCCAAAGATTTTTTTTTTAATCTATGGGGAAGAAAGTCACAATTCACCTTTCATAAGCATTTCTAAGATTAATTTTGCTTCAAATTTACGTTTCTATAAATGGCTTTCGAGAGCTGCTGTTGTGTGCGTGTTTTCAAAACGGTACTTGATGGAGAATTTCCTGTTGAAGCATCTGTTTTCTTGCCACCGTGTACAAAGGTTGCCAGGCAAAAGTGTTTGAAATGGCAGTTATTGTGAACTTCCTCTTCTTCTTCAGTTAGTTTTCACAGGCTTTAGAACTACTGAAGTTATAATTGTAGGTGAAAAGATTTAGGGCCACTTATACCCTGTCTGTCCAATTCTTCCAGGGCAAAATAAAATTTCACTGGGCCCAGTACAAACATTTAACTATGGTGTCTACCCCAGAAACCAATTCCATATATTCTATCTCATGAATTATGAATCAAGTCTATTTCATTTTCATAATGGGTCCTGATACATCCCCCTAACTTGCTAGGGTCCTGGCCTCTTACAATATCTTGCTACTTTCCAGAATGATGCATCCACCCCCTAATTCTGTCTCACTACCTTTTCTGCCAGTAATACAACTTGTATTTCTTTCTCCAATAAAAATCTGTGTATCTTTCTATTTCCTTGCCTTCTATTGCTGTTTCTACCCTATGTTATTGTAGAATCTTTCCTCTTTAAATGCTTCAACTCTTTAAAGCTGTAGGGCTAGGCCTGCTAAGTTTGTAGTGTTTAGGAGTACGGTGTAGTGGTTAGGAGTGCGGACTTCTAATCTGGCAAGCCAGGTTTGATTCTGCGCTCACCCACATGCAACCAGCTGGGTATTCTTGGCCTCGCCATGACACTCATAAAGCTGTCTTGACCAAGCAGTAATATCAGGGCTCTCTCAGCCTCACCTACCTCACAGAGACCGTTTATGCACTGGGAACTTCACTGCCTTGTGCCCCCATGCAGGAGCACAAATAGGGGGCAGATGAGGTGCACCAGGCCAAATGCTCACCCGTGTGGGTGCAGGAAAAGGTGGGGCAACCTGCCACGACTAAAACTCCACCTGCAGCCCAGCATGAAACCTCCAGTGCATAAACGGTCAGGGTGTCTTTTGTGGGGAGAGGAAATGGAAGGTGAATGTAAGCCACTTTGAGACTCCTTAGGGGAAGAGATGCGAGCTTAAATGGACTCCTGGGAATGGTAGAGCACAGGAAGGCCTGGAGGATCATTGTGCATGGGGTCGCAATGGGTCGGACATGACTTCACATCTAACAACAAGAAGGGGACGAAAAAAGCAAAACATAAGAACGAACTTTTCTTCTTCTTCTTTACCATTTACTATGGAATTGCTTCAGCAAACAGTGAGATTCAGTGCCCATCCAAGTTCAAATTTTACTATTTAAATTTTAGTATGATTATGGATGCCATTTTTGATCCAGTTCAGGATCTTTGAAGTGATCTTCTGAACTTTCAAATTAGCATTTAGCATACTAAATGTCATACAAAATTTGATACATGTCTCTGTACAATTCAATAATTTGTCAAGAATGTTGGGTACCTGAAATTTCACCATCAAAATGGAACACCAGATCTTCTTTTATTGTGTTGCTACTTCATTTCCAGATTAAGTCTGAAAAAGGGGAAGAGTGAAGTTTATCCTTAGGTCTCAGAAAGCATGAACCCTGTGGAGTCATCACTACGTTCATCTTCTTAAAGCTCCTAATGCAATGCTGGGAGCTAGCCAACTTCAAAAACAAGAAACAGTCAAAACAGGTCTCTGCCAATGGGCTGGTATTCAACAGTCTTGCCTGTGTGCTTACTTGTCTGTTCCTGTGACTAGGGTTCTACTCTATTCTAGGGTGTGGCAATTGTAGAGCACTGAGCCAGTAGGTACACAAGTTATCATTGTCTGAGATGCAAATTATACCCTTCTCAAGCTAAACAACAGTGGTGAGAGACGGCATGTGTGATGATAACAGATTATGTCAGCAAGGTCTTCATTTCAGGGAGTGACAGAGATGAAGTTTAAAAGCTGTTTTAAACTTTTCATTGCCTAAATGTAGGAGAGCCAAAACAAGCTCAAAGAATTTACCACTACTGTGTCACCTGTAGGCTTAACTGTACTGAAAGACCAAGAGGAACATTTTAACCATTGGTGTTGGCAGATACAGGCCTTTTCATTGCCATTTCAGTTTTTGTTTTGTTAGTTTCAGTGTGAGGCAATGGGAAACGGCTACTTGCTTATTTTAATCTGGGGTCATCTTAATATTGAAAGGCTATGTTTGGCTCCTGGTTACAGCACATAGTTTAGGAAAAAAATAGATGGAAGATCTGCATTATCATTTCAGAGTCATGGAATACCAGTGTTGGAAGGGACCTCCTGGGTCATCTAGTTCAGCTGTCCCCAACCCTTGGTCTGGGAACCAGTACCGGTCCATAGATCAGTTGGTACCGGGCCATAGCTCTTCCTTGTCCTCCTCCCTGGCTACTGCCTCGGGGGTTGCCCTGCCACTCTTCCGCCGGCTCACCTTTGGTGCTCTCTGGCGACCACCATGGCTGGGGCTCCCCCCCCTGGCATGGCACTGTGCAGCTGCTGCTGGCAACGCCCACCAAGTGGGTGGCAAGAAGTCAGGGGCACTGGAAGGAAAGCAAGCAGAGCATGGGCTCAGGCGGTGATGTTCCTTGGTAAAAGACTACCCCCCCCCCCGGGCCTCAATAAAATTGTCAAGCATTGACCAGTTCCCAGTGATAAAAAGGTTGGGGATCACTGATCTAGTTCAACCCCCCCCCCCGCACAATTCAGGACACACATAACCCTATTGTTCATCCACTGTAACCTGCCACCCCCTTGAACCTTCACAGAATCAGCCTCTCTGGCAGATGGCTATCCAGCCTCTGTTTAAAAATCTCCAAAGATGGAGAACCCACCATCATCTAAGGAAGCCTGTTTCACTGAGAAACCGCTCTGTCAGGAGCTTCTTCTGGATGTTTAGATGGAATTTCTTTTGCATTAATTTCATCCCATTGGTTCTGGTCCATCCCTCTGGGGCAAGAGAGAACAACTATGCTCCATCATCTACATGACTCCCTTGTAAATACTTGAAGATGGCTATCAGATACCCTCTCAGTCGCCTCTTCTTCAGGCTAAACAGGCCAAGCTCCCCCAACCTTTCTTCATATGTCTTGGTCTCCAAACCCCTCACCAGCTTTGGAGGGCAACATTCCAGTTTGTCTACATCTCTCTTCAACTGTGGCACCCAAAACTGTGAGGCCAAATCAGAATAGAGTAAAGCGGTACGATCACCTCCTGTGATCTGGACATGATACTCCATTTGATAGAGTCCAAAAACACTGCTAACTCATGTTCAATGTATGGTCTACTAAGACTCCTAGATCTCCTAGATCCTTTTCGCACATGCGCCAAGACAAGCCTCCCCCATCCTATATTGGTGTATATGGTTTTTCCTACTTAAATGCAGAACTTTACTTTTATCCCTATTGAATTTCATTTTGTTCAATTTAGCCCAGTTCTCAAACCTATCAAGATTATCGTGTATCCTGATTCTGTCTTCTGTGATGTTTGCTACACTTCCCAGCTTTGTATCGTCTGCAAATTTAATAAGTACCCCCTCTAGTCCCTCATCCAAAAAATTTATAAATATGTTGAATAGCACAGGTCCCAGGACAGATCCTTGAGGCACTCCACTTGTTACTCTTCTCCAAGAGGATGCTGAACCATTAGCAAGTACCCTTTGGGTACGATCATTCAACCAATTATCGATCCACCGGATAAAATGGATCCATACTGCATTTTACTAGCTTGTCAACAAGAATATCATGTGGAACCTTATCAAAATCTTTACTGAAATCCAGATAAACTATGTCCACAGCATTCCCCTGATCCAGCCAGGTAGTTACTTTCTCGAAAAAAAGAGATAACTTTGGTCTGACATGACTTGTTCTTGCGAAACCCATGCTGAGTCTTAGAAATCACAACTCTCTGTTCCAGCTGCTCAAGGACTGACTGTTTAATGTTTTGTTCCAAAATTTTGCCAGCTACATATGTTAAACTGGTGGGTCAGTACTTTCCCTTTCTTGAAGATGTGGATATTTGCCCACCTCCAATCATCTGGCACCTCACCTGTTCTCCACGAAGTGTTAAACATAATGGACAGAGTTTCAGAGATGATACCTACAAGTTCTTTTAGTGCCCTTGGATGCAATTCATCTGGCCCAGAAGTCTTTGTTTCATTTAAAGAAACTAGATGTTTATGGACTGCCCCCGCAGTGATCCTAGACCACCATTACCATCCCCGCTGCTATGATATGTTTTTGCCACATTGAGCACCATTTCCCTCACATGAAAAGACTGAGGAGAAATAGGAATTGAGCAGTTCATCATCTGTTATAGTTTCACTTTTTTGTCCTTGCAGTATCACTACTCTTTTTCTTACTTGAAAGTACTTTGATATATGTGTTTTGCTTACATAATTTTTTGAAAAAATAAAAGTAGTATTGGCTTGTCTATAACTGATATGTTATAGAGAGGTTTGGAGAGAGGATTAAAACAGCAAAAATATTGGTGCAAAAAGTTAAAAATATTACAATGGTGCTATTTGGCCTAGATATGTTAATTTATTGCAACATGCAGACATTAAGGTAAAGGTATCCCCTGTGGAAGTACCGGGTCATGTCTGACCCTTGGGGTGACACCCTCTAGTGTTTTCATGGCAGACTCAATACGGGGTGGTTTGCCAGTGCCTTCCCCAGTCATAACCGTTTACCCCCCAGCAAGCTGGGTACTCATTTTATCGACCTCGGAAGGAAGGAAGGCTGAGTCAATCTTGAGCCAGCTGCTGGGATTGAACTCCCAGCCTCATGGACAGAGCTTTCAGACTGCATGTCTCCTGCCTTACTGACATTGGAAGAACTTAAATGCTCATTTTGTGTATGCATTGTAAGCAGACTTGTCAAAAGCAATTCAACAATAAACTCCTTTTTACCCCCCCCCCATCCAAAGGGAGGAAAGCAAAAGGGACTTTTGGAATCAAAACTCTAACGAAAGATGCAGAGAAAGCAGAAAGGCTTAGTGCCTATTTTACATCTGTTTTTTCCCACAGGTCAAAGTGTTTAGGCACATCTAGAGATGGCTGTAGCCAAAGGATAGTGTCTGGGTGGCAGGTTGACATGGATAGAGAGGTTGTCGAGAGGCATTTAGCTGCACTGGATGAGTTCTATTCCCCTGGGCCGGATGAAATACACACGGGAGTACTCAAAGAACTTTCCAGAGAACTTGCACAGCCCTTGTCCATCATCTTCGGAACCTCTTTAAGGACTGGAGATGTCCCGGAGGACTGGAAAAGAGCAAACGTTATTCCGATCTTCAAAAAAGGGAGGAAGGATGACCCGGGAAACTACAGACCAGTGAGTCTGACCTCTGTTGTGGGGAAGATAATGGAGCAGATATTAAAGGGAGCGATCTGCAAACATCTGGAGGACAATTTGGTGATCCAAGGAAGGCAGCATGGATTTGTCTCCAACAGGTCCTGCCAGACCAACCTAGTTTCCTTTTTTGACCAAGTAACAGGTTTGCTGGATCGGGGAAATTTGGTTGATGTAATTTACTTGGATTTTAGTAAAGCTTTTGACAAGGTTCCCCATGATGTTCTGATGGATAAGTTGAAGGACTGCAATCTGGATTTTCAGATCGTTAGGTGGATAGGGAATTGGTTAGAGAACCGCACTCAAAGAGTTGTTGTCAATGGTGTTTCATCAGACTGGAGAGAGGTGAGTAGCGGGGTACCTCAGGGTTCGGTGCTCGGCCCGGTACTTTTTAACATATTTATTAATGATCTAGATGAGGGGGTGGAGGGACTACTCATCAAGTTTGCAGATTACACCAAATTGGGAGGACTGGCAAATACTCCGGAAGATAGAGACAGAGTTCAACGAGATCTGAACACAATGGAAAAATGGGCAAATGAGAACAAGATGCAATTTAATAAAGATAAGTGTAAAGTTCTGCATCTGGGTCAGAAAAATGAAAAGCATGCCTACTGGATGGGGGATACGCTTCTAGGTAGCACTGTGTGTGAACGAGACCTTGGGGTACTTGTGGATTGTAAACTAAACATGAGCAGGCAGTGTGATGCAGCGGTAAAAAAGGCAAATGCCATTTTGGGCTGTATCAACAGAGGCATCACATCAAAATCACAAGATGTCATAGTCCCATTGTATACGGCACTGGTCAGACCACACCTGGAGTACTGTGTGCAGTTCTGGAGGCCTCACTTCAAGAAGGACATCGATAAAATTGAAAGGGTACAGAGGAGAGCGACAAAGATGATCTGGGGCCAAGGGACCAAGCCCTATGAAGATAGGTTGAGGGACTTGGGAATGTTCAGCCTGGAGAAAAGGAGGTTGAGAGGGGACATGATAGCCCTCTAAGTATTTGAAAGGTTGTCACTTGGAGGAGGGCAGGATGCTGTTTCTGCTGGCTGCAGAGGAGAGGACACGCAGTAATGGGTTTAAACTTCAAGTACAACGATATAGGCTAGATATCAGGAAAAAGTTTTTCACAATCAGAGTAGTTCAGCAGTGGAATAGGCTGCCTAAGGAGGTGGTGAGCACCCCCTCACTGGAAGTCTTCAAGCAATGGTTGGATACACACTTTTCTTGGATGCTTTAGGATGCTTAGGGCTAATCCTGCGTTGAGCAGGGGGTTGGACTAGATGGCCTGTATGGCCCCTTCCAACTCTATGATTCTATGATTCTAATCACTGCCAGTCTGCAAGCTAGGCAGGACTTCTTTGCATGGGATCAGCTGATTG
Source organism: Paroedura picta (assembly GCF_049243985.1). NCBI lineage: Eukaryota > Metazoa > Chordata > Lepidosauria > Squamata > Gekkonidae > Paroedura > Paroedura picta. The sequence goes on along the minus strand of NC_135374.1, from coordinate 59,388,914 downwards.
TTGTGCTGTAGGGGGGTGGTTCAAACTGCCTCCCTGCACAGCCCAAGTGGATCACATAGAGAGGCTTCTCTCTAAAGCACCAGTACTTGTCCGTTGATCATTCGGTACCGGGCCGTGGCTCCTCCTTGTCCTCCTCCCCAGCTGCTGCCTCGGGGGCTGCCCTGCCACTCTGCTGCCAACTCACTTTTGGTGCTCCCCAGCGGCTGCCATGGCTGGGGCTCCCCCTTGGCATGGCACTGCACAGTTGCTGCTGGCAGCACCCCCTAGTGTGTGGTGGGGAGTCAGGGAACGTCCCTCGGCAAAAGTCTATGCCCCCGGGCCTCAGTAAAATTGTCAAGCGTTGACCGGTCCCCAGTGATAAAAAGGTTGGGGACCACTGCTCTAAAGGATCAGCTGTTTGTTAGTCTTGAGGCACCCCGGTTCAAACCAGCCCCATGCAGCCAAAGGGAAGATCAGCTGCTCTCTGCAGGATCAACTGTTTGGTGGCCATTTAAATGTATATTGGTTACTTTTAATGTTCGGAGAACTGAAAATATTCAGATTTTCTCAATATTATCCAAATCCCAATACTATACTGATATTGGTGGATATTGGAAAATATCAATATTTTCATGGTCCAGTGTACTCAGACTGAAAAAACACTGATTGGGGGGCACATGCGTATTTATAAGATTAGCAGTTTCATATCTGTGTTCTTTAAGGTCTCTAGGACCCATTATTCATGGCAGCAGCCACACTGGGCTACTGCCGGACATTGTGCCAGGGCAGCATGCCTTGGTACTTCATGTATACTCGCAGGGGAGGGAATCCCACAAAGTATGCGGGCTGCCCTGGTGTATTGCTCATGTGAGCAAAACACCAAGGCTGGAAAGCCCAGCACGCTGCCTAGAAGCAGCAGCAGCAGGGGTGGTGATGGGGGGAATGGGACACCCACCACACAATGGTGGGGAATGGCATGCCACTCTCCTACCAAGGTGGGGTGGGGGGACTCTCTGACCAGCTACACAGCTCTGTGGAGCTGACAGGGGCATGTGGTGTCTCTGCAAGGACACTGTAGGTTGGGGAAAAGGATGGGCCAAATGGCCTGGCACTGCCGGTTATGCATGGCGCTGGCCTGACCCAACCCCTACTGGAACCTGCAGCATCCCAGGGAACTTGGAAAATTCCATGTTCCATTGCCACTGGTCTTTCAGGGTGTTGCGCCACACCAAGGCTGAGATGGCGGCAGTGTCATGCACAATCGGGGTCGCCCTGCTGCCACCGTCCTGGATTTCCTGCCCCATGCATAATCAGTCTAGGATGGAGATCATCTGATCCTGGTGATCTGTTATTTTGAAGTTTGTCTATAAATTCTAGCCTGCTTTTGTTATCACTATTATTTGGCCCAGCTCCACATCTTCCCCTCCCCAAAACATCAATTCAGGAACAGGTACCTGTCTCTTAAGCAGTGAGGTAAGATTTTAAAAAGTCATTTAGCTTCTGAGCACTCACCTTATCTTTCTTAAGTATACTAGACAAGTCAGCTCACAATAACTCACAAAACCCAGAGATTTTTCTTTTAAAAACAAACAAATAAACCCTTTTTTCTAGTGAAAGGAGGAAACCTTCTGAATGTCTCATCCAAATAAAATGCAGCTTTCCAAAGAAAAAGGAAATTCAACTTAAAATAGATTTTTTTAAGATCTCTTATGAATGTGGTTCTTGAAACCAACAAATATTTATAAAACGTTTTTCACTTGCAAATACAATTCACTCTGTTCCATCAGTCATAAGTTGTGTAGAAAAGTGAGAAGACATTAACTCTTGCTTCAGAGAGCCTAAAGAACAAAAAACAAGAAGCAAGTGAACAACTGTAATCCTGGTTACCTGATTTACATTACACAATAACTTATCACCTTGTTATGCTCCAAGTGAATTTTAAGCCACAATACACCCCTTTCTACTGAAAACTGAAGGAGTTAAATGAGAAACTTCAAAAAATAATTACATTCTTCTTCATAGAGCTGTATTAATGAATGATTTTAGACATTACAGACCAATGTCAGAGGAAATTTTATTTAAGGAGTAGTACCCATAAGACTGAAATAAATAAAAGGGGATGAACCCTGCAAATGCTCCCCCTCAGAGCAGGTTTTCACATAAAAACATATTTTGTATTCCCTTCTTAATGAAAATGTAGATGAGAGCAGTCAGGCCTCAGCTGTTTCAGTGGTGGCACCCTTCTTGTGGAACAAAGGAAAGTTCTGAAATTTCTCATGGCTTTGGAACTTCAGAATTGCTTGGTGTTGTTTCCAAAATGCAAGCAATACTTTTGGTATCTGTTATTCTTTGTTTATCTCCAAATTTTGTTCAGGGATTTGTATTGTTGCTGCTGCTTTTAACTCCTTTGGGTATTTCCCACTCCTATACATTATCAACAGGCACAGGCACATTGTTGAAACATTGCAGAAAAGCAAACGTAAATATCAAAATACTTATTGCATGGTGTTTTATCAATGCACAGGAGGACTACAATTCTGGCGATGGGAGAGGCAGTTATCAGAACACGATTTCACTCCTAGTCCACTAGAGAAGAATCTGGAACCAAAGGTTGGGACACATTTGAACTCTATGGATAATAGGAACCAATGAACTGGCAGCAGGGACCATAATTGGCAGCCATATGCCCTTTTCTTCTCCCTTTAAGACACTGTTTCTTACTCCTCAGGAAGGAATGTCTGACTGTAACACACAATTTCTTAAGGAGAATTATTAGTATCTTTTTACAATGATTTTAATGGGGCAAATGAAATGGGGTCTCTCTATTTTTAAGGGACTAATTTGTTGATCTATCATTGATCTTTATTTTATTTTACTATTTTAATGTGATTTTACATGATGTTAGCAAGTGAGATCCCATTGGCTGAGAACCTGGAAATATATTTCAGGAAGAAAGGAGGAAAGGATGATTAAGGCCCTGTTTCTTTTTCTGTTGGTACAAAAGTAATTCTGAAGAATGATTTTACCAGTACCTTTACTGCAGCAGCTGAATAAAATTTTGGGGATAATTTCAGACTACTGTAAGAGGAGAGAAGGGAAAATTGTTCCCTTTATTTGGGAATCCTTATACCTTTGGAACTGTGGCTTGGGATCCATGATAAGCGTGAAGACTAGGTAAGAAATCTGGATACAGGACAATAAATTTGCCAGGTGGATGCCCTTTATCTAGTTCATTTCCTTTAAAATGGGAAATATTGTGAAAAATAATTTAGATATTTAAATTTTAAACATGGTACCATAACATTCTTTTTCCATCATTGAAACATACTGAGCATAAACAACTAGATCAAAGTAAATAGTTCCTTAAGGCAGTGACTGCAAAGCAGGCTCTCTTTATTAATGCCTTTAACATTAATGCCTGTTGTTGAAATGCCTCAAGATTAAGGTGACCAGATTTTAACATTGGTAAAGAGTGACACCATTGATCGGGGGGGAGGGGGGTTCTTGATTAAAAATTTGGTCTATAGGGAGCAACAAAAAATTTCATAGAACGCATAGAACACAAAAATAGTATTGTAATATATATTTTTTAATTTCAACATAAGTACAATTTGCCAGGTACCCCCAGACTTGCAGCAGCTAGGAAGATAAGTGCACATCATATTCAGGCTCATTTGTGTAGTTGTCACAGTACAAATATCTCATAACATTTCTTCTGAATATATCTCATCTGGAGAGTTCTTTAATTTCAGCTTCCTTGGAAACCAATTGAAAAGTTAAAAGTTTATCATGACATGATAATGTCCGATCTTATTCCATGTGGATGTATTCTAAAGAAATTAGGCAATTTGGGTGTGTTTTCATATTGGGGTCAAAGGGAAGTTCAAAGTCAATGTTTTCCATGGAAAAGAGGGGAAAGCCCCTGGTCATATACGGAGAGGTCACAATCTGAGGTAGGCCTCTAACTGAACTTGATAATCTAAACAAGAATTTGAATCTGGGCATCTCATTTCCAAATTGGTCATTCTGTCCACTGTACCATAGCAGTAGCATTGCTTTCTACCTACAGATTATGTTTATCACATTAATAAGGCAGAACCAAGAACATGACATTGAAGAGCTTATTGAGATCATAATATAACTACTCTGTTCAACAATGTTTATGGCTTTTATTATTAAATAAAAATAGAAAAAAACAGGCTGCTAATAATCTTTGTTTCTGTTCAGGAATTTCAATGTGGGTAATCACTCTGACAGTAGGTTAGAGCAGTGGTCCCCAACCCCTGGTCTGGAGACTGGTACCGGTCCATGGATTAGTTGATACCGGGCCGCAGCTCCTCCTCGTTCTCCTCCCCGGCTGCTGCCTCATGGGCTGCCCTGCCACTCTGCTGCTGGCTCACCTTTGGTGCTCTCCAGTGGCCACCATGGCTGGGGCTCCCCCTCGGCGTGGCACTGTGCAGCTGCTGCTGGCAGCGCCCCCCCAGCGGGAAGTCAGGGGCGCTGGTGGGAAAGCAAGTGGAGCGGGGGCTCAGGCAGCAGCGGCGACATCCCTCAGCAAAAGACTACCCTGCCCGGGCCTTAGTAAAATTGTCAAGCATTGACCGGTCCCGGGTGATAAAAAGGTTGGGGAACACTGGGTTAAAGGATGCCAGTTTCTGTGGGTTCAAGAGAAAGGGAAGCCACATTTTGGCCCCTAGGCCTGGGATTGTGGAACCACATGAACACAAAGTACTTTGGGATGGAAAGCTCTGAAAGAAGGGAAATTGGTCAATGTCATATCCCTCCATTCTTTTATACCTGCTATGTAGTCTTCAACACTCAACCGTTTGTGCATGGCTGATTGACTTCTTCCCCCCTTCATTACTGTACAATTTGTCCACTCAGCAGAATTACTTCCAAATATATAAATTTGCATGGTTCCCCTTATAACTCTGCAACAAAGAGGCTAGAGACCACAGCCTCTTTTGAAAAGTTTTGGTTTACAAGGCCTCTGAAACTGTAAAAGATCTAATGCATAGGTGTCAAACTCACTTGTTATGAGGGCTGGCTATGACATAAATGTGTGTCAAATTGTACTGCCAGGAACTGGAGGTACAAACTTTATAAAGGACAGCAGCTAGTAAGCTCTAAGCTTGTGTGTCTTCCCTGCATGGCCCCAGGGGCTGGGCGAGGGGTGCACAAAGGTGAACGGGTGAGCCCACTCCTGCTGCCAGTGCTGTGAGCCCAGGCCCCAGGGTACAGTCATGAAGCAACAGGGTATTGTGAGCTCCCCCCTGCCCTAAGCCACCATAGAACAGGACTAGGAAGATAAGTTCAACTATTCCTCCACCTGCTGAAGGAAGGGCAGTGCAAGGCCACATACATTGCAGCATTCAGATCAAGCAAAGTCTGATAAGCCAAAATAAATCAGGCTAGGTTTGCTGTAATTTTTTTAATTCAACAAGAGAGGAAAAGGATAAAATACACACAAAACAAACTGAAAACACATACAAAGCTATGTAAGAGAAAATTAGGGCGGATATGGGAGACAGCAGTTTTTGGGAGGCAGTATTTAGCAATCTCAAAGATAGAGGTCCACAGATCCAGCACCAGAACAACCAGCATTTCATAGGAACAAAAGGCAGCCCCCCGCATGCAAGTGGGTGTATGTGGGTCTAAGAACACACTGCCATAGCACACAGCTATGGAATAGGATGCCATATTTTATAGGGCCAAATGTTCCCTGGGGCAGGCTGACATATTAACCCCCCAAAGGATGAAGATGGAGCCTGAGGGGATTAGCTGGTAGATTCTTGGAAACCTTATTGTGCTATATTGTGCATCTCCTTAGAGTGGGGAGGAGGTTGTTAATGGGTCAGCTGTTCTTTCTCACATATTCTAAACTATATTGTCCAGATTTGTCCTGACTGACATCCATTTTAGTGTCATTTTGAACCAGGCAGTGTGTTGTTTTATGATATTTGAAATGTAGAGGAAGGGTGTTTATACTTTTGTATCTATAACTGCCCTTCAACGAGAGGAGGGGTCCTACTATTAACATTTGCTTCCTCTATTATACTAGTTGACTGCAGGCTGGAAAAGATCCCTGAATGGGCAGTTTCAGACCACCCCTGCCCAGGCCTTATGTTTGACACCCCTGTTCTAATGTCTTTCAAAAACCTATTCCACAACACAGGAGCAACTACAGAAAACACCCATAAGTTGGCAGCCACAGAACCCTTGGGGTCTGGAACAAGATATTGCTGTGTTAAATGCTGCATGGGCTCATACCTGGAGAGATGGTCTTTTGGATATGTTAGCCCCAGGTTGTGAAGGGCTTTAAAGTTCCTTGGAGTCAGACATCAGTAGCAACCATTGCAAAGATTGCAAAATAGATTTGTTGATGTGAATTCAATGTCTTACTGTCCATCTTTAGACTGACTGCTATTAGGCATATACGCTCTGCTAAGGGTGTCAGCTAATACTTGATTTTGATAGTGTTCTATGTGAATATTCAAAAATGTTTTATGTAAACCACCCAGAGCCGTAGGGAAGGGTGGTATAAAATATAAATATAAATAAATAAATAAAATAAAAAAATACCAATTGTCAAGAGGGTCCTGGATAATATTTGATCACCACATCATTGTATTATAGCATCAACATTCACTGTAATCTCTTTGTGATGATTAGCTCAAGAGGTTTGTGGTCTGAAAACACAGTAACCATTTGGCCACAGATATATTGATAAACTCATTCTGTCCCTAAAACCACTGCCAGCAGGAATTTCTCACTTTGGCAAATCCTCTTTCAGTCTCTGACAGTGCTCTGCCCTGACCTTAATAGCCAGGCAAGCCTGACCCTGTCAGATCTCAGAACCTAAGCAGGTCTGACCTTAAGCAGGGCTAGTATGTGGATGGGAGACCTCCAAGGATTTGGATGGTAGTTCCTCCAAGGCCTCATGATGCAGAGGCAGAAAATGACAAACAACCTCTGAATGTGAATTGCCTGACTGCCAGGCAATCTTCAGATAACCAGGCTATACGATACACACACCAGATGATGATGATGATGATGATGATGATGATGATGATGATGATGATGATGACGACGATGACGATAGATGGATGGACGGGCGGACAGACAGAAATGCTTTGCTTGCATATTCAGTTGGATGGTTCTGCAACAAGAATGCACTGAGGACATTTTCAGGGGCATCACACTGGAGATTTAATTGTTGTCCTGGATAGTAATATTATAAGACTGGTGCATTACTAATCAAAGGTTTCATGAAATCAAAAGTGCAGTTTCCAATAAAATGTTATATCCTGCTTAATAAGTTATTACATGGGTTCTGCAACTGAAATTGGCTAAAACATATTGTCATTTCAATTTGTCATTTGTTGGAGTGCCACTGGACTCTAACTTTATTAAACTGTATTCCTTTCACATTTTCTGGGGCTGGCATATTTTGGATAGCCACAGCCTTACAAGAGTCTGCTTTTAAGTCTTGCTGTGGAGACATGTTCAGCTGGGCCTGCTATAAGATCCAGCCACCAACTACTCCACCTGTAGCCATCAGGCTATACTCCTTAGAAGAAGAAGAAGAAGAGTTGGTTCTTACAGGCCACTTTTCTCTACCCGAAGGAGTCTCAAAGCAGCTCACATCTGCCTTCCCTTTCCTCTCCCCGCAACAGACACCCTGTGAGGTAGGTAAGGCTGAGAGAGTCCTGATATCACTGCTCGGTCAGAACAGCTTTATCACTGCTGTGACGAGCCCAAGGCCACCCAGCTGGTTGCATGTGGGGGAGTGCAGAATCGAACCCGCCATGCCAGATTAGAAGTCCATATTCCTAACCTCTACACCAAGCTATTTTAATGAGTGCTACGTTAAGTAGACCCCCTCTTCCCATATAAAAACACTATTAAAGGCAATATTAGCTGTGTAATTATAAAATGTTTTAACTAATTTTTAAAAATATGTTTAGAATATATGTATTTTATTGACATTGTAATCCCCCTGAGTCTTTTTGAGAAACGGCAGCAAAAAAGTCAAAACATAAACAAATAGCAAGGTTGACTCCTATTGGTATTCACAGCCATCTGAAGCATCCAATTAGTGTGGATTAAGTTGTGAGTCTATTGGATGCCTGGTCAAGTCTAATTTACTGGAAACCATTCTTAACATCAGAAATCAGTAAACAAATCTGGTTTAGGAGAATACTGGCAATATGTCATCAATGGCAGGAAGTGAAGAATAACATCTCTTCAGTGCCCAATTCAGTGGCTTTGATTTGCCTGAAGGCCTCTTCACCACTCATATGATGCTCACCTAGGCCTCTTATGCATGGGCCAGAATGCCCGTGCTGGTGGCAGGAGCGCTTCGGTTAAAATCACCGATAATGCTCGCTGCCGCCACCAGCGCAAGCACCTCTTGGCCCAGGGCTATGGAAGGCCCCTGGTAAGTGACCGTGGGATCTTCTGCAGCTTCCTGGCTAAGCCAGGGTTGCAGTGGGCCGGCGCTGTGCGTAATCGCCAGCACCTGGCTTGTCGGCTCACCCAGCCCCAACCCTACGGTGTCCCTGTAGGGACACCACGCGCCCCTGTGGGCTCCGCGGAGCCCCGGAGCTGGCAGGGGCAACCCCCTGCCCCCACCTGGGCTTGCGAAGGAGGACTGGGCCCCCCACTCCCTCCCTGGGCCGTCTAAACCTCCATCCGCCCCTGCTGCGCCAGCTTACCTTTGGGTCCCGGTGTTCAGCGCGCGCTACACCGGGGCAGCCCAGCATGCCCCGCCCCCGTGCATCCTGGCCCACCACAACGAGACGGTGGCAGCGCGCAGTAGCTGCCGCCGTGCATAAGAGGCCATTAGGAGTATTTCCATCCACCATTGCTATAACAGTTGTTGTTGCTATGTAACTTTTAAGTTTGCTCTCAGGTGGACTTTTATAGTGCAAGTGGTAGTTTGCCCCAGGGTAGGCTTACTGATTCTACTGTTGGGTCTACTTCTAGGTGTCACTCACCCTCCAGGTGACCTTCTCTTTGGAATTCCCATTAACTCCGCTTCCCCATTTTTTCTCTGTCCAAGCAACTGTACTCCTTGCTTCATGAACTGAATATTTTAAATAAAAAGATTGGTGCTGGGAAATTAACTCCATAAGACTGTATTATTCCTAACAGAGGTCTTTAGTTCTTTACTGTTGCAGTAACAAATATCAGTTTGTACTGTCTCTCATTTTTAGTGTTTGCATTGTCCTGTAAGTTAATAATCAAAGTCTGGCTGTTCTTTTGAATGGGTGTGTTTGTACTCAGTTTGTAGGAACACATTACAAGACATCCCACTATTGAGCTAAAATTGTACATACCATTCCCCACCAGCGGTATTGTATAATGGCTCTTTTCCTTTATATCTCAAAAGCTAAAACCTGTTGTCTATATGTGCTCAGAGTAATGGCCATGATGGCATCACAACTATATGATATCCTCTTTCATCTACCAATGATACTCTGTCTGGTTGGAGCTTTAATTTATTTATTTACTTTTATACACTACTATGTCTGAGAGTAGTAAGGATGAAGTTTAGCATGCCTTAAGCATAGCTAGTTTATTCTCTCCCAACAACAGAGAACAGGAACTCTCACCCACTTTAGCCACTCCTCCAAAACTACAGAGATTGAAGAGGCTGAACAACCTCGACTAAAAGCTACCCCTTAGTCAACATAGTCTTTCATTCAATAAGGTGGTATTCTTTCATGATTAGGGCTTAAGGTTCTCCTGCCAGGTATAGGGTCTCCAGTTCCTGTGGGCATGGGTGCATTTAAATTTCAATGTGTGATGGCTCTGGCAACTGAGTAGGGAGCATAGCAGGAAAAATAACAAGCTCCATTTGTCAATGATCACCTTCTCAGTTGATCTATGTGCCAAGATCACACTGGTCCATATGCATACTGAACCTTGTAAGACACAGGTCCAATGACCTCAGTGATGGTAGAAGGAACCCACCTTGGTATGGATCCAAAATTCCTGAGGTACAAATTAATGAAGTAAAGATACCGATAGAGCAGCATTCATGACTTGTTTCGGTTTTTCTTGTTTTGAGACATCACCCCATAGGTAATATGTCATTGAATGAGAAGTGACAAGAAGTAACGTTGGGCAGTGAGTAATCTGGCAAGGCGTGCTACACAAATGCCTCCCACAATCTGCTTCAAAGCATTCTTTGTGGTGTGCACCATTTGTTCCACAGGGCTGTTTCCTCAGGTGGAAAGAGCAATGTTGACAGCTCTAATCAAATTTCTGTTTGCAAATATGAATGAGAACCATTGTCTGAGATAACTATGTCAGGCAACCCATAAGTTGCAAATAGTGCTGAGTTTGTTGCTGTTGCTGTTTGTGATGACACAAGGCTACTTTCAGCCATTTAGAACATGAGTTTAAAACAATCAAGAACTTCTTATCCTGAAAGGGACCTGCAAAATCAACATATATATTTGATTATGGTTTCTTGGTCTCTTCTCAGGGAAAGGAGGGTGACCTTGGTGGCTTACGTTCTTCATGGTCTTAAAACCTAGTTTGATTTGTCATGTTTTGTTAGGTTGTTTGGAGTAGGAGATGTCAGAACCAATATTAAGAAAGTAAAAATCTTCATTTTTTGATCTTGTTAAAATTGTTTTCTAACACCCATATGGTGTTTGAATAACATGCAGTGATTTGTGAATATAATGTAATAAATTTGATTTGCGTGTATGCAATGGGACCATGTATGAAAATAACAGATTGTTTAACTTGTGACTTCAAGATGTTTGAAATTCTAGGGCAGGGGTAGTGAACCTGTGGTCCTCCAGATCAGTGGTCCCCAACCCCCGGTCCAGGGACTGGTGCCGGTCCGTAGATCAGTCGGTACCGGGCCGCGGCTCCTCGTCCTCCTCCCCAGGTTCTGCTCAGGGGCTGCCCTGCCACTCTGCTGCTGGCTGACCTTTGGTGCTCTCCGGCGGCCACCATGGCTGGGGCTCCCCCTTGGTGCGGCACTGCGCAGCTACTGCTGGCAGTGCTCCCCAGCGGGCAGCGGGAAGTCAGGGGCGCTGGCAGGAAAGCAAGTGGAGCAGGGGCTCAGGCAGCGGCAGCAAAAGACTACCCCCCCCCCTCACCGGGCCTCAGTAAAATTGTCAAGTGTCAACCGGTCCCCGGTGATAAAAAAGTTGGGGACCACTGCTCCAGATGTTCATGGACTACAATTCCCATGAGCCCCTGCCAGCAAATGCTGGCAGGGGCTCATGGGAATTGCAGTCCATGAACATCTGGAGGACCACAGGTTCACTACCCCTGCTCTAGGGTATTGTTTTGTTGGATTTGGTGTTCTATTTTTTTTGTATATGTTTGTATGTATCTGTTTACAATTATTTATTGTATGTTTTAGACCTTATCTAATGAAGAACACGAAACAGAGCATCAATCCAGAAATTCTGTCCCCTGCCTTTTTACAAGGTCTAACAAGAATAAAAGAAGAGACTTTTCCACAGGTTTTCTTGCATATCATGTTTGAAGCAAACAGCCGACACAGGTTATTGTTTTTGTTGCTCCCTGTGCTGTGTTTTCCAGAACTTCTTGCTGTTGTTGCATATGGGATCTAGTCAACTTACCGTCAGCTTGAAAAGAAAAATCATCCTATAAGTGGTCACAAAAAAATTCCTATGAGAAAAGGTGACGAAATGTATCTTTATTGATTATGGATACCCCTGAGCTGGATTCAATCTTCATTTTACATTCATGACCATTGATGAGTACCATTGCAAACATCGCAGTTTCTACAGGTTTCTTGCCACTAACCTTTTGAATGTGATACAGCTCCTGGGATTCAATGGGAAGATCATGTGATGCCAGATGACATGATTCTTTATTATTGCTCTTTGGCTTTAAATAGACAAATTTTGAATGACATATACATGGAGGGTGGCCCTTCTTCTTGCAGAATCTACATTCTATATCCTTGAAGCTGTAAATGGATCAATGATGCAGTCCTTTGCCCCCTGCACAACGATTGGCCTGTCACCATGAATCTTCTGCCTGCTTGCTATGGATAGAATTTATAACAGAGGCATTCTGTGATTCTGGTGCCATGGAATGAAGCAGTCTCATTAGCCAATGCCTTTTCTTGAGCCTTTGCAAAAGTCAGTTTTGGTTCAGACAAGAGGCATTGTTGGAGCATTTTATCATAAACTTTTAATGTCCTTTTGATATCATAAGTAATGGCCTGGACTTACCCAGTTGCCTTTTTAAGGTGCTGCATGTTTCACCCAGCCTCTTTTATCGGGCAAAGCCACTAGAGGAGCTTCCCACCCTTCAGAGTTATGTACTTAGAACCTTTAAGTATTTGAAAGGTTGTCACTTGGAGGAGGGCAGGAAGCTGTTCCCACTGGCTGCAGAGAAAAAGACGCACAGTAATGGGTTTAAACTATAAGTACAATGATATAGGCTTGATATCAGGAAAAAAATTCACAATCAGAATAGTTCAGCAGTGGAATAGGCTGCCTAAGGAGGTGGTCAGCTCCCCCTCACTGCCAGCCTTCAAGCAAAGGTTAGATACACACTTTACTTGGGTGCTTTAGGATGCTTTGGGCTGATCCTGCATTGAGCAGGGGGTTGGACTAGATGGCCTGTATGGACTAGATGGTCTTCCAACTCTATGATTCTGTGATTCTATGGTTAGCAAGGCTGGTTGTTTATAGGCCATAGTTAAGATTCAGGTTTTTGTGTTATGTTGTAATTGTTTTGCAAAATTTGTCACAACTTGTGGGGTGGCAGGGGTTGGAGCCTGTTGAGGGGAGTTGGTCTTGTGAGCAAACTCCCCAGCTAGGGCTCCCTTAAGGAGGAGGGTGAACTGTGAGTGGGTTTCAGCCTGATGGGGAAGGCATGGGCTTTCAAGCAGCCAGGGGATGGTGCCAGAGGAGATCTGCGCCCTCTCTGGCATTCCAGGTGGACACTTCCCTGGACAGGGACTATGGGAGCAAGGGAACCCATGTTCCCAGCTGGGAACCCTCGAATTTCCAGGAATTTCCCAACTGTGAAGTGGCAACCCTATCCTTTTTAAACTGCCCAGTGTTCCATTAGAACCCTTCCCACTAGGAACATGTTTCCTCTTAACATAGTTTCATTTATCATGACACAATGGAGCAGGACAGACATTAAAATTGTATTTCTACCAGCCAGCAGTTTTTTTTTTTTTGTTACCTCTGGAATCTTCCTTTCTTGCTACATATCTTGATCTCTCAAAATGGAAACGATGAACAGGTAGTTTTTGCAGATAGTTGTTATGGTTCCATCCAGTCTCACTGACTTCTGATGTCTTTATTTCAGAGATAAAAAGTTTGACAACTGTTTAATATGTATGGGTAATATAGCCAGTAACTTTCAGGGTAGGAAAACATGTCTGAGGATGACAGCAATGGACAGGCTTCTGTCTTCAGGTGAAACAGTTGCCTGGAATCTTAAGTATTTTAGCAGAGCATATGCTGGAACCACCACAGTTGGGGCATACTGGCTGGGGAAACAAAGAACACAACCCTAGACACCCCTTCAGCATTACGGCATATTGACTGTCTTGTAGAATTCTTTTTGCTGATGATGTCTCTCAAACAAAAGGCTGTTATTTTACAAGCTCTTACAACATTTTCTGGAAAACAAATGTGCCTTTATCAGCCCATAAGGAATTAGAATTGGAGGGCTGGAAAATGATCTAAACACTAAAAAGCCAAGCACTACTACCACCATAACCAAAACTCTGCAGCTCGATTTCTCTCTGCTATGGCATCAAAGGAAGTCTGTTGCCTTAGTGGTTTAATGTGTAATAAGTATTTACATTTCTAGGGCTGGCATCATATTTCTTGCTTTTTAAATGACCCATAACCTCAAGGGAAATAAGACCCATGAAGCAGTATGTGTTTCTGTATGCCATCACTCTCAAACCAGCTGTATAGTATCTAAAAGCATCCAAGTGCCCGTATAGCTTTGTAAAACTAAAAATTAAAAATGGCATTGGTCAGCAAGATTTCCCACTCCTTCCAGCAACTTGCAGTTGTGCATTTTTTAAATTCCTTTATTTAGTCCTTTTGAGCCTGCACCTCGCCATCTCTCTGTATGTCTCCTTTGACTATTTGTCTGAAAGGTCACAGAATAAGACCCTGACTTTCCCTAATGCAACAAGAATCTCCTACCGTCCAATTTGCATGGATATTATAGGACATGATTGGCTGAATTAATATGGGAAGAAGACATTTCTTAGTTCATTTGCATAACCCTAAAATATAAGAAAGAAGAGAAAAGTCAAAATGGATTTTTTTAAATGAAAAGGGTTGGTGTTTTTTTGTTTTGTTTTTTTTGCTCAAGAGCAAAAAAAAAAAAATCTATCATTAAAGTAGTGTATCCACCCCAGCTACCCTTTTATGGGATCTTGGATGCTTGGGGCTCTTTCTGTAATTGCTTCTTGTAAATGATCTTTTGCTCTGTAACACTTTACTGTAAACCACTTTCCTTTTGCCATCTGTTATCCAGTTGTTTTAACCGAGTTTCCAGTATTTGCATCAGTCATTTACAAGAACCTTTCTAACCCCCCACAAAAAGAAAATAATTGAAACCCCTTCCTCTCCTATGTGCTTCAGAACCAAGGGACTGGTGGCTGAAAACCAGCGCGTGATAAACCCAAAGAAACTGTACAGAGTCTGCATCAGTATCATCTAGAAAGTTCTAAAATTCATTTTCCCCTTACACTGCTTCTCATGAATCCTTTCACTTCTGGATTACTTATAAAATCCATCATTGGTTGTTACTTGGAGAATTAGTGGTATTAGAGGAGTGACTTCAGACATGAATTTCAAGGTTGCACAATGGCAAAGTAGTTTCTGGCACCCTTGTGATATTGCTCATTTGTTTGTAGCAGCTTTAATATGGGGGCAATGGTGGCATGCTACCCAAAATATTAAATGTATAGAACTGATAGAACCTATCAGTACATGTCTTGGCCAATGAACTTATTAGTACTTTCAAAGGTGTGGAATGTTACTTAGAAACAATATAATATATTTAGAACAAACAAGTTAAAATCAAACTTACTTGAGCATCTGGAGATTTTATTATAACAGATTAAAATGCAACATCTGGCAAGAAACAATGTAGCCTGGTGTCGGAAGCTAGGGATTTGTTGTTACAAAGAATTTCAAAATATGCAACAAATTTGCTTTTTGAGCTGAAACTAACAATTAAGTGATGCTGTTCTGAAATGCATTATTTGGATTCAGGACCCAAACAGCACTAAAGAATTCTTGCCAGGAAAGCTTAAAGCACTGAAAGGCTAAATATGAAAAGAGTTTCTTTGCCATTATTAACTTATGAAACTTCTCTATGTGTGTGAGTGGGGGGAGTTTTCCCTATTAGCTAATTCATTCTTTGGACAAAACAGTTTCAAAGTATAAGAATTCCATGTTAGGCTGCTGACTATCAATATGGAACTTTAAAAATACCCTTAGTATAAGAGAAAACATGTACTTTATATCCTGCCCTAGCATGCTCTTCACCCAACTTATTTTCTTCATAGCAGACAGGGAAGAGTAGCTAACAAGAATGCATTATCTCTTGATGAATGAGATCTTCATAACATCTCCTCATCAATAGCTGGCTACTTTAGCTCTACATGAAGATCATCCCCAACTCTGCATCTCCCTTCTCTCTCAGGTTTTAGGCACATGAGCTCTAGAATGGATTATGCATTGAACTTATCTTTCTTGGCTTGTGGTAGCAAACTGACTGTTCACAGTACAATCCTAAACTAGCTATACATTTCTAAACCTATTGACTTCAATAGATTAAAAAAGGGGATTGAACATAAGTCATTTGCATTTTGTCTGTGCCAGATATGCAGCATTATAATGTGCTTTTGTGAATAAACTAACACTTACACTTTATTAAGTGCTGGAGCACTTCAACTGAATGAAGCTCCGAAGATCAGTGTTTGACAGGCTATGGTACAAACTCTTTTAAAAGTCTGGCTGTTTTACCACATGTTAATTGGCATAGAGAGACTTACTGTTAGCACCTGGCTGGCAGTTGAGATAATTATCCTATCTTATTATCCTATGAAACAGGATAATAAGCACATTGTTTGACTCTAGATTATCAGCAGCAAAGTGCAGGCACTGAATTAGGAAGCAGGTTATAAACACAGCAAAGTATTGTATGGTACAGCCTTTGATGTGGCAGGGGACTCTTTCCTCAAAGAAAATAGTCTGTCAGAAGAACCTCTTTTTCTCCCATCTCTATTCCGTGCTTTGCAAATCCCTTTTAAATCTGCAATAAGCTAATTAATGCTGTGTACAATTATTATCAGGTGATTGTCTAGTTTCACAGTCAAAGGCCAAAATTAACTGCATTAAATTTAAGAGCATGAGCTAGTCTCAATAACAAAGGCAACTGTGGGCACCAGTCCAGAAGTTTCAGGGAACATTACCTCCATGCTTTATCATATATCTAAAATGTGAAATGAACTCACTCACTGGGGACGAAACTATATGTTACATTGAGGATCTGTTTAACTTAGCATTAAAAAGCAGCTGGGTGCAAGGTAAAGTTATATTAAGTGTAAGGCACTGGGGAAAGGGAGGTTTAACTCTTTCCCCATGTTGTTTCCCTGATGAATTCTTACCCACTCCAGCTGTCGTTAAAGCCAGTAGGGATAAAAGACAAGAGTAGGGATGAGTGCTTATTTTTGGATAAGCTAAAAAAACAAATACAAATGAATACTGATTTGAGCATCTATCCAAGTCTAATTTAAAAAAATAATAAGTTTTAATCAGCCAAATCATAGATGTTTGAATATGTTCAGCCTTGATTTGGCTGACTTGACATTGAAAATGACCCAGTCAAGTAGCGGATGAACAGCTGTTTGTTGGGGTCTTTAAATGCCTCCTAGGCATGGGCAAAGAACTGCCAGACAGCTGGTCTTGTCATGTCAGCTGTTTGGGGACTCCTTAAATGCCTCCCCTTCCACCCAGAGCAGGGGCTCAATCTCTGCTACCCAGAAAGGGTCTGTGTTGTGGGATGAGATCCACCCTCCCTGACCCTTTAAAAGCCAGCAAGAAACTAGCATGGGCAAGGTGAGTGTAGGGTGGGCATGTCCAGCCTGCACCCACCCTTCCCAAGCCTTCTGGAGCTGGCAGCTTGTTGTCATTGGTGAGGGTCATTGGTGAGGGTGAGTGCAGGGTGGACATGTGCAACACACATCAGCTCTCCATGAGCCTTCTCATGGAGGGACTACTCATCAAGTTTGCAGATGACACCAAATTGGGAGGACTGGCAAATACTCCGGAAGATAGAGACAGAGTTCAACGAGATCTGAACACAATGGAAAAATGGGCAAATGAGAACAAGATGCAATTTAATAAAGATAAGTGTAAAGTTCTGCATCTGGGTCAGAAAAATGGAAAGCATGCCTACTGGATGGGGGATACGCTTCTAGGTAACACTGTGTGTGAACGAGACCTTGGGGTACTTGTGGATTGTAAACTAAACATGAGCAGGCAGTGTGATGCAGCGGTAAAAAAGGCAAATGCCATTTTGGGCTGTATCAACAGAGGCATCACATCAAAATCACAAGATGTCATAGTCCCATTGTATACGGCACTGGTCAGACCACACCTGGAGTACTGTGTGCAGTTCTGGAGGCCTCACTTCAAGAAGGACATCGATAAAATTGAAAGGGTACAGAGGAGAGCGACGAAGATGATCTGGGGCCAAGGGACCAAGCCCTATGAAGATAGGTTGAGGGACTTGGGAATGTTCAGCCTGGAGAAAAGGAGGTTGAGAGGGGACATGATAGCCCTCTTTAAGTATTTGAAAGGTTGTCACTTGGAGGAGGGCAGGATGCTGTTTCTGCTGGCTGCAGAGGAAAGGACACGCAGTAATGGGTTTAAACTTCAAGTACAACGATATAGGCTAGATATCAGGAAAAAGTTTTTCTCAGTCAGAGTCGTTCAGCAGTGGAATAGGCTGCCTAAGGAGGTGGTGAGTGCCCCCTCACTGGAAGTCTTCAAGCAAAGGTTGGATACACACTTTTCTTGGATGCTTTAGGATGCTTAGGGCTAATCCTGCGTTGAGCAGGGGGTTGGACTAGATGGCCTGTATGGCCCCTTCCAACTCTATGATTCTATGATTCTATGATTCTGCAGCTGGCTGCCAGCTGTCATCAGATAGGGTGAGTGTGGCATGGACAAATCCAGCCCACACCTGCCCTCACCAAGTAAGCCTTCTGCAGCCGGCTGCTAATTGTCACTGGTGTGTGTATGTGTGTGTGTGCGGGGTAGAGTCAGATGCTGGCTCACATCAGGGAAGGGATACGTGGGGAGATCCATGCCTTTCCTCCCCAATCCTTAAGCAGCTGGCTACTGACTTGCATTGGAAAATGGAGGCACAGGAAACCTGTACCTGCCCTCCCTGATCCTTAAGGAGCCAGCTTCTAGGCATGGGGGAGGCATTTAAAGGACATGCCTAGCAGCTAATCTTCCATGATTATCTGCTTGGTGTGTC
This sequence comes from Paroedura picta, assembly GCF_049243985.1. Lineage (NCBI taxonomy): Eukaryota > Metazoa > Chordata > Lepidosauria > Squamata > Gekkonidae > Paroedura > Paroedura picta. Next base: position 59,370,389 of record NC_135374.1, on the reverse strand, counting down.
CTTTAAATGCCTCCCCCATTTCTCATGCAGCAGATATGATCTTTGCTGCCTGCGATGGATGGGGAGAGAGACAGAAAAAAAAATCTTACCCATTTGGATTTGGCTGAATCTACCCATGGAAGGGCCATTCACAACACTTTGCATTCAGCCAGATCGATTTCAGCATGCGTTTGCTAGCAGGGGCTCGTGGGAATTGTAGTCCATGAACATCTGGAGGACCACAGGTCGACTACCTCTACCTTACATGGTCTGGACTCTGCATACCTGTGGGACCACCTCTCCCTATATGCCCCCAGAGGAGCCTGTGCTCTGCTATCACCAACTTGTTGGAGATCCTTGGCTCTGGCTCCTGCCTAGTGGAATGAACTGTCAACAGAGCCTGCAAAATGGCACACTTCCACCAGGGCTATGGCTGAGGCCAGGATTAAATGAAAAATTAATATGGGCCTCCCTCCATGACTCTCTCCTTTCTTCATGCCTCCCTTTCCTCTCCCATGTCCGATGTTGTCCCCCTCCGACAGAATTCCATCATGCTAGAAATTAGACAATTAGGAAAGCCCGAGAAGCTGTGGGAGCAGAATTGGCATAGAAATACATTTTAAATTGTTTTATATTTGTAATGATTTTAACTATTTATGTGTTGTGAGCCTCTAAGCCTACTCCGAGGGAGGGGTGGTATAGAAATTGAAATATAATAAATAAATATTAATAAGAAATATTTATCTTTAGCAAGGATAGCAAAGATGCTGGTTTCACTTGAGGAAATGGCACAAAAAGGCCTCATCAACTAGCTGTCTCCTTTTTTTTAAGGTTAAGCAGTATCTGGTCTGAACTTCTTCTCATTCCACTGCTGCTCAGAACCATGTCAATATCTAGTGGCACTGTTCACACTTCAGTGGTTCATCTGGCTGGTGACAGTATAGCAGACCTCTCTTTCAAGCTGAGGCTAGCGGAGCTGACATCATCTTAGAAGTTCATCTTACAGTAGGCTAGCAGTAGTGTGGGTCTAGGAGGCATAAGTCATCACTGTCTGTTTCTCCCACATGGCCAGAAGCAAATAGAGCCTCAACACTATACTGATGGCTTTCTAACTATGGCATCCCGAGCAGTCACTGGTGTTGAAAATTAGCCCTGGGACTAGCACACCCATATGCTACTTATGTAAACTGTTTTGTGAACTTTTAGGATACCCAGAGAAAAACTGAGTTAATGTTGGTCTATTCTCTAAGAAAGTATTGATATGCAGAAGTCAGCAGGAGCAGCTTTGTGGCATGGAGCTAAACAGTTTCCCCTATGTTAATGTCTGTAGGTGAAACTCCTGTTAAAGGGTAATCTATTCGTGTTTAAAAATATTACCTAAATAGATCTGTCTCCTAAATTTATTATGTGGGAATTAGCAATTCTAGGAGACTTTTTGAGAATGGTAACCAGCAAGGTTCTCCACCTGTGTATATGGGGAGAGAATCCTGACAGAAATCTCAGGTAGATGCAAACTTTAGAAATTAATTAAAAATGTTTTTATTGAAAACAAAATAAAAAGTCCTTAACATGCATTCACACTTTTAAAACTAAGCAAGCAAACAGAAGAAAGTAAAGAGTTTAGATGGTTGCAATAGAGGATTATGTTTTTGGGTCAGTAAAGGTTTGAATAGCTGCCATTCATGATGTGCAGAAAACCAGTAGGGAGGTCTGTACAGAGAAGCAATAAAGAAAGAACCAGCATGCTGTGTTGGATACGTGTCAGGTCCAAATAACACACATGAACTAGGTCTAGAGCATTGCTTTAAATAACAACAATAGGTTCCTGGGGCCAGGATTGAGTGACTAACTTCTAAAAAAAAGTGTTTAGATTAACTACTGGTGCGAGATAAAGAATGGAGACTTAGCCATTGATTGAACTATTCCTTGACAAAACAGCCTTGATTGGCTTATTGGGAAATTTCTGGACTGAGGTAATGAAAACAAGAGTTTCTCAGATTTGTAACATTTGCATTCTAGCCTGAATGGGTGCCTTAGGTACCTTAGGTATGGTGACCTAGTCAATGGGAGCTTGAGACCCAGTAATTAAGGATGGATAAAACAGCTGGAAGGATAAATAGGGAGGAGACATCTGGAAAACAATACTTCCAGGTGAAGAGATAAGCCAACTGCCAGATACTGATGATACTTTTGCCCTCATTGTCTCAAAGTAAGAGAAAGGTTAATGGTCCATGTGTTCATTTGTGCAATTAATTGCATTACTCCTGTGATAGACAGAAATCCTCTTAGATGTGGTTGACATCTCACACAGAGCCAGCAAAGATTCCTGGGCAGGCTCCCTGACCTAGTTATCCTTGCTTTGATTAATATATGCAACTACATTCCCCCTTGAGCCCAGAGAAGGAGGTCCTACCAAATATTTCTATGCCACCTCTTCAGAGTCCCATTTCAGGTAGTTTACAGTGGGTGGTGGGGGAAAAATCACTGTATAAAATGCAAGACATTAATAAAATGTCATAAAATGGGACAGGCTAAGGAAAATAATAATCAACTCTGCATTAAAAAGTCTCAAACATATCAAAGAGTCATTTAAAATGTTACTTTAGCAGATGGGAAGTAAACTGGATAGAGCAACAACCTGAATTAATTCCCTTGTGAAATGTCAGTTTTACTCTTGATTTTGTGTTCCAGGAACTCTTTGCAGACAGATTGTAAACATCTGGTTCAGGAACATATCCTGTTCAGTTGCACCTGTAGTGAAAGGGGCACTGGAATCTAGCTGCATCTTGTTTAACAAAATGGTTGGTTCAACAGTTGCATCAGTTTACCATGAATCACTCGTTTTCGCTTTCTTGCTGGTGCTTGAATATGGCTTGCTTCTTCCATTGAGATGTATCAATTCAGACCGTTCTTGTTGGCTTGCCTAGACTAATTTTCTTCTCTATTCTTGTAATCTACAGATACCACCTAAAATAAGGTTCTTACAAAGGAATGGGAGATCCAGGTTTCATGGCTGAGGGGTACCAGCACTAGTGTAAATTAACATTTTTGTAAATGATGAAAATTATCTCAAAGCAATTTTAAAAATGACAGACATGAAGTTTACCCACAATATGACCACATTTTGTATATGTTTTGTTTTCTGAATGACTAGAGTTGTTGGATTAAGATGTGTTAGAAAATGAATCAGAAAGCCAGACAGATTTGTGCTCATTTATTCTCCTATATTAAGGCTGCAACCCTGTGCATACTAAACACAGGAGTAAAATTGCCATTTAGTTTAGTGGAGCTCCTTTTGAGTAAATATAGATAGGATTAGACTGTAATCAATTTGAATTGGATTTTAAATGTTCAATCACACGATTAAAACTCAGGGGATACTTAATAAAAGAAGAGAAACCACTGACAAGATGTCATCATCAGGAAATAAAAAACAGGAAAAGGAGAAAAGTAAAGCTGAAAAAACAAATTGCTAGCAATGAAGCCACTATGACTTCACCACAAATCCTGAGTCGAAAACAAGCACACTGAAATCAGTTATAATGGCAGACAGTGGAATAATTTAAGCACAGTGTTCTTCACTGTGTGTTGAGGATGAGGATCTAAATGCGATCACATACAGAAATATTCTGTAGAACAATATCCATTCTATTGACTATCAGAAGTCTTCTCCCTGAGCCTTCAGGGAGGGTGGTATATAAATGTGAAAATAAAATAAAATAAATAAAATAAAATAAGAAGGGCAGTTGCAGCTAGAAGAAGATGCAACACCCACAAGATGGCTTTTAACATGACCTTAGCATTTATTCACATTATCCATGGAGGTTTGGGACAACATTAGAGGAAGCCCGACTTAGCAGTCCACCAAATGCATGAATCCCCCAGCAACTTCAGAGTTGGGTCCGCCATTGCACCCTGCTAGGAATGCAGGCCCCCATTTTCCTACTTGAATTGGGCAACTACGGAAAGCTGCCTGTGAAGGGGGGGGGCAAAGGGTGCAAACCTCCTTGGCTAAACTCCAGGCGTGTTGGCCAAACAATAAGGTGACCAGATTGTCCCACTTTTGGAGGGACATCTGGGGGTACCTGGCAAATTGTACTTACATTGAAATTAAAAATATATATATTACAATACTATTTTTGTGTTCTATGCATTCTATAAAACTTTTTGTTGCTCCATATAGACCAATTTTTTAATCAAGTTCAATTGTGTCATGCTTTACCAATGTTAAAATCTGGTCACCTTACCAAACAAGCACATGCACATTCCCCACCATGTCAGCTTTGCTCACCTCGTGGCACCTCATAGGGAAGCCCCTTACCCCAGGGAGTTGGGATGCATATTGACTCCCTCCGACAGGCTCCTCCTCATGCTAAAACACACCTTGGAATGGAGCCATCACCCCATTCCTACCAACTCTCGATGACATTCTAGCCATTCAAGCAAGGTGGCCTGCATACCATGCAATCAAAATATATAGGATTTGTCCTGGCTATTCCAAATCAATAATGGATCTTTTTATTTTTCATTTTATAATGATTCAAAACTTTGTAAATCATCCAAAACCATAACAGAAATAAATCACGACCAAAACGGGTTCCTAGGTTTTCCCGTTTTCCCAAACTTCCTCAGTGATTGTGATCCTTCATAATATTTTCTTAATATCTTCACTGCTCCATATTAATTATCACATGGGCTCTCAGCTCATCATGCTTTTATTAGCTAGACCTCCTGGCTGATCCACTGCTCTGTTTGTCAGGCAATTGTTTAACAGGCAGTTAAATCGGTCATGAATAATATATCAATCATAAGTAAATGATGACCTTAAAATAAAAAGTCCAATTTGGTGTTCATCTAAAGAATACTTAGTCACATTAATGGTAGCCAATCTTTATCAGCAGCACTTTCACACGTGTACAATTCTGAAAAATACAATGCAAATTTGTTTGGCAGGAGTTTGACTTATTCACAGTCAGCTTGGTGTAGTAGTTAAGAGTGGCGGCTTCTAATCTGGAGAGCCGGGTTTGATTCCCCACTCCTCCTCCACATGCAGCCAGCTGGGTGACCTTGGGCTCATCATAGCACTGATAACACCGTTCTGACCAAGCAGAAGTATCTCAGCCTCACCTACCTCACAGGATGTCTGTTGTGGGGAGAGGAAAGGGGATTGTCAACCACTTGGAGAATCCTGGTAGAGAAAAGTGGCATAGAAAAATCAACTCTTCTGCAGTGATGAACTGAACAGACCTGTTGATTGGTTCACTAATCAGCAGGACTGCCTCTTCCATCACATCCCTTATCAAGAGCACTGAGATCAGCTGACCAAAATATTCTTAGGATCCCAGGCTTAAAATAAGTGAGACTGGCCTCCACCAGGTCCAGGGCCTCTTTGACCTTAGCCCCAGCCTAGTAGAATGTTCTGTCAAAGGAGATCAGGGTACTTTGGGACCTTAATCAGTTCCGTAGTACCTGTAAAATAGAGCTTTTCCATCAGGCCTATGGTTGAGGTTACACAAAACACCAGATGCAACCTCAAGAAGAGCTGGCCTCACTGCCAAAAGAATAGAAGACCAACCCCTCCTAGAACAAATTCCTCAAATTTTATTGATATCCAGCTGCCTGTAAGCTACAGAACATTTTGGTTCTTAATATTTATACTGGTTCTTAGAATGGAGTATTTAATATATTGTAACTCACCCTGAGCTACCAGGAAGGGTGGGAAATAAAAATGAAGATGATGATGATTATAATCATGGTTTAATAAGGTAAATTCAATTGCTGAACACATTTGATGAAAAATTCATGACATTCCCAGTTTGGATACCTTTCCTCTTGAATGTGAGGTTTTAAAGGAAAGTATGAGCGAAGGGAGTTGAAAGGCTCCTTACCATTCTGTATACTTTGAGCAGAAAATATGGGAATGTGTGATCTCAGCTAAGCAACTTTGTGATCTGCAATGTCAATTTGTATTACAACTGTCAGAAGCTATGCAGAAAAATAGCAGCAGGGAAATGTAGTGGATTTATGAATGGTAGGCCAAATATCAGGCAAATATTTCTGGTAACATTAAAGCTCACATACTGTACTGTGTAATTTTGTTGGTATTAACAAAAAGTATTATGTGGGCTGTGTTTGGTCTTTATAAAATTTTACTTTTGGACCCATACAGCTTCTAACAATGTCTTTCAAATATTTGGAAGTACCTGATGCTCTTAGCAAAATTGTGTTTCAGCTGCTGAATTCAAAGCCAGATGAGAAAAATCCATGTTGAAATTAACTTTCAGCACTTGTGGCCTGTATATTGACAATACAGGATACAAATATTTTAAATGATGTTATTGGCCAATGTTCACTTTTTTTAGGCATATACAAAAATGCTGTAAGTTTACACCCCAAAATATATGTGTGAGCACAAAAAGGACATGTGTAAAATAGCAGTGTTTGACAGAGACCCATAGTAGACTGCAGTTCCTTGTTGAATGTACCTTCAATGGTAAATATGAGTTGCCTCAGTATAGTGTGTGAAAATGCCCTCAGCCATGGAATTCCTGCATGCCCTTGGGTAAATAGTTTTTTCATCTCCAGTTATTCATCTGCAAGTGAGGGATGAGTGGTATAGTGAAATCTTGTTGGGTTTTCCAGGCATTGATAGGCACAGCTGTAAATCTTGCATAAATGACACCTTTCCTAGAGACTTTGGTAACTGTAGGCAACAGTCTCTGTGTTGGAATTTATAGCTCTGCTGTTTCAACCTTCTCTATTGTATATTCAAGAAAACGATACCCTCTGTATCACTACTGAATCATACTGCTAAAACCTCCACAGGGAGCACTGTGTCTCCTATGATTTTCAGTGGCAGGCTTTATAACTCAATAAAAAGCTGGTGTAAATATTTGAAATAGCAGTGGGAAACTTTTCATATTTCTTCAAAGTGCCAGCCTTCAGATGCAACAAAGTTCATCTGCTTTACATTAGAAAGATGAGGATCCTGCAAGTTGGGGTACAAGGGTCTACAGCAGGAGAAGGGTGTTACTTCTTCCTTTGAAAATTTATCTATTTTTTCTTGCAAAATCTTTACACATTGAATCAGCTGAATTTGTAACCTGACCTGATATTACTTAGTTTCTGTTACTGGGTGAAAATGTAAAGTTTCCTTCTGTTGAATTTGTAAATAATTCACTTTCACAAATTGCATCTTCTTTTTAGTTCATTCATCAGTAACCAAAAAGGTGTGCATGGGAAAGCACGTTCCCTCAAATCATCAACCAACTTCTTCTTCTTCTCTCGCTCTCGCCTCTCTTTCCTCTCTCTCTCACACACACACTAAAACTGTGATTTCAGAACAATTGAATAAAATTTTCAGTTTCAGATTAAGTAATAGATGTAAGTGATCTGAGGAAAATGTACCTGTCACCAATTTTATGTGATTCATATATCAATCAATAATGTATGTTTCCTCTTTTCCTCATATTGCATTGCCTCACAGCTGTTGTGACCTGTCAAGAACATTTTCAAAAGGATAAGCAATCCTTAAAACGTTAAGAGACCTAGTTGCAACTTATTTATTCCTGGGAAATATAGCCAGGCCACTAACTGTGATCCAGTCCCCCACTGGCCCCCATCGCTTCTCTTAGGCCCGGTTCTTACTTTTCATGGATAGTGTGGAAAGGAACACTATGACATCAGTTTCTCCATCAATGCTGTATTGTAAAGACACATCCTTAGAGACTATTTGATATAATTTATTCACTGAACAAAGCAGATATTCTAAGATCCCCAGCTCTGTATTTAGTTATTAAGACAAAGTCAGCCTTAATACTATCCCCTATGCACAAAAATCTATCCCCTATGCACAAAAATATAAATATGTACATGTGAATGAAAAAAAATCTAGATCTATGTTAACATTATGCTTATTCTGAAGACATTAAAATATGATGCCCATTAACATTTTGAAAGATTCTCTTCTATTGAATCTCCTATGTGTATTATCTTGCTTTTAAAGACCTGCCAGTGACATCTTGCTCTAAACACACCACTGCAGGCTGATGCTATGATGGCATCAACTGAACACAGAGTCCTTTCATTAACCAACCCAACATTATGGAATACCCTTGTTTTGGAGGCCCATGTAGCTCCATACTTTATGTCTTGCAGGAACAGGAATAAATCTTTTTCTGTCAAGCCTTTAATACTGGCTGTTGATTATGTTTATTTTTAATATGATGGCTTTTATGTAAACTCCAGGACATCTTTCCTTTTTAAAAACACATTTTGCACTTAAATGTGTTGTACCTTTTAAAACTTTCTGAAATAATTTGTTAAATTTTGTAGAAAAGCTGCTGGATGCTTTAAAAAGACTTAAAGAAGACTCCAAACTGGTCCTCCAGGCTCACCATCATGCTCCATTAATGGGTTCCTATAAATCATCTCTTTTGCAAGCTTAGAAAGACAGGCAGAGGAAGGGGTCTAACCTGGGTCCGCCATATGCAGAATTGTGTGTCTGGGAACTGAATTTCCCACAGTCCCTGTCATTTCTTAACAGAGTCTCCTCTATACAGCAATCACCAGGGCCACCCATGCCAGCATTACTGCCAGACATAGATTTGGGAAAGGAGGGCAATGAGAATGGCTTCCAGGAACTGATGCACACTGAAATGTCCTTGGTCCTTTTGGGCTGAGCCCTGAACACAAGCATGGGTCTGATTCAAAAGCCCAAAACCTGGAGGATTATCCCATCTCTAAGGCTGAAACTCTGGTGACTTATAAAATTTTGTATGTACAGGCACTTATGCTTGAGTATATGAGCAGCACCATACTAAGCAAAGTTAAACCCCTTTCTAAGTACATTAAATTTAAGAAGGGTGAACCCATAGAATGGTGTGACATGGCTTAGGATGGAACTGAAAGGCTCTAAACAAGGTTAAGTGTGCACTAGAAGAACACTTGGGAGGACAACAATTCCCAAACACGCAATCTGCTTCTGTTCCCGTTGAAATGGATATATGCATTCGTTTTCTATTTTTCTACTGGCCACTTGGGGCCATTAAATCAACGTGAATTCCTGATATCTCAAAATATGTTTCTGAATGTGCCCAGTCAAGCAGCCTAGAAATGTGAGCCCCAAATACTTGCCCTTTGCTATGATTTATACTAAACCACACTGCCAATGGATTACAATTAACTAGAAATGTACTGCTAGACCGTTGTTTAATGAAGAGGTTACTGCCAGTGTCACTGAGACAAACTTTAACGTTTTACAAGACAATTACTGTTCTTTTATTAGAAAAGTCTGCTACACTTTTTAACTAATATTGTAAGTATTGGCATTTTTTTTCATGGAATGATTGCCACCTTATTCTAAAGTTCAACTTTTTTTTTTCTTTTAGATGAAGGTAGCTTCAAATATGTGACCTGTTCCATTAGTTTTCTAAAGGGGGAAAGAAAGCTAAGTGTGAGGCCATGCTGGAGCTCAACTCAGATACACCACTATGAAATAAGACCTTAGACAAGATACAGAGTTGCCACCTAGTCTTTTTGAAAATAAAGCAAAAGATAAGTCTGATGTGAAGGACATTAATGAACTTGGTGAGAACATAAAAAGCAATGGGAAATTGCACTGTAGATGCAGTAAAAATCCCGAGAAGCACAGTTATTAGGATATTCCTTTTTATCTATGTTATGGTACAACCTGTAGTGTGTTATTTACTATATATATATATATATATATATATATATATATATATATATATATATATATATATATATATATATATATATATATATATATATATATATATATATATATATATATATATATATATATATATATATTCATAGGCAACCTTTTCTCACTGAATGTGAAGGCAAATAACACAATATAAATCATAGTGTAATAAGCAATGGACTAGGACAGAAATATCATAAACCTAGCATATTAGACAGAAATAAGAGTTGATTCTTATATGCCGCTTTTCTCTACCAGAAGGAGTCTCAAAGTGGTTCACAATTGCCTTCCCTTTCCTCTCCCCACAACAGACACCCTGTGAGGTAGATGAGGCTGAGAGAGCCCTGATATCACTGCTCAGTCAGAACAGCTTTATCAGGGCTGTGGTGAGCCCAAGGTCACCCAGCTGGCTGCATGTGAGGGAGCAGGAAATCAAACCCGGCTCACCAGATCAGAAACTACCACTCATAAACCACTACACCAAGCTGGCTCTCAGGATATCGCAATCCCACCTTCCTGCAAATAAAAAAATTGCCCCAGTCAACCCCATGGTGCCATGAAGTACCATATGACCACCCTCTCGGCCTTTTCCCCTCATGTGGAATTAGCCTTTAAGTGGCTTTCGGGCTTCTTCAAGTGGTTAAAAAATCAGGTGTGCTTCTCTTCTCTATACAGGTGCATGACAATATTGGCCATTTTATTTTCAATCTCTTTCCTAATAATCCCCATCATAGAATTTTGCCATTTTTTACTGATGCAATACACTGGGGTTGACACTTTCATTTCCACTCAGTCCCAGCAAGTTCAGACCCCATTAGCCTATACTTAAAGCTGGGACTTTTTGTCCCAATGTACATCACCTTATGCTTAACTGTTATGTATGATGAAACCCTTCATTGCTGGACTGGTGCACAGTGCCCAAGGACCCATGGTATCCTCTACCAGTCTAGGCTTATGCCAAAGCCAGACTTCAGGTTCTCTAGTCAGCCAGGATTCAGGTCTGGCCAGACTCCATTTTCAGCTTGATCGAAGCCACTGGTCTGACCTGACAGCTGCAACCCTCATCCTCTGCATTCATTCCTCCATTGTATTGCTAATCCAGTGGCCAGCAGAGAATTGCACTTGAGGGCTCTAGCCCAACCTCTTTGTCTTCATGTCTGTTACTCAACCTAAGCCACTCACACAGGAGGGAATTTCCCCTCCACCCAGCTAGTTAGTCTCTTAAGACCCCTGGAACTGTCCCATTGTACAACAATGGGTTCCTTTCTTCAGAGCCATCAAGCCTCACTTGCACCCACTCCTGAGCCATTAGCACCCGTTTTGCCCATTCTCTCAACCCCGAGTCAGCCCACCCTGTGTTCATGCAATCTCTAGCACACACTACCCTCCAGCAGGGTATAAAAGCCCCTGTTCTGGCAAGCCACTTTGCCAATTCTGGAACCTTGGATCCATCCAGAGGGCCAAACACACTGCTGGATTCCATGTTGTCTCTGTCGCTGCCTCTTATAATAACAATAATAACTAATAACAATATTAAAACATACATAAAATAACATCTTGAAAACTGTCAAACAAAACCACACATCATTGAAACAATTTAAACTAGAGCTAAAATACATATAAAAACAATTATTAAAACATTGGTCAGGAATGAAAGATGACTGAGAGAATACCAAATGAAACAAAAAAGTCTTCACACACACACAAAACCCCTTCCCGGGCAAAGATGGCATCAGAAAGGGACTGATGCTCCTCTCTGGGGAGAGAGTTTCAGAGTTTGGGTGCAAGAGTTTTGGAGTACCAGAGGAGCAGAGTGCTGGATGAGTGGGCTCCATCTCTCAGCATTCTTGTGGTACAAGCCACATCTCTATCACCAAAACAGTCTAACAGAGAACTGAAAGAATGATAGTAATAAAATGTCTTATTCATTTTGTCATTTTATCTGGTCCTATAATTATCCCAAGAATCCATGAAACTTTACACATGAAACTTCATGTGTTCTTGGGTTAAAATCCCTACACTGTGGTCTTTATTTATTCCCTTTCTCTCTTCTTTAGAAACTAAGTCAAAGGTGGCCATATTTCCAGTCAAGATCTGGCACAGGAACCAGGCAGCTGTTCAGAAACTTCCAAAAAGCACAACAAATGGGGCTGATGGAGTTAATGGGTTTGGCCTCACAGTAGTGACTCATGCGGAGCCGCAGAAGCCTAGAAGAAGCTACCCCAGTACTTTGGCAGAATGTCACCTCAGTGGGCAGGGCTCACAAGGCTATCTGGAAAGCTGATAATACCCCTGATAACATATTGTGCACCAGTCATGCATATCAGCTTTGTGGGTCTCAGGTTTCAGGGAGATTTTTCTGTATCCAACCCCTCCCCCATCTGCATGAGTGTAGTGATCAGAAATTCAAACTGGAGCAGCTGCTGTGTACTTGAAATAACAGTGGAGACATTCATATCTTTCTTGAGATAGTCGAGTCAACACAAGTTGAATGTTTTGAACATGAGGCTTGTTTTTTTTTTAAGTGGCTGAGGAATGGGCAGATGATTGCTTCTTCCAGTAAGTCAAGTTCATCAAAGGTGAGCTGACTCACTTTTAGAACTATGATAAATTTAGCAGTTTAAATGAAAACTAGATGCTTGTTTAAAGATGTTAAAGTCAATATTTAGAAGTCCCCTTCTCGCAGGGGCACACCTAAAAGCTGCCCTTTGACACTCCTTCTGAGCAACTGATGATGGGATTTGGTTTCTGTCTCTCATTCCTGCAAGATAATGTGTTGCATTACATATGGACAGTACTTTCTTCTACTACTTTCCCAAGGGTCCTTTACCACTGCTCACAGGATCAGTTGATTACTATATTACTACAGATTATGGCTTGGATCCTATGAACAAATTTTCTGTGCACTAGATCAGTGGTCCCCAACCTTTTTATCACCGGGGACCACTCAACGCCGGGGACCACTCACCGGGGACCACTCAACACCTTTTACTGAGGCCCGGTGGGAGGTGGGTAGTTTACTCCTCTACTCTCAACCACTGCCCTAATGCTCTCTGATCACTATGGTAATGTTTAAACATCCCTTCAAAAAAAGATACAGACACGCCACAACAATGAAGTGTGTTGTAAAGGGCTGGGGGGGATGAAGTAAAGGGCCGGGGGGGGGAGAAGGCGTCCTTCGGGGCCCACCTCCAATTAGTCGAAGGACCACACGTGGTCCGCGGCCCACAGGTTGGGGATCGCTACACTAGATTGTCTCTGCTATAGATAGAATTAACCAAACCCAGATAGCCCAGACTAACCCAATCTTGTCATAGCTGAGATGCTAAGCAGGGTCAGCCCTGATTAGTACTTGGATGGAAGACCTCTGAAGAATACCGGAATTGTTACACAGAGCCAGGCAATGGCAAACCAGAACATCCCTTGCCTTGAAAACACTACATGTATTCATCATAAATTCCTCTAACTTGGCAACAAAACCAGCAATATGCATGGGTCTGTCAGGCTTCCCAGTATAGTGGGAAACCTCCTGTTCTGCCAGAAGCCATTTTCCTTCTGAAGTAAGGGTTCTTTCTAAGGCATTTGGCTGGTCAACAAACACTCAACTAGACAAGACACGGTACAAAAATCCTATACTTGCAGGATATTAAGAAACAGCAGTATAAAGATCTTCACATGCCTTCAGTTCCTGAGGACTTCTTGCAGCAACCACAATAGCTCCAAAGAAGGCCAACTGCTGCTGTTTCCTCATCCTCACAAAGAAGGCGACCCTCAGACATTGCTTTTGAGGAAATGTCAGGAACAGCTTCAGGAGTCTATAGAATAGACCCTGTGCAAGCTATAGGTATAAAACTCACAGGAGACCTTCCCTGGATGCTCCATTACATGTTAGGGCCAGTTTGGTGTAGTGGTTAGGAGTGCGGACTTCTAATTTGGCATGCCAGGTTCGATTCTGTCCTCCCCCACATGCAACCAGCTGGGTGACCTTGGGTTCGCCATGGCACTGATAAAAACTGTTCTGACCGAGCAGTGATATCAGCACTCTCTTGGCCTCACCTACCTCACAGGGTGTCTGTTGTGGGGAGAGGAATGGAAAGGTGACTGTAAGCCGCTTTGAGCCTCCTTCGGGTAGGGAAAAGCAGCATATAAGAACCAACTCTTCTTCTTCTTATATGCAGCTTGGGAGAGGGGCAAAACTACAGCCCTCTCCCAAAGAAGGTGTTCCCAGGAAAGTGCTTTTGGAGAAATGTTGGGCACAATTTTGCAAGAACTCACAACTACCTGCCCAATCATGGTGACCCCAATTTCATGCCCAAGAGATCCCTCCCCCCCCCCCACAGACACCAAACATCTCCAGAATCCAGCCTGACCTGGAAGAAATTCACTCACCATCCCACCGCAGCAATTAGCAATTCCCTGGGTATGCAAGGAAGGGCCACAAGAGACAAACACTTGGATATCCCTTCCTGCCCACTCACTCACAATCTGCCCAAGTTCATAAAATCAACATTTCTGTGATGACTATCTAGTCTCTACTTAAAAACTTCCAAAGGGTGAAGTTCCCTATGTGTTTGGTGTGTGCAGCTTGCATGGGGTCCATTTGATGCACGTCCACTGAGGAACCACTCTAACTGTCAGGAACCTCTTCTGGATGTTTAGCCAAAAATTCTTTTGAATTAATTTCAACCCATTGGTTCTGGTCCAACCATCTGGGGCAACAGAAAGCAATAGCTCCATCTTCTATATAACAGCCCTTTGAGTATTTGAAGATGGTTATCATATCACCTCTTAGTCCCCTTCTCTCCAGGCTAAACAGACAGAGCTCTCTCATCCTTTCTTCATATGACTTGGTCTCCAAAGGATTAAGGTATGCATGAAATGCTGGCCCTTTTTAGAGGGACATACAGCAGAAGCTAAGCCCCACGGCTTAGCCTGAGCAGAAAGAATGATTGGCTTGAAACTCAGAGTCCCTAATGCAGGGGGTAGTCAAACCACAGCCCTCCAGATGTCCATAGACTACAATTTCCATGAGCCCCTGCCAGCATTTGCAAAAAACAAAGAAAAGCTGTCCAGAAAAGCTGATAAACTTCTGTGTGGTCTCTTCCTCTCCAGCTCCCAGCAAAACCCAACAAAGAGAGGTGGGGGTCTGGGCATAATATAGTTTTCAGATCCCATACAGTCAAGTGGGAGTTCTGTCATTAGCAGCAGTAGTGCCTGTTGCCTTGGAGTTTAATTGATGACCATCGGGTTATCTGTTTCATGAACCACCATGAACTGCCTCAAATTTTGTGAAATGCATGTGACAGGCCTGCTTCCATGAATGCTTTAAGAACCACACACTTTAGTTAATGAGTCAGTTCATGCCCATCCGTGACATCGTTTCCACAGCTCATCCAATGTGATGTCATTGCATTGGGTGCAACAATTGCCACACTCAGCTGTGAGTCTCTGTGTCCTTCATCTCCATCTGTGGAGCATGCTTCCTTTCGGGCTAGCCATTCCATTTGCACAAGATCAATGGTTTCCAATGATCCCTTTTACAAACTGAAGTGATAGCAAATCAGGAAGCATGTTCCACAGCAAAGACTATCTAATGTGCACAGTACTTGTTCAAAGGGTCCATGCTCACAGGATGCATAAGATCTTACCACTTAAGTATCTTAATGTTACCTATTTTTCTTGAATGCTGATTATAGGGGATTTCCCCCTTTATAGTGCATTAATATATGTGTACAACAATCATTAGCAATGTATAATACATAGATATTGGGGGTTCATTTGTGCTTATGTCAGAGCTCAGGTTTTCCCTTGGTCTTTCTAAATGCACTACCTCTGTTTTCTTTCTGACCCTTGAAGTCTTCCTCCCATGTGTCTGGGGGGGGGGACCCTTCTTGCTCTTTCCTCTCCCTTCCTTTCTACTGATCAGCCTTTTCCCTGTGTTTCACACAGATGAAAACCACACTATCAGTTGTGCCAAAATCTATGGTTGAATTAGTGGTGGAGGTTTCAAATGCAGCTGCATCCTTAGAAGCAGAAATGCAGATGGTGATTCCCCAACAACAAAACAGGAAGACCCTGATAATTTGATTTCCTGATTGTTCTGAAATGACAAAGCCAATAGATGCATTATATCTGGCTCCAAAGAGGATCTAGCAGATCAGTTACATGTTGGAGTCAAATTAAGTCTGCATGCCAGAGATTTCAGGAAGCAGCATGAGAAGGCTTCTGAAGCAAATATGTATCATAGGGTTCCCAACTCTGGGCTGGGAAAATCCTGGAGACTGGAGTATAGTATGGAAATAATAGGATTTGGGGAGAGGAAGTACCGCAGTGCTGTACGAGGCTATTGAGTCTACCCTCCAGAGCAGCTATTTTCTCCAGGGAAGTGATCTCTGTAGCTTGGATGTTGCAATTGACCAGATATACAGGCCCCATTTGGATGCTGGCAACCCTGTCTCACCTTCTGTATAACAGAAGGCTAGTGACTGGGAAGTGATGGTTGCATCTATTTTATCAGCTCAAGGAAGAAGCAGTTATTGTCTTGTCTAGGGATGGGCACAAACCAGGAAAATGAAATTCAGTTCAGTCTGTGGGTTGTGGCATGCCCCATTTGCAAGCCATGAACTACCATGAACTTTTCACCACTTCATGAACTGATTTGGTTTATGATCTGGTAGAATGGCCTCATGTGTGCTAGAGATACCAGGGCAGTTAGAGGAGTGTCATCTTGGGATCCCCTGCAAGTTTAGTGACTCTAGGGCAGAGTCTGCACTTACTTTCTTTATTCCATTGTCAATCCTATTGAATTCAGATCGCTTTGAACTTGATTCTTCCCCCCCCTCCCCATTGAAACAGGAAAGTCTTCTGCACGTGGTTAGGGTAGTTCAGAAGGGGGGGGGGAGCCAAGCCTCTTTCTTTCTTTTCTTGAAGGGGGGGGGGAGAGGAGCCAGGCAGGGAGCCTCTTTCTTTTCTTGGAGGGGTGGGGGAGAGGATCGAAAAAGGCAGAGTAGGGAGGAAAAATCCAGGACCGACAGAAATTGAGAGAAATTAGGGGCTTCTCCTTTAAGGCAAGCGTGTCACATGACCAGGTGTAGCCTATCAGAGGTTCTCTACCACGGAGCTTTCTTTCCCAATCCGGAGCTTTCTTTCTCAAGCTGGATATTCAGGCTTAAAAGCAGTCTGAGATATCGCACAATAAAGGTAGGGTCACTCCGGATCAATCCTTCTTGCTGCAGAAGGAAAATTAAAATCACCCAAAATCCAAACGGAAATCACATTCTGTGTAGAGGGCAGGGACTGAATTGATCTGAGGTTGGAATAAAAACTCCGTGCAGTTTACACCCAGCTTGCATAGGAACTGTTCTATACATGCCTGAACCTCTTGAACCAATACTTGTCATAATAAGTGCAGTGGTCATTTTGATAGGCACAGGTTCATGTGGTTCAGCAGTGTATAGAGTGGATTCTATGTTAGTTAGAGACATCAATCACAGAAGATGAAATACCATTAGCCATTTAGGGTGTGGTTTTCTGACCAGTTCCCTATCCACCTAACCATCTGAAAATCTAGTCTGCATCACTCCATCAGTACATCTTCAGAACATCATGGGAAACCTTGTCAAAAGCCTTACTGAAATCCAGGCAAACAATATCAATTGAGTTTCCACTATCTAGTAAGCTCTTCACTCGATCAAAGAAAGAAACCATATTGGTCTCTGTGTGTGTTTTTGTTGTTGTGTTTTTTTGCAAAATGTGCCTGCTTGCACCTTTGTTTTCATTGCATCCCTTAATCCCACCATTCTGCACCCTTGATCACCTCTCCCCCCTCCTCTCAAAGTATCCGGAATGTAATTTTAAATATAATAAACAACAATCCTGGATATTATAATACTGCTGTATAAGACTGCAAGACTGCTTTAAAAAAATTAGAAACAGCATTGTAATGCACTCCCCCCTTTTTTAAAAAAGGCAGATTTTTCAGATTGGAAGGAGGGGGGGGAGGAGGGGGAGGGAGGACAGTGACAAGGAAAGGAACATTCCCAAATGATTCAAAATGGTGGGCACAGGGAAAAACCCGATTGCATGCATTTGTACATTGGGCAGCCCTGAATTAGACCCTGTTAGACTCTGCTTGAAAAGATAAAATCCAATTTTCTAGGGACTTCTTTGCTGTGGGGCAAGTGAGTGGGCAATTTGGGACTGTGTCTGAAGAAGCAGATTTTAGTGCACATACAAAAAAGTCAACCCTTTAAAAATGCAAATCCAAATGATATCACTAGTGCAGAAACAATCTTGAAGTGTTTTTGGAGTACACTGACTATTGTGCGGTACGATGAGTCTTTGATTTTAGTCAGCTCCAGGAGATCATGGGCAAGTTAAATGCTGGTGGGGCCACAGATGCTAAGCAGTGTGCTGTGCTTTTTTCCAGGGTCAGACGTGTTGTTCACCTCTAGGAGATGTTCTAAGCAGGAGGTGTATGATTCCGAGTTGGTGGGAACCCTCAGATCAAATTCCTAGATTCGGCTGGTGGTGGCCATAGTGATGATTATTGGTTGAGCCTCTGTAGGCAAGAGCATCGTAACCAATCAGGCAGTTCCTGTAGGCAGCAGGATACTGCAGTGAGATCAGTGGAAGCTGAGCCTGGTCTCTCTGGGGTGGCACCACAACCAAGTGGGCAGTCATCCTTAGAAGGCAGAGCAGGTAGCCTCTGTACGCAGTAGGGCAACGCAGTTAAATCAGCAGGTATACGGAGTTATTCCAGTAGCTCATAGATCAGCAGCCCTTCAGGGCAGACAAGGCTCATTGTGATTCTCTGTTAGTGGCAGAACCAGCTGCTTGCCAGGGCAGTCTGCCTAGCACAGTCATTCCATCTTTGTTGCCAGTGTTAAGATTGTAGGTTCAGTAGACACTGATGCAGTATCTTCAGCAATTCAGCTCTTTATGAACGCCAGCCAAATGCTGAGTAGCAAACACACAACTCAACAAACTCTTATATACTTTAGGCTTCCCACCAAGTAACCTGATTGGCTTGTAACAGATCCTTGCAGTTGGACCATAAATACTGCCTTTCAATAGTTACAGCAGATCAGTAGAAGTGGTTGTTGATTGGTTGGACTACGATCCCAGCACTAGCATGCCTGCAATATGGTTCTCAAGGTTCACAAGCCCCCCAGTTAGAAAACTGCAACAATAACTCAAAGGATCACACTGCTGGGTCTTCCTTCATATATCAATATCAATCATATATCAATTATAAATGGAGGGAGATGAAACACTCTCATACATCTACAAATTAATTTCACCCAAATTTGGCTAACAACCCTGATTTTTTTAAAGCAAGGATTTATTTATTTATTCGATTTTTTTTTATTAGATTTTTGTACCAGCCTGTTTATCAGAATGAACAAACTGCCTTTAGCTCCGCTCAGAGTAACTAGAATCAGCTGGCAAACCTCTGGAATTAGAGTTTAAACCTTAATAGGATGAGTTTATAACTTCAGAATGGTTCACTGAAAATTCCCATTGAATTCTAGAGATGTGTATTTCCCCCCTTTTGCTCTGCACTGTGTTCTGCTCAACAGCTCTCTTTATTAAGTAGAAGAATTTCTAAAATTAATTCTGAAATCATAATATGTGATATTTGCAGCAGGTTTTACTTCCCTTGTATCTTTGGTGTAGTGGTTAGGAGCCAGTTTGGAGCCAGTTTGGTGTAGTTTTTAGGAGTGTAGACTTCTAATCTGGCATGCTGAGTTCGATTCTGCGCTCCCCCACATGCAGCCAGCTGGGGGACCTTGGGCTCACCATGGCACTGATAAAACTGCTCTGACTGAGCAGTGATATCAGGGCTCTCTCAGCCTCACTTATCTCACAGGGTGTCTGTTGTGGGGAGAGGCAAGGGAAGGTGACTGTAAGCCACTTTGAGACTCCCTAGGGAAGAGAAAAGCAGCATATAAGAACCAACACTTCTTCTTCTTCGTTCTACTTTTCGGATAAAGACATATGCATTGATAAACCATTGCAAAAAAAAAAAAACTACAAATCTTCATGGGACTGTATGTATCATTATATGCAGATGGTCCTTTAATAAAGTACACATGCTCCTCTTCACTGACAACAGCACAGTATAAAAATAATTTTATACAACTTTATGTACAATTGCAGCAGGATAGTGTATTGATGTACTTTGACAATTTTCATCTGATAAAGCACAGCAGTACAAAGTGCAAATGAACTATAAACTGTAGCAGATTGTCCCAGTATAGGTTAGAGAAAGAAAATAAATGGCAAGATGGCAGTTCATAAGGATTGCTTTGTGCATGAAGTTGAGTTTGGGCCATTTCACAACTTCAAATGACAGGATAGAGGGAATCATGCTAGAATCCACCACACCTACTACGACAGCACCCCTGGGTGCATCTGAGTCAAGAAAACTGATCCATTGAGGCATCAGCAGCCTCAGATCATTTTCGGTTCCCTGGATCTCAGGCCCAGGGAATGCTCTTCCTTTTTGCTTTTTTTTATCCTTTGCTTTCTTTATGACTGATTTCATCCCAGAAAATGGCATAAGGAATCCACCCTATGGAGCATCAGAGTGGTAAGTGACTAAAAAGTGACTGCTTTGTCTGATTTTTTAATCACAGTCCCCCCCTTCTTGAACTGACAAGATTGGCAGGTGATGTTTTGAACTTACTCAGAGCTGCTTATATCTGGCTGATAATTATTTAAAGGAGGTGGACTACAAAATAACATTTAAAAATAATTACCAGTTTTGTTTTCACTCCAGAGATTTCTGCCAGTGATACAGAGGTACAGTACAAGACTTTCCTTTTTTCCTGAGATACTGTGACCATAGAGATATACTCTAGAAAGGCAGAAAAATAGACTTTCATATGGGTCCCTCAAGTACAACTCAGATGGACCACAGAGTCCAGTGGAAAGAAAATCCAGTATGGTAGAAAAGACGGAGATAGAAGGGCCAAAATTTGGAGCTTCGTTATGGTTTTCTGATTTTCTTTCTTTCCCTTCAAAACCAACCTCTACTGTGGATTACAATACTGGACAATTGGGTACTTCTAAGTCATTGGATGGGTGCCAGGATTTGGAATAGCAATCGCTGAGCACCAGGAAAAAAAGATTGAAGGAAGAGAGATCCGCAACAGATGGCGTGGGACATCTACAACGGGACTAGGGAAATGGAAAGTGACAGTCCAAGACTACTGCATTTTCTGAGTACATAAAGATTTGTATTAATATCCAATATCATATTTTGTAGCAGAAATAAGAAAATCTGAGAAGTATGAGGTATATATAATAATTGTGGTACCAGATATTTTAAATCAATTAATTAATTATTATCATTTAATCAAGCGGGCTAATGAAATGACAATTGTGCTGATAAAAGGTATTGAGAGATTTTAAGAACAGTTATAAAAGTGAAAGACAAAGATCTATATTCTTACTGGTTAAATTACCAGATGGAAACAGCAACAAGAGCCGCAGATGAACTCCTGGTGTGAGAAAACCAGAGAACTGGCTGTGATGGCCAAATTAACAGCTATGGTAAATTAAAGGCCAGCTGAAGAATTTAAAAGACACTGTGATGATTTTCTGAAATGTTTGTAACAGCTAATTTTCTCTCTCTCTTTCTAGCATGCAATTTATTAAAAATATTTTAAAAATTAAAAAGAGCAAGAAAATAAATATTGTACATGCACAGTGATCTGTACTAAGTTCAGAAAAAAAAATCATTCAGTGTTCCCAACAGTATCAATTCCACAAAATGCAGGTAATTTGGAACTCTTGAATCCAGATAATCCTGGAAATGATTTTTTTAAAGTTCTGAATTCCTACAACAGAAAAATAAGCAGCCTACTCATACTGCATGTAGCCTGATTGATACCCACTTTAGCACTAGGTAATCCATCATAACGTCAAAGACCTACTGAGATAATACAGGAGACAATGCATGAAGATATGAAATATGCTATATAAAACACCTAAGTATTGTTAAAATTAAGACTACCTCTGCTAACTATAGAAAGCACATTAGGGTGAATGAGAATGAGCCTAGCAAGATGAATACCCATGAAAAGGCAATCACCTCTAAGTGTAGCCTGTAACTGGCATGTTTGTTGAAATTATGGGTGGAGACTGATGCTCACTGACATTACAGAAGCTAAACTCTGATCATGCCTTTTTCTTACTAGCATGGTCTGCTGCCTTGAAGCCAGCTGAGCCCTTAGTGCTTAGCCACCCTTCTCATTTGATCAGGACAGTCAATTGTATGCTGTCATTGTTGCAGAACTACAAATAGGGCAGCTGTAACATTTGGCTAGATATCTATTCCCGCACACACAAGAGCCCCTGGTGTGTGTGAGCCACAAGTTAATGTGCAGCAGAGAAGTCATGGCAGCTTGGGTTTTTATTCACCAGAAAAAACAATCCCTATTGGCAGCTGAATAGACAGCCTCTCGGGGGACCAATTATTCTATTCCGTGCTGTACTAAAGGCAATAGCTGGTTGCTAACTCCCTTGGGAGCAACTCCATTGGGCTTCACTAACAGGGGCCAGCCTGATCCTCAAGACACAAGTTGTTCTTCATGTCAAAATTGCTGCTAATGACACAATTAACTAACTGGGGACTACTGAGAAGCTCTTAATTAGGTAAACATTGCTCTGTGAAAATATGATTGCCCCCCTTGAAGCTTCCTGGTGCTGTCAATTTGCAAGAAGGTGAAGCCTCAGCATGGAAATAAGTTCTTCTTTTTTAGGTCTAATTTAGGGGCTAAAGCTCCAAACGTGCTGGCAAAACTGTGAAATACGGGAAACATTTTTCTGTTTCACTGGGATATTGCAGAGGTAGCTTCTATCTTTTCTATTTATTTGTTTTATTTATTTGTTACATTTATATATCACCCTCCCAGGAGGCTCAGGGCAGTTTACATGGAACGTAGGAACAGGAACAAGGCAGAGAAATCATTAATCATTAATCAAAGAACAAAAAAAATGATAAACAGTAGAACAATAAATTCATAACTGCCATGTTTCCCTGAAAATAAGACACTGTCTTATATTTATTTCTCCTCAAGAAGACACAATATGGCTTATTTTCAAGAGATGTCTTATTTTTATTAAGTATGGTACAAATCTAGTTAAGTCGTCTTCTTCTGGAACATTGTCATAACTCTCCAAAACTTTCCCCCTATCCCTTGGTGTTTGTGTGGGGTGAGAGAGACCCACAGACTTTTGCTGGTCAGTGCTGGGGAGCAGCAGCTTTACTGGTGTTTGTAGGGGGCAAGAGAGACTGGGGCAGCCAGTGGCATGATGCGGAGGGGAGGGGTGCTGATGCTGGTGTGCGGGTGCCAGTGCCACCCCTCCCCTCCGTGGTGAGCACTGGTCACATTGGGCATCCATGAGCACTGAAGTGGCTGAAGCATGACAGAGTATGCAGTCCTACCACAGACTGTTGCTGATTGGTGCTGGGGGAGAGAGAGGCACAGTGTTGAGTAAAATGGCAGCCACAGCTTTACTTCTTCTCCCGGAGGACAAACTTATTTTTGGGGTATGGCGTATATTGCGCAAATGCTTAGAATCCTGCTATGGCTTATTTTATGGGTATGTCTTATTGTAAAACATGTTGGTTCATACAGGCATTAATTTCAGTTTCATGGGAGGGAGGCTTATGGGCCTAGTGGAGTAAGTTGGCATGAGCAAACCTCAATGGAATACTTGGCAGTAGAGCTCCCTTTTGCATGCCCTGTGGAATTGTTCTATATCAATTAGGACCCTGATATATTCTGGGCACTCATTCCACCAGGTGGGGGCCAGGACAGAGAAGGCTCTGGCCCGGGTTGAGGTCAAGCAGGCTTCTTTTGGGCCAAGGATCACTAGCCAGTTGGAGGTGGCAGAACATAAAGCTCTTTGAGGGGTGTAGGCAGAGAGATGGTCCCTCACCACATACGGCCCGGACCACATATGGTTTTAAAGGTAATTTAAGAGCCTTAAATCTGATCCTGAATTTGACTGGAAGCCAGCATCGTTCTTGGGTAATGGGCCAGATGGGGGAACTTCATTGTGTAGCTGTAAGGACCATGGCCGCTGCATTTTGGGCAAGCTATAGCTTTCAGATCAAGGTTAAGGGCAGGCCTTTGTAGAGTGAGTAACAGAAGTCGAGTCTAGAGGTGACTGTTACATGGATCACTGTGGCTAGGTGGTCCAGGGCCAAGCCAGGTTTGATTCTGCACCCCTCCCCCACATTCAGCCAGCTGGGTGACCTTGGGCCTGCCACAGCCCTGATAAAGCTGTTCTGACTGAGCAGTGATATCAGGGCTCTCTCAGCCTCACCCACCTCACAGGGTGACTGTTGTGGGGAGAGGAAAGGGAAGGCAACTATAAGCCACTTTGGGACTCCAAGTAGAGAAAAAGCAGCATATAAGAACCAATTCTTCTTCTTCTTCTTCTTCTTCTTCTTCTTCTTCTTCTTCTTCTTCTTCTTCTTCTTCTTCTTCTTCTTCTTCTTCTTCTTCTTCTTCTTCTTCTAGTAGTTTGGCTTGGCGAAGGTGATAGAATGCCAGCTGCACTACTTTTGTGACCTGAGCCTCCATTGTGAATCATGCCCAGGATCCTGGCAGAATATGCCACTGATAGCTGTACTCCACCCAGTTTGGGGAGGCTCGGTTCATTGCTTGGACCCTTCTTACCCAGCCACAGGACCTCCATCTTTGAAGGGTTGAGTTTCAGACCACTCTGCTTGAGCCACCTCGTCACTACAACCAAGCAGCTGGCTAATGCTTTTGGGGGAGAATCAGGGTGATCATTCATCAGGAGGAAGAGCTGGGTGTCATCAGCATTGCTGAGAATACAGTCTGAACTTCCACACCAGTTGGGCAAAAGGACACATTCAACATGAAATTCAACATGAAATTCAACATGAATTTGTTGAATAGGATTGGAGAGAGAGCCGCTCTGAAGGACTCCACAAGCAAGCTGGTGGTGACTTAATGAACTCTCTCCTATTTCAACCTTCTGTCCATGATCCCGGAGAAAGGAGGTCAGCCACTGAAGGGCTGTCCCCCAAATCCCAGCACTGGTGAGGCAATGAGCTAGAAGCTCATGAACAACTATGTTGAATGCTGCCGAGAGGCCTAATAATAAGAGCAGTGCCAACCCACCCCAGTCCAACTGGCAATAGAATCATAGAATCATAGAAAGTCATAGAATCATAGAATAATAGAGTTGGAAGGGTCCTCCTGGTTCATCTAGTCCAACCCCCTGCACTCACAACCCTATCACTCATCCACTGTAACCTGCCACCCCCTAGAGCCTTCACAGAATAAGCCTCTCTGTCAGATGGCTATCCAGCCTCTGTTTAAACTGAACACAGTACTCCAAGTGAGACTGAACCAGAGCAGAGTAAAGCGGTACCATTACCTCCCGTGATCTGGACACTATACTCCTTTTCATACAGCCCAAAATCCCATTTGCCTTTTTAGTAAGGTGACCACATTGGGAGGGACCTAAGGCAGGACACCAGGGGCAGGGGGCAGCAGGGGGCGGCAGGGGGGTGGCTCCTGCTTAGTGGTGGCGGGGGGGGGTGGCGGCAAGGGGAGGGCGGCTCCTGGTAGTGGGAGGAGGCGCGGTGGCACAGGGAGAGGTAAGGCAGTGTGGGTAGAGGAGAGGTGGCCAACTCTGAGCCAGAGGCGGTGGCAGCGGAAGAGCCGCACAGCGGGCCAGCCCAGATGGGGCGGGCGGCCAGGCAGCTGCCTCAGCCCTGCCCCCGGCTTTGCAGGGCAG
The DNA here is from genome assembly GCF_049243985.1 of Paroedura picta. Classification (NCBI taxonomy): domain Eukaryota; kingdom Metazoa; phylum Chordata; class Lepidosauria; order Squamata; family Gekkonidae; genus Paroedura; species Paroedura picta. The sequence continues at coordinate 59,344,891 of NC_135374.1, read as the reverse complement.
CCAGATGGGGCGGGCAGCCAGGCAGCTGCCTCGGCCCCACCCAGGGCAGCTGGATGGGGTGGGCAGCCAGGCAGCTGCCTTGGCCCCACCCCCGGCTTCGCAGGGCAGCCAGATGGGGCGGGGCTAAGGCAGCTGCCCAGCCGCCCACCCCATCCAGGCTTGCCCGCTGCTTGGTTCCTCTTCTGCTGCCTCCTCCGGCTCAGGGCTGGCCACCTCCCCTCTCCCCGCACCGCCTCACCTCACCTCTCCAAGCACAGCACCGCCTCGCCCCGCGCCGCCTCGCCTTTAAGTAACGTGGTGGGACGTGGAGCAAGTGGCCTGGAGGCGGGGCAGTCCCACCGATGTGTTCAGGAACTTTATCTGTTCCACTTAATATATCTGGTAAGGCTTTGGAGGAGGAGTGTGTCTCATGGCTTAAGTACCACTCACTGCTTAACACCCACTCAGGGTGGCTATCCCACCCCAAAGTGCCTCTTCCTCCAACCAGCTTGCCTGTCTGTCCAGTAGCGAGCCAATTGCCTTCCATCCCAAACCCCTGACCACCTCCTCCTCCTTCTACTTCCCTCTGAGGCTTGGAGGTTGCAGATCCCTGCTGTGTGAGAGCTGCTCCTGCCAGTGAGTTCCATAACAGATGCCTGGAGCCTTTCCAAGTCCTGGAGGGAGGGGGATACTGCCCACAGAGTTCTTCCTCTCCTACTCAAGAGTTGGTCTTTTAAGATTTCTCAATTGTTTTTACTCATATTGTCAACACAACTCTTTACTGATCAATTACTCGAAATCTAAAGTTCTGTTTTTTTCCAGGAGTTGGACTCCAAGGAATTGGATGCTGGGTAGCAAGATGATTGCTCAAGTTAAAAATTTTAGTTACTTAGGCATTACGTTCAATTATAACCTCAAATGGTCTATCCACCATGACCGCTCTTTGAATTTAGCTAAGTGTTCCTCAGCTCAAATTAAATGTTTTTATTTTTTGGAAGGCAACCAATATGTCCCAGCGGCCATAAGAATCTTTAATGCTGAAACTGCATTCCAGTTATTGTATGGTATTCCAATTTGGGCAAAGGCTTTCAATAGGAAGATAGAAGGGCTACGGGGAACCTTCTTTCACCAAATTCTTGGTGCTCCCATGTGTGTGCCCTATAGTGTGTTGTGTGCTGAGCTTGGCCAACATTTTTTAGAAACCGAGGCTTGGATAATAATTTTTAAATTTTGGCTTAAAATACTTTTTAAAGTGGAGTCACGTAGCTTACTCTTTTATTTAAAGATGGACCCACAATGCAGCTCATGGTTTCTCAGTATTGAATCTAAAATAGTAGAACTTGGATTTTCAATGTATTTTTCCTTATGTTTAATGAGTCCAAAATCTTTAATATTTTGAAACAAAGATTAGTGGTGGCCAAACGGTCCAAAATGTTTTCAGCAGAACCCTCTGTATGTTCTCCCACTGCCCTGGGGATCCAATCAAATCAAGGGAAAATTATGAATTATTTTTATAATCTTATTAATCCATCCCTCCATAGAGTTTTCATGCTGACAAGAATGAGCTGTCCTCGAACATCTTAGCAGGAAGATACCAGCATGTCCCAAGGAGGGAAAGGTTGTGTCCGTGTTCTGCAAACTGCCCTGATTCAACTTCACATATTATTTTAGATTGCAAATCTAAAGAATCATGTGAATTTTCACAGAAAGCTTCTTGATCCTCTACTTCGGCCAAGTTCAGTTAATAGTTACAGTCCAGTTCCTGCTCAATGATCTCTCTGTAGAGACTACATTGTGTGAAGCTGAATTTTTAATGGTTGTTTATTGAGCCAGAACAAAGATGTTTTAATCAGCCAATTTTACTCTGTTTTAGTTTATAATATGAGCTTATTTTACCCTATTATATTATTTTACCTTGCTTGGCTGTATACACACACACATACACACACACACATATATACTAGAAATAAAGCCCGCTGTAAAAAAAATATACAGCGGGTGCTAGGAACCTGGGAAGGGTCCCCCCCCCGATGTGGAATTTAAAAAAAGATCGCCTTCCCCGGGGCCTTGGGAGTGTTTTTCGTCCCCCCCCCCCCCCGATATGGAAAAACGCTCCCCAGGCCCCGGGGAAGGCGATCTTTTTTTTAATTCCACATCGGGGGGGGGGGGACGAAAAACGCTCCCAAGGCCCCGGGGAAGGCGTTTTTCGTTCGTCCCCCCCCCCCGATCTGGAAAAACGCTCCCCAGGCCCCGGGGAAGGCGGATCCCCAGGCCCTGCGGATCGCCTTCCCCGGGGCCTGGGGAGCGTTTCTCCTCCCTCTGAGAAAGCAAAAACGGTCCCCAGGCCCCGGGGAGGGCGCTAGGTGGTTCAGCAAGCCGGCCAGCGGCCTCCCGGGGCCTGGGGAACTGTTTTCAGGTAGACAGCGGGGGCCAGTGGGCCTACCTTCGCTCTCGCCGGCCAGCAGAGTAATGGCCACTGTGGAGCGAAGGTTAGCTCTGGTGGGTGGTGGGGTGGGTTGGGAGGCGCTTTGCGTTGGTTGTTTGCTGGGCAAACAGCCAATCAGCAGCCACGCACAGCAGTTTGGGGCTAGACTGACAAGCGGAGGGCCCAATCGGGAGGTGCTTTGTGCCTCCCGATTGGGCCCTCTGCTTGTCAGTCCAGGGGAAGGGGCCTATTGGCACCCTTCCTCATCCCAGACAGGACCTGCCCTCGGGACCCTTACTGCTTTATTTATTCCACTCCGCGAGGAGCGGTTAAAAATATATATATATTTAATAACTTCTTAGATCTAGATAGGAGATCACAATGTTATAAGATTGTTTGCAAAAAACAACCCATATTTGCCAAACAAAAGGTTTAGCTGACAGTGATCTATGGGAGTTACATGTCAAGTAAAAGTTAGAGTTAAAAACTTTTGTTCATGAATTTACAAAGCAACTTTGTAGTCTCACAATGATAATAAAAATTATAAATGAACTTGGATTGATTTTTGAGCACATACATACTAAGCAATATAATCAGTCTGTACACTGATCATGCATACTCAGAATCTATTTTTACATTCTTAGCAAGAGAAGAACCACTGAGATACACATACCACATTACCTCACTAACTGCTGAGGAACTTCTGGTTCTTTCTGCTTACAGGGCATTTAATATGTGTTGTTTATAACTCATTTTCTCCCACATCAGCTGAAAGGACCCAAAGCAGCTTACAACAACAAAAGAAAATACAATATAAACTAACCAAAATGAAAAAAAAAACAATTATGTCTTGTGTTGGCTCATCGAAAGCACCAGTTCTTTGGCTCCTGCCCTCTGGCAATGACTTGCAGGAAGACAGACTTAGCCTAGATAGAACCCTGCGGCCAGTCTGCTGCCAGCACAGTGAGAAATAACATAAAGATGAGTCAAGATATAGGGCTGCTGACTCCAGGTTGGAAAATTCCTGAAGATTTTGGGAGTGGATCCTGGGGATGACAGGGATTGAGAATGGGCCTCAGTGGGATGTAATGCTATAGAATCCAAAGCAGCCATTCCTCCCAGGGTAAAGTGACCAGATTTTAACATTGGTAAAGCGGGACACCATTGACCAGGGGGGGGGGTCTTGATTTAAAATGTGGTCCATATGGAGCAACAAAAAGTTTCATAGAACACAGAGAATACAAAAATAGTATTGCAATATATATTTTTTTAATTTCAATGTAAGTACAATTTGCCAGGTACCCCCAGATGTCCCTCCAAAAGTGGGACAATCTGGTCACCTTACCCCAGGGGAACTGTTCTTTGTAGAGTAATTCTGGCAGAATCCCAGCCCCTGTCTGGAGGTTGGCATCAGTGAACAAGCTGAATGTCTTGGTATCTTTTAACTTCACATTCAGGCAACCAACCTACCCCAAACAAATACCTAGCACCCAGATAATATAAGGACTGATAGAGTAAAAGATATTAATTCCCATTCTTATTCAAAGAAAATATGTGGATTGACCTATTTTTGAAACACTGAACTAAAGCCCTTATATGAACCCACACATTGTTGTATACTGAAGCATTTAGTGAGTGGAAGAGTACATTCAGGGATACCCAGAGCTATCATAGTGTTGGAATATGCAAAATATGTAGTGTGCTTGACTTGTTCAGCTCCATAGTTCCCCAGTGTCACCAGGTCCAGCCTGGTTCTTCCTAGTTCTCCTTTCTGAGGCCTTGAGTACATTATGTAGACAAATATTTAGGAGGGCTAAGACATTTAGAGCTGCCAGCCTACTAGTGATTTACAGATTAGACATAATTTTCCATGGTAAAAAATGACAGCTTTGGAGGGTGGAATCTATAGAAATATACCATGGTGTGGTCCCTTCCTTCCCCAAACCTAGCATTCCACATGTTTCACCTCAAAATCTGTAGACATTTTGGCAACTCTAGTCCTCCTGTCCCATATTTGGGTGTGCAATATATGCTTCTGTTAGTTGCCACCCAGTGGCCAAGTGTTAGATACTTCTGTTTGGCAGTCAGACTAGGCATACTCCTGCAGAAACTAAGGTTTATAGAGTTTTTCCTAAAATGGATGCTTGGCTGAGGTGTTGTGATCTGTGATTTAAATCAAACAGTTACAAACTGAATTTACTGGTGTGGATTCCAAACATTCCAAAGCCTCTTCATTCTTTTACTTCTCCTCTTTATATCTATGGCACCTTTTATAACCTTAGAGTAGAAGGAACTAGTTCCCTTTGCGAGTATGAAATATTTTAGTTGCGCACTGTAAGAAAAATAATGTAAGGTCTGATAACAGTTCATTGCCAATAATGAAATGTGAGCTTCTATTGCCTGTTAAAGATGTGAGACAAATGTTGATTTAATCATTGCCTCGTCTTTTTAAATGACTACAAATACCATGATTATATTTAGCTCAAAAATTTAACAGCTGTAAAAAAATGGCTGCCAACTAGTTTTGTGTGATCTTGGTGAGGTGGCCAGATGCAGAGAGTCAATACAAAGACTGTTTTATGTAGGCATGGGGAGAGATTCAAATCCTTTTGTACTTAAGCTTTGGACAAATATACAAATATACTACAAGATTTTCTGGAAAGAGGATGTCTGTTAGCATCACACTTTTCTTGGTTATACTAGGAGGTTTTTTAAGATCGTCAGAACTGATTACTCATGACATCAGGAAAAGTGGCTTTTAATTAGAGTTTCTGTAACTGTTTTACTAATTGTGCAGGCTTTGAACAATTATTTCATTATGTTATGAAACAATGATTGGAGATCCAAGAGAACTCTCATTTTCCCCTTCCCACTGTTTCCCACATCTCATTTTTCCCTCCTCACTACTTCCTCTTTCCTTCTCTGAAAGCCCCATAGCTTCTCCCCTTTTCTTGGTGCCTTCCCTCATTTCCCCTCACCAGTCAAACTATTTTTTTGTGCAACCCCATCCTCAGATTCTTTCTGGAAGCCTCTATCCAGGTATGACAGCCTCTCAGAGGTAAGATTTTCACTGTTTTTCTTTCCCTTCTTTCAATGAGCGACCCTAGCTATTTGTTTCTTAAAGCTATAGGTGCTGCTTCAATTACTTGTGGTCCCCCTTTGTATTTCAGATTTCTCTGAGAACCTGGAGCTTTTCTCCACTTTGTAGAAAGATCTGACTTGTCTGTTCATGTCTCTGGATTTCAGTATCCACTAATCTGGCCATGTTGAGAATTTGATATATTGGTAACTCACAGTGATATGTTCCTGTTTCAAACGGACTATTATATCTTAGAGTGAAAGAATAAAAGAGTAATTAAACCTGGAGTTGCTAGTTTTCCATTCTCCTTGGCTCTACATAATTATAAGTTCATTGGATTTATTCTCAAAGATACATTCTTCTCAGCACATCTTTTACACTCATCTGAAGTGACTTTATCATTGTCTGTATAAAAGAGGTAGAAAATGTAAGTAGCAATGGCCTGCCTGGGAATAGAACCAAGAGTAAAGGTTTCAGGTACCTACCTATAGGTCAATGCCCAAGGCATGGGAAATAAAAAGGAAGAGCTCAAGTTTCTCATGCAGACAGAGAGATATGATTTAATAGAGATTATAAAGATTTGGTGGAATGATTCCCATGACTGGAATGCAGTAGTGGATGGGTATGAGTTGTTCCCAAAAACCATAAAGGATGAAGAGGAGATGGATTGAGGCTATATGTTTGATTGCCTGTCAAAAAATACTAGAGGGGGAGAGTGATACTCCAGTGAAAAGTATCTAGGTGAAGATGAGGGAGGAAATAAAAGAGCCAGCAAGCAGACTCTCAGCCATTATGTGGAAATATCCCACATAATGGCCATAGTGATGGCTGGTGAGTCGGGGCTCTGGGTCCTGCCCACTGTGCTGCCTCTTTCACCCTTCCGCACTCTTCTGAGGGTGAGGGTGGCCTTGGAGGACAACCAGTGGCAACAGCTAGCAAGGCTGAGAGCCGATACCTGTTCGCTGCTACTACTCATTTTCCAAGGTCGCCCACAATCTCCTGAGGGCTCGGGCAGCCTTGGAGGATAAGTGGTAGCAGTACAGCGAATGCTGCTTGGCTTTGAGTCTTGCCAGCTGCCGCCGCTTCTTCAAGGCCACCCACACTGTCCATCTACTGATGTGGTCCCTGGAGGCAGGACTACGGACGTCATGTCCATAATTATATCCATTTGAGAGGCCACGCCAGTAGACATTTCCACATAAAAACAAAGAGTATAGTGGTTGGCTTCTTCTATAGATCACCTGATCAGGGTGAAGATATGGATGCTTCCCTCTTGGAGCAGGTTGATAGAATATCCAGGCATCGGGACCATGAAATTATGGGTGACCGCAATTTCTCTTTGGTGTGCTGGGAAACAAACTCTGCCAAATGTCCAGAGTCATGCAATTTTCTGACTTGCCTTGCTGACAATTTCATTTATCAAATGATGAAGAACATATGAGAGGCTTGGCCATACTCACCTTAATACTGACCAACAGGTAAGAGCTGATGGATGGAGTGAAGGTGGTGGGGACTTGGGGGGGGGGTGACTATGTCCTCCTAGAATTCCTTTTGAGATGGAGGGACAAGGAAGTTCATAGTCAGACATGTATGCTATACTTTCATAGGGCGGACTTTAATAAACTCAGAGTTATGATGACAGCTGTCTCATGGACAAGAATTCTGGAAGAGAAAGGAGCAAGTGATGGGTGGACTATCCTTAAACAAAAGCTATTGCATGCTCAAGCCATGACTATTCTAGAAAGACCGAAAGATTACCAGCTCGCTGCTCAATGCAGGATCAGCCTAAAGCATCCAGGATAAGTATCTGTCCAGCCACTGCTTGAAGACTGTCAGTCTGGGGGAGCTTCTGATATCTAGCCAGTACTGTATTACATGTAGTTTAAACCCCTATTTGGATGAACAGAAAACTTCAGGAGGAGCTAAGGAAGAGAAAGGAAATGTTCAAGAAATGGAGGGAGGGACATACCTTTAAAGAACAGTACCTGCATGTTACTAGGTGAGCCATCAGAGAGGCCAAAGCTGGGAGTGAGCTGATACTGGCTATGGAAACCCAATATAAGAAGAAAAGCTTCTTCAGGTATGTGAAGAACAAGAATTAGGTAAATGAGGCAATAGACCTACAGAGAGACTCTGACAGAGGACGGAGAGACTGTTTCCACACTGGGGGCCTTTTCGCACGGGGATCTTTGTTGCAAATTGTTTGCGGAATGAAAAATCGCCATTTAAAATAGTGGAATTCGTCGTTATGCATACCTGCCTTTGTAGTGGAATCAGTTGCGTTTTTTAGCGTTTCCCACAGGCTTCCGGTCTCGGCAGAAATCGCTAGAAAGGAAGCGCTATTGCCAAGCTCGTCCCGCCCCTGGCCGTCAAGCAGCCAATGGGCAGCCGTTAGCATGCTCCCAAACAGCCCCTTTCCCTTTAAGAAAGGTTTAAAAAAAAAAAAAACCGACCCATAGCAACGAATCTAGGTAGATTCGTTGCTACGGAGAGACCCATCCAGCTGCCTAATGTGAGCTGTCGTTTGATTGTATGATCGTTTGCACGCTGCCTCGAGTGATAAAAAAAAATTCCCCCCCCCCTCTCACGGGCCCGATTTTCGGCTGAATTTATGTGTAAAAAATAAAGGGACTTTATTTCAGCAAACGGGCTTTTAAGTGGTTTGTGCTTAGTGACTAAAGGTGAAGGACTGAAGCCAGGGAAGCCTCTAAACAGAAAGAAGCTCGCCGGTGTGTTTATCCCCGCTCGCTCGGAGAAAAAAAAATGGCGATCGCTTCGCCGGAAGTTTGGAGGAGAGAGCCAGGGGGAGGGACTTTGAAGAACCAGCAACAATGGTAACACACAGGTCTTAAGCGCTACTGTTGCAGATTGGTTGCAGGAGTGTATCGCTATCCGGAGGGTGAATCCACTTTTCTGGATTCCCCTGAAAGCGCCACAACGAAGCGCTTTTTGCGGGTCGGTTTCAGGATTGTTGCAGAATGTCTACGACGTCGTGGGTTATGGCAAATTAGTAGCGTTTCCAATTAGCAACCATTGTGCTATTTTGAAGCCGTGCGAAATGGCCCTGGGAATTCCCTGCCCTGGCTCCTGTGTAGGAGCACAAATCCAAGTGCACTAGGCCAAATGCTCCACTATGTGGGAGCAGGAAGAGGTGGAGCAACCTGCCCTGGCTCAACCTGAAGCCTCCAGTGTAGAAACAGTTAAAGAAAGCAGAAAGACTCAGTACATATTTTGCCTCTGTGTTTTCCCAGAAGAATATGAACACATCTAGATGGTAGCAGGCAAGTATAGTTTCTGGGTGGCAGGTTGACATGGTAGGAGAGGTTGTCGAGCGGCACCTGGCTGCACTGGATTTATTGATTTAGTTATTTATTTATTGTAATTATACGCTGCCACTCCTGGGCCTGCCATCTCACAGCAGCTAACAACAATTAAGAATACAGTAAAAATACAATAGAATACATTAAATCTCATAACTCCCCAGACCCTCAATAGCCCCCCCCCCACAGCACCCCCATCTACTATGATGCCAGGGGTGATGTTACCAATAGGAGTTCAAATCCTCTGGGCCAAATGGTATGCAACCAAGTGTGCTCAAAGAACATTCTAGAGAGTTATCCATCATCTTTAGGACCTCTTGGAGAACCTGAGAGGAACCAGAAAACTGGAGAACAGCTAATGTTATCCCAAATTTAAAAAAGGGAGGAGAGATGACCCAAGAAACAACAGGCCAATGAGTGTGATCTCAATTGCAGGGAAGATAATGGAGCAGATTTTAAAGGTGGTGATCTGCAAACATGTGAAGGAAAAATTGTTGATCTGGGGAAGTCACCATGGATTTTTCTCCAACAGGTCCTACAAGACCAATGTGGTTTCCTTCTTTGACAAAGTGACAGGTTTATTAGATCATGGATTCTATTATTCTATGGAAACTCAGTTGATATTTTTACTTGGATTTCAGTAAGGCTTTTGACAAGGTTCCCCATGAAGTTCTGATGGGTAAACTGGAGGACTGTAGACTGGATTTTCAGAAGGCTAGGTGAATAGGGAACTGGCTTGAAAACTATACCCAAGGAGTAGTAAACAGTGGTATTTCATCAGATTGGACAGAGGTGAGCAGTGGTCTGCCATAGGGCTCAGTATTGGGTTTGGTCCTTTTTGATATTTTTATCAGTGATTGGGATGAGGGAGTGAAGGGCCTACTCAAATTTGTGGATGACACCAAACTGGGAGTAGTAGAAAACATCCCAGAAGATAGATATAGAGTGCAACAAGATGGAAAAGTGGGTAACTGAGAACAAAATGCAATTCAGTAAGGAGAAGTGCACATTTCTGCATCTGGGTCACAAAAATGAGAAGCATGCATACTGGATCAGAGATATTTCTGGGTGGCAGTGATCTGGGGGGCAAGATCTTGGCGTACTAGTGGACTGTAAGCTAAATATGAGCAGACAGTATGAAGACAAATGCAATCTTGGGTATCAATAAAGGTATTACAATAAAATCCCAAGAAGTTATAGTCTCACTGTATACCACAGTGGTCAGTGAGTGAGTGGTCAGACTATACCTGGAATACAATGCACAGTTCTTAAGGCCTCGCTTAAAAAATGGCATGGACAAAATTGGGATGGTTCAGAGAAGAGTGATGAGGATGATCCAGGAGGACTTGGGAATTTTCAGCCTGAAGAAGAGAAAGTTAAGAGGGGACATGATTGTTTTCTTTTAAGTATTTGAAAGGTTGTCACTTGATGAGGGCAGGGAAAGGTTCCTGTTGGCAGCAGAGGATAGGACCCACAATAATGGGTTTAAACTACATGTAATACAGTACTGGCTAGATATCAGAAGCTCCCCCAGACTGACAGTCTTCAAGCAGTGGCTGGACAGATACTTATCCTGGATGCTTTAGGCTGATCCTGCATTGAGCAGGGAGTTGGACTAGAAAGCCTATATGGTTCTTTTCAACTCTATGGTTCTATCTCTAATGTCTGGATAGAAATCCCTATCCAAGGATAACATTCATCTATATACTAATAGTGGTTGTCCAAATTTGAGGATACTTACATCTGGTGACTTGAGCTGTGCACAAGCAAGGCAGATCTTTCTACAGATCTGAAAAGGGTTCCAGGACTGCAGAAAAATGTGAAATCTAAAAAAACACCACATTTGGGACTTTAAAACTCCAAAATGATAAAAGGACAGTCTGCAGCTTTAAGTAACAAATTCCAGCAGTGGCTATTGCTAAGCAACCATAGTATTTGTGACTGAGTTTCTGTGAGTAAAAAGATGAGGAGAAGTCTGGGTCCTTTCCAGGCCTGTTTTGGCTGTTGAGGGGGGACTGCTTGGAGTCAGACCTGGCTATGGTTACCAGCTACAGCTGGGAAATTCCTGGAGATTTTATGGTGAACTTTGAGGAAAGCAGAGTTTGGGGAGGGGAGAGGCCTCAGACAGATATTCCATAGAGTCTGCACTCCAAAGCAGCTACTTTCTTCATGGCAACAGATCTCTGTCATCTAGAAGTCAGTTGTAATAATGAGAGATCCCAAGTTCTCATGTGGAAGTTGGCAATCCTAGTCCTAGAAGTTGTGGGAGAGCAGTCAGCATCATCAGTACAGGTGGCACCTGTGTGCAAGAGCAGAGCCAAGAGGCCACTTTCTCCCATGAAGCCCAGTTCATCCAATGATTCCAGTGAAGATGAAGTCCAGTGCTGTCCCCTGCATAGGAAGAAGTACACTAGGAGGCACAAGTCTCAATGAGTGGGAGTGTATGGAAGGAAAACGATCGGAGGCAGCACAACTGGCAAGGCCAGCTCATAGGGAACCAAAAGTAAAAGGATTCAGTTGTCTTTATACTAACGCCCGAAGCATGGGCAATAAAAAGGAAGAGCTGGAACTTCTCATGCTGATGGAAAGGTATGATCTAGTAGGCATCACAGAAACTTGGTGGAATGATTCTCATGACTGGAAAGTAATGGTGGATGGATATGAACTGTTCAGAAAAAACAGAATAGATCGAAGAGGTGGAGGAGTGGCACTGTATGTGAGGAAAGGGCTTACCTGTCAGGAAATTCTAGTGAAGGAGAGCATATCTGCAGTGGAAAGCATCTGGGTGAAAATAAGCGAGGGGAAAACAAACAGTGTGGTGGTTGGTGTCTGCTACCGACCGCCTGACCAACGAGAGGATGTGGATGCTGCACTTTGTGAGCAGCTTGAGAAAATATCCAAACGGCAGGACCTTGTCATCATGGGTGACTTCAATTTCCCAGATGTGTGCTGGGAAACTAACTCTGCGAAGCGTCCTCAGTCATGCAAGTTTCTGACCTGCCTGGCTGACAATTTCATTTATCAAATGGTAGATGAACCCACAAGAGGTTCAGCCATACTGGACTTAATACTGACCAACAGGCAAGAGTTGGTGGATGAGGTGAAGGAGGTGGGGACCCTAGGGGGAAGTGACCATGTCCTCATAGAATTCCTTTTGAGATGGGGAGCCAAGGAAGCTTGTAGCCAGACGCGGATGTTGGATTTCCGTAGGGCAAACTTTAATAAAATCAGAGACATGATGAGTGTCATACCATGGACGAGAATGCTGGAAGGGAAGGGAGCATGTGAAGGGTGGGCGCTACTCAAAGAAGAGCTATTGCATGCTCAATCAATGACTATTCCAGAAAGACGAAAACACTGCAGGAGCTCTAAGAAGCCTATTTGGATGAACAGAGAATTTCAAGAGGAACTAAGAAAGAAAAGGAAAATGTTCAGGAAATGGAGGGAAGGACAGAGCTCTAAAGAAGAGTACCTACAGGTTACTAGGCACTGTAGATCAATCATCAGAAAGGCCAAAGCTGAGAGTGAGCTACGATTGGCCAGGGAAGCCCATTGTAACAAGAAAAGATTTTTCAGTTATGTGAGGAGCAAACGTAAAGTCAAGGAGGCAATAGGCACACTGTTGGGTGCAGATGGACAAAGTCTAATGAAAGATGCAGAGAAAGCAGAAAGGCTTAGTGCCTATTTTACATCAGTTTTTTCCCACAGGTCAAAGTGTTTAGGCACATCTAGAGATGGCTGTAGCCAAAGGATAGTGTCTGGGTGGCAGGTTAACATGGATAGAGAGGTTGTCGAGAGGCATTTAGCTGCACTGGATGAGTTCAAATCCCCTGGTCCAGATGAAATGCACCCGAGAGTACTCAAAGAACTTTCCAGAGAACTTGCACAGCCCTTGTCCATCATCTTCGGAACCTCTTTAAGGACTGGAGATGTCCCGGAGGACTGGAAAAGAGCAAACGTTATTCCGATCTTCAAAAAAGGGAGGAAGGATGACCCAGGAAACTACAGACCAGTGAGTCTGACCTCTGTTGTGGGGAAGATAATGGAGCAGATATTAAAGGGAGCGATCTGCAAACATCTGGAGGACAATTTGGTGATCCAAGGAAGTCAGCATGGATTTGTCTCCAACAGGTCCTGCCAGACCAACCTAGTTTCCTTTTTTGACCAAGTAACAGGTTTGCTGGATCGGGGAAATTCGGTTGATGTCATTTACTTGGATTTTAGTAAAGCTTTTGACAAGGTTCCCCATGATGTTCTGATGGATAAGTTGAAGGACTGCAATCTGGATTTTCAGATAGTTAGGTGGATAGGGAATTGGTTAGAGAACCGCACTCAAAGATGGTGTTTCATCAGACTGGAGAGAGGTGAGTAGCGGGGTACCTCAGGGCTCGGTGCTCGGCCCGGTACTTTTTAACATATTTATTAATGATCTAGATGAGGGGGTAGAGGGACTACTCATCAAGTTTGCAGATGACACCAAATTGGGCTGACTGGCAAATACTCCGGAAGATAGAGACAGAGTTCAACGAAATCTGAACACAATGGAAAAATGGGCAAATGAGAACAAGATGCAATTTAATAAAGATAAGTGCAAAGTTCTGCATCTGGGTCAGAAAAATGAAAAGCATGCCTACTGGATGGGGGATACGCTTCTAGGTAGCACTATGTGTGAACGAGACCTTGGGGTACTTGTGGATTGTAAACTAAACATGAGCAGGCAGTGTGATGCAGCGGTAAAAAAGGCAAATGCCATTTTGGGCTGTATCAACAGAGGCATCACATCAAAATCACAAGATGTCATAGTCCCATTGCATACGGCACTGGTCAGACCACACCTGGAGTACTGTGTGCAGTTCTGGAGGCCTCACTTCAAGAAGGACGTAGATAAAATTGAAAGGGTACAGAGGAGAGCGACGAAGATGATCTGGGGCCAAGGGACCAAGCCCTATGAAGATAGGTTGAGGGACTTGGGACTGTTCAGCCTGGAGAAAAGGAGGTTGAGAGGGGACATGATAGCCCTCTTTAAGTATTTGAAAGGTTGTCGCGTGGAGGAGGGCAGGATGCTGTTTCTGCTGGCTGCAGAGGAGAGGACACGCAGTAATGGGTTTAAACTTCAAGTACAACGATATAGGCTAGATATCAGGAAAAAGTTTTTCACAGTCAGAGTAGTTCAGCAGTGGAATAGGCTGCCTAAGGAGGTGGTAAGCTCCCCCTCACTGGAAGTCTTCAAGCAAAGGTTGGATACACACTTTTCTTGGATGCTTTAGGATGCTTAGGGCTAATCCTGCGTTGAGCAGGGGGTTGGACTAGATGGCCTGTATGGCCCCTTCCAGCTCTATGATTCTATGATTCTATGATTCTATGATTCAATCAACATGGGGACAAGAGGACACTGGCGATGACTCAGCGACAGGTAAGTCTACATCTGATGAGGATTCAGGGCAGGTTTCAGGGAATTACTGGATAAAATGGGCTCAAATTCACAGTCTGCCACCTTGTTGGGGGAAGTATGTCCTGATGCTGTATGGGGACCTGAATGCATGACACTAGTAGGGCTACTCTGGCTTTTAGCAATGCATTCCCACCCGGCCCAGCCCTAGGAAGATCTGGGAAGATATTCTGGATGGATATTATGTAGATGACTTTTCATTACTTAAGCCAGATGGATAAGGACATGAGTGGTCGTTGCTCAGAAAAAAGGAAAAAAGGCTGTAGCATGTAATTTCATTAACTGGATGCCTAGTTATGCTGCATTTATGGGGGTCGTGCTTTTAGCATATCCTGAACGTGGTTGGCAATTAGTCAACCACATCTCTAACATGTGGGTCCACATTTGAGACCAAGTCTAAGCCAGGCTTCATGAGTGAAACTCCCCACAGAGTCTGCTGGAAGTATAATAAAGGAAAATGTAGTTGCACAAAATGCAAATCGGAATTGTGATGCATACTTTGACTCGCATCCAAAACTGTTTTGCTCTTGTAGCAGAGACCAGACCTTACAAAGATCCTGGTTCTCTTCCAATGCCAACAGGAAAAGGGAAGCAGGATCAGAAAATGCGACTGCTTCCAACATTCAAAAGAATAGTTTTAGCACAGATAGGTCTTGTTTGACATTAACAGAAACTCTCAAATTGGAGAGCTGCTAGCAACTCAGAAGAAGTGGATTTAGCAACAAGGTAGGTCTGCAAAAGTGCAAGAAAAGTCACTGAGGTTTGGAAAGCTCCATGACCAAACATGTAGACATTTCTTTTTGGCAGGAGGCAGTATATAGACAGTGTTCATCCCTCTGAATGGGGATGTCCATCATATGAGATGTTTGCTTGGTTGGCTTCAGGTTTAGGAGCTTCGATGGAAGCATTATATGGGTTCCCTCTGCTTGCTCTGTGACAGTTTGTTCAGCTGAGCAGATCCTTTTCAGGGGAGATGGACCTGCATGTCCACCTTCCCCTTTTGATGACTCCCTTATGAGCTCTGCGGGATTGAGCCACCACATGCATACCCAGCTTGCAGCTCTGCCTGGGCTTACCCCTGGTATCAAATGGTACCACTCATGATTCTAATCATATTTATCACTCCGAGAATTTCATCAGCAAGGAGACAATGGAATGTTTATCGAATGGCGGGTGGATCACTCAGTTTCTGGGATAGATCCCCATGTTTCACCATTGCTCCTTGGTCTGTAATCAATAAATGCTGTGGTCTGTTTTAATTTCAAAATGTGGGCTGGCCTATGAGCCTTCCCCGTCAGCGCCGCCACCGCCGCCTCCTCTTCTTCCCCCCTACCCTGCCACCTACCTCTGATGGTGGTGGCGAGGCAGCAAATGGCGGAGGGCAGGCTCAGGGCCAGGACACATTCGACGCCATCGCTTTCCTGGCCCCGCAGCTTCCGCTGCCGGCTGCTCCTGCCTGCGTGGGCTGGCGGCGACCTGTCCTCTTCGCGGGTGGCTGTGCTGTCACCGTGGCAGCTGTGCAGCCACCGCGACTGTGCAGCCGCCGCGACTGGGCAGCCGCCGCGACTGGGCAGCCGCCGCGACTGGGCAGCCGCCGCGACTGGGCAGCCGCCGCGACTGGGCAGCCGCCGCGACTGGGCAGCCGCCGCGACTGTGCAGTTGCGGCTACTGCCACTGGCTGCTGCTGGCTGTGCGGCCCAGCGGTGAGCCGTCCTGTTAGCAGTGGCCACCAGCGCCGCTGCCGCCGCCACTCGTCTTGGGCGCGCAGCCAGGCTGCGACCTGCGCTCTACGCAGCGAGGAAGGAAATGGCGGCAGTCTGCTGCATGTGGCTGATATCGGAGGGGGTGGATCGGGAGGCGCTTCCCGATTTGTCAGTCCAGCAGCAAGGGATTGTCCAGCTCGCGATTGGTCCCTTGCCAGCGGACTGACAATCGGAGGGCCCTCATATTGTCAGTCCAGGGGAAGGGGCCAATCGGCACCCTTCCTCATCCCGGACAGGGCCCGCCCTCAGAGCCCTTACTAATTTATTTTATCTGCTCTGCAGGAGTGGTTAAAGATCCTATTACTGTCATAACTCATCTTTTGATACAGCCCAAAATTCCATTTGCCTTTTTAGCCAACAAGTCCTTGGCCTACTAAGACCCCTAGATCCTTGTCACACATGCTACTGCCAAGACAAGCGTCCCCCATCCAATAATAATGCCTTTGGTTTTTCCTAAAGTGTAGAACTTTACATTTATCACTATTGAAATTCATTTTATCCCAATTTTCTAGCCTGTCAAGTTCATCCTGTATCTTGATTCTGTCTTCTGCTGTGTTTGTTACCCTTTTCAGTTTAGTATCATCCAAAAATGTAATTTAAAAATCCTTCTGTTCCTTCATCGAAATCATTTATAAATATGTTGAACAGCACAGGGCCCAGGACAGATCCCTGAGGCACTCGTCATTTCTCTCCAAGAGGATGATGAACCATTTACAAGCACCCTTTGAGAGTGATCTGTCAACTAGTTACTGATCCACTTAACAGTAAAATAATCCATATTACATTTAAGTGAACAAGAATATTATATGGAACCATATCAAAAGCCTTATTGAAATTGAAATAAACTACCGTATAAACTCGCATATAAGCCGACCCGGATATAAGTCGAGGCACCTAATTTTATCACAAAATCTGGGTAAACTTATTGACTCGCATTTAAGCCGAGGGTGGGAAATGCAGCAGTTACTGGTAGATTTACATTAATTGAGACACCAGTAGGTTAAATGTTTTTGAATATTTATTTCAAAGAAAAACAGTAAACTAGCTCTGTCAGTGCAAAAGAGGGTCAGCAAACCAGAGCAGAACAACAGTACCCAAAGTTGGCAACCTCCCACAACAAGTACAACAGCTACCAAACTGGGAGAATGGACTACTCTAACTACAGCTACAGTGCTCCCCCTAGAACAAAACACTGAAAGAAAGAACCATAAAACTCAACACTGAAAGAAAGAACTATAAAAATCAACTTTTAAAAGAAACACAACCCCAAGAAGAAAAGGCAAACAATGCAGCCCCTCAGAAAAAAAGAAAAAATAAACATTAGGAGAAACAGTAAATCCCAAAGTACCCCCAAAACCCACCTCACCCCACCCCACTCACAGAAACCAAAAGAATAGTTTGAAAGAAGTAAAGGCAAAAGGGAAAAAAATATCAGAGTCCCTCACTCAAACCATTGTTGTCCTACAAGCAGCCAGAAAAAAGCAAGCTTCAGCTTGCAGGAGATTTGAAGAAGCAATGTAACTATTGGCTGACTGGGAGCAGGATGTTATTTCAATTACCGTATATACCACGTATAAGCTGAGGAGGACTTTTTCAATGTGAATACTGTGCTGAAAAACTCAGCTTATACACGAGTATACACGGTATGTCCACAGCAAGATAGTAACTTTCTCAAAAAAGAGTTAAGGTTAGTCTGACATGACTTATTCTTGAGAAACTTATGCTGACTCTTAGCAATCACAGATGTTCTAACTGCTTAAGGACTGACTGATTATTCACTCTAAAATTTTCCCAGCTATAGATGTCAAGCTGATGGGGTGGTAGTTTGTGACTTATCTCCATGGATCAGCTATTTCTCGGGCTACAGCCAAAACTATTAGATTGTACTTAAATCATCTAAATCCCTATGCTGATAACGGGACTTGGATGCTTTGGGCTTATCTGAATCGATGTGGTTCAAATAGAATCAACACAAATTATTTTCTTGGTGCACACCCCAAGTCTGCAGCAGCAGACTTGTGTCAAAAATGATTATATTTTTAACTCTGCTCTTCCCTTTGTTGTGAGATTGCTCTGTGGAAACCCTATTATCATACTCATTGTCAAACTCTCAGAGGTGGATAAAGCTACTTTAGAGTTTAACTGGAATTTATGGTTGAAGAGAAAGACCCAAGAGTATTAAAATGTAGTCCCTTAAGATAATCTTAACCACAGTTGCCTTATCTTGCAAATTGCCTCCACTTAACAATGCCTTTAAATATTCAAAAATACAAAACAGGAATTCTCTACTTTCAAGTTACTTTCAAGTTACTATGAACACTTCAGGTGCCTCATTTATACCTCAACATCATAGGACTATGGCTTAATGAAGATACTACTTGCATCACTTATTTGCTTGAGGAAACAAACCACTAAACATTAAGCAAGTCAAAATACTCCAATAATGACTTTGTTCATATGGTGAGCAGCTGATGTTGTTTCATCTTCTCTGAAGAGGAAAAAGAAGGGTTCCATTGCCAAAGGAACAACAACAGTAACAACAACCAAAAAAAGGGAAAACATTCACTTGATTCTCTTTAGGCTGTGCTACTTCAAACAGAGGATGATCTGACAGTAGTTTTAAGCTCCTATGCCTAAACATTTTAGTTCAGACAAAAATGTTATGAAAGCATCCTACTTCTATCCTGTTTCTCCTCCAATGGTGATAGCAGACCCTCCACCTTGAAGTCATATAAAGCAACTCAACATAGCAGTAGGATTGCCAAAATAACAACCCTTCTCCTTAACACCCAAATGCTAACACTTGCCTTATTATCTGATGAAATTGGAATCAAATTTGTACTCTGCTAGAATTATCTCAGGGAGACTATCTTGTTACCTACAGGGAGATAGAAAGACACCATATAACAGGCTTTATCAAGTGATAGAAAAAATGTGTTGACTGTGGTTCTGAACTGAACTGAAGCTAACCTTCAAGTGAACAACTTGAATATTATTTTCCTCTTAAGCATATACATATGTCACCCAGTATAAAAGAACCCTCCCTGCAAAATCCATTAGGAACTGTACAGGGTATCATAACTAGTGCTGACATCACCATGGAAAATAAGTCAGTAGTTTTTTGTCTGGTTCTGTCTCTCCTTTGGTTGTTCCATTTCCTCCTCCTTTGTCTTCCTTGGGATTCTGAACACAACATGAGATCAAAAAATGCTGAGCAAATACTTGCAGGAGACATGACTCAATTGCCTACTGCAAATCAAAACAGCAAGAAGGGACTGTGCTCAAACCTTCACTCAGTTCACTTTCTTATTCAGTTTGGCCTCTTTTCCCTTTCATCTAGAAGAAGAGAATTCTTATATGCCACTTTTCTCTACCTGAAGGAGTCTCAAAGCAGCTTACAATCGCCTTCCCTTTCCTCTTCCCACAACAGACACCCTGTGAGGTCAGTGAGGCTGAGAGAGCCCTGATACCACTGCTCGGTCAGCACAGCTTTATCAGCACTCTCACGAGCCCAAGGTCACCCAGCTGCCTGCATGTGGAGGAGCGCAGAACCTGGCTCACCAGATTTGCTACCAGTAGCCTTTTACCCATTTTTCAATTCTTGTCCTTTTTTAAAACTATGGCTGAACTATGCAGGTGTTCAGAATCCCCCATAGCCCATTCTTGAATAACAGAATCACTACAGAGGAAAAGTGCTCTCTCAGGGCCAAGCAATACCTTTCATTTCTACATGAGGTCCTGGCAAGTGATATTGTAGATGCTAATTCCTAGTGGCAAATCTGTGTTAAAACACCTCAGGAGCTTCAACAAGGGATAGGAGGAAGAGGGTCACTTGCCTTCTCTATCATACCATTTTCAGAAGAAGAAGAAGAAGAAGAAGAAGAAGAAGAAGAAGAAGAAGAGTTGGTTCTTATATGCCGCTTTTCTCTACCTGAAGGAGGCTCAAAGCGGCTTACAGTCACCTTCCCTTTCCTCTCCCCACAACAAACACCCTGTGAGGTAGATGAGGCTGAGAGAGCCCTGATATCACTGCTCACTCAGAACAGTTTTATCAGTGCCGTGGCGAGCCCAAGGTCACCCAGCTGGATGCATGTGGGGGAGTGCAGAATTGAACCCAGTATGCCAGATTAGAAGTCCACACTCCTAACCACTACACCAAACTGGCTCATTAATCAAAGTGGCCTGGGAACCCCCAAGGGGCATTATTTGTTCCCTCAGAGGGTTTCATGTTCCATTTCAGCTCTGCGAAATTGCTCCAGGGGAAGGGACAGGAACCCCTCTTCCATGGTCTGGATCCAAATTGCTCCCTGTAGTGCTTTTACATGGAGTTGCCTCCAGTGGCAAACTTGTGTAAAACATCGTGTGCCATTTGGCCCTCACAATGCCATTGTATCTGCTCTTATTAAATCTTATCAACAGAAATATTAAAAAGAAACAATTCTTGAGAATATATTGCATGGAACCTTAATGCCGGCCAGGAAATTAGTGACTTCCTACAGATTTCATCCTCTGGGAACCTTCACTTGCCAGGGCAGAGAAAATATTTAAGGAGAAAGATAGAAAGGTACTGAGTTAGGAAATGATTGGAGTGCTGTGGAGCTACTCCTACATATAGGGGGCATCGCTTGAAACAGGCATGTGAAACCAAAAGTCACTATGACCAATTTAAAATAACATGTTAACCATCCAACTGTGAGTGTATGTGTAGAATGATCAGTCTTTCCATTGATCACAGTACAGATACTTGTCTTCTGACTGGATTGGAATTTATTTATTCCAAGTCCTGCTTCCAAAACCTTGTATGCCAGACAATAATTCAACGCTTTCTTTTAAAAGTTTTATCTAAAATCAGTCTAGTTAGTCTTCAAATGCAAGACTACTGAAAACTTTCAAATATGTAAATGAGATTATAAATAGAAAAACATTCATGTCACCCTTTCTCTTAGCTAGCCTGCATTTAAAGATGGCTCCACATCGCTATCGCTACAGCACAAGGAGTCTCATTTTCCCTTTTCCTTCTATTTGCAAAGCCAGTGATCAAGTTATATGGGGCTATAAAGATCCCTTTAAGTTCAAGGCATTCAAGATAAAATGAATTTTCATCTGTTTCACTTACTCAGGCACTACAGAGGGGCTTTTTAATAAGTGCGGGAGGGAGCTAAACTTTATGAACTCAAGGCCAGCTGACTGAAAAGTTTCAAAAATGGAACCCAAGAGAATACTCCAAACAGAACACGTCCTCATCAGCAAATCAGCATGAGTTTCCTTATATGACTATTTTCCTGCTTAGAGAGCCACAGTTTTTCACACCCACGAACAAGCTTCAGCATTCAGAGTGAAAGCATGGGAAATCACTAGTGCTGACATGCTTGTCACGAAAATGATGGGAAACAAAGCTTTCAGGCATGAGTCTTCTGAGCTAACTGGTAAAAAAAAGTATATGATTAATATCTGTCTCTTTGCTGGTACACTGCTTCCTAGATCTCTAACTGCACATATGTTCTAGGGAAAAATCTCTTAAATCAAAGGAAACCAGGAAGTTCTTTTACCAGGAACAGAGGCTGAGGAGCATATTTTATAAAGCCTAACTGAAACACCCACTCGGCCCAGCTGCAGCCTATCTAAAGCAAACATCATAGCAATGGCCTTCTGCCCAGAAGCAGCATCAGCGGCTCTAGCCCTGGAGCGGAAGGAAGATTGGAAGACAACTATAGAAACCTAGCCAAAGTGGCTCTAACTGTCCAACGTGGTCATCATTATTCAGCACTGCTTCATGGAAATCATCATCATCATGACATATTAGCTGCAAGCAATCTAGAGGAAGGGCTCTTAATTTTTAAACAATTTCTTAGGTGAGGTGACAGGACACTTTTTGAAACTTCCTGTGGCCTATGTAGGTTGTTAACAGTTTTAATTAAAAACCTAATCTCATATAACATATGCAACTCTACATGTGGGTCAAATTATAAACAGGAAAGAGGATTCTTCCTTGCCACTAAGTCAATGCCAAAATCTGTACATTAAACTTGAATGGTTTGGATTTTGTTACTTTAAACTTGTTCCAGTATGTTAAGTTCAGTAGACAGATTTTGGTACAGGAAGAACAACTGAACCTGAAAATAAATAGGACTTACGAAACTCTGTTCAATTTCTTTTAAAAGGGATTTATTTACCTCTATCCACACCAGGTCAAATGGTTTTCATGTTACATTTTCTGCAAATTACTCTGAATGTTTGAACGTCATGGAATTCATAAATATGTTGTATCTTTATGTATTCACTATCAATCAAAAGAAAAGTGATTCCCCCAGATGAAGCAGCATTATGCTGGAAAACTATATTCATATGTGGAATAAGATAGAAATCTTCAGATAAATAGCCATTTACCATGATACATACTAAAAGTATATTTGGATGATAATCAAAATTAATTTAATATGTTTAAACCTCAGATTCTCCCCCCCTTTCCCCCTTGAGCTGCTATTTCTGTGGCTCAATCTAAGTTTGAACCTAATTTGTCCTTAGTCAAAACTTCAAAGCAAAAGAGAGTCAGTTGAAGACAATTGATCTGTCATGTTATCTTGAACTGATTAAAACAGTCTGAATGCTTTTTTTTAAAAGCTTGATGTGTGTGGAACAAGATGAAACGGTCCACTCTGTACTTGTAACTCTTGCACGAAGTTCTATTTCTGTACTGAACAAATACAAGAATTTGCTGCAACTGCCTCCAAAAATTGAAGAGAAAAGAAAAACTTTATCCAAGAGGGCCCCCAGGACATACTCCTGGCCTCAACCAGGGCCAGGGTTGTTTTGGCCCTAGCCCCTACCTGGTGGAATGAGCTTCTGGAAGAGCTACAAGCCCTGCGGGATTTGTCAGCTTTCTGCAGGGCCTGTAAGATGGAGCTCTTATGCCAGGCGTATGATTGAGACCAGAGCGGTACCTAGTGTTGTCAGCTGAGGATCTCTAGCTGGAATTAACACAGTTCCTTGCTCCCAGATGAAAAGCGACAGACTCGTGCTGAATGGGGGGGGGGGAGAGACTGGTAATATTTTATTGTTTGCCATTGCATATTATGCTATTGTTCTAATTGTGTTTTAATGGCTGTTTTAGGGGAGGAAGACAGAAATGACTTTTGGGGGTGGGTGGGTAGTTGGGTGGGTGGGTGAGGAAAGGGGCAGCCAGAGCTTTCCCTTCCTGATGTCTCTGCTACAGCTTGCTGCTCATTGTCTCCCACACTAAGAAAGGGACTGCAGATTTATTCGCATTCACTTATAGCGGGGCAATGGGCAGGCAGAATTGAGCCAGGCCTGGGAAATCACAGAAAGCATGAATAAACCCCATGAACACAGAGAGGATGAGTCAAGGAAAATGACTCATGCGGAAATGGTCTGTGAGAATTTTAATCAAGTTAATAAAGTTTAGAAGGAGCTTGTGGTATCTTTGTGTTTCTGTTTTCCTCTTGTTACAACTTATGCTCTTGTACCAGAACAGCTGAATGGCTTACTTATATTTTTGTTTGAAGTTCTTTTCAGGCCAAGTCTTTAATTCCAGGATGGTCATCCCTTTACTTTCTCAACCACCTGAGGTCAGTGTGGATAGAGGCACCTCAACAGTATAGCAACTTAGTTATAACTATAAACACCAACTTTTTACTTATACAGTTCCACAAACTGCATCAAGAATTTAACTGTAATTATGCAAATTAAAAAACTTTGTGATAAACCACTAGCCGGTTACAACATATATTTTCACAAAGCTTTACATCTAGGATCCTGAACATCAGAGCATCATGTGACTGGCTGTTGTCTGCACAGAGGGGAGAAACCCTCATTATCCTTGTATCATGTCAATGCAGCTCTGTCCCAAAGAGAATGTATGAACTTGGCTTACATGGTATTTAAGCTTCTGCTCAGTATCCTCATCGCTGGCCCAGGATGATCCGACAGGCTTCCAAGGAAGAATGGCGGAGTGGGGATTTGAACAATGCATCACTGAAATATAAAGGCAGAAAAATCATGACTTGATCATTCATGTCTCTGACTCAGAAAACAACTCAAAAGAGTTTTATTAGATTAGATACAGCAAATTATGTTTTTACCCTTGACAACTGACGAGATAATACCAGTTTCCAGAATTCATAACTGGTGATTCATTGCTATGTAAGAAATCCCCTTGCAGTCCCTTTATAGTTTTCTTGCATGCTCGACTTATTACAGGTTTTCTTAGCAGTTGATCCCCAGACATTGGTATTGGGTTGGGTATGATTGTTCTGCATGTCTGCCCTTTTTCAGTCATGGAGTCAGTTTATGTATTCCAGATGTGCTGAAATAATCCTCTCCCTTTGTAATTAGCTGATTGGATAGAGGTCCTTCAGCCCCATTAAGCTTGAATGAATGGTAGAGGATTGGCCGCAATCGTTTTTTAAAAAATTGGTTAACTGGTAGGATGACTCTTTGCTTTGTTGGTTTCTTCAGAGAGCTATTTTAGAGGAGAGAATTTCTAGTTGTAAAAGTGATACTAAAAATGGTGCTTCTTGGTAATGTAGAAAAGTCCCCCAATGTTTGGAGTTACCATCCATAACAGTTAAGAATTTGGATTAAATAATTAAGTTAAAGGCCAATTGGGTTCCAATGAGGTTATGCTCTGATTGGGGATAAGTCCTTCGACATGTAAATGCAAGAATCAGTTTTTCTTCATAGAAAAACAGAAAGCAGTAAAAATCTGCTGAAAATAAAATGGTGCCTGCATATGTGTGAGAATTGTCATATGTCAACTCTGAATTCTATTATAAATTAATACAACAAATGCTTGGAGGAAAGCTGCTTGCAACCCCCCCCCCCCCTCCCGTGGGTAGTTTGGTATATTTACAGAGCTATGGAGACATAGCACTATATAGATATTTTAAAAGCTAAAAAAACATACACACTGGGTTAGGGGATGTTACCTTTCATATAGAGTATGTCCCACTAAGAGAGCACTTTTCTATTTTAAAGAAGGAAATTATATTGCTAGGGCAAGAAGGTGTTTTTGTTTTATTAATGTAAGCTTTCTTATAGCAATGGAACTGTTGAATATCAAAAAGGGAAACATTTGTATCCAATTGCAAGAGTATATTAATGACCTCTATGAGATAAAGCACCCCCCTGAGTCTTTCCCCTAAGGATTAATTGATGTGGTGACTAAACAATTACATCTTGCAGGTATTACTAATTGGGCACTGCAGTCTACAGGCCTCTTATTATCTTCAAGGCCAGAGTGCAGACTGGATTAATTGACTCTTAGATGTGAACCACTGTGTGAGGGGGACAGCCAGGAGGAGTGACATTATCGTCTAGAGCAGGGGTAGTCAAACTGCGGCCCTCCAGATGTCCATGGACTACAATTCTCAGAAGCCCCTGCCAGCATTCACTGGCAGGGGCTTCTGGGAATTATGGTCCATGGACATCTGGAGGGCCGCAATTTGACTACCCCTGCTCTAGAGGGTTCTAGCCAGAATATACTCTCATTGGTTCATTGTTATCAGCTGATTCAGATGGGCCAAAAGTTAATAACTGTCCTAAGATATTGGGATCAAGTCAACTGAGCTGGAATTTTGATGGAAAAAGGCCTAAACTATGATCTGCATGTTTTCAAAAGGGACTATTTTGCAGAGAATGCTTGAGTAAAGGCCTGAGATTGCTTGAATGTAAGAATGTGACATTTATTGCAATATTTCATTGTGTTAGATAGTTAAGCTAGCATTCTTATTTTCTGAACCTGCTTGCTTTTAGAGACTTGTGAAGGCTATTAATAAATTTATATTTACAGGAGTCTATTTCTTGTGCATTCTCCCATG
This sequence comes from Paroedura picta, assembly GCF_049243985.1. Taxonomy (NCBI): domain Eukaryota; kingdom Metazoa; phylum Chordata; class Lepidosauria; order Squamata; family Gekkonidae; genus Paroedura; species Paroedura picta. Next base: position 59,319,040 of record NC_135374.1, on the reverse strand, counting down.
GGGTCCAGTTTGGAACTCCTTGACAATCTCTTACTAATTTTTTTAAAAAGCTCTTTCCTTGGGTGGGAAAGTGGGTGTGGTCATGTTTATCAGCAATATCAAGCAGGGAAGGTGTCTTATTCTTATATCACCTTATCAAGAGTGCTATGACAGATAGTACTTAAAAGGCAAGCCTCAAAGTGCTGAAATATTAGAAAACTAGGAAGTGAAGAGTTAATTCTTCACTGAGGCAAACAGCTTGAGTGACAGGCAGCTCCAAGCACTCTGATTGGCCAGCACCAACTGTGGGAGATATGAGAGCTGTGTGCTGAGGGAAGTTAGTCAGATTCTGACAGAAACCTGGGTAGTGAGAAGATTTAATCAGATAACCCAATCTTTACAAATATGTCATTCAGCTTAAGCTAAAAGCAGTTCTACAGGGTTGAGTCCTACACAGTTGGGAGAACTGGGAATTATATTTTGTAGAGTGATTTGGATTGTGTTGCGTGATTTCCAAATCAAGCCAAAGGAAAGGGGACATCTTCTAGGGAGAGAAGGAGGATCCCTCTCCAGTTAAAGGTGGAAATTAATTATAAGGATTTCTCTTGACTGGTGTAAAGATACTGCTTTGGACATCTCGAAATTTAGAGTGAAACTGGTGTTTTTAAGGAAGGGAGATTGGGGTTCTACCTTCAAGGAAACAAAGGGGTCCATTCCGCATGACTTTAATGTAGCAGAAGGCTTGCAAATTGTAAACGCTACTAATTTGCAGTTCCGCAAGATGTCGCACACAATCTACAACACTCCTGAAACAGTCCAGCGAAAAGCGATTTGTTGTAGCACTTAAAGGGAAATCGGGAAAAGTGGATTCACCCTCCAAAAAGCGCTACACTCTTGCGAACAATCTGCAGCACTAGCGAAAAAGACCTGTGCATTCCCATTGTTGCGGTTCCAACAAAGTCCCTCCCCCTGGCTCTCTCCTCCGAACGTCCGGCGAAGTGATCACCATTTTTTTTCACTCGGGGGAGCGTGGTAACGATGAATCGCCAGCTCACACGCCAGCTAGATGGGTCTCTCCATTGCAACGAATCAACGCATATTCGTTGCAACGTGTGTTTTTCTTAAAAAAACAAAACTGTTCTTAAAGGGAAAGGGGCTTTTTTCAACCGCCCATTGGCTGTTCGTTTGATTGACGGCCAGGGGTGGGACAAAGCACAGAAAAAATTGCTTCATTTCTAGTGATTTTTGCAAGACCGGAAACCTGTGGGAAACGAGTGAAACGCTACTGGATTCCACTACAAAGGCAGGTATGCGTAACGCTGAGATTGCACTTTTAAAAATAGCATTTCCACTTTGTGGGACCAATTGACAACATTGGTCCTTATGCAGAAACACCCAGGGAGTTTAAAGGGTCTGACAAAAACCACCCATGAGGAGAAACTCTGTGTTAAGCTACAATATCTACTTTTAAGGACATAGTAAGAAAAGTTCTAAAATCAGACTCATAAAAGGCTCAAACCATTAGTCACCAGTCTTAGATTTATATCACCGGCATTAATTTATTACTTAAATTATTGTGCCACAAGCAAATGGGATGTATCACATCAGCTTGATGTATCCTGTAAGATAGGGTTGCAAAAAGGAGCTGGTTTTTATGCCCTACTTTTCTCTATGAAGTGTCCAAGTGGCCTATAATCTCCTTTCTTCGTCCTCCTTTCACAACAGGAATCTTGTGAGATAGGTGGGGCTGAGAGAGTTCTAATAGAACTGTAACTGGCCCAAGATCACCCAGAAGGCTTCATGTGGAGGAGCAGGGAATCAAACTCAGGTCTCCAGATTAGAATCTGATGCTTTTTAAAAAGTTATGTATTTGTTTGATTTATTGTCCATTGATATCGAACAAGTCATCTCGCAGTGAGTTACAGTAGCGGTCCCCAACCTTTCTCAGGTCAGGACCGCCTCCAGAGTGAGGGAAGAGCCTACGGCCCGGGTGCTGCAAAAACGTGCACGCACAGTAGCCGCGCATGCGTGTTTTCGCCACCAGGTGGCGCTAATGCGCACACGTGTCAACTGCATGTGCGCGTTTTCGCCACTAGGGGGCGGCAACAGCACACATGTGCGTTTGCGTCACCGCCATGCCGGAGGCTGCACCTGCCTCTTCCCTTCCTTCTTGCTGCCGGCGGGGGGAGGCAGGCATGGCTGCCGGTGGCCCGGTACCGTGGCCTTTGCGGCCCGCCACCGGTTGATGACCCCTGAGTTACTGGATAAAATGAATCCCCACAAGATAAAACATCAAAACCATAACAATCCGATGGCAAGAATAATAGATAAGTAAAAATCCAATCTCCTGCCTCCCCCCCCCCCCCGTAGCACCTCAGGGACAGACTCTCAGGGTGCCAATTATTACAAATGTGGTTGTTCTTAAATATATTCTCAAGCATAGTATACACACTGGCTGTAAAGTTAATGTAAAGGTATCCCCTGAGCAAGCACCAAGTCATGTCTGATCCTTGGGGTGACGCCCTCTAGCATTTTCATGGCAGACTCAATACAGGGTGGTTTGCCGTTCCCTTCCCCAGTCATTACCGTTTTACCCCCCAGCAAGCTGGGTACTCCTTTTACCAACCACGGAAGGATGGAAGGCTGAGTCAACCTTGAGCTGGTTGTTGGGACTGAACTCCCAGCCTTATGGTCAGAGCTTTCAGACAGCATGTTGGCTGCCTTACCACCCTGCACCACAAGAGGCTCTGGCTGTAAAGTTATTAATGGCCAATTTTATGTGGGCTAGAACTAGAATCTTTAATTTAAAATTATAATGTACCAAGGAATCAATTTGTCTTTGTCAAGTAGCCAACATGATAGGTAATTCCATTAACATTTTAAAGATGACCACTGAAAGTATGCTTTTTACAATGCAATTCTAAGAACATTTTCCTTGGAGTAAGACCCACTAAATTTTCTGAGTAAAATTCTGGGGAGGATTATTCTAACTTTCAAATCTTGGCCTAATTCAGTAGCCACTTCAATCTTGTAGCTTAGAATAGAGATTTCTCTACCTCCCTACTCCACCTTTGGGAGAGAAGCAACAGGGCTTAAGATAGGATCATTGTGTCTTTGGAACTTCATCCTCAATGATGTGCACTTAGTGCCTATAATCTTATCTTTTAAATGCCAAGTGAAAACTGTTCTGTTTTCTTGAGTTTGCTGTTTGAATAATGCTTAAAAGCATAACATTATTTAGATTTTGGAATCTCTCTGCTGATGTTTTGGAGCTCAATTCTAGTGTTTTGAATGTTTATTGGTGATAGTAAACAATCACAAAAATAAATATCAAATCACCATTAAATTAATATAAATTAATGGTGCTTTGATATTTATTTTTATGATTGTTTACCATCTGCACACTGTTTGCATGATTTTTGAGTGGGAGGGGGAAGAACATGACTATTTGCAAAAAATGAAAAATTCAACGAAGCTTACCTGTGCACATACATGCTTGGCAATTCCTGTCAACTTGAGTCAAGTATTTTTATACTTACTGCCCCAAGGTGCACATCACTCTCACTGTTATTCTACAACATGGATGAGCACAAACTGTCTGATGAACTAAAGTTCCTCACATTTTTTTGCTGGTTCATGGTTTATGAGGCAATGTTTGAGAACAGAAGAAGATTCATGAACTTTCACAACTTTTCTTGCAGTTTGTGACAGTATATAAAGATCTCATCACAAAAAATAACTGGGAGCCATTTAAACCACTGCTTTCTGCTCCCCACAAAAAGCTGTGGGGTGTAAAATGTAGGGTAACATTTAAAGTACTTCTTTCTGCTCCCTGCAAAAAGTCACAGGGACCAGAAAGCAGGGGTTTAAAACGGTTCCCTTCCATTTGGTCTGTGACATACTGATGTATATGATTTCTTCCTATTTCTTCCTAGTATTTCCATCTAGAAGAAAAGGCAAAGAAGTAAGCAATGAGCACAACAATTGAATTCAGAAATGGCATAGACCCCAACTCCATGTACATGCAATGTAGTTTCAGTAAAGTTTCAGACAACTGAAAGATATTGAAGAACTGTGAAAGCATGAAAGTATTTAAATAGACATGTGGAAAACTTTAGGAAAATATATTTTCGCATTTTATTTGAAATGTGTTTTCTGTTTGCTTCATACTTTCTGATGCATGCCTTTCATGCAAGAGAAATACATTTGCTTGTTAAATGAAATACAAATTTAAATTATCTTCAATGTTGGGGTGTCTCTATATTATGTACCTTAGGGTTCCCAACTCTTAACATTAAATAAACATTATACATTCATGAGTTCTTTCATACCTATTAGAGAATGTTTACATCAAGCCGATTGAGCCAGGATAAAAATGTAAACAAAGCTTTAGAGGAAGAGGCCCCCCAGTTGGATCAGAAGCTATGTCTGAAAAAGGCCATATTATTTTTACAAGTCTTCTGAGCCTAGTAAAAGCTTTCCCACATCTTAAAGCCCCCTCCAAGCAGAAAACAATTAAACAATGTAGCCCCATAGGGAGGCATATATGATATCAGAACATGTCAAGTTGATGAATAATGCATTGTTATGCACACCTTCCAGGAACTGTAATTAAGGTATTGCATGTGTGAGGTGGGGGATTGGAGTTTGAAACATGAATGTTCAGAGTCTCCCTCCATTACAGCAGATTATTTTTGACAGTATGTTGGAAGAAATTCAGATGTATTAAGACTGTAGCCACGAGCTTCAATGAGATTTCATAATCCTAATTCTGAGCAGGAATACTGTCTCCTCTAACAAGTAGCCTGGCAGTCCAAATTGTTTTGGGGGCATGGTCTCCTTCAGATTGCACTGAACATATGCTGGCCCCATCTCTTTTATTCATTTTGTTAGACTAGAGAATTAAGGACTACATGAGGAAATAGAATAATTGATTCAGATAATTGTTTTTGCTGTGATGGCTTTCAGTGAAGTCATTAGTATGATGTAGTCATCTGTTGTGAATAGACATATAGCACAGGGAAGGACAGTATAAAAATTTAATTAGTAAATAAATAAAGGGAAATTTTGCCATGCTTTCTCAATCATAAATAGTGGGTCATTTGCACAGAAAATTAATGTGATGACAAATATTTAGCTATTTTGGTGTAGTGCCAGTTTGGTGTAGTGGTTAGGAGTGCGGACCTCTAATCTGGCATGCCGGTTTCGATTCTGCGCTCCCCCACATGCAACCAGCTGGGTGACCTTGGGCTCGCCACGGCACTGATAAAACTGTTCTGACCGAGCAGGAATATCAGGCCTCTCTCAGCCTCACCCACCTCACAAAGTGTCTGTTGTGGGGAGATGAATGGGAAGGTGACTGTAAGCCGCTTTGAGCCTCCTTCGGGTAGGGAAAAGCGGCATATAAGAACCAACTCTTCTTCTTCTTCTTCTATTTTATTGGTTGAATTACTACATAAAGAATTTCTAAGGATTATCATGTGCATTGTAGGGAAAGTGCTGACTAGGTAACCTAGGAGGTAATCAAGGAGAATTGATAGCTAAAGGACAGCAGGTTTGTGAGCATGTGTCTTATGTGGCTATAGGGATGCCAGTCCCCAAGGTGGGACTTGGGGATCCCTTGGAATTAGAGTTCATCTCCAGACTAAAGGGATCAGTACCACTGGAGAAACTGGCTGCTTTGGAGGGTGGACTCCATAGCTTAATACTCCATTAAGGTTATTCCCTGCCCCAAATCCTGTCCATTCCCAGCTCTACCCATAAAGTCTCCAGTTATTTCCCAACACAGAGCTGGCAAACCTATGTGGTTAGGTAGAAAAGGAAAGAGATTCTCACTCCTTATAAAGAAGAAAAACAGTCCCATGTCAGAGAATGAAACAGAGGTGGGCATACCATTGTGGGTGGCTGCTGAAACGTTCACTTCAGATCCAATGAGAAACAAGAGGGATTAGGGATGGGATGTTTAAAACAATCAAGAGTCATTCTGAGCAATCCCTATAATATTTGTTAGTAAATTCTTCAGAACCTAACAGAATTACTTTCATCTTTCTATAACCATTGGAATGGGAAGCCTTTTGATCTGACTGCTTATTCTGACACCTCATTATTTGGTTTCACTTGCCTCTAAACCCAAAGTTGGGAGTGAGGGGAAGTGAGGGGAGAGAGTTAATAATCATTAAATGATATGCGTGTATAACAGCAATGCAATCCAACCATATGAATTCCCTCTGAACAAAAAATAAATAGACTTTCAGTTTCCACAAAACTTCTTTTTCAATTAGACAACCTGAAAAAGGGGAAGTTGATGAGAGGTTTGAAGGATATACCATAGGCGTCTTGAAAGATGCCTATTAGACATTCAGATTCTGTAAACCAAGGGAAAAGATTACTGAAAAACTGGCCCAATCTGTTATGTTTTTAGAGTTTGGATTTACTGGCAAACATTTGTTCAGATTCAGCAGTGACAGAGAAGTCTATTCATAAAGAGCTTTGTAGGGCCTCCAGTGGAATTTTGCCTAATTTACTGTTTCCATGTAATTTATCAAACCTCTGTCCTTGTAAGCAACTATTTTTCCTTCATGCATTTTCCTGTACTTTTTTGTTGTTATTCCACTCATTTTTCTAAACATGCTTACACTCCAAGACTGACCTAATGAAGAGGCAAAGGTTTTAAAGCCCAATAAAATTTGTTCCATCAGTGTCTCCTGTACTTGATAAGGCACAGTTTACCTAAAGTAGACATGGGGGCCTTTATAACTTCTATTAGCTACAGATAGTATGAAAAAATAAATAAAGTGTACAAAATTAGTAACACTATTGAAGAAGTTATCTGGCAAGCAGGAGAGATGCTAATTTGGACCTTCCTAACTGGTTTTAGTAGCTCAGCTTTCAGTAGCTCAGCTTTCCTTCTTTCTTTAATTAAAATTATTAATGAATTGATCTCCAAGACTGATATGATATTTTCTTACCTATTAATAAATTGATACCTCTTTCAGATTGTGTGTGGCTTTGCTGTTGATTTAATGTGACCACCTCTCTGCCTATATACCCCAAAGAGCATTACGCTCAGCCACCACCAACTGGATTGAAGTAATGACAGACATGGGACTTGCTTCTCTCTGTGCTAGGTCTCTGTCTCTCTTGAGCAGGCTAGCTTTTATTCCATTTTACAGATCAAATAGAGACTTTACCATGCATATTGACGGACACAATATTTTGCAGAATCTTATAGCTGTGTAGACATTCCTATTCCTTATAGCTGTGTACACATTGCTATCAGATTTAAGATGCTGTATACATTTTGAACCTTGCACAAAAATTTTCCTTGAGATCAGCTAATTCCAGAAAAACCTGCATTTTTGGTGATTATCCAGAATAGAGACTGACCTTTTGGTCCTGCTCCAGGCTTCGGTGTGGCCAACAGTGAAGAGCAGAGACTGAATTTGGCTAATCTCTACATCTCATCTTTTCTATATAATTTTCCAATTGTTTGAAAGTATAGGGCAGGTGATCTCGAGGAATCCAGTGCTGTTTAGGTTTATGGCATAATGATCATAGAGATGGAAGACACTGAATTAAACAACACGTGCATCAAAGAACGTGCATATGATGATGGCGTAATAGAAATGTTGGTGGAAGATAGAAAAATCTGGCAGCCATCCTGTGAGCCAATCAAATAGTGAAAACCCATCAGTGGCTTGAACATTATTATGTATCATGATTTGAAATTGTTCTAACTCATCTTCAATAGTTTTATTCATATCTCTAAATTTTACTTTGCAATCCCATTTTGCTACTATTTAGCAAAACCCTCAGTTCTTTGCTAAAAGATAATCTATAACTAATATAAGGTTGCATTGCTACCATGTACTTTAAACATATAATAAACATGCTGAAGCCACATATTCATAGTCTGTGTGCAAAATTCCTCTTGGTCTACCATAGGCAGGGTAAATAAAACAAGACACAGGAGTATAGTCATTTAGCTGTGATGATGTGAAAACAGCAGCCTCAAGATTTCTGGGTGTAGCCTCCTTCCTCTGCTGTTGCAGGACTGCTTGTGCAGTAAGAGATTGGTGAGAGATTTTGTATCCACCCATTTGATATACTGGCTCCGTGATTGCCTGAGCTGATGAATCATCTGGGTCAGATGCAGATTGAAGTTGGGGATTGGGTTCTTCAGACCTTTGTACCATGCCATCTGCTGCTGGTTTGACACACTGTCCTGGAACCCACACCAGACCTGTTGGGGTAGAAGCAGCTGCATACCCTCTTCCCCATGTAATTAGAGACACTGGTCCTTTCCAGCAGGGTCTGGAAGCTCCCTGTCTTGTGCACTGGTTGGGACTGAGAAAACAAACTTCTTCTGTAAAATTTAAAGTCAATGATTAACAGCTGATAATCATGAGGAATGAGATTAGGGCTGGATATAATTTAATATATATAATTAATGATTTAATTTTGAAAGTTAAATTGTTTCCAACTGTTATTAATGTAACTTTATTGAATGTACATGTCTATTTTTACTCATTCTGAGCCAACTGGGAAGGGCTGGCAATAAAAATAAAATAATAATAATTATTATTGTATTTTCTTCAGAAATTTCTTCAGTTACCTCCATATCTTTGTAGGTTTATCTGGAGGGTGAAATCCTCTCAGTTCAAACTCTCATGGCTGGCATGTCACTTACTCCAATCAAGGGAAAGGCAGTAAATGTACTAAATACTTTTTAAAAACACATAAGTTATGAACTGTACCATCTTCAGAAGTAAAATATCTTCTTCTCTGTCTTTTCCCAGAAAGCCATTTGGTTAGATCCCGAAGAGACAGTAGGATAAAAACAATTAAGCACAAAATTTACATTACTACCTTTCATATATAAACTCCAAATGTCAACAGTTGCTTCCTTACACAGCAGTAATATGGCAGAACCTAGCTGCAATGCTTGTGTGGGTTGTGTTTATAGTTCATGGCAACCCCATAGGGTTTTCAAAGCAAAATATTAACATAAGTGGTTTGTCATTACCTGTCTCTGCATACCTTGGTGGTCTCCCATCATTGATACTAACCATGGCCTGCTTAACTTCTAAGATCTGGTGAGATTAGGCTAACCTGGGTCATCCAGGTGAAAATCAAGGGTATATTGAATTAATACTGCATGCAGCCCTTCTGATGTAAGACCATCTTATAAACCTGACTGACAACTAGAGTTATATTCTGAGGCCCTGCTTCAGATCCACTCCCTTCTGAATATAGATAGGCAACACCCAAGGACACCCTTCTTGGCCATAGCACCAAAACTACAGAATTCTTCCCCCAGGATGATCTGACCATCCTCTTTTGTTGTCATCTTCCACCAGTAGTAATGACATTTTTACTTCACTTCGCATTTCTCCAGTGATTGTGTCTTCCTTCTCAATGGTTTAATTGTTGTTTTTATGTTTTTTGTATGTATTTTATCTCTGGTTTTAATTGTTTAGTGATTTTTTTTCTTGGTTGTGATGGTTTTTAAGTTGTTCATTTTAATTTGTTAGACACTTTTGTGGCCCTTATGAGGGCAGAATGGCAGGTATAATTTTTGTAAACTAAATAAGTAAATAAATTTAAAAATGTAGGAACAAGTACTGATTTAAACATGACATTATCTTCATGTAAAGTCCCATGACTACATTTATCTTTATACCAAACATCACTTCTACATTGGACCTGACTCTGCATATGAACTTTCTCACAGTCATATTTCATTTCATTTGTCTAGTTCTTCCTTTCTTCCCTCAATTATCTCTCAATTGTTAAACTTCCATTTTAAAGCTCCTCCAGGCTGGAACTTTTTTTTTTTTTTTGGCTTATGCAAAGTGCAGTGGTCATATGTCAACAGTAAAATGGAGCTACTTTCAGATCTAAGTGTAAAGTTCAGTTACTTCATTTGGCTTGTTGATTGTTTTCCATTATAAACCAATCAATTCCAGCATTGTAAATAGATAGCTATTGAATGTATGTGAACCCAGCACAAGAATGCTGTCAAACTGATGTTAAATGATGTGGGAAGGCTGGAAATTAGTCTTATAGGTTAATTTAAAGCCTTTAAAGTAGTCTCAGGTGTAATTAAGTAAACCAGTGATTGCAAGAATTGCTCAGACATCTCTATAGTAAAATATTAGTGATGTTTTTGCATTCACATTCAATGAATCTATGCATGGCATCCTTGCTGTTTTAATAAATATAGACTAACATTTATTGGTCATGAAACTGATCTGTCAAAAAACATATTTTAGCAATTGCTTTTATGACAGTTTCCTGCCTGTCTTAACTCCTTCTGCTGCTAAGTACTGCTCAGTGGGACAGAGAGATTCAGTATCTGGGTTGAGAGATTCAGTACTTGGGTTGAACAGCCTCAGGAGTTGATTGTGGAAGTACCAGTGCTGTTGAGTATCCATGCCTCTCCATCACTTGCTTAGGGCTACAGTAATAACCCCAGTGGACCCCTATATACATAGAGCTCAGTAGTTAGTTGTCTTCTGAACATATATTTAGAATGCTACTGGGTTGGAGCCAACCAGCTTTTCTACTGATTGGAGGGAGGGAGGGAGGACAGTTCCCTATTGACCACCAAACAAAGTTATGCTGGGGATTCTGAGGAGGAGATGTACAACAGCCATGACGGATTAGGACTATAAGAATAAGGAAAAGGTTCTCTGCACAAGAAATGAGGTACCAATAGTTTACCGACACAAACACAAACACACCCACAATCACTCACCTCTTAAACTTTTCTCATTCTAGTAGCCCAAACAAACATAATAAAAAGATATATTCACAACAAAGCCTAATAACACAGTGGAAGAAATTAATTTGTCAATAAATGAAGGGTGGGATAGAGAACTGATGCGCACATTTCCTTCCTGCTCTCCTTCCCCCACATCTGGTAACTTTTCTTGCAACTCTGACTCATTTTCTCTTGATTTCAGGGGGCTGGAGGAAACAGTGTGAACTAGCCAATCATAAAAGCATCTAATCTGTATTTAAAATGGTAGTGGGGAGGTAATCAGCAATTGCATTTCAAAGAATGGCTGTAGCAATCGCTTTCTTTTTTATCTCAATAATCAACGTATAGTATTTTGGCATTACTAAAGAAAGCCACTTATTAGAAATTCATAAACATCTTCAGAAAGGCTGTTGCTTTGTGCTAGTTCCTTAGCTTTGGCTTTGGCATTATCAGTAAGTATAGAGTTAAAAAAGCACAAAGAATGAGAACTGCTGTTTCAACTAAGACAATTAGAGAGTGAGGCCTCCTCCAGGGACAAAGTGTTTTTTTTTTTAAATGATGTTCCGGTGTTGGGGAACTTGGAGGGAAGTTGTGGCATTCTGTAAACAGATGCAAGTTATAGATCTGGCGACACTGTATAACTGAAAAAGCATCTTTCCAGTCTACTGTCCAAAAAATGCTACCCCCTAGGGTGCTCAGAACTTCCCAACAACTTTATGTGTATGTTCAGAAGAGCTGTTGAATAGTTTATAAGAACTTTTGACAGAGGAAAGCAGCTCCTGAGAAAATGTTCAATAGAAAGAGTGAAAGCTGCATTACAATTGCCAGGGTGTATTATGCATGGCAAGAAACCTCACAAAACGTTTGTCCAAAAAGATATTGTTGTTGTTATTTCTGAACATGGAACTGTTTTCGTTGTGCAAAACCCATTGTTATTGTTGTTGTTGTTGTTGTTGTTGTTGTTATGCTGCATGGCAGCCCCTCCTCAAAGTGTCACCTGTGTTTTTTCTGTGTAGTATCTAAAACTAGTTTTCCAATTCCTTTTCTTGTGTGATAGTACTTAGGATGCTCTTTTTTGATGTAGAAATGTTATAGTGTTTTTGGTCTCCTCCTGAGTGCTCATAGTCCTCGTCCACCAATGGGAGCTCGAGGTGCCTTCTGCTGATTTCTGCTTCCACAGTGTCAGTGATCACGTGAACAAGCAATTTGGCTCAGTGTCCCATTGCTTTGTTTCATGTGACTTTTTCTTAGGAAGGAAGGGCCATTGCCTTAACTCTGAGTGGCTCTCTGGTAGCTGGGTGGAGTAATTTCCCCCAGAAATCAGTCCTTCGTAGCTTGATTAAACAGACCCAGGGTTTCTGTCTTAAAGAAATTGGCTGCAGCTCCAGGTAAAGCTGCAATTAAAATGCTAATTGAGGACAAAACCAATTTTGGAATGTGAATTGCATTGCCTAGCAATGCAATTCCCTCCTCATACGCTCCTGAGACTATAAAACTAGCTTATCTTTAGAACTCCATCATACAAGTAATTAGTTGCAGCGGCAGTCTACCTCTGAACTGTGACCATGGTGTGTGGGGGTGTCTTTTTTATTTTTTATCAGGCTGGCAAAACAGAGGCGTCTTAGCTGTGCCACCTTACGTTGGCTCAGCAGCTATCTGAACGGCATTCAAAAGTGTGTGCGTCCTTACAGAAATTTCTTGTTAGGTCTCCATGTCCAAGAACTAAAATTCCCATGATGCCCTGATTGTAGCATGTGCCAGAGTGGTGGTCAGGTGACACTGCACAACAATGAAGGAAGTTCCACTGCAAAAAAAAACGCAGTAACACAGCATATGCATAAATGGTAAGGTGACTATATTGTCCCACTTTTGGAAGGACATCTGGGGGTACCTGGCAAATTGTACTTATGTTGAAATTTAAAATATATATATTAAAATACTATTTTTGCATTCTGTGCATTCTATGAAACCAGTTTGGTGTAGTGGTTAGGTGTAGTGGTTAGGGCCAGTTTGGTGTAGTGGTTAGGAGTGCGGACTTCTAATCTGGCATGCCAGGTTTGATTCTGCACTCCCCCACATGCAACCAGCTGGGTGACCTTGGGCTCGCCATGGCACTGATAAAACTGTTCTGAACAGGCAATAATATCAGAGCTCTCTCAGCCTCACCCACCCCACAGGGTGACTGTTGTGGGGAGAGGAATGGGAAGGCGACTGTAAGCCGCTTTGAGCCTCTTTCGGGTAGGGAAAAGCGGCATATAAGAACCAACTCTTCTTCTTCTTTTTGTTGCTCCATAGAGACCAAATTTTTAATCAAGAACCCCTTCTGTCAATGGTGTCCCACTTTACCAATGTTAAAATCTGGTCACCTTAAATGGGAATGTTTTAAAAACAATTTTTAAAAGGATGATTTAAAAGGGTTGGTGAACTGACTGTGGTGAAAACTACTACATGCATAATAGGCCCAGGTAATGTTTTGATCCAAAGACATCAGGCCTGTCTCATTTCTGAATCCATGTGGACCTTTCCTCTAAATCAGTGGTCCCCAACCTTTTTATCACCGGGGACCAGTCAACGCTTAACAATTTTACTGAGGCCCAGGGAGGATAGTCTTTTGCTGAGGCACGCCGCCACCGCCTGGGTCCCTGCTCTGTTTGCTTTCCTGCTGGTGCCCCTGACTTCCCACTGCCCACTGGGGGGTGCTGCCAGCAGTAGCTGTGCAGTACCATGCCGAGGGAGAGCCCCAACCATGGCGGCCGCTGGAGAGTAGCAAAGGTGAGCCGGTGACAAAGTGGTAGGGCAGCCCCTGATGCAGCAGCCGGGGAGGAGGATGAGGAGGAGCCGTGGCCTGGTACTGACTGATCCATGGACCAGTACTGGTCACCGGACCAGGGGTTGAGGACCACTGCTCTAAATGCTCATTATATTGAAAAACAAATTAGAGGATTTGGGACCATGATCCCAAGTAGCTAAATGTTCACTTTCAAAGATTGTTGGCAGGGACACAGGGGGAATCCTGTAGCATGAATAGTATGGGAAATAAAGTTTCTAAACATGCCAACTGGAAAAAAATTGAAACAGGATATTGTGCTTTGCCCCAGGCTCTGGGAACCCACTGAATCAGAGCAGTGGTCCTCTTCAGACATAGAATATAACAACTTCCCAAGTGGGGCATCTGGTTATTACAAACAACAACCACTTCAGATTGATTCTCTAAGATTTAAACTGGAACATATGTAGGTGTGGACAAGATCAGTGTCTCCAACAGAATTTTTTAGGTTAGCAGCAGCTGCAGAGGAACCATTTTTAATTTTTAATTTTTAATTTTTAATTTTTATTTTTATTTTTATTTTTATTTTTATTTTTATTTTTATTTTTATTTTTATTTTTATTTTTATTTTTATTTTTATTTTTATTTTTATTTTTATTTTTATTTTTATTTTTATTTTTATTTTTATTTTTATTTTTATTTTTATTTTTATTTTTATTTCTATTTCTATTTCTATTTCTATTTCTATTTCTATTTCTATTTCTATTTCTATTTCTATTTCTATACTGCCCTTTCCTACGGCTCTGCATGGTTTACATTAAAGTAATAATCAGACTGGGACATAGTTCAGGGCATGTGTGGGTTAACACTCCCCACCCCTACTATACTCTCACTCCAAAAGCTGGTTTTTTTCCCATTGGGGGAAATGTAGCTACTATTGTGTACCTGAAAATTATTCCTCTGAGGTTTACATAGCAATTATGGGAAGACTTTAAAGTAAGGAAATTCTGAAGGCACCTCCCTTTCTTACCATGACTGTCTTTTATGTTGTGAAAACATCACAGGAGGTGATCATAGCTCATTTGTTGCCAGTCTTTGGTTTTGTCATATAAAAGCTAACTGTAGGCAGAAGGAAAACATATTTGAAATTAGATATACCAACCTTTGTCTATAAAGTTATGATATGTGGATTAATTTTTTATTCTTACAGATTACTAAATTGTATCTGAAATTCAAATGAAATGCACGGGAAAGCATTAAGAGCACAAGAAGAACCCTGCTGGATCAGACCAGTGGTCCATGTAGTCCAGCATTCTCCCTCACATTGGCCAACACTGGATTCCTCTGGATGGCCAACGACAGGACATAGAGGCCAAGGCCTTAATCTGATTTTTCCTCTTGGCTGTGGGATTCAGAGGCTTAGTGCCTCTGAATGTGGAGGTTTCCCTCAGACACCATGGCAGATAGCCACTGATACTCTTATTGTCCATGAATCTGTCTAATCCCTCTTTAAAGGTGTTTATTCCTATAGCCATCACTATATCTTCTGTCAGCAAATTCCACATTTTTATCACTTTTTTGTAGTGTTTTCTTTTATCTGTTATGAACCTACTACTATTTTTTTGGGGGGGGAAACTTTGTCAACACTCTCCACTCCATGTATAATTTTATAAACCTCTACCATGCTAGAAAGCGGTACAGCAAAAAATCACAGCTTAGAGCAGGTTAAAAGCTTTAAATATTTAGGGATGGTTTTGCAAGCCAATTGCTCAAAATTAGCCCATAGTAACTATCTTGCAGATCTGGGTACCATATGATATGCTTAAGTTCCTTTAAAACAGGTATGGTCATTGTGTCCCAACTGTACTTAAAGTTTTCTGAGCCCACCTACTCTATGAATTGTTCCAGGGTTCTTCTGCCACTTATTTTTCCCCACTTGAACTGGTACAGGCAAAATTTCTGAGAGTGGTTTTAAAACTCCCAGTTTTATGTCAAATTCCTTGATCTAACTGGAGACAGGAATAGTGAAAGTTGAGGCGAAGGCCACACTTCCCTCTCTCTATCTCTGGCTTAAGTCAATCCTTAACTCCCATGGCCTTTAACCCCTAATTTTAGAGGACAGTTTTAAGTCTACTTGGTTGCTCACTGTAAAATGTAAGATTGACCATCTTCTCTCCTCATGCTTTACTTTATTTAGGCTTAGATCCAGCCCCCCAAAATTATTAAACAAAGAATCCAGGACACTGAATAAGCGGATCTTGCCAGTTCTCCAACTTTTAGGACTTTGCCTAGCAACAAATATATTCTTTCTCCTGCCTCATATCTCTTCACTCTGGAAAGTAATAGCCGTAGAAGAGCTTTTACTTTATCAAGGTATATGGCGTTACCCTCTGGGGTACTGTCTGGAAAATGTAAACAGATACCTTTTCATGAAAGAAGATTTAGAGCACGTCCTTTTAAGGTGCCCCTTCTATGTTAAGACTCATGCCAAGTTTATTCTTCCTTTGCTGACACTAATGCTGGGGCCAATAGCTGTAAACAACAAGCCATAATCAACAAATTACCGTCAGATGAATCACCAGGAATTATTTTTTCCTTTGTATTATGTGGTAAGTTATACCAGGTATTTGTTGTATCCTACTTCTCCTGTTTTCCTTTGGTGTAAACAGGTATGCTTCTAGGCCCAATTTAAGGTGCATGTGTTTACTATTAAAGCCACTTATGGCTTGAGACCAGGGTACTTAAAGAATAATCTACCCTCATGTGAATTTACCCTACCATTACAGTCATCTGAGGGAATAATGATTCATGTGCCCATGTCTTCTGAGGTTAGATTGGTGGCAAACTGAGAGTCAGCCAAGTCAGTTGTGACACCAAAATTGTGGAATCCACTCCCCCTCTGAAATTCATCTGTCCTGCTCTGTCAAGGTCTTCCATCACTGAATGAAGACTTGTTACATTTGGTGTTCCCTTATTAACCCTCCTTCCTGTTTGTTTTCATACATACATGCATACATACATACATACATTGTTTCAGTGTCCTTTGGGGGTAGCAAATGTTTTTTTTTTAATTTTAAATATCTTTTTAACTATCCACCACCTTGACTGTCCTCATTAAGCAGAAACATTGCAATCAAAACACTTTAATTATTGAATTGTGTTTAATGTCAGCAAGAAAAAAAAACCCAATGTCATTGATTTCATTTTCTCCCCTATAGCTTACACTGATCAAGTGTGCTAGAACAACTAAATTACCCAGGTTTCAATTAAACAGAACCACTGTATTACCTAGGAATATGTTTCATGCAATGTTTCTCTATGCAGCCCTCCAAGGCATCTAGCCATTCTACCTCTGTCCTGATTCTCTGCCCAGCAATGCACCACTTTCCTGGTTTGCCCAGCCCACGGAGGGGGTTTTCTTATCTCACTTCTCCTTTGGTTTGCTGCCACAATCTGGTCAATTTAGAAATTACCTACTAAAAGGTCCAGTAATCTCAAATTTCCTCCTCATGTTGCTTTTCTAAAGTTTGGCCTACTGCCTGCATCTCCTGTTAGCCAGCATCTAGTTACCACAGGGATGGCTCACCACACTTGCACACTCACAAGGGGAAAAAAGGCAAACTCTATCCTAGGGATTATTAGGAACGGGATGGCAAATAAGACAGCCAATATTATGATGCCCCTTACTTAGATCTATTATGTGGTCTCATTTTGTTCACCGTATCTGAAAAGGGGCATTGCAGGACTGGAAAAAGGACAGAAGAGGTCAACTAAGATGATGAAAAGGTTAGAGCACCTATGCAATTTAGAAAAGAAACAACTAGGAGGGGGCATGATAGAGGTTTATAAAATATGCACAGAGTAGAAAGAGAGGGCAGAGAGAACTCTTACTCCCCCCAAATACTTGGGGACACCCAATGAAGGGCAATAGATTCAGGACAGAATAAAGGAAATACTTCCTAGTCGATGGGGAATGTGTTGTCAGCCGACGCAGTGATGGCCACAGGTGCAGATCCCTTTAAAGGAGTATAAAACAGGACCTGTGGTTGCTAGCCATGGTGACTAAAGTGAATCTGCACATTCAGAGACACTAAACTTCTGAATACCAGTGCCAGGAGACAGTGTCAGGGGAAGGTCTCAGCCAATGTGCCCTGTTGTTTTTGCCCCCCCTCCCGAATATCTGATTGGCTACTCTGTGAGACAGGATGCTGAATCAGATGAAGCACCGAGCTGATCCAGCAGGGCTCCTCTTATATTCTTAAGTAGCTGTTTAGTCTATAATTGTCATCAATTTTTAAAGTCAGTTTTAATGGAAAATCCAGATGACATTGGCAGTGTTTGACATGCAAGAGTTTTCCCCCTTGCCATCCTGTCTTCTTTCAGCTTTGGCAATATTTTAAAACATAAAATGCAAGTGTGGCTCCAGACAGCTTGGTGTGGGTAGTCAGAATACTGTTCTGATTTCTCATGGCTATTTCCTTTTACATTTTTTACTCTTCCTTCTGTTTCTAGATTCATAATTTCATTTCAAGACTAGCGGAAAAGCCTGTTGTACTGCAACATACAATGGGTGCTAGTCTCCCCACACCCCACCCCAGGCAGACCAGCCAAGGCCTGGAGAGGCCACAGCGAGCCTTTACAAGGTGGGCAGAGTGCTAGCGGGGGGGGGGGGTCATGCCCATGCAGCTGGCGACCGCAATGGCACCTGTCCAAGGAGCTCTACCACTGATGCTCTCAGAGCATGAGGAAGAGGCGAGGCAGGGCAGAGCAGTGAGGTGCTGCAGGATGATCAAAGCCCTGACATGGATGCATGGCCAAGTCCTAGCCAGGTGGACACCATGCCCTCTGTGCCAGCATCGCCCCAGCTAGAGGCAACACCTCTCCCCAGCCCAGACAGCTTACCAGAGCTCCGTAGACAACACAGGTGGGGCAACTTGACAGCTCACCATCGGAGCACCTGGCTCAGAGAATACTGTCAAACTAGATGGGGCCCAGCTGAGGCTGCTTCAATGGATGAAGATTGAGTTCCCAAGTACAACCAATCAACCCCTCAGCCAGGCTGTACTTAAGCAAGGCAGAGATGGCCCTCAGTGTGGGTGCAACCTGTGTTCAAGCCCACCCATCACTTTTACACCAGTTCCTGATCTGCCTTTGCTTCAGCGAAGCTGGTTTCCTGACTTATGCTATGGCTTCTTAGATTATGATTTAGGTATTTGGACTTTGTTTTGGTTTAGGACTCTGCTTCTCTGGTTCCTGACTTTGGCTTGCTTCTTGACTCCCTCTTTGGCTCTCCCTTGGACTTTGTCTGCCACACCCAATGCTAAGACCTGGACTGGACTCTAACTCTGCTACTTGTTTTCTGATTTCAGCTTGGCTTACTGGCCCAGAACATAGCTCCCTGAACTGCTTCTGGGTGTGCCTGGCTAGGGCAGCACACAGGGTCTCTGTGCCTCCCCCCTGCTTGTGTCTCCCCCCCACCCTGGACAGGCCCACTGAAGCCTGGTAAGGCCACAGCTAGGGCTTCTTGGGGTGAGGGTGAGCTGTGGTAGGGGTTCCCTCCCTCCTTCCCCCACCACCAGGCCCACACTCCCAGGCCTTCACCCTCCTTCCCGGCTCCTACTGGGTTACTGGGGACTGGCACTTCTTTCAGGTTGAAGAAATTGGATGGGGATGCAGCCAGGAACAGGACATCCTTCCTGAATGATCATTTGTTGGGTGGACAACCAATCAGGGACAGTTGGGACAGACTACCTGATTGGTAGTTAGGCAATGAGTCCCAACTCCTCCCACCAACCCCTTACCATTTATTTTTATGTTCAGCTAGCCAATTATGGCATTCAGGAAAGAATTATTATCATAATGGTTTTTACTTGGCAACTGAGGTAGTTTTTAGTATTTATTATCTTTGTGGTATCTTAATGAAGGAAGTAAAAGAGGAGGGTTCTAGGACAGTTCAGGCTAGTCTGGCTGAATAGGGCTCCTTCCATTTCATATGCCACAATGGTTTCCTTTTTTGAGTTGTGCTTAGCATACATCAATCCACTTGGTACTAATGGAAGAAGCCAAGAAAGGGGATTTGCAAATATTGTGTTTGTAGAGGGTTGTACCAGTGAGGAAAAGAATGTGTTCTTGCAGGTTCTTACACAGTGACCAATTTAAAATTGTTATTGTGACTGTCATTTAAAAATGCTTTTCTTTGTATTTATATAGACAGAATATTGTGTTAACAGGAGACTGTGTGGTCCAATTATTACTTAAGAACTCCTTAGGCAATATCATGTCAGAACTTGAAAGAAGACAGAATGTGTCTTCTTCACTAACAAGCCATTCATCCTATTTATTGAGGACAACCATGATTTTAATAAATATTAAGTCTTTAAAGCTTTTTCCATGTTAATATACATACTTACACACTGACTAGGACACATAAAATCAGATTTGGTTTCCTTTTTCCCTGTCTTTGGTACACACTTTGTTGATTCATACATGGTGAATATAAACTGGGTATGAAGTCCTATCCAAAGACCAGCAGAGTCAAGGCTATAGAAGTACCCCTGGCTTTCATAGCCTCGGAGAGAGAAAAAAAGAGTACAAAAAGGTGCCCTACTTTGGTTTTAGTCCCCTTCTGTAAAAAGCAACTAAATGATGGACTTGGCATGATTTTGAGGGCAGCCTTGCGTTTCAGCCGCAAATTTCCCATCTTAATCACACAATGTTCAATTACCATTCAGGTCAGTACTTTTATTATCACTCCACCATTTTGCAGTGTGGTTTGGCTCAGACAAAAAGGTGTCCTGCAGTTTACTGCCATGAAGTTTCTATCTGAAGAAGGGAAAGTGCTCAGAAATACCTCAGAAAAGTAATAATATGCCCTACCTGAATTAACAGAAGACAGCTAGGTAGTTAAACCACTTTCCCACTCAGGATCAATAAGCAATTCAAAGTTGCTTGTTAATGATCTACTGTTTGGTTTCTGAATCATTTTACTGCGGATGCTCATTATTTTATTTTAAACAGTTCATCTGAACACCTTTCTAAGGCCTGCAGACTGGAGCTTGGTGCTAATATGTCAAAAACACAGTTTATGAAATATGGAATAAAAATCTGAAAGTGACATATGCTTCCAAACAACTATGATTGCAGGAAGGGAATTGAAATTTTAAGGTTATGTTTTTCTTCCTGGTCTTTGCAACTCCATAAAACAATTTGTTTTGGGTCACCACAGCTTCATGTGTCCACATAACTCCAAAGAGTATAATTGGATGATGGCATCTCAACACAGGCTGCACGATATGCCCATAATTAGAGGCTGGGAACTTACTGCAGACACCATTGATGACGTGGGTGGT
Source organism: Paroedura picta (assembly GCF_049243985.1). Classification (NCBI taxonomy): domain Eukaryota; kingdom Metazoa; phylum Chordata; class Lepidosauria; order Squamata; family Gekkonidae; genus Paroedura; species Paroedura picta. Next base: position 59,298,180 of record NC_135374.1, on the reverse strand, counting down.
GGCTAGAAGACTGGGGCAAATGCTGAGCACCAGCACTGAGCACCAGCACTGAGCACCAACTGCTGCATGGTGTACAGAGGAGGCAGGGGTGTGAGTGCCTTTAAAGGCACCATGTGTTCCTGTCCCGGCCTCTCTTGCACCCAGGCAGCTTGGCTGCTTCCCCCCGCCCCATGTTATCAAAATTGTTTAAAAGTTCTTATTGAATGTGTTTAGGCATGGTATGAGCCTGTTGGCAGGGAGTCCAGTTTGCAGCTGGATGGCTGAGGGGTCAGGCTTCTTACCATGTGGGGCCAACCTTTTGGAGGGTGGCATTATAATAAACAACTACGGCCATATATATGCAAAAAAGTGAGTCGCATCTTCATTGGTTGAACTGCCACCCTGCTAATCAATCTACTGCGTCCCTCTGAAAATCTTCTGAGTTTAGAGCTATTATTATATTGTTGTTATTATTACTATTAGGGTTTTATACTGCCTCTCTCCCATAATGGGTTTGAGGCAGTTTATATACGGTCACTGTGAGCCTTGTCATTGTGAGCCTTGTGGGTTGTTCTTGTGTGTTTGTTTCTTTTACCAGCTTTCTTGTGCCAGGTGCACACACAGTTAAATGAATTGATAAAATGATGAAACTTTGTTTTGAGTGGGCAGAAACCATGTAGGAAATGGGGGGGGGTCGCTGAATCAGAATCACATCCTCATGGAATCTGGTAATGACCCCACTATTCATCCATTTGCTGGGCCCAAAATTGTCCATTTCTGAAACCAATCTCCATTTATCCCAGATTTGCTGAGAGCAAAACAAACAGAAGATGTTCCAGTGCACATACACACATCTTTCACTGAACTAGGGAATGTATCTGTAGTCTAATCATATTGATTCGACAGACTGATTCTCATTTCTTCTTCCCTGTCACTGAACACATCATATAGAGAAAGTGTAGGCTAGCAAGCTGAAACATAATCCCGACAAAACAGAGGTACTACTGGTGGGAGGAAGGTCTGGCCTGGGAAATGGCTCAGCCTGGGAAAGATCTTGGGCTGAGGCGGCATGCAAGGAGCCTCAAGGAGTGAGGTTGCAGTAGAGAATGAAGCATGCCCCAGGGAAGAGCTGGGGAGTGATAGAAGGACCAGGATAGGTTGGCATTAAATGCTTAAGGCCCCCTAGTCCCACTCTTGCAGGGATCTGCAAATTACATTAGCTTAGGGTACAGTGGTTAAGAGCAGCAGCTTCTAATCTAGCAAGCCGGGTTTGATTCCCCACTCCTCCACATGCAGCCAGCATGATGACCTTGGGCTCATCAAAGCCCTGATAGTGCTGTTCTAATAGAGTAATATCAGTTCTCTCTCAGCCCCACCTACCTCACAGGGTGCCTGTTGTGTGGAGAGGAAGGGAAGGCAATTGTAAGCTGCTATGAGACTCCTTCTGGTAGGGAAAAGCAAGGTATAAAAACCAACTCTCCTTCTTCTACATGAGAAGCAGGTTGTACCAGTGCAGGAATCCACAAGGTGGGGATGAGTTGTAATTGAAAACAAAAACTAGGGAGAAAGAAACCATTCCTAGAGCCAAGGAAGAGCCTCTGGGATCCCACTCTGAACAAAATGAGCAGGGGACCCCCTCTTAGGCCGTGATGAAACATGGGAAATTCATTTTTACAAGGAGGAATTGAATTTTCCACTTTATGACAATGCATTGTTTGTGACTTAGTGTATTTCACTTTGCCTGAGTTATTCTGACTAGCTTTTGCCCATTCTTCCAACCTTACGCAAGAGGTTGTACATTTTCCAGTAAAACAGATGTGAAAATGTGCACAGTACTGAATGCCTGGTTTTCTTTCTAAGTGCTTGACAGTTCATTAATGCTAAGTGATAAGAATCCCTGAAGGCTTACTTTCCCCCCAGTCTGATCAACTCAAGTTTCCAAATTACTTCAGCCCCTCAAGTACAATACTGTAATTTCCCACAGGCTTACTGTACCGAACTCCTCACTGACTGACTTTTCATCTCTTTAATATGAAGCTTTCCAGTTAGTCATGGTAGAATAGGCCCAATATGCATGTACAAATGATACATACTGCCAATTGACTTTTACACGGATGAGATTCCAATGGGACTAGGGAAAATACTTTACAGCTAAACGTGGATGACTGAGCGATTAGTCCTCCAAACAATGAAAAGTTTAAAGAGATGAAACAAACACAATCAATGCATTCACTTAAAGATGCTCTAGCATAATATGTCCATGCAATGTGGTGTAGTGTTTAGAATGTCAGAGTGATTTGAGAGAGTGAAGTTCAAGTTCCCAATCGGCTGTGGAAGTGTGCTGGGCTGCCTTGGGCCACTCACAGTCTTGCACAACTATACTTAGCTCGCATTTTGTGAGAATAAAATAGAGGGAGAATTATGTTGAAAGCTGAAAGATCAAGATGGGTAGCTGTGACAGTCTGTCTATAGCAGTGGAAAAGAACAAGGGCCATTCTGCACAATCGGCCCCTCCGATTGTCAGTCCGGGGGAAGGGGCCCATCGGCACCCTTCCTCGTCACGGACAGGGCCCTCCTTAGCTGCCCTTACCCGATTATTTAATCCGCTCTGCAGGAGCGGTTAAAGATATTTATTCAGATAGGTATAGGTATTAACAAATATGTTAGTAGGGTGAACGGACATGTTATTGAACTATAAACTTTTTTTCTTTCTTCTTTCTTTTATTCTCTCTCTTAAATAAAAAAGGCTGGAGTTATCCAGCAATTAAAACAAACAAAAAAAAACTTACAGTGCTGCCTCCAGCTCGAGCATGCCAATCACTTCTGACAACCAATCAGCATCACTCATGTGCTCAGAGCCGAGCAGCAACCCCCTTTAATTGAAAAAAAATATTGTTGCAACAAATATTCATTCATTCACAGTTGCACAGGTAAACTTTTTAAAAATCTACTTTTGCTTTTTTCCTCCCAGTACCTTAATCTCTCTCATATCCACACAATGTGAAGGAAATAGGGATGGCAGCCTCCAGGTGGAATTAATCTCCTGCTTCCCCTGGAATTACAGCTCATCTCCAGACTAGAGGGATCGTTTCCCCTGGGGAAAATTTATTCCTTGGAAAGATTATTCAGTGACTGGGGGTGGTGTGTGCTATTGTGCAGGAAGGTAGGACCTCAGTCTCCCATTATCCCCCCTTCCTGTACACTGAACACACACACCCCTGCTGCCACCCCTGCAGCAGAACCATCTTGTCATGGCGGTGTTCCTAGGGGGAACATTTTGGTGTGGAGCCGGTCTGTCACCAAAATGTGTCCTTCAAGGGGATGTGGTAAGTGGTGTGCCAGCGTGCACGCTTTCCAGCATCCCCTGTGCATCCTCCATAAATGGCAGAGCATACTGCTCCACTGGAACGCCCTGGCAGTGCAGCCACTTCCATGCATAATCAATCTTTGAGATATTACTGGACTCTTGCTCTTTTCTTTGGCTATAGGCTGCTTTGAGTCCACATTGCGGAGAAAAGTAGGGTGTAAATATCTAAATAAAAAAACAAGGAGGTTTAACTTGCAGTATTTTACTAACCTTTGGAAACTGTAATAATGTCACTCAGTTTTAAGCTTATAAAAATTAGATTTCATGTAAAGCTTATTACTTAAATAAAAATGACAACTAGGTATCGGACTCTTAGCATACAGTCAAGGAATCTTTATCATCATATTTTGAGATTCTATGCTACCACTAACATTCTGGGTACCTCCCAGATGGCATATGGAGACATACAGCACAGCAATATTTTTACATGGTAAAGCCAAGACTCAGGTCACCTGTCCATGGCAGCACATTTTCAGTGATATCCCTGTGGTAGCTCTTTCATGCATTCTGATCTTGAATGTTCTGGATCAACAGGAGAACCAGAGCTTTCAATGTCAAAGAGGTTAATTTTCCCAATAAAGTTATCAACTTGCACAATGCTGGGCTATTCTTTTTAATCACCACTCTCTTACATGGAATTCTAAAAGCTGTAAGAGCCCCAGCATAGCAGTCAATAAAAAATGGTATCAATACCTTGCATGACTGGACAGAAAGGAGGTTTCTTGCAGAGGAAAACTGGAAGCTCTTGTATTCCCTGGCTTTCCCCATCCCTTTCCACAAAGAGCTTCATGAACATCCCATCTGCTGATCTAAGAATACTCATCTGTTCTCCTGATCAGAATCCACAGAGCCCTATTTGGGATGCCAGGCACTAGAATTAAAATCATCGCATTAATAATCACAAGATGCCCTGACCTGGCTAGCTCAATATTGTTAGATCTTGGAACCTAAGCACAGTCGGCCCTGGTCAATATTTGGAGGAGAAACCATCAAAGAATGCCACAATCACTGTGCAGAAGCACAGACCTCTAAAAGTCTCTTGCCCTGAAAGCCGTACCAGGTCACCACAAGCTGGTGATGACTTTACAGCACTTTCCAATACCAATCACAAGATGAATGATAAAAGAAAATCCTTACTAAAGCCTTTTCTAAATATCTATCTGAGAAAATTAAAATGAACTAATTTTCAGCCTCGGTTTTACTGCATACTTTCTTGAACTGACAAAAGTTTCTCTTGGGAAATTTACAAATCAAATATCATAGCACAGAATTTTGTTCTGATTCATCTATGGAGAATAATACTTGGGGGGGAGGTTTATTTTACAGGTTAGATTGTGGTAAAGACAATCCAGACTACTTGCAATTCTTAGTCATCCCTCAATTTATTTTAGTCATGCCAGCACTGCAAACAATTCCCATGGGAATTAGGGCTCATTCCACTATGGGCACAGAAACTGTTTCTTTCCAGCTACTATTTAATATTGCAACTTTTTTTGCTTGCTTTTTCCATTGTCAACAGGAAATGCAAATATGTGTGGTAATATACCATACACCTTTTGTCCTTCTGCCAAAAACACCAGGAGAATATTGCAACATTGATAAGTCCTGCTTAACCACAAAACAATTTAGGATTATTTTTAAATGAGCTCAAAGCTCACTGCGTACAATCAAGGAAAAACAAGGAATCTAACCAATGCTGAGTGATTTGAATGAGTCTTTAGTGTGTTCTGTACTACCACTGAAATCAGTGCAAATTGTAAGAGCTTAACTTGGCCAAATGCATGCCCAAAAGTTTCTTCCAGATGACAGAAATCTCAATTGAAACAATATCTTCATTGATGATGTGGTTATTATTTCGCTGTCAGCATCAGGTGGGTGACTTCTCTGACATACTCCAGAATCTGAATTCCACTGCATCCTAAATCACACAGGAGTTGTAGCTTCAACTGAGTATTTGCCATATTTAAGTATTAGCCCCACGTACTTTATTTAGTTTCTATGGTAACACCAACCCAGTTTCTTTCATTTGTGCTGATTCATCTGAATATATTATCCTGTCTGAAGGAGCGAAACAGAAATGCTAAGGAGCACAATGAAGGCTAAGCAAAACAATGTATATATTTGCTTGATTCAGTTAACTTTTCCCATCCCTGATCTTCTGTTTGGGGGTGGGGGGTGGGGGAGAGGATGTCAGTTGTCTTGGCTTCCTGTTAAAGGAGAAAACTCTTGGCCAAGCTCAATAATTAACCCCCTTCTTCTGGCTAAGGTGACGCAGATATTTCTATTCACCCTATTGGCTGGTCTTCCTTTTTGCAGTACGCCCCTGCTGCTTTCCGGGCAACATTAATTTTATTACTGACTGTGAACTTGAAGCATTAACCACTGCACCAATATATCTTTAATTTCTGTTGAACACGGAAGCAAAATCATATGACCCAAGGGAGCTGTTATCCTCAATAAGAAATAAATAAAATGATTGTAATTTGTATACTCGATCTCAGTAAATCAGAATCATTGCTGGCAGATGTACATATGCTAACAATAATTCTGCCATAATATAAAGCAGTTTGGTTTTTCAAAAGCTGGATTTTGTTTCCCTTTAAAGCAATAGGACAATCATAGCAACTTCAATATTGCTTAATCCAGACCTATGTTTTTTCAAATAAATTGTGAATCTGAAAAGTATTTCTCTTTCAATATATAAATGACAAAGCAATTTAGAGCAGCAAACTGCAAACTGGAGATGCAGTTGAAAAAATATATATTTAGAGCACAGATGATAAAACTATTATTCATGGACAGTGCATACTAGAATCTATAGTGGTGGGTTGCCTTGGGCCTTAGTACCCTTCAGTCAACCATCATATTTTGGTCAAGCAACTACAACACTGGGGATAAAGGGGACAGGCTTTTGCAAAGAAATGAAGGAAAGCCCATGGGGAGGATGGGAGAAAGAGAAAGGGGAATTTTAAACAGAAACCCCCAGAAAGGAGAATAGAACCACAAGGCTAGATTCCTACTAGTCCATCTTATTTTTTAAAGGCTGTAATTGTGTCTGTAGAAAACCCTTCAATTGGTATGAAGGGAGCCAATAAGAAGCCCAGCTTTACAAAGACCACACCCACTTTTTGAAAACCTTGTGGACAACAACAGAAGCACTGGCATGTGCCATGATTTTGTGAACACTGATGTATTAAAATAATATATTAAAAATACTTAGAATATATGCAGAGTATTTTTCCCTCTCCCCCAATGAGTAAACATAATCCATCCACTTGCAAGTAATGCAGGCATCAATTATGGAGTGTTATTTTTTTTAATCTCTCTTTTTGCAGCTTAGAATGTTCTGTTTTTAGTAAGGATGCAAAGACAAGCTTTGTATCCAAACAAGGGCTCTTTTTGTCCCTTTGCCTGTCTATCCCAGTCACAGTTTATCCCTTCTTTCACTTTTTCTGCTTCTTCCAGTGCCAGTAAAGAGACTGGAGGCTAGTCTTCTGGTTGAGGAAATAGCCTTGACATAACTAAGACGACATTTGCTACCTGTTTGTTCATCCACTACCCTTCTTGTGGAAAGAAAGGGCAAAATAAACAATGGCAACCTTAAAAACAGTGGCAATCATGGTTGTACTTGTGTTGCCAATAAAAGTAGGACTGGGGTGCAATGGTGCAACACATTGGATGGGACTTGTATATGCTTGCTGTCCTATGAGTACCTATCTCGGGAGGTGTGTTGGAATGGGCCTGTTCCACCCTGCCCTCCAAGGCTCTGCCAACACTGGGAAGGTGTTTAATGAAGAACCACTAACAGTATCCAAAGTTATATTTATTAAAAAGAAAATTTACATGAGCATACTTTTAGTACCAAATTGAATACTGTCCTTGTCTCTATATATGACCTATCAGATGTTAAAATATAGCACAGTATCTTTAATTTGTAGAGCCTCTTGTGGTGCAGAGTGGTAAGGCAGCAGGCATGCAGTCTGAAAGCTCTGCCCATGAGGCTGGGAGTTCAATCCCAGCAGCTGGCTCAAGGTTGACTCAGCCTTCCATCCTTCTGTGGTTGGTAAAATGAGTACCCAGCTTGCTGGGGGGTAAACAGTAATGACTGGGGAAAGCACTGGCAAACCACCCCATATTGAGTCTGCCATGAAAATGCTAGAGGGCCTCACCCCAAGGGTCAGACATGACTCGGTGCTTGCACAGGAGATACCTTTACCTTTATCCTTAATTTCAGAAGTTGCAGAGATGCCATTACCATGAAGCTTCCTTCAACTGTCTAGATGAGCACATGGTTCATGGCTGACCCCTCCAGGGAGTTCTGCCCTCTTTGATGGACTTGGCACCAAAGAACCCTTCCTCCTTGCTTCCAGGTGTTTAATCACCTCTTTTCCCTACCCACAGGCCAGATCAGAAAGGCTTTTCCATAAGTCTCCAGAAATTTCCTTCCTGAAGTCTTTCTTGTATTTAATCCCTCCAAATCTCTGTCCCCTGTGTGTGTGTGTGTGGGGGGGGGGGTAGATACTGGACCCTTCTATTGTCTCTAGCCAGAGCTATTAGCTTATCTTAAGTGGTAGCTGAGGTAAGCCTGGAATGCCATTGATTGAGTTTCTCTTCCCTGACCCATTGTGCACGGGCCAGAATGCCCACGCTGGTGGTGGCAGCGCAGTGAGGAAAATCCCCAATTATGCATGCCCCCGCCGCAAGCACGGGCATGGCCTGGCCCAGGGCATGGAAGGCCCGCGTTATGCGAACGCGGGAACTTCTACAGCTTCCAGGATACCACTGGTGCCTGCTGAGGTGGGCTGGCGCTGTGCATAATTGACAGCACGGGCCTTTTGGCCCACCTGGCTCCGACCTACAGTGTCTCTTTAGGGACACCACACGCTCCTTCAGGCTCTGCGGAGCCGGCAGGGGCATCCCTGCCATAGCGTGTGGAGGGGGCCCGGGCCCCCCCACTCCCTCCGGCCACTGCCAGTTACCCTGCCAGGCAGCGTCCTGGACTTCCTGGCCCCTGCGCAAAGTGCAGGGGCAGCCCCGTACACCCCACCCTCCTGCATACATGGGGAACGGTGGGACATCTTACCCTGCCACAACCGCACAGCAGCAGCGCAAAGTAGCTGCCACCGGGCATAATAGGCCCCTGCCTGCTCTTAGCCTTTCAAAACTCATTGAAGGTTTTGCTCACTTCTGTTTCTTTGCAGAGGGATTGCCTAATCACTGTTCAGCTGTGCTTTTCCTGGATCTCTGGGCACCCTGAATATGGTACTACTAATCTCCCTTCCCTTTGTCCTTATGAAGAGGTCAGTAGCCTGGCTGAGAATACCACCCATCTGTAATAGCCTCGAATGGATTCCTATTTACCTTGTCATTTGTCTTCTCTTGGAATTCTACATCTGCAAGAGGAGGAGTACTTCACCTCTGCTTTTAAAAAGCTGGATAATGTCATCAGTGGCTGCTTTTCTGAGCTTTTACCTGATTAACTGCATTCTAACTTGCATTTGTCATTTGGGAGTTACAGTTTTAAAAGTGCACAGTGTTTTCTCATTTGGAAAATGGAAAGGGATTTAAAAGGCCATGTAATTTTCCAGTTGTTCCTCTATGCTACAGTCTGCCTGTTGACAGAAACTATCATAGGTTTGTAGACATTTCAAAACTGATGAAAATAAGTTATTTGAATAGGAGAAATTATGTAGTTTAGCTAACACATTTTAAGGAAATACAAAAGGTATCCTATAAGATAAGGACAATGCTTCTAAGAGATACTTCACAGAGAAAATTAGCTTTTTGGTGAAAGTTGTACATACAGTCTATGAGGGGGAAATACATATGTTTTACACATTAATAACATGCAGTGTCTAATCACTTAATTTGTTCTGACAGCGTAGACTTTGTGACCACCAGTCTCACACTGGAGTGGATTATCCCTTAGTTTAATTAGGAAGAAGAATCAGTCATGTCACTGAGAAGGAAAATCCTAAAATACTTTTCAGCTACAGGTCTTTAGGTTTATCTCCTCTAGTGTTATTCAAAACTGAGACCTACCTGACATTCTGAAGCCTACAATGCCATGTGTTCTGCCTCTTTTCTTCATTGTCTGGGATTTTGGTGTTAACGGAATGTATAGAGAAAGTCAAGGTAGAATACTGTAGTATATCTATGAGACATCCAGTGAAGGCCTCTAGGCTTACTTAATATGTACACAAGACAGAGACTGGTTATAAACATATTTGTAGAAATTAAGTTTTAGAACAGATACTAGTGATGGAGAACATATTACTGAGCTGGCAGGTGGAGCTTCTTTCACTAAGTACATCACTACATATAATAACTCACTACAGAAAGAAAGGTTATATCAGGAAGACAATGCAGGGCTTGGATTATAACTAGCACATTTTTATACTATCCTTTGTCCAAGAAATTCAAAGCAGCATAAATGGTTCTCCTTTCCTCTGCATACATTTTCCAGCTGGAGTTCTTAAGGCTTCCCAAAGAATTGCTTGTTGGGAATTGGACAGCCTCAACAGCCACTCTGCGATCCTATGTATTTTATCAACCAAGGTGACCCTGTGGAGTTTTTTTTTTTTCAAATTCTAATCATGCATTTTTCAGAAATTATATTTTTTCAGGATTCGTTCTCACCAACACCCCCTCCCCATCCTACTTTAGTAACAAAGATAAGTGTGTGAATTTGATATTAGGGCTGGGCAGGGTTGCCACTTCTTTTCCATATCTTTCTCATATACTAATATCCAGGGCTGTGTGGGTATGAAGCTTATATACTGCTTTTCTGGACAATGGGCTCAGGGTGGTTCACAAGATCATCAATTAAAACACGCATAATCCAATTTAAAATTTAAAGCATCCAGTCCAACTATACCGTAGTTAATAAAACACCTAAACCTTCCATTTCTGGGATGGCTAAAATCCATCAAATGGAAAACTTGCAAAGACCATGGGGCTTTTCGCACGCCTTCAAAATCGCACAATGGTTGCCAATTGAAAACGCTACTGATTTGCCATTATGCACAACGTCGTTGACAATCTGCCACACACCTGAAACCGATCCGCAAAAAGCGCTTCCTTGTAGCGGGAAAGTTCTGTGCGTTACCATTGTTGTGGTTTCTACAAAGTCCCTCCCCCTGGCTCTCTCCTCTGATCTTCCAGCGAAGCGATCACCATTTTTTTTTCTCCGAGCGAGCAAAGTTCAACCCACCAGCGAGCCTCTGTTTAGAGGCTTCCCCGGCTTCAGTCCCTCCCCAGAGCTGTTTAGTCACTAAGCACAAACAACAGAGAAGCCCGTTTGCTGATGTATTTTCCCTTTATTTTTACACTGTTTTCGGCCAAAAATCGGGCCCGTGAGGGGGGGGGATTTTTTTTTTTCACTCAGAGGGAGCGTAGCAACGATGAAACGACAGCTCAAACACACCTGTTGCAACGAATCAACACATATTCGTTGCAATGGGTGTGTTTTTTTAAAAAAAAAACCTTTCTTAAAGGGAAAGGGGCTGTTTGGGAGCATGCTAATGGCTGCCCATTGGCTGCTTGACGGCCAGGGGCGGGACGAGCTCGGCAATAGCGCTTCCTTTCTAGCGATTTTTGCTGAGACCGGAAGCTTGTGGGAAACGATGGAAACGCAACTGGATTCCACTACAAAGTCAGGTATGCATAATGACGAATGCCACTATTTTAAATGGTGATTTTTCGTTCAGCAAACAATTTGCTACAAGGATCCCGGTGCGGAAAGCCCCCATGTATTCTAATTTCTTTTTTCCTCGGCAAGACAAAGTGAGTTGCATTTTGAGTGAAGCCAAGCTTCCAGAGGTAAGAAGAATGGGAAGATTATTGGGCCTATCTAACAAGACTGTTGTAAGGGCAAATGAGATATGGGTTGTGAAGCCCTTTTGTGCCACAAGAATTTGGACCATAATATATTGGTGAACGAGACCTTGGGGTACTTGTGGACTGTAAACTAAACATGAGCAGGTAGTGTGATACAGCGGTAAAAAAGGCAAATGCCATTTTGGGCTGTATCAACAGGGGCATCACATCAAAATCACAAGATGTCATAGTCCCATTGTATACGGCACTGGTCAGACCACACCTGGAGTACTGTGTGCAGTTCTGGAGGCCTCACTTCAAGAAGGACGTAGATAAAATTGAAAGGGTACAGAGGAGAGCGACAAAGATGATCTGGGGCCAAGGGACCAAGCCCTATGAAGATAGGTTGAGGGACTTGGGAATGTTCAGCCTGGAGAAAAGGAGGTTGAGAGGGGACATGATAGCCCTCTTTAAGTATTTGAAAGGTTGTCACTTGGAGGAGGGCAGGATGCTGTTTCTGCTGGCTGCAGAGGAGAGGACACGCAGGAATGGGTTTAAACTTCAAGTACAACGATATAGGCTAGATATCAGGAAAAAGTTTTTCACAGTCAGAGTAGTTCAGCAGTGGAATAGGCTGCCTAAGGAAGTGGTGAGCTCCCCCTCACTGGAAGTCTTCAAGCAAAGGTTGGATACACGCTTTTCTTGGATGCTTTAGGATGCTTAGGGCTAATCCTGCGTTGAGCAGGGAGTTGTACTAGATGGCCTGTATGGCCCCTTCCAACTCTATGATTCTATGATTCTATAATTCCATATTCCATGGGGAAATTAACTTTCTCCTGATGCAATGTATCACCCCAGCAAGATATGTCCATCTTTCCCTTTTAAACTAAATCTAGAAGAGAAAACTTAAGCCAACATTTCTTTTCTTGCTTCTTCTCTGAAATGTCTAGAAGCACACCCTAAATACACATCCTGAGAGTTATGTATTAAGAAATATTCCAAGGTCTGTAATCCTAAATGGTTTTGTTTAGTAACTGCAGTGATAAGGAGTCACAGGATATCTTAACACTCCAGGAGGCTCTGATCTCAAAGAAAACATTCTTTCCTGTGGATAAAGCAATACATTCCTTGGATTTCAGGCTCAGAGGAGATAAATGTTCCTTTATGAAGAGAAATAGACAGGATGATGATGACCATTTTCCCACCTGCCAGGAAGAACAGGGTAGGTGGCTGTTTGGTTATCCTGCTTGTCCAGTTTCTGCACTGTAGATACAATCAGCTATGCTTCTTGATTCAAATAATTAACTTCTTGTAGTAGTAATATTTATATACTAGGGGCAAAGTCCGTTGTATCCAAGAATACAACGGGTGCTAGAGCTTGGCAGTGGGAAGAGGAAGGGGAGGAGTTGTCCAGTCTGTAAGGGCATGAGGTTGAATGTGTGTGTTGTGTGGGAGGCTGTGGTGGCATGGTGGCAAATGAGGGTATGGGTGTGAAGATATGGGTGTCAAGAACCTGTGGTGTGGAATCAAATCTGCAGAGAGTTGCAAAGAAGAAAGACACATGGCTTGACTGTGTCTAACCTCCGGGCAGAGCAGTATTTTAAGTGAGAAGGGGCTTTTCTGTGGCCTCCCTGTCAGGCAACTGTTTGGCAGAAGGGGAAAGTCCCGCCCCCCTCAAAAGGAAGGCCCTCAGGTTCCCCTGAGTTGCTCTTGGAAAGGCCTCCTTCCCTCAGTCAGGGCCTGTCAGAGGTTCCTTCGCAGCAGGCCTGAAGGGGGGGAGCACTCTGCAGCCTCCTGCCAGCTCTGTCAGGGTTCTGAGGCAATTTGCAGTTAGACATGACAGTTAGGACAGCCTTGGGGCAAAAAGGGCTGGGGCAGCCTGTGTTCTCATCCCCTTGGCAGCCCTGCTGACCTCTCCCTGCGGTGGTCAGGAGCAGACTGGCAGCCAGACTGGGCTGGGTGAATGGAATTTTGGTCTGTCCTGGTGAGGGGCCAATAGAAAGGCGCTTTGCATGCCTCCCCATTGGCTGCTTGGCCATGGATGGACACGGTTCCTGATTGGGCCCTCTGAGTTTTTATCCTGGACAGGGCCCGCCCTAACTCCTCCCCAGGTGGCCTTACTCTTTTATTTAATACCGCAGGAGCGGTTAAAGATAGATATTACTCAGAATGTTCAGTTTTAAACTAGATGTCTAAAATTGTACCCCCTAAGCACAAATGCCAGCAGGAGATGTGAAAGCATGATGTTTTCATTTGCAGATATTTCTGTGGTAAGCTCTCATTTAGCCTAAACAAAGTCACGCACATGCCATTTTTCAAGATGGTACATAACTTTCAAGACCAAAAGCAGTTTCTTTTTAACTTTAAACCAATTCAATTCCTCCATGGAAATAAGCCATGAGCAGGACTGGGAATTGTTACTGGAAAAGCCACCCATCTGCAAACGGTGTATTTCTGCCAGCTGGAACTCTTGGATTGCCCATGGAGAAAAAGAGATGGTGAAATTCTCCAGCATCTATTTGTTGCCACTTTCCTTCATGGATACATTTCTGACTGGTTTTGATTACTGTCATGCCTCACAGTCTGTAGAGTCATTTTTCATCTGTATCAAGACCTAATATACATGTGCAAAAAAGTACTCCTCGGAAGCCATGATAGGTTCCGTCTTTCTGTCCTGGGCTCCTGCTATCTATCATTGCTGCTTGACAGCTTTTATAACTTATGCCACAAATAGTCTGTAATCCAGTAGTTCTTGTGTCACTATAAAAAAGAGAAGTAATGGCTGTCCTAAATTTTGGTGGAGTGGAGGGGAAGAAAGTAATTTGAGGAGTTGCAAAATAGTCATTGCATATGCCTACAGAGTGGAAAACAGATGCATTCATCACACAAAAGAGAAAAAAAAAGAAATGGTGGATTTTCCTGACTGTTTTACAATTTGCTATGAGAAAATCAGTCCACCCCTTGAAGTAAAATCTCAATTTCTCCCCCCCCCCCAGAAAAAGACTAGAAAGTGTGTATGTTCACATATTCTTGAGAAGTAAATGACACAAGGCTAGTGCTTTTTCCATGTTAATGGAATAATGGGGTAGATCCTATGACTCTATCGAGCAAAGTTTATTTATTTTTAGTCATTACTAAAGGAAAAGCCCGTTGTACCCAGGAATACAACAGGTGCTAGCACATACACTTGAAATGTGACCTTCCTGGGTTCCAGCCCTTCTTCCCATTTCAGTCCTGAGATCCAGTGTGGTGAAGTGGTTAAAGAGTAGCAGACTCTAATCTCAAGACTTGTGGTTGATTACTGACTCCTCCTCCATATGAAGCCAGCCTCATTGCCAACTTCCAGGTGGGGGAATGGAAACCTGAAAGAGGATAAAAGAGAAAGAGAAAGAAAAAGAGAGAGAAAGAAAGAGGGGGAGGGAAAGGTGGAAGGAAGGAAGGTATTGGTTCTCCTCAAGAAAACAGCTGCTTAGGAGGGGCCCTACTCCCACCCCCATACAACAGTGTTCACACAGGTCACCACTGTCCCCACCTTCCCATCCAACCCCATGTCTTCCAAAGACCAAGCCAGGAAGTCTGCAGGGCAGGTGGGCTGCCACATTTCCCAAAGTCTGGGCCAGGCAGGGAAAGTTAGGGGGGGCTGCCTCCTTTCTGCCCCTTCTTACACATCTCCCAAAGGCCAGATTAGGTAGGGAAAGCTGCTGGATCCTCCCAGCCCCTCTGATGAGAGGGTTGGTGGGGGAAAGCAAAGAGCACTTCAATGGCCAGCTGCAGGCCATGGGGAGGTATTGTGAGCCCAGGTCCTGTTAGGGAGAACTCCTCAGAGGAAAAGCCTTTGCCAGGAGCTCTCAGCTTCACCTGGGCATCAGCTGGATGAAAGCTTAGCTCAGCGAGATGTTGAACAAGCAGAGAGTTCTGACAAGCAGGAGGGAATGGAGCTGCAGACAAACCAGGGTGTAGATTCCAAAGTTGTTGCAGGAACTCCTCATCCTCTGCCAAGCCTCCAGCTGCAGTTCCCTGCCTTGTAAGCCTACTTGGCTCACCTGAGCTGATTAAACAATGTCAGCCATGTGCTGGAAGAGAGCTCCAGTCTAAAAGGTAACACACCATGTTAGCAAGATAGTTGCTGACTGCAGAAGACTTTAGAGTCATCACAGAGTAAGGACTGAGAGGCTGCTTGACAGTTTATATTAACCTGAGGCTTGGAGGCCTGGGTTGTGGACACAGCCTGTGACCTGCTCCTTCTGCTGATCCCCTTGGACTGACTGAACTAACCTTTGACTCACTGGACTGAGTTAAGACATTCATTTCATTCTGTCTACCCCTTGGCATTCTGATTTTGAAATACTGACTCTCTCTGCTTTCCTGGCAGCTTGTCTATGCTTCCTTCCAGGAGAGAGCTGAAACCTGAGATCAACACAGAAGGCAAAGGAAGCAGCTGGCTTCCCTCCCTTGCCTGGGGAAGATGGAGGGTGGGAAGAAGCTGAGGATGGGGCAACTTACCAGCAGCAGAGTCTTTCAGAGTGGCCAGCACGACTTCCACCTGGCAAGCAACAGGAAGAGGATGAAGAGGACAGACAAGCCCCATGATTGGCCCTTATTGGCAGAATGCTCTCTCTCCCTATTGGCAGCACACCCCTAGGGAGGGCCAAATAGGTAGGGAGTGAGTTGTCTGCACACAACTTCAACTTTATTATGTTTAGTGATCTTGGAAATGCTTAGCAGTAAGGGACTAGACAGTAATTAAATTACACAAAACCTCCCTGCAGACTTAGAGTCATAGGCCCTTTCTGAATGCAGTGCCTACTTCCAATTATCAATGGATTCAAGCTGGTATTCCTTTAATTTGCATCTTGTTCCTGTACTCTGTATCTTACTTTTTTCTTCAACCTTTCTCCTCCAAATAGCAGGGTATTTACTCTGCATACCAAAACTTGATCGTGTTGTGGTGCTTATTTCCCCCCTTTTTTTTGTGCTACATGATTGGTCGTTGTTTATTGGTCAGTTTCAGGAAGGGCATGCTTTTTGAAATTGTCAAGAGAGGTTCTTGAAGCTACTTTCACTGTAATGTAGACAGTAGAAGGTTCCCCTCCATGATTGTATAAGCTCAAGTACTGCTTAGGGATTTATTTTTAAAAGTCTTCTTATGTCTAGAGACAATAAGGGTTCATCATTAATGTGAGAAATCCAAAGAAGCCTTTCATGCGGTTCCTACATTTCTTCCAGCCTTCTTCTGTCCCCTACATTCTTCCTGACATGTGTCTCACCCCACAGGGTGCTGAGAAAAACTATAAGCTTTCAAGGGCTGCAGACTGTCCTTTCTTTCTCCTCCCATCTTTCCAATTTCATTTTTTGAGGAAAAGAAAACAATTATATGGAGACATTGCTAGAGTCAAATCCCTGTGTTTTTTGTTTGTTTGTTTTTAAAATAGGGTGGCTATATATAATGTTTTTCGGCCCTAATTATATAGGTTATAACTCAGTTGGCAAGGCATTAGGCTCAAGATTAGGAGGATGCTGGTTCAATTCTGACTGTGAGTAATAAAGAATTAGCCAAATCTAATGTTTTTCCCCCTTTCCTCTTCTGCATTCTGATCCATTTCAATTCAGTTCACATTTTTTGTTTTTGAAAAGCTTGTGTTTTAAAAATTGCTGTACTTATTTTTCTGCCCTGACTTTAAGTATAGCTTGAAGAATCTCTCCTGAGAATTTCAAAACAACATGCCCTGCTTGAAACTGACCAAGAAGCAGAGACCAATGTCAGTGGTGGAGGAGTGGCCATCCAAGGGCTGAAATAAAGGTGGGGAAGGAATCTTCTGGAATTGTACTGCTTGTAAATTACCTTAACTTTGGTGACTAAAAGGGGGGGGGAGAACATAGAAATATCACTGTTTAAAAAAACAGACATACAACAATGGAAAACAAACAGTCTTGAAGGGAGCTAAATCCATGCAGATGGAAAAAGAAAGCCCAATTCACCTGCAACCTGAGAGCTGGCATGAAGAAGGGAAACACACACCCAATGGGGAATGTATGGTAAAAGTGAAGAAAAATGCTAGTCCATAAAAGGCCATGGAGTGAAGGGTTTTTTTAAATCAAAATAATAGGGTAAAAAGGATTTAATAAGGAATTTAGAACTAATGAAAGGGGCAGAACAATTTATCTGTCTTTAAAAATATTTTATTCCATATTTCCTTCTAAGAATCTAATGCTGGTAACAACGTATCAATAAAAATACAAAAATTCACCATCCAAAAAAACTCCATATATAAACAACAGCCATTAGATGCCTGTATGTAAACATGAATTTCAAACAGACTCCTCACAAAAATTCCCTGTGAAAAATAAAAAAGAGAATTTAACAGAGGGGAAACATGAGCAAATTGATATGTAGGGTTTAATACTCAGCAGTATTTAAAAATTGGAGATGGCAAAATTTTTCAGTAGCTTGAAGAAAAGGAAAAAAGGAAAGAGGTGCATTGCAGAAGATCCCAAAGGTCTGTACTTGAGGTGAAGAAAGAGCAGAACATTATCCAAGGTGAGAGAACAGAAAGAAGATACAGAGGCAAGGAACTGCATTCTAAAATGAATCCACATGCTGAGTTTATACAGTGTCCACTGCATGCTAAACATGTCATGTGCAATCTTCCCTATGCTTATTTTATCCATTGGTTTCAAAGACTCTGTGAAAGCCAAAATGGAACAAAAGTTTTAGATATCCATAGTACTATTTGATTGCTGAAAAGTATACTTAATGCAAATCCATTATTGGATCTACGACACGCACAATGTTTAAAAGCTCTTCTCTGAGAAGACACACCCACCTAAAGTACAATCAATTTTTAAATGGGTGTCAATCTCAAAGCATAATTTAGTTAAAAGATTTTATAACTTACCTAATTGCTATATAAATTATTATAACAATTGATAAGAATACCACATTTATCATAATAGAGTCATATACATTCTATAAACAATAATTCTTCCATTTCAATTGTAACATGCTCTCTTCTTATCACATAACTTTCCTTGCCTTGAGTGCTATCTCACCACTAAGGTTCCTATAGAGTCACTCAGTCAGGTTTTTTTTCCAGCCCACAGGCCATTCAGATGCAGAAAATAAACCCATTAAAACACTATTATAAGATAAATTATCTACGTAGAATTTCAGCATAGTTTGTTCTAATATATATAGCAGTTTAAGGGTTAGAATCTGAATAAACTGTACACCAACATTCCTTTAGCTAGTATTGTCACTACAGAGAACAGAAATTTAGTCACAGATACACTATTCAACCCCTGCCAATAAAATTTGGAGAAACCTTTGCTCAGATAACAGGTTTTTTATTAACCAACACAAGCTGCAATTAATCCAGGTGTAAGTGTACGTAGGACCTACAATGAAAAAACATGTGAGCCAAGATTTCTATAAGACAAGTTTTCAAAAACCGCAAAGAAGTTTTAAGATTACTATGTATTATCCAGCAGGCTGACCACACTGCCAAATGTGCTCCAGGGCCAATCCCAGAGCCACTTCTTCTAGCAGTAAAACAGAAAGGAGACTACTGGTGTAGGTTTCATACTAGTGCTGCTGTCAGGTCCTCCAGCAGCCTCTTAACATGCACCTACCATTCTTGATGTCACTTTCATCCATTGCTGGCTCTGGAGAAGGCTTCCTATCTGTTGTGGTGGGTCTCCAGCTATTCCTTTTTAATAATTATCCACATAGAAGAGAGGGTGGAGAGTTTGGCTGCATTTGCCACAGGCCCCATGCCCAGGGTCCAGGCAAGGGACCATAGTCCCTCACATCAGCAGGAGTACCATTGGCTGCACCAATTGGCTCTAGAGAATGCTGCCCACCTCTTCCATCTCCACCCTCCCCATTCTTCACTGCCCCCACTCCACTGCCACCCAAAGAATTTGAATCCATCCAATGCATGGCCTTGCACTCAGCTGCTGATCCCAGGGACTCCATGATGCCCAGTGTCTGGAACTGGCCTACACAGCTCATCTTGTTGGTGTCATATTGTACAGTTGGTCCAAGATATGAACTGCAAATGTCAGGGAAAGGTGACCTGAGGTGTGGGTGGGGGACAAAGGATGGAATGTCAGCATATTCAGGCATTCATCACACCACCATACAGTCTCATAGTTACTTTACTCCCACCCCCATGGGTAGCAGCCTGAGTGCTTGGGATTTCCTCCTCTTCATGGAACTCCATCTCCACCTGGCTTGGCACAAGGGGAAAGAAGCCTGAATCAAGTCCTGGGGCCTCAGATGTGCATATCACCAGGAAAGATAGGATGGTCACATGCTGGAGGCCCCCTCCTCCCTGGGCCTCAGGCTGGTTCATGGCTGCCCAGGGTATTGGCTTTTCTGCTGCCAACTTGGGAACCTCTGTTGATGGTCCCACAATGATGTTCCCACTTTGAGAGTCACTTGAAAGGCAAAGGGCAGGTGTCAGCAAGTGGTTGGGATTTGGGGAGGGGTGAAGCAGAGAAGGGCCTCCTTGCAGGGATGTGGGTTGACAGGTTCCCTCACACTCACCACACAACACTTTAGTGATGTGGATACCAGCCATCATAGGTGGTAACACATAATGATGACAGCACTGGGCAGTCCCTCTACCGCTGCCCACTCATAAGGGATATGGCCCACTCATTTGGTCCATGTGGACATGTGAGCATATCCGAGCATAGCCAAACAAATTGTTTCAGTGCTTCAGGGTCAACAACTTTGGTAAGGTATGTCTCAGAACAGAGACCTGTTCCACTGTCATGAGCCAGAAGGCATGGAGATGTGTGGTGGTCAAGCTGCTCCTGACAGTTACTAGGGCTATACTCACATGCTCCACAACCAACCAATGTAGTAGCACCTTTTCAGCCTTGGTCCAATTAGGCTGGCAGTGGCCATTGCCACTGCCATGCTATCCACTCAAAGGAGAATGCAGAAGAGGTGAAAGGCACCATGGGAAGTCAAAGAATCCCTAGTCTCATCCCACATACTCCTGTTCCCATGATGGCCATGAGGCATCCAGATGAGGCTGCAGATACAGGGTAGCCATTCATGGAGACAGGGCAGGTAAAGGCTACCTCTCTTTGCAGACGCTGACCTGACCATCCCAATATATGGCCTCTCCACGACTTATTCCTCTCCTGCCTCTGCTAGGGATATGTCCACCCACCACCCATCAGTGCTGTAAGCCTGAGTGTCACTGTGACAATGAGGAAGGTGCCATGGTCAGTGATACTGGGCACTGATCCATACACTCCAGCTGTCAGAGATCATGTATCTGAATTGCTTCTGCCTGGACAGGGTGACCATCCAAGCTCTGTGTGAGAAACTTGGGCCAGATCTTCAGGGTCAAGTTCTCTGCCTCTGCGCCATCCCTGGAAGAACTGACCTCACCCATATTTCACCCTGTTGGATCTTGACCTGCAACATAACAGGACACATGCAGTGACAACAACTAGCCATTAGTGCCTTGTTGGGCACAGCCATGTCTGTCATGGCCCACCAGAGACTCCCTTTCATGATCCATGGGATAGAACTCTGCAGCAACCCTCCCTCTGGCAGAAGCTGGCACCATCCAAACCATGCTTACCTGTCCCGCATTGAAGTGCTCAGTGGGTGCTAATGATTAATCCACATTGGCAGCTGATGCATAGGGCTCTGCTTTTACAAGAGAGAAGTTTAAGGACTGTGTGACTGCATTCCACCAAGAATGGCGGAGCTCTTCCCTCTGTCCTCCAAAAGCAGCCTGGGACTTTTCAGCTCACTACAGAACCAAAAACACGGGCCACTCCCTGTACACAAAAGGCCCTACTCAACTGCAGTGCTGCTGGGCTTGGGCATGAGAAGCAGCTTCCAGCCTTGAATAAGGGGAAGAAGGTTTGGTGAGCAGGCTACCCTATCACAGTCCTGCCTCTGCAGGAGGCGTACCTGTCTTGGTTCTGAAATATGATAGGTCAGCCACATAGTGTGAACTTTGGGTGTTGGCATAAAGGGCTCACCCAGTAGCATTAGGTACCATCTCTGTACTTTTTCCATCACCAAAGTGACTTGCCGCTGGCTCTTAGGCTATACTGCAAAGAGGTCTTATATATGGTCCTGTGCCACAAATGTTGCCTTGTGCATTATGGGACATCTTAGCTGAGGGTTTTGTTGGGTTGGAGGGTTGCAGTTGGGTACTGGGTGGGGCTTGGTCACTGCAGAGGAGACAGATGATTGATTGTAATCATAGTTGTCATCCTGAGCTCTTTCAGCCCTCATGGGCATGGACACAGCCATGAGGGGCAGTTGCTTTTTCCTCTCAGTTGGCACCTATGGGCTCCACCATGTTTTTTGCCACCACAACTTTGAGCCTCTGTCAAGGGGCATTCCCAGGCTGAAAGGGTTTAGGGCGTCAACTAAATCTGGCCATGCCCCCAAAATTGCCCATAATGATGTTAGTGCAGGAGCCTGTGCCTCAGTTGTACGGACAGGCAGCGAATGCTGGCAGAGGCTCATGGGAATTGTAGTCCATGGACATCTGGAGGGCCGCAGTTTAACTACCCCTGCCTTAGACTCTCCCATCCAAATACTACCCATGGCCATACCTCCTAGCTTCCGGCTAGCCTTTCATCCAACACAAACTGTAGATGCCAAACCTGATCCAAAAACCTGCTTCTATTCATCCTAATTATTCCACTTATCAACTGCCATCTGTAACTGAAACACAGTTCATATGAAACATTCTTCATCAGCACTGAATAAATTGCAGTCATTTCATATTTCTCTTCTTATAAATCAAAGCCTAAAATAGTTAATTTAATATTTAACTAATTTAAAGTTTATTAGTGTTAACATATTCCTTTAATTGAAAGTACTGAAAACATTTATTGATAATACTCTTTTACCTCATTCGGAAGGGAAAAGACAATTACCATCTTTTAATGTATCTATCAGGCACGCCCACCTTTTGTTGGCAGAAGGATGGATAGAGAAACACACAAAGTAGCATGGAAATGCTTTCAAAGTAAATATAGTTTCTAGACTTACTTTTATTGCACTTCGTGGTTGGAGATCAGCTGATGTGCTGCAATTTGCATTGGTGCCAAATACCCAAATACCAGTAGAATAATTGTCTGTGTTCTCTGAATCTAGAAAAAATTAATTTTATTTATTTTATTTATTGTATTTCTATACCTCCCTCCCCGAAGGTTCACTATTAAATCCTTTCATTAAATCCTTAAAAAGTACTGGGCAGCCTAAATAAAGCTTTCACAGAGACTCTTTAGGATAAGATACTTTGGTTCTTCTTGAAATGAGAATCCCCAATTTATAGCAGAATGTCTGTTCTGGAGGCAATCAGGGAGGAGGTGCACTCAAAGGAGCAGGAAGTCTCCAGTGGAGCCAATCAAGACACAAGAGGAGGCCATCTGAAAAATATCAGGAAGTTCCTAATATAACTATGCTAAATATACTTCAAGCAAATTATTTGTTTAGCACCATGATGTTCAGAAAAAATTACAAAACGTTTTTTTTTTAAAGGCTAATTGATATAACTGTTGTACCAGCAGGAGAATTTGCTCCATGCCATCAGGTCACCAGTTGCATTGAGCTCCTGCCAAGTTCATGAATCAGCTTTTCAGTTGCAACCATGAAATTTAAATTATTATGGTATGCAAAAAGCTTAATGTGGCATATGATACTGGATTACGAATTGCAAGTAGTCAAGATGTGGAGCAAGTGGCTGCAACAAGCCTGATTGGATATGTGGTTAGAATGGACGTGAGTAACATATGGACAGATTGTTCCCAGAGAACCAAAGTACTTACTTAGAGAAATAAGTCAAGGAATGGTTGTTGGAAAAGTAATAACACTGAATCACATTTAAAGTTGCCAACATGCAGGAAGGTCCTCATAACAGCGGTGTCTTGAACATACAGGATCTTCCTCTTCTGTAAATCTGAATCTACAGTCTATGGCAGGAGTGGGCTAATTGTGGCCCTTCATGGACTACAATTCCCATGAGCCCCTTTCAGGGACTATGCCTTTCAGGGGCTCATGGGAATTGCAGTCCATGGACAGCTGGAGGGCCACAATTTGCCCACCCCTGTTCTCTGAGATACTTTAAGGATAAATTTAGACTGTGAAACTTAAGAATTACAATGAAATATAAAATTTATGAAAGGAGCAAGCTATTGAAGAAAGTGGTATACGTTGAAAACAAGAGTGAATTATGACTTCGTTTTAGCTGGTATAAACTAGAAAATTTATTAAAGAAGATTTATTGTGCTGCCATTTCATGGTTCCTTTTCTTCAATTTGTTAACATGCAGGAAGAGCCAGGAGATCTACCAAAATTACAAATGGTCTCCAGATCACAGAGATCAATTCCTGTGGAGAAACTGTCCACAATGGAGGGCGAAATGGATGGTATTATATCCACTGAAGTTCCTGGTGTCTTCAAACCCTGAGTTCCTGGGCTCTACTCACAATTCCCCAGGGATTTTCCAACCTGGAGCTGGCAACCCTAAAGTACAAATACGGTATTTAGAGGGTTAATTCAGTTGTAAAGTTCTCCAGTACACAGGCTAAACTTGCATATCAGAAGGGAGTTATGTTACCTAGCAACTAATTAGGCATCGAAGTTTCTCTTCTAGTTTATGTTTTGCTTACTTATCTTGCTAGACACCAGGACAGAGCTATGCATTGTTCCCTCTCCAAATGTTGCTCTATGTAGTTATCTATCTTAAGTGTTTAGAAGTAAGTCTTTTATTTATTGGGAAAAGTCTTCAATTCAGACTTAGTAATTTCTGAACTGCAACACAAATAAAATATCTTCAGAAATTTAGATATTGTCTCATTCCTGAACTTTTAAAAAGTATCCTGATCTTACATAGTGAATATGAAAGCCTTTACATCAAAGATCTTTTCTGCATGAGGCACTCATCTGGCAGTGGGTCTACCCCTGCTTCCAGATGACATCAATGCAAGCCCAGTCTTGGCCTAGCCCTGGCCCATATCAGGCCCTTGTTTGCCCCATGGCAAAGGAATGCAGACTCTTCCAGTGTTTCCTTCCCTGCTGTGGATGCCATCAGAGTCCAAATCAGGCCAGGCTTGTGTGGAAGAGTCAGACCTTCCAGGCCTAGCTCCTCTGCATCCTCCTACAGCATCCTGGAAGATACAAAAAAAAATGCCCCAGTTGGCTACATGGCATTTCTCAGCAGTGCGGAGCCGACTGGAGCATTTTAAAATTTTCATGAAGGTGGTATTGCATTGCCTCTCATTTGGAAGCAGTAATCAGGGGCAGACCAGGTCAAGCAGGGAAAATCTTCCCCCATCTGGACCCAGGAAGTGGTTGGGCTAATTGCCTCATCACAGGAATTGGTGTCAGCCCAGCATAGCTGCCACCATTCAGAATGAGTCTTAGAGACATTGCTGGTGGAAACAGGAAACAATTGAGGGGACTTCTTACAATAGAGATCCCCACTCATTTTAAGCCTGCAGATGTATCTGGAATTCTGAAATAGGGTGGTAGGCACCATCACAAAATGGCCACCACAAGTTGTGGAGCCAATCACAATATGATATGCACAGACTTTTGTTCTTATGTTTCAGGTTAATGAGAGGCTGGTATACTCTTCAAGAGCTCCTTATCTTGAAACACCAGTACTTACATTGAGTTTTTCACTGACTCTAAAGGCAGTTTCTAACTACATCAGATGAGGAATCTTTGCACTCTTCAGAGCTATCATCCTGTTTAGACTCTATCCCCTTTCCTAGGTTTGAATGGGAGGCTGTTTCTAACTACCCACACATCCTTGCTACCCTTCCCCAGTTCTCCTATTTGTGTTAGACTGCTCTCAGTCATGGCTGAATTACAAAACTCTAAGTACTCAACTCTTTTCAGCTAGGGCTGAAATCAGACTGAATTCTCCCCAGTATCCAATTTAGAAGTTTTTCTTTGCTCGGCTGATGCTAACTAGTTCCTTGGAACAGTCAGTCACTCAAGGGTCTCTCTTTCTGTGAAGAATTGGCCCTTCACAGTCTGCAATTGTTTGTACAACAGCTCTAAGCATTTAAAAAGTGCAGTATATCACAGGTGTATATAGCTTGCCATCTCTTTCTATTTTTTTTTCCATAACCCGTCACTGTTTGGGGGGCTGCATAAAAATGATGAGAGAAATGTTCAACAAATAAAGGGTCTTTTTTTAAGAATAAAGCCAAATTTTTCCTCTATAATTTTATAAACTGGCAGAACACACAAACAATTACTGTTTTTTAAAACATCTTTCCAGGGGTGTGCACTGAGCATTGTAGCCTAAGATTTCAGTTTTGAGTAAATCCATGTTAAAACAAGTCATAGAATACCCAATGTGCAGAAAAGCCCAAAGAGCTGGAAGGGACCATACAGGCCAACTAGTCCAACCCCCTGCTCAATGCAGGACCAGCCCAAAGTCACCTTGAAAATATTATGTCTCCAATATACCATACCATTTAGAAGCAAGCAAAACACTTTATTGCATATTTGTTTTTAGCAAACAATTTTAACAGCTTTAGAAGATGCTGATATTTAAGGAACAATTGGTGAATACAAAATTAGAATAATAGATTCATAGAGTTTGAAGGGGCCATACAGGCCATCTAGTCCAACCCCCTGCTCAATGCAGGATCAGCCCAAAGCATCCTAAAGCATCCATGAAAAATGTGTATCCAACCTTTGCTTGAAGACTGCCAGTGAGGGAGAACTCACTACCTCCTTAGGCAGCCTATTCCACTGCTGAACTAATCTGACTGTAAAATTTTTTTCCCTGATATCTAGCCTATATCGTTGTACTTGTAGTTTAAACCCATTACTGCGTGTCCTTTCCTCTGCAGCCAACGGGAACAGCATCCTGCCCTCCTCCAAGTGACAACCTTTCAAATACTTAAAGAGGGCTATCATGTCCCCTCTCAACTTCCTTTTCTCCAGGCTGAACATTGCCAAGTCCCTCAACCTATCTTCATAGGGCTCGGTCCCTTTGCCCCAGATCATCCTCGTCGCTCTCCTCTGTACCCTTTCAATTATATCGACGTCCTTCTTGAAGTGAGGCCTCCAGAACTGCACACAGTACTCCAGGTGTGGTCTGACCAGTGCCGTATACAATGAGACTATGACATCTTGTGATTTTGATGTGATGCCCCTGTTGATACAGCCCAAAATAGCATTTGCCTTTTTTACCACTGCATCACACTGCCTGCTCATGTTTAGCTTACAATCCACGAGTACCCCAAGGTCTCGTTCACACACAGTGTTACCTAGAAGCGTATTCCCCATCCAATAGGCATGCTTTTTATTTTTCTGACCCAGATGCAGAACTTTACACTTATCTTTATTAAATTGCATCTTGTTCTCATTTGCCCATTTTTCCATTGTGTTCAGATCTCATTGAACTCTGTCCCCATCTTCCAGAGTATTTGCCAGTCCTCCCAATTTGGTGTCATCTGCAAACTTGATGAGTAGTCCCTCCACCCCCTCATCTAGATCATTAATAAATATGTTAAAAAGTACCGGACCGAGCCCTGAGTTCCCCCTCACTGTTTCCCCTCACTGGCCAAGCACCGAGCCCCTACTCACCTCCCTCCAGTCTGATGAAACACCATTGACAACAACTCTTTGAGTGTGGTTCTCTAACTAATTCCCTATCCACCTAACTATCTGAAAATCCAGATTGAATGATTCAAAAATCCAAAATTGAATGATTCAATCTGTAACTGTGTCACAGCAGACATTAGGGAGGGGGGAATCCATGGCTGATGTATCTGGTCAGAATTCCACTGATGCTAAAGAATTATTTCCTTTCAGTTCCTCTAGAGAATATGACCTTATTAGGTGGGGTCATTAGTTGGAACATGAAGTCAAGTAATTAGATCTTGACAGTGAAAATGTACGGCCTTGCAGTTTCTTGCCAGCTTAGAGGCATGCTTCCATACTACAACCTGAGTTAGAAGTCTGGAAAGGAGCAACTAAGAAATGTATTTTAGGAGTACATGAGGGCTGCACAAGGTCCTGGATCTGATCCCTGGTATCTGTTGTTCAGACAGTAGGTCTGAGTTTGTTTAAAATAACAAGGACAATATCTGACATCCAAGTGATAACCTATAGGAAATTTGTCATTGTTAAGCAGCCTTTAGTGTATAATAGACATAAAATCTGTATGTGGTCATCTTGTCAATTAAATCAAAATAATCCTTGCAATACTATTCTTAATGTTACACAAGCAGTTCTCTCTGATTTCATTGACAAAAAAGGACCTGGACCAAACTGGGTCCACTGTTCAATAGGTTTATTTTGGTTTATGCTGATATTCCTAATTAACTGTGATAATATAGAACTGTATTGAATTACTTCAAATATTTTAATCCTTGATTTTTCCTGATCTTTCCCCTCTATGTTGAATAAAATATTTAGTTAATTCTGAATTTTAAAATGTCTGAAGCACCATTTTTAGTGGTTTAAGTTAAAGGGCAATTCCAATCCTTCCCTCAGGTTCCTGGACTGAGCCAGCAGTAAAACAGCAGACTGAGACTGAGTGGGACAGCCAAAATTGTCCCAGAAAAAAGAAAACAAACCACTAGGGCTGCTCAGTCAGAAAGTGAAACACAGGGAAAATTTTGCCTCTGAGAGATGGAAGTAGATTGGGCCACCATAGCATGCAAGCCTGGTTTACATTGTCTACACTGGCTACAAGATAACTAAACCGGTCCAACTGTTAACTGACACATAACAGATATTCATTGTCTCCCTCTGCTCTCTTTCCAGGACAGGAACCTCTTTTTAAAAATGGAGAACCACCTGGATCAATAAATAGGCGGACACGCACCTCTGCTGTGATTGTCTGTTCCTCTATGAATATGTGGATAGGCATTTAAATGAATAAGTCTATTTAAAAAATTCAGTGGTCACCGGAAGTTCATATGTCAATCAGCCATGCCGGGAGGGGACTGGTTGGTGACAGTGGTAGGCAGGCCAAAGTGAAACAAGACTTAATCACCTTGCTCTTTCTTCTCACATTTCCCGCAGCGAGTGAGGAGTGCAAGACACGCAAAAAGCATCCAGAAACATTCGAGACAGCTCGATGGTGAGTCGCAATTATTTCTTCCACTTTGCCATAGAGCATGCTTTGCGTGATAATGCCCAATGTGCAGAAAAGCCCAAAGAGTTGGAAGGAGCTCTACAGGGCATCTAATCCAACTCCCTGCTCAATGCAGGATCAGCCTAAAGCATCCAGGATAAGTATCTGTCCAGCCGCTGCTTGAAGACTGCCAGTGAGGGGGAGCTCACCAACTCCTTATGCAGTCAATTCCATGGCTGAACTACTCTGCCCATGATATCTAGCTGATATAGTTTTTCCTGATATCTGATATCTAGCTGATATAGTTTTCCATGTAGTTTAAACCCATTACTGCGGGTCCTATCCTCTGCTGCCAACAGGGACCTTTCCCTGCTCTCTAAGTGACAACCTTTCAAATAAAGAGAACAATCATGTCCCCTCTCAACCTCTTCTTTTCCAGGCAGAACATTCCCAAGTCTCTCAGCCTTTCCTCCTAGGGCTTGGTTCCCAGACCTCGGATCATTCTCGTCACTCTCAATTTTGTCCAAATCCCATTAAAAATGAGGCCTCCAGAACTGCACACAGTACTCCGGGTGGGGTCTGACCAATGTGGTATACAGTGGGACTATAACATCTTGTGATTTTGAGAGATGCCTCTAAACAGTTTACATGTCTGGTTTCAAGGATGCCATCATCACGCATCACAGCTTCAAATAATTCTTTAGAATCCACCTGATGAAAAGATTTTTGATGCTTTGGGAGATAATCTTTTAAAAGGAAAAACTGGGATGTTAAAACAGCCCTAGAGTAAGCTGTGCCAAGTGGTTTATGCAGTGCTGGCACAGCTGCTGGGGCTGCTCAGCTTGGTTCCAGGTGATGATGGCAGTGGGGATAGTCTTCCCCATTTGGCCATCTGGCTCTGCTTTCTTCTGGTTTCTAGTGACCCTGCAGGGCAGTGGCTTGCCAGAATCTTTCGCAGTACATTAAAGAGGGTCTGTCCACCACCCCTGGAAAAGTGAAGTATGTGAGTTGGCTTGTTACTCTATAAAGAAATGGGGACTCAGTTAAATACTTATTACTGTATGCAACAGGATCCTGTAGACCTCATGTTGGTGATGGCAGCTGCTCTTCTTATTGCTGAATCAGAATGAGGAAAGGCAACAGTGCTTTTAAAGTATAGTCTGGCAGACATTGTAGTGTGTCATCAGGGACTTTCCAAGGGAATAAGTGTTCCAGCCTCCCATTAAAAATGTTCTATTCATTTCTGTGAAATCTCCATCTGGGTAAATAGGACAAGGCTTGAAATTATTAGCTGGCAGACTAAATATAATTCAAACCAGGATACTCCTGTCCTGTCAATAAGATCAAAAAGGGTTTAGGCAGTCCCCCTTGCATATTTTTAATTTTCAGAATATCTGTCTGCTTTGTGATGCCTACACCCTATGCCAGTCTCCCATCAAGCATCAATTTTCATAATGTGTCTACTAATTTGTCCATAAATTGTATTTTAAAAATTGATTTATTCTCATTTGTAGCAAAATTTTGTGGAAAAGGGCGTGTTTTTAGGGGTCTTTCCTCAAAAATTTGTGATATGGATATAGATAACCTTTAATGGCTTAAAAATTCAAATATAGATAATCACAACATAGATGGACATAGGTGATATACACTGAAACCCAATGTGCAGCCTGTCTAAAATGTTTGTGTGTGAAAAGAAACCCCTATATTTTCTCTTTTAGAGAGCATAAAATACTTCTTAAGGCAGTTTTTCACCCTTAAAGGTATAGCATTAAAGGTTTGAAGACTATTTCTATTTTTGCAATGAAATAAAAAAGGAAAATGTTGAGGAGCAAAATATAGGATATTACATTATTAAAGAGTTCAGTGTTTTCTGAATATTATTATTATTATTATTATTATTATTATTATTATTATTATTATTATTATTATTATATTTATACCCCGCCTCCCCCGAAGGCTTGAGGCGGCTTACATAACCCCGTCCCCTAAAACCATAAAATGACAATAAAATCCGTTAATTTACAGTAATGGCAACAGCGATGGCGTAATCTACTCATTTGCTCTCCGCATCCTCAACTACAGAAGGGGGGTGACGCTCTCTACCGCCAGTTTGTGAGGGGAGGGCTGACCAATATCCCGGACCTGCTCTTGTGTGACTGCCTCTGTACCCAACTCCTTGCCCATGCCAGGTGACAATAGAAATAACTGCTCAAATGTAATGAAAGCAGACATTTCCATGTATTTATGAAGGTTTTCCTTTTGACGTTCTGTCTGCATGAGTATGCAATCCACCTATTTTCTTTAAAGCCTGAGTCATCTACTTTGAAGATTTTCTCTTGATAGAAGCAAAGGTCTGGGACCCATACTAGGAATTTCAATTTTGTTTCTTTGTAGGATACTAACATTCTGTAGGATACTAACATGCTTCCCAGTTGCCAGGCTCCTCGTGGTGATTTCCTATTGCTATGGCCTAGGCTCTCGTACTGGGGGAACCCATCCTTTCCCCAGAGTCCAAGATTCACTAAGATAATCACTGTCCAGTAGAACACTGGGGACATTGTCTAGGTGCCAATTAACCCAGTCATCTCAATTAAACAGTTACATCTGAAGCATGGGTCTGAAGGAAGACATTATTTCCCCATATCTGATGGGCTCATTATGAACTATGTGCTTAAGCATAAGCCCATAGTTTGCACACATTCAAAATGCTGAACTCTCCAGCTCTGCCCTCAGAATTTGAAGGGATCTTGAATTCAGCTAGTCCAACCTACTGTCCTAAAACAGAATAACCAATATTATTCAAGTTTGGTCCTAATGGACACCATGAATTACTGGCCTCCCTATTTTTACTGGCATTTTAAAAGTTATTTAAAATTATTGCCTTTTGACCTTATTTTCTGTCACTACATAGTTCTATAGCTTACCACCTATGTTTGTGATCATTCTGGCATATCTTGCCTTCGCTAAGTACTTGTCTGAATGTAGAGCAGTTTCTCAGTGGAACAGCCTTCCTTGGGAGGCGGTGGGTTCTCCATCTTTAGACATTTTTAAACAGAGGCTGGAGAGCCATCTGATGGAGAGGCTAATTCTGTGAAGGTGGCAGATTACAGTGAATGAGCAAGCGGGTGGAAGGTTACAGTGGATGAGCAATGGGGTTGTGAGTGTCCTGTATTGTGGACTAGATGAACCATGATGTCCCTTCGAACTCAGTTATTCTATGATTCTATTCTATGTAGGCTCGAATACTAAATGGGTATTGTAGGATCACCCCTATCTGATTTGTTTGGTTGATTTTTCTGGGAGCAATAGATTGTACTTAATGGTATAAAACAGCGGTCCCCAACCTTTTCCTGGTTGAGGACCGCTCCCGGAGGTGGGGGAGAACCGGCGGCCCGCCGGCAGGGCACAAACTCGCATGCATGGCAGCACCGTGCAAACATGCATGTATGAAGCTGCAGCGCATGTACATTTGTGCCCACCGGCAGGGTGCTAATGCACATGCGTGGCAGCACTGTGCAAACGTGCATGCACAGAGCTGCCGTGCATGCGCGTTTGCGCCCCACTGGCATTCTGGCGGCCGTGCCTGCCTCTTCCCCCCTTGCAGTGAGAAGCTAGCTGGTCTGTGAGCAAAGCGGCTGCTTTGCTTGCGGCTTGGCGAGCTTCTCACTGAGGAGGCAGGGAAGAGGCAGGTGCGGCCGGCGGTGGCCTGGTAACGGGCCGCAGACCGGGGGTTGACGACCTCCGGTATAAAACAAAGTGGGTGGACTCTGTCCATAGTATGATTGGAAGGTACACAACACAGAGGGCAGTCCTAACTACACTTATTTTGAATTCAGTGTGTTTTACTTCTGAGTACAAAGGCTCAAGAAAATCAGATCTGGGCTTGTGCAGATCCTGGATGGACAGACTCCCTGAGAATCCTTCATAATGGCAGAGAGGTGAAATACAAATGCAATTAAAAATAAATACCAGCCGAAGTGGGAAGAAAATCTGTTGGAATTCACATTGAAGTAGCAAAGTGGCTATTACTGAGCTACGAGTAAATAATAGCTGGCCTCACAATTGTTTCTTGGTCCTTGGGTAATGTTGTTCTGTCTTTAGAACTGATAATTGACTCTCCAACTGCACGGTGTAACAAGCTACTTTTCCAAAGCATAGCAATGAAAAAACTATCAAGGTCTTAGATCAGTACCTTGAATGCCGTAACTTCAAAGCAAACCAAATTTTGGAGGCTTCACCAAACAGAATGCCTTGCTCCAGAAAGAGCCACAGCATGACAATATCAATAATATTTTAATTGATCCCCTATATATTCTACCCATTTTAGTATGCACCCCATAGAGTATTCACAATTATCCTTACTACAGCCTAGTATATTATTTCCATTTACCCAATGGAATTGATTAATTAAAGTTTATACCATCCTTTGATACTCACTTATTAACCCACATATGTATGGTTGAGCCAGTTCATTACACCCTTTTGCTTTTTTCCTGCTTCAAAACACATAGTCACACTTCTCTTTCTCACCTGCTGGACTTTCTGAAAAGTGATTCCCAATGTTAGATGATGCCATAGACATCCTCTTTCACCAACAGACTAATACCAGGGTTTGAATTACTATTAAAGAGTGAAAATAATCAGTAGTTCCACAAACCACAAGCAACAACACAGGCACAATTGTCCTTAATCAGCAAGGACCATTTGTAGAATAAGTGCTGTGACTCAGAATCTATCTCTTTCTGTCTCTCTGCACACTGCTTCTTTGCTGAATCTAGGGGAAGGCAGGTGGTGTGGGAAGTACATTGCTTAGAATTTTTTTTTAAGTCGACATCACTGAAGTCATGTGATTGTCAAGAACCAATTGAGACCAACTGTGAAAAGGGGAACAGTTAAGTTTGTAATATTGGTTGTGTGAAACACTTTTTTGGGCCTCATAAACAACCACAGAACCACAAGTTGGGTACAGAGGCAGTCACACAAGAGCAGGTCCGGGATATTGGTCAGCAGGCAGGGCGAATCATTTTGACTGCAAACCACAAGAGTTTCGTAGAGTGGTAAGCATCATCAAACCACAAGTGATCCGCTATTTCTTTCTGTGTGTCTGTCTCTCGCGCGCTCTCTCTCTTGGTACAAAACAGTTGCAGTCTTTGAGAGAAAAGAACCTTATTATCAAGTTTATTTTGCTGAACAGAAAAAAAAAACATGCAAAGTGCAATGGCAAAGAAGAGGTTTATTACAATGACCGCTCTTGATTTTTCACTTCCCAAGGTAAAAGAAATCATAGATCATCCCTTTTAAAAAGTTTTTAAAGAGGAAACCATGGCTTCAAACAGTACATTTGAGTCATTTCCTTCTTACCAGCAGTGCTTCGTGAGAGGTAAGTGCCACTTGAACTTTTAAATATACTTTTGACTCATCCATGTTTAAGAAAATGCATGTTTGCTCTTTCCAAGAAGCTCTTAATAGCACATGTTTTTCCCCCTATAATTATTTTCTCAGATCCTAACAGACTGTGAATGGATGACATTAATAGCTTGGTCCTGTAGGGGTAATTGCACTCAGAATTCATTTTCTGCTCAAGTCACCCATACATGCTTGTCAGTTTCTGCTTTTTAAAACATAATTGTTAAAAATATTCTAAGTTGCATACAACAGCAGAGGTACAAATTACTGAATGAATGTTCAGCTGTGCTGGCAGAGAAATTGGTTTGGAGTTGCATCTCTCTGAGGCTTGAATCACAAACTGCTGTGTCAAGCCAGTGGGACAGGCTACATTCCCATTCACCTTTAACACCAGTCATGAAAGATGTAGTATGCTTATTTTCCTGGGAGTAGGACCCATCAAAATCCCTGGGGCTTCCTTCTAGATAAACGTGCATCCTATTAAGCCACTGTGAGATTCACTTACTTCCAAGAAAGCTGCAAGTGAAGAGAAAGAGGCCAACTGGATGGATTTCTTGCTGTGGATTCTGTTTTGTACTCCCATCTGCAACACTCATATTGAGAAATGTAGCTCTTAACGGGGGGAGGGGTTAAACCCGCAAGAAGAAGGTGGCTTTATTAAAATATGACTGTGTCTTAACTCTGCTCTGTCATCCCAGCAGCTATTGGAGTAAATGTTTTAGTCACGAGGCAGGCTTATTAGCAAGTGTCAAATAATGTAAGAAATACACGGGGTGGGGGGGGGGAATAGGAAGCTGTATACTTCATACTTCATAAGTAAGGTGACCAGATTGTCCCACTTTTGGAGGGACATCTGGGGGCACCTGGCAAATTGTACTTATGTTGAAATTAAACATATATATATTACAATACTATTTTTGCATTCTATGCATTCTATGAAACTTTGTTGCTCAAATTTTTAATCAAGACCACTCCCCCCCTCCCCCCCCGGTCAATGCTGTCCCGCTTTACCAATGTTAAAATCTGGTCACCTTCCATAAAAGATAAGAAAGTAAAAGAATTATTCTGTAAAAATATGCCAAATATAAGCATGGACATGCTATTTCTTACAAAGAATGCAAAATTTCATGCTGGCTCTGCTAGGACAGGGCAGTGGGGTGGGGAGAGAAATATTTACCATCTTTGTGCTCTGCTGTCTCAGAGGTGTCATATGAGCCAAGCAATGGGATTAAGCAAGCAATGGGATTAGGAAGGGTTTCTCACTTTGCCTCGAACAAGACACGAGAATGCGTTGCTTCCTACCAGGCTGCAAACAGGGGACATGTACAGCAGACAAAGGTGACCAGAGCTTTGCTGTCTTTCTGAAAGCCTGAAGTAACGTTTTGCTGGCAATGGAGGACATTTGAACTGAGTTTAGTCATTAGGATTTGTGTGAGTCACATGCCATTTGTTTTATTATATTTTTTGTTTAACCCTCCCCCCACATACACACACACATTTTAGAAGCAAGACTGATGATCAAGCAAGAAGCCGCTAAGCCTTTCCCGACTCATTTCCTTTATGTTACTAACAAGCAAAGGAAGCAATATTAGTGGCATAACAAGGACCTTCCTGAATGTAGTTAACTTGCTTTTTTTCTCTTGCCCATCAAAATGTTTATTTGCTCTTTTATCTGCAGGACAGGAAGACTTATTGAGGAAATTTTATTCATTTGTAATGCAATAAAGATGACCTCTGTAGCACTGTAGGTCGATGGGGCCGTGTACAGTCTGAGAGCCAGGACTTGAACTCTGACAGAAAAGGGGCTTTAAGTAAGGAGCCAGGTCCAAAAGCAGATTTAGAAAAAGGTTGCATTGCATCAGGACCTTAATTTGCTGCTGGCATAAAACATGATTTTTAATGTAGAAAATTGTCACCTTTCTTCTGAATGTTTCATGATTATCAACACATGCACATAAAATTGTGCAAAATATCACCAAATCATAGGCGCAGTAAGCAAGGGAGCCTCTCCTGTGCAAGAACCATTGAAATGTTGGCAAGGACAATGTTGTATCTCATTCAGCCAGGCTTGATCCTGGTGTACTCTTAGGATCTATATGGAAATATTTGCTCTCATTTTCACACCTTGCCAAGTAAAAGCCAGTCTTCCTTCTTTGTGGCTTCAGATTGCACGCACAAGTGTCATGCTTGCATCATGAACAACCTATATGTATTCTGTGGATACTTTTTCTCCTCTAAACATTTCTGGTACAAAACACATGCTTCTCTGACAACTGCAGAAGTAGGACTCAGGTCCCTGTACATGGAGCTGCAGGACAGTTGGATGTTAGGCAATCTTTTGAATTAGCAGCACGTGGTACATGCAGCAACCACTTGCCAGTTACAACTAGAGATTTTAAGCATGCAAATGGCTGCTTAGATAATAATACTTCATGATGAACCTCAGTTTACTGCAGAATTCCTCACTGTCAGCTTGGTGTAGGGGTTAGGACGGCAGACTTCTAATCTGGCAAGCCGGGTTTGATTCCCCACTCCCCCACATGCAGCCAGCTGGGTGACCTTGGGCTTGCCACAGCACTGATAAAGCTGTTCTGACTGAGCAGTGATATCAGGGCTCTCTCAGCCTCACCCACCTCACAGGATGTCTGTTGTAGGGAGAGGAAAGGGAAGGCAACTGTAAGCCGCTTTAAGATTCCTTCAGGTAGAGAAAAGTGGCATATAAGAACCAACTCTTCTTTTTCAAACCTGCAACCTTTCCCTTCCTCTCATCTTCCAATGATTGTTTTCATTCTTAGGCATACAAAACTGTTTAGGAGAACAGATACACAGCATTGATAGACATGAAGAACTCTATATGAAAAAAAATTATTGTTTAGAATTAGAGGTAACAATCAAAAGGAGAGAAAAACAATATAGTAAGTGTATCCTTATATTAAAGACGTTTTCATTCCAAAATTGGGCCTGCCTTGGTATTTTTCCAGAGGAATGTGAGTCTGAAACTGTTTATGGACTATGACATGCAAGGAAAGTTTAGTTGCAGCAGACAGTGAATAGTATGTAATTAGAGTTTTCACTTACTGCTAGTAGCATATAGGACTTCTATGGGAGCTCTGAAGTTTTTCCCAAAAGTTTCTTTTTTTGTGTGTCTGCTTCTTCCCATCAGTAAACTTCACACAATTTTAAAAGACTTGACAAATACCTAGGCTTTGATGCAAGAAAAATAATCATGCCCTTGGTCAAATTGTTCTCACTCCCATTTCTCAGTAGTGTTTATACAAGCCAGTCATTAGAAATGGCCAAAATGGTTTGGTTATTTTTCCCACCAAAATTTATTACACTTTCCCGCTTAAAATTATGACCTACAGGGGGGGGAAACAAATTGTTTTCTGCCATAGACTTTATGTTATCAGTCCATGCAGTTCCCTGAAACGGAAATCCATAATTCTTTTCTAGTGTGTGAAAATTTGGGTGAGGGAGAAGAGAGGAGTGGGGAAGCAAACATTTTGTCCAACCCTCAGTGAAAACTCACAGGATCACAAAGCCTGTCATATTAACTGAATGTGGTATACCACAAAGGATATGACCCTTTTTCTATCACACCACACCAGGTCCTCCATTAGGTAAAGAAGCAAAGATTTCACTGAAATGTCTTGTGGTCCTACAATATAGAGGATACATACATTTATTTCTGTACCGAGATAATTGTTAAAGTTTCTTCTTTCTGTTTTATTTTCATTGAAAAATATGTTGGTGATGGCAATTTTTGTGAGATAACCCTAAATAATCAGGGGGGAGGGGACTCCCATTAACACAGACAGCTGTACTATGCCAAACATAGGTGAATGACTATGAATGTCCGGAATTTGTAAACATAGCTTAATGTTTGGGTTCCTTCTTTCTATTCCATAGAACGTAGCCATTAGGATCAAAGAAGAAATGGAGCACAAAGTGAAACATTTTTTTTAAATCCATTGTTTTCACTAGGAAAGTTACACTGCTTAGGTCTCTATCTCTCCTCAAAATCAATGAGCTTTAAAATGCTTAATGTTGGCTGGATTGGTTCCAGTTATCTACAATGATTCAGCCTTGATTATATATAACCAGCTTTGGTTCCTTCAGTGCAACATTTCGGCCATCATTTCTCTGTTTTGGGTAACATTTGGTACATGGTCAAGCAAGATTAAAAATTGTGTCTCCAAGTCTAGAGACTCTGTACCTTGTGAATTCAAGGCATGTGTATCTGGGACTGAGTTCCCAAGTAGGGCATACATAGAAATACAGCTAGAATTGACTCCTGGTGACTAGGCAGTTTAAATGTCTGACTGGGTATAAAGCAGAGAACAGCCAGGAACAGAAAGTGGAGCACTTTAAGTTCTCACTAAAGTATCTTCCATCAGGTGCCATACGTACAGTACAGTAAACAGACTCTGTTTTAATAAGTGCCGTGTAAGTGTAAGCCATGTTTTTATTTATGGTCACTACAGGATGAAAAAGGTATTGTAGAATACAGAACTGAAACTAAAAGTAACAAACAACACAAAGTGTAAGGGGAGCCTGCCTGCAGCCCACAGTAATTGGGAGTATTAAATTTAACCCTCTAATGACAACTTCCCTATATCCTTTCTTATGTTCTTTTAAAGTAGCCTACAGTGCAATCCTATAAAGAATTGCATAGTTCCAAACTTATGAACTTCTACGTAATCAGGAAGTTGTAACTTTGCTTAAGAGTGCACTGTTAGTCCCACTGAATACCCATGGGATGTAAGCATGATGTCCAGTAAATAATTAATTTTTGTATTAATTGGATTCTGCTCATTACAGAATTTAAGAATTCCAGTTGAAGAACTTATGGATCAGAATGTTCATTTGTTGCATCTATGTAATCCTCTCCAATGGCGAAACTTTACCTTTAATGCAGTGGTTCTCAACCTTCCTAATGCTGCAACTCTTTAATACAGTTCCTCATGTGATGATCCCCAACCATAAAATTATGCAAGTGTTCTTTCACAGAAATTAAGCTGAAACTGACCAATGGCATGAAGATCCATTGTTCATTATTGTATATAAATTGTTTTTTTCCCCAGGGTTTCTCAGGCCAGTTCTGCCTATTGTTCCACCATGCTGATATAGCTCTTTTCTGTTGCTCCAGACAAATGAACACTGTATCTCGATTACGGTTGGGTGCTTTGGTGCCTGAAGCAGCCGGTCTCGCCTGACACAGCCATCACCGTGCCATGGGGGGGGGGGGTAGGGGAGGCACAGGCGTCGGAGTGCCAGTGGGCGCACACATGCAGGCATGGAACTCCGCGCCTGCATGTGTGCGCCCACTGGCACACTGACGCCCACGCCTCCCCTCCCTCCCAGGGTGTGGCGCTGGCTGCTCCAGGAGAGACTCGCCGCTTCAGGCACCGAAGCACCCAATCGTAATCTTGATCTACCCTGCAAGGCTGTTGTGTGGATGGCACCCCCCAGCCAAGCTGCTTGCCCTTCCACGACCCCTGTGAAAGGGTCATTCGACCCCCAAAGGGATCCCAACACCAAGGTTGAGAACCACTCCTTTAATGCCTCCATATCAAACTATGCATGTAAAAAGGTCCACACAATATGGTATGATTTTGAACTCATTTGTTACAAGGGCTGGATCTATCAAATGTTCTCTGTAGACTCTGTACTCCCCGGTTCCCAGTAAAACATAAAAAAAAAATAAAACTTGCACTTCCAGATTGCTTCGGGATAATGCCGTGACAATAAAACATTTCCTTAGATCCTTTTTCATGATTTTTTGTATAATGGTCTCTCTTTATGTTCGGGCTGGCCATGGAAACTGGACCCCGGTGATTGTGTGTTAACGATAAAGATTTAAAACAAAGAGCATGGACACCAAGCTGCATCACACACACACCCTTCTCCATTCATACTCCACTGTCAGAAAATGCAAACAGGAATGTGTTTTAGCTGCCGGATCCTAATATTACCATGCACACTGAAAAGAACATTTTAAGTGAGAGCATGTCACTTTGTGGTCCTGTGGCTACACCGACCATACCATTTATTTTAACAACATTTTGATCAGGAAATGGAGAAGGGAGGACAGGTGTGAAGGTGGGCAAAATGCTAACAAGACTGTCATGCATTTCTCTCTCAAGACAGGCTTGTCCCTGTTTGTGCCCTGATTTGCAGCATGACAAGAAGAGGAAATTGCGATTTGGCCATTTCCTCATCATGGAGCAAACTGGACAAAAACTTGCACCACCCACTGGTGAGCTCCAGGTTGCTGCCAATGATGTGGAAGCAGCACTAAAACCTGTGAGCAATGAGAAGCTGTCCAGGGGCAAATTCCTCATGCAGTATTGGTCAGGCTTTTCTTCTTAAGGTATTGATTTTCAGTTCTGGAGACTTTCTTTTTTGTCTGATTGGAGCTGTTTGCTCTCTGCTTGGGACATTGCCATCCTGAGTAATTTGATGTCCTTTGTAGACTCAAACCTATGAGTCTGTATTGTTTCCAAAACATTAAATACTAGTGCACATCCCAGGACAAAGGTTCCCACTGCGTACTCCTCTGCCATTTCCTTACCTCTGCTGCCCATGGCAGGATTGAGGCAGAACTTTGGACATGGCTTCTCTTTGCATCTACTCCCCCCACTAATAATGGTCATATCACTAACCCTTTATCATAAAATGAGTATGGGTTTCCTTTTGTGTCATTGTCTAAGGTAGCATTATGGCTGCCCTTTTAAAGAAGATGAAAACAATACATCTGCAAAACATTTCTCATATTATTGTTTATATATTTACTTAGCTCAAGCTAAGCATTGACTTAAATAAGGAGAAACATCCTATATCAAAGTGTACAATGTAATCTTTTACAAAGTATACAATGTACAATCTTTTGTTATATATACCCAATCTAATTCATTCCTACAAATATGAGTCACTCAATAGCTTCTCTGGGTATGCAATGTTTGGCCAACTCACAGGAACATTTCTCCTGGACGTTTAGTCGGCAGTGGTGTTAGCTGTCCCACAAACTCCCCAAGGACATGCTATTGAAACACAGCTTAACTATCATTATATACTTGTTGATGATAACTGATTAAAGAATGTTATCTGAACAGAATCATACTTGGACTTTAGGTTTGAAAACCTGCAGGAATGGAAGAATAAAGTTGGCTTCATCCTGAGGTAGAAATCATTAACATTCTTGATAGTCTAGTTTTTCATTAAATGATAGATGTATCACTTTTAATGTCTTCTAATAAGTAGAGTCTACAAAAGTGCTGTCTGAAATGATCATGCTGATATAAGGCATGGCCTCTTTCCTTCCTTTTTTGAGGAAAATGCTTGTTGACTGATGCCATTACAGAAGCAGCCATTCCTCTGGCCCCACCCCTATCTGCTTCTTTCAGGCTTTACTGGAATGGCACAGCAGCATCCACATCACAGCAACTGTGCTGCTGATTACATAGGCATCTTCTCGATGGCAGCCTGATGTCCTGCCATCTGTCTGTCTGTCTGTCTGCCTGCCTGCCTGCCTGCCTGCCTGCCTGCCTGCCTGTCTGTCTGTCTATCTGTCTAACATTCTTTACCACCCACCCTTGCAGTTCAGAGCGGTTCACAGAGAAATGCTACTTTTGCACATTAATGCACCTTGACCTACTCTTTCGAACTACTGTAATGCCCTTTATTGATATGAATATCTAAAACACATTAGTTTATGACCTTAAGCAAGTTGTGATGCACAGGAGTGCCAGTACTTTTACTCTGAAAAATTTAGATGGATGTCATAGCCAGCCTGGAAATCTATGACAGTGCAAAGGACCAATCACATCCCTGTGATAAACTGTCCTCAGTTTTTAACTCTGAGCTTCGAGACTATTGACAATACAATGTACACTGTTGGCACAAGGCATGGTTATTACTATTTTACATTGTAACTATCTGAAATATAATGAAGGGTTACACAGAAAAATGCTAGCTGTACCTTGTGGAACAGCTTTTGAGCTAGAGAAACTCATAAAAGACTTGGCACAGTAGGGGGGGACGACTTGTCCGATGTCTAGCTTGCACAGCCTGCTCTCTGTTTCTTTTCTGTTTTAATGGCCTGGGTAACTATGAAAGACCCATCACAGGAATTACTGGAAGGAACAGAGGTGAAATATTAGAAGGCAAAGAATATGCTCACTTCATATGGCTGACAGACAGTTCAGACGACTCCAGAGAATTATTGCCAATGTTTGAGGTACTAAAACAGTGATGTGTTTTCTTACAGCTTTCAAAGGCCAATGAGTATTGTTAATTCATCTTTACTTTTGCCTTTCTCTCCCCGCCCCCATTTTAATGGACGAAGAAAAAAGTGTCTGCGTCAGATTCAAAGTGGAGAGCTTGTATCTCATTATTACAGCCCATGCTTGCATACACAAGATCCCACCTCAGCCCCTGTGACTCAGGAATGGGAAAGACCTCTTTCCTACATACTGTAGGAACTGAGAAATAATTGAAAGAACTGCTGGGGTGAAGCACTTCCTGCACTAGCTGATTGCCCCATGTAATGCCCCCAGACATCTTTAGACAGAGCCAGGTTGTAAGTCCAGAAGTCAGCCTGGCTTGGAGAATTGCTTTGAAGGCATTTGAAGAAGAGAATTTATGGGCAGAAGAAGGGTTAAATATACCCTCCTCTCCCAATTCTCACCAGCAGTGCCGCACATTTGCTTTCATCAGGAAAAATGACCTTGTTGTTTATTTTAAAAGTCTTATAAATTGCAGTTACTTGCAGAAAAAATGTACACTACAATAGCAATTGGAAGCATATTTTGCTTTCCCCCCCCTACCTGCAGACCAATAGTTAGGCTTTGTTCTGTTCCTGCAGACCAATAGTTAGGCTTTGTTTTCCCTGTTAGGCTTTGTTCTGAGAGATCAAGAAAGTTGTTTCCAAAGCTTTACAGTGCAAGTAGCAAAGCCATGAGGAATTTATGATGATAAATTACAGATAATTAACACAGCATTTACAATTCTTTACAAACTCTTTGCAGTCAAATAATATTGTCTTTTACTGTTTTGTATTTTGTACTGGTTGCTGACCGAAATAAATGTATTTGATCTAGAGGATAAAATGGAAGAAAAAATAGTGTATTGCATGTTCCTTTAAGTAAGGAACACAACCTTAAACTAAACCAGTTCACACCTCTGCAGTGAATGTTTCTACTTGATGTGGTGACGACTTGATATATTTTGCTACCTGAATTTCCAGAGGAATCAATTGCCCCTCTCACTTTGTCTCCATCAAGGAATCAGAGGAAATTGTTCTTCTTCACTCCCCATCTCCTTTCTTAAAAAATAATTTTAAAAAACCCTTGGCAAACTGTATGCACCTTGTTAGTCTTCTTGAACTCTTGTGAGGAAATGGGCAACATTTGGATTTACCTGATAAGAGGCAACACAAAATGGTGGCTGGACTTTCAGGAGGGGAGAAAATCTTACAAGAACTTGTCTTTCACAGCTTGCTGAGCTCTTTTAAGGTGGCTTGGAGGAACAAGCTATATTCTGGCTTCTGGTTGGCAGTGAGGAACAGGCAGAAAATTGCCAGTAGGTGGATGAGAGATTGCCATCCCCAGAATTTTTTAATTGACTTTACTTATAGCCTGCCTTTCTTGCTGAAGCTCCAGGAGGGTTACATAGATGCAAACAAATGACAGCAGACATCCAACAAAATGGACCAGGATTACAAAAATAAGAAACAATGCAAAAAAGTTATTACAAAAGTTGAACCAATATAGTAGCGGCAAGCTAATACATGCAGTAAATAGTGGAAGAGGCTGCAGTCTGGTTCCTTTTATAAAAGGACCCTCCGTTGGTTATACTACAGCATTATTCCCCTTATATAAATCTGCAAAGAATGCCTCAGATGGCTTTATTATGTCTCTGGCCTTGTGTGGATCTTTGTCCCCTGACCCAGCTATTGCTTCAGACTCCACAACCTGCTATTTCCTGGGACCACCAGCTGGCCTTAGTTCATCAGACCTTCTCATTCATCCAATGCAATTGGTGGTGTTTCAGTACCTGGACACCTTCCTTACAGCTGGACTTTATATACTTGCTTTAACTGCCTTCCCGTTGTCGATTATGTTGAAGAGCTTCAATGAGTTCAGTTACCAGGACCGATTCTGCACAGGGGAATAGCCCCTGGACAGCCTCTCATTGTTCACAAGATTTAGTACTGCTTCCACATTAGGTCAACAGCAACCCAGAGCTCTCAAGTGGGTGGGGGCAAGTTTTTATTTTGCCTGCCCTCTCCCCTCCCCTCCACTCTACATTTACTGATTAAAATTTAAAAAATGGCATGATCTGCATAGCCACAGGGCCTCAAAGCAACATGCCCTCACTTCAAATAAAATATTCTCTTCAGTGTGCACAGAAATATTGTGATCGGGCAACTAAAACAAATTC
This sequence comes from Paroedura picta, assembly GCF_049243985.1. Lineage (NCBI taxonomy): Eukaryota > Metazoa > Chordata > Lepidosauria > Squamata > Gekkonidae > Paroedura > Paroedura picta. The sequence continues at coordinate 59,254,065 of NC_135374.1, read as the reverse complement.
CTGTTTTCTGGCAGTGGTGTATGAATGGGGAAAGGGGGGTATGTGATGCAGCAGCCCTCTCCCTTTTACCTTGGCATCCATGCTCTTTGTTTTAAATTTTTATCACAACCATTGGGGTCCAGTTACCATGGCCAGCTATCACAAATCTACCCACACATAAAGAGCGACCATTATACAAAGAATCCTGTAAAGGGATTTAAGGAAATGTTTTATTGTTGTGGCATGATCCGGAAGCAATGCAGAAGTGCAAGTTTAACTGTTTTTGGTGTTTCCCCATAGCAACACAGAAGTTAAAAATAAATAATTTCAGGGGATGGGGAGGAATTTTGAGTCCCCAAAACAACTGCTGTGAAGGAATTGATGGCTTTCATTGATTGACTTCAGGTTGAAACTTCAGGTTGTCCACACTTCCTGCTTCTCCACTGCCTTGGCAGGAGGCAAAAAGCCGCAACAAGATGGTGGGATAATGTGGGAGGGGTCTCCCATAAGGAAGTATGCAAACACGCTGTTTCTTATCATGCATTTGCAATCAGGAGGTGGCGTGCGGAATCGGTCCAGTACTTACCCTGCTGTATTAAGGGATTTACTTAAAATATTATGAGCCAATAGTATACAAAAATTTTGTACTGCTTTATTGTTATGTGGATTGTTATTCAAATCAATGCTGTATATTTCATGTGGGCATTAGAACTAAAAATCATATCTGCAAGTTAGACTTGCCGTTTTTGAAGGCACAAAACACCTGCAGATGCTAAACACATAGTGAGGGGCTTGCATCTTGTTCTTTATTTAGTTTTGCAGTTGTTAGTACTTGAGAATGAAAGTGAAGCTGTGTGAAACTTGGTAGTTTTATTTCTAAGAGATCTGTAAGAGTCTGGTCATGAATTGTGATAGAGATTTTGAATACTTTTCACCTCTAATTCATTCTGACTTTCGAGTTCCATTGGGACTAGAATTCAGAGTAATGCTGATTTATTTCTTTTTCCTGATTTTCCTGATTTCAAGAACTGTGTATGAGTTAAGCTGAAATTCAGATTGGACAAAGTCAGATCTGTAAATTTAGCAAATGTTTTTAACATTGCAGCTGATCTTACTTGTAAAGAACAAACATCCCTTTTAATTAACCAGTTATGATATTTTAAATATGCTTATGTCCACATGGTATAGCAACGTTAGGTTTGCAGAGTGCAGTGTCTGATACTATCCTCCTGTTAAATGAATTGCCCATTCCAAAATTAGCCTTCTCAGCCTAGTTCATGCTTAAATCAATCTTTTGGTTCATAAATGTATTGTACTGGGCCACTGTGAGATACTCAGGTTCGGAGGAGGCACCTCTTCTGAAAATTTCCCTTTTGTCCGGTTTGGTTTAGGGTTCGGGCCATTTAAACCCTCCCCCTTTGAAGCAGAGGGAAGAAAAACAGAGGTTTTAAATGGCTGCCAGCCATATAAAACTTCCATGACACTTTTCTCCATTTGGAAGGACTAGCAGCCATTTCGGTCTCACAGCATTTCTTTTTCCACCTCTTTTGGGAAAAGTGCCCAAGCACTCCCCTATTGCATATGCCCTGCATCCCTTTTCCCTCAATAGCATCCCTTCATTCCACATTCTTTTGCCTCCCTGCCCAGTGTTTTTTTAATATAAGATGCAGTGTTGTAACAAACAAGATTTTTTTTGTCCTTGGAGGATTGGAAAAGGCAGCGGGCTTCTGAAGGACAGGGTGAGGTGGGCATGGAGAGATCTGCATGTGTCTCTCTGAAGGTACACAGGGTGGTTGTCGAATCACATGGGGAGGAGAGGCACAGACTCCCCGGAGGAAAGCAGCAGGCTTCTGAAGAATGAGGGGAGGTGGGTGCAGAGAAATTCACACGCACCTCCCCACCACTGCATAGGGCAGCTGTCAGACTGCACAGAGGAGGGGAAGTACTGAGGTCCTCTTGCTTCCCTTCCCTGATCTGAGCTGCAGCCACCTCATTGTGAGCTTGGATAGGGGAAGCATGGGGACCTCAGTGCTTCCCTTCCCCCATGCAATTTCACAGCCAGCATTAGGGAGGCAAGTCCTCCAGAAGCCCCTGTCCTTCAGAAGCCTGCTACCTTCTCCAATCCTCTCCTCCCCATGAGATTTGACAGCTTAATAAAATACTTCCCCATTTTTCATTTTGCTGCTATTTGTGATTCTAAGGGCAATTAAAAAGTCATTTTCAGGGATTCAGTCTTGTTGGTCCTGGCAATGCTATTATAGAGCCTATGGAATTTTTTGAATTGCCCCCAAAGGAGCCTGTGATACTGTGCTACAAATAGATAAGCTTCATTGATTTCAATATGATTACTATCTATATGTTTACAATCTTTATTGGCTCATGGCTTTTACTTCACACATTTGTGGGGGAGGGGGGCAAACTGCATGAGCTAATTGTATTTGTTAGAGAATCTGCCCCTTGTTCTGTACAGCCTCAACAGATCCCTTTTTCTTTTTTCTCCTCTGTTTGCAAGAGCTTTACATTAACATTCCCTTGTATAAACTGGCAATCACATTTCAGGCTGCCTGCTGACTGGAAGACTCCTTTTTAACACCCCTATTATATTGGCCTCTTGCTCACTGGCTCCTTCTGTTTCCATCACTCTCCAACAAGGGCTCCTTTCTTTCTGGGGGGGCCCACCCTGCACAAAGCTGCTTCTGAGCTCATGTCCACAGAGCCTTTGTGTGTTTTGCTGAGGACTGAACTACAACACTTTGAGATCAAAAGCACTGGTTAAACAGAAGTAGCTGGGGGGGGTTCCCAGACTGTTTCATCTTGTCTTTCAGTTTTCAGAAAAGCCCACTCCCTCCAGAGGAATTAGAAAATATCACAGGCCCACACTACAAACTGTTGTTATGGATCAGGCCTGACAACCTTTTCTGCGTCAGGGTGGATTAGCTAGCATTGTACAACATGCAGTATACAAATTTAGGCACAAGGTTTTCTCTATACAAATCATTGTTAATCTCATGTGTTGCCTGCTCTTGTCAATGTTTGTTATGAGGTAGATCACATTTGCAGTTTTGCTGGATATTTGCTATGATAAGAGGACTTGGCTTGAGTGTCCAAGTTTTAAAGAACTATTCCTTCCCGATGCTGAGCTTTTAGAAATGATTAACATCCCCATATTCACCACCAAATTTTTGTCCTACTTTGTCATCTTTTGAGCAGGTTAGGTGGAAACAGGATCAGGTTTTTGGTCCCAAGTAAAAGCTTTTCCCTGCCTCTGATCTTAGATCCCAAGTCCCACACCAGTGGATAGTGATGTGTGCCACAAATACAATTGTTCCTCTCCCATGTTGCCATTTAAGATTTTGGCAGCTTTATCTTGTGCTTGCCAATACATTTATCAGATTGACTATTTCACGCTTGCCTTGCCAATATTACTTGCCACACTATGTAATTTGTAACTTTTGAAGAGCTGTTTTCCAACACTCCAGGGTCAGCAAGCTACAGCTCCTTTGCAGGATCGATTTACAAAAGCAAGTCACTGGGGCAGACACCAGACTTAGATCCCGAACCCAATGATGTTCCTTTCATTTTGCTGCAGTGTAATTGAATGGTTGCCATTAAATACACCAGGGAAAGTAAAGTCCTGAATCTGGGGACACTATCTGTTAAGGAATAAAAAAACAGACATATGTAATCAAATCTCTGGCTTGTGATCTCATGCAGGAAGGGAGGGCATGTGTGCAATATTTGTTTGTATACATAGCATGTAAAGCAGCACTTATTGTGGTGTCAATCCCACAAATCCAATAATGACATTTTGCTAGACTAGCAGTAAGAGAAAGACACGTGCGATCTGACGTGTGACCATATTCCTCCCTTCCTCTCGGTCTTAATGTTTAAAATGTCAAATGTTAGTGCTGTTGGAAGGCTTCAGTATTTATATATTTACTGGATTTTCTCTCATTTGTGATCCACATTCAGCCTAGGAAAGTGCAAAGCTTTTGTAATCAGGACTGAATAAATGGCTGCGTGTGAGGCAGGGCTGTAGTGCTTCTTTCTGTGAAGTTTTAGGGAAGCAGACACCTTAGATGCAGGCATCCTGTTCACTGAAAAACAACTGTCAGTTAAAGTAGGTTTGTAAGAGCGAGAAAACCACAGCCCTCTGAGCTAAGCTGATAACAGGCCTTGGCAGCTTTTGCAGAAGTTCCGTCCCAACAAAATACTGATGAAAATATGCTTGAGTGTCACTGGTTCTTTCCTGTTTCGTGCTTTTTTAGCACTGCTATTTCATGCTGTTAAGTTCTGCAACATTTTTTCAGTTAACATGCTGTCATGTTAGATCAATCCTATTTGACTTGTCTATATCAGTCGTTAGGAAGCCCTTTCAAACCAAGTAAACTGAAGCAGTATTTTGTGCTGGTTGTGCTTATATTTTAAAATAAGAACCTATTTTTTCCTGCCTGCTGTGCCTCAGAGGCATGAAGCAAAGTTCCAAGCATGGTAGGGAAACAGAGGCCTTGTACTAAGAGCCAGGAGATGCGGGCGTCCTTTTCTAAGGTGGTGCAAATCTCCCACTGAACTTTCTTGCAGATTTGGCATCCTGATCCCCTACCCCATACTCTGTGGAAGAACCCGTCACCCTTAAGGGGCTAAGAAATAATTTTTGAGCAGCATTCTCAGATGGGTTTAATGAGTAGGCAGTTTTCACTGCATAGTAGGAGAATAAGGGGGGAAATAGAATAACTGGTCTGGCATGAATTTATTACTGAGTCCTAATTAGGTACCACAGCAGTAAGTTCAACTTATAACGATAAAGCATGCATTGGTAAATATAGTGAGGAGTTTGAATGGGGAAGCAATATTTTTCTGCATTAATCTCAGAAAGCCTACTATTTGGAATGATAATGTGGCATTATGTTCTGCCATAGAAGTGCCCTTACCTAAACTAATAAATATGGCCCCAAAACTTTGGAACTCCTACCCCAGAGAGATTCTCTTGTCTCCCTCTATGGATGTGGGAGGCTGAGTCAAGAAATGACTGTCAATGAAGGCTAAAGGAAAAGGTACCAAAGCAGTTAAATATCCAGAAGACAGAAGCAATGCAAGTTCAAAAAAATAATGAGACTGTTAAAGACAGTCTATTCCTTGGTTCAACCATCAGCCAAAAGGGAGACTGCAACCAGAAATCCAAAGGAGAATGACTTGGGGGAGCTACCATGAAGGAAGTAGAAAAACATGCTGACATGTAAGAATATCTCACTGAAGACCCAAATCAAGATGTTTTCTTAATATTTCTACAGCAGAGATAACTAAGCAAAGTATCTTCATCTGCAGCAGCAAAATTGGGGAAGTTACTCCACCAGCCAGAAGGTTTTCATGTGGAAAAATGGCTTGGTGGGGGAGGCAGAAGACTTTTTCCTAGCCCATTCTATTGCCCCCCCCCACTCTCTTGTTCAGAAACTGTTATTTGGCTGTAGGATACATTAGGGTTTTTTTTACAAATAGTAACGTTATTTTGGCCTTTTGTCTTGTCTGTTTGAGTAGGCCCCCCCATCCCCTCTAGTGGGCCAGAGAGACCTGGCAACCGTAAATTGCATAAACATTGAACAGAATCAGAATCATACAGAGCTGGAAGAGCCCACAAAGGGTCATCCAGTCCAGCCCTTCACCTTCTTGGGGACTTAAAAACCACACACTCCTGACAGGTGCTCATCCAGTCTCCTCCTAAAAACGTCCAACGAAGGAGGTTCCACCACCCTCTGAGAGAGCATATTCCATCTATGCACAGCCCCCACTGTCAGAAAATGCTTTCTAATAGGGAACATACCAGTCTTCTACCTTGTTATTTATTTGATATTTCAGCTTCAAAAATATTCCCTCTCCATGTGAAAGAGCCTTTCAAAGTATTTGAATTGTTCCAATTTCTATTTCCAGCTTTGACTTTTACCTTGCAGTAGCTAAAGAAATGCCTCATGCTGGTGCTGGTGAGCAGCTTAGAAAGAGAAGTTGCCGAAGCATAGTTGTTTTTCCCCCTCTGTGGGATGGCCAAAACCATGTATACCACTAATGCCGCCACAACCATTCCTTCCTTGCTTCTGATAGGCCAACACGGGGAGGAACAGAGTGCTGTGTGCTGGGCCACAGATATTATGAGCTGACCTCATTTCTGTTTTCTGACAATACTTCAGCCATTAAACGTATCAGATTTAATGCAGAATGTCTCCCTGAATGTTTTTGTACATCCATCAGAACTGTGGAGTTGAAAGAAAAGCCTGCTTTTAAAACAGAACCCACAAAAGCGAAAGGACTCAGAAATCCTAAGTTTTCCAAGCATTAGCCAGAGATGAGACACTGAGAAACAAAGCTGAGTTTTGGAGAAGACCTAGTTCATGCCCATGTACACCCATCCAAACCAGTTTAGTTACATCAGTGGGGCTAAGCATCCAGTATGTTCTGCCTTTATTTCTACTTGTTGGTTTGGTTAAAAGGCTATAATTATTTTGTTGAATCTCTTATAAACATCCGAAAATAATTTACAACATCAGCAAAAAAGATTTTTTGTTTTGCTTGGCCAAACATGCAGTTGAGTGAGTACAAGTTTGTGTTTAGACTCCCACTTTATGAAAGGACCAGTTTAGCAAGCAGGGTTTTCTTTCCATTCATCTAATATGGCCGCCTCCTCTCAGACATATTCATAGAAAGAAATCTGCCCTTTACAGCTATGATGGAGGCTGCAGCTTCCCTGCCCAAATTGTTTTGAAGCAGTACCAAGCACACCATGCTGTCTCTTTTTATAAAGTCCTCAAAGTGATTATCGGTTGCTGTTTGGCTTACCACATTATCTTCTGAAACATTCTTTCCAACCAAGAAGTCCTAAGCTCAAATTTTATTTTAGTCAAAAGGGAAAACTGGGGGGGGAGGGGGTAGAAAAAATTAAACTACAACTTGAACTTGAGAGAAGTTGTTACTTCTCTCTATGATTTTCGGTCTTGCAGCATTTTTTCCTATTATCAAAACAGATACTAGATCAGAATGTTTTTTCAGTTATCAGAATTGAATTACTTGGTATGTTTGCAGAACTTTTTAGAACAAAGAAAAGGCATAGTCCGTACTAGGGAATCCCTTAAAGATATTCTTCAGAGTAAGTCACTTTCAACTTAAACAGATTTCTCAGTGTTCAAGACTGATTAGTATCACAACGTGTTGGTCCTTTTTCTTTGTAGCTGAATCAACTCTATGGTTCTATGATTCTATGAAAAGGATGTGGGGGAGCATCACATTTCATGGCCACGATTCATTCTATGTATGTTGTGTGCCATCAAGTTGCTTTTGACTTATGGCAACTCTATAACTGGTAACCTCCAAAATATCATTTAATTCAACAAGTGGTACTAAATGATGGAATCAGGAGTGGAAAGCTCACCATAGAGATGCCAATTGGCATAGCAGCTGCACTACTAACACAAGTTTAAATAACAGCATGGAAGTTCTCTTTCTATAATTTTGAGATGGCTTTATGCTAATGTGTGCTTTAAGAATCTATAATATTTCTATATTTAACAATAATAAAACCATTTTATTTTGAATGGCATTTGATAGTTCCAAGCCACATCTTCATGTGGTTTGTACATGCTCTAAACTTTTCCTTTGAAAAAAAAATCAATTTTATGGCAACCAATCTTAAGGTAGTCCAGAAATAGAGGACAAAATCAGCCATTTTTTCCTAAAGACAGTTGACAGCTAGAGTTGCCTGCCCTGGGACATAGCTAGAGATTTGGGGTTGGAGCGTAGCAAAGGGCCTTATCAGGGTATAACACCATAGAGCCTACCTTCCAAAGCAGCTGTTTCCCCCCCCCCCAAGGGAACTAATCTCTGCAGTTTTGAGATCAATTGTAATTCCAGGAGACCTTTAGGCCCCACCTGGAGGCTGCCAACCCTATTTTATTTATTTTATTTATTTATTATTTCAATTTATATTCTGCCACTCTTTATGGTGGCAGGTTACATAAAACCAAGTAACCCCCCCCCCCCATAAAACCCCAATAAGAGAATCACAACTCCTAATATCCTAAATACACAAGAGGTGGCATAGCCACCATTCTTTCTCCATTCTACAGTCAATCATCATGGGGTAGAGGTTCATAGAATGGTATCATGTAGGCTGGAGGAAGGGCCCCAGTTGTTCCTGTTCCCAACCTCATCCAAAGACCTGCCAGAAGAGCTTCATTTTGCAGGCCTTGCAGAACTGAGAAATCTCTGTCAGAATCCTCAGCTTTTCCAGGAGCTCATTCCACCAGGTTGGGGCCAGGACAGAAAAAGCCCTGGCATGGATTGAGGCCAGGTGTCCTTCACTGGGACCTATGGCCCCACCCCTTCTCAAACACTGGACATCCTTCAAAGGATTGCAGCTTTTAGAACCCCCTCCATATGACATTGCCTGCATCCCGAGGCTCTTAAGGAGCTGGGTCGAGTTTTGGGCATTTTTAACTTGCCATGAGGGAAATCTGCAAAACTGGATTTACCACCCTCAATCATGTGTCCCATTGGTGAGCAACCAGGGATAAGCCCTTATGGAGGAAAAAGGGCTGGATAATCTCTGCAGCATTGTCCCGCCATTTCATGCCATTTTAAAATGGTGTGGTCCACGTTACACGTGACCACAAACCTACATTAACACAAAATGTCTTTTTGGGCTCCAGGGACCATGTCCAGTCTTCTCATAACAAAGGCAGGCAAAAACAGACCCATTTCTATTTTCCAGAGGTGAGAAATGAGCTGGGAAAGAGAGGGGGGACAGGTGATAAAGAATCCTTCTCCTGATCATACAGGGGTCTCAGCACTATGTTTTTAAGCTAACCATTTATACAAAATGACTTTTTGGGCTCCAGAGACCATGTTCAGCATCTCAGAAATCCACCCAGACGGAACTAAAGTCCAAAAGAACACAAATCCCAAAAAGCATGGTAGGTTGGGAACCACTGGTCTAGATTAACACTAAAAGAAGAAAAATCATTAAGTTAAGCAATTAGACACTGTTAGGATCAAACTCCATAATTGTTTAACAGAATACAATTGTACTAGCTGCTGTTTATTTGAAATATTTCTATGCCACCCCTCCATCCCAATAAACTCCCCAAAGTGATGAACATCAAAGCCATTAAAACAACATTTAAAATACATGTATAAAATATTTAAGCAATGCAATAAATCATATACCCACAAACACACATAACAACACAACCAAGGAGGAGGGTCAATAACAGTTAGTGAGGTTATTCCAATCAAACAAACCTGCTGGCAGAAGACAATGATAAAGGAAGACAGATGAATCTCCCATGGGACAGAGTCCCAAAGCTTCAGCACCATGCGTGAAAAGACCCTTTCTTGGGTTGGCCTCTGTTTGCTCCTGCTCAACTTTGGTTTCATAGGTCATTCTTTGCAAATGATCATGTTCAAAAGATGCTAAAATTGTTTCATGACGTGCTGTAAAAATGTGGTATTTAAGACTAGCTGATTTTAACAGCTGGTGATTTTGTTTGTAAGAAATTTATATGATCTTGCCTAAGTGTAAATAGATCTGACAGAACTATATACATTGTACCTTAATAACCTAAAATATCTCCAGGAGACCATTGGTTTATATAATTGTTTACAAAATATGCTGGGGATGAAGAGAAATAATTACATTTGGAGTTCATGTTAAATAAAGGGGATTATGCCAACAGATCATGTTCACATTAACTGCATACATGAAAACCTCTAATTCAAAGTTTGTTCTTAACCAGCTACCACCTTAATCCGTCAGCACCTGCCAGAGGACATCCAATAACCTGCTCTTTAACTTGGAAGAAAATATACAAAAGAGAGTCTGCAACATTTCTCATATTACAAGCCAGCTGCTAGCCAAAATCCATTCTGTTTCAGGAGTAATTTGTTCTGATCTCTTTTGTGACTACTTAAAATGAATGTTGTCTGTATACAAGCACAGTGGAGACCTTACTAGTTGTTGGCATGCTGAGAATATCTAAATTTTGGTTCACACACATTTGCAAACATGCTTAATTTAAATTGCAACCCCTATGTGAATATTGAAATGGTGGCCTTAGAGACAAATATTCTGCACCATGTCTCAAAGCCAAGGTCTACCTTAGGCTATCTACTAACTTCCACCCAATCATGGGCTACTCTCCTAATCTTAAAAATTATATATATCCCAATGAGGTCACTCAAAGCTTCTGTGAAGCTCCTTAGATTGTGTTTGTCTCAGGGGACCTTCTACTGGCACCAGTACCTGCACTATGGCCTTGTGTGTGGAAAGCTGCATTACTGTTCAGTTCTGAATTTTGCAGTGGAGAGTCTATGTCAAGGGAAGCAATCACTGCAACCATATATGGTTAATATGGAGGTATTTTCATCATCTATGATTAGTGGGTTGTGGCAAGGATGTTCAGCCCCTTGGAGGTACATCTGTTTTATACATATTCCCCTCTTCTGAGTGAGCAAGATCTGCTTTAGACTGAGCTGAGTCTTCAAGGTACCACAAGATTCCAGCTTGATATAGTGGTTAGGAGCATGGATTTCTAATCTGGCAAACTGGGTTTGAATCCCCGCTCCTCCTCCACATGCAAACAGCTGGGTGACCTTGGGCTTGCCACAGCACAGTTAAAGCTGTTCTGACTGAACAGTACTATCAGGGCTCTCTCAGCCTCACCTACCTCTCAGGGTGTCTGTTGTGGGGAGAGGAAAGGGAAGGCGACTGTAAGCTGCTTTGAGACTCCTTCGGGTAGAAAGAAAGTGGCATATAAGAACCAACCACTCTTCTTCTTCAGTTGGGTAGTTGTCACACTGCCTTTCCTCCTTGTGTCCTACTTGAACATTAATTAGGTTTGCAAGTGACTTTTCCTTTGCAGACTTTACTGCTCAGTTAGAAGTACAAAGGCTTCACTGGGTCTAGAGGATTCTGCTGTGTTGTGCTTCTCAAACCGGAGTCATTGTATATAAAGTAGATTTTATGAAATATGAATTTGTGCTTGTTATTGGCCAATTTAAAAAAGCATAATTTTCCATTTACTGCAGTAGATTAGAAATATCAGATTTCTATTTTCTTATTTTTCTGTCTGGAGTCCTCAGAAATCCACAGCTAGTTAAAATCTTCTGTTCATTTTAATATACTTTGGATCAGGTACATATCTTATATCCTTTCAAATTAGGAGAGTTTTTCCTGGTGTATGTAGATAGTCCCACCGGTTTCCCCTTGAAATGTTGATTGTTAAACATGTGCCTCTTCTAGATAATGTCATTATCTCCCAGAGTTTTATTAGCAAATGTATTTGACTTTCAAAGAATAAGCTTCACTACAAAAACAAATTAGATCCCATTTCAACTCACTTGGCATACTTCTGAATATGCAGTCATAGTATTTTCCTTTCCATAGATCATATTACCATTTGATGCTCTCGAAATTCTTTGGGGCAAACAGTAAAACCACTGATAATTACCCATTATTCAAAACCTGCTTTCCTACCAGCAGCCATGCATCTGCTCCTCAATTATAATCTCAGTGACCAGTGGCTCATTTTATTCATGTTTATATGTGATGTCCTAATACAGTGAAATCTCATCTTGCTGTCCAAGCTCACCCAGTTCAAAACCATCAATTATTAAACCATAATCATTGTGGACCTGATGATTTGATTAGCTGTTTGCACTAGCTTGTCATGTGGCATACAGGTTAATTATGCTGTCATTACATGGCCAACAGAAGCAGTCAAGTTAGAATGCTTTCTTACATGGGGCATGCAATACTAGGACAGATTCCGCACAAAGGCATAAAAAGCACTCCACTGCCTGCTTGCAAATGCATGGTTGTAAGCCACACGTTTGCAAACTTCCTGACACATAGGCTTGTTCCTGCTTGCTCCCTTATGACAGTTTATGCACTGGGAACTTCAGTGCCCCAGCTCCCGTGCAGGAGCCCAAATTGGGGGCAGATGAGGTGCACCAGGCCAAATGCTCCCCCATGTGGGTGCAGGAAGAGGTGGGGCAACCTGCCATGACTAAAACTCCAGCCTGCAGTCCAGCATGAAACCTCCAGTGCGTAAACGGTCTATGTGAAGCACTATAAGAAGTGGCAAATCCAGATTTTGCGATTTCCCTCATCTCAAGGCAAATCTTGCCAAAACTCATTCCAGCCCCCCCCCCCCCAGCCTTGGGTTGCTGCTGATGTCATGTGGAAGCAGCACTAAAACCCATCAACAATGAGAAGCTGTCCAGGGGCAGATTGCTCATGCAGGATATGTCTAGAAGTCAGACATAACATGGAAGACTGAGACCAGAGATAAGATTCAAGCTGGATTCTGTCATCTCCTAGTTTCACCTGAAGAGCCTCTTGTGGCGCAGAGTGGTAAGGCAGCCGTCTGAAAGCTTTGCCCATGAGGCTGGGAGTTCAATCCCAGCAGCCGGCTCAAGGTCGACTCAGCCTTCCATCCTTCCGAGGTCGGTAAAATGAGTACCCAGCTTGCTGGGGGGTAAACGGTCATGACTGGGGAAGGCACTGGCAAACCACCCCGTATTGAGTCTGCCATGAAAACGCTAGAGGGCGTCACCCCAAGGGTCAGACATGACTCGGTGCTTGCACAGGGGATACCTTTACCTTTACCTTTACCTAGTTTCACCTGCTTTGTTGGCAAAGATTGCCTCCCTGACTGCATAATCAGGCACTGGTGGAGGAAACTGAAGTCCAAGGAGGATAATTCCAGATGCACATCACATGAATTTGCCATCCTTTAATCAAGAACTGTCTTATTTGCCAAATTGATGGATCAGTGGCTATGAATAATTGGGTTCATTTTAAGATTGGGACTGAGTATTCTGTAACACAGAGGTCCTCAGATCATTATATACTGTAACTGCACCTGGAGTTTTCAGTTAGAGCGTGAAATATAACAGCCTAAAGGCAGTGTTCTGTTGCCCAATTGAAGGAAAAGGCAGGATGCCAAGATTAATTTAAAGTCTGGCCAGTTCAGACCCCTGATGCAGTACAGCAGTCATGAGAGATGCCACACACCTCCTTCCCTTTCATGATAAAGAGGTCACTAATCAAGTTCATTAGAATAGGATCCCCTAGATTGTTGTTGTTGTTAGGTGCAAAGTCGTGTCTGACCCATCGCGACCCCATGGACAATGATCCTCCAGGCCTTCCTATACCATTCCCCGGAGTCCATTTAAGTTCGCACCGACTGCTTCAGTGACCCCATCCAGCCACCTCATACTCTGCCGTCCCCTTCTTCTTTTGCCCTCAATCGCTCCCAGCATTAGGCTCTTCTTCAGGGAGTCCTTCCTTCTCATGAGGTGGCCAAAATATTTGAGTTTCATCTTCAGGATCTGGCCTTCTAAGGAAGACTCAGGGCTGATCTCCTCTAGGACTGACCGGTTTGTTCGTATTGCAGTCCAAGGGACTTGCAAGAGTCTTCTCCAGCACCAGAGTTCAAAAGCCTCAATTCTTTGACACTCAGCCTTCCTTATGGTCCAACTTTCGCAGCCATAAATTGCAACTGGGAATACCATAGCCTTGACTAGACACAATTAGATTAGGGGTAGTCAATCTGCGGCCCTCCAGATGTCCATGGACTACAGTCCCAAGAGCCCCAAGAGGGCTAATGGGAATTGTAGTCCATGGACATCTGGAGGGCCACAGTTTGACTACCCCTGCCCTAGGATCCATGGTTCAAGTTCAAAAGCTGTGATAATAATAGCTATCATCATAATAATATTTCACAACATCAAAAACCTATCACTCTTATTTAAAGTAACATCCAGTATAAACTTCCTGTCTTTTAAGCTGTCCTCTTCTCTAGCTTAGTCTGACGCCATGACCAAAGTTCATGACCTTTTCACCTCACACAACTCCTCTTCTCCATTTCCCAGATATATTATTATTTATTGAAACAACATATAGATTACCTCTCCAGAGACCTTCTCAGCATAGCTCACAGTACAAAAGCAATTTAACAATAAACCCATAAAAAGCATCAAAAAATAAACAATACTACATATTAGCAATAAACCCATTACAGCATAGAGCAGAGCAGTATGAAAACAATGTACAACAGAAGTAGTTACCACTGAAGCATGCAAAGGGGAAATCCCATGACTTCTCTATCCGCTAACCTGTTTACTCCCTGTATTCTCCCCTTCGCCCAGATTAAGGCAGGTTCAAGTAGGTGAAGGAAATGTTTGAAAGCTCTGTATTCCACTACTTTTGTGGTTTGAGCAGATCTCTACTATATTGCCAAGTTTGGATTAATCCTTTTAGTTCTGAGAGAGTTCTGAAACCTCAAATAGTCTAGTAATAAACCTAAATATATTACATCGGGTTTTAGTGTATACCACCTATATTCATTTGAGTTGTGGCTATCTGTATCTATTTGAGTTTTATGCCATTAAAGGTAACCTATATCTAACATAAATATGTACCAAATTTTTGTGTTCTAGCTTGTGAAAATTTATGCTTACAATTTTAATCTTGATCAAATCAGTCAGTCACTCTCAGTGTCTTTATCCAATATATACAGAGAGGGAGATTGGGAAGGAAAAAAGACTCCCATCTTGCGAGGAATGTCCATGGTGACATTGGTCCCTAGAAAAGTGGTTAATAATGCCCTTTTTAATAAGGAGAAAGGAAGAATTAGTCACATACAACAAAAGGTGAACAATGGTCCACAAAGAAACTAGCCTGCATGAATTAATCCAGACACTTTCAAATAAGGCGACATCATCTGGAATTTACAGTCTTGATAATTTACCCTGTTGACAAAGCTACCTTGAAACTCTAGCTTTGCATATTATTTTTCCTGTTTACAGATAAAGCAGTCAGGGAGAGAGACCTGGATGTCTTATTTGAATGGACATTTGCCAGAATTCTCAAGTGCTATTTTTCGCTTTGTTTTCAAAAAGCTAGAGGTCCAGTGTTTTCATCTCCTCATGTTTTTCATAGATTTGTGGAAATTCAGTACAAAAATTGCATACAGTCATCCCAGTTTTCTCTGCCAAGTCAGGATAGTTTCCTACTGTGTGTTCTCAATTGTATTATCCCGTCTAGCTTTAAATGACTCAGGCAAGAGGGCTTCTCTCCATTACCCCCGGGAGACGGTTCTGCTGCCTTAGACTGCTTGGTTAGCAAATGCTCTTCAATTTTAGCTGAATGTTTCTTTCCTTCTGTTTCATCCATAATTTCTGTTCTTGGCACACAATATTTGTGTGCTTGGGCGGAGGGGGGACATCTAGAAAAGCTGGTTAAAGACTTAGGCTTTGATGAAGAAGCAGAAAGTGAGCAAGCAGAAGTCTGTCAGGCTGTTCCTCAGCTGTGAGTGACATACCTGGCAGGAGCACAGCAGAAGAAAAACAATTCCATTCCCACAGCTCATGAAGATTTCTTCTAACAAGTGGCTTTTTGCTGGAACAAGTCAGAGGAAGACTTCAGGTTTGGCTTACTAGAGTGGTAGGATACAAGCCAGTGGATTTATTACTTGGACAGCCACAAAGAAGATCATAGCTTCAGAGGTGTTCACAAATTAAGTTATGCACACCCGAGTGGTAGGATACAAGCCCGTGAATTGATGACTTACACAATAAAGAAGATTATTGCGGCAAAGTTGTTTACAGGTTATGTTCTATATGCTTCCTTACAGAAAATGAAGGAAAGCATCCAAATGTGCCATGGAAATTGAATGTTTTAAAACGTTTTGATCCACTGCTCATTATGAGGGGTCATTTTCTTTTTCTTTCTTAAGGCTATTGTCTACAAGAACAGACAAAAGAAATCTACCTGGCCCTCGATAAGAGGAATGGTTAGAAACATCAGAGATTTATAAAATAACAAGGAAGTATATTGCGGTGCTTTAAGGTAGCGATCCCCAACCTGTGGACTGCAGACCACATGTGGTCCTTCGACTAATTGGAGGTGGGCCCTGAAGGACGCCTCCCCCCCACCCTTTACTTCATCCCCCCCGGCCCTATACAACACACTTTGGGTGTCCTTGTCTCCCATCACTCCCAGATGGGACTATCTCGTTGTAGAGAAATTTCCATGAAAATAAAATGTTCCTTATGTTCATTGTTGTGGCGTGTCTGTATCTTATTTTGAAGGGATGTTTAAACATTACCATAGCGATCAGAGAGCGTTAGGGCAGTGGTTGAGAGTAGAGGAGTAAACTACCCCCCCCCCCACCGGGCCTCAGTAAAAGGCGTTGAGTGGTCCCCGGTGATAAAAAGATCAGGGACCATGGCTTTAAGGCATAATGCAAAAGCAAATTGACATGTGGTGTAAATTTTAGCATTTTAGCATTTTGTACATGTGGACTAATCCAAGGGGAAGGGGAGCAACTAGTTTGATCTGATTTTAATTTGAGTGAAGCGTGGAATTAAAAATGTGGTGCTTTGAAGGACAGAACTGGGTAGCTTCCTGAGTCATAAACTGAGTCACACAGACCCCTAATGGCGTTTCCAGGACTGCAGACAAGCTGTTGCTCTTAAAAGACAAACCATTAAAACCTTTACAAATAAATTTAAATTTCTGAAAGAGTTCCAAAGAGTTTAATAATGTTCTGAGAGAGTTGCTGCCAAAGTACACTACACGCATCATCTCCTGGGGGAGCATTTTTGCAAAGCCTTTGTGTTTTACGTGCCACATGAGGGTGGTAGCAGAGAGCTGTCATCATGTTCAGAATTCTGACTTACAAATCAGCCAGCTTAGTTGGAGAAAAAGCTATCTCAAGAAATCTCCAGCTTGCACTCTAGAAAGTGTCTATGAAATTGACTGGTGATTCATCCACAGCCAGATACATATATAGATATAGCAATATATGACCGAGAAATTATAATTTGTAAATCACTTCAGTTAATATTCTGTGGGGGCTGCTGTACATAGGACATTTTCCCCACATGGGTACACATGATCTTGGTGAGCAATCCTAAATAGATGTGCTCAAAAGTACAATGTTCTCCACTGGGGCTTGATCACTGAAAAGAGAATTGCAGCTCAGCGTTCATAGCAGTGTACATCATAATGTGTAAGGACTACACAAGGCCATTTTGCAACATCATATTCACATAATGGGAATTTGCTTCCTGTTGCAACCTCCTTGTGTACAAATTCAAAGTAAAAACAGCATGAGCACAATTTGTACACGTACATGGTTCTCCTCTCCTGTATCTCTGCAGTACAAATTTCTGAAACTATCCTAAATAAGTATCAGCAAAACAGGGAGACTGCTTCTTGTTAAATGTAGAAGCCTAGTCAACATGGTTATAAAAGGAGCTTTCAGTATTTATTTGTTTGTTTATTATATAACTAGGGGCAAAGCCCATTGTATCCAAGAATACAACAGGCGCTAGAGCTTGGCAGTGGGAAGAGGAAGGGGAGGAGTTGTCCAGTCTGTAAGGGCATGGGGTTGAATGTGTGTGTTGTGTGGGAGATTGCGGTGGCATGGTGGCAAATGAGGGCATGGGTGTGGAGTTATGGGTGTCAAGAACCTGTGGTGTGGAATGTTCGTTGAGTGTGGGAGAGGACTGACCTTTGGGAATTTTGGCAAAGCGGCTCAGATATGTGAAGGGAAAATCAGACTGGAGACTCTTCTTAGGGGAAGATTACATGGCAACCAGTTCCTCCCAGTTCTGTGTCATTTCCCTTCTTGTGTGAATTAGGCCACATTCACCGAAATATTTATTTAGATCTTCCTGCACTTTCCAGACTCACAGGACTGATGCTGGTCTGCCTGTCTGCGCCCCAGAATACAAACAGTTTCTGGTAAGGGCTGGCCATAACCCATAGGCCAGGAGGGACACTCCTGCACCACTCCCTACCAACTGCAGGCAAAAATGGCTCCTTTGAAGGCTGGACTCTGAGGCATTGTATGATTTTGAAGTCCCACCTTCAAACCTCCAGGAATATTTCCAACCCAGGGGTAGCCAACCTACAGGTGTGGCCTGGAGAGCTCCTGGAATTACAGCTTACCTGCAGAGTATAAAGATTATCTCCCCAGGCAGAAAGGGCTACTTTGGACAGGGTTGTGGTAAAGAAGAAACATTTAAGGCTTCCCACACAGGTTGTCGTTGAATTGAAAGACTTGAGGCCTACTGCACAGGGTTGTTGTGCAGATGAAACAGGAGACAAAAGAGCCAGTTTCCTCTGCAGAATAATGCTGTGCAGTGGCCTCAAATCTGCAGAGAGTTGCAAAGAAGAAAGACACATGGCTTGGCTGTGTCTAACCTCCGGGCAGAGCAGTATTTTAAAGTGGGTCCTCTGAGTTTTTATCCTGGACAGGGCACGCCCTAACTCCTCCCCAGGTGGCCTTACCCTTTTATTTAATAGGAGTAGTTAAAGATATCTATAGTCTGCCATTCTTGGCCCAGCAAGCTTGCAGTGTCTAACAACAAATTTAAAATAAAGAATTAAAATTAGAAAGACCTGCACACTATATACTAAAACATAAATATTCCCATCTCCCATTCAGTGTCCCCACCCCACCCCTGGCTGCCATTTCCAGGTAGATGTAGATGTTGCCTAATTGGGAATGTTGTAAGAGGGGCCAAGTTCGGTTGAAGAGGTCTGTATTGCAGGCCCTGTGGAACTGCATTAACACCAGCAGGGCTCATAGCTCTTCCAGAAGCTCATTCCATGAGGTGGGGGCCAGGGCACTGACTGAGGACATGTAAACTTCATACAGGCCAGGGATCACCAGACTATTAATATTCACAGAGCAAAGAGCCCTGCGAGGGGCATCAGGAGTTAGGGTACTGACCGTGAATGACCCTGAAGGTCAAAACCTGATCCTTTAACTTGATCTGGCAACCAATACTGCTCCCTCAGCGCAGAAGAAGAAAAGTTGGTTCTTATATGCCGCTTTTCCCTACCCGAAGGAGGCTCAAAGCGGCTTACAGTTGCCTTCCCATTCCTCTCCCCACAACAGACACCCTGTGGGGTGGGTGAAGCTGAGAGAGCCCTGATATTACTGCTCGGTCAGAACAGTTTTATTAGTGCCGTGGCGAGCCCAAGGTCACCCAGCTGGTTGCATGCGCAGAATCAAACCCGGCATGCCAGATTAGAAGTCTGCGCTCCTAACCACTACACCAAACAGCAACATGGGCTCTTCAAGGTGTTGTAGTGAGAACCCTAGCACCTGCATTTTGTGCCAGCTGCAGTTTCTAGGTCAAGGACAAGGGGAGACCCATGTAGAGTGGGTTACAGAATCTAATCTGGAGATAACTGTTGCATGGATCACTGTGGCCAGGTGTTTTGGGGTCAGAAATGGTGCTAGTAGCCTCACCTGACATAGGTACTAAAATACCAGCTTGGCTATCCTAGTAACCTTTGCCCCCACTGACAAAGAGGCATCAACAATCAAGGCCAAATTCCTGGCTGATTTGGCCATCTGGGCAGAGCAAGTGCACTTCCTCTTCTGGACCCTTCCTACCCAGCCACAGGACCTCCATCATGAAGGGCTGAGTTTCAGACAATTTTGTTTGACCCAGATCGTCACTGCTTCCAAACATCTGGCAAATGATTTGGGGGAGGGGTGGAGTCAGGGTGGTTATCTATCAAGAGATAGAGCTGGGTGTCATCAGTATACTGATGACAACTCAGCTTAAAGCTCAGGACCAGCTGGGCCCGAGGGTACATAAAGATGTTAAATAGCATGGGGGAGAGTATCGCATCTTGTGGAACTTCACAAGGAAGTTGGTAACACAATAATTTATTCTCCCCCACTGCGACTCTGTTTCCAGTTCTGGAGGAAAGAGATCAGTTCTTGAAGGACTGTCCCCTGAATACCTGGTGAGGCAATTGGCTAACAGCTCATGTTTGAGTACATCAAAGGCAGCTGACAGATCAAGCAGAAGAGGAGTGCTGAACTACCTCTATCCAGCTGGTGGTGGAGATAATCTATCAAGGTGACCAGCATCATCTCCACCCATGGCCAGTACGGACTTCTGACAAGAATGTATCAAGGTCTAAAGTTTCTTCCAAATATGCTAGAAACTAATCTGCCACAGCCCTTTCAATTATGTTCTCCAGAAATAACTGTCCAGGTTTCAGGGATCAAGTAACAATTTCTTCAAAAAAGGATGAACCACCACCTCTTTAAGCCTCTCCAGGAACTCCCTAGATGTAAGGGAAAGGTTAATGATCTCTCAGAGAGGACCACCTATCCTCCTGTCACCTGATTTGAGTAGCCACAAAGGACAAGCAGTTGCCCTTACTGAGCTCAGCAATTTGTCTTTTTTGGATAATGAAAGCCAGCTGAAGCCATCAAATGAATCCTCCGGAGACCAAGGGGTCTCCAGCTCCCTTTCTAAATCAAGCATAGGAGGAAGTAATTAAAAAATATTTTATTCATGGAATAGCTTGCCATTGCAACACAGCTCAATTCCAATTGGCTAACATTTTGGCACCCCCCTTCAAGAGTGGTAAGGGTGTTCTCATAGCTTCATCACTTGTTTTCCTCCACAATCATTCTAGTTGTCTCACTTCCCTCTTTCTCTCCTGCAGTTCCTCATAATACCAGGGAGTCAGTTTGTGGTAAGGATGGAGAAGGCATTGGAGAGTGACCTTGTAATAGTGGCAGCCAGATGGACCTGCCAGCCCTCCACAAAATCTGCCAATGAGTCACCAGGAGACATTGGGTCCCACAGAGCATTCAAGAATCCGTCTGGATCCATAAGTCTCTGTGGGTGGAGTAAAATATGCCTGCTGCCCAAACAGAGAGGGGGTGGTACTTAGAGCCAGTCCTTCAGGGCATAGTTGTCTGACCATGGAATGGCATTGGCCATCATCAGATCTACCTCTACCCCAGCAGCAAAAATCAGATTGAGGTTATGGCCAGCCTGATAGGTAGGACCAGCAACAAATTGCGAGAATCCGTGTTGCCACGGCCAACACATGGTCTGAGCCAATTCCTGTAGACGACGACTCAGCATGGATACTGAAGTCCCTCAGAAAGTCTTGGAAACTGCAATGTCCAGGCATGGTATTTGTTTAGAACTTGGTAGATTTTTATAAGTGTTGTGAGCTTATGATTTTAATTTATTTATTTGTGATAAAAAGGAGGATTTCCACAATAAATACAGATCTGTACTTTAAAAAATAGGCCTATGTATGTTCTGGAATTATAGTTCATCTCCATCTCTGGGAGAAAAAGATTGCTTGGGAGGGTAGATTCCATAGCATGATACTCCAATGAGGTCCCTCCTTGCCCCAAATCCCAGCCACTGTCAGCTCCACCCTGAAAGTCTCCAAGGATTTGCCAACCCAAATGTGGCAACTCTACCCATGTTTCCTGGTGAAATATATCAGAATGCAAGTGGTTACAATCCATTCACAAGTCTTGCAGTATTCTTTGCTTCCAGGGAAGCAAGACTTGTCAACTCAACATGAATGAGAGAGCCAGTTTGGTGTAGTGCATAAGGACTGTGGACTTCTAATGTGGCGAGCTGGGTTCTATTCTGAACTCCCCCACGTGCAGTCTGCTGAGTGACCTTGGGCTCACCATGGTGCTAATAAAACTGTTCTGACTGAGCAGTGATACCAGGGCTCCCTCAGCCTCACCCACATCACAGGGTGTCTGTTGTGGGAAGAGGAAAGGGAAGGCGACTGTAAGCTGCTTTGAGACTCCTTCGGGTAGAGAAAAGTGGCATATAAGAACCAACTCTTCTTCTTCTTCTTCTTCTTCTTCTTCTTCTTCTTCTTCTTCTTCTTCTTCTTCTTCATTAAATCCTCCAGTGCTAGGCACTGTATCCTTAAATGGAAAGCAGGAAAGCTTCCTTACACAGAAAGATTCCAGAGAGGCCCTTCATATAAACAACATCTAACACAAGTTTTGTTAAGAGAAAGTTTATATAGTTCCAGCTGCATTATAGATAATTTCCTCCCTTATAGATCACAAAGTCTAAGATCTGCTACCAAGAATATCTTTATGTCTACTTTACCTGTATGTGGAACTGTCTGTACTTTAGGACATTGTTTAGTACTAAACAGGTGACAAGGTCCTAATATCAAGAGTCACTCACTCTTCTATGCATTCTTCTGACAAAGTGCAACCTAGAGAACAAATTCACCCTCAGGTTAGTTAGATGGAATAATCATGGCCATTATTCAGTTCAAACTGACTCTCTCATGCCACACATTACTTGACAATGGAAGCTACACTGCTAATGTTAGGCCTATGTACCTTCTGGAAGTACTGCACTAATAGAAAAATCTGAGTTTAAAATTATTTGGAAAGCCTATGAGTGACTACTTTATAACTAAAAAATCCCTTCCTGCAAGCTCATCAGAACTGAAACTGATACCTTTCCAGAAGCACAGAAATATTTTGATTGGGCTGATTTCTAACAGCTGGTGTTGTTAAAGTAGTGCTGGAGAAATTTTCAATCTGTTTTTTACATAGTATCTTATATTTTAATTGGGTATTTTATGCTTCTGCTACACGATAGTGAGTTTTATGAAGCCCAAGAGATGGGTTGGGTTGGAAATGAACATAGATAAATAAAGAATATTGTTCATTCTGTGTATGTGTGTTCATTACAACAATCTGCTTACAGTAGACAAAAACTAATAATCATTTTCATAAAACAGCAAGATTTGTCCCTTAATGGTGCTATTGAAGAATGGGCTAGAGAAAATGGTTTTCCTTATAGTGCAAGATTGCCTCAAGCTCAGTACTTGGCTCTTCTAGCACTTCAAGATCTGCACAGCAAATTAATACTCAACCTTTTGGATATTAGAAAAGTCTTACACTGCAGCTATTTTGTACCAGAATTTATACTTGCATGTTTTTCGCAATAAGCTCATGCTGTTTTAGTGGTTCAGTGCTAGGAAGTTCAAAACCAAGTGGTAGGTGGCAACATTATACTCCCCTATCTCCTGATCAGAAATGGGGTCAATGCTGATTGGGGAACAGTTGTCATATAGGCCCATTATGCACAGCTGCCGAAACGGCGATTTCGGGTCACATGGAAAACGCGGAGGGGGAAGAAGCGAAGCAAGCCACATATACACAGGACGGGACGCAACTGCGGCAAAACCCAGAGTAACCGATTATGCACGTGGCGATCATGGCGCCACTTCTGGTTGCGCCCCAGTCACCCGGAAGCTGCGCTTTCTTCCGTGTTTCGCTAACGCAGCTTTTTCGGCGGCATGCACCGAATCTGCGGCCGGTTGCAGCCGGCACCGTGTGTTATCAGTGATTTTAGTCGCCGCCATTCCACCCCGAATGTGCGCTATTCCCCCCGTGCATAATGGGCTTAGGCTCTTCTTACATGCCAAGCTTCTCTTGTTGCCTGATGGTACGAGGAGCCATGTTACTACAACTTCCACTGGATTAACATAGGAACAGAGAGGCAAATACTATCAGAAGAACCAGCAGTACTGGATATTTCTTGGATATTGGATACTGGCTGTATCTTTTTAGTTTATTATTTGATTTTATTATTTTATAGAGAGCCAGTTTGGTGTAGTGGTTAGGAGTGTGGACTTCTAATCCGGCATGCTGGGTTCAATTCTGCACTCCCCCACATGCAGCCAGCTAGGTGACCTTGGGCTCGCCACGGCACTGATAAAGCTGTTCTGACCAAGCAGTGATATCAGGGCTCTCTCAGCCTCACCCACCTCACAGGGTGTCTGTTGTGGGGAGAGGAAAGGGAAGGCGACTGTAAGCCACTTTGAGCCTCCTTCGGGTAGAGAAAAGCAGCATATAAGAACCAACTCTTCTTCTTCTTCTTCTTCTTCTTCTTCTTCTTCTTCTTCTTCTTCTTCTTCTTCTTCTTCTTCTTCTATTTATTTATTAGGGGAATTAGATACCACCCTTCTTGTACATATCATCTTAAAACAGTTTACACAGTCTAAAAACTCAATAAAGCCAATACAATTAACAAATGAAATATTAAAATTATAAAAGCCACAAATAATCAATGTTGTAGCAGCCAAAAATCTATAATAATTCATAGCCAGCCAGATTTTAGAGTTAGGAGGAATTAGAAGGGGAAAGCCTTAATGTCCATTACACCTTTCCATGTATCTGGTGCAACAAGAATGTTGCTACCTCTGTGATTGCATCCATGTTGTTCCAGTTATATTTTTAAAAAACTTCTGCCTACATGGATTCACATATGGCATCTGTACATAACATGTGAACAATGTCCTTTGTAAATTTTATTGGAAGGTGTGTTATTAGTTAGTTTGTTTGTTTGACTTTTATTCCACCCTCCTTTTATACCACCAGTGAACCAGCTCAGGTACAATGGTTAAAAATAAGTAAAATTTTGTTTAAATTAATTAAAATGTAGTTAAGAAGATGTAGTTATATGTAGTTTAAAAATGTAGTTATATGCCACTTTTCTCTACCAGAAGGAGTCTCAAAGCGGCTTACAATCCCCTTCCCTTTCTTCTCCCCACCACAGACACCCTGTGAGGTAGGTGAGGCTGAGAGGTAGGTGTTCCACTTCTTCAGACGAACACGACTAACCATCTGAATCTCACATAAAGTAGCTATAAGAGAAAATTCTGTCATTCACAGTGTCATAGTCTTTCATTCTGGAATAATTAATCTGGGTTAAGAATAACAGAAGAAGAAGAGGAGGAGGAGGAGGAGGAGTTGGTTCTTATATGCCACTTTTCTTTAACTGAAGGAGGCTCAAAGTGGCTTACAGGCACCTTCCCTTTCTTCTCCCCACAACAGACACCCTGTGAGAAAGCCCTGATATTACTGCGGTCAGAAGAGCGAGCCCAAGGTCACCCAGCTGGTTGCATTTGGGGGAGCGCGGAATCAAACGCAGCTCACCAGATTAGAAGTCCGCACTCCTAACCACTACCTCAAGCTGGCTGTGTTCTATACTCATAATCATGAATGCAGCTTTAAATTGCTACCCCAAATCAGATTAAGGGTTGTGTGCTCTTCTCTTCCAAGAAGTTTGAATGACACAATTGTACAAAGTTGAAATGCTTCTGTTTCAGGATTGAATATCAGGTCCCCACCACCTATACCAGTTTTCAAAGATAAAATGGAAATCAACATGCAGTACAATTTGATTGTTTTCTTAAAGACTGAGGCTTTGTGGTGAATGTTCATGTGTATGCTCAGGCGATAGTCTATATGGGGTGTGTTCCTGTCCCCCAGTTTCCAGCTCAAGCCCCAATTGGATTATTATGGGGCCAGAAATGTAAAACTCAAAACACCACCATATTACTCTTGAAGCACAAGATATTGAAATGAATGCTGGAGAGCGCTGCCAATTGTCCAGGCTGTCTGCTAGATTCCCAGTGCCCCTTTTGTAAAGAAAGGGGGCAAGGAGGGGATATAGGCATCTTCCAGTGAGTTTATTTTCTTTCAAAGACTAACATAAGGGACTTGCAAAGGAAGACAGGGATTTGCTGTATTATTCTTAGTAATAGTAGTCTACTTATTTTGGCATGAGATTGCATCAAAGAAGAATAGACTACACAAACTGGGGCAGACTGTTATAAAATTCATTAGGTTCCCTGTGAGATTACATTTTCAGAAGCGATCATGTTACAAGGTAGTCTGACAGCATGAACCCATGTAGAAAGAAAAGAACCACAACTGTCAGACTAGCAATATGAGCAATAACTGAACAGAGCAACCAAAGTTTAGCTTGTTTTTTTTAAGGTGAGTCAGAGGCACAGCTGCATCTCAGCAAAGAAATTTCCCTAACAGATGCAAAGAAAGATTAATGGACTATTACAGGCAGAGTAGCCTTCCGAGATTACCACTTGTTGCCCCAGTGAAGCTGGGAGGACTTGTTCATTGTTCACTGATGTAGAACCTAATTAGATATAGATGCAGGACTGAACTGTAATGGGGCTAAAGAAGAAAAACTCCAAGCTGCTGAGTTTTCCAAAACAATGAAGTAGTAAGTCAAGTGTGTATAGCAATCTAGGGAGTCCGAAAGCTTCACCCAGGGGCAGCAGACAGCTAAATTCTGCCTCCTGGTGTGCATCATAAGAAAGAGCAAAGAGGGAATATCAATACTTCCAATGAACTGAGCCCAACAAAAACATCCCAGCACCTTAGTGCTCTCAGATGCATTTCTACCTGCAATATATATACCATAGATCTGCTGGAAAGCAATCTTGAAAGGCAAAAAGGTCACCTGGACCTGTGGGGGACATGGGCATCAGTGTTGCCTTTAAAATGTGAATTGTACATAATGATGCCCATCTATTTAGGATTTGATTTATAATTTTATTTATAATTGGAGGATTTATAGGACCATCCCTCCCAGCCCAGCCATCTCCCCATTAGTATAAATTCTCTAAAAAGTCAACACCCAGACTTCCTATCTTACCCACATTGCTCTCCCCATTAGTTGTGAGAACTAGAGGGTATGGGAGAGAGTGTTTCGAGGAGGGGAGATGGAGTTTTGGATGTTCCTGGCAGCCCTGGCATCAACCAAATGCCTGATGGAAGAGCTCCATTTTACAGGCCCTGCAGAACTGAATAAGCTCTGACAAGGCCCGTATCTCCTCCAAGAGTTAATTTCACCAGGTAGGAGCCAGGACCAAAAAGGCCCTGGTCCTGGTCAAGGCCAGGCATACCTCTCATGGACTGGCTACCCCCAGCCTGTTAAAACCAGCAGAGCACAATGCATTTGGGGTGGGGGTTGCTTGGAGAGGGGGGTCACTCAGATACACTGGGCCCTGACCACAAATTGGGAGCTATTATTTGATTCTAACAAATAATTAAATTTGGTGGCAAATAAATGTTCCCTGTACCATTTTTGTTCAGGAAAATAGGGGGATGGATAGTGTCACATATGCACACACCCCAATCCATCCATTTAAAAAAATGGTTTAGTTTGTTTAAAAATTGGGCACATGTGTGTGATTACATGTGATGAATCAATCACCCAATCGCTATGAGACACATATTCATTCCATAATTAGATTATAACTTGATGTCAGTGTCTGAGAAATATCCTGCTAAATTAGCTATGGCTCTTTGTTGTTTTGTAGCAACCATTTTCATGTATTTTTCAAGTCAGTGACATCACATGCAGGCCTTGCTCTATAACTTTCTGAGCCAAAAAGCGAAATAGACAAATCATTCTTTATGGGCAGCTTTCCCCCTTTGTAGTCACTCTTTGCTGAAGTGCAAATCTCAACTTAACTATTGTAAATTCCTTTGGCACTGTCGTGGAGAAATGTACCAAGTTTCCCACTCATGGGAATCTCCAATTACCCTTTGCATCTATCCTGACTCATGTACATGTCTGTCAGTAATTCCACCACCAGCTGACTTCCAGTTCAAAAAGATACAAAATTTGCCCATGTAAATTAAAGCTAAGGGATTTTTTAGTGCATTAAAATAAAAGACAACCCAGATAAGATGATGTAACATTCATGATTTCATATCCACTCCAGCACATGTCCCCCATCTGAGTCTGAATTTCATATGACTGCTATTGAGGAAGGCAAGGCATGATAGAGATGTATCACAGATGCCTTTCCTTCATCATCTTTCAGTTTCTCCTCTGGCTAGGTCCTAAGAGGTACTTCAACCTGTAGCCATAGTAGTCTAGAATCAGAAATTGCTTCCACAGACTAGTAAGATTGGAATTGTTTCAGCCCTGTATCAGCTATTGATTTTAATGAGAGTTGTGTGCCTAATGGCTAATGCAGCTGTTTAGGAAATGCATGGTAGTTTATCATGTTGTCTGGCGTACCATTGTTTTCCTATTTGCTTATAATAATTAAATCAGATATTATAAAGGGGCAAGAAGACAATAACAATAACATCCATTAAGCAGACTAGAATATTTTACAAGCAAAAATTCTAGTGCTTTGAGAGAGCAATCAAACTCTTTTTTCATACTTGGAAAACAACTTGGCCTCCTATTGAAGTTGGGGAACTGGATCTTATCCTGCGTTCTCACTCTAGCCACCATACATCAATCCAGAGGTAGCATACAGCCTTTGCTCTATTTATTGATTGATTGATTTATATTTTTATACCGCCCTTCCCTACGGCTCTGGGCGGTTTACATAAAACATTTTTGAACATTCACATAGAACACTATCAAAATCAATCTAACAGTATAACAATAACATATCAACTGGAACAATTAGAACGGCACTTCAACAATAACTTGACAATCCCTCAGTAGGTTCGGTCCCTCAGTCTGGGGGGCACCTGTAGGTATTATGGCTCAGTCGGCCCCACCAAATGCCTGGTGGAAGAGCTCCTTTTTGCAGGCCCTGCAGAATTGTGGAACTTCCAGCAGGGCCCTGATCTCTTCAGGGAGCTCATTCCACCAGGTGGGGGCCAGGACCGAGAAGGCTCTGGCCCTTGTTGAGGCCCGACGTGCCTCTTTAGGGCCACAGATCCATAGCTAGTTGGAGGTGGCGGAGCGTAGAGCTCTTCTGGGGGTATAGGCAGGGAGGCAGTCTCTCAGATACACTGGGCCCAGACAGCATATGGCCTTAAAGGTGATTACCAAAACCTTAAACTTAATCCGGAATTCAACTGGGAGCAAACCAAGTTCTTGGAGTACCAGCCGTATATGAGATCTCCATGATGTCTTAGTGAGAATCCTGGCCGCGGCATTCTGCACCAGTTGTAGTTTCCAGATCAAGGATAAGGGTAGGCCTCCATAGAGCGAGTTTCAGAAGTCCAGTCTGGAGGTGACCATCGCATGGATCACTGTGGCCAGGTGCTCTGGTTCCAGGTAGGGCACTAGTAGTTTGGCTTGGAGGAGGTGGTAAAATGCCAGCCGTGCTACCTTTGTGACCTGGGCTTCCATTGTAAGGGAAGCATCCAGGATCACACCCAGGTTCCTGGCGGAGTGAGTCGCTAGGAGCTGCACACCGTCCAGGGTGGGCAGACGCACTTCCTCCCATGGTCCCTTCCTACCCAAACACAGGACCTCCATCTTTGCAGGGTTGAGCTTCAGATGACTAAGCTTGATCCATTTTGTTACTGCTTCCAGGCTAGGTGCTCCTAGACTTCAGGTCTAGACTTTTGTACACATTTGTAAACATGCCAGCTCTTTTCCAGCCTTAGAGCAACCCATGTTGATCAGGGATGAAAATGGTGAGCAAGATCCCACCCTGCCTTCTGTATGTCAGGCATGCATGGCAACTGATGGTATGCAGTGGGCTGGCCACAAAGTGCTACTCACTGCTGAAGATTGTTGTTCTTATAGAAGGATGTTTCAAATTATCTGATTAGATGATATGTTAAATCCCAACCCCTGTTTAACAGATGACCTGGTACTTACCTTAAAAGTAAGAGAGTGTCAAATCAGCTCCCAAACCCATGTTGTTGAAGGAGGGGCTTCATCATTCCCTGTCATATTTTCACTAGCAGAAAGGGGTTGTGGAGTGGGCTGTTCGTCTCACTACTCCTGCATTTGCTGCTAATGCCCAAGGGCAATGGTCCCCAACCTTTTTATCACCGGGGACCACTCAACGCTTGATAATTTTACTGAGGCCCGGTGCGGGGGGGAGGGAAAGTTTACTCCTCTACTCTCAACCACTGCCCTAACGCTCTCTGATCGCTATGGTAATGTTTAAACATCCCTTCAAAATAAGATACAGACACGCCACAACAATGAACATAAGGAACATTTTATTTTCATGGAAATTTTAACTCATGACAATGACAAATCAATGGGAACCCTGAGCTTGTTTCTCTGCAGCGAGATAGTCCCATCTGGGAGTGATGGGAGACAATGACACCCAAAGTAAAGGGCCGGGGGGGGGGGGAGAAGGCGTCCTTCGCGGCCCACCTCCAATTAGTCGACGGACCACATGTGGTCCACGGCCCACAGGTTGGGGATCGCTACCCAACGGGAACCTGGCAACCTTACAAACCTGCCCCCACATCCTATTTTCCCTGGCAAAAACATGTGGGCTGGAAGAGAGAGGACAAAAACCCTCCTGCTACTTTATGCACAGAAGCTGATCCTTCTGGTGGACTTACACATGCTATTTCTAAGGTGAGTGCCAGGACACATTAAACATCAGCTGCATTGGGAGTTGTTCCACTCAACTTGTGCTTAATGTATCATCTAATCCAGGGATTCCCAACCAGGTGGCCATAGACCCACAGGAGTCCATGGGAGCTCCAAAGGGGGTCCACGGCCTTTCCCCTCTTGCCTAAATGGACTTGGGCACAACCTAGGGAATGCGCTGCGTCCAGCAGGAGGGCTTGGTGGACAGTCTGTGGGTGTAAAAATTAAGGGTGGGTGATTCAGTTGTGGCATGGAAGGGGGATCTGGGCTGTCTTCTCAGCTCCTGCCCTTCTTTCCAGCTTATGTAAGACAAAGCTACTCTAGTAGTAGTAGAAAAAGTGGAGGGATGAAGTGAAAGAAGGATGAAGGGTATGGGTGGTTATGTCACTTCTGGAGGGTGTGACAGGGAGGAGTCTTTGAAGCATGAACATTTATTTCAGGGGCTCCTCCATAGACAAACATTTGAAAAGGGTCATCTAATCAGACTGTAATACACAGAGCCAGTGGACCTGCTTTCATGATCAGTAGGTGGGTTAATAGCTGACCTGAAGAAGGTCTGGGCTTGGATTCTCAAAAATGCCAGGCTAGTAGCTTACAGACTCCTCTGTAGTAATAAATATTAAAAACATAAAAGATTTTCAACTATCATGACATTACAAATGGCACCTGCTCTCAGAAGATTTACAATCAAAATGTTTAAGACTGAAATTAGAGTGAAATTCCATAACTATGGCTAGTTAGTTCTGGATATCTTATATATTTAAGGAGAGGGGCCATGGCTTGGTAGTAGAGCATGTGCTTGGCATACAGAAGGTCCCCAGTTCAGTCCCTGACATCTTTATTCCCTGGCATCTCCAGCCAAAGGATAATGATGTGAAAGCCCTCAGCTTGAGACCCGGGAGAGCTGCTGCTAGTCTGAATAGACTTTACTGAACCAGGTGGACCAACTGTCTGATTCAGTATAAGGCAGTTTCATTTATTTGTTTATTTAAAAATTCATACACTTCTTTTATTCTACAGTGGAAATACCAGGTATATATGCGCATGCATTTCAGACACTTCCAGCAGGGGATAGCATGTCAAGTCATAAGGTGCTGGTTATGGCAGTATGCAGGCTGGGAGTCAAAAGCTTTTGAAGAAGCACAAGGTCAAATTATCTGCAGAAAGGGGAGGAGGAGAAGCTTATCAATGGGTCTTGCTCAGCTGGCTGAGATGTGTCGTATTCCCTCCCCTTCTTGAAATATTCAAGACATCAAAACAGGGCTAAAAGCATAGCCCCATTGCAGACTCTTGGAGATTTAGCTTTTCCAGTCAACAAAAACACATCCCCTTTGCTCAGGCAGTTCAAAAAAACACAACAAAACCAGGCTGTTCCTTTTTCCACTCTTGTAAACCAGCTGTCTTTAAATAGAAGCATCCTCTGCAAGTGATGAATGAAGCTCTAACTCTTTAGAAATTTGGCATGGATATGCTGCATATCTAGACTCTGTGGAGTTCACAAGGCATGAAAACAGGGCTGAAAAGTTTCATGAGAAAGAGATGTTACTTACATTCTCTTTCCAGACTTCCTGATGAATCAGAAATGGATGAGCCCAGCGTTTTGGTGTGTCCATTTCTAGTTGACCAAATTGAAAGGCCAGGAGGAAAAGTATAAAAACATAACATAACAGTTTAATACAATCAAGTATACTCATTTAGGGTAGGTTTTTTAAAAACTCTTTTACATCTATTTATCTGATTTATGGATGATTTACCATTAGACCTATCATATTTTCTGTGGTCTCCCTCTGTCTTAAAATGTCAGAGTGGGGTGAGTCATCTTATCTCAACTCACATTGCAGATCATTTGCAGTCAGTTATTTAAAGTATTGTTATATTTTGTAGCTACCTGCATTTACCACGTGCCTTTATTTTTAGTTTCAGTAAGCCCAGGCTACTAACACGGAATCTCTAGCTCATAAACCTGTATGTAATGCACTCAACGAAAAAATTTAAACCCCTAGTTTGTTTCAAAGCAATTCCTAGCTGTTGGGCAGTCATTCACTTTGATCAAGGTGAGTATGGCTTTGAGTGCAACTCTGAACAGCTATTGGTTCTAGCCTAAACACAGAATACTAACTGATTTCAGTGGGCTTCATACTGAGACTTGCCTGACTTCACATTCTTAAATGTTATTGCTGCAGCTATTCAGGGCCTGGAGATCATTTATACATTTGTACAATCAAAATCATACAGCAACCTGTAAACAGTTGCAATGCATTCTGAGATATTTTGGGGAACTAGTCTCTCAGGAACTGCCCAGTTTTAACTGAGTTAGTTCTTTTATGAGTAACCATCCTGCGTGTTGACTGTGACTGAAATCTCATTCTCACTTCCTTCCTGATAGTCATATAATTCACTGTATTTTTTAAAATGTGCATTCCTAATTTCATGAAGTCTAGACAGAATACTCAAAAGTCCCTTTGTATTTTATTTTTTGAGCTGGTTGGAAAATGTAGAAACATATATATTTTTAATTGCTGTCCTTTTAATCACTAACATCTAAATTCCAAATGGCTGGAGAAACATCTGCATCCCCATAACATTGAAATATGATGGCAAAGTAATAATATCAGACCTTTCTCGTGATGCTAGTTCGGTAGGGAAAGGAACAAATACTTCAAGACTAGAGTATTGTAATATGCTCTGCATGAGACTACTTTTAGCTGCCCAGAATATGCAAATAATGATTCTAGAAGCCCATGGAACTAGTGTCAGATGCAGCTTCAGATGGCAATGGGTGATCTCTGGAGACAGCAAACACATGAAACTTCCTTATACTTGATCAGACCATTTGTCTATCAAGGTGAGTATTGTTTAGTAGGACTGTCAGCACCTATCCAATAAAATCAGAGTCCAGTAGCACTTTTAGGACCAACAAAGATTTATTCAGGGCGTGAGATTTTGAGTGCAAGCACTCTTCGTCAGACTAGTCTGACGAAGACATAGTTTGACATAGTCTAACGAAGGGTGCTTGCACGCGAAAGTTCACGCCCTGAATAAATCTTTGTTGTTCTTAAAGGTGCTACTGGACTCTGATTTCATTGTGCTCCTTCAGACCAACAAGGCTACCCATTTGTATCATCACCTATCCAGACTTTCAGGCAGAGGCACATCACCTACTACTAGATATGCTCAACTGAAGATGCTGGGATAGAACTTGGGATCTTTTGCTTGCACACCAGTTGCTCTACCACTGAACCATGCCTCTCCACCTCTTCTCAGCTTATAAGATTGACGTCAGTCATTTGCCCTAAGGTTTTGAACTGAGTAGAAAACAATAGGCAGTCCTGCTCTTGACCCTTTAGTGGCATCTTGACCATAGAAATCAGCAGGTAAACCAATCCATAACACGGGGGATAGTGATGTTATAAAAGCCAAGACCAGTAACTGGTTCAGAAGCCACAGCTGGTGAATAATACTATAATCTGAGTCATGAGAGGAGAGTAATGTGGGAGTATGTTCAACTGGTGGTATGACAGCTGCAGTGACTAGCAGTTAGCATTGGAGACCATTCAATGTGCTAGTTTCAAACAATAAAACTCTTCATAGGCTGTTACCATCACCCTAATCATTTAAGTCAATGTACTCTTCTTCTGCAAACTCCCTATTTAACAGGTAAGTAAAGGGGAATGTCCTGTTTCTAAAGTAGCCCCTTCAGGCAGAAGTGCCTGAAATTGGAATGACAGTCCTCAGGATAGAATGACAGTTCCTGGGACTAAGAGAAATGTTCTGGGCCTGGGGTGACAGCCATTGTAGCACAATATTTGTTCTAACTTTTTTCCATACTGAGCAGGGAAGTTCACATGCTGAGCATAATGTGGCTGCTGTAATGTGGTGGCTGTCATTCTAGTATCAGAACACTTCTCCTCCCAGAGGCTGTCATTCTACTCTGTAACCTGTCATTCCGGTCTCAGAACAGTTCTGCTAGTCCCAGTGGCTTTCATTTCACTCTGGGGGCTGATTTCAGTCCCAGAATACTTCTGCTCCTCTTGGGGGCTGTCATCCCAGTTTCAGTTAGCCCCTGAGTATGTCATTCCAGCCCCCAAATGCCTCTGCTACTCTCAGGGGCTCTCATTCCGCTCTGTAGGCTGCCATTCCAGTTCCAGAACATTTATGCTACTCCCAGGGCCTGTCATTACACTCTGAACCTGTCATTCCAATGCCAGGAGACTTCTTCTACTCTCAAGAGACCTCATTCCATTCTGGGAGCTTTTATTCTAGTCCCAGGAAACTTCTGTTACTCCCAGGGGCCACCATTCCAGTCCCAGACATGAACTGAAAATCCACTCCAGATTTTAATTGCAAATATCTTATATTGTAATGCATTTCGATCAAGCTCAATTGGCATTCCTGACTTCCATTATCTTCAGTGGGCATTCAGGCCTCCCCCATTGTTTCTAATGATCAATCCTCTAATTCCTTTTAGTATATTCTTTCTGCTGGGTTTGGTGAAAGCCATCTTGGTGTTGTGGTAACGAGTGGGACCCTTCAATCTAGAGAACTGGGTTTGATTCTCCACTCTTCCATATCCAGCCAGCTGGGTGACCTTGGGCCAGTCACAGTTGTCTCAGAGTTCCCTCAGCCTCACTCTCAAGAGGGTGTCTGTTGTGAGTAGAGGAAGGGTAGGTGATAGTAAGCTGCTTTGGGATTCCTTGGGGTAGTAAAAGTGGAACACCAAAAATCACCTCTTGCTGGGCCATTTTGCTTCCCCCAGTTGGAAGCAGCCATTTCAACTTAACAGCTGATGGGTGGACCTGCCCTGCTAAAATGTTAGGTTTAAATGGTCTGAACAGTGAAACTGAACCAGACAAAAGTTCAGTAAATGTGCAGGTAAGTTATCTTTCCAAAACATCAAGGAATATACACTGGGCCAAGTTCATGGCAAATTTTGGCTCATGGACTGGTTCATGCCCATCTCTAGTTATTTTTAAAGAAAGGCATCTAGATGCAAATGTAGCAAGCTTTTTTTCTTCCATAATTCAGCTCTACAAAATGCACCATGGAACAGTGTTCACATAGGTATGTCATTCTTTTGAACTAGATTTCATTGACTCTGTTTCTAAACCATAGTAATGTAGAATAATATAACACAAACTTAACATAGAGCCTTTTTCCCCTTTATTTTTTCTTTTAGGGGCATTTATGAGCCATATTAAATAAGCCAAAAATTATCTTAATTTCACATTGAATTTACTAGAATAACTTCATGAACAGCAGGTTCCATTTTTGTTATTATAGCCAGTGTCTATGTTATTGGCAATTCCCTCAGACAGGAATAGCTGGAGACTGTACAGTAATATTGGGGAATTCTTGTTCAAATGCCTGTACATGTCCAGTACACTGTGTTCCCTGTAAGAGAGCCATTTATTTCACTAACATTGCTCCTTTGAGTTCATACTGCTGGAGCAAAAGCTTCCCAGTATTTTCTGCAAGGATTTAAAAGACAGCTGAATGACCCCTTCTTACACAGCTATATTATAAACATATTTTGTGTTTAAATGAAAACCCGTATACTTTATTTTTGCTTCCTTTTTAGTATTCTCTTCAGATAAATAACAGAGCCTCTTATGGTGCAGAGTGGTAAGGCAGCAGACATGCTGTCTGAATCTCTGCCCATGAGGCTGGGAGTTCAATTCCAGCAGCCAGCTCAAGGTTGACTCAGCCTTCCATCCTTCTGAGGTCGGTAAAATGAGTACCCAGCTTGCTGGGGGGTAAACGGTAATGACTAGGGAAGGCACTGGCAAACCACCCCGTATTGAGTCTGCCATGAAAACGCTGGACAGTGTCACCCCAAGGGTCAGACATGACTCGGTGCTTGCACAGGGGGTATCTTTACCTTTACCTTTATATAAAAATATAGTGTGAATTTGCAGTAGACCTATCACCAGGAAACAGGTGTGTGCTCCTATGTGTGTGTGTGGGGGGGCACTAGGGACGTGGCCTGGGAGCCAAGGGGACGGCAACCTAAAAAAGGTTTGGGAATCACTGATCTAAAGTATTGCCTCTTTGTAAGAACTTGAATCAGAGTGAGGCAAACGTTCCTCTTACATTTCTTTTAATTTCCCTGACAATGAATACACAGACATACACATGTCTGACCCCAAGGGTCAGACATGACCCGGTGCTTGCACAGGAGATACCTTTACCTTTACCAAATAAATGTTACATAAGGGTGCAACCCTGATATCAATTTAGCATTTTTTCTGTATCCCACCCTTCCTCCAAAGAGTTCAGGGTGCTGTACATATCCCACTTCCCTTATTTTTCTTGTAATAACTTTGACTGTTTACACACTGGAGGTTTCATGCTGGGCTGCAGGCTGGAGTTTTAGTCGTGGCAGGTTGCCCCACCTCTTCCTGCACCCACATGGGGGAGCATTTGGCCCGGTGCGCCTCATCCACCCCCGATTTGTGCTCCTGCATGGGAGCTGGGGCAGTGAAGTTCCCAGTGTGTAAACAGTCCCTGTGAGGTAGGACAAAGTTTGAGTCCAGTGGCACTTTTATGACCAACAATGTTATTTTCTCGGTATAAACTTTCGTGTGTATGCACATTCAGACACATTGCTACTTTCAGATACTTTCAATATATTTGAAGAAATGTACATTTACACAAAACTTATACCTAGAATTAAACGTTGTTGGTTGTAAAAGTGCCATTTGACTCAAATTTTGTTCTTCTCAACAGGTAGAAGCTTTATTCAATTGTTTCAGACCACTGCAGCTACCCACGTGAACTCGTGTGGCAGTTTACATGGACAAACAGCTATTGGCCAAAATCACACATATAGCTATGCAGGGATTTGAATCTGTCTCCTAGTTTAAGGCTGTCTAACAGCCCCACTATTCTGGTTCTTGCACATAGGTAAATCTCATTAATATCAACGGTGTTTAAATTTGAGTGACCATAGTTGCAACCTGCATGTTAAAGGCATGTTTCTGAAAACTATATAAGGGCTGACAACATAAACCAATCTCTAGAGCAAAGCCAGGAGCTGTTTAAGCCCCTGCTTTCTGTTCACTATGAAAAACCAAGGAACAGAAAGCAAGCATTTCCAAGCAGCTCAGCGATGGGGACCACCTCTCAGCTGCTTGGTTAAAATGGCTCAGAGTGCTTGCACTCAAAAGCTCACGCCTTGAATAAACCTTTGTTGGTCTTAAACGTGCTACTGGAGTCTGATTTTACTGTGCTACTTCAGACCAACACGGCTACCTATTTGAAGCTGTTTATTTAAAAAGTCATGGGGAGCAGAAAGCAGGAGTTTAAACTTAAAATGGTTCACCAACCCATATGAACTGGGCATGAACCTCCCAGTTCATGTGGGCTTCTGGTTCACTATCCCAGGTAATGGGAGGTCGCTATTCTACAGCAATTCCACACAGTTCAATGCAAGTTACTTACAGCATGGGAAAGAGGGGATGGAAGTAGTGCATAAACATTTATTTGTAAGCAAGTGCAAGTCAGATGTTTTTGCCACTCTGTCCTTATCCTGTTATCACAGTAAGGCTCTAACAGTTACTCTCCCTCTAAAATTAAAAAGGCCAGATTTCCCTATTCCTCCATCTCTGCCAGTACTACATAAGTTCACTGTGGAAGAATGGCCAGACTAGCCTGGCAGCTTCCTGTTGATGCTGATATAGGATTGCCTCTGGTCTTACTGAAGAATTCCTCCCATCTTAAACTCCTGGAGGGGGGGGGGAGAACCAATATCCCACAGTAACAGAAGCATTCAGTAACTGAAGCATTGAGTCATATATTTCCATGTGTTGAAAGCCAAATAGATAATGGGAATAAAGTCTGATATTGCCACAAGACAAATATGTTTCAAGAGCAAGAATCGTAACACAAGACAACCAATCATAGCTCTTAGATCCAAAATTATTTTCTTAATCTGCAGACATGCTGAAAATCTACTCTGAGAGGTCATCTGAGTGTGTTTTGTCTGAATCCGATAGCATTTTTTAAAATTACGTGGTACAATTCTTCCCTCTAAAGCAAAGATATATGCCACCCTGTCTTCTGTGCCTGAGCTTTAGCTTTCCTCTGGGCTGATTTAACAATGGTTTGATTCCCTCCCCCTTTGTGCTTTATCCTTTGGGAGTGTGTGTCAGAATCCAGCAGCTGTCTTCAGAACTAATAAGCAGAATGCATGGTGACTTCATTAGCCTCACACTTCACAGAGTCTTAATCCCATTGCTCCCCGCCGGTGTTAGCAGCATACTGTGTCCTTTGCATGTCTAGCTCTTCCTTGGTAACTTGTTAAACCCTTGCATTCCCACAAAGGCGCACATCACTGCTACAGAGCAGACTAAACTAGATTTAATAAAAATCTTTAAGTAGTGATTCACTGAACAAAGATCTGACTGTGTCTGACCTGGACTTTTCACAGCCGGAAGTGAATGGGACAGTCAGTGGCAGTCTAGATGAAGTTTACGAGTCTGCATGGGTTGAAGTTCAAAAGCTCCCAGAGATGTATGCAGCAAGCAATGACTGTGCAGGGATGAGACTTGAAACTCCTGTGGTACTCTCAGCGGTATTCATCTTTTGATACTGTGTTTGCATATACTTTCCAATCTGAGTATGACTTTTGGTGAGTGTACTTGAAAATAAAAAGTGTGCCTAGCACAGAAATCCTAACACAGCCTACAAAGCCAGGATTCTATTTGCTGTGCACTGAAGTCAACCACGGAACTCTCATTGGGTTTAAATGGACCTGAAATGCACTGCAAACTGTCTTGTAAACATCAGACTGCACCTGAATCCACTTTGTTTCAGATCATTATGTCTGGCTTCACTTACTGCTATCACAGATGTAATGGAATCTCTCATATTATGACTGTTCTCTTTTTAAAAAATCCATTTATTTTGACATCATGAAAGGTTTTGGTCAGTGGGTAGATGAAATGCTGTCTGAGTAAATAGCTAAAACTGAACAGTTGCATTAGGAGTTTTGTGTATTCTAGGCAGTATGGAGTATGGCAGAAAGGAAGAAATGGGAGATCAAAGCAGAGCCAAAATAGTCAACAATGG
The DNA here is from genome assembly GCF_049243985.1 of Paroedura picta. Lineage (NCBI taxonomy): Eukaryota > Metazoa > Chordata > Lepidosauria > Squamata > Gekkonidae > Paroedura > Paroedura picta. Next base: position 59,215,002 of record NC_135374.1, on the reverse strand, counting down.
CTAGATGTCTTATCAAAAAGTTGCATGGATGACGCTCAGAGTACACAAATGTACACAGTGAAATTGAAGTTGCTATTTATTGACTTTTATCTCCAAAGGGAAACTTCTCTATGGGAATGATGCCAGAGAGTCACAGTAGTTTCATGGTCTGGTCTGGAACCAGAGGATCATACTCAATCACACCTTGAGACTGGTATATAGATATCTTTGTATTTTAAAAGCTTTTAAAAGTGCCTGCAGATTTTTTTCCCCTTTTGCTTTCTGGGGTAAGGTAGGCCCTCTCATTTAAATGTTCCATACACACACATGCTCCAACAGCAAATGTTCATTTCTTCAGCTGTTTTGCTTCTGCTACATGCTTCCAGGAGACTGTCTGCTGGTTGTTCCTTTGTTTAAAGCATGACCTGTGTAATTATACATTTAAACAAAAATATAATGTCTAATTTTTTTTAAGTTTAAGCTGAAAATCTGCTCTTGGGAAAGTGGGAAGTGACGAGGCATCAAGGACAGTTTATACGACGCATATGATTGCTTCTGGCAGTAGAGGCCAGAAAAAAGGGAATATTTTGTGGCCTTTATTGCTCACATTCAGTTCAATTATTAAACAATTTGATCATTGACATAAAGGATCATCTGAAATTTCCAAATTGGGAATTAGCTGTAAGGCTTTTTCAAGCTCTTTATTGGGGAAAATCCTGTCACTCCATCAGGACCAATAGGTCAGTTTTTATACAGTTATGAATCTGGAGGTATCTTGCTCATCTCAAAGTCATATTCTGGACCACTGCAGTCTGCTCTCCTTGATCCATGTGGACAGACTCTAGCAGTTGTCCAGCCTACCATGTGCCCCCTGGACTCATGTATCTCATGATTGGTGAAAGCTAGGTGAAAAGAGATCCAGGTGTCCCTCCAGCAGATTATTATCCCTGGTTTCAGGGACATTCCCAGAGAGACTGAAGGAGGCTGTGATTAGAACACTTTTGAAAAAAACAGGGCTGACCCAGCCAGCTAACACCAAGTTTTGCATTTGCCATTTCTGGGGAAAGTAGTTGAGTGTGCAGTCATGGGACAGCTACAGATTTTCATCATCATTATTATTATTATTATTATTATTATTATTATTATTATTATTATTATTATTATTATTATTAGGAGGAGGAGGAGGAGGAGGAGGAGGAGGAGGAGGCAGTTAGTTGCTTTTTTTGTATGATCCTTTTAAAGCTAGTTGTTGCCTGTCCTGATCTGGTCAAGGAACGGAGGATAGAAATAAAAATGAATTAGGGGATTTTTGCACCCGTTAAACATAGTGAAATGCTTACCTTTCATTATCGGCATATTTCGGTCCCACCATATGATGTCACCAACATGCAGCATTTGGGCAGTAACCAGCTGGTTACATCCTCCATTTTTAAGTGCTAGTTGGTGAATCCCAAAAAGTGGATTCACCAACCTACGTAGCGCTAGCTAATGGAGAGCAACCATCAAGCAACCAGTGGAGGGAAAGCGTGCAAAAGGCACCTGCCTGGTCCCGCCCTTGCTCCCACCCCCCTCTCCCAGGGAGGGAACATCTTTTTTTTAATGTCTGAAATCCTGGAGCAATGAATAGGCAGACAAGCATGCAGCCGATGCCATTAAATATTTTCCCCCAATGTTGTAGCACAAAGCATGCCTCTCTAAAGCTCTAGCAGGGGGAGGGGGGAAATAGCAAAGAGAGGGAGGTAGAAAGGTAGAGAGTGATTAAGATAGCGAGAGCTTGGCACTGAGAAGAGTAATGGGAGTGGTTATCCAGTCTGTAAGGGCATGAGGTTGAATATGTGTGCTTTGAGGGGGGGGGTTGTGGTGGTGTAGTGACAAATGAGGGCATGGGTGTGAAGAGATGGGTGTCAAGAACCTGTGGTGTGGAATGTTAGTTGAGTGTGGGAGAGGACTGACCTTTGGGAATTGTGGCATAGTGGTTACAGATAAGCTTTCCAGAGCCCTGTCTTCAGATATGTGAAGGGAAAATCAGACTGCAGACTCAGGTGAAAATTACATGGCAACCAATTCCTCCCAGTTCTGTGGCCCTGCTCCTTCTGTCTCCATTTTTTTACTGTTGATATAATGTTATGTGCCCACATGCTTCTTTCACTGTTGCCCCTTAGAAACACCTTTTCCATTCATCTCCCCACAATAGACAACCTGTGAGGGATGTCGGTCTGTGAGAGGTCTGAGAGAACTGGGAATGGTTCACAGTCACCCAGCAGGCTTCAGTTGTCTCTAAGCAGTTTAAAATTGCCTTCCCTTCTTCTCCCCATAACAATCATCCTGTCAGGGAAGTGGGGCTGAGAGCTCTGTGAGAACTGGGAATGGCTCACAGTCACCCAGCAGGCCTCAGGTGTCTCTAAGAAGTTTAAAATCACTTTCCTTTCCTCTCCCCATAATAGGCACACTGTGAGGGAGGTGGGCGTAGGGGCCGCCTAATCAGGGTGCGTCCAACTGCACTGGCCACACCCTGATTGGCCCGTATTAAATCACAGACACCCCATACACGCTCCTCCCACAGGGCCGTTCCACAAATATATAGAGGAACCATGGATAAGACTTCATGCACTGACCCTTCCATACCAAACTGGTAGATCCCCCCCCCATTAGAAAGCCCCCCAAGAAATAGTTTTAGATATGACAACTCTGTAAAACCCATAATAACATGAATAAATTTGAGGCCCTAGAGTAACATCTATAAATTTGTTGTCCTCCCTATCTAATTTTATCTTATCAATTTACATCTTGGATACCATATTTCAACCCCCCCTCCTTCATCTTTCTTCTCTTGTTTAATGAACATGGTGTTCAGAGATCAATTTTAAATTATTTTAAACCTGTGTTTTAAGATGTTGTAATCCTCCCTGAGCCTTCTGGAAAGGGCAAACTAGAAATCCAATAATAAATAACATAAAATAAACAGCATAGTAAGTACACTTTAAAAAGTTGTTTGATTCAGATACAGAGACCTGTGGTTAACCTGTGCCATTTTTCCTGCAGCACCAATTCATTGGCTGTTTTTTTTAAGGGAAATGGAAAGAGTGGGGGAAAGGAGGAAAGAGATGAAATAAGGAAGAGAGAGGGACAAAAAAGAGAAAGTAGAAAACTGGAAGTGAAAATTTTTGCTGAAGTAAAATAAGAATCCTATTATGCTCAGAATTCCAATTCTTCTTTATTTGGTAGTTGATTTTCAGTTTAAACTTCACCTGCACTGTAAAACAAAGCGATTATTCCATTCAGATGTCTGTTCTCTGGCACAAAATGATCACATACAATATTTTTCTGTGCTTTTTTAGTTTGCAGTTTCTGGAAGGGAAATCCTTCCTATGAGGAAGCCTAAATTTCTGCCGGTCAAGGGGAAAACTATTCCCTTTGGAACCCGGCATGCAGGCTTGGAAGTGAACATTTGGCTGAGACAAATGCTGTTTTGGACAGGAGCCTCCTCCACTGCCATTCCACAGTTATCCATTCCAGATCATGAATATGAATGTTCTTTATATTTTCTTCATGTCTTACAGGTTAGCAAATTGATATCATTAATAGCCAGGACATGTATGTGTCTAAGAATATAATCATTATAATCATGTATCACTCAGAAGTGTTAGCCAATTTTGAGAATGGATTTCAAGACCTGTTTTAAACTCTTGTGTCTCCTGAACCCAAGACCACTTACAAAAGAATAAATCTGCAACTGATGAATAGATTACTGCATTCCCAACTCTACCTTCCAAGGAGTACTCATAGACAAGCTAAAACATTTTACCAAAACCGCATTCTTGCCAATGCTGTTGGGAGTTGCAAGTTAATCATACTGTGTACCGGACAGAAGGCCAAGACTTTATTCCGCACTAAAGAAATGTAACTTGAACTCCTGCTTCATATGGCAGCCAATAGTCTCTGTGGGAGGCTGGCAAGTACTGTCATCACAGATTCAAACCCTTTTCTTCCCCAGCTTTAGGGGAGGAACCTTTCCTGGATGATAAATGCCATGGCAAGCCTCCATCACACATGGTATAGATCTGCACTAGCACATTTTCCCCTCCCAAGAGAGTTTGGAAAGGGATGACCTGGAGAGTTCTTGTTGATTTCAATTACTCTGGGAGCACCCTTAAAGTGTGTGGACAAGTAAGATTTGTGATTGACCCAGTTGTGGCTGAAACAAATGTACAGTTAACACTGTGAACATCAGTTGGAAGTAATTTAACATACCCACTGTATCTGTACCTTTTAATTAAAATCTTTAAAGGATTTAAGCAAAAAAAGGAAAAGATATTGTTTTAAGAATTCTGATCCAACGAGGTATACGCGTGCAGAAACTGATTTCTTCATGCAGAACGCTTTCTAGCTCAGATCTTACACAAGCAAAAACATATGGGGGGGCAATATCCCACAGCCACTAATGTACATATGATGGCCCCCCTGCCTATTCAAAACGATGTGCACAAAATCAAAACACGTAATCTGTGATCTCCTGATGATGCCATTTACCTTGCAGGGGGATGGAGAAGCTAACTCAAGGGTCATACTGCCCCTGAAGGAAATTTTGAGTTGGCCCAGCCAATTTTAAAATTTTTATTTATGTTATTTATCATCCACCTTTCTCACTAGGACTCGAGACAGATCAACAAGGCATCCAATATGCAATGCAATAGGATTAGGATTGCAGAAATCTGAAACCAAGCAGAAATCTGAAACAAAGCTGAAGCAAAGCATATGTTTTAACATGATATGTTAAAAATGTCAAAATTGCATAGAAGGATAATTCATAGAGCTATACACAGTGGTATAGTATAGCTAGCAGTAATTCATTTACTGCAGACAAACCAGATGCACAGTAGCATTAATGCAGCCAGCTGTTGTGTACTATCATTCTGTTAAAAGGGATGCTCTGTAGTCCCATGACAATTAGTAGAGATTACTTCCAATGTAGACTGGACTGGGTGGTGGAATAGTGATGTACTAATGGGGCCACCAAAAAGCATCCTTGTAAAATCCAGGACAAAATAGTCTAAACACCTTGTTCTCAGTACCTACTACTGGAAAACTACTTAGAAATCTTAAACAGATGATTTAAAACCATTTACACAATCACTCATCCAAAAATGGCTCTGTTACTGTTTATAAATCCTTCTAAGCTTTGGCAATAAAAGGTACACATGGTACTTCTTATGAAAAGCCAAATATCCTGAACAGAGAACTGGAAACTTTCTGTACTGAATGTTACTTTTTTCCAGTACACACAATACAGAGATTACTATAAATGCAAAGTAATTAAAGGAAGGACATAGAAAAAATTTTTAGCATGTAATTCTAGTCTTAACTTTAAACATCCCACATTAATCCCCAAATGCTACAATTTCCCAAAAGTCAGTCAAGGTTTTTTAATTAATAAAATCTTAGTAAAATTCCAGCTCTTCAGTAGAACATCATATTGCTGTCATTCGGCTCTGCATGTTTTTGATTAATTTAGGGAATACTTTTCAAGCTTTACAAAAATGGCAAAACACCCAGAACATTTTATGCAAAGTTCAGCCAGTTGAAAAAAAAATTAAAATCTGTTCAATTCATTTATCTGTGTTAACATGACACCAGGGTTTGGGCTGCTTTCTTTCATAGCTTACGTGGAAACTCATAATTAATATTTCCTTTTCTTTCTTGACTTGCCCTAATTGATAATTGGACCATAAATCCTGGATATCTTCCATGAGTAGAGCCATTGATGCGTTTTTGCTCTTTCTGACTCTTTTTGTTCACTTTGCACATTGCACCATATGTAAAACAAACTCCGTTAGAGAGGCGTGGCCTCTCGTTGCTGGCATGCAGGAGAGCCACTGAGAGATATCATATGGTCTCCTGGCAAAAGTACAAAGTAGCTCTTGCTGTTTGATCTACTGTCTTAAATTTGAATGCAAAATCTGATAATTGGGTCAGGCAGGAGAAGAAACTGACTAATAAAGCTCTTTTCATTTCCTTTTCCTATATGTTCTTGTTTCATCTTTTCTTTTTATTTTCCCCTACTTGGATGGTCCTGATGAGCAACAGTAAGTTCTTAGTGAAAAGGCATCATATAATTGGATTTCCAAAAGGCCTTTGACAAGGTACCTCCCCAAAGACTCCTGAGTAAACTTAGCAGTCATGGGATAAAAGGATGGATTCTCTTATGGATTAAAATTAATGAAAGAGTATGAAGCAAAGAATATGAAGAAATAGACCGATTTCACATTGAAAGGAAGAAAGCAGTGTGATCCCATAGGGATCAGAATTGGGGCTGGTACTATTTAATTTGTTCATATCTGGAACTTGGGTTGAGTAGTGAAGTGACCAGGTTTGCAGAGGACGCAAAAGTATTCAGGATGGTGAAAACCAAGAATGATTATGAAGACCTCCAGGAGGATCTCTACAAATTCTGTAAGTGGACAACAATGTAGCAGATGCATTTCAGTGTTGATAAGTGTCAGGTGATGCCCACTAGAACAAAAACATCCCATCTTCAGATATAGACCAATAGGGGTCTGAACTTGCTGAGCCGGAGAGGGGAAAAGATCTTAGGGTCATCATAGATAGTTCCATGAAAGTGCCAACACAGTGTGCAGCAGCAGTGAAAAAGTCAAATCTATGATAGGGATTATGAGGAAAGGGAATGAAAGTAAAACAGTCAACCTTGAATGGTGGCATTATTTGGTGTGCTCTCATTTGGAATCCTGTATACAGTTTTGATCACCGTATCTTTAAAAGGACATCACAGATCTGGAAAAAAATACAGACAACAGTAACCAAGATGATTAAGGAGTTGAAATACCTCCCCCGTGAGGAAAAACGGAAAAGAGATAGCTAAGCGGGGCAGGGTAGACATTTATAAATCATGCATGTGGCAAAGAGAGTTGACAAATATTTTTTTCTTCCTCTCCCAAAATATTGGCACTGAAGGGCATCCAAGGAAGCTGATGGCCAGTAGATTCAGGATAGCCAAAAGGAAATCCTTCTTTACACAGCATGTGATTTAAAATGTTGAATTTGCTGCCAGAGAATATAGTGATAGGCATAGGCACAGACAGCTTTAAAAGACAGATTCATGGAGGATAAGTTAATCAGTGGTTTGTAGTCATGTTCACTAAAGGTTAACTGATGACTAAATGGAATCTTCACATTCAGAAGCAGTGTACCTGTGAATACCAGTGTCAGTAAGCAACATCAAGGGAAGGCCTCAACTTCTATGCCCTCTTTTTGGAGCTCCGCAGGAACTGGTCCAACTATGTGAAACAGGATGCTAAACTGAAGGGATCTGATCTGATCCAACCGGGCTCTTCTTAGGTTCTTGCACCTACTGGAAGAGGAGCATATTTGCATTCAGTTTCTACATGATCATCAAGGGGATGGGCATCAAGTTATACATAAGATTAATGTTCTAATATAAATCAGTGGTCCCCATCCCCCGGTCCGCGGCCCGGTGCTTTGCTCGCGGCCCGGCTAGATTCTCGCTGGAGGGGGGGGAAGAGGCGGGCGCAGCCGCCGGCATGCTTGTGGGCGCAAATGCACATGTGCGGCAGCTCTGCACATGCACGTTTGCACAGCGCTGCCGTACGTGCACATCGCCCAGGCTGCCGGCTCTCCCCCACCCCCGGAAGTGGTCCTCAAACTGGAAAAGGTTGGGGACCGCTGTTCTAAACCACAGGAAGCCTTAATCTGTCTAGTTTCTGCCATTTTCCAAGCCACAGTCAAAGTCCTTTAAAGCTTACCTTTAAATGAAACCATTTTTAAGGTGAACTTTAACATTCTAATGATGTGTAAGACACATTTTCATACCAATCCACCCCAAGAAGCTCTGGATATCATACATTATTTCCCCCTCTTTCATTTTGTGCTTACAACAACCCTGGGAAGTAGGCATGGCTGACTGCCTCAAGATCACCAAGTAGTTTTTGTAACTGAGTCAGGATTGATGGATGGATGGCTTTCCCGCCACTCCCAACAAGCAGCTCCTGGCAGGTTATAACATCCTCAAGTACAATAAAAACCCCAATAAAAGTCCTATTAAAACAATATACAACAGTAAAAATTTCAACCCTCTCCCCACAATGGCCCGACTGCCAGTCGGGCGTAAGGGGGACAACATCCGCTGGTCACACCAGTGTTGTTCAAATATGGTAGCAGATCTTCCTTAGGATGTGAAACCACGTCTCCCTGTCCAACATTTCAACTACTGCTCTCCTTGGGCTCTCTGGATGATAAATGTGAGCACAAGAAGAAGAGCTGGTTCTTATATGCCACTTTTCTCTACCCAAAGAAGTCTCAAAGCGGCTTATAGTTGCCTTCCCTTTCCTCTCCCCACAATAGACACCCTGTGAGGTGGGTGAGGCTGAGCCCTGATATTACTGCTCGGTCAGAACAGCTTTATCAGTGCTGTGACAAGTGGGGAATCAAACCCATCTTGCCAGATTAGAAGTTGGCGCTCCTAACCACTACACCCAACCTGCTTTTCTGCAAAGCATTTCATTATTTAATGACTGATTATGGCTAGTCCTGAACACTTTCTCTACACTTCACTTCTCTGTTTATCAAAGAATATGGAGGCCTGTCTCATGTATGAAGATTAAAATTTAGATTGTAAAGCAGTTTACACACATAAGGTCTAATTATTCGTAATTACAATTTATGGTCTCAGATATCATAAAACCAAATCTATAAGCATATTTTGGAATGAATGCTCCTTTGGACTTGATTTTGTTACCAAAAATATTTCTTTGTATGTGTCTACTGTAGACTATTAAACAAAGACAGAGGCTTGTACTTCAAAGGACATGCCAGATAAATTAAAACCGAACTTCCTTTTCAGACAGAAGCAGATAGTTAACAATCAGTCTTAGTTCTAGTTGATGAGATGCTTTTAGTAACAGTCCAGTTGTTTTCTGTGCTAGGAAAAACAACTGCTAGACTGCAAGAAGATTTCTACAGTCAGGTTCATGGCTTAAATGAGATAATTCACAAATAGTCCACAGTATTGGCTCCTTTGCTTTCTGGTACATATACCCAAATTTTAGCCAAAATATAATACTCTAATCTTCAAAGGAAGATTGAATTAACTTTGGAAAAGGAAGTGAGATTCCAAAGTGATTGACTACTCCATGTGCTCCATCTCTCATTTATTTAGTCTAAAAAGGGCTCTTAAACTCTTGGCTGTTGAACTGGTGTATATCATGCTGGGTGGCCTCTAGAAAAGACACATTAGTTCTGTTGTGATTGCATTAGAATGGCATCTGAGCAGCATAGCAAAGGACAGCAAAGCAGCTGATTGTTGAGCAGAAGTGACTAAATGATCATTGTTATGATGCACACACAGGAGGCGCAGCAGTATCCCTCGACTCTAAGAGCAGTCCATTTTATTGCATTATGATGGCCATAATAATGACGGATGTTTAACATTTCTATATGGGTCACCTCAAGGAGTCAAAGGACTGCACATGGGGGGGGTGCTCTGAATATACTACTGAAGTAGATTCCCATCAGTATCAAGATAAGAAGCATATCAAGTGGCTGATCAGAAACAATGTCTTTTGCATCTTGGTGGCAACTACACTTGCTTATCAGTGTGTGCCAGGATGCATCCTCATTTTTAATATTCCACATGTTCCAGAGCTAGACAAATTCAGTTCATGAAATCTCAAGGGGAAGGTTTCTGGAATAGCTCATTCTCATAAATATTCTAAACTTGGAATATTATGAGAACGATACGCCAATTGTGTTACAACTATCCCTCAAGTGCAACACAACAACCAGGTGCAAAAGATATGCTTAGAAAATGTATGCCGATAAATCATCATATCAAATGCATTAAAAGAAGAGTTACCAAGTTCTAGCAATGTTATTCTGTGGGGAGCTTTCTATATATATGGCCCTATCAGCCAACTAAGAAAATTAGCAAAACACTCCACTATAACACAAGAAGAAAAAGGCGCCCACATAAGCATGCACTGGGGAGGTGTCATTCAGAAGTCTGTAGGTTTGATGCCTTTATTTGAGGGAGCAGCACTGAGTTAGTTGAAAGTCCAGTGAACCCTGATAGCTGTACAAGATCATGATAAGGGTAAAAGCATAGCTTATCTCCATTTCGTGTAATTTAATACCAAACTTTCTTTATCATAAATGTGGATGCCAACTAAGGGATTTTGTGTAGTGGGAACCAGATTTTCATCAGTATTCACCACGGATGAGCATATGTTCCCCGTTTCTTTACCTTTAAATATATTATTTTGTCAAATATAATATTTGACAATAATATGTAATTTTTTGTCAATAGTTTTAGTTCTTTGTTTTTTCTTCTGGCTGGTACCAGAGGAAATTTTTTTTACAGGAAATATTCAGCACTAGGAAAAATCATAGTGACAACGTAAAAAAATAAATTCAGTTTTCACAAGAGAAAAGAGAAATCAGATAGAGGGGCTGGGTATTACACAGTAGAGAAGATAAATTCAGATGTGTCCCCAGGATTCACCTCCGGTATTTGTACTTTAGGAAATCTAATCCAGGTAATTTCATCAGTAGATGTTTCAAGTTGTTTGGGCTTTGTTTTTGTGCAATGACCTAGTTGCTTGGCTTTCTACAAATGCAGATGACCCCAACAACCTGTATGCAAAAGTGCACTGGCAATGTGGGCATTCAGTTCTGGGCAAGCTTAATTATTAATTATTTAATTAGCATACTTTATATATCACTTTTCCATCCATATTGGTTCTTGAGGTGGTTAACTATTAGGAATGTAAAATGTAAAACAAATATCCCTTTTTTAAAAAACACAACCAATTTAAACTCCATACAACCATGAGACAAATCCATAACAACTCAGGTGATGTAAAACACAGGACCTAATTCATCTCATTTAATTCTAAGGCCTCCAAGAATTTGGAAGTCTTCATTTATATGTGTGGAGGCACATTAGGTAATCTGGAACCAAGCCTTTCAGGCCAAAAAGCTGAATAATACCTTTTGTAAAACTGCAGCAAAGATGTATTCACAATCCTGTTGTTGTTGTTAGGTGCGAAGTCGTGTCTGACCCATCGCGACCCCATGGACAATGACCCTCCAGGCCTTCCTGTCCTCTACCATTCCCCGGAGTCCATTCACAATCCTACAAAATGTCAAACTCACCAATTTGAAATGATCTTACAAATAAATTGGGAAGCAATGCAGCCAGAGCAGTGCAGGAATTATGTTTGTTGTGGAGCAATCCTGCGTAGACTCTGTATGTTGAGCTTTGTACCAGCAGTTGTGTCTGAACTGAGTTATTAAATTCACAGAGTATGTTACAGTGTAGTACAATAACCAGTCACTGGAGACTACTCAGACCAAGGTTTCTTCTAAAAATATACACATACAAAATGTTTTCCATTAGCTTTCATTGTAAACGTCTAAGAAGGTATTTGAATGTGGAAATGATATGCCTGCTGAATACTTTTAAATGAAGTTAAATTGAGAGATCTGACTCTCCTAGTTTTTCTGCAGAGTAAGTGAGCTACCTGCTGCCAGGGTAGAAAGCCTGGGCGCCTGCATCTCGTCCCAATTCTGCCTTTCCAGCCTTGTTTTCCTGTCCATTCATGCAAGCAAATCAATTTCCTGTGGTCCTTGCAGGTTAGGTATGCTGGTCAGCTAGCACTGCCAGCCTATCACTGGGAATGGGGAAGATGTGTCCTAGGCCTCTGTCCCCTTGCCTCAGGCTGCCCTAACTCATTTCCAACAGACATAGCAAAGACTTTGCCCCACCTGCCTAGCACACTGAATTAAAAGTGAAAAAGAAAAAGCTCCATCCAAACTAGATCTGTGCTTATATAAAATCCCTTTTAAAGGGAATCATTCTGGCTTGTTTCTGGAAGATCAGCAGAGACAGTCAAAGTGCAAGAGGCCCCAGAGATCATTCCAAAGGCTTGGTGCGATTGTGGACAAGGCCTTTCAGGGGAAAACATACACAGAAATCCAAATCCAGTGGGATATCATAGTGGTTGGCAAAAAGTTTGGCTGAGATCCTGCCACTCAGCAGAGTTTGAAGCCTTCCTCTAGCCTAAGAAAGATGGGAGTGGTAGCAGAGTGGTAGCAAACAAAGCAATATTTCAAACACATCAATGTGTCTCAAAACGTGTATAAAAGAAATAATCTGCTACCTTGCACTGAACCATTAGAGTTTTGTAAGGCATTTGTTTCATTATTTATTGTATTCATTGTCAGGGAAATTAAAAGAAATGTAAGAGGAACATTTGCCTCACTCTGATTCAAGTTCTTACAAAGAGGCAATACTTTAGATCAGTGATTCCCAAACCTTTTTTAGGTTGCCGTCCCCTTGGCTCCCAGGCCACGTCCCTAGTGCCCCCCCACACACACACATAGGAGCACACACCTGTTTCCTGGTGATAGCTCTACTGCAAATTCACACTATATTTTTATATAAAGGTAAAGGTAAAGGTATCCCCTGTGCAAGCACCGAGTCATGTCTGACCCTTGGCGTGACGCCCTCTAGCGTTTTCATGGCAGACTCAATATGGGGTGGTTTGCCAGTGCCTTCCCCAGTCATTACCATTTACCCCCCAGCAAGCTGGGTACTCATTTTACCAACCTCGGAAGGATGGAAGGCTGAGCCAACCTTGAGCTGGCTGCTGGGATCGAACTCCCAGCCTCATGGGCAGACCTTACAGACTGCATGTCTGCTGCCTTACCACTCTGCGCCACAAGAGGCTCTATATTTTTATATACTTACATGTAAAAACATGTAAATTCTCTGTAAAAGTCATTTGTAAAAGCCTCTTTGGGTCCTCATTGGGGAGAAAGACAGATGGGGAAAGAGAGAGAGAAAGAAGCAAGCAATGGAAATCCTATGGCCAGGAGCAAGCAGGAAAAGATGGAGACATTTGGAGAAGGGTTGCCAACTCTGAGTTAAGAAATTCCTCAAGATCTGGGTGGAGCCTGGGAAGGACAGAGTCTGAGACGAGGAAGGAGCTCAGCAGGAATAAGATCCCATACAGCCCACCTTCTGAGGCTGCCATTTTCTTCAGGAAGGTAAGCAGGGGCCATGGTCAGCACCAGGATGGGAGATCACCAAGGAAGTCCAGGGTTACTACTACTCAGAGGTACTTGATAACATCTCTCACTACAAAAACACAGCCACAGCAAGAAGAGTCAGACTGCTACCTCCCTACTGTCCCCAAATTCATCACTGCTCCCCTGGATCCTTTCACCACCCCCAGAGGAGTGTTCCACCCACTTTAGGAACCCCTACTTAGACTGCAGATTAATTCAGTTTCTCCCACAATCATCTAATTGGTATTAATAGCTACGGATTTATTTCTAGAGTCTTATGAATTATACATTTAGAATCATAGAATCATAGAATCATAGAGTTGGAAGGGGCCATACAGGCCATCTAGTCCAACCCCCTGCTCAATGCAGGATCAGCCCAAAGCATCCTAAAGCATACAAGAAAAGTGTGTATCCAACCTTTGCTTGAAGACTGCCAGTGAGGGGGAGCTCACCACCTCCTTAGGCAGCCTATTCCACTGCTGAACTACTCTGACTGGGAAAGTTTTTTTCCTGATATCTAGCCTATATCGTTGTACTTGTAGTTTAAACCCATTACTGCGTGTCCTCTCCTCTGCAGCCAACGGGAATAGCGTCCTGCCCTCCTCCAAATGACAACCTTTCAAATACTTAAAGAGGGCTATCATGTCCCATCTCCACCTCCTTTTCTCCAGGCTGAACATTCCCAAGTCCCTCAACTTATCTTCATAGGGCTTGGTCCCTTGGCCCCAGATCATCCTTGTCACTCTCCTCTGTACCCTTTCAATTATATCTACGTCCTTCTTGAAGTGAGGCCTCCAGAACTGCACACAGTACTCCAGGTGTGGTCTGACCAGTGCCATATATACAATGGGACTATGACATCTTGTGATTTTGATGTGATGTCCCTGTTGATACAGCCCAAAATGGCATTTGCCTTTTTTACCGCTGCATCACACTGCCTGCTCATGTTTAGCTTACAATCCACAAGTACCCCAAGGTCTCGTTCACACACGGTGTTACCTAGAAGCGTATCCCCCATCCAGTAGGCATGCTTTTCATTTTTCTGACCCAGATGCAGAGCTTTACACTTATTTTTATTAAATTGCATCTTGTTCTCATGTGCCCATTTTTCCATTGTGTTCAGATCTTGTTGAACTATCTTCTGGAGTATTTGCCAGTCCTCCCAATTTGGTGTCATCTGCAAACTTAATGAGTAGTCCCTCCACCCCCTCATCTAGATCATTAATAAATATGTTAAAAACTACCGGACCGAGCACCGAGCCCTGAGATACCCCATTGTATGGTGGTCATATGTAGAGTCTGGAATGTGTGTGTCATGTGGATAAGTGCAAAGCAAGGTTAACCAGTCTAAAATAAAAATGTTAAATGAAAATACTAATCAGGAGATGACAGTAACCATCCACCATCTTATATGCTACAATACTAATTAAAATGAAAATTAGCTATACATCTGTAGAACAAAACTAAGTAATGAAAATGCATAAACAAGGTATGATAACTAGAAGTATAGATTTAAATCTATTCCAGCACTAGAACATGTTTATAGGCACATTATACACACGTATGTATAGATGTGCCCATAGAGAATGTCATCTTCACCAGCATAGGAGAGGAGGATCACTGGTTTCAGATCCCAAGTCCAAAAATCAGGAAACTGACACAGTACACATGTAGGACTATATGAATTTCTTGCATTTGGAGTATGATGCAAAACTTGCTTCCATGTACAAATCCCCTTTGCTGAATCCTTATAACGAGCTGTGATGCAATAAGATTTTAAAGCCATGCAAAACTTAGTGAGTGCATCAGAGGGTTTTTTGTTGCAGTGGGGTGGTTTTTGCATGCCTCCTTTTAAGCAGTACTCATTGTTGAACTGCAAACAAAATGCTTTTAAGAATCCCATGGATACCAAAAGCAGTTCAGAGCTAGGAAGAAGTGCCTGAAGAGGAAATGAACACATGGGTGTCCACTGGTCCATTCTGCCAGCAATTCCTTATTCCTCCAGTCTCATCTCCTGTTATAAATCACTCAGCTTCTTCTTCTATAAGCTTGCCATTATATTTATTTAATTAAATACATACAAACATATAGTGTGTGCTGCAAAATAAAAGCAGATAAGCCCAAATCAGAAAAATGAATAAGCTGAGCATCAGGAGAATCTGCAAAACACAAAATTGAAAGCAGCTGAGAAGACCCTTTGAAAGAGAATAATCTTGGCTTGATTTTGTAAGATTAGCAGACACAGTCAAAGTGCAGCTGCCCAGAGAGGCAATTCCAAAGGGTGCTCCTGTGGAAAAGTCCTTTCCTGGGGAGGAGATTCCATGCTGGACTGCAGGCTGGAGTTTGAGCCAGGGCAGCTTGCCCCGCCTCTTCCTACTCCCACATATTCCCACATTTGGACTGGTGCACCTTATCCGCCCAGATTTGTGCTCCCACATGGGAGCTGGTGCAGCCAAGTTCCCAGTGCGGAAACAGTCAGAGAAACATACAGCAGAGTTCCTGAGTTAAACTGCAATGAATGTGTGTCTTCAAATTAAATATATAGTGAAGTTCACTTATGAACAAATTGAATATTGCATTCAGTGACAAAACAAAGTATATGTGATCAGTAACACCAAAAAGTATATTAGGTTTACAGCAACGTAGATTGTTTCAATTAATAAAAAGTAAAAAAAATTGAGCACCTGCCATAATACATAAATTTTAGTAGCCTAATTAGAAAAGTAAAAGCAAACATAGCCTCATAGATATGTGGGGGAGCACAGAATCGAACCTGGCATGCCAGATTAGAAGTCCGCACTCTTAACCACTACACCAAACTGGCTCTCTAAGAAAGTGGATCACCCTAATGTCACAGCTGCAGCAGTTCCTTGTGTTGTCATGTTTGCTGATTTTCTTTGAAATGAAAAGTTTTTGATAACTCATGAAAAAAACCTACTTGACTGTAAACTTCTACCTATGGCCAGTGATGGGGCGGAATCAATTTGCAACAATAGTCAGGTCTTAAAATCTTGCTCTGCATTCCTAAATAGAGTAACTTACATTCTATTAACTCCATTGAATTCAATGGGCTCACTTATGCAAAACCTAGGAGTTAAGGGTAGCTTATCTTTAATTACATATCTTTCCTCCAGAGCACAATCATTATTTTGCTTAAAGTAGGATACAGTTTTGCTGACATTTCAAAATACTCTCCAACTTTCTGCTTAAATGTGTTTCTGTGTCATGCATATTTTGTTCATTAAAAGGGAAGCAGACAGAAGAAGGAAAATATGTTCCTTTAATCCCCAAATATATGTAAACAAAAATGGTCCTGACAGTTTGCAAAAATGAATTACTCTTGACTTCACAGATATTAAATAGGAACAACCCAATGTTCCCAGTAGTTCCTTAATGCAATTACCTGATTAGTGAAAGGCATTTCATTTTCTAACCGCTACAGGAATAAGCAATATAGCTGTCAATAATTTTGCAGCCAGGCTTCAGGTCTGGTGGTCAGTATCTGACCACATCTTTACATGGTCATTAACACATTACCATCAGCACTTAAAAATACACTCAGTCAAGCATTCAGAACCTTAAGGGACTTTGGTGGTATGTGACTGACTTTTTCCTTCTTCAGTTTCCAGAATGTTTTATCACTACTGAATATGCAGCACATCATAAAGTTTTACATCAAGCATTCAGTTAAGTCATATCATATTATGCTTGAGGCTGCCTCATTCCATGGCTTTCTTGAAATATGGAAATGGATGATGCTCAATGGCTGAAGTTCTATTAGCAGACCATGATCTGAAATTCAGTGATGATCTGGTACACACAGCAGCTTAAATAGCTGAACTTACCTGAGCTTGTCAAAGCTTGGGAGCTAAGCAGGGTTGACCATGGTCAGTACTTGGATGGGGGACCTCCAGGAAGATAAGGGTTGCTATACAGAGGAAGGCAAAGGAAGACCTATGCTTGTCTCTAGCATGAAACACTCAGTGGATGGGGTTGTTGTCAGTTTGTTGTGACTCAACAGCACATTCTTCTTCTCTTCTTCTGCTAACGCATATGTGAAGACAGTTGCTATCAAAAGTTCTTCAATTTCAGGGGCTGCTCTATGTTCCGGTCTCCATTGTGCCCTAGAATATTTTTCAAAACAGGACAGAACTCTGTAGCCCATACTTGCAGATAGCTCCAAATGCATGTGAAATCACTAGGGATGGTACAAACCACATTTGTGCAGGATGCTTCATAGTTTGCAGGTGAATTGAACCAAAAGCCCATATGAACCAGGAGGATGGTCTATAAATCAACTAGGTTCATGAGACATTTATAGTTTAAACCTCTGGTTTCTGTTCCCAGTGGCTTTATTATCTATAATCGGTAAACTATATGCAAAGCACCTAGTTATTAAATTCTGCAACAGGACTATCAATAATAATATATTAGGAGCAGAACAAATAGGATTCCAGAAGGGCTGTGTCATGCTTGATCATTGTGCTGTGTTATCCACTTTAGCTAGGAAATACTCAAACCCTAAGAGAGACAAATTATTTGCTGCATTCATAGACCTCAAAATGGCTTTTGATTCAATTTCGAGGGATAAATTATGGCTGAAGATGGTCAATTTAAGTATAGATAAAACAATTGCACTGCAACAACTTTTGCCAAATTAAATATACAAAAGAGGGTACTTTGAAAAAGTAAATGGCATCACCCACTAATAGCAGACCTAACCACTCCTATTATCTCAAAACCTTCATAGATTATTGTGCAGAAAATCAAAATAAACTATGAAAACACTAAGACCCTGCTTTTTGTTGAAGCAAGATATAAATTCATTGGCAGATGAAAGGTAATCAAATAGAACAAGTTAATCATTTTAAATACTTTGGTATAATGTTCAGTTATAATAACAAGTGGATACACCATAGGGAGAAGTTAATTAAAACCTTGAAGGGACAACTAGCTCTACTGCCAAAATTCTTCAATCAGAAGGTAAACCATGAAAATCTAAAATAACCCCCCAAATAAATTTCACAATCCCAATATGAATTGGTACATTTTACAATGAACTAGAAAATCATCAATCAGACTTTTTCAGACAACCACTAGAAGTTCCAAACTGCATTGCAAACCTCATATCACAACAGAAATGAGTAGAGTTTGGATGTTCACATGTATATATTGGTTAAAAATTCATTTTCACTCTCAGCCACAATCTTTGCTTTCAAATTTGCTAGGAGACTCTTATTTTGCCAAGGAATTTAACAAGATAATGCTCCATAAACTTTCCTGTTTAGGATTAGATATCTCATCTTTAATTAATTATGAAGAACAGACAATCTTAAAAGAATAGAAGATCATGACGTTCAATCAATGGGCTCATCAATCTATAAGTTATGCTGACCTAGTTATTGCAATATCCCATTGCCATATAAATCAATGCCAACTTATTAACGTGTACTAGTTCACTACCCTCTTAAAAGAGCCTTTTTTAAGCACAGAAATATCTTTCCTTCAAATTCATCTAGGAGCCCATTTTTCCAAATTCCGTTTAATGAAAGAACTTGTTTGCATGGATGCAATGTCACAGATACTTTGCCACATTTACTGTTAGGGTCTCCTACATTTTTTATGTATCAATATTACCTAGGCAATTATATGAAGAAATTGAAATATGATTGCTTAGAAGAGAAGCAACTGATTAAAATAATGTTCAGTGAGAAAGACTCATCCACTATGTCTGGAATAGCCAAAATTTTAATAGCCATTTTAAGAATAAATTCCGCATTGATGGAGACTGTTGGGATCAAATAAGGTGCCATTACTATCATCCTATATGCCCTTGACTGTGAACTTTCCTCATTATGTTGTATTCTAATGGATTTATTTTCTATGCCAATAAAAGTTATTTGAATCTGAATCTTGTGGGGAGCAAAAAGGTTTTAAAGGTTTTAAAAAGGTTGAAAAGCCACGGAGAGTAGAAAACAGGGATCCATTTAAACCACTGCTTTCTGATTGCTGCTAGTGCAATGAACAGAAATCAGGCGGTGAAATGACTGGGGGCCATTTAAATACCTGCTTTCTGCTCCCCATGGCTTTTGGAGGGGAGTAAAAAGTGGTTTAACTGGCTTTTTGCAGGCATCAGAACGCAGGCAGTGAAATGACTGAGAACCATTTAAACCAAACAGCTGAACTTCTTACCTACTTAGGCAGTACAACTGGCTTCAGCATAGTGGACTTTCAGGAGGTCTTGTGAAACATGACTTTTTCAAAAGATGTTTTGTTTATATGTTTGAGATTAATTTGAACTGTTTTCTATTTAGTGATATTGGTTGTCCCTTTTTTTCTTTTGTAGATAATTTTTTCCCTGGTAGGGTGTTGTGTGGGTTGTAAACTTACTTTTTCCTCTCGATTTTATCCTCTCGATTTTGAATGTGTGATTTTTGTAAATTGTGTTTGTTAATTTCATCACAGGGATTTGTCTCACTCTCATTTTATTTATTTGTTTGTTTATTTCCATTATTTGTAGTCTTCCTGTCTCACTGAGACTTCAGTTGACTTATACAGAGTAAATCATTACAATCAACTGGACATCCAGTACCCAATGCCATGGGTCCTGGATGGTAGAAATCTGGAGTCAGCCAGAAATCTGAAACAGATCTAAAGCAAAGCATAAGTTTTAATATGATGTATTAACCAATTGCTTATAAAAGAACAACTCAGTTTTTATGACCTGCCCTTCTTTACTTTCGACCTTATAAAGTTTAACTAACAGAGGAAGATATGACATTCATTATAGAAGCTAACCACAGCATTATTTCCCCTAGAAAATTTAGATTTGCATGGGGGCTCTGGATTCCCATGAGTGGCCTGCAGAGACCTGTGAACTGTCCTTGCATGTGATTCCCCATCTTCAAATATTGGATTAGTGATACAGTAAGTGTCTGATGGAGTATCTGTTTACATATTTATTATGATACACTTTTATATCTTACCCTTCCTACATTGTTCTCATCTGTAAAATGGGAGCAATTTACCTTGTTTAATATTATTACTAGAGGCAAAGCCCATTGCACCCAGGAAATAACAGGTACTAGGATGAACACCTGAACTGTGATCTTCCTGGGAGCTGGCTATATGGTAAAAGATCCTGCCCATGCTGGACATTTGAGGCCTCACATCCGGACCTCAAGGAACATTCCTGACCTAGAGGTCACCAACCTCCAGGTACGGCCCAGAAATCTCCTGGAACTGGAGGTCATCTGCAGACTATAGAGACTAGCTCCCCAGGAGGAAATGGCTGGGTTTTTTTAGGGGGGCGGTCCTCTGCAATGACAACTCCAGGCTCCTGGAGATGAAAGGGCTTGCTTGGGAGGGGGGAACTCTGTGGTGCTGTGCCCCAGAGAGATTGTAGGATACCGATGTCCAGTTGGGACCTGGGGGATTTGCTGTTATTGCAGGTCATTCCCAGACAACAGAGATCAGTTCCATTGCCCAGAAGGTCCAAATTCAAGAATCCCATAACAGTCAACGAGCAAGTAAAAAAAGAGTTATAGCATCCTCCTGCATCAGCTTCTTCTCCCTACAACTCTTTAAGGCAATGTGCATTTGTACAGCTTGGTGTAGTGGTCAAGTGCAACAACTTCCAATGTGGTGAGTTGGATTTGATTCCCTGCTCCTCCACATGCTGGTGATCTTGGATCAGTTGGGTTACCTTGGGCTAGTCACAGTCCCGTTGGAAACTGTTCTCACAGAGCAGTTCCTCTCAGAGATTTTTCGGCATCACCTACCTCACGGGGTATCTGTTGTGGGGAGAGGAAGGGAAGGCTATTATAAGCCACTCTGAGACTCCTTTGGGCAATGAAAAGCAGGGTATAAAGACTAACTCTACTTCTACTGGGAAGGAAACAGTGTCCCCCCCCCCTCCACATGTTCCCATGGCCTCATGTGTTTCTGTGCCCCATCTACAGTTTCCCCATCTTCCATGCCATTGTCTCAAATTTGCTTTGATGTGATGGTTCTGGAAAGACTGCAGCAAGATCAAGGTGGTATCCATATGGAAAGGGATCTTTCCAATACCACCTACATTAGCATTATGTTCCCTTCTGCAATTGCCTGCAATGGTTACCCACAAAGCATTCCTCCCTTCTCAGATTGCAAATGGCAAACCTCACATGACTTACTCATGAGTAAACATTTCCAGTGCAAAGGCTTTTCCTGGCTGTCCTGGTTCCCAGAGGGCTAGCAAAGGGCCATTTCTGGGCCTCCCACATCTCCCCTCCAGAAAGCATGTAGAGGCTGTGCCAGAAGGTGGCTAGCTCCCTCCCCATGTTCCCAAGTTGAAAGAGGGCAGGAGGCGAGGGCAACTTACTGGCAGCAGCGCATGCTCCAAGGAAGCCTAAAAAAAAGCAAGATAGCATCACAGGGAAAGGGTATTCTGTAAGCATGTGATTACAAGGGTGCAACTCTCATTCACATTGTGCATTTGAAACTACAAGCATATATATACACCTGAAAAATATGAGAAGTAACCTTTAGTGTCATGCATGAAAACAACTCGCAGAATTATTCTGTTTAAGTGAGAAAAGTTACTGTGAGGAACAGGCTACATAATTCTTTCTGCAGGTCTTTAAATTCTGTTTCTTATGGAGAAAATTAAGGGAGAGGGAATATTCCTTGAAATCTATGGTTTGCCAAGTTACTGGGGTGGTTTTGCTCCGCCTGTTTTCTCTGATGTGGAATACAGCCACAAAACAGGAAACCATCTGTCTGCAACCAGCAAAAATATACAACTGAATGGGTAGATCCCACTTCACAAGGAGGAAAACATATTTCTTTTAATAATCCAGTATTAATTAGATTAAATTAAAAGTTGGGGGAGCAAGACAAAACAAACTGGAAATTTCACATGGGGAAATCCAATTGGCTGTCAGAGTCCTGCCTTTGATGTCAGTGAAGGAGATTAAATATCCACATAAAGAAATGAACTCGGGTGGTCTGTGCTTTTCCCTCTCAAGTTCATTGCAATGTGACAATTGCTTTTCAAACATTCAAAACGTACTACATTTTAAACCAGAAGGGTTTGAAAAAAATACTTCAAAGAAAACATTTTTAGAAAGAGCCTGAAGTCTTGAACACAGTTCAAGTTTCTATAAGCTTCCTAATCACAAAATATTTATTTGAATAACACTGAAGCGCTTCTGTTATCCCTCCCCTCTAGAAAAGCGCCTATCCATTGGCAACAGAGCTCCTCCGTTTCCTCATTCTGAAATGGCAGGTCAAATACCGCTAGGCCCCAGGAATCCACCCATGATTTTGCTGCCTGTTGCTTGTGTAGAGAACAAAGCTATCATGCTTCCTACCTCTTCTTGCATGCATGCTAAAAGAAGAAGCAGATTATTCCCCCCCCCCTTTTTTTTTAGTGCAGCCAAATTTGGAGAGCTTGTCTTCCTGCAAAAACTCTTCTTTGCCTTTTTGCTTTCCTCCCCACATGGTCCCTCCCCACTGCTATCAGCAATACAGTCCTTTCTCTCCAGGCTGATTTGTTGGTTTAACAGCTCCATGCCACAAGCTCAGGCAAGGTGTGTGTGTGGGGGGGGGGGGGTGAGACGTGACTGAGCAAAAGAGAGAGGGAAGAGAGAGGGGCTTTACGCACCGGGATCCAGTTTACGCATACCTGCCTTTGTAGTGGAATCCAGTTGCGTTTTGTAGCGTTTCCCACAGGCTTCCGGTCTCGGCAGAAATCGCTAGAAAGGAAGCGCTATTGCCGAGCTCGTCCCGCCCCTGGCCGTCAAGCAGCCAATGGGCAGCCGTTAGCATGCTCCCAAACAGCCCCTTTCCCTTTAAGAAAGGTTTTTTTTTAAAAAAACAGACCCATTGCAACGAATCTGTGTTAATTCGTTGCAACGGAGAGACCCATCCAGCTGCCTGGTGTGTTTGAGCTGTCGTTTGATCGTTGCCATGCTCCCTCCGAGTGAAAAAAAAAATCAGGGGGAGGGACTTTGTAGAAACCGCAACAATGTTAACGCACAGGTCTTTTTCGCTAGTGTTGCAGATTGGTTGCAGGAGTGTATCACTTTCCGGAGGGTGAATCCACTTTTGGGGATTTCCCTGAAAGCGCTACAAGGAAGCGCTTTTTGCAGATTGGTTTCAGGTGTGTGGCAGATTGTCGACGACGTTGTGCAAAACAGCAAATCAGTAGCGTTTTCAATTGGCAACCATTGTGCTATTTTGAAGGCGTGCAAAAAGCCCCAGAGTTTTCACTGGGAGAGGGGAGCTCTGTATAGTCCCACAGGCAGAATGGCATGCCCAAATCCCTAAAGCTCTACTGTGGACACTTAGGAGTAAGCCACATTAAATTCCATGTGGCTTTTTTCCTGAATAAACACAGATAAACATTTGCGGCTGGTTGAGCCGGGGCAGGTTGCCCCACCTCTTCCTGCTCCCACATTTGGCCTTGTGCACCTCGTCCATGCCAGATTTGTGCTCCCTCATGTGAGCCAGAGTGGTGAGGTTCAGCTGCACTGCAGGGCAGAGTGTTCCTGGTTTATGTTTATTTTTTTCAGAACATGGTATTACAGTCCACTGCAATACCATGTTCTTTTATAAAAAGTACCCCAGGTGGCTCCATGGCACTGCTGCCTGGGGCATTTTTGGTCCCTTCTGGGACTCCATAGTCAGGAAAGGAGCCAAGCCAAGATAGCCTGACTATGCCCCGACATAGGCCTCATTGCCCTCTGGGGCAAAAAAGGGAACACGGATATATCTGCATTCCTTTGCCATGGGGTAATGGAGGGCTTGAGTCGGGCCATGCCTGGGATGGCCCCAGTCTGGTGTTGATGTTGAGCAGAACCGGGGGTTTGCCTGCAACCAGACAAGCAGTAAGGTGGGGGCAAATTCCTAGTACAGAAAAGGTCAGAGAGAGAGTAATGTGAAAATGTGTGCTCCTCCCTTAAACTTGCATAGTGTGCAGCTTTTAAGGCTGTATAGTTTTGTGGATACAAGAGAACTGAAGCTTCTATGGGGCCCACACAACTTGCTGCATATCCTTGGAAAAGGATTTGTCCTGACTGTGGAATGTGCCAGAAAGAAGAGGAAGGTTTGAGGGAGGGGGCTCTATGAAAATTCAAAGGAGGGATCATCGGTTTGCTAAAATTTGAGACTCTTTGTGTTCTATGGCCTAGTGGCCAACTTTCAATCACTGCTGTCACTTTGCCTAGTGCAGGTGGTCTTGTTGCCCCACCCAAGTGACCAAGCAGAATCTGGCCATACAAACATCTTTTTCCAGAGCTACTTGTGCTTTCTATAGATTCTTGCATTGCTTTCTACTTTTCTTTTGTTAATTTATGCAGTGGGCAACATTTATAATCCAGGGAATCTATTTACATTTTAAATGTGAAAGGGGAGGGGATCTGCTCATGAGTTAATTGAATCAAAGTAAAAGCCATGTCAATCTAATGAGCTTAAATTGGGCCTGATGTTTCTGTTTCAGCTATTGGAAAATGCTGGTGTGATGTGGGTTGAGTATGACATCTGTTTGGCTGCTGGGTGGGTGCATGTGGTAGATTAATGTCTTTCTTTGCATGAAACTGCAGAGCATCATGTGGTTACTGATATAAAGCATGAACACCCACATAGAGCATTCATAATGCCTGCTGCTATGCTTTAAATCTCCCCATTTTGCTGAGATTAAATGAAATAAAATCATGAGATACAGTAAGATGCTTGTGCAATGAACAGTGCTTATTTGAATTTGTATCAGCATTATGTTTCATAAATCAATGAAATCACATGCTTTGTATTGAGTTAACAAACTCAGTCTCAGTCCATACTCACCAACCAATGAATGACTCAGGAGCAGTACATGACAGAAACCAGAACTTCATTGGATTATCCATATTTCAATCAAGGACACAAAGAAAAATGTAGACTTGAGTCAAAACAGTGGGTCAGTCTTCACCAGGGGTAGTCAAACAGCAGCCCTCCAGATGTCCATGGACTACAATTCCCATGAGCCCCTGCCAGCAAATGCCAGCAGTTTGACTACCCCTGGTCTTCACAATCATCTTGTGCACCCATGTAAAGCATGATAGGGAGGAGAGACAACTTGAAACGCCATAGAAGTATTTACTGTGGGGGAAGAAACTTGTCAACCTTTTGCTGAGATGCTAGCTAGGCATTTCCTATATTACCACACTGTGCTGGCTGACAATGTAACTACTGGGACAGTACAGGGGGAAAAACCTCACTTGCATCAATAATCAACTGGTGTATTTCTCTTTCCATCAACTGAAAATAAGTGCAATACTTGCCTTCAGTGACTTGTCGTACACTGGATCGTATTGGCAGTGTTTCAGTTTGATATTATCGTATTAGCTTCCAGTTCCCTGATTGGCTGGGTTCACATAAAAGTAAAATGAAGAATAGGCTAAAGAATGGTGCCAAACACTGCTGAGAAGTGGACAGCAGTGAACAAGCAATAACATCACAACTTTGAAAATGATTCATTGTTCATGTCAGATCTCCCAAAAAGTCCTTTCAAAAATGTTTACCCGAAGTATTTGTGTAATCCTATAAATATTACATGATAATTTTGGGAGACAATTGTCCCAGTCCTGACCAAATTATACACACAAGTGGGAGAACCTTAAGGACTTGTGTCTTTTCTCCTTCCCAGTCACCAGCTGAACCTACTTTTATCTTCCTCTTTGCCTTCCATAGAATCATAGAGTTGGAAAGGGCTTCTGGGTCATCTAGTTCAACCCCGTGCACTATGCAGGACACTCACAACTTTATTGCTCATCCACTATAATCAGCTGCCCCCTTGAACCTTCACAGAATCGGCTTCTCTGTTTAGAAATTTCCAAAGATGAAGAACCCACCACCTCCTGAGGAAGCCTGTTCCATTGAGAAACCATTCTGTCAGGAACTTCTTCCAGATGTTGAAATGGAATTTCTTTTGAATTAATTTCATGCCATTGGTTCTGGTCCGTCCTTCTGGAGCAAGAGAGAACAACTCTGCTCCATCCTCTACATAGCAGCCTTTTAAATACTTGAAGATATTATCAGATCCCCTCTCAGTGTTCTTCTGTTTTCCCTCCTTCCCTTGCCCTGGCAGCCTCTCTGTAGAGATAGTCTGTCCAAAATGGGCAGCTCTGACCACCAGGCCAGACCTACTTGCATGGTGGGGAACACACAAGAACTTGTGAGGGGCACTTTACTTCCAGTAAATCATCCGTCAAAGTCTTCATTGAAAGGGCCTGACAATACCCTGCTCCCGCCCCTGCTTCTTATTGCAGAAAGGCTTCAGGGAGCCATTGCCTCAGGGGGCATTTGTTTTTTTTAAGCTACAGAAATTGCTTTTATTCTGGTATGTGGATTTAATCCCCCAAGTGTAATTTTTCTATAAAGCTGGGCTTTTCTCTGGTTTGTCGAGAGATCGGTCTTATCTGCTTGTGGCTCCAGTCTCTGGACTCACCTTCTGCAAATCTGGCCATGTTGAGAATTAGATACATTGATGTTGTTGATGATATCGTTATGTGTTTCTTCAGGATCTGGATTGTAGCCACAAAGATTTTTCCGGTAATGTCTATGCTACAGGAAGTCTTTTGCTTATTGTTTCTATAAACTGGAGAAGGGAAATGTGTTATGGTACCTTGAGGCGCACATCTATCTATCTATCTATCTATCTATCTATCTATCTATCTATCTATCTATCTATCTATCTATCTATCTATCTATCTATCTATCTATCTATCTATCTATCTAATGTTCAAACTTCTATATTACATTAATAATGCCTTAGTATGAACATATTTATTTATTTATTTTTAGACCCTCTATTACCCTAAAGGGCTCATAATACAGTGCACATTACAGGAGGGTGGGGAAAACACCCATATTCATGAGTAAACGGAATGAGGGGAGGACTCAGACAAACAGTGGCAGATAAATTCTGTTCAAATACTCAAAAAAGTGATCACACCAAGCTGCCTTATACTGAATCACATCACTGATCTGTCAGGGTCAGCATTATCTATGCTGCCTAGTAGCTGTTCATGCCATATCCTTCTAAACAGAGACCCCAGGGACTGAACCTGGGACTTTCTGTGTGCAAAGCAGGTACTCTTCTCCCGAGCCGTGGCCCTCCAGGGCCACAATAATTTCAGAAAATATTACCATAGATAATAGTCATGCACCAAATTTTCATAAAATTTAAGTTTTGTGATTAAATTTAACTTTTCAAGGCATCACGTTTTATTTAACTGTTCACAGTCATTGTTTCCCCATGATATGTTGCAGTTTAAGAAACTGATTGCATTGGGAATTCCATCGTGTTAGTCTGCTATAACAGAAAAGAAAGTCTTGTTCATCTATTGTGGGAGTTCATCTAGTGGGAGTAGAGGCCACTTCATCAGTCACAACTTGTCACTGCTGAGGCAACCAGGAAACTTCCTCCCCATTGCATTGTTTTTATGACCTTACATATTTGGGTGTGCACCCAGTCTGAGTGGTACTCACCATGGAGATGTATTCCTTCTTTCTACTTGTACCCATTCTTTCTCTTTGCACTCATTCACAAAGGTCTGTAAAAAGTTGCCAAAGGGGGGAATTCATTGCATGATGTTTTCAAAACATACCACATCCACATTATCCCTCAGCTCCAAAGGATACATGTTTCAAAGACCTATAGAAAAGAAACAATTCCCTCTTAATTCAAAATGCACTTTCACTTTCCTTACCAATCAGCCACAAAAAGACGCATCTTCAAAACAAGGCTGTGTTTGCACAAGAGTTACAAGGTATTCTGTAAGGATCTCCTAAATCCACCCCCTAATACTTCTGGGACATTAAAGTCAAGTGTCTGCTTTTCTAGAGGCCTGGCAATAATTAGCCATTGAAAAAGAGAAACAATCTTTGATTGTTAATGTTGTGGTTCTTCTTTTTTAAAAGAAAATGTTATCTATAAAGAGTTTCTACTTCAATATACTTTTAAGAAGAAAATAGTGATGCCTCAGTGTCCTTTAAAGAAATTTGGCTGTCTAAGAAAAATAAGTAGAGAGTCTGTACATCATTCCAACATGTAATCTTGTTTCTAAGCTCTGTTGCATTAGTAGAGATTCTATTTCCATTTACAATCACAAACATCTGTGCCACAGGAGACAAGTCCGCTACCAAGCACTACTGTTAGATTCCGCGCCAGCAACTTCCATAGTTTCATGTGGTTTATATTTTGTTCTTTAAACAGTTAACGATGTTTTTAAGCTTCTCTTCCAGAAAAGTTTAAATTTAGCCAAGGTAAGCGTTAATGGGAAACATATTAAGGAAATGATAGCATTCTTTCTTAGAAACCATTCTAGATAGATATCACATCACGTATTTATACATAATCACCAAAGTGTCATCTCCTTTGTTCCCCCATCAGTTCTGAAGATAAATCAAGTTTGAAAGCAATATAAATCAAGGAATTGTGCCATTTCAGCATGCCAATATTTCAATAATGTTGCCAGGCTTCTGTTAAACAGCTCAAAGGTTTTCACAAATAATGCAATTTAGAATAGATATAAACTTTCATGAATCATTGGGAAAGCCAGCTAGTCATATCTCTCTCTGTTGCATTGCAATGGATCAGTTAGGCCATTTATTGTTTCTGAATCCAATTATATGAAAACTGGGAACATTGTCATTAACTTCACTGAGGGGCTTTTCGCACCGGGATCTTTGTAGCAAATTGGTTGCTGAATGAAAAATCGCCATTTAAAATAGTGGAATTCGTCGTTATGCATACCTGCCTTTGTAGTGGAATCCAGTTGCGTTTTGTAGCGTTTCCCACAGGCTTCCGGTCTCGGCAAAAATCGCTAGAAAGGAAGCGCTCTTGCCAAGCTCGTCCCGCCCCTGGCCGTCAAGCAAAAAAAACCAGACCCATTGCAACGAATCTGTGTTGATTCGTTGCAACGGAGAGACCCATCCAGCTGCCTGGTGTGTTTGAGCTGTCATATATTCGTTGCCACGCTCCCTCCGAGTGAAACCCCCCCCCTCTCACGGGCCCGATTTTCGGCTGAATGAATGTTTAACAAATAAAGGGAAAATACATCAGCAAACGGGCTTCTCTTGTTTGTGCTTAATGACTGAAGGGGAGGGACTGAAGCCGGGGAAGCCTCTAAACAGAGGCTCGCTGGTGCGTTTATCCCCGCTCGCTCGGAGAAAAGATCAGAGAAGAGAGCCAGGGGAAGGACTTTGTAGAAACCGCAACAATGTTAACACACAGGTCTTTTTCGCTAGTGTTGCAGATTGGTTGCAGGAGTGTATCACTTTCCGGAGGGTGAATCCACTTTTGGGGATTTCCCTGAAAGCGCTACAAGGAAGCGCTTTTTGCAGATCGTTTTCAGGTGTGTGGCAGATTGTCAACGACGTTGTGCATAACGGCAAATCAGTAGCGTTTTCAATTGGCAACCATTGTGCGATTTTGAAGGTGTGCGAAAAGCCCCTGAGTTTGTAATGCATGAGACTTTTCTTCACTGTCCTGGGTACCTGGCACTTATTATAGCACTTCCATATTTTACCATCACCTGTTGTGTTACAATCATCAGTAGTATCTATTAGATCTGAAGGTTCCAAGACCAGGACACTGGGCATTCATTTCAGCTCCTTATTGTCACCCCAGCATGATGGTACAAAAGGCAAACTGAACTAGATAAACCCCACAAAACCCCAACTTATTTACAAAGGGGGAAAGGATCATCCCACCAATGCATGCTATTGGTCAGTTCCACTCTGGATCTGGCAGACTTGATCCAACCATGTGCTGGCTAATTGCATATTCCAGATTATGATCCTGCCTCAGACTTCAAGCTCAGTCTCCAACAAATCTACAGACACTATAGTATCACTAGTCCTGGTTAAACACTTGATGGGACTAATAAAGGCTCAACTATTTATGGTTTCAACAAAACAAGCTAGAACCTCTTTTTCCTCCCCAAGTTAGCAATTCACATTGCTATAAATAACTAATATATACTAGATTCAGGTGGGTAATCATGTTGGTCTGAAGCAGCAAAACAAGTTTGAGTCCTGCAGCATCCTTAAGACCAACAAAGTTTTATTTAAGGTGTAAGCTTTTGTGTGCAAGCACACTTCCTCAGATACTTCCCGAGGAAGTGTATGTGCACGTGAAAGCTTACATTTCGAATAAAACTTCATTGGTCAAGGATGCCACTGGACTCAAATTTTGTTCTAAAATATACTAGGCACTGTTCAGAAAGAAGAGGTCCATCCACTATCGATAACATGCCTCTTCTCATTATATGGTAAAACAACTAATAATCTAAAATGAAGTCTTTCCCCAGAATTTGATATTGAATGTGGATCTTGTTAAATATTGCCTTAGGGAGTAGAAAAACTAGGGATATATCAGGCACTTTCAAATGCACTTAAGTTAGGATTTGAAATCCCACGTTGTATATCCCTAAACTAAAAACAGGAAGTCAAAAGGGTAGATCCGATCAGCTTTTCAACAAATGAAAAAGGGAAGAGATGATCCCCTTTGTTCTGCAAAAATTTAAGCTGCGGGCCGTAGGATCCCTATGGATAAAAAGCATATGCCACCAGGACAGGACTAAAGAGCAGAGATGCAGTAAAAAAGCTGCCAGGATCTAACACCAAGAAACTCAGCATTCTGCCATAGAAAAGGGTCAAAGAAAAAACACAGTGAGAATAGTAAAATCCAGTGCTGAAACAACAAAGGAAATACCTACGTATGGTTTAACTGGTATTGTCTATTTATAGATGCCTTAGGGTTTTATTGCTGTTGTTAGGTGCAAAGTCGTGTCCGACCCATCGTGACCCCATGGACAATGATCCTCCAGGCCTTCCTGTCCTCTACCATTCCCCGGAGTCCATTTAAGTTTGCACCTACTGCTTCAGTGACTCCATCCAGCCACCTCATTCTCTGTCGTCCCCTTCTTCTTTTGCCCTCGATCGCTCCCAGCATTAGGCTCTTCTCCAGGGAGTCCTTCCTTCTCATGAGGTGGCCAAAGTATTTGAGTTTCATCTTCAGGATCTGGCCTTCTAAAGAGCAGTCAGGGTTGATCTCCTCTAGGACTGACCGGTTTGTTCGCCTTACAGTCCAAGGGACTCGCAAGAGTCTTCTCCAGCACCAGAGTTCAAAAGCCTCAATTCTTTGACGCTCGGCATCCTTATGGTCCAACTTTCGCAGCCATACATTGCAACTGGGAATACCATAGCCTTAACTAAATGCACTTTTGTTGGCAGGGTGATGTCTCTGCTTTTTAGGATGCTGTCTAGATTTGCCATAGCTTTCCTCCCCAGGAGCAAGCGTCTTTTAATTTCTTTGCTGCAGTCCCCATCTGCAGTGATCTTGGAGCCCAGGAAAATAAAATCTGTCACTATCTCCATTTCTTCCCCATCTATTTGCCAGGAATTGAGAGGACCGGATGCCATGATCTTAGTTTTCTTGATGTTGAGTTTCAAGCCAACTTTTGCATGCTTTTTCACCTGCATCAACAGGCTCTTTAGTTCCTTTTCACTTTCTGCCATTAAAGTGGTATCATCTGCATATCTGAGGTTGTTGATATTTCTCCCTGCAATCTTGATCCCAATTTGTGACTCCTCTAATCCTACCTTTCTCATGATGTGCTCCGCATACAAGTTAAATAGGCAAGGCGACAGTATATACCCTTGCCAAACTCCTTTTATATGATCAAATATTTTTATGATCAAATATTTTATCTAAATATGTTAATAAAGGTATATGTGCATGTCAAGCGGCTACAAACCACTGTAACTTGGCTGTGGCCAGATGTCTGAAGAGAAGGGCAAAATATTGTTTTTTAAGGATTTATCAAAATTCTGCTCACATGTATGCATATTGTTTATCTTACCATGCTTATTTCCTTTACAATGTCATTTGCTTTACTCTGTTGGCAAAATATAGCTGATAGGAGGTTTATTTTCCAAGAATCACAGGACTCATTGTCCCTTTGAGGCTGCAGAAATATAGATTTAACTAGATGTATACTTGAGAGACTGTTCAGAAATCCTTATAAAAAAATAAAGCAGTGCTAAAATCCTAGCATAATTGCTCATAGCAGCTATCAAAATGGATACAGAAAATAATGGCTTGGATAACACTAGCCTTTCCATCCTTTGTCCCCCAAGAAGATAAATTTTGAGTGGCATGGGAGGGGCAAGGTAATAAAGTTGCAGTCTGCTAGTAGAAATCCGTCATCAGTGGAAATACTGCTGTGGATCCAAGGCAGTATATGCAAATACCAAGGCAGCATGTTCTGTACTGTGCTGGCATTTGTAACATTGTGTATGCTCTAATTGTTTTATTTTGCTATGATTAACAGGGCTGCCCCTTCACAATCCTTATTACATGAACATGTAGAAGCTGAGGAGCCAAAGAGAATGATAATAATGCACACAGTGGGTGTTTACTAAGATTGCTATAGAAGTTATTTATCCCTCAAACAGGACATGCTTGATTTATACTGCAGCATTCAACATAATGTGGATTTTCTGCATTTGCCTACAAGAAGTGGGTAACAAAGAAACTAGCCTGGGTGGCAGAGTGATTATTCCTCCAGTTTATTTAGTACAGCTCAGAAAAACTGAATTTACATTCACAAGAGAGATTCATAGTTCCATACACAATAGAGATACACAATAAAACTTTGAGATTTGCATTTGTTTTTTTTAACTTTTATTACCTGATGAAATACTGCACAGCAGACTCATAGTTACTCTAAAACTTGAAACGTTTGCTATTTGCATGCAGTCTCCTAAAAGCCACCATTTCCTTTCATTGCAATGAAAGCATGAAACACTGAACACTATTGTTTCCAGTGGAAAGCAGAAGTTCAAATGATTGCAGTAACTGAAAATGGAGTTCATAAACATTTCTTGTGAAGTAATCTGGCAAAATAATGATAATGCCTGGAAACCTCCTCATGCTTAACAGGTGTAGCTCAGTCATCACGTACTTTATAAAGCATACAAATGTCTAAGATCAAACTGATTCCATATATCATCAGAATAATGGCAGTGGAAGAGTATCATAAAAGATCAAGATATGTATTGTCAATTGTCAGCTTTATGCTTATTTTTAAAGTAATTCTGTAATATGTAGTAATAATTAATTAATTAATTAATGTATTCATTCATTTATTTATTCATTCATTCATTCTAGAACTTATATACCACCATTCCCAGCCAGCTGTCTCGAGGTGTTTCACATCGTAATAAAGATACAATTTAAAATATTGTTTCTAGTTTCCTGAGGATATGACTTGACAGCCCAATGTTCAATAGTGTGTTGATCTAGAAACAAAATATGTTTATAGAGAGGTATGTTCTTTCAGCTTGGACCTACTGTAAAAGAAAGGAGAGTGTACTTTTTGCACCACTACTCCTGTGAAAGGCAACAGTGCTTTATGACATTGCTTTTTATTCTGAGAGCTCTCTATCAATTTGGCCTATATTTGCCACTGCAAGGTTTTAACACAGACCTGCAGTTGTAATCAATGAAACACAAACTGTGTTAGTAACTAAACTGCGGGATCCCATTGAACAATGAATCGTGCATCTAGCACTCCACTCCAACTATACCTGCACATATATCCAGTAGTTGTGATAGAAAATCAATCAATGACTTAAGTAAAAGTCTTGATACTTTCTCTGTCTCTCTCTCTCTCTCATCTGCACAAAGCATGAATTATACATGGTCACTCTCTTCTTCAGACCTCCTCCTATTCTTCGCCTAACTCCTATCAGAATACATGTCTACCGATGCAGCCACACAGCTCCCATTCCCCTTCTTCTAAAGATTAAATATGTCAAATGAACTACCATTTTGTTTCATATTTCATCCTGTGGAATCTTTCTGCATCTGCCTTTTTAGTTATGAATAAGCAGAGTAATTAGAGGGGATTAGAGGAGTCACAAATTGGGATAAAGATTGCAGGGAGAAATATCAACAACCTCAGATACGCAGATGATACCACTCTAATGGCAGAAAGTGAAGAGGAACTGAAGAGCCTAAAGAACTAAAGAGCCTGTTGATGCGGGTGAAGGAGGAGAGTGCAAAAGTTGGCTTGAAACTCAACATCAAGAAAACAAAGATCATGGCATCCGGCCCTCTCAATTCCTGGCAAATAGATGGGGAAGAAATGGAGATAGTGACAGATTTTATTTTCCTGGGCTCCAAGATCACTGCAGATGGGGACTGCAGCAAAGAAATTAAAAGACGCTTGCTCCTGGGGAGGAAAGCTATGGCAAATCTAGACAGCATCCTAAAAAGCAGAGACATCACCCTGCCAACAAAAGTGCGTTTAGTCAAGGCTATGGTATTCCCAGTTGCAATGTATGGCTGTGAAAGTTGGACCATAAGGAAGGCCGAGCATCAAAGAATTGAGGCTTTTGAACTCTGGTGCTGGAGAAGACTCTTGCGAGTCCCTTGGACTGCAAGGCGAACAAACCGGTCAGTCCTAGAGGAGATCAGCCCTGACTGCTCTTCAGAGGGCCAGATCCTGAAGATGAAACTCAAATACTTTGGCCACCTCATGAGAAGGAAGGACTCCCTGGAGAAGAGCCTAATGCTGGGAGCGATCGAGGGCAAAAGAAGAAGGGGACGACAGAGAATGAGGTGGCTGGATGGAGTCACTGAAGCAGTAGGTGCAAACTTAAATGGACTCCGGGGAATGGTAGAGGACAGGAAGGCCTGGAGGATCATTGTCCATGGGGTCGCGATGGGTCGGACACGACTTCGCACATAACAACAACAACAAACAGAGTAAAAGCTACACATGAAAATGAAATAACAAATAAGATAATGGCCTAGAAGTATAAATGAACAGTTTGTGTATATGAGAGGGAAAGAGATTTATTTGCTTGCTCTGGGATTCTGGGAATGAAGAACCTGCTATATCACTTAAACATGATTGCTAAAAATTCTAGGAGGTTGTCAACTTCCAGGTGGAGTCTGAAGATCACCAGGAATTACAACTGATCTCAAGCTGACAGAGATCAGTTCCCCTGGACAAAATGGCTGCTTTGGAAAATGGCCTCTACAGTCGCTGACGTCCATCCCCTACCCTTACCCAGGCTCCACCCCTAAAATTTCCAAGTATTTCCCAACCTGAAGATGACAGTCTTATCGTAGAAGAAATCAACCATGATGTTACTAAGACCAGAATTCTTAACACTTCAGTGGATATGAAGGGACTAGTATGGTGTAATGCTAGGTTAGGATCTGGCAGGACCAGGTTCTAAATAGAATCCCTACTGTACCAGGGAGGCCCAAAGTAGTTCTTCATTTCATCTTGGCCTCAACCATAGGCCTGGTTGAAGAATGCCATTTTGCAGGTCCTGTGGCACTTTGTTAATTTCATCAGGATCCATGGTGCTATTGGCAGCTCATTCCACCAGGCAGGAGCCAGGGTTGAAAAGGCCCTGGCTCTGGTTGAGTCCAGTTGGATTTCTCAGGGGACAGGTATCGACCAAAAGTTGGTATTAGCAGGGTGTAATTCTTCTGAGGGTATATAGGAAGAGGTGGTCCCCCAGGTATACAAGTCCTAGACCCCGTAAGGCCTTGAAGGTTAATATCAGCACTTTGAACTTGATCCAGAACTCTACTGACAACCAGTGCAGCTGGTGCAGGGCAGGATGAATATTTTCCCTCCAGGGAGTTCTCATAAGGCCCCATGCAGTTACATTTTGCATCAGCTGGGTAGGCCTGCATAGAGAAATCCAGTTTGAGGATCACCATGGCTAGGTTTTTCATGGCCAGGTAGGGTTCCAGTAGCTTCATTTGATGAAGATGGTAAGATGCCTGGTGAGCTACATTCATGATCTGAGCCTCCATCATCAAGGAGGCATCAAAGATCACTCCCACATTCTTGACAGAGTGCACAGTTGTTAACTGCACTCCATCAAGACAGGGAGAATATGCTTTCTTTTCTGGTCCTTTCTTCCCCAGCCTCAGGATTTCCATCTTTAAGGTGTCCAGCTTTAGGCAACTCTGTTGGAGTCATCATCACAGCTTCCAAACACTCTGTCAATGATGTAGGAGGAAGGGGTGTCTGGTTGGCTGCTTATTAACAGATAGAGCTGGGTGTCATCAGCATATTGATAACATTCCAGCCCATATCCTTGGACATCAGAAAGAGGATCACACTTTGTGACATCTCGAGAGAGTGGGCATCAGCACGACTGAATTCTTCCAGATCTTAGTCTCTGACCATAAAGGGAGACCAGCCATTGTAGGGTGATACCTATATCCCCATGCCAGCAAGGCAGTGATCTAAGAGCTCATGATCAACTGTGTCAAATGATGTTGTGAGATCCATTAATACCATCAGCCTCGCTCAATCTGCCTACTGAGGTCATCTGTAAGAATAACCAAAGCCATTTCTACCCCTTGGCCTGGTGAGAAGCCAGACTAGAATGGGTCCAGAATTAATACTTCCTCTAGGAATGCTTGCAGTTGACCCAAGGCTCCATGCTCAATTACCTTGCCTAGGAACACTAAATGCAAGACTGACCAGTAACTGGTGAGGTCACACAGATTTAATGATGATTTTTTTCAGCAGGGATCATACCATTACCTCCCTCAAGCTCTCCAGGAGCATTCCGGATGTTAGGGGCAGTTTTATTATTTCCCAGATTGGTTTTCCAATCCTCTTGTCATGTGCTTTTATGGGCCATAAAGGACAGAGATCTAGAGAACTTTCTGGATCATTCAGCCTAAACTGCTTCATAGGGCTGCTGTGAGTATAAAATTGGAAGAGAGGGTCTGATTTGAGTCTCCATTGTGGGACATCATTTGTGTGTCCATAATTGACCTACCTAGTACTGCTGCCATTGTGGTGGTATGGTTAGAGTGCCAGACTAGAATCTGGAAGATCCAGGACCAAATTCCAAGTCTACCATAGAAGGCTGCAGGATGACCTTGAGCCAGTCACAAACTCTCAGCCTAACCTACATTACAGGGTTGTTGTGAAGATATAATAGAGAGGAAGATAATGATGTCAGCTGCTTTAGGTTCCCATTGTGAAGAAAGGTGGGGTGTGAAATAAATAAATAAATAAAAGTACTAAGCTGAAGAATAACTAATAAAATTGTTGAAAAATGTGGTATAAAACACAAAGAGTCATTTAGGTACCACAGTAGTCCTCTTTCTATCTCTCCTCTCCTGCTCCTCCCTTTTATGGCAACATGTGTATATGTGTATGCAGACCTCGGAAAACTCAGCTGCAACTCCACCATGCTTTACACAGGGCTGCAGTTTGTATGAGGGAGAAGACCTCTGGCAAAAGCTCTGAAGATAGCCCTCTTTAAGTATTTGAAAGGTTGGCACTTGGAGGAGGGCAGGATGCTGTTTCTGTTGGCTGCAGAGGAGAGGACACGCAGTATTGGGTTTAAACTTCAAGTACAACGATATAGGCTAGATATCAGGGGGGAAAATTTCACAGTCAGAGTAGTTCAGCAGTGGAATAGGCTGCCTAAGGAGGTGGTGAGCTCCCCCTCACTGGCAGTCTTCAAGCAAAGGTTAGATACACACTTTTCTTGGATGCTTTAGGATGGTTAGGGCTGATCCTGCGTTGAGCAGGGGGTTGGACTAGATGGCCTGTATGGCCCCTTCCAACTCTATGATTCTATGATTCTATTCTAAGAGCTTTCTTAGTCTTGTGCCAACAATTGAACAAAAAATGTGTGTGTTGGGTGTATTTTCACTGATGCCCTAGCACAGCTGCATAATAATGCTAATTCTCTGCCCTTTCTTGCAAATTTGCACAGTTTTCTCTTTGTGATTGTCTAATTTGATCCTGCATACTTGTCAAGATCTTGGCAGCTTCTATAAATGGGAGCCCTAATTATCAAATGTAGGGAAATGCATCAGATGTAGAACTGATATATATAGTTCCACTACATAAAATTTATCCTACAATAAATCTTTTCATCTTTATGGTGTCATAAGGTTCATATTTTTTTTTCTCCCCGCTAGGTAAGTTTAGCAATGTACTATAACAGTGCATTATCTTATTCTAAAAGCAACAAAACTGCATTTGGAGCTATAGAATTTTAAGTGCCCCCCAAGACTTAAGATTTCTTACTCCTTATCAGTTAATATTTTAGTGTCTTTAGCACTAAACTCCTGAACTGAGCACGATGCCCTTCTAGCCCAATCAACAGCTGGATCTCAACTTCATGTCAGTGCAATACATTGTTAACTGATATGTCAGAAAATCAATTAATTACTTTTAAGTAGCAGTTAAGACTATCTACACAATACTGCCATTTGAATTATTAAAGAAAGTAAGGTTGACTTTTCTCCCAAACTGAAACCTTGCCCTAGAAAAAGTGCAAAATGCTGCTTCTGCCCTGAAGCCTAATCAACATTATTGGATAGGCTACCGGGGCAGAATGAGTGATGTGCAAAACTGTAGGATGGGCAGATTGTGTGGTAGAGATAGAAATGCTTGACATGTGCCTCAAGTAATTTGTAAAGTTTGGAAGGAAATACGCCTTCCTCCTTCAACAAAAAGAGATCTCCAAATGGAGCCCTTTAAGACTCCCTCCCAGTATAGTAGATGCTTGTACAAGTGCTCAGTTCCTGGTATGCCCAACAAAGGTCAGATGAAGAGGTAGGAAAAAATCTACACAGGGCTCAAGACTGTTGGTAGCTATAAAGGTGCAAGTTAAATGCTGCCTTTCAAAGCCCAAGTGCTACAAAATGGATCTCTCATAAGAATTCTATGAGAGTCAGAGGCCATTTCCACACAAGGAAAATGTTCCTGAACAGCATTGGCATGTTGGCAACATATATAGCCCCCTCCACATGATGTTGCCAACATCCCAAGGCTGTCCAGTAGCTGGGACACAATTTGGCCATTTTAAAATTGTGATTTGGGGAATCCAGAAAACTGGATTTACCATGTTAAATCACGCGAACCACTGATGAGCCGCCAGTGAGCAAACAGGGAAAAAACCATATGGAGGGGAAAATGCATGATAGTCTCAGCAGCTTTGTCCTGCCCTCACTCCTGCCCTTCCCATCTCCATTTCCTGCTTTGAGTAATTTTTTTAATGGTGTTGTCTGTATTGCAGAGCGACCACAAACCTACATTATCCATTATCTTTAAATCTTCTTTAAAGTGTCCACGGTCTTCTTGGAATCAGGCAGACAAAACACAGCCCCATTTTTGTTTTCTGGATGTGGGAAATGAGCTAGGAAAGGGGGGCGGGTGAGTGAGCAGCTTTCTCCCTATCATTCAGCCAAGTGTGCACTATATATTTAAGCGTACCATTAGCACAAAATGTATTTTTGGGCTTCAGTTACCTGTCCAGCCTTCTCACAACTCAGGCAGGCAAAAACATCCAAGTTTGCATTTTCTTGAGGTGGGAAATAAGCTGGAAAAGGGGGGGACAGGTGAGCTGGCTGCCTTCTGCTGATCATACAGAGGTCTGAGCAGCTTTCTTTAAATCCAACCATTAGCACAAAATGTCTTCTTGGGCTCCAGGGACAATGTGCAGTGACTCAGAAATCCACCCAGACAGAAATAAAGTGCAAAGAAATACAAATCCCTAAAAAAAGGGGGGGGTGCTGTATTGTTCTGGTGTTTCTCCACAGCAAGGCGGCAGTGTTGATTTTATTAAAGATGCATCTGTGTTATGGCATTACTGCATAGCAACATGGAAGTGCCTTTAAAAAATTATTATGTGGCTGGGGTGGGGGGGGAGAAATGTACAATCCATGACAGGATGGCTCCGTTGCAATTGGTGGCTTGCTGTGACTGACAAGCCAAGGAGCAGAGGTAGAAGTTCGGCTTGTTTTATCTTGCAGCCTTGTCAGGAGGCAAAAAGCCTTGACTGGGTAGAGGGAAAATGGGGGAGGGGTCTCCCTGTGAGTAGGGCTGCAAACATGAGATTTACCATTCCACATTTGCCAGCAGGAAGCCACTTGCGTTTTACCCTTCCATGTGGAAATGGCCTGCATATTACAGCAGGAAGATATTAGGGTAGATTGGAGTTAACAGCATTTGTCTTTCTGGTATACCCCAAATAAACTGCAATATAAGAAAGTCGGCGTCAAAGAGCACTGAAGAATAAAAACTGCTGACTTTAGAACATCTCTAGAGCAAGAGAATTGCATGTTGCCTGAAATGTAAAATGTACATCTCCAAAGGAGCAAGGTGCTAGTGCAAAATCTGGCAATGCATTGGGAATTCACATTTTGTGAGAAAAGTATA
This sequence comes from Paroedura picta, assembly GCF_049243985.1. Lineage (NCBI taxonomy): Eukaryota > Metazoa > Chordata > Lepidosauria > Squamata > Gekkonidae > Paroedura > Paroedura picta. The sequence goes on along the minus strand of NC_135374.1, from coordinate 59,174,662 downwards.
GTTATCGGAAGAATGTTTTCCATATCTTAATCTAAATATGGACGTTCTCTAGGTCAAGTTAGGTTGTAACCCTCTGATCACACAATGCATAACAAAACTGTTGAAGATAATATTGAATGGGAATCTGGCTTGGATCTACTAGAATATTTTCATGAACAGGGCAGAAGACCCCTGGAATAGCATTTCAAGATCATGTTGGTCTTAAATATATCATGGGGGAGTGAAAGTTACACTCTTTGAGTGTCCAATAATCAGTATCATACTCATAAGCCCTTTATAAAAGCCAGTAGAAAGGGCTCATAGCATACAATATGTTGTGGTATATGGCTAAGGGGATCTGGAAGACCCATTACCATGAAGCTTCATGGGATTTTTAGAGAGGTAAAATCAGAAAGCCCTGTATATCTGTCTGAGCACCTTGAAGAAAGGGTTGAATAAATATAGATGAAAATGTATTGCATGTGCCTAAGGGCAAGCACTCTCCTGTTGCACTAGATCTAGATACCTCTAGAAAATGCAGTTTTATACCTATTTCATTCTAAGCCTCTTTAAAGCTTGCCCAAATGTGATTTAGTCTAAAATGGCAAAAAAACAGGAAGCATGACTATTTAAATATATGTTAAAGAGACTTCACAGAACTACAACAAAGCCAAAGAAGATCATGGTTGTTAAGCTCTTTTCACCTCAGAAGTTCTATATAAATAACAGTAATGGACTATAATTGCTAAGTAACTATGCCATCACAATAGATATTAGCTGAGGGCAGATGGGATCACTTCATTTAGAGTCACTGCTCAATGAATACATGGAGAATTTGGCTAGGAAGGTATATGACAATGTGTTGGCACTTTCCTGTGACTGTAGCCAGCTTGAAAGCATAGCAAGCCAAGATACTGTGGGCATGACATACAAGGCATTGTGGCCCTTTTCAAGGACCATTTCTGATATTGCCAAATTTCTACATGGAACATACTTTTGTGCTGAAATTTTCAGGAAACTCGGGTGTGTCTTGTAATATGTACAACCCTACATAAGGATTTCTCACTGTGTGGACAGTCAATTGTATCTTTGAAGCTCATGCATGCTCAGCAAGAAACATATGTAGAATCACCTTTGTAGGTATTTCATATGAATTGTAAAGATGTGAAGGACCTTAAAAAGCAGCCTGGAAGAGGTCATGACTTACTGGTAGATCACATGTATTAGGATATTTGGTTAATATAAAAGAGTTTGCCCAATGATAGAGGCATGATACTGAGTTCAGCAAATATATCTCCCAAGAAGTCTATTGCAAAAAAGTTAAACTTACATTTATTCAAATAGATCCAGTTCACATTCAGATAGCAATCAAAGGAAGAGAAAGAAGTCTAATCTAAAGAGTACTTTCCCTATCAAAAATGGCCAGCTTGTCCAGCATCATGTTATGTGGGAGTATGATGGCACTGTATCCACTGGAGAGATTTGCAGGGACATGTGTCTCCATAGAAAGCTATGTGAAGCAAGAGTGAGAAGGCAAAGGAGGAATCAGAGGGTTGCTCTCACAACACAAAGAGAGGCATCTCGTTCAAGGAGAAAGCCCCTATACATACTTAGAGTGATGTAGCATCACCACTCCCATGTCCAGGCATTCTGAGTCGCTCACTACAACAAGATGCTTTGTATACAAAAATTCACAGTGTCAGTTGGTGGCCTACAGGAATTTAGCTAGGCAATATTATGAGGTGGCCTCTTTCTGCCTAAGACCCTGTGAAGTAGACAATATTGAGCTAGAGAGATCAATGGTCCAACTTGGTATAAGTCAGTTTATCTACTTCTCATATAGAGTTCATCTTTCTTTAATAACTAGGAAAAATTACATGTTCTGTTTCATAATTCAGCTAGTTTTCAGGCAGTTAAACACAACTCTAAAAACAGCTTGACACTGCAATGCTGACAGCGGCCTAATAGCAAAGTTGAAGCACAAAAGTTCTGGCTTCGTGGCACTTTGTTGTACACCAAGTGAAAGCAATGCCATCAAAGATACTGGGAAAAGGACCCTCCCGCATTTTGGAAGCCTGTGCAGATGTACTCTACAAAAGAAAAGAAAGCACAGAATTAATCCTGCCTTGAATGTAGCTGTTAATAAAATGTATATGTAACGACTTCACTGGAACTAAAGTTTATCCCAGTATCACTTTATATTAAGACCAAAACACCATCAAATCACACTAAAATCCACAAAATTACTTTGGAGACAAGTTATGAATTGCAACCCAAAACAAAAATCACTTCTGAGTACAGGATGGAAGAAATAAATATGTCTACTTCTCAACATGGCTAAATCCATGGATAATTAAATCCAGAGATTGGAGCCATGAAAAGACAAGACAAACTCAAAAAATCCCTCCAGTTTGCCAAAAAATAAGAATTCAATGTATACTTTTTAAAGATTTCAGATTTTTCTGCAAACCTGGGCTGATTTGCTGGGAGGACACAATAGAAATCTAATTTATAAATTTTAAAAATTCTCAAGTCTATAGAAAGATCTAATAGAAGTAGTCCCTATACTTTCAAGAAACAAATGTCCTCTGTGGCCATTGCTAGGCAACTGTACTGTCAGCCTTTGGGCCTTGGTTATTGTCAGTAAAAGGTAGGGGAGAGGCAGGGCAGTTTCCAGGGCCATTTGGCCTTTGATGGAGAATCAATCAGTCCCATCCCCATGAGCAACCACCAGACAACTTGCTACCAGGCAAGTTGCATGTCTCACCAAAGCTTGCTACTATTCAACAGCAGCCACCTTACCAAAACCAGTGGAATGGTCAGAAATTCAGGCTAGGATGGGGGAACTGAGGTTCAAATCACCACTCTGCCATGGATGTTCAGTGTGTGGCATTGGACCAGTCATACAACTTCAGTCTAACCTACATCACAGCACTGTTTCAAAGATAAAATGGAAGAAAAGGGAATGACAAAAGCTACTTTGGGACCCCATTTTTTTAAAGGTGGGGAATAAATGAAGTACAAAATAGTAAATAGAGTTGAAGGTGAGGGATATATAAAAGGTGGATGAATGTGAAGGAGGGGAAAAAGCAGGCAAAGATTATATGGAGGCTGTCTGGAGGAAGAAAACAGGAATTAGTATAAGGAGTGGGGTTTAGGGGAGAGTGGCATGCCCCCTGTAAGTCACTGCAGGTACCCCACCACACAACTGGTCCAGGTACAGCCTGGTTCATAGAACCACCTGGGAGAAGGGGTAGAGGGAAAACTGAAGACAAGTGGCCAAATAACGGTAGGTTGGCTGGTGAGTGGAAAGGAGAGAAGGAAACAGGAAAAAGGAAGAGGCTATGGGGGCTATCAGGGAAAGGAAATGGAAAGAGAAGATAGTGTGGGAACAGAAAGATATGCCCCATGCAAGTTCTTGTGGGTCCCCCACTTGGATGATTCTAAATCAAGTTTCCTGGAGGCTATCTTTCAGTTCAGAAATGTGGTCCCAATATTTTCCAAGAGTGGAAAAAAGGCAGAAAAGTCCTCTTAAGAGACAGGTGTGAATTTGGCCTGTCTAATCTTCAGGCTTTCTGGTGTGCATTCACAAAGCAGAACATTTGCAATTTCAACCTTCACTACAGTGCACTGACCCCCTCAACCCCCCCCCCCAACCCACATGCATGCACACACACTTTCTTGTGAACAGCATTGGGGGCAAGTGGAGCCTAGTGAGAGGTGAAATTGTTGCCATCGCTTTCAAAGATTTGTGTCCTTTAGTGTTCAACACTGGACACATCGCACTATCTGAAAGTGATATCGGTTGGGACTTACAGATGACTGTGAATATACATAATATATTTCTTTACACATGATCGCACAAGGTTACATCTAGATTATAAATGAATTCACTGGCACACAGATATAGACTGAATGGAGAGGGGGAATAATTGGAGAGGGGGAATAATTACCTTAAGAGTTGCCCTTCCTAAGAATTTAACTCTTCAAATGAAATGGAAAAACTTGTGAATTTTTTTAAGGTTAGTTTATTCTGTGCATTTTTTTCTATCTACATTACACAATTTACAATATAGAACTATGTAACTGATTTTGGAGATTCCATGAATTCTTTTTTCTCTGAAGGGTTGTCCAAATAGCAGTGCAGCCTGGGCAGAGTTACACCCTTCTAAATCCATTGACCACTAACCTCGGTGGACTTTGGAGGTTATAACTCTCCTTTGGATTGCACTGTAGTTTATCTAAATAGAACATTTTGAAGACAAGAATTAATTTTAGTGAGTTTAGATGTTGCCTTATACCTTTTTCCATTTCACCTTCCAGCAGGGTGCATTTAATGCAGAGTGTGAAAATAGATGTTGATATCTACAGTCGATTCCTCAGATATGTTCTATGGACAGGCATTTGCAAAATGTATACCAATAAATAGAATTAAAATCCTGTCAGAATTTGGAAAATATCACGTTTTGTTAACTAACAAAAGGCTAATAATCTGCCATACATCCCAATCCTATGCCCATTATCTCAGAATTAAATTCCTGTGTTCAGTGGGACTAATTCCCATTGCACAGTCAGTGATAACATTTCTTACTATCATGATGCCATTGTCAGATGCAAAGTGCATTTACTAATAAGCCCTTGTGTTCTGTGGAGTTCCCTTAGTATATTGATATGGCATTTAACTAGAACTCCATTAAAATATTTTTAAACCCTTCTTAGTCAAGTTGTATTTATTTGTAACCCACAAACCCCCATTCAACCAATGGCTTGTGATGTGGTTCTTCGATATTTTCTATGCACCCACACTGCAATCTGAGAATCTGTAACAGGGAATAAAAGCATGATTAACCTTATAATAAATATCTCTAAATTCCAAATTCCTGATTCAAGAGTATGGCCTGCCTAGATAGCACTAGGATAAGAATATTAGGATAAGGGCGGCTTTATCTGGCTTTCAGCAGATGGGTCATTATTGCACTTTCATTGAACCACTGGCTGAAAAGCCCAGGAAACATCTTGCCATATAGTGGCTGAAACCTTTGCTTAAGCCTTCAACAAACCTTCTGTTACAGTTAAATAACGTTACAACATAAGATTGTGCAACAGCAAGTGAACAATATGTGGTATCATTCATGTCACCTTCTTCCCTCTCTCCTTCCATATTTTTCCTGGGGAAATGAAGCATCGATCTTGTAAAAACCTCTCTCTTTGACTTAACAAAGTCAATGCTTAGAAACAAAATCTAGGAGGAAGATAAAAGTTATCCTTGCTTTACTAGGCAGGAAGTTAACAATGGATAACAGGCATTATCAGCTTTTTCTTGGGAGTATGTTTTCTACTATACATGTACAACCACATTTGTTGAGGTATAACTAAAGTCATAGTGTACTTATGGAGTACATAGGCCAGGATCCTGGAAAATAGATGGGGAAGAAATGGAAGTGGTGACAGATTTTATTTTCTTGGGCTCCAAGATCACTGCAGATGGAGACTGCAGCAATTTAAGAAATTAAAAGACGCTTGCTCCTGGGTTGGAAAGCTATGGCAAATCTAGACAGCATCCTAAAAAGCAGAGAAATCACCCTGCCAACAAAAGTGTGTCTAGTCAAGGCTATGGTCTTCCCAGTTGCAATGTATAGCTGTGAAAGTTGAACCATAAGGAAGGCCGAGTGTCAAAGAATTGAGGCTTTTGAACTCTGGTGCTGGAGAAGACTCTTGCTTGGACTGCAAGGTGAACAAACCGGTCAGTCCTAGAGGAGATCAGCCCTGACTGCTCTTCAGAAGGCCAGATCCTGAAAATGAAACTCAAATACTTTGGCCACCTCATGAGAAGGAAGGACTCCCTGGAGAAGAGCCTAATGCTAGGAGCGAATGAGGACAAATGAAGATGGGGATGACAGAGAATGAGGTGGCTGGCTGGAGTTACTGAAGCAGTTGGTGCAAGCTTAAATGGACTCTGGGGAATGGTAGAGGACAGGAAGGCCTGGCGGATGGGGTTGCGATGGATTGGACACAACTTCGCAACTAACAACAATAACAAGGCCAGGATCTAATATATTCCCCCAGTTCTGCTAGTCCAGAGAGCTGTGGACTTGGGCTTCTAGGAAAGGCATATATGTCTTGTTCTAACCTGCAACACACACACCCCTTAAAACTCAGGGGAAGTTCAAGAGTCAGTATCTTGTTCAAATATGGGGGGGGGGGGAGGCGCTGAGTTTGCACAAATCTGAAATAACCTAAAGTAGCCAAAAACCCATCCACAACCCTCTTAAACTAAAAATAGATAAATGTAAATTGGTTTCTTTCATTTGAAATTAAGGTTTGGATTATACATTACTTATTCAGTACAGCATGTCACAGCTTTAGCTACAGTGTAATTCCCAGAAAGTTCACTATATGCTAAGCTATAGTTCATGGGATTCCTCCATCTACTTGTTTTCAGTCCATATGGCATATCTAAGTAATGATAAACCATTTGCCTCTCTTTCTGATCTTTTTATTTAAGGATATATTCTACTGTCATTGCCAGTGACTTTTTGCTTTGTAGAATAGGCAACTTCACAAAAGCCTTTCAAATAGGGACAACATTTCCAAAAGTCACCATGTATCAATAGACCTGGGTTACATCTAAAGGTCATTTTCTACTGGTAGAAATGCATTCAAATCAATGCAAGTCTTTATTGATAGGCATAAAAATCCTTTCCCCTTTCTCATTGCTCATTGTAATTGTAGTCCATGGACACCGGGAGAGCTACAGTTTGGCTACCCCTGGCCTATTCCACTGGATGTAGATGGCACTTTCACTCACTGTCTGAGGCAATGATATTCTGTATTTTTGGTGTTTGGGAAGCAAAAGTGGGAAGGCTTCCAGAGTTCTGGTCCTGCTCATAAACCTTCTGATGACACCTGTTTGTAGCTGCTCTATGTCACAATGTGTTGGACTAGATGTGTTTAACATGGCTTTTCTGATGTTTATTTAGGCAGACACATAAACAGTTTTGCTTCAAAAGGCATTTGGTGGAGGAGAAACTGCTTTGACAGATTTGACTGTTTTTAATCCCAATGTTTTTACACAATGTGCTTTTAACTTATTAGTGAACTATTATATTGTTTTGTATCCTTGCAACTTGTTGTGTTATTATTATCCTTAGGTTAAGAGAAATTAGACTGACTATAAATATTATTAATTAATTAATTAATTAATAGTGATTAGAATGTCATGTTAGGATCTGAGATACCCACTTTAAATTCTTCACAGTATCATGATGCTTACTAGGTGACCTTGGGACCATAACTCTCTTTCAGCCTATACCCAGCTTCCCAGGATTGTTATAAGAATAAATCAAGGTCGGGAAAATCACCTATGCCAGTCAAAGCTCCTTAAAGAAAGCATTGTATTAAAGGGTACTAGATTCCCGGTATTCCTCCTTGGGGTCTGCAGGAGGCTGCAGCAGGAGGCATGTGTTGTCTTAGTGATTGTGGACTGTGGGGAAAGGTCTCAGATGGGACCCCAGAATCACTGCTGACTTCCACTGCCCCCCTGGCAGGGTCAATCAAGGGGTTACTTGAACCCCATGTGAAGTGGGCAGGACTCTCTGCTTCTCTGAAGCCAGCTTCCTTGGCCCTAAGCATGGCCAATGCAAGTTGCAGTGGGAGCCACTATTTGAATTCCCCCCCCCCAAGGAGTGGGTGAGGGTTGGGGTAGTTGAAGTCCTTTCCAGTCCCTTCCAGTGAGGAGATCAGCTGTCACAGTTGCCCAATGGCCAAGACTTCTCCTGACAGGAAAGGAAATAGGAAAAGTTCAAGTTTGCAAGTGGAACTCTGTTCACAGTTGGTTTCATCAAACCCAAAGATTATCTTTAAACAACCATCACACTACCAAGACACAACTTTGTCATCTGAACTCTGCCAAGCTGAACTTTGGCTCTTGATCCATACCAGTCAGGCTTCTGTACTGGTCATGGGGTAGAGACTGCGCTGCCATGATGGATGATCTCCAGTGCCAGCTATCCTTGTGCTTTTAGATCTATTGGCAGCATTTGACATTGTTAATCACGAGCTGTTAGCCCACCATCTCGCTGGTATGTGGATTAGAGGGACGGCCTTGCAATGGCTGATCTCCTTTCCGCAGAACCAGACAGAGGATTGCAGTGGGAGAAGATTTGTCTGCCCCCTTTGTGCTCCTTTGTGGGGTGCCGCAAGGGGCAATACTCTCTCACACACTTTGTAACATCTATATGAGCCCTCTAGTATAGCGGATCCAGAGTTTTGAACTGGGTTGTCATCAGTATGCAGATGACACCCAGCTCTATCTCCTGAAGAATGGCCAGCTGGACTCCACCCCCCCCCCCCAAAAAAAAAACATTTGCCAGTTGTTTGGAAGCAGTGTCTGGATGGCTCAGGATGAGTCACCTGAAACGTAACCCCTCCAAGACAGAGGTCCTTTGGCTGGGTAGAAGGGGACAGGATCAGGAAGTACATCTCCCCTTGCCTGGATGGGGTGCAGCTTATGGCTGTACCTGATGCTAGGAATTTAGGGGTGATATTTGATGCCTCCCTATCTATGGAAGATCACAAAAGTCGCTCAAATGGCATTTTCCCATCTACGCCAGGCTCAGCTACAAATGTAAGATTTCTACAAATATAAGATTCGTTTTCTGAAGAAAATACCTCAGTGACAGGAGATTTTCCTACCCATTGTTTAGCTTTCTTTTACCAACAAAAATGAACCATCAACCCTTCCCACACTAATTGGGCAACATGAGAAAAAATCATTTAAGTAGCTAAATAAAAATTACTAGTCTATAAATGCCTGAGGCAAAAAAGAATTGAAGTCTCTTGTGAGTTTGGTTAGTGAAAAACAACATACTAAGCATGACTGCATGTCATCTTTCAATTTGCTTGTGTTACATAAAGATCTCTAGGGCAGCCCAAGAGTGAAGATAAAGGAAAAGAGCGATCCTCTTATTTAGCTTTTGCTGGTACTTTTGCTGGGTCTGGCTACTGCTTAGTTGTGTCATACTGACCTTAACCATGAACCATGGACCATTTGGCCTGTCGCCTCCCCTGTCCTGGACTGTGTACGTGATGAGGAAAAACAGAACTGTGACTGGGATCTTTGGTAAAAGTTTATTTATTTTTTCTGTTCAAAAGGAAGAGGTTTTGTGGTAGAAATGTATCTGTCTCAAAACAATATTGTGAATGGTGTAGTTTGGGGAAAATACACATAATTAACAGGATAGCAAAAGATAACAAAAGCAGATCTGTTTTCATTAATAACTACGCTGTTTAGAAAGATTTGTTAACTTAAATAGCTCAGATCATTTGTCTTTGGGGAAATCCCTAATTATTGTTTCAACTGCAATTTTAAAGAAATTAAAGATCTGGGTCTCATTCAAATAAATGTGAATTTTGCTTCCTCTTTTTATACAAGATGGATTGCAACCTGGGTAAACAAGTCAACATATCTACTTAGAAATACATTCCTTTGATCTCTTATCAATTCATAATCATTGAGATAATGACAAGGATAATTTGAGATTAGGTTCCTCTGAAGTTTTCCATGTATTTAAGAATGAGGTATTTACATATGACCCTAGTAGTTGTAATGTATTTTAAATAATATAATCATATTGTGCTAGCCAATTCTAACTAAAATTAATTAATAGGGTTTTTAAATGTATGCCATCAGATAATGTGGATCATAAGTTACTGAGTTAATTATTAAAGATAACTTAGCCAACATGGGAGAAAGTTAACTTCTCATTATAGTAGTCAGATGCAGTAAAACTGTTAATTCAAATTTTATAGTTCTTTTAGTTCCATGGCTATAAATATTTGTTCTGCTATTTTCATGACTGTACTGATGGAATTGTCTTTGTAATTCCTTTAAGAAACTCAAAAAAGGGAATGCTAGGTTTGGTGCTTAATTTAATAAAAACTTTACCCAAAGTGAATCATGTAGCAAACACCAAAATTTATGATTTTCCCCCTGTCATTGTATACCCACTCTGTTCAGCATTTAACTTCACCAGTAATATAAAAAGTCAGTATAATTTTATACTATGTTTAATTGAATTAGCATCCACAATATTATGACATTATTGCAGATATTTGATTTATTCCATCTTTATGTGGTTTGTATCTATTCTCATTAGTATTCATTAGGAAGTATAAACTAGTCCAGGTGAACAATTCTGAGTTTTGTTAACAAGTGTTAAACCAGATTAATAATGTGTAGTCATTTAGCTTGACCAGACAAGTAACAATCAGATTGCCATTCTAGACTGCCTTTTGAAGCATAATAGCTTTTGAGTCAGTTTTGTGTAGTGGTTAAGAGTGTCAGCTTCTAATCTGATGAGTCGGGTTTGATTCCTTGCTCCTCCACATGTAGCCAGCTGGGTGACCTTGGGCTTGCCACATTACTGATAGAGCTGTTCTGACTGAGCAGTAATATCAGGGCTCTCTCAGCCTCACAGGGTGCCTGTTGTGTGGAGAGGAAAGAGAAGGTGTTTGTAAGTTGCTTTGAGACTCCTGGTAGAGAAAAGCAGCATATAAAAAGCCAACTCTTCATCTTCGTCATCTTCTTCGATGGGACTTGGAAGTAAGCAAAGTTTAGTATCTGTCTGCAAATAAATTCCAACTCCACTCCATGTAGTCTCTGAAAATGTTGGTGCTACTTCAGGTTAAATTTTGTGATGGTTGTTGATTTATTGATGGTTGTTGCATTACCATGATTTTTAAAAATCATGATAAAGTTTAGAATAAACAAAATATGAATAATATATCTTTGGGAATGTATAAAAATTGGCAACATTTTAAGCTTTTGCCAGATCAAAAGAGTACTTATTTCACAGAATAAATGACATAGCACATGCAAGATTTATGCATATGTGGTTTTTGGCATGTCATGATCGACTATGTTTAGAGTAGTTTGCAGTGGCTTACCAAAACTAGTCTTACATATCACAGCTGCATAAAACTTTGTTGTCATAGGCAGATGAAGCCAGATGTAATGGTAGACTGGTTTTCTTCTGAAGTTATCAGGAAAGTTGATGGCATTGAAAGGTCCCTAAGAATTTAGTGTATCATTCCTCTGAATATAGGATTTGTAATTTATGAGCATGATGAGAAATGATAAAAATTGTTCCTCTCATACCTGTATATTTAAGAGGTATGAGTGATACCCATGCTGCTCAAATTATTTATTTACTTTTATACCCTGCCCTTCCCCAAATGCTTAAGATAACTCAGTGATATTACCCAGGTCAGGGATATAATTTTTGACATGCCTGCAGAAAGTCTGTTCCAGTGCAAGATATTTTGTCACATCAAGCAAGCCACAGCTGTGCTACCCCCCTGCCCCAACACACAACTTGGATTCATTGGAAACAACCTATACTATCTTGAGATATAGTTTTACTTCTGGAAGATCAGCATAGAGGAGACCTTCAGTTGTCCAATAACCCACAGGGAGGAAGAAGAGGATCAGGAACAACAATAAAAAAGACAGTTCTGAACTTGCTCCAGACAGCATACCTGGTCATCAGGACTCCCCATTTGATTGAGTCGCTTGGCCTGGGTTTGCATAAAAATGCAAATCATTTAAAACAAAGAATCTCCTGGAGTAAACTGTTTTCCAAACTGTACATGTGTAGATATTGCCCTCTCAAAGAGTTTGAGCAGTATCTAGGGATGCCATGCCAATCCAAGAAGCTGTGTAAAAAGGAGGAGGTACTGCTCTAAGAAGGCAAGGGTACAGCCTGTATGTTTCTTTGTGACCTTACTCCACAGGAAGGCATGGAGAGGTGATCAAACAAGCAGCAGTGGGAGCAGGAAGATTAGATTGGCAATGAGAAGCCTGAAGGAGGATGGGGTTGAGAATGCAAGTCTCATTCAACTCAGTAGATCAACTGTGGAAAGTCTATTGAATCATGTCAGTCAAGCTAAGACCCAGATTCAATTTTTCTGACCACCTTTTTCCACCTTGAGAGAAGTTTTGCAATTACCTTATGGCAAGGTGATACACAAGTAGGGTTTCAATATGCTTAATGTATGTTGGACTGTCTAGGTGTTACTCCTCACTGTCATCTAAATAAGCATCTTTCTTTGCCTTTCTCTTCTGCTTTTGGTACTAGCCGGGGAAAATACATAAAAGAGCGCACATCTTCTAGAAGAACTGTGCAAATCTTTCTTGAAGAAGAGTTTCCCAAAACCTTTATAGCAAACTGCATTAAAGCCCAGAGGAGTGGATGGTGTAAAAGTTATCAAAGATACTTTTGATGTAGGAGACAACTGACTGATATTCAAAGAAAACAAGTTAAAATCCATGGACTCACTTAAATCACAAGGGATACTGTAGGACTGTAACGATTAACCAATTAACTGTAGTATAACTTCACTCCCCCCCCCCCAAGATTATTTCCTTTTTGCACTTCTGTTTGTTGTTTTTTCTAGAAAAAATATTTACTCCTCTGGACTTTGCACTCCTGTAGGCAGCTCTCTGAATATTTACACTCACAGACCTAATAAAACAGAATTGGGATGTTGTAATTTGCAACTGAAAATTGCAGCACCTTGTTAAATGTTTCCATCATTGTTGGGACACAAAATGACAAAATGATAAGGAGGCAGCAAAGGCTCCTCCAGGCTTCTCAAAGAGAGTGGATGTGGTTCAGCATTTCACTTCCTCAAAGAAATGGTGGTCCCTGTATCTTTCTCATGAGAGGCTCTATCTCTTCCGTCACAGCCATGCATGGATCTCAGCTTTGACAGACGGGGTGGGAGATTAGACATGAATCTTGCCCTTCCTGCTCCATCAAAGTAATGGGAGGCTAGTAATGGATTTGAGTGAATCCAAGATTTAAAGCCATCTTTGAACCAACCATGTCTGTCTTAATTTGTTAACCATACCCAATGTGAAACCCATGCTAAGTTACTACAGGATTCCTAGTTGAAATAAATACACACTTAAACATGTTTTATTAAATATAATAATAATAACAATAATAATAATAACAATAACAACAACAACACAAATGTTTTAAAGGAGCATTCAAGATCATATGGCAGAATCTGCAGTTCAAAGAAATCTATTTCCTGAGATTTATGAGGACAATGGATTGTATAAGAACTGTTTCATATAACCAATATGAGATAAAGTGCTATGGCTCAAAATCTATTTTGTGCAAGTACCTCTGATTAAATCTTAAGGAAAGGAAATTCTATAACCTCTTCACACACAGTTTCAACAACAGAGCAACAAAATAGCCTTCAATCAGGGCTGGTTTATCCAAGTAGCACAGGTAGCACATGCTGTGGGCCTGCGCTTCCAGGGTTCCCTCATGGCATCTTCCCCCCATGGATCAGGGTCCTGGCCTGTCTTCTTCCCATCTTCTCTCTTTAAGGACCTTCCAAGTGACAATGTGGAAGGCCCTTCCGCCCTCAGGGGCTTTACGCACCGGGATCTTTGTTGCAAATTGGTCACTGAATGAAAAATCGCCATTTAAAATAGTGGAATTCGTCGTTATGCATACCTGCCTTTGTAGTGGAATCCAGTTGCGTTTTGTAGCATTTCCCACAGCTTCCGGTCTCGGCAGAAATCGCTAGAAAGGAAGCGCTATTGCCAAGCTCGTCCCGCCCCTGGCCGTCAAGCAGCCAATGGGCAGCCGTTAGCATGCTCCCAAACAGCCCCTTTCCCTTTAAGAAAGGTTTAAAAAAAAAAAACAGACCCATTGTAACGAATCTGTGTAGATTCGTTGCAACGGAGAGACCCATCCAGCTGCCTAATGTGTTTGAGCTGTCGTTTGATCGTATGATCGTTGCCACGCTGCCTCGAGTGAAACCCCCCCCCATCTCACGGGCCCGATTTTCGGCTGAATGAATGTGTAAAAATTAATGGGAAAATACATCAGCAAACGGGCTTTTCAGTGGTTTGTGCTTAGTGACTAAAGGTGAAGGACTGAAGCCAGGGAAGCCTCTAAACAGAAAGAGGCTCGCTGGTGCGTTTATCCCCGCTCGCTCGGAGAAAAAAAAAAAGGCGATCGTTTCGCCGGAAGTTTGGAGGACAGGCTCAGGAGGAGGGACTTTGAAGAAACCGCAACAATGTTAATGCACAGGTCTTTTTCGCTAGTGTTGCAGATTGGTTGCAAGAGTGTAGCGCTTTCCGGAGGGTGAATCCACTTTTTGGGATTCCCCTGAAAGCGCTACAAGGAAGCGCTTTTTGCAGATTGGTTTCAGGTGTGTGGCAGATTGTCTACGACATCGTGCGTTATGGCAAATCAATAGCGTTTCCAATTGGCAACCATTGTGCGATTTTGAAGGCGTGCAAAAAGCCCCTCAGTCTGGCTGCTTCCACCGCAGTTGCACTCTGCTAGGGCCCCGCAAATCCATACACAGGCTCTGGTGCTACAAGCCCTGCCTTCAGTTGTTTTCTCAGTCATCTTGCTGGATGTATCAATAGTATGAAATAGCAAAAATCTTGTCAATTTTATTTGTTAGTTACATTTCTGGCTTTGAGAAATGTCTGGCCAGTCCATTAGAAAGCTGCAAAGTGTAATGAATTAATGAACTCACTGCAATAAATAGCTAAGGTTATGTCTTGTCACATGTACAAATGACCCCCCACTAGCCAGGACTCCAGGAGCTGACTTTAGGAAGGCACAGTTTCTCCTATTCCATAGGATTTACGTCTCATGAGTTTACTTGCCTTACCTAGTTTGTACACTTGATTAATAGATCTGTATGCTTGGATGTATTTTAACATCTTCTTTCACATAGTTCAATGCATAGGTTGGGAAGTGAAGGTAGCAGTAGAAAAATCCTAGGCAAATAACTGGAACTAAATCATATGGAAACTATCATATAAAATTGGGACTATGGTATAGATTTTCAAACATTCTTGCAAGCCCTCCTGAAATGTAGGAAAAGTTAGTTGATTTGGACTTTTAAAATGTGCACCTGCTTCCACTGACAGAAAAGCAATCCTTTTTATGAAATTTTAAAAAAACTGTAAAATATAATCACAGAATCATAGAGTTGGAAGGGGCCATACAGGCCATCTAGTCCAACCCCCTGCTCAACGCAGGATCAGCCCAAAGCATCCTAAAGCACCCAATGCATACCGCAGTTTCACTAAACTCTGGGGAATCCCAGAAGTTCAAATGTGTGGGGCTAGAAACCAGACTCAGTTGTAATTTTAATTCAAATGTTCATAACTTCTTCCAGATTCTAGACCCATCCCTTTCTTCAAAGGTGTTCAATATCCTTTACAATTCAGAATGTTTTAAACAAATCTATTGATCTAGTGAACCTTTCCCGTGTATATCTGACAGTTTTCCATACTCCTCTGAATCCTCTTACATATACAAAGCTGTGGTCAGTCAGATATGTTTGTAAAACTTTTCTGCAAAGAAGAAATGGCTGCTAAATATGATCAGCAGCAACTAAAAGTACAAAAGTGGCACTTTGAGCAGTCAGCTGCAGGTGGAATGTTAAGTGGAAAAGAAACAATTTATGAGATTAACTTGCGGCTTTGACTGTGGCTGTGAAAATGCATTAGTAGTGTTGATCATGGTTAATAGGCATGTGCATTTCAACAAGCCTTTCTTTTCCCATCTCTCATTCAGTCAGCTGATGTATCTTGAGAATGACTTCTTAGTGGCTTACAGGCAAAGCACTTCTTTTTTTATAAGGCTCATTGTTCAATAACTCTCATTGAGTCTCCTAGCACCCCCGAAAGTGTATATGTTAGAGATGCCCAGACATGGGTGAATATTGAACATAAGAACATAAGAAGAGCCCTGTTGGATCACAGCAGTGGCCCATCTAGTCTAATATCTTCTCTCACACAATGCTCAGTCATTTCGCTGGAAGGCCAAGAACGTGGGATTGAGGCCAAGGCCTTTCCTTGATGTTGCCTCTTGGCACTGATGTTCAGAGATTTACCGCTTCTGAATATGGTGGTTTCCATTAGGCCTAGTGTTGTATATGCAGTGAAGAGAACCTGTAGAGTGGGAACCACAATTCAAACAGTGGAGGACAATTTATTTATTTGTTTATTTATTTATAATTACATTTTTATACTGCCACTCCAAGCAAGGCCAGCTCACAGCGGTTTATAGTCATACAATATATACCACAAAACATTGATAACACCCCTAAAACATCCTAAAAATATCAAACCAGATTACATTAGTACCCCAAAATCCCAAATCAAAAACAATGGCGGTTAAAACACAATCTCCTCCCCATGCCATTGGTTAACACGCAGGATCCATACTGCCACTGGATCATTTGAATGGTCCAATTAATTTAAAACTGAGGACTCACATGGAGCCAATCACAGGCTGTGGCAGAAATGTTGGACTGTATATAAGTCTGTGTGGTGGGCTGTTGGGTTCAGTTCTCTGGTGTGATTTCATTAATTATTATTCATTAAACCTTTATCCTGCCACTCCCAGACAAGCTGGCTCATGGCGGCTCACAATATATAAAATATAAAAACCCATAAAATGCAATAAACAGATAAAAAACAACTCAGATGGTGGACACATAATCCCATTTTAGGCCCCTAGTCTCCAATCTTCTGTTCCCGGCTGATCTAAATAAACAGCTGATGTTTCACTCCATGAGTAACTCCACACCTTATTGAATCCACTATCTAATAGCCACTGGTAGGCATCCTCTATTAATCTGTCCAAACCCCCTTTAAATTTGTCTATACCTGTAGCCATGACTGTATCCATTGGCAGCAAATTCCACTCATTTTGTAAATAAGTTCTCCCAACCTGAATCTACCACCCATCAACTTCAATGGCTGCCCCCCAAGTTTTGTTTTGGGGAGGTGAGATAAAGGGTTGTCTTTCTACCCACTTTTTCTATCCTGTGCATAATTTTATATGCCTCTATCATGCTCCCTTTTGGTTGTCTCTTTTTATCTGGGTTACCTCCTTTACTCTTTCCATCTCTGCAATGCATTTTTTGAGATACAGTGACCAGAATTGCACACAGCATTCCATGCAAAGATGCACCATTTACAGATGAACACAGAAGTATTATAATATTGACCTTTTTGGTTTTAGTCCCTTTCCTAATAATCCCCAACACAGCATTTGCCCTTTTTTTTTTTTTTAGTTTTTAGTTTGTCCCTGCTGTGGCACACTGGGTTGCTACTGTGCCTACCACAATTCCAGGACATTGTCTCAATATCATAAAATTTAGGATATATTATCTTGTGCTTAGGAATGTTTTGTCCCGATGTGCATCATCATACATTTGCCAGCACCGAATTTCATTTGCCACATTATTACCCATTCACCCAGTTGAGCTCTTCAGAGTCATCCATGGAATTCACCATCTTGATTTGTTTTGTGTCATCTGCAGACATGGGCACTACACCACTCATCTCTTGTTCAAAATCATTTATGAATCAATTAAGTCACAAAAGTCCCAGTGCTCATCCTTATAGGACCCCACTGCTTACTTCACTTCATTGACAGAACTGTCAATTTATTTCTGTTCTCTGCTTCCTTTCATTTGGCCACTTTTTAATCCAAAAGAGGACCCATCCTCTTATCCCATGACTGTTAAACTTACTCAAGAGACTTTAATGAATGACTGTCAAAAGTCTCTTGAAAGTCCAAGTATATATTGTCTACGAGACTACCATCTGAATGTTTTTCTAATAATCTGTAACTGCTCCCGCGGAGTGGTATTAATAAAGTGCTAAGGGCAAGTTGGGAGGAGAAAGGGGTGGGCGCCGTCCGTGATAAAAACTCAGAGAAGCAAATCAGGAGCCGCAAAGCGGCTCCTGATTTGGCCCTCCGAGTATCACTTGGGGGCCAAGTGGCCAATAGAGAGCCCATCCTTGGATCTGCACTCCAGTGAGGTGCACATCCTCGCCTCTGTGCTCCCGCTCCATCAAAGGCTTCGCCGGGAGGGAAAGGAGCAGGGCCACCGCTTCAAAGACGCAGCGGCCCTGCTTCTTTCCTGCCGGCGAGGTGCCCTACTTGCCCCCGGGGTGCAGGGGAGGCTTCCCCAGCCTTCTGACACGCCTTCCCCCATGATGCAAGGATCGGTGCCCTGCTGGAGGCACCTTGCGCCCCTCCCGAGCTGACCTTCACGCTGGAACGACCAAGGTTAACTCCGCCACTCCACTGCTCCTTCCTGCCACCCTACACCTCTACCTGCCGACAAAGCCTCCCACCCAACGCACCCTTCTCACCACCCACCCACCCCCAACTGTCACCACCGTGCCCCCCCTCCGCGGATCCTCAAGACGAGCCCCTACCCCCACTCCCAGAACTCGGTCATGCACGGCCACCTGCCAGGGACGGCCCTACCTTCGCCACCCATGAGGGAACGGCCGCCTGCACGCTCGCCACCCGCCACAGCCTTTTCACGCCATGTCGCACCGCCTCCCCTCTGTCGAGGGCCACATACGGCCTACCACGTGCCCCAGCTAGGGCCCGCTGCCCAGGGACATGCCTACCCTCTGGGAGACTGGCCCAGGGCCGCCTGTGTGGCCGCCGCCATCCCTGCCTTCTCCCGCAACCTCCTGCACACGCACATCGGGAGAGAGCGGGGCGCCGCGCATCCTTCTGCGGGCCCCTTATATCACCCATTTTTATAAATGGGCTTTCCCCCTAGTACTGATTACTATTTCTACTAATTTGTCTGGGACATACATGCTAACTGGGCTGTAATTTTTAGTTCCTCTCTGGACCCATTTTTTTAAATCCAGTCTTCAGGTACAGTGGCTGATTTGAGACAAGTTACATATACTGGATAGGAGATCAAAAGTGTCATATTTGAGTTCCCCAAGAACTCTTGGACGTATGTTTAGCAGTCAGCTTGTCAAATTCTCTTTTCATGGATCTTTTATTGAAGGATATATATAGATCTGCCACCATTGTTGTTACACTTTTAGTTCCACTCTTTCTAAATATGTGTTTATTCTATCCCCTATTTTAAATTTTTACTGGGTTTTGAGGTCCCCTTTCTGTTCTTTTTTAAAAGAAATATTGTTTTAAAAAAATAAATAAAGATGTGTGTATGAGACAGTCTTGTGAGTCATAGAAATTTGACACACAGTAAGGATATATAATTGTTAATGACTCCTAAATGAGTTTTAAAAACCTAAACAAATAAGTCCTTTTGTGATTAATGTTAATGTTAAACTAACATTAATGTTAAACAAGTAATAACAATTAATGTTAAATTAATAACAATTAATGTTAAACAAGAGCCTCTTGTGGCACAGAGTGGTAAGGCAGCCATCTGAAAGCTTTGCCCATGAGGCTGGGAGTTCAATTCCAGCAGCTGGCTCAAGGTTGACTCAGCCTTCCATCCTTCCGAGGTCAGTAAAATGAGTACCCAGCTCGCTGGGGGGTAAATGGTAATGACTGGGGAAGGCACTGGCAAACCACCCCGTATTGAGTCTGCCATGAAAACACTAGAGGGCATCACCCCAAGGGTCAGACATGACACGGTGCTTGCACAGGGGATACCTTTACCTTTACCTAATAAAAACAAATAGGGAATTTAAAATTAGTTAGTTTAATTAGTTTAAAATTCTCTCCCACATAGCTTCACCTAGTGCCAGACTTGTTAAAGATCAGGTTCCAGGTAAAAACTTTTAAGTATTCCCTGGCATTCTATTGATGTTTTTGTTTGTTTGTTTTTGCTTCATTGTGCTGCTGACTATTTTGTTGTTTATTCCTTTGCCTCTTGTTGCACTATATTTTAATTCTCCCTTTTGCACTCATGGTCTGAAATGACATTTTCTTTTCTGCCCCTACTTTAATAGGAGCCCCTGCTACTCCTGAGGAATTTCCATACATTAGTAAAAAATAGTGTTACACCCAAGGAATGGCAAAGCGCAAAATTATAATGTGCCTCCAAGGCCCTCCTCATCTTTTTGCTGTCTCACCTTTGTCTGCTGTCGATTTGCGTGTCTCACCCTCCTCATCTGCTGCTGGAAAAGGCAGAAGAGAGCAATGCGCCTTATACACATCATGCTTCGGCCTGTCAATTCAGTCAACCAATCCCTTCCTCCATATTTTGATGCAGTTTAAAGGTCCCACAATGCATGCTAATTATTTTTTTTAATCCATACTTATCCGTTGCAATCCCTATGCATGGAACCATAGATTCATAATGCTTTTTGAACACCACCCCTTATGGGATCACAAGTCCTTTGATAAATTAATATTGTTCCTGATTTTGGGGGAAGAAAACTTTTGAGAGGCACGCCTTGTGTCACAACAATGAATAAAATATTTTATTTCTGGAATTGGCTACATGTGTGTCCTCCTGTTTGTTGCTCCAGGCACGTCACCACTTTTAAAAAGAAAAGAAATTCCTGTTCCCAAGAACAAGGGAAAGGGAGACGGGTGCAAGGGCTGGACAATGCAGAGGACTGTAGCATGTTTGAGTCTCCATAGCTTCCTTCTGCTGGTTTCCTGCTGCTTGTCCACCAGTGGATCATGCTTTTTTAAGGTGGTGAATCCACTTTATACTATTCCCGAAGAATTGCTTTAAAATGGAGGATGTAGCAAGCAGTCAGCTGTGGGCAATGTCATATGGAGGGGCCGGAATATTCAGCTTCCATTGGGTGGGATATTTCTAATGGGTGCAGAAAAGCCCCAGTTATTAGCTGACCTCAGAAAAGCTGATGCTGGAAGTCATTGGACTTGCATGGACAAAAAGCAAGGGGGCACCAGAGGAGATAAGGAGGAAACCATTTCTTACATGTTCCATCAATGGTGCTTCTGTGGATGCAAGTGTGAGATGGGGGTAGTTTGTCCCAGTCCAGCCTCCTCACTGCAGCATTCAGGGCTCTGTCACTTTTTTGTCCTCTTAGATCCCATAATTTTCAGCCTTGTATTGTCAGAGTTATAACAGTTGCTGGGAAAATGAGGAGGTGGGAAAGGTCTATATCACCGAGCAACTTCAGCTGATGCTTCACTGGATCTGCCTCTCTGTGGCTTTAAAGATGTTGCAAGGTGCCCAGGATGGTTTTTAATGGGAAGTGCAGGTGATATTTTAAGTAAATGAGAGAAGGCACTTGCAAAGAACTGTAGAGACAAGAACAAGATACAAATGGGCAAAGGAGCCACCCGTCTAGAAAAGTTGCTGCATCTCCTTTGTAGAGATTGTTCAAAGGAGCCTGGATGAAGATGTCTAATGTGACTAATTACTCGCTGTGCACAAATGTGTGTAACAGAACTCTTATGACATTTTTTTAAACGAACAAGAGCCATGAAAGGAAAGAATTTTGAAAGGATGTCAGGAGGAATGGCTGCTTAACCTTCTACCATCTGGCCGTTTTCTGCTCAAAATCATGCATCCTCAGATTCTTTTCCATCTATAAGGGGAAAGAAGTGGATTCCAGATGTATCCTCAGCCATTCTTCTGCTAAAACTGATACTGCTTTTGGTTGGAGTTTGATAAGGCAGGGGAATGATGCACAGCGGGCACAGCTGGTCTTGGTCTGTATCTATGAATGTGTGCCCTGAAAAGCATTTTTGAGAAGGGCTGTGGAGTTTTGTATGTGATGGCCCACACACATATGCAAGTTCCACTAACCACTGTGGTTATGATGTGAACCCAGAACTTGTGATCAGAAATCAGGTATTGTCTACTCAGACTGGCAGCAGCTCTCCAAGGTCTCAGGTGGAGCTCTTTCACATCACCTGGTCCTTTTAATTGGATATGTCAGTGATTGAACTGAGGACCTTTTGCAGGCCAAGCAGAGATTCTTCTACACTGAACCATAGGCCCATCTCCAGTATTCTATTGCAGAGTTTTCAGAACTCCCAGAACATAGCCAGAAAACAACAGACCCTGATCCAGAAGCATTCCCCCCATAAAAACAAATGGGGGTGGGGGGAGACAAACACATTAATGCTATCAGTGCTCCCCCAAAGAAGAATTATTAGCCAGGCATTGTTTCCTTTTGATAGCATCTGTTCTAATGTTATGCTGTTTCTTCTGTAAAATATATCCGGTGCTCTATGCTTCCGAATCGTGTGAAGCATGTGCCATACCATATTAACATGCCATCATCCTGGCTCCGAAGGCATTCACATGCTCCACTACTTTTGTTTGTTTGCTTTGTGTTTCTTTGTAAATTCACTGTTTCCAAAATCCCCCCCTCCCTTGCATTTCCCAAAGTTTTGCTGAACAGTATTGTCTAAAAGCTTGCTGCTTTGCATCCTAGTAATCCTCTGTGACAGAAGCATTCCTAATGGCAAAGCTGTGGTTTCTTCCCTGCATGTCCTGCAAAAAAAAGGGTGTGTGTGTGGGGGGGGGGGGCTTACAGGAATCCACATTGTTCAGCACTAAATTACAATTTGCTGATTCTCTCTTTTTCAAAACAGCCCTGAAAACACCTTCGCAATCAGCGGTGACAGTTCTTTGCATTCAGGCTTTCACAAGGGTTATCGTCGCTGTCATTTCCCTGCCTTCTCTTACTGGGGAAGGTGTCGTTGACCAACCAAGCAACTCTCCCCTCGTTTGCTGCG
The DNA here is from genome assembly GCF_049243985.1 of Paroedura picta. NCBI lineage: Eukaryota > Metazoa > Chordata > Lepidosauria > Squamata > Gekkonidae > Paroedura > Paroedura picta. The sequence goes on along the minus strand of NC_135374.1, from coordinate 59,152,157 downwards.
GTCTTCCGCGCATTCCTCTTCTTGCGCTGTTTCTGCGCAGTTTTCATGGTCCCGGAGAGTTCCGTGAAGCAAACAGCCTTCTGGTTTGTCCCCCCCCCCCCAACACACACACAGAGGACTGGTCGAGAAACCGGACTGGAGAGCAGATTTAGGGCTAAACCCTACAGTCGGGTTCAAGCTCTTCCCGATCTTAGACTTCTTACAGCTGAAAGTAGTACTTACTCCACGCACGCGCGCGCGCGGCATTTCTTTCTAGTACACTTCGTTGCAATCACCGGGGCCATTTTTCTAAATAAGGTTCCGACTCCGAATACAATTACTTGGGAATTTACTCCCAAGTAAGCACGGGCGCGGCCAGGCGGGCGCGGCAGTCTGGCTAATACGGGGCCATTTTTAAGTCACCTCCGTGACACTAGCACGTTTCGCCGTCGTTCTCTTCCTGTGTAGGTCGTTGCCGCTACTGTCTTCCCGGTGACAGTCGGGAATCTTCCTGGGGTCATTCTTTTTCTTAGCGATTCTTTAGACATTTCGATTCTTTGGATGCAGGGCGATTTCTCTTTAGAATGCGCGTGTGACACATTTCTCAACCCGAAGTTATGTGGGCGTTTCTTCCGTATGCCTCTCGACCTGGGACCCTCTGCGTATGTGATCTGATCCCCTCCCCTAGAATTAGACGACGTGGGCTAAGAAATTATCTGGTGAAAACCATTTTTTGTTATGGCGGGTGGCGCCTCGGCCGAGCCGCGCACGCGAAGTTGCTCCGAAGTCAAGCGGCTCTACGTGGGCAAGGGCTTCAGCCAGAGTGAGGCGCCCAGCCACGAGATCAACGGTGATCACTGGAAAGTCCTGAACCCCTCTTTGAATAGCTGCTCGAAATGGGTTCGTGGGGTGCAAAGGATGTCTGATGAATTGGTTAAGGCGCCTGTCTGTGAAGGCTCCGGCCCCGGGTGTAGCGAGCAAGTGTCCTTCCACCCCAAGGGCTCCCAACCAAGGGCGGAGGATCGCGCTACGCGGCCGCCAGTAGGGCCCGGAGAGCCCCGCATCCCCCCCCCCGCCCCCGACTCCTTGGCTTTTCGATTCGCTTGGAGATTGAGGCATTCGTCATTTCAGGGCATCGTTTCCCCTTCGCTATTTGATTTTATTTTGTGTCCTCGAAAAATCGAGGGACTACAGCGAACGATCCTTCGCGGGCGAAACTCCGGACTGAAAACAGGGGCAGGCTCCTGATTTAGAGGACAGGGCGCTTCAAAAAGAACAGAGCGTTTGCGGCGGCCTCTTGTCTTAATGCAAGTGTGTGCGCGCGTGTGCGCGAGCGCGTGTTAATGCAGGTCGTAGCTTTTGTTATCAGCGCAATACAACCCTTGGTTTAGGATGTGAAATGGAAACCGGTTTGGGAGTGAGTCGTCATTCGTTCTTCCTTGGATGGCAATCTCGTAAAATCAGCGGGCAGGAAAGCGGGTGCGATCCAGGGCCAGCCGTGTGCGGTGTGTGTGTGTGTGGGGGGGTCCCCCGCCTAAACCGCACCGGGGGGTTCCAGCTGAGTCCGCCCTCCAGCAAAGCCACTTCAGGCAGCGGCCATCCAAAAGACGCCCCCTCCTTCCCCCGAGCCAGGAAAGGGCGAGGTGGTGCGCACTGTTGCTGAAGAGCACCCTGACCCCCGCAGGGACTGTGGCGCTTTTGTGCCACGGGCGAGTGCGGGACAGGAGCCGGGCGGGAAAGGCCCTGAAGCAGGAGCGCTCCTTCTGACGCTGTTCCCGGGGGGGGGGGCAGGCTGCCTCCCGCTGCCCAGCCACACGGTTCCGCCGGCCAACCAAGTGCGCGTTCCCTGGCTCGATCTGGTGGCAGTGCAGGGGCCGATCCGCCCTCGAGGTGGAGCTTTGCGCACAAGGCCGAAGGCGCAGGGCCTGGCCTTCCAGGAGGCAGCCTCGCCAGGCTGTTGTGGGGGGGGGGGATGGGGGAGCGAAGCGGAGTCTTGGGCGCCGGCTGCTGCGCCGTTCCTCCGGAGCCCGAGGGGCACCCCGACGGGAGAGGGCGCTGGGGAGGGCCGCCCCACCTTGGGAAGGAGCCACGGGCGGCCCAGGAGGCGTGCCGGCGTTCGGGTCGAGGGGCTCAGGCTGCCCGCCCGCAGCCCTAAGCACCCGCGCGGGGGAGGACGTCCCAGCTGAAGTGGCTGAGATCCGGCAGCGCCCCTCCCCGATGGCCCGCCCGCAGGCCAAGGCCGCCAAGGGCCCAGCAGGGCAGCGCCGAGGTCTGGAGCAGACTGGCCTTTCGTCCACCCCGCCCGGCCCCCTTGAAGGCTCTCGGCAAGGGGCCCGCGGGCTCTGCAGTTGCTGGCCCACTAAGGCGACGGCGGGAGCTGGGGCAGCTCTCGCGTTCGGCCCGGCCGCCTGTAGCGTAGGTGGGGAACTCTCGTCTAGCCAGGTCATCAGTTGGGTCGGGGAGGGGGGAGGGTTGGGGGGCTGAAAGAAATCTTCTTTGAAGCGCCAATGGGAATTACTTCCCGCTAAATATTGTTAGGAGTGAGCTGCCGGGTGTGATTTCAAGCACATTCACATGAAAATTCTATTTATTTATTTTATTTGTATACCGCCCCTCCCGGAACAGCCGTCTGGAGGTGGCTCACAACAAAACATTACAGTAAAAATAGAGAGCATCATAAAAGTGCCAGATGCATATCCCGCAATGCTGGCACCAAATCCTCCTGCCAGCGCTGCATCACAGACGTTGGTAACCATTCTCGTCTCTAATAAAAACCCTGGTCACCTCAACACTTCTGTTCCCAGGTGGGAATTCGCTCACATCTCTGGGCGATGTTCGGGGGGGGGGGGTTGTTATACAAGAACGGAGGATGGTCTTTAGCCCGGCCTCAACCAAAAGCCTGGTGGAAGAGCTCTGCCTCCAGGCCCTGCAGAACCCAGTAAGCTCCGTCAGGGCCCTCAGCTCTACCGGCAGCTGATTCCACCATGTAGGGCCTGGTTCTGTAGGACTGAAAAAGCCCTGGTCCTGGTCAGGCCAGCCACACCTCTCTGGGGCCAGGACTACCGGCAGATTCATACCCGCAGAGCTGTATGCCCTGCAAGGAACATAAGGAGATAAGCGGTGGGACAGATAAGTTGCTGGCGAGAGAAGCCTATGGCACTTTTGGCCCTTCATTCAAATAAGGACTCGGGCAGCCTCTGAATCTCAATCTCATACTCCTTTCCCCTTCAGCATAGCAGTTTTAAAGATAGTTCCACTGATCTGCTTTACACGATTGTTGTTACCAGTAATGTCCATGAAGTTGTTCGAACACTTCAGAGCACTTCGTGGAAAGCTGGGTCCTTTGGATCGATCCTCCAGTGGCAGGATGGAAGTTCGCCACCCCCCACTGCAGCCCGCTGGTGTGCAGAAAATACTACGGGGAGGGGGGGGAGAATAGGATACCCTAAAGAACGTCTGGGGGCGGGGGTTGAAGTGAGCAGGGGCAATCGTGGAAAACTGTCAATTTGGTTTGGAATCAGTTCCATCTCTTGGTTTTCCCTGGCTGGAGAGAAAACCCCAAGCTAAGAATGTCTGCAGCAATCACAGAATAACATTTCACCTGGACATTGTTATGGGACCCTCAGCCCATCAGGAGCTGAAGTCCCCCGGGCAATAAAACGATGTGCCTTCTTAGCTGCCTGACCAAAAGAGCTTCACAAGTTCAGAGTTCAAAGTAAGCCTGCAATCTGAGGAATGTTACTTGATGGTCAATTCCAAGAAGTTACTAAATTAAGAACCGATTTACTCCAGCGCTTCCTTTTAGATTTCCAGAGGAGTATGGGATTTCTTGACTACTGCAGTCCTGAATGACTTGTGGACAAGGCATCCCATGTGGTTTGGATTCTTTGAAACTAACAAGACTAAACTAGAGCGCAAACTGCCATCGTGAGGTGGATAAGGAATTTTTTAAAATTAACGTTTTGGTAAATTGATTAGCTAAAAGCAAAAAAAAAAAGTATCTTTCCCCTAGTGTCAATGGAATTAAGAACACAGTGGTCAGTCGAAATGAAAAGGCCTTATGGTCCATGCTCGGCAAATTGAACACATTTTTCTCGCTGCCTCTTAGTGACGTGCATACAGACAGGGTGGTGTCTTTCCGGGTTATTGGACAGTGCAAATGTTTGCGTCCAGTGTCACCTTTATTTCTGGGTATCAACTTCCGTGCGCATGATTATCCCCAGCGTTAAACTTTGTTGGGTCTGAAAGGTCCCAAACGTTGTTGCATTGCTTCAGAGCAACAAGGCTACCTGGCTGATTGCTTGGGTATGTGTGTTTGTGTGTGGGGGGGCGTGTGTGTGTTTTCTACAGCTCGAATCTGGTCCCTGCCCTTAGGTGGCTGTCAGACTGATCTCGTGCGATGGACTGCTCTTGTATTCAATCCTCTGCAGAGCGCAACAGTTGAGTGCACGGAGTGCAAGCACACCCGCAGAGCGCGCGCCAGAATAAACCCGGCGCCTCCCTGGGTCTCATGCCTCTGCTAATCACCCAGATGTAGGGAGGGGGGGGAATGAATCACCAAGCTTTTGTGCGCTGTGTTTGCTCTAACGGTCGCAAAGGTGGGGAGAGGACTTGTGCGGGGGAGGGACGAGCGAGATGCAGCTGACGCACTGGTTTCTGGAGAGCAGCTCCCTGGACATCCCAGCGTCAAATGAGGGCAAAGCTGTTGGGTCTGTTCCGATTGGTGCTCTCTCGCATCAGTTGAGTGAGCGCAGAGTCCAGCAGGGGTAGGTAGCGCCGGGCTCTTCGGGAGACCCCGACTCAGGTGGGATCTCCTCCCATTCGCCTACTTGGCCCGCAGCACTTCTTTAAAAGCCCAGGTTTAGAAAGGGACGGAGACAGACTTCGCGCCCCCCCTAGCGTCCGCTTCCAGTCACTGAAGCGACCGAGGCTCTCGCTGAGCCGCCTTCGCGCGAGGTTTCCGTGGCCTGTTGCGCAATCGAGCCGCGGGCAGCTCCCAAGACTTAAAAAAAAAAAAACAACCCACACACACAAAACACACCACGCTTTGAAGAGAAAGCCGCTTCCTCTTTGCGATTGCACCAGACCTGGCCTCTTCCCCACCCCCATGCCAGACCGCTGCGGTTACTTCCCTCTTGCAGCTTTATGCAACGGACTTTGCTAACTAACGTGCCTTCTACTCTCTTGAGAAACGATTTCCCCTTTTCTCTTGCGTCTCCATGCATGCTTTCTCCCTGAGAGCCTAAGAGTGGGAGGAAGGCAGAGGTTAAAGGTTCGGTCTCTTTTTCTCCCCCTTAACTTCTGCCCTGCCTTCCTTTCCCAGATGGTGGGAGGGCATAAAAAGTGTAAAAATGACCAACATAACCATGGCTTTCAATAACATTTTTCCCAATCCAAAACTATAATCACTGTTTGACTTTTTTTTTTTTTTGGGGGGGGGGGAGAGACCCTGTAATGATTGCCAGAGGCAGCAAACATTCTGATGTGTTCTTCTTTAAAAGAGTGATTGCCTTGAAGGTAAGGAGGGAGATGTGATATTTAACAAGGGTATTGAAACAATCCTTTTACATAGATAAAATTCCCAAGGATGTCCATTTTGTTTCCATTTAAGCAATATACCAAGCTTTGCCTAGTACTAGATTTGTATGTACAAATCCCAGATTCTGCTCCTTCTTTACAGATTTCCTTGGCAAATGAAATAGGTGAAGGATGTTCAGACCAGTGCAGATGCATTGTACAGAGGTTGGATGTACCTGGCAAAGCAGCTAATTGGTTGGGATGACCTTTACCTGCAGCTAAACTGTGCAGAAAGTGGGCATTTCAGCAAGCCAGTCACAGACCTGATTCCATTAAGTCATGAGTTCACTGTAAACCAACTTCAAGTTTCAGGTTAAAGGCTGTATATCCTGTGATATGAAAGCAGGTGATGGAGGGTACAACAGATGTAGCAGATTTTACCACAAAAGTAAATGAGAGAGGAATCAAGACCCTTTCTTTTTGTTAGAGGAAATACTAACTAGCACTCTCTTGTCTTCTTTTAGAAACAGGTAGCCAGATTACTTTAGTAAGAAAGCATCCTCAAATAATATGCATCAGACTTTTAAAAATTGTGTGTTACATGAAGCTACATATTATATATCAGAGCCTCTTGTGGCACAGAGTGTTAAGGCAGCAGAAATGCTGTCTGAAACTGTCTGCCCATGAGGCTTGGAGTTCGATCCCAGCAGCTGGCTCAGGGTTGACTCAGCCTTCCATCCTTCCGAGGTCGGTAAAATGAGTACCCAGCTTGCTGGGGGGTAAATGGTAATGACTGGGGAAGGCACTGGCAAACCACCTCGTATTGAGTCTGCCATGAAAACGCTAGAGGGGGTCACCCCAAGGGTCAGACATGACCAGGTGCTTGCACAGGGAATACCTTTACCTTTACATATTATAACTAACAAAGTTTGACAAGTCAGTCCTCATTTCTTCAACCCTAGAGACACCACACTGAGCACAGATATCATTAAGGTCACATTTCCTTTCAATCTCTTTTTACCTTTTCTAATTTTACCACCTTGTGGAAAGTAGGAAGCACTAGCTGAGGCAGTTTTTGGAAAGGTGGCCCACTTGGGATGTGCTCTGAGTCTGCTCCCAAGAGGCAAAGGGACAGATTTTGGATATTATTGGGGGGCATATGCAGTGAGAGTTGTCAGAGAACAGTGTGATTTAGGTATTTTTAAACTTGCAGCCACCATGAAGAACTATTTTAGGTGTCTGGCTTATGAGGTCAGCCACTATTCAACCACAGCTACTGGCTGCCTTACTGCTGTGTGACAGCAGGGTGTGGAAGTCAGCTCCTGTCAGCATTTTCATATGTTGTTTCCCACACACACGCATGCTGTTACACTGGACAAGTAAGTGCGAACACATTTCACCAGTTCTTTTTAATTAAGAGAGCAGTAGTTATAACAACAAAGCAACTAAAATAAGTTGTGAAGAATGGCACTATGAAATCACACACTGAAGGAAATGCTCTCATGTTAAACAACTGTGAGATTTCATATAATGGCTCATGAAGTCTCTGGGGATTTGAGGTGACCTAGCAGATCCAGTCCCTTGAGAGAACTAGATCCCACCTCAGCCTGCTACTTGGAAACTTTATGCCACTGCATTTGAACTCCTTAGTCCTACCATCCAAAATTCTTCCAGCCTAAACGCATTAGTTTCAATGGAATTAGGCTAGCTAACCCTGCTCCCTAGAGTTTTTGCGTGCACCTACAGAGAAGTACTTTCTTCCCCTCAGGCTCAGGATAGGGGTAGCTACGGGAGGGGCGGGGAGCTTCAGCCCCAGCCATTTTAGGAATGGAGGGCTGGACGTCTGGGGCTAGGCCAGCTAAGAGAGAGGTAAGGGCGTGATGGTAGCCCCGGGCCAGCGACTGCCATTTCTGACTCGGTGCCTGGACCTGCGTCCCCAATAGGGAAGCACAGCCCGTCATTATGTGGCTATCGCACCTATCAAACGCTTCAGTGACCCAGGGCTTCCCAGCCAACTCTTTCCCGGAGCCTTTGTGCAGGCTTCGGCGAGTCCCGGGGCGCCACCCTCGGCCGCAGTCTGGCGAGATCTGAGGCGCAGATCGGAGCAGCGGGCGAACGAGCCCTAGTCCAGCTGCCGGAGGCAGAGCGAGCGGGGGAGGGGAGCTGCCGCCGAAGATGAAGGGCCACGGCCACCCCTTCGCTGCCTGGCAGCACTCCAGCCACCGACTCCCCTCTTCCCCCCGGCCCCAGGCTTTGCGCGGGGAGCAGCCGCAGGAAGAGGCCAAAGCTCAACAGGTGATTCCCCGCTCCGCTCTCGGCGCAGCCGCCCCGCTGGGCACAGCGTCGCCCGCTGAGCGTTTCTTGGCGGCGCAGCCTTTCCCGGGGAGCAGAGGCGGGCGGGAAAGTGGCAGCGCCGGGGCTGAGGTCGCTCTTCTGCCCGGCGAGAGCGGCGCCTTCCCTCTCGGACTGCAGGCTCCGGGGGAGCCGCCAGGGGCTCTCGCTTGCGGAAGCCGAGGGGCCGCCCCGCCAGCCAGAGCGCCACTGGGAGGTCTCCCTTGAGGGTCTGCTGGCGGGCAGAGTCGGAGAGCGCGCGCTCTCGCCGCCTGCTCTCTCACCCCCACCCCGTTTTGAGGCCGTCGCCACCCTATGGGCTCTCCTCCGCTTCCGACAGACGGAGGGAGCGGGGGCGCGCGCGCGCGCGAGCTGTGGCCACCGCGGCGTCCCATTGACACGCGGGCGCCTCTTTGGTTTCGAACAGTAGCTTCGGCGGCAGCGCGCGGGCCAATTCCAGGAGCCCGTGGGTTGGAGCCGCGCCCTGCTTTCAGACCGGAAAGGCCTCTGATTGGCCGGCGTCCTTCCCTATGCAAAAGAGCTGAGGGAATGACATTCCTCCGGACTCTCTTACTGTAAAAGCAAATTCATTTCCAGTCAATCTCCATTCATAGAGCCAGAAGGCGCGAGTGCGAGGGAGGCGGGGGACCGGGCTTCTCCAGAGCAGCATGAGCAAACAAACAGCGCCTCACAGAAGGTCACACACAGCTGGAGAGACTGGCCTTTATAGGCAGCAGCCATCGGGGAAGCTTGCCGTTGGAGTCTGGTGAACACGTGAAGGCATCTTCCGCTCGGGAAACGCGCAGTCTGATAGGAGCAGGGGCTCTTGCCTGAGCGCTTCGCACCTTTTTGCTCGCTCTCCCCCACGGACTGATTTGTTTTTTGCGGGGGGTCCTTCTGTTAACACGCGGGCGTCTAATCCTCTTTCCTCTAGCAGAAGATGCGGGTCGGCTGGGCAGGCGCTTCCGAGCGAGCGGCAATCCGTATCGTGAAGTTTTGAAGCGGGGAAGAGCAAGAAGCGGGCGGGCGGGCGAGGGGGAGAAGGAGGGGGAGGAGAGGGAAACGATGGCCCTGAAAGCAGAGCTCCACCTGCTGTGGTTAAACCATAGCTGAGCAGCCGGGCCCCTGTGGCTGAATTTGAGGAAGATCGCTTCAGATAGTCCCCCTCCCCCAAGTTGGCAGTGAGTCACTCCGCGGCCACAGACTGTTGGGTGACTTCAGAAGTGTGTGTGTGTGTTAGAGTTGCTGCACACATTAACCACAGAGGGAACCCACAACCCAACCAGCAGCTCCAGCCCAAAGGCGATTCTTAGATGGACTCGCTCGCTCGCTCGCTTTCTCTCCTGCCTGATTTACTGGCGCAGCACCTTCTTAGTCTACATTTACCCGGGCCGTCGTTTGGCCGCCTCGCTGCAAACCAAGACTGCCAATGACATTCCCTTTAAAGGAACGCGAGTCAAGCTACTGAGTCTGGGTTTCAAGGCTGCTTTGGGAGGGGAAGGAACCCCGCGGAAGAACTTTAATGGATTCCTGTTGTGTTTAAACTCTCTATAGAGTCAACTGTAAATATTTGATGAACTACAGCCTATAACGTTGTGATAGCCAGTTGACCTTTGAAAACCTCAGGCCACGCTCTTTGAAGCCTGCTTCGTCCGCTTGCTTTAAAGTGACTCCCCCCCCCTTACACCGCGAAAAGAGACTGAATGTATTTAAGCTGGATTCCAAAGAGGCTTGAGGCAAGGGATGGCGACTCGCTTTTTGAAGCGTTAGGAAGTTAACTACTGAAAAGTCTAGATCCCACCCCCGCGCAACCCCCGCTCTGCGCGCGGGTGGTTTCAAACGGATGTCTTATATTTCCTTCGCTCCAAACTTTTCTCCGTGTGTGGGATTTCGGAAGGGCCTTTGATTTTAACAACACTGGGAATACCCAAGGGAAGAACTTCCCCGACTCTAGAGGTGCTTAGTGTTGTGTTCTAAGAGAGAGACATACGCGCTTCCAGCACAGCCTGAAACTGGATGCTTGGATTAACTGTGGCAGGACCCGGCAGCAGAGCTTCCCCCTGCTCGGTCTGGGGACCGATCCACGTTCGCTCCGGGATTGGCGCCACGTCGCCTGCCCCTCCAGCGCCGGGCTCCTGAGCCGCTTCCCTTTTATGTGGGTCTCCCGAGAGCCGCGGGCTGAAGAGTCGCGCTCCCTTTGCTTTGTCCGAAGCCCCCTGCGGAGCTCTTTCACTCAACAGGCTTGTTGTGATGCGTATCCCCGTAGATACCAGCACCAGCCGCCGCTTCACGCCGCCCTCCGCCGCTCTGAGTCCGGGCAAGATGAGCGAGGCGCTACCGCTGGTCGGCCACGAGAACAGCAGCGGCGCCGCCCTGCTGGGGAAGCTGAGAAGCGCAGACCGCAGCATGGTGGAGGTCCTGGCCGATCACCCCGGAGAGCTGGTCCGCACCGACAGCCCGAACTTCCTCTGCTCCGTCCTGCCCACCCACTGGAGGTGCAACAAGACTTTGCCCATCGCCTTCAAGGTAAGGGGAGGGGAAGGGAGGAGGGGAGGGGAGGGGAGGGGAGGAGGGGGGGGGGGCTCGCAAATGCATGGGGACTGTCCCGGGACACGGAGCATTTTGGATTCCTTTGCGGGGCCTCGCTGACCTTCTCGTGCCTACAGCGTTTCGGATCCCCAGTCCGCTCTGCACATCATGGAAATTTTCTAGTTTGTCGATTCAGTAAGTGTTGCTCGGCAGAACCGCCGCCTCCCAAGTAAGGGTGCCTCCGCTTCCTTGTAGGGCAGCTTGTCCCGCCAGCGTTCGGAGTAGTGGGAAATCGACATCCTTAAGGGGGGAGAGAAATTGCCTAGCAAGGCAGAAAGACTGGCCACATAGGATCGGAAGTCGACCGATCCAAATAAATGATTTACTCCCAGCTGTAGGTCTCTCCACCGATCCCATCATAGTGGTGCCTTAAAAAAATCCCCTAATGCAAGCCGATTTCAATTTGACTTGGTCCCCCCTTTTTTAAATTGACTATAATCTCCGGAGGGTGTCAACATGCAGCAAAGCAAAAGTGCTCCTCCAGGGCCTGTAAAGATCAAAATTAATCTGTGCTAAGCGATCTCGCACAGGTATTGCTGGATCAGAAGGCAGATATGCCAGCCACCGTCAGGCGCTAAGTGGCCCACCGGAAATCACCTAGTGGTGGACCGCAGGACATCCTCAGCCCGTCAATCGCCCAGCATTCACCCCCAGCACCCCATCCTAAACAGCCTGACCCGAAGGCCTTAGCCCGGCTGTCGTGGTAAACAGGTTTGTTGGAACTCTATGGGAAAGGCTGTAGCCACGGGAGCACAGCAAAGGGGATCGAGGGCAGCCCTGGGCTGTCTGGAGAGACACCTGTAAGGAAATCTCTTGGAAAGCCTCGCGGCCTTCTTCGGTCAGGGCCCCGCACAGAGACACACCTGAAGGCGATAATAATCTCCAGTTCTCACACTACTTGACTCAAAATGGAAGGATCCCTAAACCGGTGTATCCTCTCCGGCTGCAAAGATTACGTCTTAAGACTTCAGTTTCACTCATTTGTGTACGGAGAGGCGAGCCTGTGAGGCATTATACCGTGGGGCTCACCTTCCCCATATTTATTGCTGAAGTTCATTGGTTAAACGCCAGCTCTGGATCACAGGAGCCTAGAGTCATTGAAGTTCAGCTGCAGCCAGTGGGCTCTCGGCCTTATAAAATGGTACTTTATATTATGCCTCCTAGGCTAGGGTGAGAGGTCTTGAAGCGTCCCTGACCCTGCCGTTTCCCCGTAGCTTTGGGCCGTCTGGCTCCCGCGGCAGTGGCTGGTGGCGGTATCCTGGCAGTAGCCCAGGCCGAGGCACTTCCTGCGCTACGCCTGCAATCCTCACCGCCCTTCGCGTGGGGGAGTCCCTAGTCAACCCCGTGGGAGTTTCTTTCCAGAATGCAGGAATAGGCCGCGGGGAGGGGGGAGAAGCTACCCGGAGCAGCTCTTCGCAGAGCGGGGGTGGGGGGTTGTGTCCTGCTTTAACCGGAGGCGTAGAAGGGAGAAGCGCTTCTCTCCCCGCCCCCGCCCGAAGGCAGCATGCCGCCTCCAAGCGCAGAAGTCCAGCCGGCTTCGTCGACGGATACGGATTTGGTGGGGAGAGTCGCCGGAGCAGGGAAGTCCCTCCCTGGTCCTCAGATATCCACTACCTGCAGGCTGCTCTTCGACCTGGAGCACCTGCGAACGCCTCGATGCAACCGAAGCCGGCCGAGTTCCCGCAGGAATTGTTATCTTAACCCTAGAGCCGCCGGGCTTTTCCTCCCCGTCCGCCGGAGCAGCCGAAGCAGAAAGCTTTTTGAGCGAAACAGGCATCCGTTTGGAACTCTTAGCAGTAAAGACGCCCCTATGCAAGCGCGTCTCTTCTTGGTCCTCAATGGGTGCCCAAGGGTGAGACTCGGATCGGAGCCAGCTCTTTCTCAGGCCGGTGCCCGAACTGCCCCCATTTCGAGATCGGAAATCCCCCCCCCCCGCCACTCCCGGGTGTAAATAGCAACAAGAGTAACCGCCCCTAAATAACTTACTGCTGAGTCAAGTCGCGCTGCCTCGTTACTTTATGCGGTGTGTAGAGGCCAGCACGGGCAACGCGGCCTGCTCCCTGGTGACGTCCTTCCCGCGGAGGCTCAGGGCCGCGAGCCGCAAGGCTTCTGCTTTGAAGCACTAACCAGCCCGCAACCTAGTCAATTCCAAGGCCGCGGGCTGAACTCGTTTCCGTGTAGTTCTCGCGGCCTGGCTACAATCCAAGCAACCACTTCCTGGAGAGGATTTCTCTCGGAGCCCTCGGAGGAAGCGCCTTGAGCTCGGCAGAAGTTTGCCAACTGTTGCTGGGGGCTTGTCCTTCCCCGCAGGGAAGCTCACACGTGCCAGACGCTGAGGGCCCTGAAGGTCCTACAACACACCGGCTAGCTGGCTGGCTGCGCCGTGCCGAGTGACGGAGCCCTCAGTCTGGCAACCTTCCGCCTACCCCCTCGGGGCGTGCTTGGGTTCCCTGACTGCTGCGGCGTCACCTTCGGGAGGAAGAGCCGGGCTTCTCTTGTGGGGGCTTCGGGTAGCCCCTGTGCCGCTCCCGATTGACCCCTGCCTGGAGGGGAAACCTCCTGTCCCTTTCATAGAGGCTTAGTGGGGTATTAATTTGCCACGTGATGTTATTTACCCCTGAAAAACTTCGCTGGTGCCTTTATCGGAGCTGCTTCCCAATCTGGTCTTCCCAAAGCCTGCTCCTATTCCCACGCAGGCGCCCTTAGAGCGGCTGGCCTGCAGTGGCACCAGCGAAACACAGGTTGAAGGAAATGTCCGGTCCTCCTACGCCTGGCTGCCGCCAGAGAAATGCGTCCCAATGAACAAAGTGGAACTTGGATTCCTATTTCTTGGGAAAGCGTGGAAGGGGAGTCAGGCGGTGCCTGGTTGCAGAGCAGCCTGGAGGAGACCCTTCGAAAATGCCCCGAGTTGTTGGTTGGAATCATGAAAATCTCACTTCCTGCTTCCTCGCAATAGCACTCATTCCGTTGCCATTTGATCCTAGAGGATGATCAGTTTAACTGGGACAGGCAGTGAGGAGAGGGGGAGGAAAGACGTCTATATGGATAATGATTGAATGCCACGATTACAAATGGTCGTCATCGCCTTCTCAGCCGTGAAAATTCACTAATCGCACACCACTGCCTTCCAGTGAGCCTACGGGAGAGTAAAGGGCGTGTCATCCGGATTTAGAGAGGGCTCCTGGTCAATTACACTCCGTGTCCAGGGGGCCTTTGATTTGACCTCTAGGCCTTTTGACAGGTTTGCTTCCTAGCTAATCAGTGATCTTATTAATTAAAAATGGGCTGCTATCAGTGTGAAGAAGCTTTAGCAACCTTGACACCTATATAGGTGGTGCTGCTGCTGCATTCCCCCCCCCCTTTAGGGGGAAAGCCGTTTTATTGTAAAGTCCGGGTTGTTCTTTTTCAAATTTCCTGTGAGCATCTCCAGTCCCAAAGCAATAATCTCTTGGGGTTTGGCCCTGCAGGTGGATTTGTGTAGAGCGCTTACCTGATCCGGTTTAGTAGAATTAGCTGTAGAATACAATCACGTCGACTCTTTTCTTCCTTCCTAAACTTTGTTCTCCAGCCAAACCCAGCAAAGAGAAATACCCTTGGTTTCAAGTTTAGTCTGGCTAACTCAGAATAGTTGTCAAGAAATGCATATGAGTTTTTGTTGGCTTAAAAAAAAAAAACCTTTATCCCTCATATGAGAACACACCCCCATTGGGAGAAGCCCAGAAGGGTATAGTTTCAGGGTTGGTGGAAATATTTTCACTTCCGTATCTCTTTATTCCCCCCCCCCCCAGTAAGTGAAGTCTTTTTTTGCAGTCTAAATATGTAACCATTGGTAATAATGGTATCAATATTTTTTCAAAGACTATAACAGTGACCAACTCTTTCCGTATATGTATATTTATTTTTCCCCAGGTCAAGCTAGTCCCTAAAAAGAAAGCTTTAGGTAAACTTTCTGTCCTTGGCACACTTACTTGGGAGTAAGTAGCACTGAACTAGGTGGGAGTTCTCCCTCAACATGCATAGGTTCCAGCTGCATGCCTAGTTTGTTTTCACTGCTCATATAAACCCTGCTTTGTAGACATAAGCAAATATTTTCTACAATATTGGGCCAAATTTAGAACTGTTTGAATAACCACGAGGAAGAAATTGGTATAATGTGAACCGTGCAATGAATATCTGTTTTTACAGGTACTAACTGCTCAACTTTTTCTAACCTGGAAATTTGTTTAAAATCCTATAGATTAACATCAGAATTGCATCTGCTGAATACTATTTTTAAACAAACCCCGCTTAAGATTTCTATCTATATTATTAGATTTTACTATAGCATTTAACATTTGCAATCCCAAAGCCCCAGTCTATCATCTGAGAACCTGGATGGATGAGGATTTGTAGAGCAGTCTTAAATGCACTTACTTTAAAGTAGATGTTCTTGTTGTCTGTTGAACTTCCTTTCAAGTAAATGTGTTTAAATGTGAGTAGAAGCTTTGGTGTGCACACATGCTTCTTCAGGCACATACCCATATACCTAGTTTGTGACAATGATTGCCTATATCTAACTTTGGCAAAATTTCTTCAGAATCACATAGTTTTCTTTCATAATAAATATATAAATGAAACAGAAACAAAAGGGGGAAAATTGGGTACAATTGCAAATTCTCATAAATGTTCATATGATATAAACTGTAGAAAAATCAGCTCACCCTCAATAAAACAGTTTTTTTTTTGCTTGAATGGTAAAAAGATTCCACTGTGGTGCAGGTTGGAATTTTTTAATATTCCATCCAGCTTGCATAAGATATTTTTATAAGCTGAATACAAGCAAAATACTAGCTATCTCCAGTCAGCAAGTTCTTACTTATCTGTTTAGTCTGTTTTATAATGTAAATGTTTGTGTTTCTGTGCCTGTCTTTTACAACTTTACATACCAGTTGCTTTTTCCAGGGCCTGGGGATCTCTGTTTCTTTTGCTAGGGTTTCCTGCACTATATTGTAAAGTGTAAACACAGAGACTCAAAAATATGCTTTTTTTTGGTGGACTATTTTAAAGGCAGTGAATGTTTCTTTTTCACCTACATACACATAAGCACGAAAAAGGAGATGCATTGACCCAAATAACATTCCATTTAAATGTGTTTCTGTCTGGTTTTAACACTGTTGATGATCTAACTTGAAAAAGTCCAATATTACATTTGGAGCAATGTTGCTGTGGTTCATACCTCTCAGCATGGAGAATATAAAACTAATCTGTAAATAAGAATGCACCACTAGGGAGGACTGAGGCATATTTCTCAGGAAATGCTGTTACTGTTGCGGTGTGATTGCTAAATCCTGTTCATGTATACTTGAAAGTCCCACTGTGTTCACTGAACCTTGCTTCCTAATGAGTGTGGCCTTATAGAATGGCTACAGGGCTGCAGACTTAGTACAAGCAAAAGACAAGGTAGGTTCAATCCATTTGAATAGTAGCCCCCGATTAGAGTGCTGATTTCCTAAACATACTTCAACTGAAGATGGTTCATGCCTGATTAACTGTTCTGAACCCTAACTTTAGAAGTTTCTGGGAACTTGAGAAGGCCAGCAACGATGGACATATCTGACCAGAGAAGCCGAAGGACGGCCTGAACATGTATGATGAATACAAACGAACTAAAAATCATTCAGAAACTGGAGAGGAAAGAATAGGCCCTCCAGACATGGGAAAGGGAAGGGTGGAAATGAAAGAGAAACTTAGAAAACAGAACCATAATTTTAAATATTGCTAAAGTTGTGCTCATGGTGGGAGGCTATCATGTGCCTTATTTCTTCTCATTCCACTTCCATCCAATTTTTTCTGGTCCTGCTTCCATACAAATGTAACTTCCGTATTAATGTGCAGTTTTTTAAAAAAGAACAAGGGCATTTGAAAAAAGAGTCTGGCATGCAGTTGACTGGGTAGAGAAAAGGTAAAAGGAGGGCTGGGTACATGGCAGTACATGCATGAAACAGGCGTTCCAGTGCCACCATTCTCCCACAGAAGTGAAAAGGTTTTTCTTTTTTTTTTAAAAAAAACAACAACAGATTACCCAGAACTCATGGGCCGAAATTAAATGAGAAGGTTGACTTAAAGGAGTTTGGGGGATTTTTTTGTAGATCTTTCAGTGGCTTGATAATTAGCTTGTTGCAGGAAGTGCTACTGCTTTCAGTCAGAATTTCACCTATCTTAATAGCAATGAGGGGAGATGAAGGTTTTATGGTTTATTAGAAGTAGCATGTGAGGAAGAAAGACAATGGGTGGGAGGGGAAGAGAGTGGTGCTAATGCAGTTAAAAGATAAAGCACAAAATGGAGCTACTATTACAGAACAAATTACAAAGGAAGAGTAAGGGATAAATGCTCAGTTGGGAGGTCAAGGCTGGAACCATTTGCCATTAAAGACAAATTAAAATGTAAGCTTTCCCCCATCATGCAGAGAAAAATAGCAAACACAGTCAGTGGAATTGTACTTTTCTCCCAAGGTGTTTGGCCCAATGGCATCATCAAGCCAATGGTGCTCTTCCGTGAGCAAGTGGTAGAAGCTATACGGCTTGTGTGTTGTGCTCTTATTACTTGGGAGCCCTGTATCAGCAAGCATGTGGCACTTCTGAGTGTAAAGATTTTTGTTAGTCATTATTACCCTTGCCCTTATCAAAGAGGTCACTATTATTTGTGTTTTGTACTTGCGGGAACTGAAGCTGAGAGACAGAGGGCAAGTTGTTCAAAGACATGCTTTAGTGAAGGTGGAGGAACTGTGTAGAAAAGAGTGTGCTTTTATTTCAGGCATAATGTAGAACTGGGCATTTCTTCCAGAATGGAATAAAGAAACAGATACTACATATGAAGGTCAGCAATGCAGAAGCCAGTCTATTAATACATGCAATTCATAGTGGTGTAAGGTGCTTGCAGAAATTCCATGATAGAAGTTTTGAAACTTAGATCTATGCCCACCTTCCCATCTATCAGTCCCTGCTACAGATTGTGCTAATGGAGATGAATCCATGTTGTCCTTTATAATATTGAGAAAGTTGTTTCCCCAGTCCTCCTGCTTGTGACAAACTGCTCCTCCATCATTTTTATCCACTATAATACACTAGCCTTTGTTTTTGTATATAGAAGTGGTTGTTGGCATAGTATCATGCAGGACAATATTTTTAGATTAGGTTCCGCATCAGCACAACTTTCCAAGACACTACACTGTGCAGGCACAGCAGCCTTTGCCTCATCTATTAAACTCTGACCTGACAGAGTGGCTGTAGGATTGAGCTATAAAATTCTAATCTTAAACTTGACAGTCAGTTCTGTTGAAATCCAAGTTATAATTATTTCCATGTAAGGTATGTTTGGGATTTAGATATTGTTTCCTTACTATACTGTGGTTAAATTCAGGAGCAATATAAATTGTTGGAAAGAAAGCATCTTTTGGAGTGCAGCAATCATCTTTGGGATTATGTTCTGGTTACCAAAGTAACATTTGGATTAATTTTGTATTCAGGTTTTTGTTTGTTTGTTCTGGATCATATAATTCACCTGGCTTCACAGGAGTTCACTACTGTTTTGTCTATTCAAACTGCTTAAGTATTGAAATTATTTTTAATTTAATCCTTAGGTGGTAGCCTTAGGAGATGTTCCTGATGGGACTCTGGTCACAGTAATGGCAGGAAATGATGAAAACTATTCTGCGGAACTCCGAAATGCTACTGCTGCAATGAAAAACCAAGTGGCCCGATTCAATGACTTAAGATTTGTGGGTAGAAGTGGAAGAGGTATGTTTATTAATTTAGCCTTATTTTTCCAGAACACTGTTTTAACAGAATCCTTAGTTACAGTTATCAGACCAGTGTCTGATGAGCATGAGATTTCAGCATTTATAAAACTTGAATTCATATTGATACTATCACAGTAGATCATTGTACATTATAATTCATTATCCCAGGGTGTGATGATATATGTATGCAGTGGACATTAGTGAACCAGATTAAGTACTATTATAAAATAGTGTGGATTTAAAAAATCATCAATGCTTTGATACTATAATTTATACCTGCTCATTACATCAACTGTGCTATGTTCAGAGAGCTAGTTGTGATATCTGATATTCTCATTCACTCCAGTCATCAAGATAGCCCATCAACAAAATAAATGGGGGAGCTGTTACGCACACTGAGACTGTTATAGACACAACTGAGAGAGTCTGATTTGCCATCAGCAGCACTTTAAAATCTGTCTAAGAAATTCAGTATGACATGTTTTTACTTTGGTAGGATGTAATTTTACTGTATTGCTTCCCATTACAGTAATTTTGCATTTACATACATATTATATTTATGGCAGTTTAATTTACTTTGGTTCCTTGAGCAGATAATACTTGTCTGTAGGAAGTGTTTCAAAATTAAGTTGATTACAAAGAATTTCTTTTTAAAATAAAAATCTTCTTCATTATAGTTTGAAAAGTATGTGTGTTATTTTTCTCTCATTGTGGAGAGAAATGAATGAATGAATGAAATTATGAATGAAATTATGACCATTTTAAACAAAAGCACTGCTGCAGAAAGATAGGCAATTATTAAAACAGCAGAGAAATCTGTTGTAGATCTCTAATACCATGACAGCATTCGCGAGCATCTATAGGGAACAATTTATTAAGATTCCCTTAATAAATGCATATCTTAAGAATTTTGAGTTTTTACAAAAATTATAAATTTGTTTTTGCTACTGTAACTTCATTTGGGCTGTAGAGAATAACAGACTGGCATGCTCATATTAAATATGTTAACTTGAGAATCCTATCCACTGATTCCAATGAAGAATTTTCCAAATGTACCTTAATATCGTGATCACATTTTATATTTTATGGCTTATGCTGAACAAGAATAATGAAAAATAGCTTGAAGTTGAATACTTTTCCACTACTGCCATGGCATTTTATGCCCCTCAGATTCCAAGACTCAGGAGACTCCCTAGAAACAGTACTGGGCAATGTGATGGTGCGCAAAGAGATGGGGAACTGGCATAAGTTTCCCCTTCTCTTCAGATGGTGGGAGCTTCTTTCCAGAGGCAGAAAATATATTCTAATTGAGTTTTACAGTATGTTACCATCTTTGAGAAAAGATGGAGGATCTTTAATACCTCTGACAAAGTCAAAATTCAAGCAGCCGCTCCATCATTTATTTGTAATTATGTAAGGTCATGTACCTGCTAAAATTGTCATGCCGTGTTTTCAGCTCTGTTTCAGATTTCTTCTTAATATTTTTGCAGTCCAAACTGTATTGCACTGTTTTATTGGATGTCCATGCTATTGATTGTATTGGACTTGTACTCTTACACTATGTAATCCACTTTGAGTCTCAGTGAGAGGTGGTATGATAATAAATAAAGAATAAAGGTAAAGGTAAAGGTATCCCCTGTGCAAGCACCAGGTCATGTCTGACCCTTGGGGTGACGCCCTCTAGTGTTTTTATGGCAGACTCAATATGGGGTGGTTTGCCAGTGCCTTCCCCAGTCATTACCGTTTACCCCCCAGCAAGCTGGGTACTCATTTTACCGACCTCAGAAGGATGGAAGGCTGAGTCAACCTTGAGCCGGCTGCTGGGATCGAACTCCCAGCCTCATGGGCAGACAGCTTCAGACAGCATATTGCTGCCTTACCACTCTGCGCCACAAGAGGCTCTTTTAAAGAATAAAAGCCACCTAATAAAGAATAAAAGCCACCTAATATTTGACCCAGGCTAATTACATTTGTTCTTCCACAGAATTAACCTCAGCTGTACCCATTACTGCATCAAAGGGGTCTGACATAATGGGATGGATTTCATTTATCATCGAATTATGGAGTGTCACTAATTGAATGAAATTGGTGGGGACTCTCTTGGTGGGAAGTTCCATCAAGTCACAGATGACCTATAGTGACCCTGTTGGCTTTTCAAGGCAAGAGGTAGTGAAAGGTGGTTTGTTGCCTCTGCATTGCAAGCCTGGCCTTCCTTGGTGATCTCCCATCCAAATACTAACCAGGGGCAACCCTACTTATTTTCTGAGATCTTATAAGATTGGCTAGCCTAGGCCACTCCCTACTCTGTCTCAGCTCATTTTCCATAAGTCTGATGGACATATTTATGTTCAGCGTTTTAGCCCACCCTTCCTTGAAGTCTCAGGGCAGGTTACAGTACTGCTGACCTGCATATAAGCTGAAGCACCCAATTTTACCACAAAACATGGGCAAACACATATAAGCCAAGGGTGGGAAATGCTCCATCATCACAGGCTTTCCCACCCAGCTTCTCCCCCCCCCCCACACACACACAAATACAGAAAAGTCAAGAGGATGAATAGCTGCTGGGTTTTGTACCCCGCTTTTTACTCACAGCAACCAAAATAATAGTTTGGAAGAAGTGATTAAGAAGAGGAAGAAGTGAAGGAAAAAAGAAAAAAAAAAGATCAAAGTCCCTCAGTCCGACATTGATGTCCTACAAGCAGCAGAGCAATGATTGGCTGGCTGGAGCAGGCTTCTATTTCAATTACCGTATATACCCGTGTATAAGCCAAGGAGGGCCTTTTCAGTGTGGGAAAAGGTGCTGAAAAATTAGGCTTATACACAAGTATATAGGGTATATCTAACTATACAGTTTGCCCTATTCTGCCTCCTGTCTATCTAGGCAGAGAGGGGGACAATGTATGTTAACTCCTATAGAGTTGACTTGATGGTGTCCAGATGGGAATCAGACAGGGAGACTTGCGGAAATCAGGTGTTTCCCAGGCCTCAACCATAGGGCTGACAGAACAATTCCATTTTACAGGTCCTGCGTTTTACATTCCTTATGCACTGTTGTAGCAATCCATAAATTGTCATTATATTTATATAACAAATTATGGTTCATTTTCTCCAGCCTTGCACTCTAGATTCTTGTTTAACCCTGATTTGATATCCTCTCATGTTATAAAGAATGCAAACTCTAGTTTGTGCTTTGGATGTCTTGGTCACTTCTTCATTGTATTGTTTGTTGTTATGTACTCAAGTCAATGTGCTGACAATTGTGAATATGGACAGCAACAGTTCCTATGACTGTCGTAGCTTGAGAAAACAATGCTGTTAGCAATACCACTGACTATATACTATGCATGTTCAGGGCCTGACCAAATGCTTACTTGGCTTGCTATTCCTCCAGTGAGGAAGCAGATTCACCTCCTATTCTACCAGTCATGTATGCTGTAACATAAGATTCTGGAAAACTTTTCCTTGCATTGTGGTCTTTGCAAGTTTTGAATTTAGTCAAACTTTAAAGGAGGAGTGGCTTATAAATGGTACTTGTATTTGTGGGTCCCCCCAGGTTACAAATTATTTTACATGTGTGGTGGTGGCCATCCACACCTGCTCCTCCAATTAGGGCAAATGTTGTAATGGCCGAGCACATGAATTGGTCCCAGGTCCACATGAGTGCTTCATTTAGGAAAGCTGAGACTGCAAACATGGAGAATGTACTGACTGACTTCCAGCTATAAATATCATTCTGGAAGATTACCCAGCTGTCTGAATCTTGCTCCTTACTAATGTAGTGATTTTATCAGGGCTGGGATTGGTCCTTTGATTTGTGCAGAGCAAGCTTTATTTGATTTTTCAAGGAAGCTCGCTTTGGTAGGAAGTTTTTTTTCTAACACACTTTTGCTAATTTTTAGCCTGATACTCTGGAGCTGATGGCTTTTAAACCTGGCTGAGTTGCATCTGTACTGAAGATAATTACTGAGAGAAAAATACCTAGAGCTGCAATCGTAGCTTGGTGATGCTAACGAACGATAATAATAGGGCAAAGCCGAGAAAATTATATCCATTTACCGAAAACATGAGTGATGCTGTAATGTATAAAAGAATCAGTCATTAAACATGTTCACTTGTTATATGGAAGGCTGCACCTTTTCAGTAAATGGAATTCTCATTATGATTCAGAGTGTTTAGAAAACATTTTGAAGATTTAAACGTAGAGCTGGCAAAGTGCTTGAGAAGCTAATAAAAGTAGGCCTGCACTTTGGTAGCTGGCACTGCAAGTAAAGCCAGAAGCTAGAGTCTGCACAGTTCTTAAGGTGAGAATTGGAAGAACAGAAGCTCCTGAGAAGAAAATCAGTTATTTATTTTGAGAATTCCATATAGCACTGATAATTTGTGTGCCAAACTAGACATACAAATAACAACTGAATGTACTTTTCAAGATGTTTAATGATTGAACTGATCTTGGGGACATTGTATGCTAACTGCTGAGGTCTGAAGGCTTGATTTCCATGGGCAATACTGATTTTGAGGGAATGATATGCTCTTGTTTATTCATACAAACCTGAACTGTTTCCTAAAGGTGTTGGCTGTTTGTATTAGAGTGCATGGTTTCTGGTATTCTTTTATTGCATTGGCTTAAAGTGTGAGGACTAAGGTAGTTGCGTCAAAGGTCATGAAACAGGAAAAAGAACTTTTGTTAGTTCTGTGTAACATTTCAGTGTACATGAAACTACTAGCTTCTCAGATGAAGTATTATGAGTAAGCAACATGCCAAAAGTGATACAAAGGATGACTAATAGTTTGGCCTGTGCATATGGTTTGCAACTGAAATTACCTCATGGAATTTCTGTGGAACTAGGGTCTGATTGTCAAGTAAAACTTGTGATTTCAGTAGAGTGGAAGTTTTTCCTCAACAATATTTGGATTATGAATATTGAGTTTGTCTTTCCAATCCTGTTCATCAAAATCGCTGTTCTTTGTGGATTAGCCCAATGCATGATTATACCCAGTCAGGGATCATATAAATGAAGGCGGTGATGTCAGAATGCTAGGCAGTCATCAGATCTGGCTATACAGTGATGTCACTGTGGGCATATGAGGCCAATTTTAAAATAATAAACATATTGCTAAGGAGGGCCAAAATAATTCTTGCAGAAAATATTCATGGAAAAAGGTGAGTAATTTTGGTTTTGTCCGGAATGAAGCTGTGCCAATTCACATCGACATCTCACAGTATTATTTGCCTATGAGTCAGTAAAGTTTTGGGGCACTTCGATTTTACTGTTAGGCATAACAGAATCCCCATTGTTTCAGCCATTCAACCAGCACCATATGCCTGGGTAACCCTGTTGTGCTATCTTTGCACAATTACTGGCTTGTATAAGGTTGACATTCTGCACACTCATGTTTACTTAATCCTTCTGAAGTTAATGGCTTTTGGCATGTTGGGGTGCAGGTTTATAGTTTTTGTGATTTGTTATTTTTATTATTATTATTGAATTTATTACCCGCCACTCCCTTGCGGCTCGTGGCGGGTTACAACAGTATAAAACCCCATAAAATACATTAAAAACCAATTAACATATCAATAGTTAATAACTACCTGGCAAGAGCGGCTAATCAACTACCCATTCCCCCCCTAGCAAGTGGAGAGGGGATACTGGTGGTACCCATCTCTAATCCCAATCCTCAAGTCCCGGGGGGGCATAGATGTTAAGCCTGGTCTCAACCGTAAACCTGGCGGAAGAGCTCCGTCTTGCAGGCCCTGCGGAACAATGGAAGGTCCCGCAGGGCCCGCAGCTCTCCTGGGAGCTCATTCCACCAGGCAGGGGCCAGGACCGAGAAGGCCCTGGCCCTGGTCGAGGCCAGGCGTGCTTCCTAGGGCCGGGTATCTCTTCCCTCTTCCCCCAAGTTTAACAGGAGAGAAGGAGTTAATCTCATTACCCTGTCTAATTGTCTTCTTGATGCCCACTGCAGAGTCTTGTCTTCTTCTTTGTATACCAGATGTTACCTTTACCATGGTCTATTGTATAAAGTCCATAAGATTCATCTCCTTACGTAGACTATCAAACTTTTCTTGAGAATCTGGCTGAGTACATCTGCAATCATTTCATCTGTAGGACAATATTCCAACGCAACAAGCTCTTCTTCTTGTATGTTTCCTATGAGGTGATGCTTCACAGCCATTAATTGAGTTAATTTTCTCCATCTGTGCAAGGTTTAGGCACCACTCTGCGCCACAAGAGACAACTGAGTGGTAAGGCAGCAGACATCCAGTTTCAAGCTCTGCCCATGAGGCTGGGAGTTCAATCCCAGCAGCTGGCTCAAGGTTGACTCAGCCTTCCATCCTTCCAAGGTTGGTAAAATGAGTACCCAGCTTGCTGGGGAGTAAATGGTAATGACTGGGGAAGGCACTGGCAAACCACCCTGTATTGAGTCTGCCATGAAAACGCTAGAGGGCGTCACCCCAAGGGTCAGACATGACTCAGTGCTTGCACAGGGGATACCTTTACCTTTACCTTTAGTTGTCTTCAAAGAGTTGTACTGGCATGGATTCCTCCATTGCAAAGTCTTGCATTAGATGCAGTATCTGTTTCATGCTTCTGTTGCAGATACATACTTGGCCTCAGTTGAGGACACAGCTACAATTTCTTGCTTTCTGCTGCTCCAGCTGACTTCTCCAGTGCCATAGAAGAATAAATGTCTGCTTGTTGACATTCTGTCTGGAGTATCTCCTGCCCAGTCTGTATCCATGTATCCCACTAGACTGGGATTGTCACTTGTTGGTAAATTTACTTTCAGAAGGGTAGTGCCATGCAGGTACTTTTCAAGACTTTTGACTGCATTACAGTCTCTCTTGCTTGTCAATTCCATCTTTCTACATACCATGCCCACAGCTGCTGTGATATCTGGACATGTCAATGTGCTTATCTACAGCAGTCTTCCAATTGCTTCTCTGTATTTTTTTGCTATCAGGCAGAAGTTCACTACTACTTTGCTGGTTCGGGTTGTTTGTTTCTATAGACAAGCTTGCTGGTTTAAAGGTAAAGGTATCCCCCTGTGCAAGCACCGAGTCATGTCTGACCCTTGGGGTGACGCCCTCTAGCGTTTTCATGGCAGACTCAATTGCTGGTTTAACACCTTTCATATTCCTGAAGTTCAGTAATTTTAGCATTTTTTGATTCTGCTAGAGATGATAGTTTCCATTTTCTTCTTTTTCTACTTGTATTTCAAAATAGTGCTGATGCTTCCTAATTATTTCACTTCTGCTTCTTGATTCAGATGTTGAATTATTTCATCACACTCTTCCTTGTCTTTATAGCATAAAATCAGGTCATTCATAGAAGTCAGAATGTAAGTTATCATCTCTATATCTAGAGTAAATATAACGTTCTGCCTTGTCTTGCTCAAATTTTTCCTTGGTTAGCATTTGATTGAAGTTTCACACTCAAATATTTCACAGCTTGTTTCAGTCCATATGTGCTCTTTTGCAATTTACACATGAGTTGCTTGCCTTTGGATTGCTCAGATTCTGGTGACTGTTCCATGTAATTATTTTTCTTTATTTCTCCATGTAGAAAAGCAGTCTTTGTGCCCATATGCATCTTCCTTACTGTTGCTATGCTCAAGAGCAGTCTTACTGAAGTATGACTCTATCCAAATTATTTCATTTAGTGTTGAAATCACATCTTACAATCTTACACTAGTGCAAAGGTTTAATTATAATCTTAGAGTCTTTGAATCTTTCCCTTTCTGCATCATGCTTGGTCTTGAAGATCCACTTACATCCCACTGCGCTCTTCCCTGGAGGCAGTTCTGCAAGCATCCATGCCTGGTTCTTGATTGGAGATTCAATCACTTCTTCAGTTTTTTCCATTTTTCTACTTCTTCAGCAGGCATTCTTGCTATGTCTCCCCCTGTGAAAAAAGCTCAGTTATAGTTTCTGCCTTTACTAAATATGAAAGTATTTTTGGTGGTATGTTCTTGTTTGACCTGGTTGACTGTCTTACTTGGCTCTGCAGCCTCTTCTGGTTCTTTAGGTACTGCAGGTGTGATATGTATGTTGTCTATTGTGCTCAGATGCATGGGTTCTGTTTGCTGTGCTTCATTTTTCTCTGTTGGTATACATTCATGAATATCTACTTTCTCCGTATTTTCCAATTTCTCCCTTCCATCAATGTAGATGTCATTGCAGACCTTGACTGTTTCTGAGCTGAGGTTTCTGTAACTATTGTATAAAGAAATGCCTTTGGGTAGCTACAAAAATGCCTTCTTCGGCTTCAAGATCCATCTTGGTTTGCTTCTCCTTAGGAATGTAAGTATAGGCCTTTGATCCAAACACACTTAGATAATTCAGGCTGGCTATGTGCACATAGTTCAAATAATGTACTACTTGCACCTTTAGTAGATAATCTGTTTTGCAGGTACATAGAAGTATTGATTGTTCTCCCCAATATTTGCCAGGTCCATAAATTTGAAGGACCTGCCTGAAGGACCATAAATTTGCAAATTTCAGCGAGAGTGATTTTTCTGTTCTGCGACACCATTCTGCTCTGGAGTGTATGGGACTGTAAGCTGATGCTCTCTTTTTTGTTCAGCCAAATAATTCTTCATTTCATGTTCCACCTAATATCCTCTATTATCAGTGCAGATTGCTAGTGGCTTTCTTTGAAATCTGTTACTGACCATATACTTTACACTTTTCCAGCATTTTCTTTATAATTAGGTCACAGTATTTCTTGAAAATTCATCAATAAAAGACCGTGCATACTTATTCCCACTAGGAATTTGAGATTCCAATGGTCCACAAACATCAAAATGTATCAGTTCTAGGACTTACTTGGTAAAGCTAGGTCTCACACCCTTTACTTAAATGAAATGCATACATCTTCTTCAACAGTACATTTATCCACTGGCATGCCTTCCATAAAGTTCTGGTTTTCAAGTTGGCTAATTGCATAATTGTCTCTGTGTCCCAACTGTCTGTGCTATAGCCAGGAGCAATACTTCTGATCACAATGTTTGGTAAAGCTGACTTTCTGTGTGCAAGTCTCAAGAGCATCCTAATGTACCTTACCAGTTACAATTAACTATCCCCTCTCTCTGTTATAGTATTTTTCTCAAAAAGATGTAACCATGCCTTTCTTTTTGAGCACTCTCACAGAAATAAGATTATTTGCCAGTTCTATGACATAATGGAAGTCTTTAACAAGGATGTCTTGGCTCTCATGGCTAGGTAGGTTGCATTTTATGGTTCCTGAGCCATTATAGACTTGTCCATCCACAACACTTAATGTCTCTTCCTTTTTTCATCTAGCATTTCAAAGAAATCTTTATTAGCACCTATGTGGGCCATATGGGCACTGTCCATATGCCACATATGACTTGTTGTGTTTTTTGTGTTAATAAAAATCATTAATGGCTGCTCCTTAAATCTGATTGGAATGTCCTTTTACTTTGTGTTTTGGGAAAGGTTTTCTTCTGCTTAGTGGTAAAACAGTCCCTCTTAATGTGGCTTCACTTCCCACAGAGTTGACAAATGATCTTGCCTTTATTATTTACATTTGATTTAAATTCTTTGCCAGACTTCAAATTGTCTGTGTTTGTATGTTTTATCTATCTGATTTAAAACTTCTGTGAGAGACAGATTACTCCTAAACTATAGCTCAGGCACCATATTTTCATATGACTCTGGAAAGCTTCTTATTAGTAATACAATCAGATCTTGATCAACAGTTTCTTTTCTTAAACTCTTCAGCTGCTCTGTCAATTCAAGTATCTCATCCAAACAATAACACAAATTCCTTCTACATAGGTTGTTCACCTCTGAATTACTATTAACATATTTATTTCAGTTAAACCCTTCATTATGCCCCCTCTTGCTTTTTAATTGTTGGAGACCCAGATTCTCTGCTTTTCTTGGGTCATTACCTCCTGGTATGGTATCCTGAATAACATCCCATAATCCTGTTTCAAGAAGCAGACACCTTTTCTCTAAATTAGATGGGCTCCTGGCAAACAATTATCAATTGACCATGCTGTACACCACAGGAGGTTGCCATTTTTGTTCCTTCTTTCTCACCTGCTCATATTGAAAGCCTCTGATCTTTTCTATATTTAATCAGAGATGTGTTTAATCTGACCCCATAACCCATGATGGCTGAGTAATTAATGCAGCAACAGTGTGCAACTTGATTAAACAATAGATGATTTATTTAGAAACTAGAATTAAAGCCCATTGTAGCTGATACAACGGGTGTTGGCATGGGGGGAGGGGTAAAAATAGCAAAGAGAGATGTGGAAAGGAAGAGAGTGACCAAGAAAAAGAGATAGAAAGAGTGAGAGAAAGAGGATTGAAAAAGAGAAAGGAAGAAAGAGAGATAAGAAAAGAGAGAGGGAAGAGAGTGATGAAACATAGGTAGAAGGAAAGAAAGCAAGAAAGAGGGAGAGATAGAAAGAAGAAACAGAGACAAATATAGAGAGGTAGAGAAGAAAGAGAGAGGGGAGAGATA
The DNA here is from genome assembly GCF_049243985.1 of Paroedura picta. Lineage (NCBI taxonomy): Eukaryota > Metazoa > Chordata > Lepidosauria > Squamata > Gekkonidae > Paroedura > Paroedura picta. Next base: position 59,123,461 of record NC_135374.1, on the reverse strand, counting down.
GAGAAAGTGGGGAAGGGCTTGTGCAGCATCTCTGAAGCTGGCTGGGGCTTTTTGTATCTGGCAAGTCTGGGAGAGGCAGCGGTAGGCAGCCTCCCCCCCTGCAGTCGTTGGTGGGCCAGGAAGCCCTCCTGCAGCCTCTGCCAGGCTGTGGGAGGGCTTCCCGGCCCAGGGAGGAGTGGAGCCAGCCCTCTCCTCTGCACTCCCCGGTGGGTAAAATCCTATATGGACTTACCACATATGGACTTAGACTGGACGTAGACTGGAGTACCCCTATCCCCACTGTATCACGAGTGCACTAGAACAGCGGTCCCTACCCCCGCCAGCTCACCTTTGGTGTTCTCCAGTGGCCGCCATGGCTGGGGCTCCCCCTCAGTGTGGCACTGCGCAGCTGCTGCTGGCAGCGCCCCCAGTGGGTGGCCGGAAGTCAGGGGCACTAACGGGAAAGCAAGTGGAGCAGGGGCTCAGGCAGCGGCAGCGGCAGCGACATCCCTTGGCAAAAGACTCTCCCCCCCCCGGGCTTCAGTAAAATTGTCAAGCGTTGACCAGTCCCCAGTGATAAAAAGGTTGGGGACCACCGCTGCACTAGAGTATTTGTGAGGATAATGGGGAAGGGGGAGAACTTTAAGGTAACTCCCTTTTCCCTATTACAATGTCCCACTACTCTTGACTCTGTTCCTTCAAAAATAGCTTTGTTGTGTGTTCTATACCTTCAGCATTAAAGATTAGATTTGAACATACCCTCATATATTTTAATAAATTAGCACCTAGCCTGACTGTAAAGGATAACAAGAAAATTAGATAAGATGGTGAGCTCGACACCTTCTCATGTTAAATGCCATTCCTTGTCTGTCCAGATTGCTACTCTTAAGGCAATTTCCCCCTTCTTATAAGTGCCACTTCTTAGAAGTCTTACCCTCTCTGTTTCTCAGATAGAGATGTTGTTAAGAACCTAACTCTGTTTCTCATATTTCCTATCAAGTATGTTAATCTGTAACAATTAGCTCCATAAATAAAAGAGCTAAACCCTTCTGGGCAGAGAGTGGGTGGAGGATGTCCGGACTCCGGGCCAGTCAGGAAGCGCTCAGTGCTGATTGGCCCAGCTGCATTACTACCTGCCCCAACAACCCTGGCCAGGAGCGCTCTGGCAAACATGCCACCATTGCACTCCTGGCCACTGTGCCCAGAGGCCACTGGAGGCCTGGTGAGTGTGGGGGTCAGGGGGGGGGCTGGCTCCACTTCTCCCTGAACTGGGAAGTCCTCCCATGCCCACCAGCAAGTGCAGGGGGTAGGGCTGGCTCCACTTCTCCCTGGGCCAAGAAGCCCTCCTGCATTAATCAGCATTACATGAGAGTGATGATATATAAAGTCAATCTCCCCAAACAGATCAGTGGTGCATACTGCTGTATCCCAGTCATAAACGCACACATACCTTCTACATTTGTAGCTTGGCTCTTCCTGGGGGTAAAATGATGTAGACATAAAGGTTGCAAGATACGAATATAAATTTGTACTTTTTGATATATCCAGGAACTCTGTGTGCTTTCTTCAAGTCTTTATTATTGTGTACAGTTCCTCATTGCATGAAACTATTTCTGTACTGAGGTCATGTTCTATAACTGGGCTGGCTAGGTTTGAATTCTCAAGGGCCTTTAGATGCTTTATACATCATCACTCTCACGTAATGCTGGTTATTGTCTAATAGCATGGACTTCACAGTTATGACATACATTCCTTCAAATGCTGTGAAATCATTTACTGTAGTGTTGAAGAACTAATGTACTTCCTGAAATAGCAAGTGCAGAATGCAAATGTATAAAATATATTATATATAATTTAATAATACAATTGCAAATGCTAAAATATAATTTTAAAACAATCCTATGGTTAATCATATAATTACATAATCCCAATATAATGACAAATGTCTATTCATTTAAAGACAGGTTAAAAGGTATGTAATGTCTCCATATGTAAAAACCAATGCCAAAAGCATTTTGTCAATAAGCCTTCCTCAGTGGTATAATTCAAACTGAGGAAGGCTTATTGTTAAAATATATTTGATATTATTGTTAAATTATATATATATATTTTCCAGTTTACCGGGCCGAGCACCAAAAAACTCCTCACTTTCCCAAAACTGTTGCCTGATCAAGATTCTCACTGATGAAATCAGCAGTTCTGAGATGACAGCAAAATGTGGCTTTCCAAAAGAGTTCATGCAGTATGAACACTGTAAAAGATCATGATCATAAGTTGCACTAATGCCCCTTTTGTTCCAACTTGCCCCCCCTCCCCGCCCAAAAGCCCTGAAATTCTGGATGGTAAAACAAGACAACCACAACAAAATAAACTATTATGGATGTCAACAGCTAAGACTTTGCTCATGTTGGTAGTATCCATGAAGATATTTGGCTGTAAAGGCAAAGGCAAATAAAGAACTTCTAATGTATTACATTAAAATGAGCAACTGCAACACACTGCACTACAATTTTGTGTTTCAGCAAAAAGTCCCTCAGTGAAATTAAATCTTTCCCTTTCTTTTTCTCTTGTTGATGCGCTTTTATTCTGCAGCTCAAATTGAAGTTACAGAATGTTTGTGGGCTGGCAGAGAGAGCATAGTTGACCCCACACAAGCCACATGATGTTTTCAATTCAAATATCCTCATGAAACGTGTCATATAGTCCCAAGACAATCAGCAATTCATACAAAAAAATGGCATTACTTTGAGGGTGTCTACAGCTGCAACAGTCTAAGAATCCGATGTATGGAGAAATGACCAATCTCTAATGACTATGCAATGGCTTGATATTACCTACTATTGTCTTCCTCTTGAGAGTAGCTTGCAGAATTAGTAGGTTTTTTTAAAACCCATAACTCAACAAAAGACATGGTGATTCTAACTCTCCTCCCCTTTTTGCCATAAATAATTTTATTCCATGATACTTCCATATGAGGTGCTTTCCAGAGCTGTTTTGGTTAAGGGCAACTGTATCTTCAGACATTTCTGCATAATCTAAAGATAGTTGTTGTTTTTTTGTCAGAGTACTTTTTAAAAATGATTCTAGCTGTATTTTATAACTAAAATTAAAACATTTATTGTTCCTCTCTGGGTTGCACACACTGTATTTCTTCCAGTCATGAACTCTTAAGGGCTCTACCACCTTGCTAGATAATAGTTCATACCCTGAGGCTTTCCAATGCTGTTGCATGTCGGCTGTGCATCTGCCAACACACTTTTCTGCTCAGAAAGGATCTGCAGGTCTTGCCAGCTTTTACAGTACTGTCTGTTAAATAGTAGTGGTGTTTATTGTTGAAGATTTCCATTCTTCCTATTTTCAATATCAAGCCATGTGTAAAGATGCAGAATATCTGACTAATTGTTACAAGTCATGAGTGATATGACAGAAGCATAGCAGAGCTGCTTTAGGGCATTCAATTATCATTATGGTCAACCATATTGGTTGAACCTTCTCAGCACCTAAGAGCAGACAGACAGGAGGGGCCTTCTGAAGGGTTCCTAACCCTGGGTTGAGAAATTCCCAGAGATTTAGAGTCTGGCAATAGACACATTTAGAGAAGGGAGGGAGCTTAGCAGGGATGTCATGCCATAGAGACTGGATTCTGAACTGCTATTTTTTCTGGTAGAGCTGATCTATGTTGTCTGGAGATGTAATAATTCCAGCATAACTCCAGCAGTCGGCAACCCTGTTCCCTTCAGTGATAGTAAAGACCTACAAGGTCTATCCACAGTCAGAACTGGCAGTCAATGACAATATTTTCCAGAGCCAGTTTGGTGTAGTGGTTAGGAGTGCGGACTTCTAATCTGGCATGCCAGGTTCAATTCTGCGCTCCCCCACATGCATCCAGCTGGGTGACCTTGGGCTCGCCACGGCACTGATAAAACTGTTCTGACCGGGCAGTGATATCAGTGGTCTCTCAGCCTCACCCACCCCACAGGGTGTCTGTTGTGGGGAGAGGAAAGGGAAGGCGACTGTAAGCCGCTTTGAGCCTCCTTCGGGTAGGGAAAAGCGGCATATAAGAACCAACTCTTCTTCTCCTTCTCCTTCTCCTTCTCCTTCTCCTTCTATTTGTTTGCCTTCCATAATACAGAGGCATGGTTAAATAGGAGCAGTATAATTTGAATATATTTTGGATATATACATAGAATGATGTTGCTGGATCAGACCATAAATCTATCCAATTACACATTCTCTTTCCAGTAAAACCATCCTCGGTAAAGTTAGACTCTTCTCAGTCCATTGTAACTGTGCTTACAATGATACTGCAAGTGACAATCAAATGCTGTTGAAAAGCTAGCATTCAAGACAGTATCACATGGTCTCTGCCTTCTGAACATGGATGATTACTATACAGTGCCACCCTAAGCACACTTATACCGCTGAAGTCCATGGATGTCAATGGCAGTGTTAACTATCTTGGCTAATTATATTATTATGTTGCATAAACCTATTCTGTTAAAGTTTATCTAATCACTGTCAGGCAATAAACTTAGGACAGGTTTTCCCGAATGGGTGGGAGTTAATGAATATTTAATATATTTTTTAAAAATTACTAAACATTTATACAGTGATAGCGACATGCCCCCCCCCCCCCCATGGCCAGTAAACCTGAAGGAGATGGTAAGGGGAAGGGCCCCGGGAAGGTGTGTACATACTTATGTTTTCCAACCATATTCTGCATGATGGCACCACTTCTGGGATTTCCTGAAGCCTGAAGGAAAAGTTGAGAAAGGCTGTCTTATGTCCTCTTCATCAGCATCCTTTTCAGAATGCTCTACTGTCTACAGTGGGTTCAGACTACGCCTAGTATCATGATTCATTCTTGGCATGCTGGGGATAGCAAGCAAAACTGTGAAGTCATTGGACTGAAAATATAACAACCAATAGATAACTAGAAATGATCTGATAATTGGCTGTTTGCAATTGGATTTTGTCTTCTCAGACATCCCTGCCAATTGTCTTATGTATATTCTAATGAAACTTACAATAGAATCATAGAATCATAGAGTTGGAAGGGTCCATGCAGGCCATCTAGTCCAACCCCCTGCTCAACGCAGGATCAGCCCAAAGCATCCTAAAGCATCCAAGAAAAGTGTGTATCCAACCTTTGCTTGAAGACTGCCATTGAGAGGGAGCTCACCACCTCCTTAGGCAGCCTATTCCACTACTGAACTACTCTGACTGTGAAATTTTTTTTCCTGATATCTAGCCTATATCGTTGTACTTGTAGTTTAAACCCATTACTGCGTGTCCTTTCCTCTGCAGCCAATGGGAACAGCATCCTGCCCTCCTCCAAATGACAACCTTTGAAATACTTAAAGAGGGCTATCATGTCCCCTCTCAACCTCCTTTTCTCCAGGCTGAACATTCCCAAGTCCCTCAACCTATCTTCAGGCTGAGCCTTTCTGCTTTCTCTGCATCCTCCATTAGAGTTTGTCCCTTGGCCCCAGATCATCCTCATCGCCCTCCTCTGTACCCTTTCAATTTTATCTATGTCCTTCTTGAAGTGAGGCCTCCAGAACTGCACACAGTACTCCAGGTGTGGTATACAATTGGACTATGACCTCTTGTGATTTTGATGTGATGCCCCTGTTGATACAGCCCAAAATGGCATTTGCCTTTTTTACTGCTGCATTACACTGCCTGCTCATGTTTAGTTTACAATCCACAAGTACTCCAAGGTCTCGTTCACACACTGTGTTACCTAGAAGTGTGTCCCCCATCCAGTAGGCATGCTTTTCATTTTTCTGACCCAGATGCAGAATTTCACACTTATCTTTATTAAATTGCATCTTGTTCTCATTTGCCCATTTTTCCATTGTGTTCAAATCTCGTTGAACTCTGTCTCTATCTTCTGTATTTGTCAGTCCTCCTAATTTGGTGTTGTCTGCAAACTTGATGAGTAGTCCTTCCACCCCCTCATCTAGATAATTAATAAATATGTTAAAAAGTACCGGACCGAGCACCGAGCCCTGAGGTACCCCGCTACTCACCTCTCTCCAGTCTGATGAAACACCAGTGACAACAACTCTTTGAGTGTGGTTCTCTAACCAATTCCCTATCCACCTAACTATCTGAAAATCCAGATTGCAGTCCCTCAATTTATCCATCAGAACATCATGGGGAACCTTATCAAAAGCTTTACTAAAATCCAAGTAAGCGACATCAACTGAATTTCCACAATCCAGCAAACCTGTTACTTGGTCAAAAAAGGAAACCAGGTTGTTCTGACAGGACCTGTTGGAGACAAATCCATGCTGACTTCCTTGGATCACCAAATTGTCCTCCAGATGTTTGCAGATCGCTCCCTTTAATATCTGCTCCATTATCTTACCCACAACAGAGGGCAGACTCACTGGTCTGTAGTTTCCCGGGTCATCCTTCCTCCCTTTCTTGAAGATCAGAATAACACTTGCTCTCTTCCAGTCCTCCGGGATATCTCCAGTCCTTAAAGAGGTCCCGAAGATGATGGACAAGGGTTGTGCAAGTTCTCTGGAAAGTTCTTTGAGCACTCTCGGGTGCATTTCATCCGGCCCAGGGGATTTGAACTCATCCAGTGCAGCTAAATGCCTCTCGACAACCTCTCTGTCCATGTCAACCTGCCACCCAGTCACTATCTCTTGGCTACTGCCATCTCTAAACCCTTTGACCTGTGGGAAAAAACAGATGTAAAATAGGCACTAAGCCTTTCTGCTTTCTCTGCATCCTCCATTAGAGTTTGTCCATCTGCACCCAATAGTGGGCCTATTGCCTCCTTTACTTTACCGTAGATAACAAACACTTCACCTACAAAGACGAACAATGTCATTAATCTCTAACCATGATAGAGAGAATGATTGTTTTACCATTTGAGTATGTTCAGAAATACATCAATCTCCCATTTTGTTTGCTTTAAAATCAAGTAAAAAGACAATGAGTGCAATAGAAAAGAAACAGAGGGGGAGTAATGCATGATACAACTTGAACCTCTGTCCTGAAAGTTACCCCAAGATCTGTGTAATCTGATCCTGAATGTGTCTTTTCATGCACTGGAGTAGCTGCTGCAGATGTTTTATGTTACTTTCTAAGCAGCACCACAGTGGCATAACCACAAAACCCACAGCAGTATCTGCTACTACACAAAAGAAATACAAAGACAGTCCATTGAGGTCACTTGAATTAAGAGTCCAAGAACAGGGCTGAGGGCAAATCTATGACATTATCCTTAACACTATTTTCCTCCCATATATATTTGGGAAACAGCTTCCTGGGAGGAGACTGTCCAGGGCCCTGTCCATCCAGGTCCACCCTGATTGGCCCTCCCCCTCCAGCTCCCACCCTCCCTCCTTGCCTGCTAGAAGCCTTGTGGCAGTGGCCTCCATTGTCACCCACAAGGAGAGAGGCAGCGACAGGCCTTTGAGGCCCACAGGTATGCTCCGGTTGGGAGGGAGCCAGGGGGGGGGGGAGTTTGCAGCCTCCCTGCAGGCCGCAAAGCCCTGTTGCTGCTGGCAGGGGGGGGGGCTTTCCACTCCCTTTAGCCTGCTTTGCAGGCCAAAGGAAGCTGTGGTAACCCTCTCATGCCCTCCTGCCTGCCGCCCCTTTCAAATCCCATTTTTAGAATTGGCTTTGATACTACTTCTTTTATAAATTCATGGTCAAGAACTCACCAAAAATTGGATAGCAGAATACAGACACACTGTATTCAGTCATGTCTGATTCTTGGCAATCCCATGGCACAAACGCTATGATCCCTGATCCTGCACTGCCTCCCTCAGCCTCCCTTATTCAGCCTCCCTTATCCTGCACTGCTTCCCTTATTTAAGCTGAACCCCAAACAATTGTTCCCATGTTTATTTGTAAGGAACAGTTGAGAAACCATATTATTTTAAATATTTTATTGTATTATTGCTGCAAAAAGTCTAGAAGGGCAAAAGTATCACAGACTGTTAGCCTTTTGAGGAGCTTGTTCAGAATGAGTACAACCAAAAAGGGGGAGAAAACAAAACCCTGCATAAGAAAGGAAGCCAAAAAGGCTGGAACAAAGAAAAAGAAGGTAAAACATTACTATGCACATAGTGCAAATATACAAAACTATAATAATATAATCTTTTAGCATTCCACAGGGCCTGTAAGATGGAGCTCTTCCGCCAGGTCTATGGTTGAGGCTGGGGTTGGCAAGGTAGATCAACCCCCCCCCCCGGGTTTGAGTAGTACACTGTTAGACCTCCTTCTCCACCCCTCTAGTAGTGGGGGGTGGGAGTGGGTTTCCTGCCATGTTGGGGTTTTTTATGTCTTTTAATTGGTGTTTTAATGGGGATTTTATAGGATGTCGTAACCCGCCACAAGCCCGTCAGGCACCAAGCACCAAGCCCTGAGGTACCCCGCTACTCACCTCTCTCCAGTCTGATGAAAGACCATTGACAACAACTCTTTGAGTGCGGTTCTCTAACCAATTCCCTATCGACCTAACTATCTGAAAATTCAGATTGTAGTCCTTCAGCTTATCCATCAGAACATCATGGGGAACCTTGTCAAAAGCTTTACTAAAATCCAAGTAAACGACATCAACCGAATTGCCACGATCCAGCAAACCTGTCACTTGGTCAAAAAAGGAAACTAGGTTGGTCTGGCAGGACCTGTTGGAGACAAATCCATGCTGACTTCCTTGGATCACCAAATTGTCCTCCAGATGTTTGCAGATCGTTCCCTTTAACATCTGCTCCATTATCTTTCCCACAACAGAGGACAGACTCACTGGTCTGTAGTTTCCCGGGTCATCCTTCCTTCTTTGAGCACTCTCGGGAGCATATAATCCGGCCCAGGGGATTTGAACTCATCCAGTGCAGCTAAATGCGTCTCAACAACCTCTCTATCCATGTTAACCTGCCACCCAGAGACTATCCATTGGCTACTGTCATCTCTAGATGTGCCTAAACCCTTTGACCTGTGGGAAGAAACAGATATAAAATAGCCACTAAGCCTTTCTGCTTTCTCTGCATCTTCCGTTAGAGTTTGTCCATCTGCACCCAGCAGTGGGCCTATTGCCTCCTTTACTTTACGTTTGCTCCTCACATAACTGAAAAAATGTTTCTTGTTACAATGGGCTTCCCTGGCCAATCTTAGCTCACTCTCAGCTTTGGCCTTTCTGATGATTGATCTACAGTGCCTAGTAACCTGTAGGTACTCTTCTTTAGAGCTCTGTCCTTCCCTCCATTTCCTGAACATTTTCCTTTTCTTTCTTAGTTCCTCTTGAAGTTCTCTGTTCATCCAAATAGGCTTCTTAGAGCTCCTGCAGTGTTTTTGTCTTTCCGGGATAGTCATTGATTGAGCATGCAATAGCTCTTGTTTGAGTAGCGCCCACCTTTCACATGCTCCTTTCCCTTCCAGCATTCTTGTCCATGGTGTGACACTCATCATGTCTCTGAGTTTATTAAAGTTTGCCCTACAAAAATCCAACATCTGCGTCTGGCTACAAGCTTCCTTGGTTCCCCATGTCAAAAGGAATTCTATGAGGACATGGTCACTTCCCCCTAGGGTCCCCACCTCCTTCACCTCATCCACCAACTCTTGCCTGTTGGTCAGTATTATTGATAAAGCTTGCAGCTTTATCAATAAGGAAAAGTACTTTCAAATATCATGTATATGTGAGAAACAAAAAGAGATGTTGCACTTACGTGAGACACACATACAGATGTTGCTATCCTGGTTTAGTCAGAATGCCTTGCCATGCTCCCTATAACTGTGACACTCTTGCTGCTAGCTAGCACCCAATTACTGTGACAGTGCCCTGTTTTGTGTAGAGCTGTTATCATGTGAGCATTTTTAAAGTGTGTACCTTGTTGTTTGTTGGTGTTCATGTGTGTATGGGGGGGAGGGGGTAGACTGTAGCTGACTCAGCTAATATTCTTTATTCAATAAATTAAAGAAAAGGAGCTCACAAATAAGGTGAAAACTAAGTCCAGACATAAAATCAATCCATGCACTAGAAATGAAAGAATCTAATTTGACCCTTCCTCCAAGCTACATTTTTCTTTAAAGATACTTTGAACAAATATCGCAGACATTTAAACATTGCATTTTGGAGGATTGCTTTGAACTGAAGACCACAAATTATACTCTCCAAATTGAGAGTATAAGCACAACGCCTGAAGTGAGACTATATCAGTGTCCTAACTTCTAGAGGCAGGCAGTACTAACAGCAAACAGGAAGTAGCTGGTGTTTAGCTTCTTGTCATGGAAACAGTAACTCCTCTGTCAGTTAACCTTTCTATTTTCTTTGTTTAAACATTAATATCATGCAAATAAGTCTGAATCATGCCCATGCCTTCCATTCAATAATATTTTCACAATAGACATTAGACGGTTAACAATAAAGCTTTATAGTCCTTTTATACTACCATGGTGCTCTTGAGGTATAGGGCACCCAACAACATATGTTTGATGTGCTTTAATAAGTGGCTCCACCCAGGATTTTAAAAATGTTGTTGTGGCAGTGCAGAAGTAGCACAGTTTCTGATTAAACACAGCTTCATTCTACCATTAAGGGTTGATTTTTTTTGTAAACTTCTTCCTAAAAATAAGAGGGTTTCAGCCAAAGAAGCTATTCTCTAAAGTTTGTTGTTTACGCTGAGGTTTTGTGTTCTAGTTTTCAATATCATTCAAAATCTTATGTCACGTTTATTATGTGGGTACCTTAACATGGAATAATTAGGTCTTACACTGTTAGTTATTGTAAGATATTTGTTTCTTGTCTCAAATGTAATTACATAATTAAAGTTGAAGTCAGTGACAGAGAATAGCCATGGTTCTGTTGCCATCTTGGGGTAATTGTTATGGGCTTGCAGTCCTTTCAGTCTTGCACATTAGGTGAAAATGGCATCTCCTTCAGCCTCTAGTTTTGAAACCTTTGCATTTGTCAGGGGATCTGAGGAACCAACAGTGAAATAAATATACCAGAAGGGAAGTCCGTTGATCCAGGATGACTATATAATAACATTTTCTCTGGGTTCAAATCCGTGGCATCTTCTGTTAAAATGATCATGTGCTGGTGATGTGAAAGACTTCTACTTAAGATCCTGATTAAGTAGACGTCCCCATCAGAATAGACAGAACTGGACTTGATGCACCTAAGATCTGACTTGGTACAGACTCCTGGAAACAAAGGCCTTGTTCCAAAAAAGAAGCACCTATCTTGTGACTTATGATTGTGCCACAAAGTATTCACAGGTCCTAGCAGAATAGATCCCAGGGTCCCATAAATAATCTGCTGGGTTGCTTTTTCCTAGAGCAATCTTCATCCTCTGTAAGATCTTTGCCAATTAAACTACTTCAACTAGAGCAGCTGATCAGCAAGCTTTCTGGCAGAAGCCCCAACCCTGCCTTGGATACAGTCCAGATGCTGAGCACCAAGTCAGCCCTTGGTCCCAGTTGCTTCCTGAATTCTGATCATGAGGAGTCAAGGTCTACCCTTGATCAGATAGGGGCTATCTTCTGTCCCATTAGGCACTGCTCAGCTCTCTGTCATCTTATGGGGTTTGGCAGGTGTCAGTTTTTTGGAGCCAGGCTCTCCAATTGTTAAAACTGGGCAAAAACTGTCTCACAAGACAAAATTTGTGCTAAGCTTTGGTTGGTTTGGGGTCCAGGAAGTGATGTTCATCAGAGCACATGCCCCCAGTCATTCCCTAAATTTTGGGGATGGTCCGAGAAATGTTTCTTAGAAACTCCCAGGCAACCAAGGTGGTGGTGGTAGAAGTGAATTATTTCCAGTCATGGAAGCACCAATAGGAACCTTCCAAAGCATGACAGCCACTTCTGGCTGCCAATTGTAGAATTTCCATTTGTTTCTTTGGGCTCTGAAGTCCAGCCCTCTTTTGTTGGGTTTTGTAACTAGTTGAAGAGAATTGGAATTACAGAGAAATAGGAGGAAATTGATCAGCTTTGCTAGGCAGGGGATTGCTATTTGTGGTGTGTGAATGTGTGTTTTCTGTGTTCTGCTAATGTTGGGCAGTGGGGCTTCACTATTGGGTTCCACTGAAGAGAGCCTATATTTCTACACCTTCCCTCCTTTATTGATCAACTCAGGACTGGGACATGTTTGCTGTGCCAGGGCTCTGTGTGCCAGTGACACCCAGTCATGGAGCTTTGCTTTGCTTCTGGTGTGGATTTCTACCATATACTACCCCCACTTCTTTCCTCATTCGGGTGCATATGCTGGGCTAGTACTCTGGAAGCCACTCAGCCTTGGCCTTTGCTTTGCTTCTGCTGCTGGTTTATATTCTCTATCCCACTCCCATCCTCTCCCCTCTTTTTAATCTTCTGGGGCTTTGGTTATTTGTGAGTCGGGACTCTGATTCCACATAGCCTCTCTGCCCATGCTGGGTGCTGGTGCATAGCTGGTGGGCACTTCAGCTGAGGGCTCACATTTATACACCTCCAACACACCCCTCCTCTTTTGATCTTTTGGAACTCTGCTGGGTGTTTGGAGGTCAGGGCTCTGATTGCACTGATTGTAGGTCAGGCTCTGACATCCACTCTACTCATACCTGGCAACTCAGCTGAGGGCTCACATTTATACAACCCCCCATCCTCTACCTATCCTCTTTTGATCTTCTGGTCTCTGCTTGGGGGCTTTGGGTGTTTGTGGGTTCAGCGCCAAGAAGGGGAGAGCAGGAGGAAGGGGTGGTGATCTTGGAGAAATGAAGCCCTCATCCTCCCATGTACCAGAGGGCCCTGTCCTCAGCCACCCAGCACAGCCTTCCCCCTGGAGACTATCCCCAGCACTTCATTGGCAGGGGCCTCAGAGCCTCCTTCCTCTACTCAATCCATGGAGCTTTCATAGGATGGAAAAATGTTTGCAGAGCACCAACATACTATTTGGAAAGGGGGGACTCTGATGGCAGTGGCTCAGGAAAAAGTAGTGACGAAGCATCCGCGCTTTCCACATCCCAACTCCCTGTTGCTCCAGCTGCCATTAGTGGTTGTCCCCTGCCCTTGGTGTTCCCAGTCCAGTGCCATAAAGCATCTGTGCCCTCACCTGCTTCTAACATTTATATTTATATCTATTAAAATTGGATCTGTTGCCTGCCACTCCTAGTGAGTGCTGCCCACTGTGAGTTACAGAATAAAAAATAAAACCCCGCAGTAAAACCCCATCTTAAAACAATTACATCACAATCATAAAACATTTCCAGGTGGAAGTAAAACTAGTAACCCCCCCCCCAACAGATGTCAACTGTCCAGTGTCGTGGGATATTGATGTTAATGGGGGTGGCCGGTTGTTCCAGCTTTTTTGAGGAGGGGCTGTGATCTCACTTGCCCTTACTTCAACCAAAAACCTGGAGGAAAAGTTCTCTCTTGCAGGCCCTGTAGAACTGTGACAGCTTCATCAAGACCCCCAACTTTTCTGGGAGCTCATTCCACTAGATCTGGGCCAAGACTGAAAAGCCCTTGTTCTTAGTCAAGGCCAGGCATACATCCCGTGGGCCGGGAACCACCAATAGCTTTGTACCCACAGAGTAAATGCCCTGCAGGAGGCATAAGGAGATAACCAGTCCCTCAGGTATGTGGGGTGTGGACTGCAATCTCAACCTTGATCCAGACCACAATTTGCAACCAGTGCAACTGCCTCAGCACCGGGTGGATATGGGCCGTCCCAAGATGTTCCCATGAGGACCCTTGCTGTTGCGTTCTGTGACAGCTGCAATTTCCAGATAAGGGACAAGGGTGGGACTGCATTGAACGAGTTACAGAAGTCAATCCTGGAGGTGTCCGTCGCATGGATCACCATGGCTAGGTGCTCCGAGAACAGATAGGATGCTAGTAGCCTCGCATGGTAGACGGAAAAATACCAGACAGGTTAGTCTGGTGACTTGCATCTACATTGACAGGGAGGCTTTGCGGATCACATCCAGATTCCTGGCAGAGGGCAAGATGTTAAGCTGTACCCCCACCAGGCTGGGCAAACGCACTTCCTGATCTGCCCCCTTCTTACTCAACCACAGGACCTCTGTCCTGGTAGAGTTGAGTTTCATCTATCAGGAGATAGAGCTGGATGTCGTCTGCATATTTATGACAACCCAGCCCATAGCTGGGCACATATAGAAGTTAAAAAGTGTGTGAGAGAGAATCACCCCATGTGAAACTCAACAAGGGAGTTGGAAGGGGCAAAACAACTCTTCAACCATTGTAACCCTCTGTGTCTAGTTGTGGAAAAATAAGATGAGCCATTGGAGGGATGTCCTGTGTAACCCAGCCCTGGCAAGGTGGTGTGCTAACAAGTCATGGTTGACCATGCCAAATGCGGCCCACAGATCAAACATCACGAGGATAGCCAAACGACCCCTATCCAGCTGGTGCTGGAGATCATATGTCAGAGTGATCAGCACTGTCTCCACCCTGTGGCCAGGATGGAAGCCAGACTGGTATGGGTTCAGCACTGAAGCTTCATCCAAGAATGCCAGGAGCTAATTCGCGGTGGATCTTTCAAACATCTTACCTGGAAATGCAAGATGCGAGACTGGACAGTAGTTGGCCAGGTCCTCCGGATCAAGCGTTGGTTTCCAGGGAGCCAGAAATACACAACACCAGTCCTCCAGCAGTCTCCAGAGGCAGCTTCAAAAGATGAACTCCAGTGTGTTGACACTGGAGGAAGGAATGGACTTCCTCTCAGCAGGTGGGAACAGGAGATTCCACAACTCAACAAAAGTGGTGTTAAGAGTCATCAGGAAGTTCAATTAAGTGTATAAGAATTTAATAAGAGAACTAGACGATGTAGTTTCTGAAAATCACTTTAACCTTCCAATACATCCATGTCTATCATCTGCTGCAAACAATCATTGATACTGTAGGGTGATCAGGCATCATTGATATAACCTACACAAATAGTTTATTAGAGCTATCTTATTTTTATTTAAGAATGGTATGAGAAAAGAACTGTGAGCCACATATTTGTTGCATTAAAGGTAAAGGTATCCCCTGTGCAAGCACCGGGTCATGTCTGACCCTTGGGGTGACGCCCTCTAGCGTTTTCATGGCAGACTCAATACGGGGTGGTTTGCCAGTGCCTTCCCCAGTATTTGTTGCATTATCAGTATTTAAACATTCCTAGGGTTATATGATTTGGCCACCAAAGCAGCTGTTCCCGCCTGTAGCAGCCAGTGCCACACCGGGCGCACCAGCTGACACACACACACTCAGGCACAGAACTCGCACAACCCTATTCATAACTAAACACATTATTTGTGCCTATATATGTTGAGTTGCTGGGGAAACTTCAGTATCTTTCAGAGCAGTGATCAAGAGGATGGTGTCATCTAGCTGGTGCTATGATTCTGAGAAATGAAACGGCCTCAGTGCTGAAATGGAAGTAGACTAAAACATATTTAAAGGAGAAAGTAACTGAATGAATAAAGTGTTTTTGTGTACATTTTAGTCACTTAAAAAACCCTATTATCCAGATCCAGCAGAAACTACTTGTTCCACTTTACTTATTCCAGAAAATATAAGCTGACCTGCATATAAGCAGAGGCACTTAATTTTACCACAAAATCTGGGCAAACGTATTGACTCGCATATAAGCCGAGGGTGGGAAATGTAGCAGACTACTGGTAAATTTACAGGGTGGCCTAAGTGCTTAATCCATGTTCAATCATCACAGGTTTTCCCATCCAGCCTCTCTCCCAACAAATACAGAAAAGTCAAGAGGATGAATAGCTGCTGGTTTTTGTACCCTGATTTTCACTAACCAAAGTAGTCTCAAAGCGGCTTACAATTGCCTTCCCTTCCTCTCTTGATGCCAGACACCCTGCGAGAGCACTGACAGAGCTGCTCTGTGAGAACAGCTCTGGCAGGAGAACCAAACACACAAACCGTGAATCACCGAAATATGTATAGTTCATCAGCTGGTTTGTTCCCCTTTCAATTTACATTAGAATGTCGAAAACTTAGCAGACCCCTTTGGTCTCTTCACAGCAATATACCGCAGTAGCTATTAACACAGAACTCTTGATGTACACCTAGTTCCACCCTCTAACAAATAGATACAAATCAAATGAAGCAGGATGGGAAAACTAATTGAACAGTGACATCACAATATACATTTTGCGCAAATAGTTCCAGCCTGAGATTGCTTCTTTTCTATTAGCATATAAGAAACAGGCCAAGAGGTTGCTAATTAAACCTTGAAAATGGGCAGGGCACTTGAGAACTGCAACAAAGCCCAGGTGTATTTATCCTTTCCTCAAAGAAGTACACTTCAATCCTGTTTCTTGAGTACGCTTTTAAAAAGCATTTCTTTTGGCTCAGTCCTAAACATGTTTACTTAGAACTCCCATTAAATATAGTGGACCTAACTTCTTTGCAAATATGCTTAAGATTCCAGACCTTACACACACACAAAATCTAGCTGATCTGCCATTTTTTTTTGTTTTATGTGGAAATATGTTACATAGAGTACACACTAGAAGGCGTAGAACTATTTTGAGTTTAATAATCTCAGTGTTTCTAGCGGTTAGCCTTATAAACAATAGAGAATTTAAACAGAAAATATAAAATTTCTATTTAATGTCTTTGTTTTAGTTGAGCAGAATCTTTTATTAAACATCTTGCTATAGTTGTAACATCTTCCATGGTCCACTTAAAGTGCTCTGAAGCCTCTTGGCTCTTCTTGGTGCACAATTATCTATGTAGTTTAAATGAACTCATATCAGATTTTTAAATCACTTGTTATCTGTGTAGGATTTAGTGGACCTAACTTGCATTTCAATCTTCTTTGTGTGGATTTTTGTATCATTTTCTTTGAGAATCAGCTATGATATATGAGCTGCATTTTTTGTCCTACACATACTATTTTTCCTCCAATGATATTCACATTTAGGAATGTCTTTTTCAATTTTAATTACTCTTCTTTATGCAGATGAAGATCTCCAGAGAGATTCTCTTTATAGAATCAGAATCACAGAATCACAGAGTTGGAAGGGGACATACAGGCCATCTAGTCCAACCGCCTACTTAGCGCAAGATCAGCCCAAAGCATCCTAAAGCAATTTACCCAATTCCTTTTTCCTTCCCCATCACTATAAACACCGCAGCTATTTCTGATATCTTCTATCTTCCTATGTATGTTGAAGCTAACAATATCTGAGACAATAGATTAGATATTTTCCCTCCATGGTCATTTGTGTACAAACCAGTTCTCGTGCATACAGTATATACAATGCATATAGTTGGTCTGGTTCCAAGCAAGGAAAAAAATTTAACGGTGTCTCAGTAAGAGAGGCAATCTTACTCTGGGAAAAATATAAACATGTTATAAGTCCTGTTTTATCATCCATAACATGAGCCTTCAATACTAAACTGACCATCTGTCCCGCCTTTGGCGGGGCATTCCCGCATTTGGGGAATTTGCCACATGTCCTGTGGTGTTTGCATATTTTTTTTAAATTTAAATTTGAAAAAAAAAATTAATATTTCTTTGCCCACGCGGCAGCCAGCCCACTAGACAGCCCAGACTCAGGAGGGCCCCGTGCAGGAACCTGGGCTCCGCGGCGGGGCTTCCCGGCCTGCTCTGCTGCTGCCTTTTCCTCTGGGTGGCCTTTTCCTCTGGGCCTCCCTGCCTCCTCCAGGACCAGGCCTTGAGTCTTTCTTTGACCTGGGCTGCTGCCGCCCTAAGGCCAGTCGGGAAGGGAGGGGGGAGGGCCTACCGCTGCTGTCGTTGCTCCACCACTGCCCTTCTAAGGGTCAGGAGGGAGTGGGGAGAGCCTGCCTGCCATTGCCACCGTGGTGACGACGTGTCCCGCAGGGCCAGATATCTGGTCACCTTATTCTATTGGATGCTTCAGTTTTAGGGAATGGATCCCTAATCTGGATGGTTGCTTAAGGAAACTTGATCTTGTCAAATGCAAAGTAAGCAGCACCATGAAGGAAACCCAGGGTTGTTGTGCAAAGGCATGCAATGCAAACCATCTCTGAATGTCTCTTGCCTTGACAACCCCATGTAAATTGGCTGTGACTTGACAACTTGTTCAGCCACCAGCAGCAGCAGCAGTGCTCTGGAAAAGGTACATGCAAAATATATAAGACTTTTTTCAGTTATGGGACTTTCTTGACACACAATGAAAGTGTTGAGATAGTGGAGATGAATGACCATTGCTAGATCAGTATCTATAGCTCTTCCATTGTCTCTCTGACTTTCAATTGTCAATTGAACCTTTCAAGGTTCAATTGTCTCTCCGACTTTCTTCAACATCTTCATGATCCCGCTTGCTCACCTGGTTATCAGTATGCAGATAACATCCAGCTCTACCTTCTAATGGATAACCACTTGGATACACCCCCAAGTAGTGATGGAATGGCTCAAGCAGAGTTGCTTGAAACTCAGCCCTTCAAAGACTGCGATCCTATGGGTGGGTAGGAAAGTACCAAGCAACAAATCATGTTTACCCTGCCTGGATAGGGTTCAACTGTGAATTGCTCACTCAGGCTGAAATCTGGGTGTGAAATTTGATGCCTCCTTATCCTTGCTCTGGATATGGCAAATGGTCCAGAATGCAGCTGCCCATGTTCTCACAAGAACTTCCTGGAGGGCACATATTTGACCAGTGCTCCAACAGCTACACTGGCTCCCAGCTCAATTCCAGATCAAGCTTAAGGTATTTATTCTTCCCCATGTGGTTTGGATCCTATGTATCTGAGAAACCACCTTTCTCTCTATACTCCCCCAAAGAGTATTGCACTCTGCTAATACCAACCAACTGCTAATCCCTGTCCCCAAGGACATATGTCTGGCATCAACCAGGGCTGGGACATTTTCTGTCCTGGCCCCTACCTGGTAGAATGAGTTCCCAATACATATGTGGGCCATGTTGGAACTGGCACAGTTCTGCAGGGCATACAAGATGGAGTGCTTCTGCCAGGCTTTTGCTTGGGGCTGATAAAATATGGAATATCTAACTCTCATGGGCCCCACTTTTCTCACATACTATTGTTCATTGTTCAGTCATGGGAGATCTGGACCACCGCCTGGTTTGGTC